>NC_136061.1:183497244-184697244 GCF_964261635.1 Lissotriton helveticus | reverse complement strand
GCTGGAGGTCTCGTGACCAATCATTAATACCAGGAAAATTGACTAGTCTATGAAAGATCCCCAGCCTAAACCGAGTTAATAAAAATCTATAGTAAGCACCGGGAACAAAGATTAAGTAGGGCTGAATATTAAAAGTGGTTAAAATAATTTGATTATGCAGGACTGTAGGCTTTACAATCTCAGAGGTCATTCTCAGGGTATCCACCAGTATAAGACCCTCTTTCCTCAGATCCTTTCTAGTCACTGCCATGATGGTAAGAGGATTTAAAAAATACTCTGGTTTTCCAAGGTCCTTAAAAAATTTGTAAACATAGCTCAACCAGGGAATCCTCATTACTCCTTCAAATTTCAGTATATCTAGGAGGATGTCTCTATTCAATTTTGTTTCCTCTTTCGTCCATAGCCTGTGCCACAATAGCACAGGCTAAAGTCTAATTAAATCAGATATAAACAATGTAGCCCTGAGATAGTACTGTACTGTGTACATGATTGCATCACTGTTCGGGTTGAGGGTAATGCTGTCATCATTGGATAATGTGTACATGTCAAAAGTGATGGTGATATTGATGTTTTGAGAATGCCAATACTGTGTTCTTTGAATGTAATTTGTTGAAATGCCAATAAATAAAATAATAATAATAAAAAAAAAGAAATCGGATATAAACGGAAGACCTAATTCTACATGGCAAATACATCCTGAAGTGCCGCTAGGAATGGCTAAGATGTATTTAAAAAAATCATTTTCGACCGTCTGGATAGGGGTAGGGTCAGCAACCCCCCACAC
Organism: Lissotriton helveticus; assembly: GCF_964261635.1. Classification (NCBI taxonomy): domain Eukaryota; kingdom Metazoa; phylum Chordata; class Amphibia; order Caudata; family Salamandridae; genus Lissotriton; species Lissotriton helveticus. The sequence goes on along the minus strand of NC_136061.1, from coordinate 184,696,460 downwards.
CCCACTCCCATAAAGGGCTGCGGAAACACACTTTGCCTTATATATTTTAATTAATTACTCGGGAGGTCTTTTACCCAATTATTTGGCAAAGATAGTGAGGGCAGATGTAGTGCGTAAAAACGCCAGTTTCTTTGCTGCTACAGCTTGTACCCAGGAATCATTCTGTGCATAGAGTATACGCAAGTAGGAGAATTTTTTGGTAGCCTCAAGCTTCTGTCCTGCAATAAAAAGTTCTCTATTTATCTTAAAACCTCTGCCACAGCGCATAATAAAAGTTTTAGAGGAGTTTACCCTCAGTCCAAGATCTTTCATAAAGAGGGTAAGACTGTCCACAACGCGCTGTAGGCCCACCTGAGTGTGTGACATCAGCACGGCATTGTCCGCATACAAGAGAGCTGGGATTGGACGGCCAATCCTATATAACATGGATTTCGTGTGGGACAGAGAAGAAAGAATACTCCTGCAGGTCATTGTTTTTGCTGAACTAGGTGTCTATCAGGTCCCAGTTCACTAACTTTACCCATGCCTTTGAGTTACAGACCGCTGGTGCTCCCAGTAGTGGTAGGTGTGAGGGATCTATGTCCATGTTTAAAGTGCAATTAAATCCACCGCTCATCACCCACTAAATATCGACTCAGGTTCCCAATTTTTGTGTTAACACCTCTAGGAAGAAAGCCTGGCCCACATTAGGGTAGTACACTCTACCAAGTACTATAGGTTTCCCATCAAGTTTCTCTCTCTCTGCATAGCGCCCTTAAGGGTTTAGTCTTGTCTTGTCTCCTACGTTCAGACCACTATACAATGATCCCCGTAACTTCAGAACTCAACTGGGATTCAAATAACATTAAAGTATGCATTCCTCTGTGCTTTGGTAAGGGAGAAGGCATTATAATGTTCATTCAGTGCGGTAGCACTGTGATTCAGCTTTATCCCCGCCTGTCAAGTAGTGTTGGGTCAGAATGTCCCACCTAGGGTACGCCCTTGTATCTGCGCTGGCATATCGGAGCTCTTCAATGGTGCTCTATGTTTCACGGAACCTTAATGTCAAATATCTGTTCAAATCCTTCTAATTACATTTCTATTTCAGTTTTCCTTTTGAATATTGTATACAGTGTTCAGCATCATGCTATACAGTACTAATGCATCACCCAACCGCACCTTCCGTTAGATCAGTGTGTTATCCTACAGGTTTGCAAAGGTCTACTTGTCACCTCTAGGAGCTTCTTAACTTGCAAGCCAACTTATATATCTGTATCACATGTACAATATATCTATGTGAGTTTTAGCTGCAATCCTTCATGTCTGTGTGCTCTAGCAAGTATGTTGGTCAGTTCACAAATATATATATATATATATATATAATCAGTTGCAAAAGTAACTGGAGTGCTCCTATTGGATACACACACTTTTAGTACTAGCAATTTCAAATATTATCATCCGCCGTCTGAGACGTTACTTGCAGAAGGGGGGTCAATCTGAAGCCATGCATCCTCAGTCTCCATGAAGAAGTGTGAGCTTCAATCTGTCATTTTCTTCTTCAGCAGGGCCAGAAGTAATAGGGCGAATTTCAGATTCAGTTCATGCAAGCATTGTTTCACCAACTGAAAGGATGATCAGCGGTGCTGCACATGCACTGTGGTGTTTTCCACTAATCTCCGATCACTACACTTGGCCTTGTGCAGAATACCATCTCTGTCGTGTAGCTCAATACTTTTGCAATGATTAGCAGGGGCAGAGCTCCCAGCAGTGAATTTCTGGCAGGCACTCGGTGTGCTCGCTTTACCGTGAAGCAACCTGATGGTCCCTGGGTGGTGATCTCCTTCATCAGTCATTATTAAATGTATTGCGTGTTGTTAGTGCCTTCTATGTTTTTGGGAAGCCTGTGATATGCAAATTATTCAGCCGTGTGTAGTCCTTTGCATCTTCTATTTGTTCCTCAGTACACATTCGATCTTTAATTCCTGATAGCGGTTCAGTAAAGTCTGTGGCTTGACGGAGCAGCTCTGCCTATGTGGCCTCATTTTGTAAACACGGTTGCCAAGCTTCCGCTGGTCATCTTTGAGAAAATCTAGTTTTCAAGCAACTGCTTCAGTTTTGGCTCTGGGGCCACCCAACTACCTCCAATTTGCTGAACATTTCTCCCCCATTTAACTACTTGGTCAGGGGTGATAAATATCTGGTTTCTTCCTGCGCAGCCAGCTGACCTTCCTAAATAATTTGCCTCGTGCCCCTGCTTTTACCCATGAGTCTGGTTGACACCAGACTCATGAGACCTTGGACGTTATGGGGAATCCCAGCGCTTAATAGCATTGTAATAGAGGAAGAACACACCAGTTCCCTTGAAAGATTTACCCAACCCTGAGGAAGTCCATGTTGGACAAAACGCGTTGGTTGGGCTGATGTACGCAATGTCACTTATGACTACAAATAAAGAGAAATTGGAAAAAGACACTCCAAGAATCACTGTTCAATATTTTTGGATCTTGTAGATTTATGATACTGATTGTATTTTACAAATGAATTGTGTACACTTGTATGCTCCTTTTCATTGTTTGGTTGTGGAAACAAGCATCCTGTAACTTAATACTAATTAGCACACTATTGTAACTTTCAGCAATAACTGGAGATGCCCTTCCAGGGTCACCAATGTCAGTGCTGTCACAGCCTGCCAAACACTCTAGTGGGGAAGGAAACCCTCAGTCACTTTGTGTTGACACGAGCAGCCGAAGGCTAGCCAAAGTTATTTCCTACTTTCCACTCTAATCACAGATGGCAGTCAGTGTAAAGTCTGGAGTGAGTGGGGGAGTGTCGCTCAAACCCCTTTGATCCTTTACTAGAGCGTCACTTCCAACTTGTACTATGTAGCCCTTCGACTAGTCCAACCAGCACTGCCTCTCCTATGCGCAAGCATCCTTTCCAATCCAATGGAGTCATACTTTGGTAAAGGAATTACGCTCCCAGGTGCATGAAGATGGCTTACTTCCTGTCTCTCAAGCCATGCATGAACTCTCTGGCCTGCTCTCCAAAGAGCTTCATTCATTTTCATTAGGCCCAGTTCATGCAATAAGGAATAGATTCTTACCTGTAACCTCAGTTCTCTTGTAGGGGAATTTCCATGATAAGTCATAAGAACTGAATAGTTCCGCCCACGTGCAGGGACCCTGGAGCACTTTACCTAATATATTTCAAGTGTAGATGTTTGCCTTTTTTCGGGAAGGCCTGCAGAGTCACATTAGAAAGAAAATATCATGCAGACTATTGGAGAAGGATACAATGGCAAAATTCTTCTTTTTTTAGATAAAAAAGGTTGCCAGTATAACTGTCCACGAATATAAATCCATAAAGCTCTGTAAAATTATTCAAATGTCTTTCACAAACCCCTTTTTGAAGGAGCGTAGGACAGTGTAGCCCCCATAAGCTGCCATTTTAAGAGCTGAAAATAGACACAGGCCTTTAGGGCCTCAGGGACCTCCAGTATCCCATCATGCTTGGCTAGAGACGGTTTCCTCAGTTCGTTTTGAGGCGATGAATGATCATATTTATAAGACCTCTGTCTACTTCACCAGGGAGGTGGGAGAGTTGCTTATGACTTTTCATGGAAATTCTTCTACGAGAGAACTAAAGTTACAAGTAAGAATTGATTCCTTCTCTTGTAGGGGATTTCCATGTATCGTCATAAGCACTGAATAGAATAGCAAGCCCATCCCTAGTTAAAGTGGTGAAAAAGACAGGGTAAGCCCTAGAAGCCCATTACGCCAATAGATTCTTTAGTGAGGCCTGCCCCACTTGGGCTTCTGCCCTTGCATCAAAATCAAGGCAGTAATGTTTGGTGAATGTGTGAATAAACCTCCATGTAGCTGCCTTGCAAATCTCTGCAGCAGGGATATTCCGCATTAAGGCAGCAGTGGCTGCTTTAACCCTAATGGAATGTGATTTAGGTCTGGCAACAAGTGTCTTATTATTTTTCTGATAACATAACAGGAGGCAAGAAACAATCCATCTTGAAATGAACTCTTTGGAAGTGGCTAGACCAGTGCAGACTGGACCATAATTAACAAATAGTTGTTATGATCTGCGAATGTCTCATGTTTTATCAAAATAACACTTTAAAACCCTCCGTACATCTAGAGAATGAAGTGTTCTCTCGGCTGGTGTAGATGGGTTCTGAAAGAATGTAGGTATGAAATGGTTTGATTAACATGGAAATCCGAAATAACCTTGGGGAGAAATTCCGGGTGATTTCTCATAACCACCTTGGAAGAATGGAAGACTATGTATGGTTTGTGAGAACATAATGCTTGGATTTCTCTAGCCCTGCCTGCTGATGTTACTTCTACAAGGAAAGCTGTTTTCCAAGAAAGGTGTTGGCACGATGCCTTGTATTTGAGCTCGAATGGATACTACATAAGGCATGAAAGGACTACATTCAGCTCCCATGGAGGGGAAGGGCGCCTAATGGGAGCAAACAGCTTTTTCAAACCCTCTAGGAAGTCCTTACTGATGGTGATTTTAAAAAAAAGGGTTTGTGATGGACATTTCCTGTATGCCGTAAGACTTGCCAAGTGAACCTTTATGGAAGAGGCCAGATTTTGCAAGATGTAATAAGTAAAGAGGAATATATACCTACTTCGCAAGTTGTAGGATCCACACTTTTGGAGGAACACCAGATTCAAAATTCTTTCAAATTAAAAGGCATATACTAACCAGGTGGAAGCTCGCTTGTCCTCTTTCAGGATCTCCATGCAGTCGTGTGGCAGGTTTAAATGTCCATACAGACTTTGCTGAGGACATCCGCCTGTGCACTGTGATTCATAGGTTTTGGGCGATCAACCATTTCCATAATGACTGTGCTTATTTATTATTATTTATTTATTTAGTAGTTTGTAGAGCGCGCAGCTACCTCCAACGGAGGTGTCCCGGCGCTGGAGTCCGTGTCCTAGAAGGTTCAAGGGGGTGCTTGTGAGAAAGGGTGGATTAAATTAGGGAAAAGAGCCAGGTCTTGAGTTTTTTCCGAAATAGAGGCTCTGAGGTCAGGAATCTCAATTCCATGGGAAGGTGGTTCCACAGTCTGGAGGTGGCTACTGTGAAGGCCCTTCCTCCCGTTCGTGCAAGGCGAAAACGGGGACAGATCATTAGGCGGAGATGGTTTGATCTGAGGTTTCTTGATGCAAGTGAGAACTTCATTCCTCGTCTCAGGTAAATTGGGCCACGATCATTAAGAGCTCTGAAAGCTAGAATTAAAGACTTAAATTGGATGCGAAGTCTTACTGGGAGCCAATGAAGTTTGATCAAGTGGGGTGAAATGGAGTGACGGTAAGGGATGTTGCAAATCAACCTGGCCGCTGAATTCTGAACTGTTTGTAGTTGATTTACAAGATATGTCGGAGCTCCGACATAAAGACTATTAGCGTAGTCCAAATGAGCAGTGATGAGGGCGTGGACTACTGTCTTGCGTGAGTCTAGTGGAAGAAAAGGGAGAATTTTTTTATCATTCGGAGCTTTGCAAAGCAGGATGTGGTGACTTTATTAATTTGGGTCTTACAGGAGAGAGCAGTATCAAATTGGAAGCTCAGGTTACGAGCAGCTTGGACTGGTACCGGAGGAGGGTTTAGCTCAGTCGGCCACCAAAGTCTGGGAGAAATGGGAGATTTCTGGGAGATTTCTGGTTAAATAAAAAGGACTTCAGTCTTATCTGTGTTAAGTTTTAAATTGTTGGATGACATCCATGCGGCGATATGCACCATACAGTGTCTGAAGTTGTTAAATGACTTTTCGGAGTGGTCTTTAAAGGAGAATACCAACTGAGTGTCGTCAGCGTAAAAGTTTACTCTGACGCCCCAGGATTCTACCACTTTTGCCAGTGGTTTTAGATATACATTGAATAAAAGTGGACTGAGGGCCGATCCTTGTGGAACTCCCCAGATCAATGGTTTCTTGGTGGAAATGTAGGGTCCCAGCATCACCTGTTGAAATCTGTCCGTGAGGAAAGATTTGACCCAAGCGAGGGGAGTTCCGCCGACTCCTACCTCTTGTAAGCGAGTGAGTAGTACGTCGTGGGAAATGGTGTTGAATGCAGCGGATAGGTCGAGGAGAACCAACATGGCCTCCTCTCCCCTATCCGTGCACTCTATGATTGACTCAGATACCTCAAGTAGGGCTGACTCAGTGCTAAAGGTTGGTCTAAATCCTGACTGAGAGTCATGGAGCAGCAAGTTTGACTCAAGGTAGTTGGACAGCTGCTCTTGTACCGCCTTCTCAAGCACTTTGGCTGGCTTGGGTAGAAGTGAGATTGGTCGGTAATTGGTCAGGCATTTTTTTTTTAATGGGAATTAGCATTGCATGTTTCCACGCAGAAGGAACAATATCTAAAGATAAGGAGGAGTTCCAGATTTCAAGTAGGGGATTAATAACTAACGGGGCAATTTCATTCATAACCAGGGCCGGGGCTGGGTCCAGTGGTGAGCTTGATTTACATTTCAAAAATAAGTTCAATGCATACTCCATGGTGAGAGGTTTAAAAATAGTGAATGTAGTCTTGCAGGGGGTGATAGGGACTTCAGTAGTGTCTGTACTGTTTTGAAGAATAGTAGCCGTGATGTTTGCAATTTTGTTTGCAAAGAAATCAGATAGATCTTCGCTAAATGCTAGGGAGGGGGAGACAGATGTGGCTAGAACAGTGGGGTTGGTGAATTCTTTTACAATGTTAAAAAGGGCTTTAGTGGAATTTTTTGCATTGGTAATAGTTTTTGCAAAGTAAGCCATCATAGAGTTGCGTTTGAGTTTGTGAAACTCCTTGAGGGCCTGTCTATATATTAGCTTGGCAGGGGGGTCATAGGTCCGTCGCCAAAGTCGCTCCAACTTTTTGCAACGGCTTCTATGTTCCCTTAGTTCCATGGTAAACCAGGGGGCTGATGGTTTTTGTCTGCGGGAGGTAAGGGTCTGTAACGGGGCAACCTTCTCAATGGCAGTCATGAGATCATTGTTGAATGTGAGGACCGCTACATTGAGATCGTCAGGGGGAGAGTTTAGGCTGTTATTATATGATTGCTCTAGGGCAGTGCGGGAAATTTTGTGCCATTTTCTGCCTTGTGTTCTGATGGCTGATTCTTTTTTGACAATTTGAGTTATAGATACCTCAAATGGGATCAAATAATGATCAGACCATGTCAGGGGTTTAGCAGGGAGAATTTTTTACTTCGGCCAGTTGGAGGAAATAAGGTCAAGGGTGTGACCTGCCACATGAGTAGGACCCCTTACCCATTGAGTCAAATTTATATTTTGCATGGCGTTTAGGAGGGAAGTGGCGCGGTTGCAGCTACTTATATCAACATGGTGGTTGAAGTCTCCCAATACCGTAAAATGAGGATGTTTAAGAGACAGGTCTGCGGTTACTGCCAGTAGTTCAGAGATGGCAGACTGGGGGGTGTTAGGGGGGTTGTAGACCAGGATTCCTGAAAAGATGGCTGTGGTGGAGTCCGAGACTGAAAAATAAAGTGCCTCAATGGGCTTTATGTTGGTAATTTTCCTAGACATGATTGTCAAATGAGTCTTTAATATTATCGCAATTCCTCCACCCGTTTTGGAACCCTCACGGTTTATTCCTGTGAGGTAGTAGTTGGTGGGTAGTGCAAGGGAGATGTCTGGATTGGAGGAGTCTTTGATCCATGTCTCCGTAAGGAACAACAAGTCCCAAGACATGGTAGATAATAGCAGCCAAATGTCACTGGCGTGGCATGGTAGAGATCTGCAATTCAGCAATCCCATTGAGTATGTTTTCAAGGGAGGGGGCAGGCTATTTGTAAAATTATGGGAGCAGTTTGGGTAAGGGGAGAAGGCAAAAGGACAGTTGTGACATTTAAACCTAGAGGGGCTGGACATAGAGAGGTTACATGGTGTAGGGGAAGTGCAAGGTATCTTACCTAGGTCAATTAACTGTGATCTAGTCCAGGACAGTCTGTGAGCGGGATGAGAACTGACAGCATGGCTGGCCCTTGGCCCGGAGCTTGCGCGGACGGGCGCAGACGGGCTTTCCTTAGGTCTGCCTTCGGCGCGCAAACGGCCCGCCCGCTGCGCTCGCCCGCTGCGCGTTCAGAAGAGGCACATATTTTACAGGGGTGGGAGGACAACTAGAGAGGGCGTGGCCTCAGAAAAGGGGCGTGGCCATGGGTCGCGCCGGTAATGGCGGGAATGAGGTTTGTTTTTCGTTCCCGCGGCAGCGCTAAGATCCGCTGCGCGGGCTATGGCAGGAGCGTGAATGTGGGTAAGAGAAAGTTGCATTAAAATATTACACAAATGATAACACTCAAATAGTTAAAATATGCAGCAAACAAGCTCCCGGCTTCCGCCTCAGGAGATACGATATCCTAAATGGCGCTCGAATTCAGCGTCATTAAGTAGTCGATGGTGGTGGGCGTGGCCTCAGAAAAGGGGCGTGGCCATGTGTCGTGCCGGTAATGGCGGGAATGAGGTTTGTTTTTCGTTACAGCGGCAGCGCTAAGATCCGCTGCGCGGGCTATGGCAGGAGCGTGAATGTGGGTAAGAGAAAGTTGTATTAAAATATCACACAAATGATAACACTCAAATAGTTCAAATATGCAGCAAACAAGCTCCCGGCTTCCGCCTCAGGAGATACGATATCCAAAACTTGCTTCCAGTGACAATGATCTGGACCTCGTCCCCGCCTCCTCCCCCTGCTTGTTGAGGTAGTACATTGTGGAGGGTTTATCTGTTTGAACAAGCAGGGTCTGTGGCTTGAATGATAGGTGATAGGCCTTGAGAGCTAGATGGACCACTCACAGTTCGAGAAGATTGATGTGATACAACATATCTTTTGGTGACCACATGCCTTGGATTTATAGATGACCCATGTGGGCTCCCCAGCCTTGAAGTTATGCACCCGTCACTATGGTCTGAGAAGGAACCTGTTGATGAAAATACATTCCTTGAAGCAGATTCACAGGGGTACACCACTATTTGAGGGGATGTGTCGCATAGTGGGACAGTTGGATCCTGACATCCTAATTGCCATTTGCTGGTCCCACTGGTCCTCTAAGCAATCATGGAGAGGTTGCATGTGGAGATGGGCATTCAGAGTGAGAAAGATGCAAGGGCCCATCAAACCGAGGAGAGATTAGACCATCCTCACCTAGGGATAAGCTGCTGTCTTAAGAAAAACACATTTTTCGAAGGATCAATAAGCATCTTTCCTCTGAAGGACACACTTTTGCTTGGACGGTGTTGATCGACTCTCCCAGGTAATGCATGGTGTGAACATGGATTGGCTGTGATTGACATGAAGCCCCAAGTGTAGAAGGAGTTTGCATGCCCAGTTGAAATGAAGATGTGCTTCCTGAAAAGTTGATGCCTTTATGAGCCAATCGTCTAAATATGGATAGACGAAGACCTAGTGTATTCTGAGGTGGACAGCTACCATTGCCATGCATTTCGAGAATGTTCTGGATGCTGACTTTAGGCCAAACGGTAGTACATGGTATTGGTAGTGGTCCTGCCCCACCACAACCCTCAAGAATTATCAATGTTTCTGTGCAATTGGGATGTGAAAATAAGTAAATAAAGTTATACTGTCAGCAGCGTAGGCCAATGGTGGCTGCACAGGTATAGTAATTGTCAAGTTATATCTTACTCTATTATGCTCAGACTTTTCGTGACCCCACTGCTTAGAAGTCACAATAATACTAAGAATTTTCAAAACCAAACAATTAAAAGGAGCATACAATTGTACAAAATTCATTTGTAAAATACAATCAGTATCACAAATCCATAAGATCCAAAAATATTGAACACGGAGTCTTGGAGTGTCTTTTCCCAATTTCTCTTTATTTGTAGTCATAAATGACAAGCGTACATCAGCCCAGCGAACGCGTTTCGTCCAATTTTGGACTTTTTCATGAGGTAAAATTGCTTCCTTTTCTGATCTGCAGTGTTCAAAGTTCAAATACGAATGCCGTTCACGGATAGACAGAACGGCATTTGGATTTGAACGTAGAACTCAGCAGATTTAATAAGAAGGCAATTATCCTTTTATCACATGAGAACTTGGTCGCTATGGGGAATCCCAGCACTTAAAAGCATTGGAATAGAGGAAGAACACACCAGTTCCCTTGAAAGATTTACCCAACCCTGAGGAAGTCCATGTTGGACAAAACGCATTGGTTGGGCTGATGTACTCATGTCACTTATGACTACAAATAAAGAGAAATTGGGAAAAGACACTCCAAGACTCACTGTTCAATATTTTTGGATCTTATGGATTTGTTATACTGAATGTATGTTACAAATGAATTTAGGAGTATGTGCTTTGATATGAATACTGGGCAGCTTTGGATCACGTTTCTTGCACAGAATATGAAGCGAGATTATTATTATTATTATTATTATTAATTTATTTATAATGTGCGCATCTACCCTTGACAGGGTTTCCCGGCGCAGATTAAGTGTCTGTTCTCGCCTATTCCATAACGTATCCAGAACTCTGACAATCTTTGACTCACGAACTTTGCAAAAAAAAATCTAAGTATCTCAATATTACCATCTGTGTCATTTGACAGCACACTGACTCGATTGGAACCATTTTGAACAGCCCACTCAACATGTGGCACAACATGAAAGTTAGCTTACTCCAATTTTCTGTTAAGTTCTTGAAGAATATGGCCCCTATCTTTTGAATATATATCTGCAGGCACCAACTCCTCATTGATAATCATTCAACTTGTAATAATTGGAAATTCAGTGTTCACTGAAGCATCAGCAATGTATTGTCAAGTTAACATCTCCAAGTTCATCTTGTTCGAAGTTGATGACCAGAATTTATCAAGTTGCACAGGTATAGGAGTCAATCGTTGATGCAGGCAAAGTCAATTGTTCCACTTGTAGATATTCGTTTGATTCTCATATTCATTGATATATAGTAAAAGATAACTGTCTCTAGAACAGTCTAAACAAACTCTCCAAAGTTCGGCATGGATGACATCTTGACCATTCGCAATTTAACACAGTCCACGACAACATCAGTTTCCAATGAGGACAATTTTTCGAATGGAAAAGGTTCAGATAAATTGTATGAGTTTGTGCTTAAACTGGTTTGGTTGCAGCATCTCCATCAAATAATGTGTTTGTTGGAAGAAGAACATTCGAAAGAATGTCATTGATAAATCCCCCCTTTATTGCTACATCCATCTTTCTATGTGCTTGTGAAAGTTGACTTTTTGTAACCTGATTTGCAGTGGCTAGTTGGCGAAACTCTTACAATGCCAATTAAAGCAAGTAAGTTTAGCTTTAGTGATTATGTCAAACAGATTTTTCTCTTTCAATGCAAATCTCTCCTGCTTCAGTTGTACGTATAGTTTTGATCCATGTACCAAGACATCTTCTAGACGTGTCTTTATATCGTTATCCACATATTGTTTGGTCACACAGTTGCGTAGTTGCACAGACTCAGTCATTTCAAAGGGATTTGCTTTCTGTTTCACAATGGTCCATTAATTTAAAATGTGTCATCTCTCTGAAGACATTGCGAACAGAAAAGACTTCATGGCAAACTAGCTGCGATTGAGCAACATATTCACTTTTACGTGTCTGACCAACAATTCCCTTGGAGATTTTCTGTGACCCCTGGATCGTCTTTTCCAGTTTCACATCTGCAGCCTACCTCTCTGTGTTTCACCACAAAATATCTTCAAATTCATTTTCTGTAAAGGTATGATTTTTCCACCTCTAGCTTCTTCACTCTTTTGAAATACCAGGACCCCATCTCAGGTAGTTTATCCAATCGAATTTGTGAAAGAAAATAATCAATGACTCCACAGTCTTCATGTGTAGCTCCCAATCACCATTCTGATCAGCATGGATAAAAATCATCATTGGATAAAGATCAAATTCTACTGGATTGCTCATAAAAATGTCAGCTACAATATGGAAAACACCTTCATCTCAGAAAATTAGCAGGATAGGGTGGTCTTCAAGCTGAGCAAGCACATTTGAGTTGTGTGACTGTTGCGTAGGTTGTGACTGGAGATGGTATTACTGGTAAAAACCCAACCATCTTCAGTGGTATGGTATTCTGGGAGATCAGAGCATGAATTCCAGCCCAGGGAGGAACTGGCTTTTCTTCATCCTTCAGTCTGCATCTAACAAGCAATTCGATAAATACAGTTAAATCAGCTTTGTGGACCGCAGCATCAGGTAGAAGAAAATCCATGTCATCAGCTACTTTAAAACTTTCTAGTAGACTGAGACTTGTTGATGGCTTGTAGTGATTTTGCACACGTTGGCAAGGCAGTAGGGTTATAAGTCTGCTGCTTTGTTTGTTTATGCCTTCAGTTGACACAGCTTGTTTTCCAGCAGCACCTCCATTGGTACAGTCTTGACAAAGCACCATGGCAGTATCATGTGTGCTGGATGTTCCAGACAAAGAAGAGCTGTCTTCAGAATCAAAATTATCAAGAGCAGCAATTGTAAATCCTTTCCAGGTAAAGTGACTTGGAAGTGGTCTGCTGTCGGATTCAAAAGATTTTACAGCATGAGCTGCTAACAAGTTCCTGCTCTGTACTATGTCATTATAACTTGCTGATACACCAAATGTATTAATTGAAAAGATTAGCTCTCTACTTTAGCACTGGTCATAGATTGCGTGGGCAATCATCATGTGTAGCAGAGTTTCGTTTTGCTGTGATTTAATGTATAAAAACTGATTTGGAAAAGACAGTATATTTGCATAGCATAAGCCTGTGGGTTCATGGGATTGTCTTCCACTTTTTAGCTTATATCTTCAAAGCCACCATCAATATTGTCGGCTTCTGTTCAGAACTCATGAACTTTAGTTTGTGACAGTTTTGCTTTGCTGATATTAAACAATGATGCAAAAAATGTTAAGACAACATCAGGCAATCTTGTTGACGCCCATGATTTGCGGATCTGTGGGGCATCACAAAATTTGTCATTAAGTCCAAAATCTAAATCTTGCATGACGTTTCTCAACATGGTTCCTGCTGATTTTACTGCATCCTGTGATCCTATTTTGGCAGCAAGAACTTCATGGGTCAAATCAGATGAGAACACTATAAATGGCTCATTCTTTTTGTTAGACTGACAAAAACAAATTCTGTCATTGTACATTTTCACCAGAAAATTCTTAATTTCATTATTATGGATCAATACAGTTTCATCAATGTTGACCATTACTTCTCTGATCTCACTGAATGTGAGACATTAGCCAGCACTCAAGAGTGGCTTTAAAACGTTCTTTACTTTGTCAAAGAGTGCAAAGTTAACTGAATGCTGGTGGTTACATTGCTGGTGGGAGCTCAAGGTACATTCATATTTTCGAATGTATGCATGCATGCAGTTCGGGTGGGTAAACAAATCTGCTGCAAATATTCACTTTGCTGTTTAGATCAGCTACTCGTGAAAACTTCATCTTGAAAGAAACTAGCTTCATATAAAAACATGTATGCCCTGTACTTTTTTATTTCGTCAATCCCTTTGGCCCTTGTTCTGGATTCTTTCGCCAATCCCTTTGGGCCTTGTTCTGGCTAAACCATCAATAATACATTAAAGATCCTCTGCTTTCTGAGCAGTTGTTGGCGATGGATGAGGGGTGGCCATCGATCTTCCAACTGGATGGGCATTGGCTTTCTCTGAAGTCTCCGATTCTTGTTGTGATTCACTGGTTTCTGCTTTTTCTGACAATTTCTTTCCAAGCTTTTTTCCATTTCATACGACTTGTAGCACTTGTTTCTACAATGATAAAATATTTGATTCTCTTTACTCATTAGTTTCAATCTTTTGTGAATTTCCACTTGCTGTATTTCGGCACCATGCCAAACTCTCTTCTGTTCAGCCACAGTTGATGTTAGCTTTTCTTTCGGACTAGTTTGGCATATGACACATTTTTCTTTTATGAAGGAGTCCTCAGATTTTGTAGTTAACAAAACTGTCAGAAGGTAAAGGTCTTCGGCTACCACCTGCTAAGCTCATGTTTACGAATTTGAATCAACAGAAAACCTGAAACAAACACAATATTTAAATAAATTACTAATATGACGGCTAAAACATATCACTATAGAGCCACCATTTTGGAAAATGGTTGAAGGGTTGCTCTGAGGAGTTATTTCCTGTCTCCATAAAACTACTTGACCCCCAAAACCTATGTTTTGAGACCAAAATGAAGTATTTAGTTCTCATGGTTCCTGAAATATTACATCATCACTGCAAAAAATGCGCCATTTTAAAAAATGTCACCCAGAAAAATTTGGTCCGGATTAGCAATGTCCACCAGAGCTAAATTACGTCTCTAATGATACAAAAACACAAATAAAAAATGACAATCTCTGGATAATAATTTTTTTTACGGAGGTATATTAAGGGGCCAAGTTTGATCTTATGATGTAATTTCAGCCTTGAAAAGGTGACAAGAGTCACAAAACACATGTCGGCTGATTCACATCAATGGTCTTATGATGGGAGAGCTTCAGCCTTTCATCAAAAACCCTTTTAGGGTGGTGTCAATAGTCCATACTTATGGTTAATGTTGACTGATTTAGGTCTTTTGACTTACAATTTATGAGCCTCAGGCTTTCATGAGCAACCTCTTGTATGGTTCTGTCATTAACTTATATTTACCATTTGTTTTTTAAAGAAATGTTTAGTACCATACAGAGAACATTTTTTAAATATATATTTGCAAGAAATATTAAGAATGAATTGTCTAAATGAAAAACATTTGTTGACTGAAACATCTCTGATAATTGAATGATGAATTAAGTAGAATGTAATTTGGGTGCATATAAATTGAGTAAAGATAAATTCACTTTTACAGAAGTCATAGAAACTATATTGAATTTTTGATGGGAGATGGGTGCGTTCTATAGAACCTTATCTAATTAGAATTGTTTTGTTGATAGTAGGCAACTATCACTTTGCGGTGCACCCATAGACAGGACAGAGTATCCCATAACTGCCCTACTTTTTTGATTAAATTACTTACTACATTTACTTTATTCAGCGAGTGCACTAGCAATTTTCTATGCTCCAAGGTGCAAGCAATCTCCTCTGCTTTATGTCCATAAGCCGAGGGGGACTATACTCCAGGCAGGTGTGTGGGCATGTCAGGACGCCGCAGTCCCCATGTGGTGTCCGTGCCAGCGACTCATTCTAGGGAAAACTACGGCTACATTTCTTTCAAGTTTTGTTGCGTTCCTACACACTCCAGCAACATGTTACTCATATTTGACCATTTCTTTAGCGCCCAGGGAAGATAACGCAGGCTGGCAGCATGAGCAGCTTCAAGCGGCATACTCTTAAACCTTTGTTGTTGTTGTATTATTAGTAGTTTTATTGTTTATTGCCAATACTTTTGTATCTATCTTCAGTTATTAAGATAGATATTTAGATAGACCTGTGATGTAATGATCATTAGTGCAATTGCTAATACATCTTACCTGAGATGTACAGACTCCCAAAGCCGTGCTCCTGTGGTAGCACCTCTTGATGCTCTGGAACAAATGTGATGGTGATTCCATCCCTGAAACATCACTCTGTTGTGCTGCAATGCCTTTATATTGCACATATAAAAAAACACAATCAAGGTACCAACAGATTGAAATGTTTATTCTACATAAAAATTTCACAAAATGGATAGCCGTTTACTTGAAAAGCTGAAAGGGAAGGGATATTTGGCAGGGAGGGGTTCTTAGAAAGAAGGCAACACCAGACGTTATATACCCCCTTTAACACGCAGCAAGCCCGGGTCACGTAAAAAACAAGGACACTTAGAACACAGTACGTCAAAGATACAAATTCAAAGTCTTTCACTCGTAAAAAAGATCCATTACAAAAAGGAGCCCAAGCAACACTTAAAAGCTGCCATTATCTCTCATGGGGCCCTGGGGAGAATACTGCATTCATATATGAGGCCCAGCAGGAGTTGGAGGAATCCACACAACACTCCGGACATCAAGGGGCAATCAACAGGACAGTCATCTGCAAACAAAGGGGAAATATTTTCTCCGAGCACAAACAATCCCTTCCTGGTACTTGGCATCATGCAAATAAGCCCCAATGTTTATTGCACTATGGGTCTGGGGGAGATCTCTCTTTCAGGCTGTGGGGTGGCAGGTTGATAGCTGCCAACCTGGGAATAATGAGAGATGTGTATTTAGGCGTGTAAGGTATAAATGTGTGTACCTGCTAGATAGAAGCTTTGACCTGTATTTTTGAAGTAGCACCACCATAATTTAAATTGTTCAGTCCAAAGTTCAGTTAGAAACGTGCCAAGTATTGGCTGCATAAAAAGCACTGACTCTTCCACTTCAAATAAACGTAACTAATTAAAATACAGTATCAACAGAGCAGACATTTGTTTGGCATGAAGATACAAGCTTGCAAAATAATAGTTCCGGTAAGACCAAATGATATGTGTCATATCAAGACTGATGGGTTGTAGCGGCTTCTGAGCATTGGTGAAACACAGACTGCCTCTTCCATGTTATCCAAAGCAGTAGTTCTATATGACAAGACAGCACTTCCCAATAGGGGGCACTTATCTCAGAAAGACAGCTGAAAATGTGATTGAGGCATGAGGCAATTACAAAAACACCTTAAAATCTAGATCATGAAATAACAAAACTATGCAACTAAAACTAGTTTGTGAATACAGAATGCTTGCTATTATACATCCCTCTTTAAAACTGTTTGACTTCTTTTTGGGCAAGCAGGATCATCTGATATGCAGGTTACTATTGTTTCTGGCACATGACGTTTGTAGGTCAGTAGATTTTTCTAGTTGCCCTCATTTTAGAAATTACTGTAATCAAAAACTGTAATTCTTTCAACTTTTCCCAAATTTCTGCAGCCCTCAGTGGGCTATCGAGAAACAACTATCCTGAACTGCTTTCTGTATGTTGGGGATTCCCTGCTATCATGCCTAGGTGTGTGACAAATTAAAATGAATCTAAACTGGCATTTTTGACAAATGGTCCCTATTTTTCCTTACCTTACATTAAAATGGAAGGTTTGGTTCGAGCCACTGCTGGTTTTCTGCTGATTACAAACCTTACAGTCACCTAGACTTGACTGTTGAACTTTGAAAGCCTTGGATTTAGTCAGTGATATGTTAGTCATGGTTCAATTTAACTATGGGGAGGGGGATGACTATCTACAAAAAACACATTAAGAAAGGTTACTGATCTTAAAAATAATTTTCTATATAATAAAATCATTTCCAATTGCAATGCCAGACCTTGAAAATGCATATATATTATAACCTTCAAATATATTTGTTTTAAAAAAAAATATATAATATTTTGTTTCTGTCTCTACTTTATAATATCATTTATTAAGATAAAATCAATATTTAAAAATTGCATTACCCAGAGAAAACATTTACTTCTAAAACATCGACTCTCAGGCCTAGGCCACAATGAAGGATATCCACTTAACCTCTGCTCTGTTTCCTCTATCAAGTCTTACGGCCAGCCTCCAATGAACGGAGGCAGAAGCAAGTAAGAATCTGGAGACGATATAATAGTTGGAGAGCTGTTGTTACACGTAAGCAACTTTTCCTTCTCTAGCAAGAGATGTTCCTCAAATGTATACCTTAAAATGCATTTTATACCAGCACCAAGAACAATACAGATCAGAAGGGAACTGAAGATTATTAACAAAACCTAGTCCTTCTATTTAAATTTGCTGAATAACCATGCCTAGAGCATTAAAAAAAATGTGAACAGCATGATTTTAATGAACATGAGGAAAACATTTTGGCATTGCTGCCTGACAAATAGTCAAAAAGTAGACTACATGAGAAACAGCCCTATAATATAAACATCATGTACAAACTCTAGGACTGCTGAAAGGGCAACAGTTGCCTTTGATTAAGCTCAATAACACACTTGTGTAGCCACAAAACACAACAACCTACAATGCAGCCAAAACTGCAACACTATCTAACAGCAATAAATGTTCTGCTAAAGAAACATGTAATCAACATTCTACTCAATACAAAAAAACGGGGAACACCATGAACAAATAAATAACTTTTGTTGGAGAAACTCCGCCAGTCATAAAAATAGGAAATGCAGTGAAAAGTTTTCTTCAAGACTTGGGAGATTACAAAAAGACCTTAGTAGCAAACCAAACTAAGAGAAAACATTCAGGATCCTTGCCATGATTTACAGCCAAACAATGTTGATTTGATTAGAAAAGCTAATAAGAAGAAATAATTACAGTGGGTCAGATACCTAAACCTCAAGAAGATATGGTCAAGGAGTAAACCTGTCCTCTTTTCAACTGTAGACCACTTCATTGGGCGGATTAAAAAGGGTAAACAATTTCCATTAGTCTACAATATAGTCCTTTAACAATTCTAATTTATTACAGAGAGAGATATGTACAACATTAGCAGGAATTCTGTGGCTTCTAAGTCTAACTCATCAATGTCCGAATACCAAATAAATATGTTGAACCAATCCCCATAAACAACTTAAATGTGAGCACCCTTATGATTTTGCCCATCAACAGTCCACTCTTGGGTAGCACTAAAACGACTAGATGATGCTAGTGCCAGGCATCCACAGCTCAGTCCCAGATTCTCAGTTCAGAAAGCTCCAATCTAATTAAGAGAAACAGAATATTCTGTACATACTGTCCCCTTACAAGAAAGCTAATTTCTCCATGAAGCCAAACACACAAATTAAAGTGAACATTCCCTATGGCTGCAGGTTGATAAGTTATGGACACCTATTGATAAAGCTTCAGGTCTAAAAGTGTCATGGGTAGCTTCTGTAATAGCTTAGATAGGCAGCCATCACCATAGTCATTTTGCATAGTGAGAAAAAACAGAATCATCTTGGAGCAATAAAGAAAACAAACAAGTGACTAGAAAATTTTGGATCTTCGAAGCCACTTTTGTAAGGGTAGCATTGGAAAATCTAAGTTCAGGAGATAAAACAGGGTACACGTTCAATACATAACATATAGTTTGTTGACCGATTGGGAGTCCTAGCTAAGGCAAGTTTGTATTTTCACCTGAAACGCCTGTTTGACATCTACTGACATTGTTAATGGTCGACAAGCGTACTTATGAAAATTTCCAGACCATGGTTACAGGTCAGCAGTGTAATTATGGAATCTGGTATGAAAGCAAACTCCTCCCAACAACATTAAAACAGTATTAACAAAACACTCATCCAACCTCGGAGATTGTGGTAAGCTACTGAGCTATGATCCCAGGGAAAAAGCCTTATGATGCTTAATTTGTAACACAATGTAAGATGTAAGGAAATATATAAGTTAGCAAAGGGAAAGTTAATGCTTGCCGGACAGTCAGTTCAAGCACCCTACACCAAGACACTGCAGTGTAAAAGTGGAATTAATGATCAAGGCAGAAAACATGTTGGGTTTATATCTGAGAACTTCAACAACCCAAACCAAAAAGAAATTGGTTCGTAATATGGCTCACTGGAAAGGTTTGGGAATAAACCCATTGTTTTCAAAATTGTTGCTATAAGTAATTTGTTGAAACATTAATACATAGTCAGGCTAAGTAAGGAAATTTAAACCATGAGCCCAGGAAATGTGTTAACCTATAGAAAGGATATTCAATGAAGCCAGAGAAAACTAAGACTAAAATAATATCTGTCTATTAAAAGGCACTGTAAAGATTGGCACTACTTAAAGTGAGGTACAATCAATGTTCTATAATAACAGATAGTTTAAAAAAATTACCATGATCTTTAAATTAACCTAGTCTCCTGAATATAGACCAGGCACATCAGCCAGTGCTCTAAAATTATCTTTAAAATATAACATTACCAATTCAGATATTAAACTGATATCACTGAATTCCGCTCCGAACTGCAGTTGATCATTTCATAGAATGACTGGAGCATCCAGCTGGTCAACTTTTCTCAATATAGCAGCCTAGCCAATTCCATTATCTGGGTTACAACGCTTCAAAACAAAACAGGGCCAGAAAGTAAACCTATGTGAATAACACATACTTGAAGTGACCACCTCAGTACAGACAGGTATTAAAGGGGTTGAAATTATTGTTCTGTAAAAAAAGGAGAACTAGGATGTGATATAGTTTTAAGTTGGTATTAATGACTTGAAATTGTATCATGCAACCAGATGTGCACATATACATATACATAAGTAAATGCATAAAACGCATATATTTCTATATGTATACATATCAAAACATATACAAATATAAAAAAGTAAAACGACACACCTTTAGCATGAGCCATAAGATCTGCTTCAACTCCTCCCAAGAAAGGCTGTAGTTTTTTTGAAGGAGACACATGTTCAAAACTCCCCAGTGTTGAAGCATATAAAATTGCTTTCAGCACCAAAGCATGCACTTTTGGTTTGAAAAGTTGATGCTAAGAACCTTCCGAGCACCGAAAGGTGAGAAACAAGGTAGCTCTGATGTCTTTATGAATACTGAAGGCGCCATCAGTTCTACATATATGTTCAACAAGAACGAGTATAGATGGAAGCCTCACCAGTAGTGGAGACTGTTCCTGAGGTGGTGAAGGTGAGATATGTCAGTTCTTAATTTGCAAACAGAATAAGTGCCAGGGTCCTCTCAGGAGGTCACTACATCTTGCAAAACACATTGACCCTGCAAGTGCCGCCAATGATAGTAACACAACTACTAACTATCACACTCCTGTGTGTGTGACAATTCAGACTATTCCAGGCCCCCAAAGCTATAAGTATGGCTTGGGCGGGAGGTAATAGTAATTTTTAATGTATATTAATAATGTACTGTTGTGGTCATCTCTAAATTATTCAGACAACGCCACTTTATGGCAGGTTGTCACAAGCACCAGTGTTGACAATTAAGTGCCGGTGCCAACCCCCGGAAACCACTGGGTCAAATTAAGCGCTGGATATGGTCCTTCCTGGCATTTAAAAGTAGAGAAATTAATTTTTGTGTACTAGTACTATGCTGCAAATATCTCATATGACCCGATTAGGAGACTTTTACCTTGGATGAAATAACTGCCATTTCCACTCCTAGGGCTCAGCCAGCCATCAATAGAAATGCTGCCCCACTTTCTGCAACTAGAGTTAAGGGATAAAATTGACTGGAACTATGTACAAATATTAAAGAGACAGCAGGCTTCTGAGGATTCTCTCCTTATACTTGAAATGTGTGCAGTAAACTGTGGTATGGAAGACTATGATGGGAGTAGAGCAAAAAGTATCTTCATCTCAACAGAGGGAGATTGAGCAACATAATCGGTGAAGAGACTTACCTAGCAAATGGCTACAGCAATGTTAACTGCTCTTTAAATATTCACTACTGAGGGTTCCCAGCCTCAGGATGAGAAATTATTCAAGATCTAGGAAAGATTCTGTGCTGAACAGATAAAAACTTCCTTCCTCAACGGTGGGGAATGGGGAAAATTCCTCAAACTTAACCCTCTGGTGGTATATTGGCATTAGAAACAAATGTTCAGGATCAATCAAATTTTTTCTCTGTATGGTGCAAAATATATATATATATATATATATATTTTCTTACTTATACTATTTAGAAAGGCACTATAGCTCAGAGACAGAAAAAACGATGTAACAATTTTTGATTTAAAAAGATTGGATTTTTAAATATGAGAGTACTGATGTCTGTTCTCATGGCCTGCTATTAATTTATGATTATCATATCTCAGAGGGATCTCTGGCTTTAGAACGGTTTTCTTTCTAACTTTCATCCTACATTTCTAATGACGTGTTTTGCTCGTTCTGGTGCATTTCAGATACCCTACAAAAGCTGTATACCTGGGAGTTGGTTAAAATACCTCGTCTCATTCAAACTACTATGTTTATTTAGGTCACTGATGAGATGAAAACCTGAATGTGGCTTCGAGCCAGTCAAACCAAAACAAAGATGGCAACCAAGTTAGGGAAGGATAGTTGAGGGGCGAGCTTCCATCATTAAAAGATGTTCATGCTGAATGTGCTGTCAAGCTTGATGATTGTGGATAAATTATGCTCCCTTAATTGCCCAGTATTCTGCTGATGGATAACCATGTTACAACAGCCCTTGGAAGATGTCTGAGTGAGGTTTGCACCTACGGCAATCCCTCTGAACTCCAGATAGCGAGCTTATCTGAGATTGTGGCTTCTGATCGTTCTCCCCCAGTTCTAACCCCAACTGAATCCGCCTTCCCATCTTGTCAGGGTGCAAAACTGGATAAGAACATTTCTCTGTTATATAAATGCTATGCCTATTGGGGTCAAGTGGAGACGGTGGAATCTTGAAAACGGTTAGAAATCAATCTGAGGTCATTCTTACTGTAATCACTTGAACTGAATTATCTCTTACTGGGGGCTGGAATGCCCATGCTTCATTACGTTGTAGGTTCAAAGTGGGGTAACTGGTTCCTTTTCTGTTACTTCAGGCTGTCCATCTCAACTTCTATTTGCAACAGATCATGACTGGGTAGGTCCAACATTTAGCTTAGCGTATTAATAAGTAATTGTCCAGAAATGTGAACGAGCATGCCAGTTACATGTGTAGGGATGCTTCCTGAAATAGATCAGGTACATCAGTAGAGAGTACCAGTGCAGCAGTTCACCTGTTATCAGTGGCATAGCTATAGTTACTGTAGCAGGAGCAGGGGCACCTGGGCCCTAGGGTGTGCAGGGCCCAAACCACCCCAATTAGAAATGTCTTCTATTAGCCTACCGTGGAGACTAGGGGCTGTTCTGTTGCATTAAAGGCCCAAAACACCCTGGCCATGCCACTGTTTTATCACTAGTTGAATTAGTCCTGAGCTTGTAAATGCCATACTGCAGAAAGAACATGGTGGTCTAACCCTCATGTGTATCTCTATTAAAGGACACAACAAAAAAAAACTAGCATTCCTACTCAGGCTGGCTCCGCACAGATATATCGCTCTTTTTGCTGAGTTTCCTCCCAGCAATCCAAATGAGCTTCATTCCAGGAAAAGTTGCTTTTGCGCTCTCAATATTTGAAACTTTAAACAGCCCACAATCTGTGAATGAGTGGTAGGTGAATGTGATTTTGTTTTGCTCACATCCATCCAATCACATCCCTGAAAAAACACATGCTAAGCATACCGCTGTTTTCAAGCCCAACATATTTGGTACTTGTTTAATGATCTCTGAAAGAAACAGTGGCCCATAAAGCTAGTGGACTTGAACTGGACTGGCAGAAGAGAGATGGCATGTGACAAATCTACGATTCTAAACTAAAATTCAGCAGAAGAGTCTCTAATATAAATGTTCAGCACAGCAGGCTCTAAAGCATCCCTTTTGCCACTGGGGAGGTTTGACAATGTTTTATAAGAGGATAGGTGTGGTGCAGTGGCCCGAGCAGCTGACTCCGGACCGTAGGGTTCACGTTCGATCCCTGGTGATGGCGGCAGCTCAGGTCATCATCATGAGACTCTGGGCAATAGCTCCCTCGATCTCCCTAACGGCTCCCCACCGTCTGGGTGATAGGTTCGTGCTTTACAAATGTGGGCCATTATTATTATAAGAAACATCCTGCTCGAAGCCTGACTGGTGCGGAGCATAGTTTTCTTATTGGTATGGAACCCTTTGGCAGCTGTTGCGTCCCCTGACACAACTGACTGTGATACAAACCCAACCTGTTTGAAAAAAGTGCCTTTGCTCTCTGTCTACCTTGACCATAACCTTGCATAGTTTTGGCTGGATTACGCGGTGGGAGAGAACGCCCAGGCCGAAGAGGACAATGTTGGCAGAATGGCATCATATTCTGAAACAACTAACAATCATGAGGCTAGTTGCCTCTGCGCACATTCTGTCACCATCTCAATTCATTATTATGTGGGGGGGGGGGGGACCTGGACAGCAGTTATTTACTTCCACTGGTAGCTAGAATCTTGGTGACCCATGTTTCATCAGCAGTGATCTGGAGCTGGTAGATGGCTCACACTCCACAGTGCTGCTTGTGTGTGCATGTCCAGGCCAGCAGGGTAGCCCGTCAGTTGTCGGAGGGCAGTGTGCCGCTGAATCAGTGTTTGGATGAGTGCCTTGGTTGTTCTTCTTGCCTAGTAAACAGAATACATTTGCTTGCTATGAATTGACAGTGCTCACATAAATGTGTTTCTTTTTTCTGCCGAAGATCCTCAGATATTGGTACCAGCCCAGTACTGACTGAAACCCTTCTTTGATATGATCCCTTAACTCTGCTGCTGGGACAATAACCAACATCGGTGAGGGTATGAAAGCCCAGAAGTCATACGATGAGCAACACCAGCATGAAATCCAACTTCACAACATGAACCTACTTTAAACACTACTCCTCCCGCTAGATCTTAAAAAAACGACCCAAAGCCACAGCAAAAGGGAAGCACAGAAAGCAGTTCTGAGGTGGACGAGGGGTCAAATGTCCTTTGACGTTGAAGGGAGGGGGCATTATCTCTAGGAAGCTCTGATCTCCAACTCAAAGTGTTTTGGTCCTTGTTAACAGTAACGTTGCCACCGCACTGAAAACTCTATACAGGGGTTCCCACCTCCCCTCTCTGATCCCACCCCTCACCCACTCTTTGCATATATCTGGTAATGAACAAACATGCACACACACACACACACATGGATGGACACAATAGTATATACTCTCACTCGACCTTCTATTAGAACTCTCTTACTATTAATTCATCTGCTGCTTGCCTTCTCTGCAAACAGGGTGTGCAAACCCATCTCTGGCACCAATAACCACCTCTTCCTACACAGGCACACCTGGGTGAGTTCATTTACACTCTAACTGTGACAAGAGGTTCCAACTCACTAAAGAAACACAAGTCAACAGAATTAACAATGCCTCTTGGACCTCAGTTCTGCCTAATGTCTAAAACTACTTCAACCTGACAAAACCATTCAGTTTACCTTGTTCCATATTGACCCACCCAGATTTACATATTGATTCTAATAATAAAACTGAACTTTAATACAGTGTTAACCCTTATGTATCGAAACTCTGATTTATATATGTTCTGCACCCATTTCAATAACTCTCTTTTATAGCCCACAGACAGACGAAAGTGCTATGCAGGTTGCATACAGTTCACTGCAGTAGATGCATTAACGGCTGGGCTAGTTTAAGCCAAGCTGCAAGCCTTGGATGCAGTTCGCCAGAGGCATCGAAGACAACGTGACCCACCATCAATGTAACGGACCAACTGGAATCACTTTAGCATTTCCAGCTGCCTTGTCGGTGGTCTTCTAAGCGCTGCATTCAACTCTAGTGCAACAGGAGGCATCTTGCCAGCTTCAGTGAAATGAATTCTCTCCAAGGCAAACTCCTCTGAGTCAGACCCACGACCGCGTCCGCCCAGCCCCTCCATACAGACACACAAAGTGTTACAAAAAGGAATGTCATGCATATGAAATCCACGTTCCAGTGGCAGGAATGGTCTCTCTTTTCAAAGTAGGCTATGTGCAGTTCTCAGCTTCAGTTGGCGGCGGCTGGAAGGTCAACATCACATTGGCATCTTTCTTTTATTGTTCCATGATCAAATAGTTTTGGAACTATCCGAATATGCCACCAAATGTGGAGGCAATGACCACCCCCAACACAACACAGCAGATAATGATCATAATCTTCTTCTGTAGATGCAGCATCATCCATGCAGCATTGAAGAAAGAAGAAGAGATGGCAAGAGTTAGCTCATGGTATACCAGCAGTGACAATATATTAACAACAAACAAGCATCCATTTCTTTTGGTGTTTTACAAACTCTGCCTTGGCACTTTGTTGTCTGCCTCAAAGCTATGGAGGCGATAGG
This sequence comes from Lissotriton helveticus, assembly GCF_964261635.1. NCBI lineage: Eukaryota > Metazoa > Chordata > Amphibia > Caudata > Salamandridae > Lissotriton > Lissotriton helveticus. The sequence continues at coordinate 184,670,655 of NC_136061.1, read as the reverse complement.
CCATTTACAGAGGTAAGACAAAACCCCAAAAGGGTAATTCATGGAATACGAATAGTAACAGAAGACTGGAAATAAATGATAAAAATAGCATTAGTTATTTAGTGTATGACCTGCATTCTCATACTTTAACAAACTGGTTTCTGTATTTTCCTTCAAAGCCTCAAACGCTTTAGTTCTTGCAGCTTAAACAAAATATATTACAAAAAAGAAAACCTTAAATTTTTAATCTACGAATCAGCCCAAAGTAATTGTCTAATTCATTCAAATATGGACGCAAGCATGCAGAGTGCCAAGGCAGTATAAAAAAACCCACAACAAAATCTGGGCAGTGTTTCTCTATGAAAAATTATTTTTCGTAGTAGATTCTAAGAGCAGTGGACAAAAAGGAAAATCTTTTTCACTAAATGCAGTAAGGCCCTTTCAATCTCACATACGTTGGTCAGAAGCAACACCCATAATATACAGCGTACTGTGCATAAACCTAACAACTTCCTTATTTAGAATCCGAGATGCCTTCCTTCCCTTGTCAGACCTGGCCTCTCCTAATTCATTTGAAACAGGATTCTTGCATGGAGAACGAAAGCTTACTAGATTCTAATCCTAGTTCTCCATCATCTCAGTGACATTTATGAGCCTAGAATAGCTCTGCAAATATGCCAGTTCTGATAGAGACTTCTAACCTGCAGATTCCTCACCTCTTGAAAACTCCCCAGACATCAGACTGGATCTGGAAACTTTTCAGCAGTACCCCTGTACGAGGGCAGGTGGAGCTGTGCAGCTCCGCACTGACGCCGTCTAGCTCCTTAAATGATGGGGGGCCTAAATAGGTGCTTCTCCGCATGCTGATGTCAGTTCCATTCTTTCACCACCACCAGAAGCGGACCTGGAGCTATCCCTAGTCCCTTTGAGACACTTATCACAAATTTTACAGTGCACAGAGGAAATGTCACTTCCCAAAACGACAGGTTTTAGGCCCGTTAAGGACTGTTGCAAGCAAATGTATGTGTTGGATTGTCATCAGGTTTGCCTGTGCTATCAGGGGTTGAGTCACAACTCTAAGGCCTGCAGTGACTGTTTGTCGATGAACCCCAAGGTCATAAGGGAACGTGAGATGAAGCTGCACATCGCCAAACATTGCACAACTCCTCATCATGACCGGTTCCCATCCAAGGGATGGTCTAGGTTCTGTTCTCAGACCCGTCGCACTCAAATTCTTTGGTAAGTCAAAGAAAAAAACATAAAAATTCAAGCAGGACTTAGTCCTTATTCTCATTCCCAAAGTTGATCGGCATCGGACCCCATCCCGAATCTTGTCCAAAGTTTCTCAGACAATGACGCAGACTGAACAATTCCGCAAGGCCATGTGTTATATTCTGTAATATGTAGTTAATATGTAACTTGTATTCCTGTCCCTTTAACTGCATGTGCCATGTTATGTTTCTTTATACATTCTACATTCTGCACAGAGTTTTGCTCATACAGCATTCTGCACTGCTTGTCAGTTACAACCTGGATACTGCTGTACAAGGATTTGATGCTGTGCTGATCAATAAACCTTCTTGGAAAATCAAGTATTTATTGGATTATTACAAATTTGGCGACAAGGACAACCTTTCTCCAGCCATCTTCAGCACAGGAGCGGAGTTTGGACCCATTAATGCAATTTTTGGAACTATTTGGATATCTTTGAAGATATTACTGGCTGTTCATTTGATAAAGGAACCTTTTCTTCTTTCCACTACTTGGATTATTGTTTCCATGAGGAGTTCCTTTTATTCAAAATTTTCAAGGTACTTTAGACTCATTTGTACATCGTTTAAAGTTTATTTTACCTGCAACTCGATGTTTTCTGTGTCTGCATTCTACTCGTCATAGCTGCTCGCCAGTTCCTTGGCAACCCGTTGTTGATTTTCACAACGTTCGTTTCATCAGCTGTGGAACTTTTCTTTCTGTTGCCTAGTAACTTCTGTCAACATTTTCCTCCTCGGGCTTGGTGAACTTCTCTGCAATGCTCCGCGAACGTCGCTGCATTCTTTAAAAACATCATCGCGCAGCGTTAAAGTTTTTCTTTGATGCGAGCAAGCACAACGGAAGAAACGTCATTGCGCAGCCTAGGAGTACGAAGAAGACTTCATTGCGCAGCGTTTGAAGTCATCACGTGACGTGAGTCACGCAACGTACAACGTGCCACCATTTTGTTTTTTGCCTTTTGTTTACACGTTACCTGGCAACCATTACACGGCAAATTTCTTCGGATAACGCGATCTCTTTCATCGTGTTTCAGTGTTTTTTTTATCTTTATTGAAAAATATAGCGCTGACAGTTTGTTGCTAATTTTACTACTTTTGAACATATTTAGCACCATTTTAATGTGTTTCTTCACAATCGTATTAATGGGAAGTTCTTAGCAACTGGATCCTGAAGACATTAATATTTTTTTATTATTTTTTTTAACCTCATATTGCGGGAAAAATGTGAATAATAAGGTGTTCGGGGGAACAAGACGGTCTGTTCGAATTGTTTACCTTCACTACCCTAGAGTTCTGTTTAAGAAACCGGGCAGTTTCCCAGCTGTTTTCAAGACCTGTCAAAATTCACCTCTTTACCTTTATCCAACACAATAATTCCAACGTGTTAGGATGAGCTAGCCCTAGAGCTACTCGGCAGTAATCCAGTCCTGCCTGGGAATTATTGTCTCCGCTTTAATCATTGGTAGGCAAAAAAAAGAAAAAAACAAAAGAAAAAACACAAGAAAAAAGAGAAATCGAACCAGACTAATCTGGAAACACAAGAGAGAAGGTTTAGAAAACAGTTACTTAGGGGCAAAAATAATTTATCCAAATCTCCCAGTATTGTTTTCTTTTTGTACTGTTCCCTTTCTTATCCAACCTGCATATCCTAATTACGGAATTTAACCAATCCTCATATGACGGGGGTGTTGGTTTTACCCAGTTTATACAAATCTCCCTACGTGCCAGTAATATCAATACAAACATTAGCTTTTCCTGATGTTTACTTAATCTAGTGGTGTTTGAGGCGATCCCAAAAATAATTAGAGAGGTACTTACAGTTATTGGGGTTCTCATTAGATCCGAGAGTGTCTTACCAATCTCTTGCCAAAAGTGCGTGAGTGCCGGGCAGTGGTGGAACATATGGGTATCATCTGCCTTTTCTTCACTACATTTGATGCAAGATTTTATTGATGCGCCTTTGAAACTTGATAACCTCTTTGGAGTCCAGTAGGCTCTGTGCAATGAAAGCAGATGGTTTCTTTTTAGAGCGGCCGGTCTTACACATTCCCAGCATAGTTCCGAAGATTTTTTCCAAATCATATTTAAATTAATCTCTTCATTAGAAAACTCTCTTCTCCATATTTTTTCAGATATAGATTGTTTTTCTCCTTCAGCTTCAATTAACGCCCAATACCATTTTGATATTTCTTTTGTTATTATGGATTCCTTTGTCATTTCCTTTTCAAAGTTTCCTGGATCTGTTGTTTCTTTCGGGATGGTGTTCGCCCAGCTCTTTAGTTGATAATATTTGAACCTTGACACTTTCCCTTCTGTTATTGTGTGTAGATGTTCCCATGATATTAGTTCATTTTCGTATAGAAGTTGTCCCCATTTTTCAAAGCCCAGTTGTCTGAGTACACTGGATAGTGCATCTTTGAGGCATTCTGGTGTTCCCGGTGAGTCCCAGATTGGGGCCATATTGCTATAATATGGGATCCTCAAACTACTTCTAAAATGGGTCCATAATTTGGCCGCATTAGCTAACAGCTTCAATTTTATTTTCTTAAAAAATTTGGGATGGACAAATTTGAAAAGGAAATAGTCTTCTCCATTAGTTATATGTTGTAAAAAGATTGGGAAATTACCGTGCTTCATTAGCAACGTTCTAAAGTTTTTAAACTGAAATGCCCTGCAATATTCAATAATGTCAGGACTTGCAATGCCCCCTTGGTTCTTCCTTCTCCTGAGTTTATTCCACGCAATTCTTGTGCTTTTCTCCGACCAAATAAAGCTGGACAATTCTCCTTGTATTTTCTTTAGTGCAGCTTTATTAAACTCCAACGGAATCGTGTTAAAAAGATATGTGAATTTGGGGATGATGGTCATTTTGACTGCGTTTGATTTGCCCAGAAAGTTTAGTGGTAGACCAGACCATGTTTTAAGAAGTCTTCTCATTTCTTTTACTACTAAGTTTAAATTTAGTTGGGGAATTTTTTTTAGATCTTCAGTTAGCGTGATCCCTAAATATTTTATTTTTTCCTTTGAAAAAGCAGGTTTTGTCGTACTGTTCCAACTCATTGCCTCTGTCTTATTAATATTTATCAGATAGCCTGAGACCTTGCCAAAGTCGTTCATTACTTCTTTAATTGCTGATTCTGAATTATTGTAATTATCTGTGAACACCATAAGATCATCTGCATATAATGCCACTTTCTTTTCCCAGTTTTTGTATTTAAAGGGTGTTATTTGTATATTATTTCTAATTGAGCAGGCTAAGGGTTCGATATATAGATTAAAAAGTAATGGAGACAGGGGGCAGCCTTGTCTCGTACCCCTCTGGATGTTGATATTGCTTGTCAGGGACCCGTTCACTATTATTTTTGCTCTAGGGTTTGTATAAACTTCTTTCACCATATGACCAAAGTTACATCCCAGATGATTTTTCTCTATGATGTTATTTAGGAATGCCCAATTTACTCGGTCAAAGGCTTTTGCTGCATCATAGGTGATGATCGTGAGGGGTAATTCTTCTGATATGGCTACGTCTATTGTCGCCAGTAATTCATGTGTTATTTCTTGAATTTGTCTGCCCTTTATAAAACCCTTTTGGTCCTGATCAATCAGATTCGGCATTAACTTTGATAGTCTTTTCGCTATTATGCTCATAAATAATTTATAGTCGCAATTAAGTAAAGATATTGGTCTGTAGGAGTCACAGGTTTTTGGACTTTTCCCTGGTTTTAATATAAGACTTATTGTGGCGTCATTCCATGAATCAGGGATTTTTTCATGCTCTACATATATTTTATTCATGACTTTTGTCAGATGATCAATTAAGGTCTCTTTTAAAACTATATAAAATTCATTGGGTAGCGCATCTGGTCCTGCCGCTTTACCCTTCTTTAGGCTACCTATGGCAGATCTAACTTCCTCGGGTGTTATATCCTTATTTAAGAAAACGACTTCCTCTTCTGTTAGTTTTGGCAATATTATTCCTTGTAAATATTCCTTAATGATCTCAGTTGTTGAATTTGTATCCTCTTTGTAAATTGTTGAGAAGAAATCTGCGAATTCTTGTCTTATTTCCGAATCATCTTCACATAAGGCTGATTGATCCTTGGTATATACGGCTAATATAGTATTCCTTGTCTGGTCTGTTTTCAACTTCCAGGCTAACATTTTCCCGCAGCCTTCCCCATATTCGTGTTTAGCCAATTTACTGTTCTCCCATTTCTCTTGCACTATATTTTCTAAATAGTCTGTTAAGGTCTCTTTTAACTTACACATCCTCTCTAATATTTTTTCTTTAGAAATCGGTGATGGGCTGGCTCCCAGTTGTGCTTCTGTTTCCTTAATTTCTGCCTCGAGATTTTTTATGTCGGTTTTCCTTTGCTTATTTTTATGCTCACCTAGGCTAAGTAGATGCCCTCTTATTACTGCTTTGTATGTGTCCCATTTAATTCTCTCGGAAGTTTCTTCACCATTGTCTGCAAAATAATTAATTGTCAATTTTAACAATTGCTCCACACTCTCATCCGTTGTTAGAATTGATCGATCCAGAGTCCATCTAGTTAGAGTTAAATTTTGTGTTAGTGAGAGTTTTAATTGGACAGCCGAATGGTCCGATAGGTGGGCTGGTTGATGTACAATACTTTTAACCTTATCTCGAAGTAGGTTGCTTATTAGAAAGAAATCTATCCTAGAATTATGTCCTAATTTTTTATTATGAAAAGTAAACGCATATGTTTTTTCTCCTTTTTGTTTCCACATATCGTCTATGTTTAGATCTCTCCTAAGTATTCCCAACCATTCCCTCATTTTTGGTGAATTTTTTTGTTTAGAGGGAGGTTGCCTATCTACAGTCGGGTCTAATATTATGTTATAATCTCCTCCTAAAATTATTGGGACTGTGAAAGTTATTAATTGTGAGTATAATTTCTTGAGTGTCGCCGGGTCGTCAATGTTTGGGCCATAATATCCTACTATCATGAGTGACAAGCCTTCTATTCTAATTTTGGCCATTGCCCATCTTCCCTTTCTGTCAACCTCTTCTGATTCCAGTTTAGCATTCAAGGATTTTTTTATGACAATTGCCACTCCTTTTATATTGCAATCCTGTGATGTATGAATGCTTGAGCCAATCCAATGTAAATTTTTCACAATTTGAGACCATTCCGATTTTATTAGGTGAGTTTCTTGAAGGATAATTATCTCACTTTCTACTTCTTTTAAGTACTCCAAGATTCTTCTTCTTCTCTTGGGAGTTCTAAGACCGTTAACGTTCCATGAGAGTATTTTTATCATTTTTTCTTTCGCCATTCCGTTTTAGAGAAGAACTTTGAGAATATAGAAACAAAAAACATAAGGAAAAAGAGTAAAAAAAATGAAAAGAAAATTAGACCATCTTGTCCACTCCGAAAACCTTTGTTTACCAAGTTTGAGGTTATTTTTTTTTGGTTTTTTTCCCCTATTTTGCTCCCCACCCACTTATAGTTATATCTTACATATTTACTGTTCAGTGTCGACAAAACATCCCACCCTGAGGAAGCCTCCCTTCTTTTTTCAGGTGGTATTCCCCACCCTTTTCGTGCTCCGTGGCGCCAGCCTTTCTATTGTTTATTAAATGGTTGTTTTGCCTTCACATTCCCCTTTCATTTTATTACATTAATATTTATGCTAACATCTATGAATTTCTGCTGGGTTTTTTCAACATCCTTAAGTACATTGACAATTTGTTTGCTTTATTTATTTAATTAATGTTGTTTTCTTGGGTATTAGCTTTTACTCACTGGGATTAATTCTATTCTGTTTTTGAGTTGTTGCTCTCTTTGAAGGTCACTGCAAGCTTATTCTACTGTGTTATATTCTAGTATATTGTAGGTCCATTTTGAATTATTTTACTGTAACAATGCAATTCGATCCTCCCGCTAAGTTTTACAAATCAAGGGTGATCCTCCCATGCCTTGGTCAAGGTGGAAGGAGGAATTTTTCAACTATATGAGAGCTATAGATGGAGAGCGCATGGGAGCTGAAAGAAAAAAAAGTATTTTATTGCACTGTATAGGGTCTGAGGGGCAAGAATTTTTTAGAACTTTACCCCAGTTATCAGTTCTTTCTGGTAGTGGTGATACTATGAATGTGTACACTGAGGCTCTTGGCAGATTAGAAAAAAGATTCAAGCCTGCAGCTAATATTGCTTTAAATCGTTTCAAATTCTACACTAGAGCACAAAAGCAGGAGGAATCTTTTGATGATTTTCTCACAGCTTTAAGAGCTTTAACCTTACATTGTAATTTTGGAGCCATGTCTGATGAAATGATCCGTGACCAGATTATTGTTCATGTTAAGAACAAAAAGGTTCAGGACAAATTATGGTGTATAGGTGATCCTAATTTGGAAGAAACTATTGCCATCGCCAAGTCCACTGAAATGTCAGAAAAGTGGATGGATATAGTTGTTAAACAAAGTTCTAGCTCTGGTAAAAGCAATACAGAAGAGGAAGTATGTCTGGTTAAGCCCAAAGTAGATGACAGAAATTTCTTTCCTACACATTTGAGAGCGAAGAATACTTTTAGTCTTAATAACAGAAGGATGGATTCTACTAATAGTTCGGTGTCATGTTATAGGTGTGGAAGCAAATCACACATTGCTTCTTTCCAGGGCTGTCCTGCTATGAACAAAACATGTAATATTTGTGGAAGGATTGGACACTTTAGTAACGTTTGTAGGGAAAAACGTTATAACGCCCAGTTGAAAGCAGGACAATCACGTACACCCACTAACACTACTACTCCTACAAAAGTATCTGCCATTAGTAGTGTTGATGTGGTTAAACAGGACCTTGACCATGGTTATGTTGTTTCTATTGTTCAAAGTGGGTGTGTAGTGTTAACCAGTAAGAAATCTCCCAAATGCATTTTTCATATCTTTACTATTGCTATTGAACTTATGGTGGATTCTGGTTCCCCGTGGACCATAATTACTAAGGAATATTTTAATGAAAAACTGCAAAATGTGTGTAATATTTCCAGCTTACAACCATCAGACATTTTAGCAGAAGGTTTCAATGGATATGAGATTGATATTGAAGGATTCTTGAATGTTCCGTTAAATTTTAGGGGAAGGTTAGCTCATATCAAATTGTACATTGCTGTGAAAGGAGTCAATGTCCTTGGGTGGCATGAACAATGGGAACTTGGCATAAAATTAAATCCACGTGCCAAGGATCCTATCTCCTTATGTAGTGAGCAAGAAATGATAAATGTCATTTGCTCTAGTGGTGAAGATAAAAATGTTATCTCAGTTTAAATCAACAAGTTTAACAAAGTGTTCTGTGATCATTTAGGGAAACTGAAAAACTTTGCACATAAAATTGTGTTAAAGGAAGGTGCTTTTCCAGTCAAACAAAAGCTAAGGGGTGTTCCTCTAAATGTTAGAGATGAATTAAAGGAAATGTTAAATGAGTTACTTAAAGATAACATTATAGAGCCTATTGAGTCGTCAGAATGGGTTTCGCCCATAGTTTTGGTGCGAAAACCTGACCAAAACTGAGAGTTTGCATTGATTTGAGGGCTCTTAATTCCAGTATTGTTATCGATTGTCATCCCCTTCCCAATATTAACGAGCTTGTTTCCCTTTTTGATGGTGCGCAGATCTTTTCCACATTGGATCTTAGGTCTGCGTATCATCAAATAGAACTTACTGAAGAATCTAAAAAGTATACAGCCTTCATCACTCCTATGGGACTGTTCCAATACAGAAGGATGCCTTTTGGCTTGGCATCTGCTGCCTCTGTTTTTCAACGGGTTATGTTCCAAATTTTCAGGGACCTTGATATGTTCGTAAAGTGCTTTCAAGATGATATCTTGATATTTTCAAAAGATGAAGTGGAACACGCTTCACACTTAGATGAAGTGTGTACTAGACTAGAAAGCTATCATCTTACTCTCAAAGCACACAAATGCAAACTTTTTAGGAAATCGGTTGAGTATTTGGGCCATACATTATCGGGAGATGGTTTGGTTCCCAAAAAATCGAATGTGGAAGCCATACTCAGCGCTCCAGCCCCAAGCAATAAAGAACAACTGCTTTCTTTTGCGGCCATGTGCGAGTATTACCGCAAGTTTGTAGTTAATTTTGCTACCAAAATGGAGCTGTTAAGAAAGTTATTAAGACAAAGTAACACGTTTGTTTGAGAGGCAGAACAAGAAAAGGGGTTCACTGTTATTAAAAATGATATTGTCAATTCTCCAACTTTGAAACCATTTAGAATGGGTAAGAAATGTATCATTACCACTGACGCAAGTTTGTATGGTTTGGGTTGTGTTCTTTCTCAAACAGATGGTGTCATTGAATGGAATGTAGCTTTTTCTTCTAGGACGTTGAGTGAGACGGAGCGCAGGTATGCGGTTATTGAACGTGAGCTGCTTTCTTGTGTGTGGGCCATTGAACATTACAGGATATATATTTGGGGCAGCAAGTTTATCTTGAGAACTGACCATAAGCCGCTTGTACATATTTTATCGGTTGGTGGAGGTTGGAACTCCACGGCAAGGATTGCACGTTTAGCATCAAGGTTACAAGAATACAATTTTACAGTGGAATACATTCCTGGAAAAAAAATGTTACTGTTGACTGTCTGTCACGTCTTCCGTGTGAAAGTAAAGGAGATAATGTTAACTGTCTTAGGGAGATTGATTTTGTTTTAAATCTTTCTGATGTTGTTGCTCCTCAATATCAGGATATTACTGAACAGTTTTGGATGAAATGTCAAGAGGAGGATGAGAAATTAGTAATGTTAAGGACATATCTTTTAGAAGGTTGGCCTAATAAAACTAATGTCGGGGATGATTTACTTCCTTTTTACAAGGTGGCAGATGAGTTGTGTTGTGAAAGTGATTTGATTTTCAAATCTGGTAAATGTATTCCGCCAGTTGGTGTACAAGAGCTGATACTTAAGTTGGCACACAAAACTCATCCCGGCATTTCAGCCATGAAGCGGTTGATAAGGTTAAACTTTTGGTGGCCAGGGATGGATAGAGTGTAGTGAGTGTTGTAGTAATGATAAGATGTTGAAAGTGAATGTTCCACCCCTTAAGACGGTGGAATGGCCAGAGTTTCCTTGGAACAAAATAGCTTTTGACATTTCAGGCCCTTTCCATATTTTACCAGAGGCCTCACGTTTTGCTTTAGTTATGATAGATTATCATTCTAAATGGCCAGAAGTAAAATTTGTGTCTAAAGTAACTTCTGAGGTTGTTATTTCATTTTTCAAGGAAGTGTTTGCAAGAGAAGGATGCCCTTCTGTGTTAGTGTCGGACAATGGTGTACAGTTAGTCTCATCTGAGATGAAATCATTTTTACAGACCTGCAATATTAAGCATATTCGGACATCCCTGTATGAACCACATGAGAACGGACAGGTTGAGCGCTTTAACCGGGTACTAAAAAGTTTTGTTTCTGATGCTGTTAAGGAGGGTAGTAATTGGTTAAATGTACTTAGGGGAAAACTTTGGACATATTGCATTACTCCTCATACCACCACAGAGGTTAGTCCTTTTAAGTTACTTAAAGGTAGGGATCCCGCCTCAAGTATTTGTCCTTGGTGGTTTAAGGAGAAGTGTAAGAATTTGGAAGAGAATGAGGTTGACATTAAAGAGGTTGCGAACAAAGTGATTTGTAAACAAAGTAAGTCAGCAGAGTTGTATAATAAGAAGTGGCAAACCAAAGAGCATAGTTTGGCTGTTGGTGATTGGGTAAGGATTTTGAAACCTTATATAGTTAGCAAGGGATTGAGTAAGTTTGGTAGACCTATTCAAATTAAAAGAGTCTTCAGTAATTCAGTCATCACTCAAGATGGCAAAGTCTGGAATGTTAGCAAGGTTGCTAAGTGTCCTACACAAGATGATGTACGGTTTCAATCTCAAGGTATTTTTGGTCGATGCGACAGTTTCAATGCTAGAGCTGGTCCAAGTTATTTTTCTGACTCAGTAGCATCAAGAGTCAAAGATGATATGCGTGTTAGAAGAAGACCTACTGCTCTACAAGATTTTGTATGATATATTGTTATTTATTTATTTAATGAGGGAGATGTGTTATATTCTGTAATATGTAGTTAATATGTAACTTGTATTCCTGTCCCTTTAACTGCATGTGCCATGTTATGTTTCTTTATACATTCTACATTCTGCACAGAGTTTTGCTCATACAGCATTCTGCACTGCTTGTCAGTTACAACCTGGATACTGCTGTACAAGGATTTGATGCTGTGCTGATCAATAAACCTTCTTGGTTATAAAGCGCGCAGCTACCCCCGTCGGGGGTGTCCCGGCGCTGAGAGAGCAAGAATATCACCAGAGGAGTATACCAGGGTCCTGCCTTCCAGCCCATTGTAGCAGAAGCCCTCCTACTCAAGGTTGGGTGAACAGCCAGGTTTTTAATTTGTGTCTGAAAATCTGCTCAGACTCGATGAGCCTAAGGTTCAAAGGGAGGTCATTCCAGAATTTAGCCGCCGTCACACCGAACGTTCTGCCACCACTCCGGGCTAGCCTGAATCTGGGAACAACCAGTAAGCGTAGGTTATTGGACCTTAGGTTTCTTTCAAACTTAAATAGTTTGAGTCTTTGGCTCAGGTAGGATGGGCCAATTCCATGAATGGCTCGAAAGGCAAGGGTAAGGATTTTATACTGAACTCTGCGAGCAATAGGGAGCCAGTGTAAATCTTTACGATAAGCTTTGACTGAGTTGCGGGCAGGGATGTTTCCAATAAGCCTAGCAGCCGCATTTTGAACGATTTGCAATCGGTCAATGAGATAGAGGGGGGCTCCAGCATATAGGCTGTTGGCGTAGTCCAGATGTGCCGTAATGAGAGCGTGGACGATTGTTTTGCGGGAAGTCTGGGGAAGGTAAGGGAAGATCTTCCTGATCATGCGCATTTTGCCAAAGCAAGCTGCGGTGACTTTGTTAACCTGGGCTTTGCAGGACAAGGTGTTATCAAAAAGGAAGCCGAGATTACGGGCTGACTCTACTGGATTGGGAGGGGGGTTCAGCACAGTAGGCCACCACAGGTTGGCTGGGGGGGTAGGTTTCTGACTAAAGAAAAGCACCTCGGTTTTGTCTGTATTTAGGGCCAGATGATTAGAAGCCATCCAGATGCAGATGTTGCCAAGGCAGTTACGAAAGTTGGAAAAATGTGAGTCAGAATGGTCTCTAAAAGAAAAAACGAGCTGGGTATCATCAGCATAAGAGACCACCCTGACTCTCCACGATTCGACTGCCCTGGCAAGAGGGCCCGCATACGCGTTAAACAAAAGAGGGCTCAAGGCAGAGCCCTGAGGCACCCCACAAAGAAGGGGTTTGTCTTCTGACTCAAAAGGACGGAGGAGTACCCTTTGAGATCTCCCTGAGAGAAATGACTTGATCCAGGCCAGGGCTGTGCCTCCAATCCCCAACTGCTGCAACCTAGTCACCAGGATATCATGAGACACAGTATCGAATGCAGCGGACAGGTCTAGGAGGACCAGCATGGCCTCCTCGCCCCTGTCCACCGATTCCCTAATCGTCTCCGATACCTCTAGCAGAGCAGTCTCAGTACTGTATCCAGTTCTAAAACGGACTGTGAATCATGCAGCAGCTGGTTTGTTTCTAGATAGAGGGCCAGTTGTTTCTGGACCACTTTCTCCAGAATTTTGGCAGGTTTAGGCAGAAGGGAGATGGGACGGTAATTGTTGAATTGGGAGGGGTCTGCATCTGGTTTTTTTAAGATAGGGAGCAGCCTGGCATGTTTCCAAACTGAAGGGAAATGGCCATGATTCAGAGAAGAGTTCCATATAGCGAGGAGAGGGTTGATTAAAACAGGGGCCAGATTGACCATCATTTTCGCCGGAACTGGGTCCAGAGGAGATCCAGTCTTCACCTGGTTTAAAAGTGACAGGGCTGAATCAGAGGTCAGCTCAGCAAAGGAATTAAATGAACAGAGCTGGGTGTCTGATGGCCCTGGCTGGAGACTGGAAGGTACGGGCTCAAAGGAAGACGAGAGTTTGATGATTTTTTCCTGGAAAAAATCGGATAGTCCGTTACAGAGACCTTGAGTGGGAATACAATGGGCTTTCAATGCAGTCGGATTCACAAAATCCTTAACGATTGTGAAGAGAGTTTTTGACGAATTCTCCGCCTGTTGGATACGTTTTGAGAAGTAAGCTCTCATTATGGACCTCTTAAGTTTTTGAAATTTATTTAATGCCGTTTTGTAGGCTGATTTGCTGGTAGGGTCGTAAGACTTGCGCCACTTTCGTTCCAGCTGTTTGCATCTGCTTTTTTCTTCTCTCAGTGTGGGGGAGAACCAAGGAGCAGATGGGCGAGATCTGAAGGAAGTCATAGGGGCCAGGGGGGAAATAATATCTAGTGCAGAAGAGAGGGCAGAGTTAAATCTCGCTGTTTCCATGTCCAGGTCTTCCAAAGGATTAAAATGATAATCCAAACAGGGCTTAATGGCCTCATTGGTTACTTTGGACCATTTGCGTCCTATATCCCTGTTCATGGAGGAGGGGGGGGGCATGGAGGGGGTGCTGAATTCAAAAGGGAGGAGGAAGTGGTCTGACCACGTGAGGGGTAAGGGGGGGAAAGAAGAGATGCCAGGGTGGTTGGAAAAAATAAGATCAAGCGTGTGACCTGCTTTATGGGTCGGACCCTTAATAAGCTGAGACAGGGTCAAGCCCTGTAAAGTTTCGAGCAGAAATGAGGCTTGGGTACAGGCGGGATTGTCAACGTGAAGATTGAAGTCTCCCAGCACTGTAAAATACGAGTGCTTAAGGGAAAAATCTGCAATTGAATGTAGCAGGGCGCTAAGGGATGCGGAAGAAGCGGAGGGAGGGTTGTAAACCAGGATGCCAGCAAAGATTGTGGAGGCGGAGTCCATTATTGTGAGATACATAGCTTCAATGAGCCCCAGGTAGGTATTTTTTTTATATTAATGGTAAAGTGGGATTTAGCAATAACAGCAAGGCCTCCTCCAGGTTTGGAATTGGCACGATTAACTCCCAATAGGTGATAGCCAGTGGGGATGGCCAATTTATTGGATTATTACACCATGCTCAGACTCTTCATATTCCTTCTGACTACCTATGGCATGTCTATGGGCCCCAAGGAGCCAAGAGGCCTCCAAAACTTTGTCGTAGCACACCTCTCCTGAAAGTATGGTGGAGCTGGCTTCCATCAGTTGGACAAATCCAAATACTTTCTGACTACTGCCCCAGGTAGGCAGTCCAAGAGAGTGAAGACCTGTGGGAAGAGAGTATTTTCTTCCACAAGACTGGCTTTCAGGTCAGTCAATGCCAGTTACCTGACGGGGCACTATTCCGATGCTTTCTGGGATTCAGTTGCATAAGTCCTCCCAAGTGTCCTGAAATACCTTCACCCTGTCCTGATCCTTGCCATACAGAACGGCCACAACGCTGCAAAATTTCCAATTAATTGCAGCCTTGACACTACATATTCCATCGGGTGAGCCATGGCAGTAGTGTCCGTTGACGTGGACGAAGCTGATTCCGCTCTGGAGTGCTTCAAAGATAACAGGGCCACAGTGTGTTCCCTGGGCTTACTTGCTCCATCTCACCATCTGTATTAACCCCATCGTTCCTTTCGCGATTTAGGCAGAGGTACTCCATACCGCCAGCCACTTCAGCTTTAGTAAGTAAGCCAGCACTTTTGTGGTTCAGCTCGTGACAACCACCGACCGTGCTGTCACTGACAGCGTGCCAGTCAGTTTACTGCCTCCGCAACCCCACATACCAAACCACTTATGTGTGCCCTTAGTATTGCACAGTCACCCATTTGGAGGCAGGATCCAAAAATATTACTGAATTGAAAGGCTATATCATTGGAAAGGTGGGTCTTCGTGATTTTCAGAAGGAATACGCCACTCCCTTGCCTACGATGTCCTCAGAACGATTGATTGAGGACCATATGTCCGTCTTAGAGCAGGGAGTGCAAGCACTTTTGGTCAAAGGGGCTATTGAGAGGGTGCCTGCACCAGATGTGGTTGGTGGTTGTTATTTCCGCTATTTTCTGGTGCCATAGAAGGATGGAGGCCTTCGTCCTGTGTTAGGACTGCCCCTCTCAACACTATCCTCCAGAAGGAAAACTTCAAAATGCTCACCCTGTTCATGGTTTGGTCTACCCTCGCCTCTGGGGAATTGGATGGTAGTGTTAGACCTGCAGGACGCCTATTTGCATATAACTGTCCTGTAGTCTCATCAGCCCTACCTGCTATTCGTGGTGGGACTGCAGAATTTCCATTTCGATGTGCTACACTTTGGTCTCACCAGTGCCCTTCCGGTGCTCACAAAAGTCTTGATGGTGGCAGCAGCATTGCTTCAGAGATCTGGCGTCCCAGTCTTCCCTACCTTGATGACTGGCTGTTGAAGGCGGACTTGCCACAGGCAGTCAACCATAGTAGGGCAAACCTCCTGTCATATTTGGGGTTCACCATTAGCATGCCGAAGTCACACCTGACTCCTCGTCAGATTCTCCTCTTTGGAGAAATTCTGGACATGATTACGTTTTTTGCCTTTCATCCGGTAAGGAGAGTTAAAAACATGTAGGCTATAATCGCAATCTTTCAGTCTCTGTCCTGTCTTTCAGTGTGGTCGACCCCAGGCTGCTGGCACTGATAGCCTTCTGCATCCCATTGGTCAAACATGTCAGGTGGCATATGTGGGCTCTGCAGTGGGCCCACAATCAAAGGAACCTCTTCAAACCACATACAGATTTTGGAGGAGACTATGAAAGACCTGCAGTTGTAGTTGCTGTGCTGCAACTAGGTCAGCAGGAGCCGGCTCCCTATACCCCACCAAGAGCTGACAGTGGCAACTGATGCATCACTCCCGCATTGGGGCAGCCAGCTAGGAGAGGTGGAGCTCAGAGGCCTCAGGTTCTCCTGTTTAGTCTGGCTCCATATCAGCCTTCTGGAGCGGAGGTCCAATCCTCTTGACGTTTAAAGCCTTCTTTTCATCAATCAAGGGGAAAGGGGGCTGATAAAGGTGCTTACAGACAACACCACCTCCATGTGGTATTGCAACAAACAAGTTGGAGTGGAGTCATGGTCCCTGTGCCAGGCAGCACTAAAATTCTGGAAACCCATGGACCATCAGCAAATTTTCCTGGTGTTGAACCATCTCACAGGATATTTGAATGCCAGGGAGGACAAGCTTAACCATCAATACCTAGTGGATCCCACTTCCTTCAAATCCCTCCACAACACCGGACCCAAATACCTCAACGAAAGAATCTCCTTCCACGTACCCAGGAGAAACCTCCGCTCCGCAGACCTCGCCCTCACAGAAACCCTGCACATCCGCAGAACCAGAGAGGGTGGAAGAGCTTTCTCCTACATCGCGGCTAAGGCCTGGAACAAGCTTCGATCAACATTAGATGCCCCCCCCCCACTCTGCACACCTTTAGGATGAGCCTTAAGACCTGATTCTTCGGCTGACCCAGAGCTGCACCTCCCCACCACCCCAAGCGCCTTGAGACCCTCACAGGTGAGTAACGCGCTTCACAATTCCCTGATTGATTGATTGATCATGAGTTGCAGTTCCAACCAGAGGTGGTGCAAGATCTCTTCCACAACTGGGGAGAACCTTGGCTTGATCTATTCGCCACCGCTAAGAACGCGCAATGTTAGCAGTTCTGAGCATTGCGGTTTCCAAGGTGACTCTTGTTAGAAGACATATTCCGCCTAGATGAAACTCTGGGCTCCTGTATGCCTTGCCCACAATACCCCTGAGTCCTGAAGATCAGAATGAAGTTATCCTCATCGTATCAAGAGCTCTTGAGTACTAGCATCTGTCCTCTGATCAGGCTTCTCTTCCAGGAGGGCCTGCTGTCACAGCAATGGGGGAGGTTTCTTCACACAGGCCAGTGCAATCTCCACCTTCATGCTTGGAGATTGAGTAGCAAGAGCTTAACACCTCTGCCCTTCCTACAGAAGTGGTTGATGTCATCTTGCCAGCCAGGCATCCCTCGACAAGAATTGTATATGCCTGCTGTTGGGAAAAGTTACTGGATTGGTTCGGTACACGTCAGATTGACCCCACTCAAGGCTAAGTAATCTGACATTTTGTGGTCTGTTTTGTTCCTAGTCAAAAAGGCATTGCTCTGGGCATAGTTACAGGGTACCTTTTGGCCTTTTTAAGGTTGCCTGACCAGCCCTTGTTATTTAAAGCACTGGCTGTGATGCATCTTTGAGAGGCCTGTAACACCTGCTTTGCCCCTATTTTTTTGTCATGCCACAGAGGGTCCTCACATATTTGAGCCACTTCAGAACTGTCCTTTGCAGCTTTTCACCCTCAAAATGGGGGTTCCTCGTTACCATCACATCGATGTGGTAAGCCTCATACTCTCTGTATTAACCTGCCATGCAGCACCTTCTTCTCAGACAAACTAGTTCTACAGAGGTGAGCATCTTTCTAGCTGAAAGTTGTGGCGCCGTTCCATGTCAATCAAACTATCATCCTGCCAGCGACCAATGTTCCACCTCACCCCTCTAAGGAGGAGGAGGAGAAACTCCATCGCATGGATGCTAAAAAAACACTAAGCTTTACAATGATTATATACAAGAACAATAAGTGGATGATCAGCTCTCTGCGGGGCCCGTCGGAGCAAAGAAAGGCAGGGCCATGTAGAAGAGTACCTTCTCCTGCCGCATCATGCTCTTTGTAAAGATTTGTTACACACTGACCAAAAAGAAGCCCACAGAAGGGCTGCATGCTAATTCCATCAGCACCAAAGCTGCTACCAATACATGTTATGTGAAATTCTTGTCCTGGACATCTGCCAGGCAGCTACCTGGGTGTCCTCTACATGTTCACGAAGCACTACGGTCTCAATAGCCAGGTGTGCAGAGAGGGGCATTTCTCCTGTTCAGTCGTACAGAACTCTTTAGTTTGAGTCCATTCACAAACCCACCCCCAAATAGGTATTTCTTTCTTATCTATTCAAAAGGTGAGGAATCTGTAGTTAGAAGTCTCTATTAGAAAGAGCGTTACCTTTACAAAGGTAAGTAACTTGCTCATCCGGATTATATTTTTCAAAGAACTGGACAGATTACTTACATTTGATGAAAATATTTCTGCTGTTTATGGATCTTATGCAAAACACAAGATATGCCTAAACCACACTTCCTTTTTACACAAACACAATTTGAAGGGCAAGAAAAATGTATTATTTAAATTCTGACCAGGTATTCGTATTTCATACCTTTCACTTTCTTTTTTGTTTTAACGTTTTTTACACATTGATTAGCAAAAAAGGACCAACTGTACAAATATTTACATTACTATACATGACAATTTACAAACAACATTGAAACAATACATCTGAACATTAAATTAAACAACATCATCCATACCAAAAAGCAATTATTAAACGACAAAAAACATACAAAAATTCCTATACATTTGATTTCAATAAATGAAACACAAATTAAAAAAAAATTTGAATTTGTGTTTGTGTAAAAAAGGAAGAGTGGTTTAGGCATATCTTGTGTTTTGCATTGAAAAAGGGTCCAGCCTACTCCACGCCCAATATGGACCTAACTCCTTGGTGTTCTAAGTTTATGGATCTTAAGCAGTATCCTTGTGTGTACCTTCCCAAGACACTAAAGTGGATCCTGAATTGTGTTCCTCTGCAGTTCCAATCCACTGTGGCAGGTGGAATGAGCTTATACCACATAAAGGAGAGATTTAGAATGCTCCACTGTACTTCCAGCCTTCAGACCAGTAAGGCAAATCCACAAAGGTATGCATTATTGCCATTCAATTACAATATTAATGACCTAGAAGGTCTAAGAAGTCTACTGTAGCACTGAAGATTTTATTCTAGATAATCAGTCCACTCTCAGAATCTCTATAATGTCCATGGTCACTCTACGAAATTCCTTTGCAAACCTCTGCGTAAGCGAGAGAGACCTAGCCCAGCTCCCTAATAAGGTTAATAGCACAGACTATTTTCCTGGACATTGCATATGTGTTACAAACATTCCAATCTACAGTAAAATGTCACTTACGTTTTTAGCAACAAAAAAAAAGGACTGTTTCTTTCTGAAGAAATAATAAATGAGCCTCACAGCAAACTGTGCATCAATTTGCATCAACAGAGGGTCTTGTTCCACCTGAGGAAGGTATATCTTAAATGCAGGTGAGCCAAAGCTAACATGGAAAGAAATAGATCCTCGGCTAGCCCCTGCAGATCTGCTATCGGAGAAAGGATAAGTATCGAAGAGGTGCAGTGGTGAAGTGTTTCAGAGGTGCTCATATAAAGATATTTTATATTTGATATTTGCAGACCCTCTCATTAAACTGAATGGACGGTGTCCATGTCATCTACCGTTGCGATTCGTGTAGGCAGATAGACTGTGGCAGTCAGTGACAATGCTCTGGTCGAAGATGAAGTGTTAGAAGAAGTAGTAGAGTCCAAGATTTTCACTTCTAGTGTATCTCTGTGGCTGGAGCATGCACTCTTGAAAATTCAGCATCATAATTCAGTGGCAAATTCCTGGCTTTGAGTTTCTTTAACCATGACACGGAAATATGGTAAGACCAAGTCAACCTTGAGTGTTTTATCTCCTCTGATGTCGAGTGACCTTTCAATGGTGAGCAGGTAGCTGACAAACCAGTCTTCAATATGATTGACATTTATGGCTAACAAGAACAGAGGGGTTCTTGAGATTTAAAATCACTCTTTAAAACTTCCTCTATGGGAGTCTTTTGAATAGAAGCATGATGTAAGATAGAAGGAGCCCAACTTCATACTCTTCTGCCTTTCCATAGATATACTCCTGGTGCCTCAAGACTTTCTGATTACCTTGGAGCCTGACCGTCTTGCTGTACTTCATGAGTATTTCTATTATTTTTAGGCAATGATCACATTACTCTGAAATAATTGTTGTGGTAGGATGTACTCGAGTCATAGGTGATGGAGGTATCAAACCACTGCCATTTCTAGAGACAAATGAAGTCACTGAAAGACATCATGGAATAAATCACTGGATGAGATGATGTATGAGTAGATGATAGAAATTCTAATATTTTCATTACTGGACTAACCTGTGCGGTCAAAGAATAAAATCTTGAATATTGAGAGCCACAACACAAGCCCTGGGCAATCTCTTGGCCCTGACTTTCTTCAACCACGACACAGATAGGTGGAAAGATCTTTTCCTCTAGAGTACTTTGAAGTAATGCTATGCTGCAATGTTCAAAGTTCCTTCAATGTTAATGGCCTTGATTGCTCTCCAGTTTTACAGGAGAGAGTCTTTATCTAACAGCTCAAACAGAGGATCCATCAATTTAGACCCAATAGTGTTGTGTTCTCTGGGAACCGATGACATCCACACCAGAATAAGAGTCATAAAAATGCCTCCTTAAACCAGTCTTATTCTGGATACTGTAGAAAGATGACCTCACTCGAGACTGTATTTGAAATATTATTTCATGGATGCATTTGAGTTCTTATTTGTCAAGAGATAGGAGATAAAGCAACAGATAATGCAGCTATCACAGCAACAGATACAATCCTTTATTTATGCACCAATGTAAAAATAGTTTCCATTTTAATGTATAACTGTTGGTCGTGGAAACAAAACTGGTATCTGTTAGAATACTCTGGCAGTCTGTATTATGACCCCTCTTCTTGATCTGAAACATTTCATGGACCTTGGGGGCTTCACTGTCAGCTGGTATAAATCCAGTGGCAGTGATATCAAGATCAGGTTGGCTTTATGAGAATTAGAATGCATGTTTCCTTCTCAATCTTGATAGGAAATTTCAGGACCAGGTAAAATGATGGACAAACATAAGTAAATATCTTGAAAAGGCTTCCAATATGTCTTCCACTCAGTACTCGCTCATCAAGAACTGGCAGCGGAAAAGATCTGGAAAAAGTTCACTCTGTTTTACAAAAAACACATGCAGCAGGCCACAGTTCAGTTCCAACTTGTGGCAACATAACTGGGGCAATGCTCAATTGCAAATTCTGGTAAGGTTGATCGATCTCTGAAAAACTGTGAATCAAAAAGAAATCATCTAATTTGCTGACATTTCCCAATGTTTGCAAACATCTCAGTATGTGATTGACTTAAATCCTTCAGAGGGCAAATGGATTAAGGAAGGCAATAAACATGCTAAGCCAGTGCAGAATTAGCCAGCAGTGCAGCATTCTTTCATGAGGTTAACACACACATATATGTAAAGAAAACCTCCTAATTAATGTCTGTGAAGATCCGGAAGAAAAAATGCAGCCGTGGGACGAGCTGAAGCCTCATTTTGCTCAACTGTACAAGCTCTACAACAGCCAATCTATGCAGAGCTCTCCCCAGCCAGAGAGACAGGGAGAGCTCAAAAAAGAAAAAGGACTTAATCCCCACTCTATTTGTACTGATTGATAGAGAGAAACTCTGTTTATTTAGACCGTAGTCTTTAAACAATGAGATCGAAGTAGAAATGCATCACATCAAACACCTTACAAAATTTATAAAACCAAGCTATTACTCTCTATGCAGCTTCCTATATGTTATACAATTTTAAAAAAAGGCATTCTTTGGATAGCACAGACATAAAATCGTTAAAAGGAATTTTAAAAAACACATACTATGCATAATAAAACTAGAAGTTATTACATTTAAAAGCGAGGCAATTTCCATAAGTTTCTCATTTTGGTACTGTCTGATATCTTATTGGATTGTAATCCCTCGTATCTTAAGTTTTACTTATTTCTGGCAATGGGATACTAGTAGGTTCCTCAATTTGATTTCTTTTGCTGTTCCTGCGCTAAGCGATTCACCCCTTTCAGATAGTTTCCAAGTCCAGATTTTCCATTCCTATCAGTAAGTTTGTCACTTGTACACGTTGTCTTATGCCATATTTTATAAATAATGGTCGTAGGAACCGTTTTCTTACTTCTAGACATGTCAAGCAGTCAAGTAGTATATGCAACATTTCACACTTGACCCCCAGGCCACATTTACATATACCATCTGGATATAGCATTTCTGCCTTCACTCTCCCCTCCATTAGCCAGGGAATGGTACCTATTCGGATTTTCAGTATCTCCCACCTAAAGCCGTAATTTGGCAGGGTTTCTAAATACGGGTACCCCGTCTCGTTTTCCCACGATTCTATCATATTAACCACTGATTTTTTGTTTCTTAGGTATCCTATATCCTGCCTTCTAGAGTACTCCCTTCCTTGTGCTCTGAGTGCACTCTTCGTGAACTCCACATCTAGAGTATTTTGGTTTACTCCAACATTTAGATTCCCAATTATTTCCTTTATTTTTCTTTTTGCGTCTAATGCCCATCTTAGGTTACTGTGTCGGATTTCCTCACTACACCAATGTGAGACCTTTTTCCCTTCCCCCTGGGATTGGCGTTTCCAGAATCTTATCATCGCCATTTTGGCCTGAGTGTTCCACCCGATCATATCTGTTTCCAGTCTAATTGCCTGTATCATTGATGACTTTGGTAGTGACAGTAACGTTTTCAGGGCCTTACCTTCCTCCCAATCCCAACCTCCCTTTCCGCTTAGAAGGAGCACCTCTGCACCATACAGTACTTGGGGCGGTATCATGGCCTCCTATGCTTTTAGTAACAGTTTATAAGACTTATCCCCGTAGTTTATATTACATTTTTTCAGGCCACAAATGGAGGAGGATGCTTTTACGTTTTGGTGTTCCAAATGTATATCCCATTTTAAAGAGGATTCAAACCAAAGACCAAGATATTTGTATTCTTTTACCGTTTCTAATTTTATTTTATCTAGGTGCCAGCTGAAACTCTTGGACCCTTTTCCGAAGCGCATTATCTTTGTTTTTTCCATGTTCACTGTCAGCAATTTATCCTTACAGTAGTCATGGAATGCATTTAATTGTCTTTGTAGCCCGAGCTCGGTCAGATCAGTAATCACAAGGTCATCTGCATACAACAAGCATGAGACATTTCTATTATTCATCCTTGGGCTCGCGCTTCTTTCCACATCTAGTGCTGCTGGCAGGTCGGCTAGGAATATTGAAAAGAGGAGCGGAGCTAAGATGCAGCCCTGTCTCAGCCCATTCCCTATCTCAATCCTCCTTGTCAGAGCCCCTTGTGTATCTTTAATGACTTGGGCCCAGTTCCCTCTATGCAATTCTTTCAGGATTTCGAGTAAGCACACCGGGATTTCGTATTTAATCAGGCACTCCCATAGTTTCCCCCGGTCCACTGAATCAAAGGCTGCCCGGAAGTCGACGAAACTGCAAAATAGGTTCCCCTTTTGTTCTATCGACTTCTGGGTGAGGGCCCACAGGGCATATCAGTGGTCTACAGTGGAGTGCCCTTCTTTAAAGCCCCCCTGTTCCACTGGGATAATTGAGTTCTCTTCTACCCAGTCCTTTAATTTGCCAAGCACTATTTTGGCAAATATTTTCTCCCCGATGTCCAATAGATTAATTAATCTATAATTTTTCGGGTTTTTCATCTCCCCTTTCTTATGAATTGGCCTTATTATAGCCCCATTCCAGTTTTCGGGAAGTTTCCCAGTATCTAGAATGACTCCAAACATATTTGCAAAAAATTTCGACCACCACTCTACATGAGTTTTGATTATTTGTGCCGGGAGATTATCCGGTCCTGCCGCTCTTGTGAGATTCAAACCCTTTATCGTCTTTTTAACCTCTTGGGCAGAAAAAGCGGGTTTTATATCTGCTACCAGACCGCTCCAGACTGTGTACATATTTTCTTCCCGGTCTTTCCCTGGGCTATACAGATCCTGTAGATACTCCTCCCATACTGCCTCTTCTACTATGCAGTTCATTTTCCCTAGAGGGCGATCTGCTCCTGAGTGCACTAACATCCAGAAGTGGCATGAGTTCTTTGTTTCTATTGCCTCAAGTAATTTTTGACAGCATCCCTCTTTAAATTCTCTTTTTGCCCTTCTGATAAGCATAATATATTCTCTTTTTAAGCCTGTGAGAAGTTGGCCTGATATATAGTGCTCACTATTCTAGTGATCACTTTGTATCATACCAAACAACCCTTATTGATGATTGGTTGTAAGTCAACCTTATTAGACCAGCTATCCTAGTAGCATGGACACGAGCAGTCTTCAGGCTAAACTCTGGAGGGCGTGTTAAGCCAGCTGGTTTACCATCACATATACCCCTTGAACACCAAGTGAAAGGACACCACACAAGTTGTTATAAAAATATAGGATATTTATTAATAACAGTTCTACCCTGAACTCTTTATGAGTCAGGGAGCTAAGCACAATACAAAACTCTTACGAAAATACTTCAAGTTGCACAATTTACACAAATGCCCGAGGGGCACGAAAAACCATATACACAAAAAGTGGAATGCGAAATACTAGCAGTTAAGTAACAAGATCCAGAGGCTTCAGGATCGCTAGGACTACACTACTGAATCCTAAGGTTAGGAGCAGGAGGCCTAGGGAGATCGGGTGCAGAGTGTGCACTCTCACGCGGGATGCGGGAAGAAGTCTATGGATGCTAGCGTTTCTTAAGTTACTGTTTCCGGACGAATCCGACTAGGTAGACTGAAAACGACAAAGGATCTGGACACTTGGATAGTGAACCTGTGCTGGAGTACCGAAATACTCGAATTACCTAGCCCAGGGGCCGCGGCTGCATAGGGTTCAAAAGACGTCGGGAATCCTCGTTGAAGTCTATGGAGCCTGAAAGAAGAAGTTGCTGGCAGGCGACCAGTGAAGATATTCGGTGTGATCCAAGGCTGGATCAGTGAAGGAGACGACCTGAAAGCAGAGGGGACTTAGTTCTTAATCACTAGCCAGTGATTATGTGGGCACCAAGATGGCACCGGATGAAGTCACCTCGACCAGGTGAGTGGGCGACGCTGGACTCTGCAGTCACACGGGCTAGGAGGCGTTGTCGACGTCCAGGCTGGAGGTGCGAGCTGTCCCACGAGGCTGTCGGCGATGCTGGACTCAGGATCTGAGCAACAAACCTTTGCAAAGGCAAGCCCACGCGGTGGAGTCAAGATGGCGTCTGGAGGGGACCAGGAGGGTCCAGGGCACTTCTTGTTGGACAAGAAGCAAGGGCCAGTCTAGGAGAAGTCGTGGAGAAGTGTGGCTCACTGGTTAGAGGAGGCAGACCTGGAAGCAGAGGTCAGCCCGGGACCAGGGTTCAATTCCCGGCTCGGCAGGGTCTTGAGTCCTAAAATGTCCATGGACTTGACAATTCTCGCTCTGGTGCCTACTCGATTCACGGGTTCACACTCTGCGACTCTGGGCAATAGCTTGCTTAATCTCCACAACGGCCCCTCGCGGCGGGATGCCTGGCTTTCACCTTGCGGATACCCTGCCGGGGTTATCTCACAGGGGAATACCAGGACGGGTTCCCTAAGCAAGCGCTTAGAAACCGCTTGGTGATTTGCGCTATATAAATTCCTGTACATTTACATTTACATTTACATTTAGGGGACCTAGACCAGCGGTGCAAACGTCGTGGTACGTCGTCAAGAGGGTCACTAGCCAACGGGCAAGTGACCGGACAACGTGGCAAGCAGCAAAGAAGCAGAAGGGCCCCACGCAGATCTCGTGGATGCTGGGAGGCTGGACTTCGGTGCTGGAGCTGCTTAGGGTTAGGGCTTCTCAAACCCCAATGCACTTACTCGAGGGTCTCTCGGGGGACGTGCTGGTGAAGCGTTGTGCAGGTCTTGAAGATGGCCGGTCCCACGGGTCTCGTCACACCCACGATTCTCAGCTGGGCTGGATGATGTAGGTAGAGGTCAGAGATGGCAGGGAATCCGGGTCTCGTCGAGCTGGGCAGTCTTGATCCGGAAGATGGACGTGCAGCAAACCGCAAGAGCTTCGATGGTGCCTGCAGGGTGGCTACTCCTTAGCCACAAGGGAGAGTCTTCAGAAAAGTCAAGCGTTCCTTTCGTGGAAAGTAGTTCAAGATTCAGAATGATCTAATTTGGGAAGGGGGCCTGCTCCTACCTTTATCCTAAGAAAAGGGGCTGGCACGCGACTAAGTCCTGCCCTATGCACAGTGAGCACCGGGGTGCCACTTGCAGTCACCTTCCTTTCAGCCCTGCCTACCTGGGATACACAAAATCCTGTCTGGGATGGTGCTGACAGGAAACCCTTTGTCCATGCCTCCGTTGCTGGAAGGACTCCCAGTAGCAGGAGGGCAGACTTGTGTCTCGGTGGCAGCATCCATTTTGTGGAGCTGAGGCTGTGTCTGACTTTAACCGGGGTTCACAGTTACATACATGTCGTGTCCCTCTAGAAGGGTGGAATGCTAACCCCGTCGCCAGAATTGGCGAGGGGTTAGTATTCCAATTCGTATGACCCCTTACTCGACATGTTTTGATAATGCTATACCAAAGTTAGCATTTAACCGCGAGGATTATAATGCACTTAAGAGTATATGGTATAGCGTTATCATGGAACAGCTATTTGGACTTGGTTCCGCAAGCTGCAAACGGGCTCAGCTCATGCCAGAGCACCATCTCACATAATTCCAAGCACTCTGCCTTCAGGATTGATAAGGCCTGCCATAGGAGTGACTGATAGGAATATATGTGTCCATTTTAGGTTTAGATATAGGAATACTATATCTAAAGCAAAGGGTGTTTACACCACCTTGCCCCAGCTGTCGTGCAGCCAGTTGTGACTGTTTGGGTGGCCAGCCAGGGGTGGCATAATACATGCTTCAGCCCCTGGTAGGCCCTGGGTACACCTATGCCCTGGATACCTAAGGTATGCTGTACAGGGACTGACAAGGTGGCCCAGCACCAATTGGTAAAATGCACCTAAGGTACATGGTTGTAATTTAGAGAGAGAACAGCTAGGCTGTGGGTCTGATTAGCAGGCCCACAGCCAGGTAAAGTCGTAAATCAGTGAAGCAAAAAGCAAAAATCTGGGGTGGCCATGGGATTGCAGACCCCACTCTCCTACAAAGCCCACTAGGGTGTTTGTACTATCTTGATCTCTCTTTAGCTGATTGCGGCGGGTCATTCTCCTAACTTCCCTTTTTTTCTCCTGGCATTCCCTTGTAAACCAGCCGGAGGATTTCTTAGTCTTCAGGCTTTGTTTTTATTTTTGCCTCTATTTATATATTTTTGCTCTTTACTAAGAGTTTGGACCACCTCCTCAATTTTTCCTACGTACCATTCGAGGTTTTGACCCCTTGCTATCTTCAGGTCTAGGTTCTGTTGTAGTTTTATTAATCTAGCAACATATTCATCCGTGTACTGATTGGAACCATGAGGGGTTACAAACGCAACACATCCCAGCCTTACCACAGGGCAGGAGTGCAAAACCTGATCCTTGAAAGCCTTGCTAAGTGACTGGAGAATTTGGGTTGGTCAGACCCCTGCCATTCTCCCAAATTGTTTATGGGCAAGGGAGAATTATGTATGTCCCCCCCTGCCCCCAACTGTGTCTAATGGCAGGGGTTTGGGCGAGAGAGGAAGGATGTATATTTCATTTTCACCTTTGTTTTTTAACACTCCTCGGCCTTGGCCAATGGCTGGGAGTTTATGTTTGCGCCCTCTCACTGATATTCCTTGACCAAGGGCAAGGGAGATCTTCTTGTCATGTTTTCTGTCAGGACACTCTCATGGCTTTTTTCTGACCCATCCTGCCTCACCCCTAAAAGAATGATGATGGAGTACACCAGGGCATCTATCAGTTGTCCCCAGCCTTCTCTCCCTTTATAATGTTGTGGGTCAAGGAGGGCAAGGTATCAGCAACTAACAGCTGCCTCAGGGGCACTTTGGGGTTTTTGTATTTAAGGGCTTAGAGGGACAAGAGAGAGTCTACACCACACTTGTGTTCTACTGGAACGTTGCATCCACGTAGACTATTAAAAAACCCAAGTGCTCTGTGGGAATTTAACAGTGATGCTTTCAAAGAACAGATGGTCTAATGTGTGTCTTCTTTGTGTTCCTCTACTCTCATGAACAGAGGAGTCCAAAAGACCAAATACATCATGGTGACGAAGAGTCACCTAAGTAAGGGAGATAACTTTGACACGGAGTTGCTGAACATGCTTCCATGTCCACCAATTAGAATCTTATGCTGTCAAGCTCTCCTCTCCCAATGCATGGTCAAGACGCCTCAGCAGACAAAGTTACACCTGAGAGACAGTTATGATGTGGATCCAGCCAAATTAGTTTTTAATGATTCAGAACTTTAAGATGGAAGTTAAACATTGATTTTCAGTGAGATTTGAGGGCTGACAGAGATTAATTTAGAGAGGCAAGAGTCTTGACAGTGAGAAAGGAGAGAGGCCGGATTTTGTTCAGCACAGAAAGGTGAGAGGCCTGACCATAACAAGCACAGAGAAGAGCTTGGGAGAGATGTGACACTGATCATCAGATTAAGGAAAGAAACTAGGTAGTGATCAGCATCTTGAGAGGCGATTTGCACATGGAGGAGAGAGGTCTGACCAGGACTGGAAATAAAGAAGAGAAAGGTTTCAGAGTAATCACCACATTGAGAAGCGAGGCCGCCCTGACAGAGGTCAGTGCAGGATGGAGAGTAGTCTGATGGGTAATAACAAAAGAGATCTGACCTGGAGAAAATCCTGACAATGATCTGCTGATTGAGAAAATCCTCCTGGCAGCAATCAGTAAACTGAAGAGAGAGGACAGATAACATTTTCTACAGAGGCAAGAGAGGCCCGACAGTGATTAGCACAGAGTGAAAAGAGGCCTTGAATGGCACCGCGATGAGAAGGACCTAACAGTGTTAATCAGTGGGGAAAGAGGCACCCAGGCATCTGCAGAAGATGAGAGGTTTGATAGTAATCTGCACAGCAAGAACAGGTTTGTTAGAAATGAGCAGAATGGGCACCGCAAGATTGACTGCAGTTGGTATAGCGGCACTTACCCTCCTTGCTTTGCTCTGGTATTTGACAGCTTTTTTAGTATCAGATACGGCTCTTTCCACATAGTCAACAGAGTGCTCCACGTTGTATTCAATGCGGTCGATCATCTCTCCCTAAAAGCAAAGAAAAGGAAACTGAGTGATAGGAAGTTACCTTGCTAACATTATACTGTACCTGTATGTAAGAGAATACAATCTATCCTCTTTTTCAAGTCTTGCTCAGTGCTGCCCATCAGCCTTCATCCTAGAGAGAAAAGGAGAAATATATTTTTAGACAACTTTTTATATTTTTTTGTTTCCATTTTTTTCAACTTGTAATGTGTCCCAGGTAGTTTACATATTATTTATATGTTTGGATTTGGGGCAAAGTGTTTGGGATGGGTCAGCCCTTCTCAACTCATTTTCTTACTAATTGTTTGGCTCTTTCTATAATCAACATTGATAAGGCTGAACCAGAAGGATATTAACAAGGTTAATTTTACAACAGACTAAATATGAGTGTTATCGACTAGGAATGATGTGAAAAGGAATTCATCTGACAGATAACAGCCACATGAGAAGTGCAAAAGAATCAACCTAAGTGGAGTCAGCTCAGCGTGCAATGTACTGAATCTGAGAGCCATCAGGTAGGCATGATGTGCTCTGCAGGATGTCAAAGACATTAGCCAAGTGATATGTTTGATGAATTACATCTGAGAGTCTGAGAGCCATCAGGTAGGCATGATGTGCTCTGCAGGATGTCAAAGACATTAGCCAAGTGATATGTTTGATGAATTACACCTAAGAGACACCAATCAGTTCTGTGAATCCAGAAATACATTAGCTGAAACCAATATACATCAGCTGTCTGTGTTGGAAAATGGGATGAATCTGAAAGAATTGTGCATACATCACCATTGTGCGGTGTGTAGTGGGATGAATCTAAGGATTATCAGGGTTGTTTAATGTGTGACACACTATACCCGAGAGACATCATCTAGGTGAAGTGTGCAGTGAACGAAACCTGAATTACATGGGCTAGACGTGAGGTCGCAATTAGCTGAACCTAGGAGACACTATCTAGGAGAGCTGTGAAGTTCTCACTGTGAAGTTCTTGTGGGATATCAGCAATGTGAACTATGCAACTGGATGAACCTGAGACTTTTGTGGTGTCAGCTGTGTGGACTCTAATGTGATAAACCTCTGAGACATCAGCTGAGTGTGCTGTGCAATTAAACAAAACTAAAAGGAACCGGCTTGGTGAATTGTGCAATGTGAAGAACTTCAGCGACATCATGGAGGTCTGGTGTTCAGTGGGATTACTTATGAATTATTAGCTGTCGTCTGTGCAATGAGATCACATATATCATCTAGGTGAACTGTGCTGAGGAATAACCTTTATATACCTTAGCTTTATAAACTAACTCATTTGATGGACAAATGGATTATCAGCTAGGTTTGGTGTGTGATGCTCTAAACCCGAGAAACACCAACCAGGTGAGTGTACTATGAGATACTTCTTTTAGGTGTGGTGCGGCAATGAGCTGAACTCAAAATACATTAGTTATGTGAGCTGTGTAATACAATATGCCCAAAAAGAAACATCTAGGTGTACTGTGTAATGAAATGAACCGTATACACATCAGTTTAGTAAGCTGTGTAGTTGGTTAAATGTATCGGCTAGACTCTGTGCTGTTGGCCAAACATGAAAGAGATTAACAAGTAAGCAATGAGATAAACCGCAGAACATCTCACATCAGTGAGGTGTGAAGTTACAATGAGCTGAAATTGTGAGATATTAGCTAGTTGTACTGTGTAATGTGAGGAATCTGAGAGGAAAGGGAACAATGTAATAGAAGGAACTGGAGAGACATTAGCTAGGCACACTGTGTAATGAGAGCAATTTTAGAGACCTTACTAGGGTGCGGTGTGCAGTGGGAGAAACCCAAGACCCATGCTTGGTAGGGTGTGTAACGGGTTGAACTTAAGAAACACAAACTAAATGTACTTTGTAATGAGATGAACTTTAAAGATATCATAATGTGCCATGTGTAGTGGGATAAGGCTAAGAGAACTCAGCTAAGCGAACTGTGTAGTATGATGTGACTGACAGACATCATTTGCGTGAGCTATGTAGTAGACTGCACCTGAGGAATACGGGCTGCATTCAATTTGCAGCTGCCTTATTTAGAACAGCGGCTATGTGAGAAGGGCAATGAGCTACACTAGGCAGAAATCCACCAGGGGCAGTGCATACGCTAGGCTAGACCTTATTGACTTAACCTACTCCCAGGGTTGAACCACAGAGACTTTAGGTGTATGTGGTGTGACACAGGTTAAACATGAGGATCTGTAGCTGAACCCGACTGAGTACACTTGTTGTGAGCTGTGTGATATGGGAATGTTGAATGCTTCAAGGATCTCTTGAAGGCTGGTAGTCGGCTGAACATGATGAACAGAAGCTAGATGCAGTTTGAAGTGGGATGATCCTTGTGGGCAGGATCTAGAACCCAGTATTTACTGGTCTGATCATAGTGGACATATATTCAGATGATGACTGTAGTATGCTGAGCATGGCAGGTAGAGGCTAGAATGCAGTATGTCGTGAGTCAGAGCACAGACCTTTGAAGCAATCTGTAGTAGACTGCTTATTATGTGCCATATGTAATATCAGGTTATCTGAATATGAGGCAATGTGCTGTGAGACGAAAACAAGGTTGTTACGAGTAGTCTCCTGGATGTCCTTGATGTGAAATGTTTTAAGTGTCTTATGACCAAATATCTATAGTACGGGTCAAGGGATATATTTAACTCTCGTCCCTCAGAGGATACACAGGACTGTGGCATTAAAAGGCTACCTTGTTTTCAGCGAGGGCGAAAAAGTAGGAGTCGTTATCTTTAGCATCAGAAAGAAAGATGAAAATCGACACTTTGTTGCTTCATTTTCAGTGGAGAAGGGTTGATTCCCAACAGAGAGAAAGCTGCCACATTACACCATCACCACAAAACACCATCACCACAACACGTCGGCACAACATCAGGAAGCACACCTACAACAGAAAGGAGGAGATAGCAGAGAGCTACCTAAACATATAGACTTCTACATGAAACAGTTATCCTTCCCTCACTGAGCCTGAAGCATACACTCCCATCAACCCTCAATGTTGGGTCTCCCTGCAACTCTGTTTCCAAACAGCAGGAATTTGTAACCCACAGTGGTTTCCGCAAAAGCAAAGCTCCTCTGAATCACAATTTATCCAAAGCTATCCCATTTTATGAAAGCCTAACTCTTTGTTCTTGCACCCCATACTGTGGTTCATGGGAAGCATTCCAATTCAGCGTCCTATGAGCATATAACTTAAGAAGCGTGTATAATGCTAGTTTGTATTAATGGACTGCATTTATATTTCTTGTGATAGTATGTGACCGTCAGGTTTTGCTGCCCAGTGATAGTTTGTGGCTATATATGCCAGTGCATCTTTTTGTAAGTAACGTGAGCTACTACTGTGCATGAAGGGGTGTAGCAATGTTCTTAAGAAAGAGTGCGCGAGTGTGTCCCTTGGTATTAAAAGTGTGTGTAAATAGATTGTTGATGATGTGTGACACCCATTCACGTCAGTTGTAACAGTGTTAAACATTGTACTTGTTTATTGAATGTGGTTTGAATCTTTGGGTTTTAATGATGTGTCACACTGCTATTCACTGTTGCCAGTTTTTTTGTCTAGTAAACTAACATAAAAAGATCTGTAAACTTGAGGTGGAAGTGAATGAGTCCTCCAAACAGCATCAGTGCTACTGAGATTTTCAAACAAAAGTTGTGTTATATGTATTTTCAAAAAATTGAATCACAGCCCATTAGGTATACTTGGATCCCTTTCCCTCCCCCAGGATGTTTAGGGATACATTTACATTTAGAAATGTTGTACTAGTCCACCCTTGGTTAACCCTCCACCCCCCGTATGTGAAAAGGTGTCACAACATTTCTGCAACTTTTATTTGAGCAGGATATAAATCAAGCTACTGATCCTTGCTCTTTAAGAGTTCTGATTTTCCTCCAGATTTGTAGCAGATGTTAAGCAGCTACTGTCCACAGCCCTTAGACACATCCCCGCTGCTACCTCAACAAGTGATGGCACTTGTAGCAAAAAGCCTTCAAGGGAAGGAAAATAACCTTAAGTTCTAGAAGCTGTATGTGAATTGCAATGCACAAGTTGCAGAGTTTTGCTGAGCCTCAATTGGATCCACAACTGTACTGGAAACATCAAATGCTACTGACAACACCAGATTTTGAGAAACGCGACATGCCAACAGCAGTCCAGATCTCAAAGGAACTCCTGGTAGATGGGTCTATGATGAGGCAGCTCAAAGTGTAAGATTCAGAAGTGTGGGAACACTGAGCCCTCTACAACCACTAACCAGAAATGTTAGTGCACACCTGAAAATAATAAAATTATGAAGTACAGAGAGTAGTTCAGATAGTGGGACAACCTCTCTGTCAATATTTGTAGTAAAGGTCTGTGGTAGGAGAATAACTGAAGAAAGCTCAAACGGAAGCCATTAACCTGAGTAAAGTACAGCAATAGGGTCTGGCTGCAATTCAGGTCTGGCTTCAAATCATCATGTCTTATGTAGACATAATTGTATGTCTCCTCCTTCTGCAGAAGAGCTGTGGCTACTGTTAATGTCATTAGTTAATATGTGCGGAGAGATTGCTGATGGTAGATAAGCGCTTGTTATTATTAATGCATTATTCTGGTGATGGAGCACAGGTGCCCTTGATGCTACAGCCAAGCATGGATGAAGAAATGCACATCCTGCAAAGTCCAAGAGAAAAAGACAGTCCTTTAATTGCACAGAGGAGAATATTTGATCCAGAGTAATCATCGTAAATGTCTCTAATTGAAGATAGTTAAAGATGTGGAAGGGCTTGATCAGATCAGATAGTGGTTTCTTACGAGAGTCGGGTGCTAGAAAGTGGTTACAACAGGGAGTGCATGTCAGAGGTGGCGAAGGGCAACATAGAGGGTTCTGGGTGTAAAGAGTCTTCACACATTGAAGCAGGGTAGTCACTAATATGAATAAGTAGAAATGGAGTGAGTTACCTTCAGGGATTTACTCTTCTGACCACTAGAGAGTTGATCTTGCTTGAAGTGACAGCTTGAGTACTCCTAAAAACCATAAAAACCCTAGCCGAATCAGCCCTGAAAGAGCTTGCAATGGGAAGAGCTTCCTTCTGTGTCAACTTGATTGAAATGATTGAGAGGGTTTTTCTTTCACAGCACTCGTCTTGCCTACATTCTGATTGACTCAGGCTCGTGATTACTTTTTCACTATGGCTGCCTGCACCCCTCCTTGAGAGAGACAAACTACCAACAACCACTTTCCGCTATTCCTTTATGTACCAGGACTTAGATAAAAATGAAGTAGAGAGCTGAAGACGCAGTAATCAGCATGCTGAAGCTGATTGTCAATAAAAGGAAAACGGTTATCACAAGTTTATTTGGTGATGGTGATGAAAGTGGCAAATGCCCATTACCACCTTGTCGCTGTTGATGCCACAACATTCTAAAAAAATCTCTCTGGGAGGGAAGATATTAAAAGTCTTCAGTAATGTTGCAAAAAACATTTTCCGCATAGATCAACGTTGCTGTTAGGGTCATTTAAACTTCAACGCTATAGCGGGGGATAGACAGGGCTAAGGCAGAGGGATCAGCATTCCCATGAGTCAACCTATTTGTTGTGCACTTCCTTATGCTACAGATGACTGATTCAGGTATCTCAGTATTCCTCACCCCTTTCTCTCTATAGAGCATTTATCTTGGTATTTCTCCAACGTATGCTTTTTCTACATATTAGTTTAAAGGAACATTTAGAGACTGATTTAGGATTTGACGGACTGTACTCTGTCCATTAGGGTGGTGGCAGACATTACCTCTGGGATCCTGACGGATTACTGCGTCATATTTAGACATGACCAATAGGATCTTTGTGCATTGAAAGAAAGGAACAAATGTCAACAAGGTGGGCAGTGTAATGCCCTTCCTCTAGTCAGAGCAGTCGCCCTTATTCCATCAGATCGTCAGAGGAAGTTTTTGGTCGACGGAACCAACTAGGCTAGACTGAAAAGTTAAGGTCCACCAGTCTCTAAATGAAGTGGGCCAAGGGTTTGGAGGACAGGCATGTCTAAACTCTAAATCGGGCTCTAAGTTTACTCCAGCACAGTGGCTGGTACTTCGAGTGCAGCCGCAATCCAAGAAACATGATACTAGAAAACTTTTTTTGCTGGCTTATGTTTTACTCAAAATACATTACCAGTATGATTTCCCAAAAATGTTCCAGCTTCATTATAAAAAAGCTTAATCAGTGTTGACCTCATTACTATTAAACAAATGGTAAATCAGTGCTCCTTCACTGAGTTTTTCATCATATTTTCCGCTAATCAACAGTAGTAGGATATATACTCTACTGCGCGCCCTCTTGTAGCGTAAATTACTCACACTTCTTCATGCTCATGCCCATTATGATTGAGCCCTCCTTTCCATCTCATATATTCACTTGTTCTAAAGCTGCCAATTTGTTGACCCAACAACGCAACATCTTTTGCCAGACCCAACCACAAAACAGTTTCCAAGAAACTAGACATTCTACCCAAACAAAAGTGTATTCAGACCTGAATACAAATTTGGCACATAGGGGCATGTGTTCCCTGTGATCTGACATCGAAACTAGGCCCGTGGAAATCCTATCCTATTGCCAACAGCCTTTAATTTTCTCCAAGGACTGTTCTCTCCCAGACGTAAAGCTAACATTATGTGTTTCCGAAGATGAGCCTTCATCAGGTCTACTTCCAGGCCTTCAGGACTTCATGTATCCTCATCTGAGCTGCTGTAAGTCACGTGCCAGGTGTTAGAAAGAAACAAGTCTCACAGCTCCCTCACTGTCTTATTCACTTCAGAGCACAGTGTCAGGGCCGGCCTAAGGCATGTGCAAGCTGTGCACCTGCACAGGGCCGCCAAACCCCAGGGGCCGCCACGCCAATATATATCCTTAGATACATATTTGCGTGGCGGCCCCTGGCAGGGATTTGGCGGCCTGGGGGCCCCCTACCTATACTCCCTGCTCAGGGCCTCCGTGAGCCTAGAGCCGGCCCTGACAGTGTGCAGTTGAGCAACTCATCATTAATCCTCCTCTGAATGATGAAATTAAATCCGTATTATCTAAGATCTTCCATTTGAATGTGGCAGTTATCTCTTTATTCTCTAAATCCTCCCAGCTTCCTTCTACTGCAGGAGATTCACTCAGTACGTCCCCAGTCTCTGTTGGTCCCTATATTGTATTCAGGCAGCACAATACACACAATGCCCTTTTGAAAAACGCTTCTGTTCCTGAATTTAGTTTGCAAATCTTGGATGCTTTCCCTTCTTTTCCTCTCTTTAAGTTAGTTATATCGCTATCTCCAGGCTGGCTAGTAGAACCCCAGGGTATATAAAGAGTCATATGTGCACAAAAGACCATCTGATGCACCAACAAGGCCTCAGCACTTTGTTCCCAAATACCACTATGTCCGGATGAATGAGTACACAAAGTCTTATTCCCCATTAATATTTATAGCCTCAAAAAGGGTCATTAAAATCTTCTGCGTTTTGAAAGCAGAAACGATAATGAGCAGATTGGATCAACTAGCCCCGTGTCATGAGGGAAAATCAGCGCACCTACTTTTCAGACTACGCCATCGAAATTGTTAAAATTTGTAATTTCAATTTTCCCACTGCAAATATGGTCCTGCAAGTACCTGCATAAATAGTGTGGCTAACATAAAAAAATATGAATTACTGAAAATCACAATCATAACATATGGAACGTTGTGAGATTTGTAAGCACTCGAACAGATGTCTCTCAACTTTCTTGTACTCTTAAATTCACAGAATTTACAATGTCTCAAGGTACAAGAGAGAGGAATTCTTGCAGAGTGTAAATGTAATAGACCATGGGAGATTTCCTTGATCCCCTCAGAGATGCTTTGAAATGTAAGATACACCCACAGTAGATGATACACCTTACTCCATTAATGACATCAGTCTGCCCACCACGCTTCACTGGGGAACAATGTTGCTTTGCCTGCAGGCTTCTATCTAAAGCATACATATTCTCACGCTATAGACGTCTAAGCAAAAAGAGAGAAAGGGGTCACACCATGCAAGGACAGAAGGCACACAAGAGACATTGAGTGGGCGCCAATTAACTGACAGCAATTACCTGTAGACTGAGTGTGTGCTCTCTTCCAGAAGCATGTTAATTAAAGGGTTAAACAAGAACCAAGCCCTTTCCCCTTTCTTACACTCTATAATCAAGTTTCACCTCTGCATATTTGTGCCCTCCTTTGCCCCTAAAATCAACATCTTCTCATACACCCACCCACCTGCCCTACACCCAGCTTATAATCCTTCACTCCTGGCTCCTGCCTTTGCAGAAAATGAAGACAGCTAGAGCACCCTACGTTCATATTTAGGAATTAAACTCAAAGCAACCACAAAATTGTCAGGACCGATTAACAGCAAAACGTCCACTCATAAATCATTAGGAAATAGACATTCAATCAAAAGCCATTCGGATTTATTAGAAAGAAACAGTACAACCACAAACCGCCAACATCAATGTGTAAAACAATTAACACCAGATCAAAACCAGAGAAGAAACAGCGCAACCCAAGCAATGCCCAAATTATTTATTGACGATCCACATTATGCCGAGAACCCTCTTCCCAGCCACCTCACGGACATCATGCTGTATACCAGAACATTAAAGAAGGCTACCAGCTGCCTAGTCACTTGCTTTTCTTTTTCTCATGTGCGCAGAACATGTAAACTCATTCCCACCCCAAGGAATTATAAGGAAGAAGGATGCACACAATACGCATTGTTAATGCCACAACCCTCAATATTCTGTCACAACCCTACCACAAGGAGCTATAAAGTAGGCATATACCTAACCGTTCCTTGTTAATGTAATCAAACCACAACCTAACCGGTCACAACCTCACCTATTTTTCTATGCAAGACAGACCCAATTGGGCGAATGAGAATCAGCTACTACAGATGATTGTGCCTAGTGAGGTAAGAGATCAGTTGGTGGAATAATTGGTGTGGCAGAGTCTTGAGCCCAGACATTATGGTGCGTTGAATGCTGGAAAGGATGCCTTGTTGAATTTGTTTGCAGAAGTGGGCTCTGTTAAAACAACTGTAGAGTCGCTTTCTAGTGTACGCGCGCTACGTAATGAAGTAGCGCGCACAGCGGCCATTTTCCGATCGCGCTACCCGCGAGTCGGAGAAAATACCCCAAGGGCACTGGACGTCCCAGCGCCCTCCTGCGAGCATTTAATCAATAAACACGTTATACTCCATCCTGGCTCCTGTCCTCCTGGGTAGAAGGGCCCATTGGCATACATTACAGTGGCGACAAGGTGGAGAAGAAGAAAATAATAAATAAAAGAAGGGTGAAACACCACAGGACCAACACCACAGGACCCAGCACCATGTGGCACCAGACACCAACACAGGAGTCACAGGCTGTGTCCAGGAGGACCACCTAGCAGGACCAGCAGGAGGGTGTGGCAGAGGCGTAAGAGAGCACAGCCCACTACAACCAGGTACCAGGGCACACTGCAGTGAATAAGGGTGACAGGGACAAACCCCGCAGTACCCCAGTATAAGAAGGGGATAGAGATCTGGTAGAGCACCAGGACATTCAATGGTGCGCTGCACGACAAATCAGGAGGTGCCCTGGCGGAGCCAGTAGGAGACTGCACAAGAGGCGCAGAGGGTCCCCAACTACAACCAACACAAGGAAGGGCGGCAAGCGCGCCAGGTAGCCCGAGAAGCCAGGAGGCAAGCTCGCCGGGCAGCCCGAGAGGCCAGGAGGTAGAGCAGGTGAAACGCGCCGAAATGAGTGCGCAGGCCTCGTCATTGATGAAGCCGATTCCATTTCTGCCCAAACCATGAGAGCCCCTGATGAAGTGGGAGGACTGGAGAGAGTACATCTTGAACTATTTTGAGGCATTAGAAGATGAGAATGGAGAAGCCTTCCCAAGCAAAAGGAAGAAGAGGATACTCCTACACAACTTGGGTCTGGAGGGGATAAGAGTATTTCAGAGCCTGGTACCTATGCCTAGACAAGATGGGGACGACAATGTCTTTGGCCACGCCATAGAAGAACTCAACAATCACTACCGAACGGCAGTATGCACATCGATTGACCGATACAATTTCCAGCAGAGGAAGCAAGAAACAGGCGAGTCAGTTGACGAATATGTAGCCGCCTTGAAGAAACTAGCGACGACGTGCAAATTTGGCACGCTGCATGACGAATTCATCAAGGATCAGATAGTCATGCACACCTCCAACAAGATAGTGCAGGACAAATTATGGGCGAGTGGAGATGCCACGCTGAAGGAAGTAATCACTATGGTCAAAAAGGCGGAGCTGATGAAAAGGTGCGCCGACGCTGCATAGAGGGAGCCGGTCCAGAGGCCCACGGTGACAAGGGAGATGACGAGGAACCAGCGGGGAGAAACAGAGCTGCGACGGCAAATAATAGAGGACCCAGTAGATGGTCTGGGAAACCGGTGCAACAAGGAAAGCAGAACAAAGAGGGCAAGAACGAATGCTACCGCTGCGGCAGTCAGACCCACGAAGTCTACGACAAAAAGTGCCCTGCGTTTCGGGCAAAGTGTATGTTCTGTGGCATAATAGGACACTACGAGAAAGTATGTCGCCGCAAGGCAAGTCGAAATACTGTGAAATACATAGAACAAGACCAGGAAGAAGAGGAAGGAAAAGAACAAGAAGAGGAGGACACAGTACTGTGTGTGGATGGTCAAGTACTGGGCATAGACGGCCAACGATCCAGGAAGCCACAATGCGACATGACGATAGGAGGAGTGCAGATCAGGATAGTAGCGGATTCAGGGTCCCCTACACCATCGTCCAGAGAGCGGTGTGGGACGAGAAGTTCAGACCCAAACTAGGCTCGCGGCTGGAACCACCGGACATAAGACCAGTCACGTACACGGGAGAACCGATCCCCATGGTGGGATACAAAGCACTAACTTTTGAATTCAACGCTCGAAGAGCAGTGTGCAAGTTGTACGTGGCCGAGAAGGGACCGTCGGTCCTAGGGTGGATGGAACAGGGAGACCTAGGCATACAACTGGATCCAGGAGGAGACACACAAGTACTGATGACAGCACCCGAACGATGGCCAGACTTCGAGAAAATGAAGAGAGACTTCCCCAGGGTGTTCGGGGGAAAGGTCGGTAAACTGGAGAAATTCACGCACAGGATAGAACTCAAAGAGGACTCCAGACCAGTATCTCACAAGGTACGGAACGTTCCCATCGCTGTACGGGAAGCAGTATAACAAGAGCTACGCAGGTTGGAGGAGAACGGAATCATCGAACCTATAAACTGTGCAGAGTGGCTGGTGCCCCTAGTGGTAGCGATGAAACCCAACGGTAAGGTCCGACTCTGTGTGGACTTGAGAGAACTAAACAAATGCATCATCGTGGAGAAGTTCCCGCTACCCCGCATCGAAGAAATGCTGGCGAAAAAGATGAAGGGAGTAAAATGGTTCTCCACCATTGACCTTACGTCAGCATATCATCAGGTAGCTTTGCACCCGGAGAGTCGGGAGTTGACGTCGTTCATAACACCCTTTGGGTGTTACCAATTCCGCAGAATGCCGTTCGGACTCGCGTCGGCGGCGGCGACGTTTCAAAAACTGATGCACCGCCTCTTCAAGGACTTTGATGGAGTACAGCACTTCCAGGACGATATACTGGTGATGGGGAAAGACCTAAAGGATCATGACAAGAAACTGGACATGGTACTGAGAGTCCTAGAAGAGAAGGGATTAACTGCGGAATGGGAGAAATGCCGGCTGGGAATGACCTCCGTCACCTACCTGGGACACGAGATAGGAGAACGAGGCATTACCCCGAAGAGAGCAAACGTCACGGCCATCTGTGAAGCACCCCCGCCGTCCAGCAAGGAAGAAGTGAGATCTTTTCTAGGGATGGCTGAATACTACAGCAAGTTTGTGCAACATTTTGCCACTAAGACACACCACCTTAGGCAACTCACATGGACTGAAGAGGCGTGGAAAGAATTTGAAGGCCTGAAGAACGACATCAGCCAAGCTATACCTCTACAGGGATATGATCCCCAGGGAATTTCAGTACTGACGTCAGACGCCAGCGAAAAGAGACTGGGAGCAGTCCTCATGCAAGAAAGGAGGAACATAACCATGGAGACTCTCAGCTTCACGTCCAGGGCCCTATCACCCACAGAACAAAAATTCAGTGTCATAGAAAAGGAGATGCTGGCCGTGGTATGGGCCATGGGGAAGTTCCGTCAGTTCCTGTGGGACACGAGGTTCTTACTCCGAACGGACCATAAGCCCCTTGTGAAGGTACTCACATCGAGTGGGCACGCGAGCGCCACCCCTCGAATAGCTAAGATGACGCTGAAGCTTCTGGAATACCGGTACGATGTGGAGTACATCCCGGGAAGCAGAAACAAGGTGGCAGACTACCTTAGTAGAGCCGCCGCAATGGAAAGAGCACCAGAGGAGGCAGAAGAGAGCGAGGAGATGGTGGCCTTGACGGAGGATCCGGAGAAAGTGATTAGCAACCAGGAGTGGTTGAAGGCATACGAGGAAGACCAAGACATTCAAGATGTAAAGGATTGTATCCTTCGAGGATGGCCGGAAAAGAAACACCTACGGACGCCGCTAAAGAAATTTTATGAAGTAAGAGAAGAGTTGTCCCTGGATGACAAGGGTACGTTTGTGTACAGAGGGGACAAGGTCGTACCCAGATCATGCTGGTACCACACTTGCTAGCGATATTACACGAAGGGCATTTGGGAATAGTGAAGACAAAAAAGAGGACAAAGCAGATGTACTGGTGACCGGGAATAGATATCCAAATTGAAAGACACGTGAGAGAATGTGACCAATGCCAACGAGCAGACAAGGCCATGACGCTCTTGAGACCCGCCTTAGGGAAGTTTGCCAATCCAAAAAACCCTTGAGAGGAGATATCAATTGACATTTTGGGGCCCATACTAGACACCCAAGGCTCCCCAAAATACATATGTGTGGTCATTGACAGGTACTCGAAATGGCCTGAAGTGTACGAGCAAGAAGAAATGGACAGTGAGACAATACTTCGATTCCTCACACCGATATTCCTCAGGGAGGGAATACCCAGTTCTATCCTGAGCGACAACGGGCCACAGTTTACCTCAGAGAAATGGTACAAGTACATGGAGAGGAACGGAATCAAAACCAAGCACACCTCCATATACCACCCAGCAGGGAATGGTCAGGTGGAGCGATTTAACAGTCTTGATGGGCTCCATTCAAGCAGCCATAACAATGGGCAAAGACTGGGAAAAGGAAATACAGAGTATGATATGGGCCTATCGCATCACGCCTATGAGCACAGGTTACAGACCCTTCCAGATATTGAGGGGTTGTGACCCTTTCACAAAAGACAACCTACCGTGGAAGGAGAAAACAGTAACAAGCAAATGGTCCCCTGCAGTGGTGCAACACAATCTAGAAAAAGCACAGCGGATATACACTGAACATTACAATAAGAGAAGGAATGTGAAGGAAACAACCCTGGAAAAGGGGGAATGGGTCAGAGTTAAACTGGCAGTACTTAGAAAAAAGGGAGACAGTAAATACAGTCAACTCCTACAGGTGGAGGAAGTCTACGACAGGTCGGCTCTGCTCAGTGATGGGAATGTGTGGTCCCAAGATCACATGTCCCGATGCACCAAGATTCTGGAGTGGGCACCTGAACAAAGGCAGAGAACAACTATGGAGCCAACATCATCAGAAAATGAACCCCTCAGCCGAGAAGAAGAATGGAGCATGGCAGCCGGGGCACAGAGTGAAGAGCTGGTGGACGGAGAGGTCTTTGGAGCAGGAGAACATCTGGGAGCAGAAGGAGATACCCCGTGGAGAGAAAGGCCTGGAATGTTGGAGGAGAAAGAAGTGAGCCAGTCGGAGAACAGTAACTGTGAAGTGAATTCCACCCCGGTAAGACGCACACGGGGGGCAGAGCGGTGGTGAGGCCTGCGTGGTTCAGAGACTATGAATTAGAGTAAGGACTTACTCAACATTCCTTAGACTGCCACATTTGTTGTTTGATATGAAAAAGGGGGAGATATGTAGAGTCGCGTTCTAGTGTACGCGCGCTACATAATGACGTAGCGCGCACATAGCGGCCATTTTCCGTTCGCGCTACCCAGCGCGAGTCGGAGAAAATACCCCAAGGGCACCGGACGTCCCGGCTCCCTCCTGCGAGCATTTAATCAATAAACACGAGTTATACTCCATCCTGGCTCCTGTCCTCCTGGGTAGAGGGGCACATTGGCATACATTACAACAACCTGGACTAAGATCTCGAATTGTAAACAGAATAAGTGTGAAGCGGCCTTGGATGATGGAGACAGGCCTAAGGATCTGTTTGATAGCAATTCGGGAATAGTCCGTCTGATGGGGGTGGCTCATTAAACTGTAAGTGCTGCCTTTGTGCAGGGATTGTTACTGAATGTGAGAAGCCAATGGATGAAAATACGGATTGGATGGAAACTAAGAAATTAGAGGAATCAGTAATCATTGCAAACAATTGCATGTCTTCGCAGGAAAAAAAAGAGAACGCTGAATCGAAACTTATTTCATTGAAATGACAAAATGTACAGCAGACGGTAAAATGAAGAGGGTGGGAAGCCTCTCAGAGGGGTGAACAAGTGAGGAGGTGATGGGAGGACAAGGCAGAGGCAGAGCTGGAAGGGCTGTTGAGAGGTCGTGGGAGCTGGGGAAGCTTATTTTGCTTGTGGTCAACTGACGACTGGAAACAAGGTTTTCCGAATACTGTGTCAAATGTGCCAGACTCTGCTAAACACAAAGTTCACCAAGTTATTTATCCTGATATTTAGGATCTCCCTAGAGGTTCTGATTGTGTCAAGAATACCCTAATCCCAGTAGACCAGAAATGTTCTCTTGTTCATTGCTTTTCTCCTGGTAAA
This sequence comes from Lissotriton helveticus, assembly GCF_964261635.1. Classification (NCBI taxonomy): domain Eukaryota; kingdom Metazoa; phylum Chordata; class Amphibia; order Caudata; family Salamandridae; genus Lissotriton; species Lissotriton helveticus. The sequence continues at coordinate 184,626,441 of NC_136061.1, read as the reverse complement.
CATACCACTAGCCTCACTGACCCCAGCTGTTCTCCCTCATTGCCGCTCTGGGGCTTGTCCATAGATGCAGTTGGTATCTCTAACCAACAAGTTTCCTATTATATGACCCTGCCTCGATCTTCATTGGACCCATCACTGATAAGCATTATTTTCTACTCAGTCCAACCTCACCAGCTAATCTGTTAAAGCGAGATTTATTCTGCAAACAAAACTGTACGGTGATTTGCAACCTAGAAGGAAGCTATCCAGCAAATTTAGAACTAAGTCCTTGTCCTTTTAAGTGAGAATACTAATTGTCAATCTATTTTAAATAACAATGAAATGTCTTCCGATTTAAGAAATATGCTTTCACAGGTACTGCCCACATTATGGCCAACTTACGCTGATGATGTGGATTTCTATCATTAATAGAACCAGTGTAAATCAAGATCAACCCACAGAAAAAGCTACCTAGGATACCTCAGTACGTAATCAAAAGAGCGACTAAGTCAGGGATCCGTCAAATAATAATAGCTGATTTGCTTAAGCAAGATGTTCTAGTGCCGACTCTCAGCAAATGTGACAACCTGATTTTGCCGATACGCAAAGCAGGGAAGCCGTACATTTACAAATTTGTGCAAGGTGTGCCCTTGATTAATACAGTTGTTATCCCTATATTCCCTGTGGTCCCCAACCCTCCAATCACCTCTTTCTGTATCCCTAAAAATGCCCAATGCATTACTTCTGTTACCTCTTCTTCTCCATCTCTATACATGAAGAGAGTCAGTCTCTCTTCCAGTTCTCATTCTGAGGATCTCAACCATAGCGGTGTAGGCTCCCTAAAAAATTAACGGAATCTCTGTCACTCCTTTCCTAAGCTTCAAAGAAGTACCGGGAAACCTTTTATCGTTGGCATCTGGTTCTTTAGATCACTGCGAGATGGGCTCAAACTACCTGCTCACTGAATTGACCGAAAAGGGATAAAAGGCTTCAAAAGGAATAACTGCAGCTTTGTCTTCCCTGAGTACTGGTTGCAGGTTATGTTGTATGTACTGTGGACAGTGTGAAAAGATATTGACTACTAAAGTAAAATCCCCCCAAGCAGCTGAGCTTCTTGCCCTCACCCTTGCATGCATGCTGGCCAAAGAAAAGATTCTCACAGTGCACACGGACACAAAGTATGTGTTTAGAGTGATGCATACCTGTGGGCTAGTTTCAGTGCAAAGCGGGTTGCTAATATCGTCTGGATCCTCCGTTAACAGAATACGGCAAATATGTACAAAATGTACTCAGTACTCTGATGCTACCTCAGCGGTTAGCTGTGGTCAAGTGTGTTGACCAAGAATACCCTTACGATAAGGTATCAAAAGAAAATGCCCTGGCATAGCCCACCGAAAGAAAGGTGGCACTGTCTGAAAATTCTGATCTTTCCGCAAATGTGGTATGAACTGATTAATTTCCTGAACATTTTCTGAAAGATTTGTCTCTGTTGCAGGAATGACCATCTAACAGTGAAAAATAGTATGCACAGTGCGGCCCTACTGTCACTGTCAGTTACAAGCCACTACTGAGGCATTATTTCCTCTCGGCATTCTCCACATTGATGGAGCTTTTCCAGCCGATTGTGGCCTGAGAACCCTACGCTATGGTTCATTTACAATATATTTTCCTGTCCAGGAGCTGACTCTCGGGGCCTGTCCCCCAACTGAGTAAATGTGTTTTATTATTGCACTGAGGTGTGCATGCGTGCCCCACTATACTAGTCACTTTCATTTATTCCATATATAGAAGAGTAGGGGTTTTCAGACGTCCCCTTAATTCCCTTGTCCTGATGAGACCTTAGTATTCCATGTGACTGTAGAAACATTGTCGACACTCAAGTAACAAACAAGGAACCTTTGGGATGACAATATGGAATAATTTGAGAACTATAAACTGTTGTTTGTTACCAATACATTAGCCCACATTGATTCTATGATTTCCATATTAGTCTATGCTGTGGATCACTGGGGACACATTGTAATGTGTCTTAATTTGTGTATGTATCATTATGTGTAGTTCATTGCAATTTACATAGGTATACATTTATTTCACTTTTGAATAAGGTAGTTTGTTGAGATCTATTCCCAATAAGTTATGTACAACATGAGATAATTTAGCCTCCTATCATATATTATTTTTTAGCGAATGATACCAATGAGAGCGGTTGTTGCCTGAAGACCACTCCAACAAAAAAGCCATCCAGGCTCAAACTTAAAATAGCCATACGGAAAGCAAATACGCAACAATTAATCCAAATGAACCTCCCAGAATGAGGATAAAGAGGCAACGCAGCCACATTTCATAGACATTGCTGTTAAAGGCACATGTCATAAGGAATCATATACAATAATGACTATGCTAAAAACAAAGTATCCACTGTTCATTTTCTAAAATAGCAATGCTTGAAAGTATTCTTCTACATAAATTCAAAAAGATTGATTACCGTATAATGCGATACTTTTAGAGTAGAGGACACACAACCGAAAACACTGGCACACGCTCAAAACCTTCGAGTACCTATACTATCAACACCGTCACAATGTATTAACTAAACTAAAGAACTGATTGCGCTTACCATTAAACTGTATCTAACATCCATACATAATGTGTCAACAAATCAATACAATAATATGTATTACATACATTTTTGCATATCAAGCACTCTCAGTTGTAATAGACATGTCGCTGCAACATCCATCACCCCATAAGGGCTCTGGAAGGCCCATTCTGGTCTCTGTGGGACAACCCAGCTATGCAACCTTACACTTCAGTACTAACTACAGTCTATCAAACCCTTAAATATTTGTTGCCCTGGTTCCATTATAGATTCAAAACAATAACCCCTCCTAAGTGTGCTCTGGGGCGGTCTGTAATCTGTATTGCGTCCATTTTATGGCTTCCTGATGGTATTCTGGTGACCTCCTGAGATCATGAATATCTGACAGTTATGATACTTGAGTGTTTATTCAGCTGACTTCATGAGAATGACCACTACGAGGACAAGTGAATGCTTGGAATTTTTTTCTCCATAGTAACAGAGATAGGTAGTTGCTGCCTCATGGTAAGAATCATAAGAGCTAGCAGATTGTTCAAACTTCATATCTGCTATGTACTGAGAAAAAGCTATTTAACTAAGCTACAACTTAAAACTAAAGTCACAGTATTTAAATGTGTACAATTTCTCTGAATAATTTCATATCTAAAATAGGAATGATTCCCCAATCAAAAGAATATTATTAAATAGATTGTTAAAAACAATATTTTAAGAACATTTTCAGATAGGCAAAACCCCCTCTAGCAGTTTCTGATGTCGAGCAATTTTGCAGCGTTAAGAATGGTGTGAAAAAATATTGCAAAGTTATTCAGGGCTCACATGGATTGAGGCCACTACATGTCTACATTAATAAGGTGGTTGGTCTCAGAATTCACCCAACAAAGCTCCGGGGTTACAGGGTATTGTACAGTTATCAGGGAAACTGAGATTCTGCCTTTAACAAACTACAGCCATTCATTTTTATAACACAGTAGAAGTACAACAGAACGCAAAGCAGACTTTAGAATGAAGCAGATACCTTAGCAAAACTCTGATTTTTGTGTCTGGTTGATGACAGCTTGGGCTACATGTAGTGAAAGCACCAAAGACTACTGGAACTGCTTTTGTAAAGCTATGTTACTCGTTACATATGTCCAAACACTGTCACCAAAATGTGTTGGTGTCTTATCTGTAACAAAAATAGTGACTAGTTCAAGACAATGATGTGCCAAGTTTGTTACAGAAATGAAATTTTATTAAGCACGAGCTGTATATCACTCCCTGTTCAGCGCGTTATGAGTATATGTAGGTTACATAAAATGTTTATGAATATTTAGCCCATCTAGTGAATGAACCATAGCTCTTTCGTCTGACTAGAGGGACAAATAAAAATACTATACATTAAATAGAACATTTTTAAAATCCTAGTAGAGCTGAAGAAGCATTTGTGCATGTTAAGCAAAGAAGGCAAAAATTACCTCCTTGCATTTCCAACTTCAGCATTGTAGGAATCTTCATTTAGGTCATATATGTACGGGGAATTTACGTCTGCATTCTTGGATCCTGCAACACTTTCATTGGGAAAAAAAACATTTCTGAGCCTTCTTTAGGATGCGTTTGGAAAAGCTTCACAATCCTAGTATGCCTTGTACTTGAAGTTGGCTCACAGTCAGTTCTTTTTGAAAGGCTTAAAGTAGAGATTTTAAAATGAAAATACCATTCACATACTGAATACCGGGGAAGCGGTGAGAGTCGTTCATAACTTCAGCGAGGGATCCTACAACGCAGAGCTTGAAATACACATTTTCTTTCAGCTTTGACTAGATTTGTTTTCAAATAAATCTGTTTTATTGAAGAAATAAATACAACAGGCCCCCAGGAACAACCCCCCCCCACCACTCCCTACCCCCCCCCCCCACTCCCTACCCCCCCCCCCCCCTCACTTCCCGTGGCAGTTGTGGGCAGCAGCGAGGAGCGGAGGCCTGCAGTTCCAGGTTTAGAGGAGGAGATCACGTCATTGGACATTCCAAGACCGAAAGGGTCCATCTGCCCTTTCCACATATGGGGCCAATATGACCTCGTCTCAGGGCGTACAAGACTTACCCATTCCAGGAGTGGAGTGTGATCACATTCACCCCACCAAGTGGAACCCTCTCACCAGAGTGTGGTAAGAGTGGAGCCCCTTAGTTCAAGGTCCTGATGAATGCAGCGGACCCGCATGGGCCTTTAGGCAGAAACATGTTGACCTCACTCAGAGCGGTGTGGGGACACTAATATCCCTATGACACCGATCACCTTATTTTAACTACCATATGGATGCCGGCACTAAATCTCTTTCACATCTGTCTCAGTCAGTGTTATTAGCAGGGGTGCTGTTGGCTAGTAGCGTGTTGTATATCCCAGAGATGGAGTGCCGGAGCAGTGGGCACTCAGCAATTTAAATTCCCAGGCACTCTCCTCCGAAATTTCCAGCCACGCAGAAGGTGCCTAACATGTATGTATCTCAAGTACTGACTACCTTCTAATTCGTATTATGATTGTTTCTTTGCAGAGGCAATCAAACCTCCATCTGTCCAGACGTCCCTCAGCTTCGATACACCCAGGATGTCCCATTTCTTACTTCCCTCAACACCCTGAGGTGGTACTAATGCTTCAGCATCCCAGAGCAGTGTTTACAGGGTGACTGTGTCCTGTCACCCTATGTGTTTTTTAGACCCCCTCCATGCCTTTATTACCATCATAGTTGGGGATGGTATTGCAATTAATTCCCCCTCCAGGGTCCATAGCTCTCCTGTCTACTGCCAGTGAGGGCTCCCTTTGGTCTGCAAATGACCAATCATTGATGACTACCTATTGAGTCACTCAGTGATATAGTATAGGGTTCAGCAGTGCAATGCCCCCATCAAATATTTCCTGGTCAGTAGTGTCATCGCTGTTATTGGGGGTCCGCAATCCTACTATAGTAGCCTGGTCGTGGCTACAAGCAGCTGAAAGAAGTGGCCTGGAATGTCAAAGAGGGAGTTCTTAAGGTCACAGAGGAATTTGGTTAGGTATATCATTTTAAATAGCGCTGCACGGCCCAGTAGGATATGGGTAGTCTTTCGCCAGTGTCCAATATCTCTACTGTTGTCCTCAAGCAGCCAGCCCAGGTTGTTTTAAAAAAAAGAGCTGCTGGTCTCTAATTACATATATACCCAAGTATCCGAACCCCTTCCCTTCGGTGCGGACTGACTTTGTCAATCATCCCTGGGTGTTCATCTCGCTGGCAGGTATAGACACGATGTACCCAAATCAGAAAAGAAACCAAATAGCTCAGAGATCTCCAATATTCTTTGCATGGAGTGTTCTGTTGTGGTTCGGCAAGGTATATGAGGACATCATCCACATATAGCGAGAGTACATCTTCCCACTCTCGTTCCTAACAGAGTCTATACCCAGGGCATCTCTGCATATCCGTATCCAATTTGCTATCTGCCCCATTGCAATCGTGATGAGGGGGTCAGGAGGCAGCCGTGTTATGACCCTCTACCCAAATTAAACTCCTCTGATGTTGTACTGTTCAACCTGACTAGGGATAGGGGGCAGATGTATAGGAGACGGACCTATGCGGTTATAATCCTTTCTCAAGCGTTCTATTTGGGTAGGCAAAGCCCAACTGTTCCAGTAGCACCAACAAGTAGGGCCATTCACGAGAGCCGAAGGCCTTAGCAGTGTCCAGTGCTAGTAGCGTAGCTGGCTGTTACCGGCATCCTTCCTGGGCCAGGCATCCAAATACATGTCTGAGATTATGCCTAGATGACCTGTAGGGCCTGATCTGAGGCTACCAAAGTATCAATCACTCGTATCAGGCGATGCACCAGCACCTTAGCAAGGATTTCTGCTTCAATGTTGAGTTATGAGATTGGTCTGTATGATGACCAGAGCTCTGGGGGCTTCCTTTGCTCGTGAATGAAAACAATGGTTGCCTGTCGGTGGTCTCCATGCAGTTCATCCTGTTACCAAGCCTCCATAAGCATTGTTTTTATCTTTACCTCCCCTTCTTGTAATTCACATTCAAGGGACCGCGATGTCCTTCGCTGCAGTTTTGTTATCGGAAAGTCGTTTAGGAAATCGTCAAGCTCTCAGGATTTTCAATTGTCACAACCCTACGTTTATAGATCCTTCAGATGTTCCGCAAAGGCTTATGCTATTTCTGATGCCGTGTCTCAGATACAATCCCATATTTCTTCATTTTCTGCACCCATCTGACTGCCTGGTGCACTAGGGGTTGACAATCCTCTCTCATGGATTCTATTTGGGTAGCCAACCTTTTGCTCCTTTGCGCCACGTATTGTGCCTCCCTGGACAAGAGGTATTCCTCATCCTCCATCCATTCCCTTTCTCTCTCCCTCTTCTTCCCTACACCATGTGCAATTAGGCTGCCAAGCATCTCTGTCTTGTAGGCTTCCCACATGCTGATCCCTGAATTCACAGACCCCTTGTTTTCCTGGAAATATGTTTCTGTGGCATCCATGGTAGATCATTATGTCGACCTATCTGTTAGGACCCATGGTTTCTGTCTCCACTATGGGAATGTGTGGTGTGGGTTGCGTCAGCTGCAGGGCTAATGGTGAGTGATCTGATATGCCCCGCAGCAGATATCGTGTATTTTTGCACCTCCCCATTTGCTAGGCTGGGACCAAAAAGTTGGCCAGCTGTGACTTTGGCTGAAACGCATTGGCTGCGCAGAAGTATTGTTTCTCTTCTGAGTGTGCAACCCCCCGGTGGTCTTTTAGTCATAGTGCAATCAGAAGTTGCTGAGCCCAGCGTCCTCCTTGTGTTGCTCCTTCCCTCCAGCCCAATCACCCTGTCGATTTCACTGTTTAGAGAGAGGTTTGATATTGCCTCCCACAGCAGTGCTTTAGTTATTGTTATGATCCAGTCTGACATCTTCTCGAGGTCCATTGACTGTAGGCTTGGTGGGAGATACCATGACGCCACATATGGTTTTTCACCCTGCCAGCTGCCCTCCATGGCTGCCCAGCATCCCTGGAGATCCACTCATGTCACGGTCACTAGATATGGGAGGTATTTGCGAGCCATATACAAGTGCCCCATGAGCTGGGCGAGAATCCTGCATGTGCTAGCAGAGTGTATTTACCGCTGCCCAGGTAACCACCATTGTTACCCAGTAGAATTTCAGAATCATATCCCTTTTCAATTTGTTACTTATCCTGTTCACATTCCAGGCTAACATTGTGAAGGATGTTCCAGCCTTACTATGAAGTTGTCAAATCTCTAGTGTCTGAGGGCCCATTGACTCGTCCACAAGGTGTGTAATTAGGATTTGTCCAGTGATCACTGCTGCGCCGCCCCCCTCCCAACTTCCCTCTGAACTGACTCGCTAATTCCCCCCAACTCCCCATCCCTCCCCTGTCACCTCACTAGAAGACTTTGCAACTAGCCACCCCCAAAGCCCGAGGTACCTCTTGGCCACCCCCAAACATGTTATACATCACCCATTAAGGGTTGTAAGCATTTGGCTTGGAAGGAGGCGGGCTGGACCCATAGATCGAGATCCATCATCTGCTTTGGCTTGGTAGGGTCGATCCTCAGGGGATCCCTACTTTCAGTTTCGCCTGTGTGAGTGTATGCTGTGTCGTGTTGTAGTATTCTTAGCTAGAATGTTCGAGTGTTCTTAGAATAGGAGTGCATGCGTGGGGTTCCATGGAGGGACAGTTGATGAGGGAACATGTTGTGGTCGTCCTTGCTGTGTTTAGCAGAGTTGCCAATAAAGAACTTGTAAATGTTCTTGGAGTAAGAGCCATCTTTACAATTTTTGGTTCTCCTGGTTCTGTTAAAAATGGTATTGGTGGCGTTAATGTAAATGTTTGTGCCGCACACATTTTCAGAAAGTATAGATTACGCTTCCAATAAACTTCCCTTTTTTTGTTAGAGTTCGTTCTTCCTTTTTTTTTCCTTTTATTCTCCTTTTTCTTTTACCCTATTGTTGCAATTACACTCTTTAAAACGACTTCTCAACTCTTTTTTGCATTTAATAAACTTCTCTTCTTTTTTTATCTTAATTCTTCCTCCTCCTTTCTTTTATCTATCTCTTTGTTTCATTTCCAATCTTCAAAAGAGACTTTCCGACTTTTTAAATTGCTATTTTGATTCCTTTCATTCGTTTCCTTCTTTAAAACGAATACGAGTTTTCCCAACTCGTTAAAATGGCCGCCGACGTGATGACGTCACACGCTAGCCAATCAGCGTGTACTCATTCGCTTCCTTCTTCACGCGTCACAATCACAAAGACGCTGTTTTTTCCGCTGCTGTGCGCAGTGCCTGAATCACCCTCCACGCGCCTCTCACTTCTTCTGTCGCCGCACGCGATTCCACGCGCCTCTCAGCTGACACGCGCTGCTTCACACGGTAACACGTTATTTCCACTTCTTTCTTTTTAAATTAAAAGATCATTTACTTCTCACGCCGTCATTCCGCTCACCTACGTCTCTATCAATCTCTCCCTCAGTTCCTCTTTCCAATTATCCTCGTTCTTCGTCTGTATCTTCTTTTCACTTCACTTCACTTCTTTTCCTCAAACTTCGTGGGTCCGCGCAGAGTTGCCCAGTCCTCCGTCGCCAAAATTGTAAAGATGGCTCTTACTCCAAGAACATTTACAAGTTCTTTATTGGCAACTCTGCTAAACACAGCAAGGACGATCACAACATGTCGCCGTTCCCTCATCAACTGTCCCTCCCTGGAACCCCACGCATGCACTCCTATTCTAAGAACACTCAAACATTCTAGCTAAGAATACTACAACACGACAGCTGTCTAAAGCTCCTAGACAATTTCATGTACCACAATGTCGTCTGAGATCCCCTTGTTGTCACCTGATTTAGGTGGTTATGTTGCCAGTGCTGATCATCTGTTGCCCGTCGTCCATAGGTGTCCCTTCTGGCTTCCTAAACCACTTTTGACCCCCCCATTTTCTCTTGGTCCTTTGTGGGAGTTGCTCTACTTCTCCTTACAGTTTGCTTAGATTTCTGCTGCTGCCAGCCTGGGGGTTAAATGCGTTCTGTTGCCTCTGGCATTGGGTAAATATTTCATTCCAGCCACTCAGACCTCGACTACAGTGGTAAAGAAAAGTGATTCCTTGGGCATGGATATTTTTAATTTCACTAGGAATAGCAAGGTATAGTTAAGATCCAGACATTGCAGGTCCCTTACCACCGACATAAAAGTTTTGCTGTGCCTTTGAACCGATGTGTTGTAGTCTGGGTAGATGTTGATTAACTGTCCTTGACTGTCCATGGCCCCTTGGCTCGCGCCTCCAGCAGAATACGTTATTGATCCCTGAAATTCAGTAATCTGCTGAATACTGGCCTTGGTGGTACCCTAGGTGGTGGGGGTTGCCTAGAAACCCTGTGGCTGTGTCTACTGTGTGTATGAAGGATACCTAGTCTCCAGAAGCAACTATTCCACGTATAACTGTGCTGGGGCCTTCTATTTTCTCAGGGATCCCAATCAAGCGTACATTGTTGCGCCTGGAACAGCCCTCCGTGCAATCCAGTTGATTTTTTATTTCTGACTGTAATGGTTGAAGCTGGTGGAATGGTTTGTGACAAGCAGCGAGACCTCGTTCAGGGTTTGATCTGTTTCTATCAGTTTAGCTACCAGTTTTTTATGGTCTGAATGCATCAGGCCTACACATTGTGCCACAGTCACAATGTTATGTTCCAGCGCTGTTTGTGTGTCATGAATTGCTGACAGAATTCTTTTTGTGTGGGCCTCTAGGGTTGTTCCTCTTCCAGGCAGATTGGCTTCAATTGCCTTTAGGCTCTGCGTCCTAGCATCCTGAGCCACATTGCTGTGTTTGGGGCACACCATTGCTCCTGAGCGGTCCCCAGTTGTTGTGCAGGGTCTGTTATAGTGAAAGCGGTGGAGGCATATATATCGTTAGCATGACTGAGAGTCCCGTTATGAGGTGGAGAGTGTCCGTTGCAATTTAGGATATGGATCTTAGAGGTTTATTGTTGTAGTACTGCCAAGCTGAGGCTGTCTCTTAGAGTTGCTTGGCAGTGTGTTCCAAGCTCATCTAGCAGAGTGTGTGGTGGCCAGCAGGATTTCCACGTCAGTGGGATTGTTTGCTCGCCCTTAGGGGGGCGGGTGGTGCCTGATTGTGAGCTGTGGGTCTGTCTGCCTCTCCTGGGAAGATCGTGGATTTCATTCGAGCTTAGCACAATACTCTCTTACCTCACAAAAAATATTGAGCTTTGAAGCCGCTCTTGCTAGAATGATGACATGTTGTAATATCATCCATGAGTGAAATCCACAGAGAAGACCCAGGAGGAGATACAGATGTGTGTCATGTCGAAGAAGTGTCGGTGTCCAAGAAATCCCACCCAAGTCTCTATTACATGGAGAATATGTAGGTGATTGTCTCCTACTTCTTTTCAGTGAGGCTTATGTAGGAGAGTGTGTTTAGCAAGCTTTTCTGGGCTCAGCATGGTTAAAGAGAGAAAAGCCTTAGAAGGTGATGTTGGAGTTATTTTATATGTATGCATTACTGTAGAAAGTTGTGGAGGCTCGAGAGGAGTGTGTACTGGATCTTCCAAAGAGCTGTATGATGAATGGGGTGAATAGAAGAGGCTATAAGAGGAAAGTGATGTTGGATGTAAAGGAGGCAATATCTTCTGAATAAACAAGAAGATCTGTCTTCTTGATGTCAATCTATATAACATAAACCTGTGTGACCTCGATCTACGTGACCAGTGTGCTGCTGGGTGCCTCAATGCTGGTTGTTGGGTCGACTAATTTTGCTCGACCTGTCGGTGGCGTTCGACACTGTCCCCCACTATCTCCTCCTCTCGCGTCTAACGGAGATCGGTGTGTTGGGCACTGTTTGGGGCTGGCTCAGGTCCTTCTTGGAAGGATGGGCTCAGCAGATATGGCTTCCACCGTCTTCTTCTTCCTCCCAGGCAGTGACTACAGGAGTCCCACAGGGGTCCTCCCTTTGCCCCCTTCTTTTCAACATTTATGTTACACCTCTGTTCTACCTGGCAGAGGACCTTGGGGCTAAGGTTATGGCCTACGCGGATGACACCCAGCTTCTCTTCACTTGGGATAAGAATGTGGATGCTGTTTCCTCTGCTCAATATTGTCTGTCTGCCAATTTTAATTGGCGAGCTGCCGCACAACTTAAGTGTATCGAAGATAAATGGGAGATCACATACTTTAGTTAAATAGGACGAAATAAGGAATACCAAACAAACAGAACGTTGACTGCACTCTTCCTCCCACAGGAAATGTAGTTCATGAATAGGGAAGGCATTGTCACAAGACCCTTCACCTGCAAGATGGCAAAACAGGTTACATTTGTCAGCAGATGATCATTGAATAAAATTGGAAACCTTTCCAATCTTTCAAATAGAGGTTTTCAATACCAATGTAGGGTTCAGAGATCCTTTTCACTCAAGCCAAAAAAAAAAAGAACTGATTTTGTAAGCCAACTTCTAGTACAAGGTATGCGGGATATGAAAGCTGCTGGATTGTTAAAGGAGCAGTGTTCAATTTTCAATCAGCTTCTAAATGCTGACCACCTGGCTGCCTTTTTCTTAATGTTTTCTCGAAGCTGTCAGTCCTCAGCATTAGAAACATGTCGCAGTGGAGCTCTATGTAACTATTTTCACTTTATGACCGTTTGAACTCCTCACACAATTCTGAAAAATTGACCGTTGGGTAGGCGATGGTGTAAATATGATTTTTTATTTTCTACCAGACGTATAATTAGCACATTTTAAAAACATTTTTTTTAAGTGTTCTGGGTTTCCATTGCCTAGGTGGCAATTATTCTAACATTTATGAATATCAATGAAGGTCTTGCGAGACAGAAGTGGTGAAGGTTGTAAAAATATTCTGGTTGTAACTATACACAATGGTTCGAAATTAAAATTCCAAGCAAGTTGTTTGAAGGCAACACATTCATCCTTCTGGTGACATTAAAAGTCATAATTACCACCTCTATGAAATTATGTTATTATATTTGACTACTATGTGGGACTGTATAATTGAAACAAAGTAAGACCAAAATTCAGAGTTACCTGCTGAAGGTTGGGCAATGACACACATCTCTTTATTAATGACAGTGCTTCTCACATTGAGAAGAATAAAAAGTCGAGTACAATTTATAGCAGGAGATGACGGATGAGCAGTGGTGGAAGATTAGATTATTGCAAAGGAACTGCAATTGATGTACCACTTCAAATATGGAACAAATGCTCAACTATGACTTACAGCCCCACATAATATCAGCAGGTTCGAAGCGGAAAATGGATGCAAGTTTTATAACCCAATATGAAATGTCGAATTTCATCAGACCAAAAAACTACAGTGGCGCCACCCCTCTGACAACTCCTGGGCAAAATGCTCAGGTTTCAAATCCAACAAAGGCAGCAGAAGACTATGATTTAGACTCTGTAACAAAGTGACAAAATAAATCTCATCTGAACGTTGAAGGGACCCTCTAAGATGTACAGTGTTTTTACTGAGGCTCTCGCATAAAGTCTGCATTGTTTTGTACAACAAGAAACCTGAAACAAATGGCCATAGATTGCTATAAGGCATTGCTTTCTCGTAGAGTTTTATCAGGGTTCCTTAAGAGTCTTGCTCCCATGCTTTGTAAGTTTTTAGGCTCTACAGTCATGACATTGGGTGCTAACAAAGTAACTAAATAGAAGTAGTCTGCTAAATAGTACTTTCCTGTGGTAGGGTAGCAACTAAATAGTATTAGCTTTGACTCACTTATGTATATCTCCACTGCGCTTGTTTTCGAGACTTATGTCTTGCATCAGTGTCTCTACCACTGCCATTATTACTACCTGAATTAAATGTATTGTCTATTGCAAAGTTTTATTTTTTTTACTATAAAAAATGTCCCTCTTGGCTTCAGTTTGATTAGCAAACCATGCATCATGTATAGGCAGATGGTTGCTTCCCTTGTAGTGAGTGGAGTCATATGGCTACAAGTAAGCAGCCTCGAGTGGTCCTACTCAAGGTGAATTAATAATAACATTAAGAATCAGCAATTGCCCTTTAGTCGTGCCAGAGAGAGCAGATCCTGTCTCTGTTCATAGGATGCTTACACAAGTGGGACCTTTGTGTCCACTCACCTGGCTCTCCACTAGCATCGCCATGTCCATAAACATGTCGTGAAGTTCCCGGATGCTGGTCTCCAGTTTGATGATCTCACTGTGTCTTGTTTCTATTTCGTTCAGCGCCTGTTTGGTGATGTTGGAATCCATGATGATCTGTAAGAAGAGAGAGCATGTTAACAGCAAGTGAGAGTAACGCCAAAGAGCAGCCAGCCAGCATCAAACAGCCAACCAATCACCAGACATTGAACTGGAAAGAAAAAGAAAGACAGACACCTGTCAAAGAGACCAGGGTGAGGAAGAGTTTTTATTTATATGAACCAAGGCTTCCCTAGACTGACAGCCTCCAGACTGTTTCGTCCAGAAAGCGGTACTTTACATTTTCTGATGTTTTTATTGTTTTGGTACTGAGGGGTAAATACCATGCATGATCTCCAGTGATATGATATAATTTATAAAATACCCAGCCCCTAGCGGAATTGTTCAGCTTGTTTTGAAAGAGCAATTTGTTCCTGTACCAGTAATAGAAGAGTGAAAGAATGCTGTCCTTTTTTAGGATACTCAAAATTAGGTTATCACTGATATTTTGTTTTCATAAATTACAAAAAAAACAAATAAAACGAGGCAGGATGCAGAAGAATACATTTCATTGATTACATTGTATGGACAAAATGAGTCCAATTGAACTTGTGTCCGTTTCTAAACAGAATTAGATCCAGGAGAAATGTAATAAAGGTCAACCAGCTAATTTGTGTAGTTAAATACCGGGGGATCAACCTGCTGCCCACCAGTGCTGAGGCAACAACTATGTATTTTGCCAAAACAATCTCTTATAACGCTCCTAAAATGGTGATAATGGTGATAATTTCCCGCACAAACCCATCAAACTACTTTTCCCTCGCGCCCACTCTCCAATAGTGCCCATCACCTCTTCATTGCCCCTCCCTGATGTACATTTCATTTTGTTAAGCCCTTAAGCTCAGCTCATAGTTCACTCACACTCAGTTTTGTGATCTGCATGGCACACGCTCTTTGTAGCAGGCACATTATCCCTCTGTACTGTTTCATGATGAGTAAAAACTGACTCCAGACAAAATTCCGACCTCTCACCAGCAGTAACAATAATCACCAGAGTTATCTTGATATTTTTATTGTTGCCTGACAACTGCTGGATGCACAAGGAAGTTGAGTGCTCCCACCAAAGCCAGGGCCTGGTGCGACTGCACCGCCCGCACCACCCTAAAGCCGGCCATGATTACTTTAAAAAAGACCAATCTTACCTCTAGGGACATAAGACACATTTCCTTCATCTGCTTAGCATAGGCATTGAGAAGCTAGGATGGCAAGTTCTAAACCGATATATAACTCTCAATGTTAGGAACAGTCTCTAAAGCCCTGATTAGGCGTAGAGGTGCTATTTAGCGCATGTGATGAATAACGATACCACGGGGTATGTTATCTATCAGGTAAAATAAATTGCACCCGTTATGTGTTTCTGGGGAATAAAAGGCAGATTGAGGTGTTTAATGCACCAAAATCTGCATGTTATGGAAAATACTGCCCACATTTCCTGTGCTAACTTTCAACTGGCGGGTTCTGCCGGTATGTGAGGTATTTAACGCATCCGATAATAATCGGATGTATTAAATGCAACCAAACTCGTAATTCCAATCTCTGCGCCAGCAAGGGTTTATATAGGGGTCGGATCACAATGTCCCACTCGTAATCAAGTATTGCTAGCATTACCAATATGTTCACAAAAGTGGAAGCTTAAAGAATAAAAATGCCTTGTTTAATTACCCTGAAAAGCATGTTTGACGGTTTCTCTAAATAAAAATACTAGATAAGAGTTTCCGGTAAAGGTGCCTATATTACATCAAATTCATCATATTGAACTGAAAATAAAAATCACTTTTAGCCACATATGGAATCAAATTTAGTCTAGCTCAAACAATAAAACAAAAATAATTCTTATTCAAGGGCACAAAATATACATCTATCACTTTCAAAGAATTGCACAGGATATGCATTTCGATGCAATATACTGCTTCTAAGGACCTCAGAAGCTAGGCTGCTAGCCTGGACCCCTTCGGGGCGCACACTGCTGCCAAACGTTCCTCCACCAGCTCAACATTTGTTATCCAATTTCACTCTTACACCTTAACGTACAAACGCCCAGCTGGGCAACTGTCTCAACTACCAAAGATGCTGCTTTAAAAAAAATATATATATATACATAATACAACACTTGTTATATGGGTGTCCCGCAGCTGGTATCTCAGAGTACAAATAAAAAGACAAACAGTATATTTTGCACGGGTCCCTCTTTGCTGGCTATAATTTGTAGAGAAGTAGATCTAATAAAGGAAAGGAGAAAGAAAAGGTAGGAATAAGTGAAGGAGAAGGATAGAACAGACATCTAGATATACCCTTCTGACTTTAGTAGAGCGAAAGACTAGTCCAAGTAAGACTCTTGCCCTTTAGCTGCTGGATTGCCCAACAAAGCGTGTTCTGGCCGTTTTTTTATGGCGGCTCGTACGGTACCAAGGCTTTGTCCAGAGCTTCCCATAGGCTTCTGGATGATGTTTTCCAGGGCGAATATTGTAACGCCAGATTACCCGCTGCTCTGAGGTGGATGGCCCAGTTGAGCCAGCCTTTCTACGTAGTCTTGGTGGATTCCTTCCATTTTCTTAGGACCAGTTTGACTGCCGCTGTCAAGAGTAGGTCCATTAGTTCCCTCTCTGCCTCCGATTGGAGGTCGGTGCGAATAAAAGCCGAGGTGAGTGAGGCATAGTCTCTTACAATCTTGCAATTAAATGCATTATCGATAAACTTAAAGACCCTGCCCCAGAAATCCCTGAGTGTTGGGTATTGGAAGATGAGATGTTCTAGGTCCCCTTTCTCTGTGTTGCAGTTCCAGCAGACTGGGCTGTCTCTGATGCCTGGTGTGTGTAGCCGGTCTGGGGTCCAGAATGTTTTATGGAGCAGCCAGAGTTTAGTTTGAGCTAAAACTGGGGTGATCTTATTTCGTGTGGCGGAGAACCACATGTTCTTCCACTCTTGTTCGTCTAGCGGGGGGTGAGTGTGTTTATCCCAGTAATCATTTGTTTTATTGTTAAGCTTGGACTTTTGTGGCCGAAGTATTTTATATAGTTGTGAGACTTGGTGGCCTATTTTGTTTGTGTTTGCTACCTACTGGAAGATGAATGGTTGGGTGTCCGCTTATTTTGATTTTGATAGGGCTGCTTTTAGCCTTAGAAACACCTTCTCTTTCATTTTGAAGTACCTAAAGTATGTCAAATGAGTCACTACCTGGCTAGATTATTTTTTTTTCTAACTTGATGATAGTCTTGCACTATGATTGCCTCACGACTCTTGCTCATTTGCGGACATGCCAAGAAAATATGAACACAACTAAGAAATTGATATCTTTTATATAATCTGAAACAGCAATCAATACTTGACAAAAAGGCTTAAACCCAGGTCAATCTCCTGGCTAAATGTAGAAATTAAACTGCTTGCCACCATGTTGGCTTCACGAATGAATAGAGTGGTGGAAAATAGGGACATATGCCTAATTGCTGCACCAGAGAAAACCTCAAACACCTGCAAATTGGACCGAAAAGATGGAAAATTCTAGGATCCTACTGACCATACTCTCAGTCAATGCCGAAAAAGCATTCAACTCTATCCACTGGCCATACCTCTTCCTGGTACTGCAATGCTTCAACTTTAGGTCTAGATTCCACGGGTGTGGGCGCTCCAGTATCAAGACCCGTGAGCAACGGTGATGGATAAAGGGATGGTATCTATTTCCTTTCCATTGGGAAGGAGAACAAGGTAGGGGTGCCATATCACCTTTCCTTTTTCTGTGCTTGGAGTCCTTGAGTGTTATGTCAGGGCAAGTGATCAACTGGTCAGCTCAATGGAGCGGGTATCCTCAGTAAAATGTCCCTCTATGTGGACGACGTGTCACTGTATTTGGCAGACCCAAATATAACATTACCCTTTATCTTCAAGTTGTTGGGGGAGTTTGGCACATATTCGGAGTATAAAGCATCATAGGATATTCATTTGAAAGTCAAATGTTTGAATAGAGAAGCAAGCTAGGTGAGATAACGGCTGCTGAATAAACTATTCAACGCATTAGTATGTAAAGAGAGCTATACTTTTTTCATTTAAACAGATTTCAGAGAGTTTCCTACCCAACCTTTGCTTCAGCTTGAGCATCAGTTTTTAGGCCGTAATGTCTAGTGAACATACAGATATATTTCTATGTTGCAGTCCTACAGATATATACAATAGAGACATTCCAAATTCATGCTGTAGTAGCAGCTTTTCTCTGCAATAGGGTCCTTTCCAACCCCTTCCTAATGTGAGTTGTTTGGTCCTTCTTATGGCTTTATTTTTTTCTAATTAAATACCCTTTTAATATACAGAGAATGTAGGTCTCTCTCTGGAATGACATTGGTAATTTAATGGTTTGATGAATGTGAAAATCAGACACTACTTTCAGGAAGAAAGAAGGATGTGTTCTGAAAACGACCCTGTTTGCATGGAAACCAGTGAAGGGTTCTACTGGCAATATGAGGGGAGTTCACTGAATCTGCTAGATGAAAAGACAGCTATGAGAAAAGCAGTTTTCCAATGATGGTGGACTGTTGGTCTAGGAATAGGCTCAAATGGAAGACTTGTAAAAAGGTCAGGCTACCAACCAGAATAAAAGATCCTTAAGTATTGCCCGGCGGTGTCGCCTCTTAAACCCACAAGATATTAACCAATGAAGAGGCAGGCGCTGGAGACTGGAAGGCAGGAAACAAAGGTTTATTCTCTCCGGAGGAGAACACATCAGTTCGGACAGCAAGTATCGTCACGAGGTGCTCTAACCGCATCTCTGAGGCCTGGCCTCTTATACACATTTTCATGATCTTTATTGCAGGTAACACATTCTTGTAATGCCTTGAAGTATGAAAGGACATCCTCTGAATCTCCCCTTCAGGCCCGTTCCCACACACATTTACAGTTGAAGTCCCCACCCTGGTCACAATAGGTGATGATTATCGCGCAGTTGGACATTCCGCCGATTCACGGAATGTGTGGGGTGGATCGGATATCATAGGGTGGAGGCTTTGATCAATTCGAGGGTCCTTTAATTGGTGGAAGCTTCCTACTGTACGGGGGAGGGGCAATAAACAGTATCCGCAGAGCTAGGTGGCGGCCTGGGAACGAGGAAGACAAACGGGCACACAGGAAAGGGGGTTTGTATCAAAGAGCCTGGGACCATGAAAGGAATGAAAGGGAGGTGTCGCGCTGGGAACAGGATGGGGTTCTGAGGCAGAGCTGCGCTGAAGAGGGGGTTTATGACCCAAGGCATGCGAGAGCGGGGGGGGTTGTCAGCGTGCGGGCTTTGCGAGGGCGAAGGGCTATGCTGGGGTCCAGTGGCGTGCAGAGGGTGGTTCTGATCGAGGCGCCTAAAATGGCGGGTGCGCACGACAAAAAGTGTGGCATCAGGGGAAAAGGCAAGATGGCGCAGATAATGTTTACCAAACCGTACTAATTTTCCACAGTCCTCCCTTTAACATATTTAGCCAACTTGCCTACTCAATGTCAATCTTCATCAAATTCCTAACCTCGACATCATATAATGCTCCCATGCGTTCGTTTCCAAAGTCCACAGTCTTAGGGCAAATACAGTTTGCACATAATGAACACAGGGGTGGCAGACATTGAATTCCTAAGCATAGACCGCATATTACAACTACAGGAATCAGGATAATGGTGAACAGTCTCCAGCCCCAGTTCTTAACAGTGTTCCAGAACCAACCACCAAGCGACCATTCTTCCTGATCCTGGTGGACTTCTGAAGAGAGTCTGTGAAGATGTTCGATGGCTTTGTACACTGAGGGTGAGTTGTCCGGTATGTATGTACAGCAGCTGGACCCAATAATGCGGCATGCTCCACCACGGTCTGCAAGAACCACATCTAGGACAAGGCGGTTCTGGAGGGCCACCAAGCGGACCGCTTGAAGTTCGGCGGTGTTGTTAGCAAAGATACCAGCCGTGATGTTCATTGTTGTCTCAACTGCCTGAGTCAGATGTCGGATGGCACGGCTGTTTGCCATCGGGCCCCAGAGAGGAACAAGTCCCTTCATAGCATTGAGGAACTGCGCTCCTGTTGAGTCGGCTTGCTCAATGTCCTTGGCTCGTTTTTGTCTATGATGATTCGCTGGGGCCACATAAGTCGGAGGAAGGATGAAGGAGATGAAACAAGTGCCCCCCCAGCCTTTGGGGAGCCAGGTGTAGGCCTTTGTGCCGCAGACGAAATACATGTTTGGGGACGACACAAAGGAAGGTGGATCCGTGGAGTCCAAAGTTCTGGTAAAACGGCAAGCACTGCGGCCTACCAGCTGTGTCCCATGTCCTTCTATGCACATGTGGCCTGTGACGTTGATGACTGACAGGGCCACAGTCAGAGTGGCAGCCGTTCGTTTCCGCAGGTAGGAGAAGGTGGGTCTGGTTGGATTGTTGAACACCTGCATTTCAATTCGTTCTTTAGCAGGGATGTCCATGTGGATTGAGTCGTTGGAGGTCTGCGGGCAGAAGTGTGCCTTTGTTTTGTTTCACCAGACCCCGTGGAAGAAATGCGTTACGGTTTTGCTGGAGGTGGCATTGTCCTTATAGCTTTCTTGCAGGAGGATCAGCCAAGCAAGGCAGGAGCCATGAACTGAGAAGGGTGAAGGGATGAATGGTATCGAGTGTCTGGTGGCGTGGGGCAGCAACCCACAGATCCAACAGTTGGTGGCATTGGTGGCGAGATTGTGCTGGTGAAGGAGCTGTACGAAAGAGTTATTCCAAAACTCCTTCCGCCTCTCTCGGAGTTGAGGAGAGAGCGAAATCAGATAATGTTCCTTCATGGTGGTAGGCTGGGCAGTGGTCAGGAATGTTTCGTGAGCAGGTGCATTTTCTTCCACAATCCAGAGTGTGGTCATGAGGAGAAAGCAGAAAAGGATTGCGATGAAGAGTGCAATTGTCTTTGAGCTGTGGAGTCTGTCTGTCCTTGGGTTTCTGTAGTGGGTATTTCCTGTTGCCTCCATCATCTTCTTATTTGGCGCTTCCATCATCTTCTTATCGGGCACTTCCATCATCTTCATCTTCAAGGTGCTCGGTAGTGGGCAGAACCACAGACTTAGTTTCTCTCCAGGTAACCCTTGGTTGCTTTGGGTCACCGTTCTGAGATTTAACTTAGTTCGTGGTCTACTTAGCCGAAGCTCCCTCCTTTCGACGCAGGAAATACCCTTCTCTGGATGGCACAGTGGGATCAGAGAATTTTGAAAGCTCAAGTGCTCCGGTATCAGGATAGCAGGTTAGCGACGGTCGGTCTTTGTTCAGAAGCTCTTCTTGGTTGTCGATGTTTTCCGTCGTGGCCAGGGTCAAGGAGACCTTCTTACAGTGGTGTGCGTGCAGCCAGTGCCGTTTCCCCTCCACACGAAGAGCCGTCCGGGTGGTGATCAACACTTGCCAGGGGCCCGTCCACCGGGGTTCCAGACTCTTCGACCGCTGAAAGTTCCGGATCAGCACGAAATCTCCAGGTTGGATGGCGTGACCCGGACCCCTGGAAGCATCGGGGATGGCCTGCTGCACCTGCTGATGAATGACAGACAGAGTTTCAGTCAATTTATACAGATAATCAGACATTAGGACGTCCGGGACGTCATGAATGGAAGTTGGTTTCGGTGCAGACCAGACACTCATGGGTCGACCGAAAACAACTTCATAAGGTGTTAAGTGATGTCTGGTGGGGGTGGAACGCATCGATAGCAATGCCAGTGGGAGGGCGTCGGGCCATTTCAGACCTGTGGTAGCCACTATCTTGGCCAGTTTAAGCTTTAGTGTGGCATTGTGTCGCTCAACAAGTCCAGCAGACTGGGGGTGGAAGACTGCGTGAAATTTCTGCTTGATGCCCAACCCCTTTAAGATGAACTGAATGACTTCGGCTATGAAGTGGGGGCCATTATCGCTCCATAAAATACGACAAAGGCCGTAACGGGGGAAAAACTCCTTTAACAGTACTTTTGCAGTGGCCATAGCAGTGTTGTCACGGGTTGGGTATGCTTCCACCCATTTGCTAAAAGCGCACACCACGACAAGTACATATTTCAGGCCTTGGCACCTGTCTAGCTGGATGTAGTCCATCTGCAGGACTTCAAATGGGTGATTTGGGACCCCAAATCCCCCCCGGGGTACTACAGTTCCTTTCCCGGGGTTGTGTTGCAGGCATATCAAGCATTGTTGGACCAGACGTTTGGCGGAATCTGTGATTTTATCATTGTGCCAAACTCTGGAGACAAGTTCAATCATGGGGGCTGATCCTATGTGGGCAGGGGAGTGTGCCATAGCCAGTATGGGAATCAGGTACGAGTCAGGTAGCAACCATTTGTTTGTGTCTCTTGTCCGCCAGCAGCCTTCGTCATCTTTTAATCCCACCCGTGTCCATTCAGTCAGCTCGTGTTGTGTGCTAGCCGTTTGAATGTCTCTAATAGTGTCCCTAGCGTCAGTCCATTTTTCTGCTTGTGACCTGGTCACATACATACGTGTTGTCGTCCTATTTTCAGCTGTCGTTCGGGCAGTGATGTCGGCTAGCGCATTTCCCTGCCCAATGATGTCTGTCACCTTTTTGTGTGCCTGACATTTGACGACTGCAAGCTTTTTGGGGAGAAGGACAGCTTCAATCAAGGCGGAGACTAGATCCCCGTGCAAAATGGGGGTGCCGTGTGAGGTCAAGAATCCCCTTTCCCTCCAAAGGAGCCCAAAATGGTGGACCACCCCGAAGGCATACTGGCTGTCGGTGTAAATGTTTGCTGTGGTTCCTGCTGCCAGAATGCAGGCTCGTGTCAGGGCAATCAGTTCCGCTGCCTGGGCAGATCGTTGCGTGATGCGGGCTGTCTCGACTACAGTTCGAGCCGTGGTGACTGCATAGGCAGCGGAAGTGGTGCCATCGGGGAGTTTGATGCAAGAACCATCCACCCACAGCTCCCCGTCAGGGTCAGGGAAAGCCGTGTCTCTGAGGTCAACCCTGCTTCTAGTCTGTTCGTCCGTAAGAGTCACGCAGTCATGTACAGGGTGCACATTGGGATCGTTCTCTGGCAGGGGTAACAGAGTTGCCGGGTTCAGTGTGGTGCATCTTTTCAGGGTGATAAGGGGTGCAAGCAAAGTCAGTTCGTATCCAGTCAGTCGTGCACTCGTCAGGTGTTGCGTCTTGGTTTGGTTTAGGAGGGTGTCAACTGCATGGGGTACCAGTACCGTGAGGGAATTCGAGAGTACGATCCCCTCACTCTGTCGGATAGAGATTGCAGCAGCAGCTACAGCTCGAAGGCAGGCAGGCAAGGCTCTGGCTACAGGGTCAAGAGTGGCAGAGAAGTAAGCGCAAGGTCGTTGCTTTGGGCCAATGGCCTGGGTTAGGACAGATAAAGCGCACCCCTCCCTTTCGTGAGTGTAAAGGGAGAAGGGCTTTGTGTAATCAGGGGTACCTAGGACAGGGGCCGAACAAAGGGCATCTCGTAGTTCCGTGAAGGAGGTTTGACACTCAGGGGTCCAAGGGAGTGGGAAGGGGACGTCTTTACCTAACAGAGAAAGCAGCGGTTTCACAACGAGGCTAAAGTTTGGTAACCACTGTCGGCAGAAGGAGGTGAGGCCTAGTAGGGAGCGAACCTGTTTCTGGGTCTTAGGGACAGGAGTTTCGAGAATGGTTTGGATTCGATCAGGAGTGAGTTTCCTTCCTTCTTTGGACAAAAGGTGGCCTAGGTAAGTGACCTGGGGTTGGCAGAATTGCAACTTCTTCTTGGAGACCTTGTGGCCATTTTCCGCAAGGAAGTGCAGGAGTTGAATGGTGGCTGTAACTGCTAATGGAGTGGTGTCGGCTGCCAAAAGGATGTCATCGACATATTGCACTAACACCACTCCATCGGGTAACTGGACTTGATCCAGTTGTCTCTTGAGGGCCTGGCTGTAGATGCTAGGGCTTTCGGTGTAGCCCTGGGGTGCTCGGCAGAACCTATATGAGCGGGCCTTTAGGGTGAAGCCGAACAGATATCGGCTGTCTGGGTGGATGGGGATGGAAAAGAATGAGTTTTTGAGGTCAATGACAGTGAAGGTGGTGGCAGTAGAAGGAATCAACGTCAGGATGGTGGTGATGTCTGAGACCACAGGGTACTGGGGTACCACCACTTTGTTGATCTCTCGAAGGTCAATGATAAAACGGTATGCTTTCTCATCTCCCTCTCCCTGTTTCTTGATGATCTCTCGAAGGTCAATGATAAAACGGTATGCTTTCTCATCTCCCTCTCCCTGTTTCTTGATGATGGGCAAGATAGGGCTGTTGCAAACGTTGGTAACCACTTCCTCTACCACTCCTGCGTCTATCAGTGACTGAATAATCTTTACCAATGCCTTCTCGCCCTCGGGCGATATCCGATATTGCGGACGTTTTGGGAGTGTTGCGTCTGGTCGGACAGTAATGTGCACTGGGTCAATCAACATGCGCCCTACGTCCGAATCCGCCTTGGCCCATAGATACGGAGGCAGAGTGTCAAGCAGGGATGTGTCAGCGTCGGAGATGGAGAACATGCGTCGGGGAGGGCAATGTCTAAGCAGAACGGGGTTGTCGTAAAGGAAAACTCGAACTCCGTCTTGGGAACATCTGATCGTCGCTCGGAAGTGTTTCAATAAGTCAAGTCCCATAATGGCGTCAGGGCTATTGGAGGAAAGCAAAAACGTGGTGTCAGTGGTGTTGTTTTCTACGTCAAAGAGGATCGGGGCGGACAAAGGGTTAGTGGAGGGCGTTCCATCGAAACCTGTCGATGTTATAAGTGAGCCAGACAAGGGTGCCCCCGGAATCAGTCGTTTAGATAACGCACTACGTGTTGCGCCAGTGTCTACCAGAAATGGAGACTTGGTACCCAGGACCTTAGCAGTGACGTAAGGGCATTGCTGGTCAACATAGAGCTCGACTGGATCCCTCCCTTGCCCTTGGCAGTCCTATGCAAAGTTGTGGGCGTCATCGTAGTCAGATTGCTGGTATTGGTTCTGTCTGGGTCGATCAAATGTACTTGGTCTGCCTGATCTATCGTTAGTCGTGTCATTAGGGGGCCCTCGCTGTTGTCCCTTATTTCTCGGTCCACTTGCTATGTCCTTGGGGTCTTTGTTTCTGATTATTTCCAGAAGAACTGGGCACTGGGATTTCCAATGGCCAGTTCCTTTGCAGAAAGCGCACTGGTCCTCTCTAAGGTCTGTACGTCCACTGTGGGGAGTCAAAGTGCGGTCCTGGGGAAATGCAGCCTTAGGGGCGTTCGTCTGATAGTTTCCCCGGTATTGGTCTCGTCCTATAGTCACCCCTTGCAGTTGGGCCGTCATCACCCTCTCTTTCAAGTCCTTCTTCTTTTTCTCTGTCGCCCTATCGTTTTCATTTTTCTGATGTTCATAATATTGGGCCATCTGGAGGATAGCCGTAGGGTTGGAGGCTGCCCAACTACTCTCGCTAGCCTGCAATTTCTGGGAGACCTCTGATGACAGACCCTTAACATAATCCTGGACAAACAGATGGTGTCCGGTTGCAGTGGTCATGTCCTGGCCGCTGTAATCGGAGAACACCGTTTCAAACCGGGAGAAGTATTCCGATACATCCTCCTGGGGTTTCTGGCGACAGGCCGTTACTATCGACCAGTCCACTTTCTTTTCTGGAATCAGGGTTTTTAATTTCTGTACGATTTTATCTGGAAGGTCTAGGATGGATTTCAAAGGCTTTTGTCCAGGTCCTCGTTGTTTGTCAATGTTATCGAGTTGTGACCAGGTATGTCCGAACAGCTCAAGGTGGTCGACTTTCCGGATTTGCTTCCACACATCAGCTGGTAGACATAACCCGAAAAACAAGTCGATGTCAGCCAGGGTCATAATCGTTGAACCTAGGGCTGTACCCAATTCAGTATAGAAGGCAGTGGGGTTTTTACGTAGGTCAGGCAGAGATTTCCGGAATGTCAGGATCTCTTGTCGGTCCCATGGCTGGTAGACCCAGTTGTACACTACCCTTCCTTTTGCATCTTGGTGGTTTGCATCATCGTTAGTCCCTGCACCTCGTGGAGGAACCCAGTAAGGGGCAGCCTCTCGTATTGGCATCATGGTGTTAGATTGCTCAGTTTGTGGTTCGGTCGCTACGGATGTCGTGGGTTTAGTTCCCGATTCTCGTTCAGTGAGGTGGCGGAAAACCTCAAGCGTACGCGTAAGGAGGTCCGTCACATCACACTCGCCCTCATCCCCGATATCGACCTTTCGGTACAGAGTCGTTAGGCTCTCGGGACCTTTGTCTCGATATCGGTCCTCGTATGCGTTCAAGACATGGTAACACAGTCGTACGGTGAAATGTCGTCTGTGACTCCCTGTATACGAGTTAAACATATCCGTGATGTACCCTTCATCTTCCTTCCTTTCTACCAGTGTCCTTGCTATCTTGTCGATCCCTGTTCGCTCATCTTTGCTTAGTCTGTTTGTTCTTGCAGAATCAGCCCTTCGGGTCTCGGGGTCGCCTAACGTTGTCGTTTGCGTAGTTTTTAATACAAGGGGTTCGGCCGGCCCAGAGGCCATGGGGGCCGAAGCTGTGGCGCTACCCTCGTTTGTACCTGGGGGTGGGGAGTGCTGTGCTAAGGGTTGGGAAGGGGCATATGGAGGGGGCATGTAGATGGTCGGAGGACCTAACAGGAGATCATCGTTGGCTCGTTGTCTCGAGGGCAAGTCAGGGTAGAGCATGGAGGACGTTCTAACCGGACACTGGCTTGATGTTTCCATTTCTAGTTTCTGTTTGGCTTTCTCTCTTTCCTTTATCTCTCCTTCTAGTTTCTGAGCAGCTAGGTGGGCTGCTTTTCGCAGCTCTTTTCCCAACCTACTCTCAGTTTTCTTTTTACGTTGTTCAGTTTCTTTGCGCCACATGCCGAAACTATCAAGCATAGTGGGCGTTGTCTTGTTTTTACCAAGGGCTGTTTCTAGCGCATTTATTTTGTCATCATTGAAGGATCCTATCAGTGGCCACTGACTTTCTCGATCCTTTTTCGTATATTTATGCCACAGCTTGTTATAGGCTATAGCGGTCAATCCATGCTTCATGAACATGTCCTTATTAGGGGTGCCTTCCAGTGGAGCCGGATGGTTCATCTCTAATAAGCGGTCCGGGCTAAACAGGCTACCAATCAGTGGGGAGAAGACAGACATGACGGAGCACAACGGGGACAAAAAGTCAGCACTGCCTATCTTATCACTGCGTGCAAAGACTAGACAGAATATTCCTATTCTACGTTGTTTGCAGGCAGTGAATACCTCATGAACCAATATCGAATAATCAACGTTCGGTCAAAACAATTCAGTGGGGAGAATAAGTAGGCCCGCAAAGGTCTGCGTTACCTACCCTTTCACTATCTGTAAAAAGGGGGGAGGGGGCTCTTTCCTGTTTGCAGACAGAGAATCTCCAGAAAACAGTCTGCGAACAATAGTTCAGTTTCAAGTAATTAATCAGTGGGGGAGAAAGATAGGCGCAATGGTTGCATTACCTATCCTCCACTGCTTGCAAAGGGAGAGCCTGTTGTTTCTCCGTTTGCAGACAGTGGATCTCCAAATAAATTAACAAAGAGTAATACTAGTATTTTCTAAACAATTCAAATAATCATTTCGCAATTCGTCGTGTTTACACGACCTTACCCGGACCGCATGGA
This sequence comes from Lissotriton helveticus, assembly GCF_964261635.1. NCBI lineage: Eukaryota > Metazoa > Chordata > Amphibia > Caudata > Salamandridae > Lissotriton > Lissotriton helveticus. Next base: position 184,599,001 of record NC_136061.1, on the reverse strand, counting down.
CAGTTTCTTGTCTTCCGAATCCAGCGCCCGATCGTCCTCTTTTCTTCGTAATCCTCGCGGCACTCCTGATGGTTCCCAGTCAGGACCGTAGATCACTCGAGAGAGGTCTGTTCGGAACCAGTGAAGTTCGGATGATCGGCTGTCAGACGAGGGTCTATCGGACAGGTGCACTCCCGATCGTTGCAGTCATTCACTCCGTCGTCAGGACCTCTCCCACTGGATCCACGAGTCACTGATGGGCCCCACGTTTGGGACGCCAATTGTAAAAAGGTCAGGCTACCAACCAGAATAAAAGATCCTTAAGTATTGCCCGGCGGTGTCGCCTCTTAAACCCACAAGATATTAACCAATGAAGAGGCAGGCGCTGGAGACTGGAAGGCAGGAAACAAAGGTTTATTCTCTCCGGAGGAGAACACATCAGTTCGGACAGCAAGTATCGTCACGAGGTGCTCTAACCGCATCTCTGAGGCCTGGCCTCTTATACACATTTTCATGATCTTTATTGCAGGTAACACATTCTTGTAATGCCTTGAAGTATGAAAGGACATCCTCTGAATCTCCCCTTCAGGCCCGTTCCCACACACATTTACAGTTGAAGTCCCCACCCTGGTCACAATAGGTGATGATTATCACGCAGTTGGACATTCCGCCGATTCACGGAATGTGTGGGGTGGATCGGATATCATAGGGTGGAGGCTTTGATCAATTCGAGGGTCCTTTAATTGGTGGAAGCTTCCTACTGTACGGGGGGGGGGGGCAATAAACAGTATCCGCAGAGCTAGGTGGCGGCCTGGGAACGAGGAAGACAAACGGGCACACAGGAAAGGGGGTTTGTATCAAAGAGCCTGGGACCATGAAAGGAATGAAAGGGAGGTGTCGCGCTGGGAACAGGATGGGGTTCTGAGGCAGAGCTGCGCTGAAGAGGGGGTTTATGACCCAAGGCATGCGAGAGCGGGGGGGGTTGTCAGCGTGCGGGCTTTGCGAGGGCGAAGGGCTATGCTGGGGGCCAGTGGCGTGCAGAGGGTGGTTCTGATCGAGGCGCCTAAAATGGCGGGTGCGCACGACAAAAAGTGTGGCATCAGGGGAAAAGGCAAGATGGCGCAGATAATGTTTACCAAACCGTACTAATTTTCCACAGACTCAATAAGATTCAATAATTTAGATATTACAAGATTAAGTTCCCTTGGTGGGGAGGGATTCTTCACAGAAGACACCTTTTTTAGACCTTTGAAGAAGTCTTTGATAACTGGAATCTTGCAGAATGAAATCTAGTGCGGAGAGTTCCAATATGTTGTTACAGCTGCTAGATGAAATTTTATAGAAGCGAATGGCAGTTGAAGTTTTGTTAAATGTAGTAGAGTATGGAAAGATAGCTTCTTCCTTGTACGAAACAGGATTAAATCTTTAGTCTGACACCTAATACAGAATCTTTTCCAGATCCTAGTTGTGAATAGCTCAAGAATCACTGTGGAAATGAGTGGGATTGGAGGAAAGCTAGACAAATGGAGTCTCCATTCGATCAAAAGGGCAGTTACCCTTGAATTGCATTCTGGTGCCCTGGACGCAAAGTCATGCCATTTTTTCTTTCTTTTTTGCTGTGGTGAATAAATCCAATTTAGGTAATCCCATTCCTAAAAGATGGTTGCTACGACCTTGTTGTTTGAAACCCATTTAAGATTTTTCTTGTGATGTCAACGGAGGAAACCTGCTTCGTGGTTTAGCTTTCCTAGGCTATATATTGCTGCTAAACTAATTCCCCTGCCTACAGCCCAACAGCACATAGTTTGAGCTTGAAATCCTAGATATCTTGATCTTTTTCCTCCTTATTTGTTTGTATAATGCATGGTGGTGGTGTTGGCTGTACTATTATATTGTGCAATGGTAGAAATGGAAGGAAAGCTTTGAGAACTAGGGTAACAGCTTTAATTTCTAACAGATTGATACAGGAATTATTTCCCATAGGAGACCAAAGACCTTGTACTGCGAGATGTTGACTTACACTAGCCAACCTTTCAATAATGAGTCTGTCACTAATAATATTTTTCGGGATATATTTTTAAATGGCACTCCCTTCTTCAGCTTTCAGTGACTGTACAACCGAGTTAGTGATTGTTTTGCTTGGATGGATAGGAGAAGACAATCTTCCCAACTGTCTTTCTTTTGTGACCATTGATCCTCTAAGCTCAGCAGAAAGGCGTCAACCTTAAATGCAACCACAAACCTACATCTCGTTAGATTTTGTCCCTCCTAGGATCAATGCATCTTGCATCAACTTGTCCTGAAAGCAATATTAGTGATGCCATGACAAAAGAAGGATTGAGGGGGACCTCACTATCAACAATAGTATTCAATTCATTTAAGTACTCTTGAAGGTTGGGGCATTCCCACATTGTATGATAAAAGGTCCCCTCCATTGTGTTTCACAGCAGTAGAGGCCTTCCATATGTTGTATGCTGTGTGCAGGACCTTGAACTGGATCAGGTGAAACCTTGCCCTGATCATCAGCTCCCTGGGGTGCATTGAAGCCACCTCCCAGTCAATATATTTGAGATTTCCAGGTCTTTCTTCCATTGCTGCTGAAGGGCCTTGAGATTGTCTGGCATGTTTTCAATTAGTGCATTATACATGGATAATATCACACCTTTCCCAAGCTTGCCCTACAATATACAGCTCACGGCCCAGTCCACTTGCGGTGTATGTCTGAGTTGTGTGTGCTTGTACAACTGTGAATGCTAGAGTTCAGACTCCTCCCACATTTGATTGTAGGTCTTCACAGTCCCGTTTAATCGGGTTCCAGCATGGTCCCCTCCCACAGTGGCGTCTCCATTGTGACCCTCCGCCTGCACCCTATGCAGGTAGTTGCCCTTTCCCAGATTATTAGTGCAGTCTGAGTGGAGGAGGGGGCCCGTTGGCCCTTCCCCCTCACAGAGATAACATGTCCAAGTGGTGGCCACCATCCCATTCCTGCCCAGTGGTACTGCAGGATTGTTAGTGGTTGCGTACACCCCCAAACATTCACTGCATGCATTTGAACCACCCAGTAGTACGTCCATATATCTGGCAGAGCAAGCTCATTGTTATACATGGCCCTGCGCAAGGTTTTTAACGTTATTCTTGATACTGCCCCTTTCCAAAGCAGTAGTTTTAGTTCCCTGTCCAGCTTAAGAAAGACCACCTCCGGGATAAGAAAAAGTGTATGCTGAGACTTCAACGTCTACATCAAGAGTGACAACGATGTGAGGTTGTCGTTCCCCCCCTCTAAGGTGAACAAGTAGGCGCCAATGAGCTCATCAGTGGCGTCAGTGATCTTGATGTCCTCCTCCAATGCTATGAGAACTGTGTCCTCTATAATGTTTTTTTCCAGAGGGTGATATGGAGACTGATGTAGATCTATCTAGTCCCTTCTTTGTTTCATCTTCTGCCCTCAAGTCCTCTAACATATCTCACAAGAAGATTTCTTCCCTATCTTTTAATGTTCATTTTGCCATGTGCTTGCATATGGCACAGTCAGAGAGAGATTGAAAGGAAAATAGACATACTAAGCACACTTTATGTGCGTCTTTCCGAGCTTTCTCCCTCTCACATGAGGGACACTTGAAGAGGGATAGCATTCTGAGAAATTGGATCAAAAAATGATTTCACTCAACAGGAGTTTTATAAAAAAACATTGAGAGACATGTCTAGAATTATTTTTCAGAGCTGAACATTTCTTTAAATTGAGGTGAAAAACCACAGCGGTATTCATGGGTTCGTTCTCTCACGAGCCAGAAAAAAGAACTGGGAGAGGCAGGAAACTGCCAGTACAATGCATGTTGAGAAGAGGGGTCTCTGAAGTCCATTAAGGGATATGTTCTTTTTCCATCTCTGTTAAACATAAACTTTCAGGCTGCATTTTTACATTCAATTTCTCTACTCAAAACGTCATTGAAAGATGGTGCAATTCAGTTCTCGGAATAAATATGAGAGGAATATTCTGAACATTTGTGAAAATAAGGCTCTGCTAGGCTTGCAGTCAACAGAATAACAAACAAGATTCATGGACAAAGACACTCTTTGATGATGTTTCCATGAAATGAACTATATAGGAATATGTTTCGGGGTACGCACATGTTTGCATGGAAGTGTTTTTGACTATCAATGAAGATGCTATGATGCAGAAAAAACAATGCTGTCAACTGTGTCAATGTTGACCTTCTCAAAGGCGAGTGCCTTGATGCGGACCCGCCTGAGTGTCATGAAGAGAGCCTTGCTGTTGACTGCATCACAGGAGCTGTCTCAATGTCATGCCTGGATGGTGAGTATGGTAGAGGACTTCTTTGGTTCATGGGTACTTACGGCACCCACATTGTGCCGGCCACAGAGGGCATCCACATTGTACCTGTCACAGAGCTTGCCTCCAACAGATAACATGTCAGTAATAAACCATGCTTTGATATTGAGATATATGATGTTGAATGGTGATCATGGTGATCTCTGGAGTGGTGGGAGTGTCCAGAGTGATGATGACACCCTTTAATGTCCTTAGACTCCCCTCTTTGAAAGTTTTTGTTTGGGGTGCTCGCAGATACAGTACAAGAGTCATCTTCACTGGCCGCCGGGGATTCCCCCGCGTTCTGCCCTAAAATCTCCCAGCTTCCCCATCATGCAAAATAGGACTCTGTCCTTTTTTAACACAAATTTGCACTCCTTGACTGAATGCAAGGGGTGTCAGCAGACCACAAACACAGAATGTGGAACAGAGGCAGCCTTCTTCCTCCTACAGAGGGTGACACTTTACCAAAAGTGAAAACATAATGAGGAAAACAATAGCAAAACTGAGAGGGAAAAGTTTAAAATCAGTCTTGGATGTTTTTTTCTAAGGATGAAACCTCATAGGATAGTGTGAATAATCCCATATGTGTTCTAAGATCCTTTCAGCATGAGCTGAAAAAACAGAACAGAGTCTGTGAGGCAACTACCCTTTTCCTTCATGTCTCTCTCACACATGGGTAAAATATCTTGGTTTCAGCACACATTCCCCTTGGTATTGCAATGTTGCCTTATGTAGTCTTAAAATATGATTTTTAGACAAAGAAAGGTAGGCCTGTAGTTTGGAAAATGACAGCTATCGCCTAACATTCATGACATATAAGATGATTTTATCTATAAAATAAGTGTTCCAGGGTTTCTGCATGTAGACAGGAATATTCTACATTTATGATTATCAGTGAAGATTGTACAATGCCGTAGCTAGCATGATTCTTGCATCTCTAGTCTGTTGCACAGATGTAAATGGAGTGGAAATTGAACCGACTCCTAAATTACATGCACTATTCAAATACCTTTGTAAGTAAAGGCCTCCCTCTCCGAGAGATATTACTACATCAAAGGACTATTCAGTATCAACTATGCTACCATTCTTAATGGCAACTCTAAGGAAATCGTAAACAAAGTACTACATTGTTATTCCATGCTACATTTCTCCTGTAATAACGTCAGAGTCAAATTACCACTACTCTGTCGAACGACGTGGAACACACCATTCCCCTTCCCCATCGAAAGTTAGGAATACGTCCAAGACTAGGCTCGATACTAAAGGCGAAGGATGAGAAGGTGGATAGGGTTAAGAGAGAAGGCACACAAGAGACGGCGTTGGGTTGTAGTCACACAGCCTTTCATCTCAAATAAAGGCTCTCTTGGGAGAGCTGTAGACTCTCATGAGTGACAGCTCTTTTGTACTAAACAGAATACAAGACTACTGTTACTCTCTGCTCTTACATCAATTTAAATGTCATGTAGTTTTTCTTTTTACATGGATTTCACATTAATAGTAACATTCTGCAGGAACTTAAAAAATACAGAGAATCACTTGAGCATTGAGCATAGAAAAAGTCTGAAATGTCTATATTGCCAAGTTGCTATCGTACATTTGTGTAACTCTGACAATACATCATTGTTGTCCATCCATCCACACTATATATGCCTACTCAGTATGTACCATGCCTGTGACTTACATATCATTATACTCTGTATAGTTGACTTAAAATCAAAATACAGTTAAAAAAATTTACTTTGGCAACAGCTTCCTTAAAGTAAACACTCAACATATCAAGGGCACAGTACCTTTATCTTGCTAGAGGCAAGGGAATCATAAGACTGGTCTTATTCCAATGTCCTATAAACAGCTGTTATAGCTCCACAACCTGAGGCACTGAACAAAAGCAAAGGTTCACTCAGGATTTGTAAGTAGTTTTGTGAAGGCTCAAGAGACAGTTGCAGTACATTGGTACAAATGGCAATTCAATAATCTAACAGCAGTTTCAAAATCCAAACAAATATATCTAACGCTCCCTGGCTGCTGACTAACCTGAGGCCTCAGAAGACAAAACTGGAAGGATTAAAAGAGTTCCAAGAATGCAAGAATATTCTTTCGAAGGGTGCAAGGAAATTCTTTTAAGTGACACTGCAGAAGAAGATTCAAGATATGTCAAAGGCATATAAGTTCATAGAAACTGGACTTGGAATCCAGATCAAATATGGTTGCAGCTGGAGAGCTGGAAACATAGGTGAAGGCCAGAGCCCAAGTACAGACTTCCTCGCATCAACAAGGAGGAAAGTCAAGCACCTACCCATTCCACGGGTGTGGTTTATTAAGACTGTGGGATTCTTGAATACTGCGGTAAATTCTCAAAAACTGGTATCCCCAAATCCTGCTGTAAATCCTCAGCATACTGTCATAGTTTTAGAGTGCCCGCATGAGGACAGAGTGAACTGTGCTGGGCAGCACACAGCTGGCAGCCACAGTCCTAGGCAGGATGACTCGTGTTGCCAACGCAGATGTCATCCTGAGTTGCAATGCCCTAAGCAAGGGGTGGAAAATTATGCCCAGTACCAAAGGTGGGTGGGGTCTAGCACATCTGGCAAGTCATAACATTGCAAATATACACTCTTACCAATGTCAAGATCTTTGGCGTACAATTTCACTCCAGCATGAGGCTGTCCTACAACTGTCTCCACTACAAATGCCTCCAAGCTGTAACTGATTAACTCCCATAAGATCCACCCACACTTTCACTTCCTTAAATCCCTAATCAACAGAAAGACACGCTATTCCAATAGCCTGCTGGTTGACCACTCACAGTATTGCTCCCCAATGGCACAATCACTACCTGTACCAAACACATGCTCTCCAACTTGTCTAAACATGCATACACCTCTATCTAGCGCCATGAGGTGCCTGGCTTTCAGCTAAGCACATAGAACTCTACAGTAGGGAGCGACAGTGGCTGTGTCTCCCCGACCCGCTTCGCTTTGCAACAGACATTGGGCACGAATTGGGTGCTTGCTGCCTTGATCCCCTGTGTTCCTGCATCAGATTCGATATAATTAATTTGTAATGTCCTACACTAGCTTTTAAAATTGAACTGCAGATTGCTTGCATTTCTATTTCGCATATATGCGCTGTGTTTTAACATCTTTCATTTCTGTGACACAATCTATGTGCTTGTGGGAAACGAAAGGGGCGCTGATACTCACCCAGGAAGCCTGTGCTCGACGTTCCATCCTGCCCACCCCGGTCCGACTCGGTAGTTAGTACAGTTGAGCGGAGGGCGGGGCAGGGAGAGCCAGATGCTTCCGGCCACTGGAGCGGTTAGCGTTCTAGCTGACACACGGACGGGCTATTTAGGCAGCGAGGAGCTGCGGCGTGTTGCGGTAGGGAGCGACAGTGGCAGTGTCTCCCCGACCCGCTTCGCTTTGCAACAGACATTGGGCATGAATTGGGTGCTTGCTGCCTTGATCCCCTGTGTTCCTGCATCAGATTCGATATAATTAATTTTTAATGTCCCACGCTAGCTTTTAAAATTGAACTGCAGATTGCTTGCATTTCTATTTCGCATATATGCGCTGTGTTTTAACATCTTTCATTTCTGTGACACAATCTATGTGCTTGTGGGAAACGTAAGGGGCGCTGATACTCACCCAGGAAGCCTGTGCTCGACGTTCCATCCTGCCCGCCCCGGTCCGACTCGGTAGTTAGTACCGTTGAGCGGAGGGCGGGACAGGGAGAGCCAGGTGCTTCCGGCCACTGGAGCGGTTAGCGTTCTAGCTGACACACGGACGGGCTATTTAGCCCCCTCGTCGCCAGGAGCGTGTAGAGGTCTCGCGCAGGGGCGCGCCTGATACAGCGCCTGAGACAAGCCAGAGAGAAGCCCGTCTGCGCCCGTCCGCGACTGGGCGGGGCCAGGGGCCATGCACCCTACATCGAGAGATAGAGATGGCTGTGCGTCTAACCGGGTTAGTTACTCAGCCCAAACGTTACATGATTTACATTGTGTTCCACAGCTAGGCTGTGCCGGTGGGATGGGGTCCCCTCCGGAAGGCCCGTTTTCATGCCGGAAATGCCGGTTTCAGATACAATGTAATTATGAAAACGATTTATTGTCAGATAGAAGGACCTATGGAGCAGGCTCCAACATTCAACCGGGATGGAGCAATCTGCTCTGTAATGTGAGATCTTTATCTAAACATTCGGTGGAGGTTTGGGATCTTATCTCCTCGCAACTACCTGATTTATGTTTTTTTACCGAAACCTGGCTCAAGCCCCACGCCGTCCCCGCGAATACAATGGGGATCCCAGAGGGATATAAAATGGTTAGATTGGACCGCCCGATTAAGACAGGTGGCGGCATAGCCATAGTTTATAAATGTGGCATTAATGTTTGTGTTTTGGAACAACACTGCACCTCGGAAATGGAACTGATGGTTTTTAAAATCAGTGCCTCGTCCAGGAACATTTGGAAGGGGGCTCTGGTATACCGTCCCCCGGGCCCGTGTGCTAACTTCCCTGTGTCACTAATGGAAATACTGGCCCGCATGTACTCCCAGGAAGGGATTTCTTACTTCTGGGTGATTTTAATATTCACAGCGAGCGACAGGACATCGCCGAAGCCCAGACATTACTGGAAGATCTTAGTCTTTTGGGTCTTACCCAACAAAATGTTGGCTCCACCCATCGGGCCGGGCATACTTTGGACCTTATCTTTACAAATTCTTCAAAGGTTGCATGTCATCCCCCCAGGCAGGTTCATTGGACAGATCATTCTGTTTTGAAATTCGTTATGTCCCATTCGGACAAACCTCCCAGTTTAACTGTGACTCTACCTCTGAGGCGGAGACAATGGCATAAAATCTCCCATGAGAATTTCAAGGAGGCGTTTGTTGTGCCAAACATTACACCCACTGCAAATATCGACCTTGCCCTCTCCCAATATAATGACGCCATTCAGAAGGCGGTGAACTCAATCGCCCCCTTGAAATTCTTTAAACCACGCTCTGCACAAAGGCAGGAAATTTGGTTCTCTGAGCATTTGAGGTCCCTGAAACGGGCATGTAGGAAACTGGAAAAAGTATGGAGGTCATCCCACTTGGAGGCTGACAGAATCAGTTACTGGACAGCTCTGTCCTCTTATCATAAGTCTATAAGAGCTGCCCGCAAAAAGCACATTTCCCTACAATTGGAGGCAGCAGGCAATGCCCCTAAGGTGTTGTATCAGATTTTGCAAACCTTCATTAAACCAGCGGCTTGTGAAAGTCCCGATTCTTCATCACAACAACTATGTGATGACATCTCCTATCACTTCTCCAACAAAATAGATAAAATTTATGAGAAGATTGCCTTCTCTAATTGTTCTACTGTTAGTGCCCCCCAGGACACTACCTCAGGAGAAAAAACCTGATAAGTTTGCATCGCTCACTGGGTTCCCTGCCATCTCATTACTTGAGGTGGAGGACCTTATGGGTCAAATTAAGAGTGGCTGTCCTTCAGACACTATTCCTGCCAGAGTTGTGCCGGTGGTTGGCAAGGTGCTTGGTCCTATGATCCAGTGCCTTGTCAACCTCTCGCTCAATGAGGGCCAAGTGCCACTGGAGTGGAAGAAGGCGATAGTGAGGCCCATTCGGAAGAATGCAACCATTCCATGGTCAGATCTGTCCAATCTCAGGCCCATCTCCCTACTCCCTTACCTACGTAAGCTTACGGAGAAGCACGTTAACAACCATCTCTCGAGCTTTATCGAATGCACGGACAGCTTAGACCACTCTCAGTCCGGGTTTCAGGCCTCTTTATAGTACTGAATCGGCCCTGCTATCCGTCACAGACGACCTCCGTATGTACCAGGATAAAGGTCACTCGGTAATCCTGGTACTACTAGACTTATCGGCAGCGTTCGATACCATATCCCAAAACATCCTGCTCGAACGTCTTGCCGATATTGGGCTTACGAATATGGCCTTGGCCTGGATCCGGAGCTTTTTGTCTGATCGAACCCAAAATGTCAACATGGGTTTGTTTCATTCAGAAGAGGTCGAGATTACCAAGGGGGTGCCACAGGGCTCATGCCTGAGCCCCAATCTTTTTAACATATATGTGGCACCCTTGGCTAGGGTTATGAGAGCCTTTGGATTCATCCCGGTGTCATACGCTGATGACACTCAGCTCCTCTTTCCCTTTAAATCTCTAACCCCTGAGACAATAAGATTATTCTCTGAAGGCATGAAGGCGGTCGCACAATGGATGACCTCGAACTTCCTACAGTGCAATGTGGGGAAGACTGAGGTCATGCTGTTCGGTGACGCCAAAATACTATGGACCCCGGACTGGTGGCCTCACGATCTAGGCCCAGTCCCACCGCCGAAGCAGGTGGTAAAGAACCTTGGGGTTCGATTGGACCAGAATCTGTCCTTCAAAGAGCATGTGAACAGTGTAGTGGGTACCTGTTTCCATGTCTTGGGGCTTCTCCGCAGAGTATTCCCTCTCCTTCCTGATTCAACGAGGAAAACTCTGGTGCAGGCCCTGGTGTTAAGCCGGTTGGATTATTGCAACGGGTTGCTTGCAGCAGCTAGTGAGGGGATACTGGGCTACCTCCAAGTGGTGCAGAACACCGAAGCAAGATTGGTCCTGAATGCTCCCCCGAGATCGCCTTCAAAACCTTTATTAGTAAAACTACATTGGCTTTCCATCCGCCAAAGGGTCAAATTTAAGATCTGTTGTATTGTCCATAAAGGACTGCATGATTTAGGACCTTCCTATCTGGCTGAAAAATTTGTCCCCTATAATCCCTCCCGTAATCTTAGATCCTCCAACCAACTTCTCCTTCAGACACCCCTTGTAAAGAAGTCCAGACAAGGTGGAAGAGCCCTGTCCTTTGTTGGTCCAACACTCTGGAACAAACTCCCTTTGGTGCTCAAGCAATGCAGCGATCACTCAGCATTTAGGAAAAAGTTGAAAACCTTTCTATTCCAATGTTAATAGGCCCCACTCTCAATCCCATTCATTCACTGTCCTCTGTCTGTAGTCCATCCAACAAGGCATATGGCGCGTAGATACTCCTTTGGGAGATAGATTCCAGCGCGGTATAAACTCATAAATAAAATAAAATAAATACAAGGAATCTACAAGGCAGTACATGGTACCTCACATCCCTAACTTTCCAGAAATCTCTCAAATTATGTTAGAACATGAACACTTCACTATTAATGACCTTTCCATCCCTCAACTATCCTATGCCCATCTGTTGTTAAGAACCTTTGTGCTACTTGCAAGTCATTTGACCTTCTTTCACCTCTCCACAGGAATGTCCTTCTTGGTAAGCTTAGAGCTGAATATTCACTTGGTCTTGCAATGCTTTTATCCTAAACCCGAAGAATACACACTGCTGAACTATGCCAGGCAGTGGCACCCACTGCCACACTCTCAGGTACTTGTCCTCTGTCCACCAATGGTAAATCAACTCAGCATCAAACCAACATTACACCCTATGACGTGGATGACAACTCAACTAAATTAGCATATTTTTTATCAAATACAACTTTCCTACAACCTATCAGAACCTTTGACCAAAAATAACCTGTGGTCCTCAGGCATTCATACTTCAACCCCCCTGGAATTACTTACTTACTTATGCCTACTACCCGTCCTGGGTTATAGACCATCAACCAGGAATCTCCAGCCATCTCTGACCTGGGTTTTTCTTTCAATTTGAGTCCAGGTGTAACAACCATCCCCTTGCAATCAGGTTTGAGGCCTCTGTGCTAGGTGTTTCTTGTTCTTCCTCTTTTCCTTTTCCCTTGAGGGTTCAATGTCAGGACTTACTTGGTGGTGTTTGATGCAGGCTTGAGGAAGATGTGACCTACCCAGCGCCAGCGTCTTTTCATGATTTCTTCATAAGCAGGGAGTTGGAAAGTCTGCTGCCATAGGTCATTGTTGCTGATGGTGTTTGATCAGTGGATTTGGAGGATTTTCCTAACACAGGCGTTGATGAAGGTCTGGACTTTTTTGGTGTTGGTCACTTATTGTCCAAGTTTCTGCTCAAATACAGAAAGACCAGTTTTACGTTGGGGTTAGAAAGCCTGGTCTTGGTTTTCAGCGTTAGGTCCTTGGAGCTCCAGATCTTTAGCTGAATGAAGGCAAACCTTGCTTCGATGATTCTTGCCTTGGCGTCGGTGTCTGTGCTGCCCTGCTTGTCTATCATACTGTCCAGGTAGGTGAGGCCTCAACCTCTTCCAGCGCATTGCCTGCAAGAGAGACTGCAGTAGTGCAGGGTTGTTAGCATTCCAGATCTTGGTCCTTTCCCTTGTGGATGTTGAGGCCAAGTTGTGCTGTTGTGGCTGCCAGATTGTTGGTCTTCTCTTGCACCAGCAGATGAGCATGGGAGAAAGTGGCCAGGTCATCTGCAAAATCCAGTTCATTGATATTTGTCCAAGGTGTCCACTGGATCTTATTTCTTCTCCTGGCTGTGGATGTCACAAGCAAACAACCCTGGCAGGCTCTGGTCCTCACTTGGAAGGCTTCTGTGAGTTATCCTCCATGGACAATCATGCAGGTCAGTCCCTCGCAAGAGTTTCTGATGTTTCAAACAAGCTTATCTGGCACACCAAAGTGGCAGAGGAGTTTCCAAAGGGTCTCTCTGTCCACACTGTCAAAGGCCTTCTCATAGTTAATGAAGCTGACATAGAGGGGGATTCCATTCCATCGACTGCTCAATGATGATGCGCAGTATTGCAATGTGACCTATCTTTGTGAAACCAGCTGACCGGACTTGCAACTTAATGTCGACTTGCTCCTTCATTCTGTTCACAATGACTTTGTTTAACACACTCTGCTGGGGGTGATAGACGAGTTGACCCTTTGTAGTTTAAGTAGTTACTCAGGACACCTTTATTGGGGATCTTGATGTGATAATCCTCTTTCCAGTCTGATGGCACCTTTTTCTCTTCATAGGTCCTTCCAAACATGGGGTAGAGCATATCTATTGATGTTTCAGTGTCTGCCTTCAGTGACCCTGCAGGAATGTTGTCAGGTCCTGCCGCCTTCCCATTTCTCAAATTTGTTATGGCTTGCTGTATTTTTTCCTTGGTTGTACTGCTGCAGTCAGCTAGCTGTATGTCTGGTGGAGACTGCTGCATGGGCTGGTTCAGCAGTTCTTCAAAGTACTCCGCCCATCTTCGTTGCTGATCTTTGTTACCCATCATAGTCTTCTCAACTTTGTCTTTAACAGGTCTTTCTGGCTTCCTGTATCTTCTGTAGGGTTTCCTTGTTATGCCGTAGAGTTCTTTCAAGTTTCCATGACTTGCTGCTACCTGGGCTTCTGTGGCAAGGCCATCAATGAATCTTTGCTTGTCTGCTCTTAAGCTTTTCCTTGATGGACTTGGTGTATTCACCTTGAGCTTTTTCTTTTCTGCTCTTGTTTGGCTGTTGTTGACTGCAGCTTTTTTTTTCATTTCTCTCTTGGATTTTGTGGAGAGTCTTGGTGGAGATCCATTCTTTATGCTGGTGTTTCTTGGGACCCAGTACTTCCGGCCAGGTTGTTGTCACTGTTTCTATGATCTACTCCCACTGACTTCGCTGGGTCTATGTAGTCCTCTAGTTCTTGCAGGAGTTGAAACTGAGGGTCACTTTGTTTCTGTGCATCTTTGAGGAGGATGGTGTTATATCGCTGTTGTAGCTTTGCCTGTTCCATCCATGCTTTCTTCAGCTTTAGTTTTACCCTGGCCTCGACAAGATTATGGTCTGACACCACGTACGCACCTCTCATCACTCTCATATCCTGCAAGAAACTCTTGCACTTCTAGGCAATGCAAGCATATTCAATCCGAATCTCTTTTGAATGGTCTGGTGACATCCACATTTCCTTGTGTATTTTTTTGTGTAGACATACACTACCGCCTATCACTAGACTGTTCAGGGCACAGAGATCTGCGAGCCCTTCACCATTCTTGTTCATGTTACCAAGGCCATGGTTGCCCAGGACTTCTTCGTACCCAGTATTGTTGCTTCCAATCTTGGCATTGAGGTCCCTATCAGCATATTGATGTCTCTCTCAAGGCATTTGTCCAGGATGGACTGCAGACTGTTGTAAACTGTTCTTTTTCCTCTTCTTTGCTGTCATTTGTAGGTGCATAGCACTGGAAAACTTTCATGTTGATCCTCTTTCTTTGTGGAAGGTTGCTGTAATGATTCTGGGACTGTGGGCTTCCCATCCAATCAGAGCTCTGTTGGCTGCTGGCGTTTGCATCAATGCTACTCTCTTAGCATGTGAGGCATGTCCATTCCTCCTGGAGCCAGTCTTTTCTGTCTGGACTGTTTCCATCTGGTCTCACTGATACCAAGCAGGGCAAGGTTGTATTTTTTTTATCCTCGCTACCACTTGGGCTGTCTTGCCTGTCTGTTACATGGTACTCAAGTTCCATGTCCTGATGCAGATGGTCTTGGTCTTGGTCGAAAGCAGGTGGATATGCACTATGGCTTCCAGGTGTCTCTGGCTTTCACCACAAGGCATCATAGCTCTTCATGAAGGAGATTTCTATCTCCCCAATGTGAGAATGTCTCTTGGTCTTTCGGTTGACAGTTCAGTAGCTAGAATTTGTTTACCTGATCGGGTAGCTAGCCCACACATAACCCTCCTCCTTTCGAGATGGACTTGGGAGTGGCATGGAGAGTTCTCTCTGCAATACACCAGATCAATTAATTGGATAAAGGGCTCCTGAATTAGCACCGGGTGGGACACTTATGTTCCATCCTTGTTTCTATTACACCAGGCCACAACACCAACAAATATGGAGTGACACAAAACCACAATCGGACATCATAGAGGCGATAAGTATTATTTTGAAGACTGAAAGTTATTTCAGACAGTAGTTAATCATTGGAAAAGTAAATTCATATTTTACATTCTAGAAAACCTATGTCCATAGTCAAAATGAAGCAAATACCTAAAGCTACAAAACAGTGCAAAGTAAAGATGTAAAGATGACAACACAACTTAATAAAGCTGTGTAAAAACAAATGATTCCAAAACATTTTGTCAAAGAGTAAACTGACTGGGATGCCTGGGACAAACTGTAAACATGAACAGTGTAACGGCTGAACAGTGGACATCATATATAAGTACACTCTAAGTCCATCGATACCCACTTTGAATCTGGTGGGAGAAATTTCAAGTTGTTTAACTATCAATAATGGAAATATTGTAGACCTGATCTGTTCAAACAGATGTTTGAGGGGTGTGTGGCTTGCGGCCATGGAGGATGGCGGTGCTTCCATAGAGCTCCCAGTGCCGGCGATGTGAACGAGGGTTTTGCAATGTCTCGCCTGTGAGAGGAGCGGCGAAAATGACAGCGCATCTGTGCAAACCTGAGCGGTAACTAGAGTGCTTTTCAACGCGAGAGGAACCCGTCTTACGGTTAGAATTCCTTTTTTTTCCGACGCTCCATGGCGCCCGCCATTTAATATTCACCCGCGACCCGAGGAGACTTTCTTCCCCTTTGGGGCTACTTAATTCTGCCTTAATGTGTCTCTAATCTTCTATATACTGCGCTGCAAACAGCTTGGAGACAGTTGTACTTCACCGTGCGCTATATACAGAAGCGTTTTGCCTCTTACTTCAAGTTATTGCCAAGGATTCTTTCTTTTCTGTTAGGGACACCAGTATCCATTTAGTTTCCTCTGAGCCCTTTTATGACGCTTTTTTCATGGAACTTAGCGCGCTTCAATGAACACCAAAAGTCACTTGCCTACTTTGACTAACCGTGCCAACTTATTTCTAGCTCCTTTTTGTCACCATGATATTCAAATAGGATATATTAACTATGGAACTGCTTGCTCATTTGCATCTGTGTTTTGATGTTACTGATATGTATATCACCATATATTTGCCACACTGCTTTCTGTTTGATAATTAATGATCTCCTCCTTATACTAATGGATTTCACGGCATCTCTTATATGTGTGAATCAGTAACTTATTCCTGCGCATTTTGCTGTTGATATTTCCTTTGTATTGTATGCTTTTTTATGTTTTTATGGGCATGACCACTCATACAGATCGGGACTATGCTTTACTTGTTTATTAACGTTGCTGAAGTTTGAAGAGCTTGCCTGTTTTTACTAGCAATAGAGACTATATTTGCTAAACTCATTTCTGAGGTAATACAATTTCTAGTCGTCGTTTTTATGGGCAGACGAAAACAATAAAACCACTGGTGGCTCCTGCAAATCGCTCATCTAGTCTTCGTGTACACCTTTATACTCACCATACCAAAATGGATGACTTTGACTTTGTCCCCTTCTCCAAAAAGTGCCTCTGCTTCTTCCTCTACAGTCGCCAAGGTATCAACTAAGAGTCTGAAAAAAGATCCACCTTCTCCACCAAAGCAATCTTCGTCAGTCTCATTGGACCTTCCTCTGGAAGAAATACGCGTGCTTCGCCCATTTGTAGAGGAGACAAATTCAAAGATACAAGTTTTGACAGATGGCTGGGCTAAAATGGAAGAGAGAATTACTGCAGTAGAACACTGTGTGGACTGCCTGGGCTCAGCCTGTGCTCAGGTTGCAGTCCTTCAATCACAGGTTGCATCTTGTCAGAAGCAGATTGAAAACCTTGAAAACAGAAATCGGAGGAACAACCTACACATTTATGGTTTGCCGGAGGCTTCAGAAGTGTCAGACCCTATAGCCTTTTTTAAATCATTTTTGCAGACGGTGCTCAAATTACCGGAAACCACTGTCTTGAACATTCAACGTGCTCACAGGCTAGGTCCTCTACATTCTTCGCCATCTGCTCAACATAGAGCACAAGGTGTCATACTCTATTTTCTCTTGTATACAGATCTTCTCAAGGTATTAGCTGCAGTCAGGTCCTTGAAGCGGATGTCATCTTCAGGAAATCAACCTTCTTTCTCGCAGGACTATGCAAAGCCTACAGCAGACAGAAGAAAGGAGTTTCTGGCCATGAGACCTGCTTTACGTTCTATTGGTGCACAATTCGGCTTATTTCATCCATGCCTGTTTAAAGTAACTTTCAACAACAATACTGTTACTTATGATGACCCGATCATATTCAAACGTTTCTTGAACTCACATTGTCCGGAGAAGATGAATATTTCTAAATCTCGTCCATGAAGATTTTCCTTTCGTAGAAATTTTTGCTATAATCTCACATACCTACTCCGTTGAGTTGCCTATGAAGTTCATAGACTATTTAACAGTTTAGATACTGTTTCGTTCTATCTATTGTAACTTAATGTTTGCTTTTTCAAGTTCATAACTATAAAGTTGTACTAGTTGCCTGTATCTTTATAATGGTGTAATTGCTTTAACCCACTTTTTCTCTCCTCACAGGTTCTTCTCTTTATCGTCTCTCCCTCATGTCTTGTGGTCGCTCTTCCCGAAGTTTCCCCCGTCTCACCTCATGCAGTCCGGACGTGTCTTCGTTCCATGTGGCCTCCGCCCCCCACACCCCCCACACCCTCTTTATGTTTTGGACTCACTCTAGATACAGTTCTTTTCTTTTTTCTCTTTTTCCCATTTTTAACAGTAATGTATTTCTCTTTCATCCTTTCATTGCTTTTTGCTTCTCCTCTTTCCTATTTCTTTTCTTTACTCCTGTTCTTTCCTTCCATCTTTATTTCTTTGACGTATTCTCATCTTACTATTCTTCTTTCAAACTCACATATAATTTACTTCCTTTTTGTACTTCACGTTTGTCACATGTAAACTAATTTTTTTGTCATTGCCCCTACTTTTTGTTTGCGAAATCGGTTCATGTTGCAGTAAGATGGTCTGTCTCATGGTATATTCTTTTTTATTTGTTTTCTTATATGGATTGTTGTTTCATACTTATGCTCCTACTTTTCGTATGTCTTTAAATATTGTTTCTTGGAATGTTAGAGGTCTACACTCTCCCATTAAAAGGCACAGAGTTCTGACTCATTTAGCCAAGCTAGGCGCAGATATAGCATGCTTACAGGAGTCTCACTTAACAGGAAAAGAATCCATAAAATTGTATTGTATTGTATTGTATGGCATATTTGTATAGCGCAAAAACTGTCACCCAAAGGGTATCCTGGCGCTTGACTTGATCAGCCATACGCAACTTTATGCTGCCTTAATCTTTACACCATCCTGGGAAAAAGGTGTGTTTTTAATCCTTTTTTAAAGGAGGAGAGATCCTCCTTACTTCTCAATGACAAAGGTAGAGCATTTCACCACTTAGCTGCAGCAAACCTAAAGGAACATCCGCCCATCCGCATCCTCATAATTTTAGGAATTACCACCAGACAGGCGGAAGAGGAGCGAAGGGGTCTAGTGGGGATATACCAGGAAAACATCGTCTGCAGCGAAGATGGTCTCTAAAAGGGCCCTAAAAACAAGACATAGTGCTTTAAAATCAATGCGCTGAGCGATTGGCAGCCAGTGGAGATCCATAAGCGCCAAGGAGGATGAATCAAGACGGAAAGGGCCAATTTGGCAGCCATATTCTGCACTCGCTGCAGTTTACCCACTAGGGTAGCTGGCACGCCCAGAAGCAGCGCGTTGCAGTAATCAAGCCTGCTTAAGATGATACTACGCACTACCTCTGGGTGGGCATGACCCGGAAGGAGAGAGAGAATCTTCCGCAATGTTCGAATCAGCAGCATGCACGTTGCCACGGTTTTATTGACAAACGCGTCTAGCTGTAGATTGGGTTCGAATACCTCGGTTTTTGAGCTGTTAAATTGCAGCGAATTCAGACTCAGCCATTCTGCGGTAGCTGACATACAGCGGTGGTAAGTCTCCTGTGACACAGCATCCCTACCCTCAAACGAGAAGATAAGTTGCGTGTCATCAGCGTAATTGATGACCGCAATGCCAAAGGACTTGACTAAACTGACCAGGGGACGGAGGTAGAGGTTGAATAGAATAGGGCTAATGGCCGACCCTTGGGGCACGCCCTGCCCCACCTTCCTGATGTCTGAACGGTAGGGCAGCAAGGCTACCACCTGGTGTCTATTACCAAGGTAAGCGACCAACCAGTCAAGGGCCAGGCCAGATACCCCAATCTCCTCTAGTCTCCTGATCAGAATGGCATGGCTGACCGTGTCGAACGCGGCCGACATGTCGAGCAGCATTAAAAAGGCTGCCCGACCGAGGTCGTCACGCGAACGAAGGTCATCCAAAGATGTCACCAATGCAGACTCAGTGCCGTGGGCTGGCCTGAAACCAAACTGAGCCGTGTCCAAGCAGATATTAGTCTCTAAAAAGCTGGACAGATGTTTAGTCGACAATTTCTCCAAGATCTTAATCAGGAGAGGAAGCAATGAAATAGGCCTGTAGTTTGCTGAGCAAGTAGGGTCCAGTGTGTCCTTTTTCAGAAGTGGCAATACCACAGCCAACTTCCAACAGTCCGGAACCCAATCCGTACTGAAGGACTGACAACAGATGGCATGAAGAGGGGGAAAAAGCTCTTCATGGAACAGTTTCCAGTATTTTTGTGGCAATGGGTCAAGAGGAGAACCCGATGAGATCCCGTCCGCCACAGAACAAAAATCCTCAAAGGATAGGAGGGGGAGCTGTTCAACCGAGCTTGCCTAGCATCCGGCTCCAAGCTCTCACGGGTGGCCCCCGTACAGGGTTAGGCATAGCTTGGAGAGATGGAGAGACCGGTGTCCCGAGATTGCTCAGAATGAGAGTGATCTTATCTTCAAAGGCCTTTGCCAGAGAATCACAGAGCAGTTGGGAGGCCGGGATGTCCTTGGAGGCAAATGCGGGACGAGATAAATCCCTGACTATCTTAAACAGGGCCTGAGATTTATTTGCCGCTGTCAGTAATGTTTCCTCAAGGAAGCTGGCTTTAGCGCACTTAATCTGGATTTTATAGGCCAATAATGCCTGTTTGAAGAGGACCTTGTCAGGTTCAAGATATTGTCTCCTCCAGGCGCGCTCCGCACGTCTACACTGGAGCTTCGACTGGAGAAGCTCCTTAGGGAACCAAGGCATAGCCGCTTTGGCCCTGTCTCTAATTTTCCGTAGTGGGACCAGTTCATCCAGTGAATTGGAGATTTTTTGACTGAGGATCAGATAGCTCTCCTCCGCGCTCTCTCCCAAAGAGAAGCCTTCCGCTAATAAGGTTGGCAGACTCGACTGTTTCAGGAGCCTTGACCATTGCCTACTCAACTTTGAGGTGGTGCCTGTCCTGCCACTCTTCAAAGAATCAGCAGGTAGAAGCAGAGAAAAATGGACAAGGGCATGGTCCGTCCAACATTGGGGGATGATGTTCCGTACCGACACCCGGCTGACATCCGCCAGGATCATGTCCAAGACATGACCCTTAGAATGAGTCGGAGTGAGTACCAGTTGCTGCAGATGGATGTTGCAGCAGGACTGAACCAGCTCTTTATAGGCTGAATTCATGGATCCATCCGGCCACAGATTAAAATCTCCTAGGACCAAGATCCTGGTATGGGAGTTGGAGAGCTCGTAAATCAGATCAACCAACTCTGGTATAGCGGACAAGGCCATAGCCGGGGGTCTGTAACACAGCAGCCCGGAATACAGAACACCTCCTTGTCCTTTTAGAGAGAAACCCATTAGTTCGCACCCCGGGACTTCTCTTATCTCTAACTGGGAGATATCCAGACGTTCTCTATAAATAAGACCTATGCCCCCACCTCTAGTCCCTACCCGAGGCTTGTCTGATTTTGTAGCCCGGGGGGCAGGCAAGACCCAGTTCTACCGAGCTGTCTGCTGTAGTCCAGGTCTCTGTTATGCAGAGCATGTCCAGCTCGTGTGACTCTATAAGTAATGCAATTTCATCGTGGTGTTTGATAAGCGATCTAACGTTAAGCAACCCAAAGGACAAGGTGTCTTGACGGATAGTGGTAGTATGAGACTGACGGCTCGATGCCGGATAGGGGTCCATACTTATGAGCTCATCTCTCAAGTAGATAATATGAGTAGGAGGCTGGGAGGCAGCATTCCCGGCGCCCGGCGCAACCTGTGCGCGAACGGGCGCAAACGGGCTTACCTCTGGCGCACCTCCGGCGCGCCTACGTCGCGCCTACGTCGCGCCTACGCTGCGCGCTTGGGAGGTCTCCATCTTTTATGGCGTAGATCACAGAAGTCCTTTGAGGGCAAGCCGCTGGCCTCTCCACCAAGATGGCGCCTAAACTGTGTCGCCTCCTGTAACCCCCACCCAATATGGCGGCCAAAAAGACGGCGCTATGCAGACCCAGCCCACCCTGAATGTCCCTCTGTCAAGCAAGTGCGGCTGAACCACAATTAAAGTGCGGGTAAGTGCTATCGGGGATGCCCAGTTATTCTAATGAGGCAGAGTACCAGAAAGCGTCTGCATGTAATATTCGTGCAGCGCTATAGAGCGGTGCCACAGCAGTTAAACTATATGAGTTTTTTTAAAAGCCAACAAGGTACAAATCAAAAGATAAAATAAATTAAAAAGAGCGCGAATGCACAGGTCAGCAAGTCTACCTTTCTCGAGGCGAGTCCCACCTTTTATAGACTCTGCCTTCGAACACGGAAGTCCTGTGAGGGCAAGCCGCTGGCCCCTCCACCAAGATGGCGCCTAAACTGTGTCCCCTCCTGTAACCCCCACCCAATATGGCGGCGAAAAAGTCGGCGCTATGCAGACCCAGCCCACCCTGAATGTCCCTCTGTCCCGCAAGTGCGGGTGATCCACAATTAAAGTGCGGGGATGCCCAGTTATTCTAATGAGGCAGAGTACCAGAAAGCGTCTGCATGTAATATTCGCGCAGCGCTATAGAGCGGGTGCCACGGCAGTTAAACTATATGAGTTTTTTAAAAGCCAACAAGGTGCAAATCAAAAGATAAAATAAATTAAAAACAGCGCGAATGCGCAGGTCAGCAAGTCTGGGTTGGAGAGGTCTTTTACTCACCAGGAGATAGCAAACAGAATGGGGTTCTTACTCTATGTCGTAAATCACTTTCTGTTAAATTGCAGTCACAATTTTTTGACGAGAGTGGTCGTTGGTTGCTCACTAAACTTTTGATTGGTAAGGTTCCAGTTTCTCTGTTAAATGTATACACACTGTTGGTGACCCCTCCTTTTAGTCATCCTTTGCTCAGCAACTTGCAGATTGTATTGATGACAATTTCATTCTCACTGGCGACTGTAATCAAGTTTTTGACCGCCTCTTTCGATCGTAACTCAATGGTCTCCTTTGCTTCTCATAAAGCCCACAAATTTTTTGTACAGACTATTAAACAATACAAGCTCATTGATGCCTAGAGACTTTGCAACCCCACTATCAAAGAATACACTTATTACTCCCCAGTTCATCACACTCAATCAAGATTGGAATACTTTTGCACCTCACATAACATATCACAGTCATTAATGGCAACAGAAATTGGATCCATATTAATCTCTGATCATGGTCCTATTACTATGCGGTTAGACATTTTACAGAAACCCTGTATGTACCCCACGTAAGTGGCGCTTCACCAATACTCTTTTTTTGGACCCGACTTTCAATTATTTACTTCCTTTTTTAATAAGTATTTTTTGTTTAATCAGACTGATGACCTACCTTTCGACGTGATTTGGGACACTTTCAAAGCAGCAGCTAGAGATTTTGTTACTGGTTATGTTTCCAAAAAGCATAACAAGTCAAAAGAACTTACTACGTCTCTCCTTGCCAAGATAAAGAAAGTTGAGCACTCTTTTTACTCCTCTAGATCAAAAGATTGTTTGCCGGAACTTATTAACGTTAAATTTCAATTTAATAGGGAGTCAACGAATAATGCGTCTACTTATTTACTAAAATCCAGTGCAAAGTTTTATGGTGGGCAGAATAATGCCGGCAAGGTTCTAGACAATTATTTAAAAGTCAAATACAACAAGCTCAACATAGAATCTATCATGGATGAACAGCAAGTACTGAAATATAGAGACGACAAAATCTTAAATGAATTTTTTCATTTTTATAAAACGCTCTACATATCAGAGGCTACTACTACAGAGCAGCATACCGCTCAGTTCCTGTCCGGCATCCGCCGGCCGCCTTCTGCTCAACCAAACCTTTCTAATTTAGAATCTGACCTCACACAAAAGGAACTCCATACTGCATTTCTGGCACTTAAAAAGATAAAGCCCCAGGCCCAGATGGCTTTACAGTTGAATTTTTAACAAATTTTGCTTCTCTTTTAATTCTCAAATTACATGTTTTATTGAACTCTTTTTTGTCCTCTGACAAATCCTCAGGCTCTTTTTCTGAATCTCTCATTTGTCTTATCCCCAAGGAAGGTATCCCATATCTTTAGTTAATGTGGATTACAAAATCTATTTAACATCTTTGGCCTTTCGATTAGATTCCCACCTGCCTGACTTGTTGGGACTGGATCAATCAGGTTTTGTTAAGGGGCGTTTTTAACACAGTTAACACCCATCTATTTTTATTTTTATTTTATCTAATCATCACTTTACACATCCTTTGGCTGCCACTGCACTGGACGCTGAAAAAGCGTTTAATAGAATGGAGTGGGAATAGCTTTTCCAAACTCTCAAGTGGTTTGGCTTTGGACCGAAGATAATTTCCTTATTCTCACTTCAATACTCTAAGCCCAAAGCATCAGTGTGCGCTAATGGCACTACATCCTCTTTTAAGGTCTCGCATAGACAGCGCATGCGCTGCCTCTATGAGGCATTAAGTAATTAGTTTACTATTCAAACTCCACCCATGGAGTTTCTCTTTGTTTAGTTGATTGCCGTTGGTGAAATCTGCCATTGCTGTTGTTATTTTGCTTAGTATTGGCTGGATGGCCGATGCGTCGCTTCCGTTTTGATCTGTTTCAGGAGGAAGCAGCATCGACCAACTACAATTAACCTGCGCTGCAGGGGGTATCTTTTAATGGAGGGACTACTCTTTTTTTAACATGGTGTCTTGTTTGCGCATACTTTAAAATGCATCCGCCACTTTTCGCGGTGTTCCAGCCCCCACCACCACCCGCCCCTTGCTCGTCATGCTAGGCGTTGGCCGAAACCGAAAGGGCTGCCCCGCTTGTTCTCCATGCAGATTCACAAAGAGGCTAGTGTCCCGAAGACCAGAGGAGCCCCAGGCCAGTGCCAGCCTTGCCTCTTCAACCCCAGGTAACGCTTGCAGCACACCTATTAGATTTGGCATTCTGAAGACTATTCCAAAACGTACTCGTTGACTTTTCACTTTTACTCGGAAACATGTCATATTGCATTCATAGGATTACTTTGTTTCCCCACCCAACATGGCGGGTATCCATTAGCCATGTCCTTGTATGCACTGTGTAGCTCTCGACACGGGCTGCTTCTTCCATGCATGCGTTGCCACTCTGTCCATGTTTTACACCGGCACCGAGGCTCTGTGCGTTAGCTTCCGGATTCATTTCTCGGATTACACCGCAATCCAAGAGTGCGTCCCGCTCCAGTGAATTGTTTCCTAGTACGTACACTGGCCACAGGGGCCTATAGCCGCCTCCCAACTGGGCTCCATACCCGACTGACCCCTTCTCCTTTCCCCACAGGCTTTTAACCAACACTCACGCCTGACGGGGTGTCACTTCCCACAATTTCACGGTATTCCCGCCTTTGTCCGTAAGTTCCGTTAAATAGTTTTCAGCGCTTCCTCGCCGCCGCGGGTCTTGTTCCCAGCCACTTGCCTCGTCAATTCACTCCTCCTGTTTCCCTTGCAGGAATTATGCCAGATACTAGGTTTCGACCCAACACGTGGCATTGACTTATCCATACACCCTACCCGTCCTTCAGTGGCACCTCGTGGTGCTTTTTAGTAAATCATTCCTTCATGCTACACTGCTCCTTCCTACTTGATTAGGTCTATCACCCTCTTCCTTTTTTTCACCACAGTATCCGTTTCCCTGCTTTGCGCTTGCATTTTCTTCTTTGTTCCGTCTTCGGCCTCCTGTGGCCCTCCGGATTCAGTCAGCTCGCTTCATGTGCGTACATTGTCTGCCTGTACTTTCCTTCTTAGCGGTTCTTCACTAGCCCTTACAGTGCGCTATCCGTCTTTTCCCTCTATGGAATAAGTTCCCCTTCAAGCGCAGTGGCAACTTGCTTGAACTTGCACTCTCCTCCAGAGGCCCTTATTGATCACTTACCGCCTGGCCCATTCCACTTGTTGTCTCACGAATAGTTAACCCACCTCCTCTCGGCCTCTTCCCTTCATTAGCCCCAGTGCGGCAATTCATATTTCCATCCTCAGTATGCCTGCTTGCACATCAACGCTGATTCAGTTCTCCCCCCGAATAAGTTCTCAATCTGCACACCCGCCGCCTGTGTAATTTCTCTCACTAGCTTGTATTGACCACATACTACCCTGCCCTGGTGTGCGGCCTTTTGGATTCAGTTCCCTCTTCAGTAGGCCTGCCTGCACTTCACTCAGAGTCAGTTCTCTCCTGAGCAAGTTCTTGGTATGCACAATCACAACCTGTTGTAATTTAAGTGCATATTACTCTGCCAAGTTAAATGGTAGCTCCCAAATAATTAGTTTCCTTTATGTGCTATCGCCTCCCACCTGCGTTTTCCTTCACTCAATTAGCATCCACGGTGCGTTCTTTTCCCTACCTCATTTTGACGGTAGCACGCTTTTCTTCTTTAGCTCCAACTACCTTGCAGGGCTTTATTCATTTTGTGCTAACCTCACTTTATATTTACCTCTCTAGTTTCCGCCTTCAACTTCTTTGGACACCCTGTCCTTACATCCTACTCCCTGGGAACTCTATGTTTAGGCTTATGGTTGGGCCAGCATGCATCAATTGTAATGCCGACTTGCCCACATGACATCTGTGATCAGAAGCTTCTTATCTCCTGTGCCTCATGTTCCCATAAAAGTACAGTCTAGCAACGGTTAAAAAAGCCTTGCTTCCCCAAATGCTTCTTTGCTTAGGGTACCATCGAAACCCCTTTGCTCCTGTTATGTTCTTTTACTTCAAGTAACTTTTTGCACCCTGTGAAAGAGTAACTTCAAATCTATCTTTTTACAAAGTATTTTCCTGATTGCATCTCATTTGTTAGTGGATAAGATCGTATGCACATAGAATGATATTAATATTTCATCTGATGGTTTGGTTTTAGCTGCTTTGGGCAACCTTAAATATGTTCCATGCTGAAAAATAAGTTTCCACATTTTTTTATTTGAAGTAGCTTTTTCTGGTCTCCCCTCAGTTAACTAATCAGTTCTCTATATTCTGTTTAAAGTCACATGGATTTTGCCAATTCTTTGTGTCGGTTTTGTGATTAAGATTGGGGTTGAGCATTGGAGCTAGTACAGATTCCTATTTGCGGTGAGTGTGCTTCCACTGGCCACCCGCTCCTGCAGGTTCTTTTTTTTGTTTACTTTTTGCCACCCACTCTTAAGAGTGCATGGCACTCTACAGTCAGTCTTCCTCTCTCATGTTGCTTGTACCCCCATCCTCCTGCTGTCCATTGTTGCTGCTCCCTCCTCCCCTGCAACCCCCTTGTGTTCTTCCCTCAGCACTTTTTTACCCATAATGTACAGCAGTGCAGTGTCACATAGCTTAAAGAAGAAAAGAAAATTCCATGACTTGTTTACCGCTGGGCGTGTCATACTGCTTTTTTTCTTTTATTTTAAGCTGTGTTGCACAGCAGCCTACTTAACTTAAAAAAAACATTGACAAATCCAATAGACCTTGCATATGCGGCTTGTTGCTATCTAGCATAGTTTGTAAACTATTATCTGTGTAATAGCTTCTTACAATGCCAATAGCCCAAACTATCACAAATGCGAGACCTATTGCATTGCAAATGCTTGTTTTAATTTGGGTAGGGGCATTCGCCAAGGATGTCCATTGTCCCCGTCTGTTTTTTAACCCAACCTTAGAGTCTTTTCTTTTGCAAATTGGTCAAAACAAAGACATTCATGGTTTTAACTTCCATGATACTCACATTTAACGAGCAGCATATGCTGATGATATACTATTATTCATCTCACAACACCAATCTTCTATTCCTACATTACTTCATGAAGTTGATTTCTTTTTAAGCCGTATCTGGGTATAATTAAATAAAGATAACTGTGAAATATTACCCCTACTGAAGTATACTTTTAGAGATGATTTAGCTCTCTCAACCTTTGCATGGTGTCCTCAATATATTAAATATTTGGGTCTTCATTTCACTCCCTCCGTCTCAAACACAATTTCAAGATGTATGGATACACACAGAGAATATCGTCCTCAACTGCTAAATGGTACCCTCTTTACTTATCCTGGTGGGGCTATCTCGATACTATTAAAATGATGCTGTCCTCCATAGTTCTTAACACGATCTCTAATGTCCCATTATCCATTCCTCTAAAATTCTTCACTGAAATAAACTCATTGTTATCCTCTTTTTTATGGAGCTATGAAAAATCTTGTATGTCCTTATCAAAATTGACCCGTTCAAAATCGGAAGGAGGTGTTAATTTCCCCAATTTTCCTAGATATCAAAAATCCTTTTTGCTTCGTCAATCATCAAGATGGCTTTCACATTCCTCTGACGACCATCCTCTATGGGCTAAACGTGAACTTTCCTTCCTCTCCCCTTTTTCCTTTCAAGAGTATCTTTCGTTCTCACGTAAATCACAACACCTTTCGACCCCCATAATTAAATATACATCCAAGATTCTGCAACCTACACACTCAACGGACTCTATAAATGGGACTCTCCTCTCTAATTCCACGATATGGCATGACAACATGATATTGATCTGTGATAAACCTTTCTATTGGAAGTCATGGAGAAAAAAAGGTCTATTATGGGTACATCAGTTATATATATAAGACCAGATCATGTCTTTTGCACAGGTTAAAAGAGTGTTTGACTTACAAACATCCTTTCAATCTAAATGTACACTTTTAAAACAAGCTACTTTGAATGCATACACTCGATGCATACCTCCAAACTCCTTCATTGCTCCTGCCACTTCTTCAATTGATAAATTACATTCTTTATTACAAGTCAACCCTAAAGCTTCTGCCATTTACAATTATTTACAATTGTCATGTACTGCACGAGAAAAATGTAAGACAGAACTCGACTGGGAACAAGATCTAGGTGTCAGCTGGTCCACTATTATCTGGAACAGGATATGGAGTAAAATCAGAAAATCTTCGAGAGCTGCCAATACCACACAGACACTTTTTTTTATATATAATAGGCTTTTACTTTCTCCAGTTGCTCTGCATAAAAGACATGCTGGTGTTTTGGACGATTGCTGGTCATGCTCTTCCCCTCATGCGTTACCGTAAGGGCCAGTGGGGTTTCGATTCACCTGGCCTTCATGGACTTGTCCAGTGCCTTTGACACTGTGAGTAGGGCGAAACTATGGACGTTGATGGGGAAAATAGGCTTTGAAGAACCTTTCAAGACCCTCCTACGTAGGTTGCATGAGTCTACTTCTGTAGCGGTTCGTTTTGGACCAGGAGGAGAGAAGACCAGCCGATTGCCTCTACGAAGGGGGTTCGCCAGGGTTGTATCCTGGCCCCCTTTCTATTTCTTATATATACAAATTGTCTAGAGGCATTCCTGATTAAACAGCAACTGGATTTTCCCCCAAAAAATGGCAAATTGGTCCCCTTGCTATCATACGCCGATGATACTGTCTTAATGACTTTGACGGCCAATAGCCTACAAAAATCCCTTACCGGCTTCACTGATTTTATGTTAGCCCTGGACCTCAAAGTACATTTTTGCAAATCATTTGTCATGGTCTGGGGCCCAAAGAAAACTAAAACCAGGAAATTCATGGTGAAGGGAAATTTATCGAGAAGGTGCACAGTTTTACATACGTAGGTAATGTTTTTAACGATAAATTGAACTAGGATGACCTCGTTATGGTAATAGCCCAACAGACTAGCAGATTAATAAAGGGGCTTTTCCGTTTTGCCTGTAAATTGGGACACAAGCCTGTAGCAGAGATGTTAACTTTATATGAATCAAAATGTTTATCTGTAGCTACCTTTGGGGCTGGAGTATGGGGTTATCATAAGAGTTACCAGATTCAGATTTTAGAGAATACATTTAAAAAAAGATTATTAATGATTCTAGGAGCTCACCAACATTATTTTGCCATTCTGAGGTGGGCCTAGAATATGTGAAAGATAGGATAAATATTGGCCCACTCATCCTATGGGGGAAAATCTGGTCCTCAGAAGACCTAATATTCTCTAGGAGTATGCCTAGGGATTATATGAACTTGGACAATGCAATGTCACTCCCCTGGCTATCATATGTTAAGAACACCCTTTGTAAGATTCGCCTAGAAAAATATTATAATTAACCCATAAATCATTCAAAAGAACTGGAAAATGGTTATTAAAAATGCATACCGTATTGAAACAAGTATGTCTAACCAGGATTGGGGAATGTTGGATGGTGGGATACTAAATCATCAGCAATTTTACCTGTCTTTTACCCTGCATGTACAATCGCGTTTTATGATGACTAGACTAAGACTTGGCACATTGCACTTTTTAGTGGCCTATCCTAAAGAGGTTGGTTGGTGTGAAAGACTAACCCCCTGTCCATGCAATGATCTGGCCAAACAGAGCACAATGTACTTTATGTTGTTTTGCTCATTGTATGCAGTCTCTAGAGCACGCTTTATAAAGCCCTTATTGAAAGCCATCTGGCCTTGTTCTTACATGGAGGGCTTCGATCATCTGAGATCATTATCTAAGGATGCAATTTGTAGTGCAGTGCTTAGTTTCATTAGAATAGCACTTTCAATCTGAAAACGCTATGAACTGTGAAAGGAATCAAAATGTTATATTTCTTGTAGGTCATTTTAGGAATTAATTAAAAGTATAAATTGTGCTGTTGAAGGTTGGGATTATTTTAAAATTGATTGAGTTCTGCTGGTATATTAATAACTAAGGAAGAGAATATGTTCATCATAAATGTTTTTAATTGTATTTTTATATACATCCTGTATATATGCAAACAACATGGTCCTGAAGATCTAAAGTGGTTGGTTCTGGAGAAGACGACCCTGGGACCCAGAGGAGGCAATATAGGACTTATCCTGAATACCAGAGAATGCAAGTGGATGTCCCTTCTGGACTCTATACAAAGTGGTCCCAACGAAGTTGATAGCAGCCATGCACAATTAGCAACCCAGATGTCTGAATTAACTGTCTCAGACCACTACACATCTGGATCCATATCAGTTCCGTTTTTCATTAACCAAACTGGACATGCACACTACGTGTTCTTATGTGTATTAGAATCTGATCTTATACTATGGACCAGCTGATTTAGCATATGTATATGGTTGAGAGGCACCCATCCATCTTTGTATGTGGTAACACCGTAATTGCATGCTATTCATCTGGAAGGCCAGTTTCCTTTGATGCAAACCATGTTCTGCCATATCTATGCCATACATATGCCTGTTTGATCAAGCTCAACCCCCTTTGTGTATGCTGTTTAATCATCAAACCCTCTTTTCCGATTGACACTTTACCCTCCTGTGTAAGAGGTACGCGTCATGTATTGAATATGTAAAACAAACGTCAATTCAAATAACTACTGAATTTTTCTAGCGTTATGCATCGCTGATTTTCAAATTTTTCGATCAGATATGTACTTCGGTTGTTCTCGTTTGACACTTTACCCTCCCGTGTGAGAGGTACGCTTCATACAGTGTAAACTAATACACCAATGTCATTTTAGCGACAGAATCTGCCTAGCATAACACTAGGATGAAATGTTGACTGACACTTTACCCTCCTGTGTAAGAGGTACATGTCATTTTGGGAACGCCAACACCGACGTCCTTTAAATTGCACAGCGTCATGCAGTGTAACTACTACATCAGTCACTTTAATTAGTCTTTATTCGATATATTTCAATCATAAAAGACATTTTCCAAAATAAAAATAAAATGCGTTGTTTTTTATCCCACCCCATCCCCCCACCCCACAGAAATACAGAATCCACATCAGTTAATACAATAAATAAGCAGAAAAAAGCAAAATAATAAAAATCTTCCTATCTCATACTATTTACACTACTACTATATATACTACTTACATCTTTACACAATCTTACAACATCCTATTTACATTTTTACCTAATCTTAAAATATCCAGCTAAGTTCATTAGAATCCAATCAAACAAGGATAGAAAACAACAACTATATGTTGGAAATTACATATTTTATCACGTAAAATGTAACTTAAAAGAAACTTAAATAAATGCAAACTGTGCGGCATTGAATAGAAATCCTAACTTATTCCAAACAGATTTTGCGTGCCCGAATTATCCACATCCAGTGAAGGAACTTTGCCATAGCTATAACAACAGGCTGGGAGGAATCTGTTCTTAAAATCCTGACAGCCTCATTTGACGTCTTTATACCTAACTGGATGCAAATTGGTTTGAGCCATGATTGTCTCGGTATTCTATATTCAGGGCAGGCAAATAACACATGACCAATGTTTTCATTATGGTCCGGACAGAAAGGGCACCTTGGAGTTTGTGCTTTATACCATTTCACTGTTAGGGCATTCAGTGGGAGTGTCCCCACCCTCATCTGATGGTACCTCTTCCGGTCCCCTGGGACCGTAATCCAATCCCAGTATAATTCTAGGGCCGGCGAGTGCTTGAGCTCCAAATAATCATATGTAAAAGAACGGTCAATATGATTCCTAAAGCACTTAATCTCCACCATACTCCAGTAGAGTTCACGAAGTATCTTTTTTGGTGGAAAAACACTATTTAGTGGATCATCCCACATTTGGGATAGACCCAATGCCCTATATAGAAGCTTAGCCTCTTTCAACCAGCCTATCTTATTAGCAGTATCTAGGGATCTCACCTCCAGGAAGCCTTGGGCATACTGAGAGAGCTCCGGAGTTGTCCATAACCTTCTCCAGTAGGCCACAATTCTATACTTGGCTATGTCACTAAAGCTATAGATTCCCAGATCATACTTTAAAGGTATCAATGGGGTTGACATTGGTAGCCCAGTAATGTTGCGGAGAAATTTATTCTGTGCAACCGTCAACTTATTCAGATTACTGGACCCCCATAATTCTGCTCCATAAAGAACAGCTGCTCCCACCTTAGCATTGTAGATTTTTAAGACAGGTCTAATTGGTTTAGTGTGAGATGAAAAAAGCTCCTTTGTGAGAGCTCCTGCAAGTTGAGCATGCTTTGTGTCTAGTTCGTTAGTATGGTGTTTCCAATCTAGATTGTAAGTCAGATTGATGCCAAGATACTTAAAGACCTGGGTCTGCTCAAGCTGAACCCCATCCATAATAACTCTGCCTCTAATGTGTTTTCGTTTGTGCATAACCATAAACTTGGTTTTGCTGGTGTTAATTACAAGGCCATGATCCTTGCAGAAACCTTCAAACACCCTAATGGCCTTTTGTAGCCCCTGCTGCGTCTTTGATATCAGCAAGGTGTCGTCCGCAAACATCAACAGGGGGATCGGCCTTCCTGCCAACCTAGGGGCATCCGTGGGCTTTTGTTCAAAATAGCCGATCACCCTGTTGATGTATAGCGAGAAGAGAGTTGGTGCCAACACGCACCCTTGACGTACCCCCCTCGCTATAGGGAACTTCTCAGTAGTACTACCCCGCTGATTCCATCGGACTTGTGCAAAACTATTTTCATGCATCCTAATCAATAAAGACAGGATTTCTATTGGAATGCCCTGATCGTGTAGGATATTCCACAGTTTGTGGCGGGGAACTAAATCAAAAGCTGATTTTAAATCAACAAAAGCTGCAAAAAGCATCCCGCCTTCTAATAAAACTGTGCGCCAATATAATAAAACAAATCTAAAAATTTGATCAATAGTGCTGGTATGACTACGAAAACCAGCCTGCAGGGGAGATAATATATCATTGTCATCTATCCACCCATGAATTCGCTGTAATAATAGTCTTGCCACAACTTTTTGCATACATGCAATCAGGCTAATAGGCCTGTAATTGCCTGGATCCGAGCATGCCCCCTTTTTAAAGATGGGGATAATCTCGGCTCCCTTCCAGGTCTCAGGGATAGGCGAGCCCTTTGCAATAGCATTGGCTAACAGCTGAATGTAGGTGGCCCATAGATCCTTGTCATGCATAAACAGATCTGCAGGGATAAAATCTAGGCCCGGAGCTCTGGCTTTAGGTATACAGCTCAGAGTCTTTAAGATATCATCTTTTGAAAAGACTAAAGGGCTCTCGAGGATATCTTCAAAAGCTAGACATTCCTCTTCGACTTCATCCTCAGCAGAAAAGTGGGTAGAAAAATGGGATACCCAGGCTTCTGGTAGCACATGGTTAATGGGTTCTCCTCTACTAGAGCCCCTTCCCCATTTGACGATATTCCAGAAGGGTGTCATGGATCTTTCCCTACTGGCATCAAGTAGGTCCCTCCAGTAGCCTTCCTCCCAATCCCTTTTTGCACTAAGTTGCACTCTTTTGTACATAACTCGGGCCTCCCTTATTTTAGTTTTGTCTCGAGATTTTACCGCATCTGACAATAGTCTATAGGCAGTCCTGCAGGACTTGTCATACCACTGATCCTCCTTTCTAATTGGTCTACGTGGCTTTTTCTTAGCTTTCTTTACAAAAAATGATTTTAAATTGTTAAAAAATTTATCGTGGATCCTGCTAATTTCAGCTATCGGGGTATTATTTTCAAGTGTATCCTGGACTTCTTGAATGGCCAAAATTGTTAAATCCCTTATGGCTACCATGCTTTCCTCATTAGCTGCACAAGTTGCCCATCTAATGTGTCTTTGATCGTTAGAGAGGTTTATCTGGACAGTTTCCCTCTCCTCCTCATTTGCCATCAGATCGAACAATTTAAAGGTTAGAATCAGTGGGTCATGGTCGCTTTCCACCCTAGTCTCAACCCTCATATCAAGAACTTTCCCCCAATTCTCTTTATTAGTTAATATATAATCAATACGGCTTTGCGTAGTTCCATTAGAGAAAGTAGGGGCGCCCTGCTTGTCCGATGGCGTTCTTCCATTAGTGGCCCTCAACCCAGACTCGACACATAATACTTTTAACTGTAATGCAGCCTCAGTCCATCTTTTGATGGGTATCAGGGAAAGCTGTGGGATTTCCCAAATGAAGTCCTCTTCGGTAGTGAGGTCAACATCCTGGTTGTCAAGTGGTTCAAAACAACAATTAAAATCACCACCAATAATAATATCAGCATTCAAACAGTGTTGATTTAATAGTATATCCAATATCTCAACCGCCTTGGTGGATTTGCCACCCGGTAGGCCCCTTGAGTAAATATTAAAAATAAAGATGTCCCTACTTGGCGGTCGCTGTAGTTTGACCAGTAATATATCAGGACTATTGGTATCTATTTGTAACACTGTGTAGTCATTCCTCTGCTTAATCCATGTAACCAAGCCACCTTTTGCCCTTCCCCTTGAACTCGGGGTGGCTGGAGTAAAATAATGTAGATATCCCTGGATTGGATCCGGTTCTATCTGCCAAGTCTCCTGCAAAAGGATTATATCCTTAGAATCCAGGAAATTTAGCAGATCCTGTGATAAAATCTTGTTTTTTAACCCTGCCACATTCCAGGACAACAAGGTACTTTGTATATCAACATTGTCACTGATAGGTTTTGTACTATTGGTTAAACCTTTACCATGTCGCTGAGTAAAAATATATTCACATGCATTACCTTCTATAGTACCCAGTTCAGGGGAGAGAATCTCATATGACTCAAGTATATCATTATTTGTAGTGAGTTTGGGACATTCAGTACACTGTTCAACATTAATCACATTGCCAGATTCGACCTGAGTGCTACTTTCATTGCTCAGAACATCAGCTAATCCAGTGTTTAAACGGATGCCCATTTCCCTAGCCTCATAAGTGACAACAGGAATTAGAAAATTTTCAAGACTATTACCCAGTCAATCACAGTCATTTAGCCCTGATAAGGCATCATATCTATTACCTAGAACCATACCCCAGTCTTTTTGGGGAACACCTTGGCCTCTGTTGTTTCTCACAGTGTTCCACATAGGTCCGGGGGTCCTAGGAAAAGTCACATTCTCTTGCTCTCCGTAAAAGAATTTTAACGTAAGGGGAACAACAGATCCTGCTCTTCTTTGGGGGGGATTGATATGTTTTAGAAGATTAGGCAGAACACCTGGATGGAAAAAAGTCACTAAAACACAATCTCCCTTGAATACTTTCGGTCGATTTCCAATCCACGCCACCCTCTTAGTGGATTTAATCTCAGACGCAAGTTGATGTTTACCTCCTGGTGCCATTTGCATATTGTTTGTTAACCAATGGAGGGCTTTGCTGGACAAAGATTCCGATGTTTCGGGTTGTGCATCTGCTGGCGAGGGAACATTTGCCAGAACCAGGACCACAGGAGACGCTTCCTCAATAAATTGGAGGGGATCTGTTTCCTGACAGTTTAATGGCAAGTTTTTCGGTCCTGATACCCCGGCAATGTTTGGAGGTCGAGTGATAGGATGAGTTTCATTCCCGACTGTACTTTCTGGGAGCATAGGACTTATCTCCTTTTCTATAGAGCTCTTTGCCTTGGATTCAATTGATTTTACCATTTGTGTCACTAAAGTATTGACCGTCTCAGCCCCTTCCACAGCTTTGACTTGAAGAGTAGTCATCTTTTTTACCTCCGCATTCAATTTATCGATCTTAGCGATCAAAGGCTTTATGATAGTTTGGATTTTGGAATCAATAATGTCTGCTATTTTCTGGAGCAAATCATCTTCGTTATAGCTTTTTTCATGATTGCTTTTATCAAGGACATTAATATCACCATCATCTAAAGTTTTTGACTTGTTTTGACCTGTTGGAGAAACATTTTTCCTCCTATTACTGGAACGTAACCCCATCCGTTTTTGATGAGTTCTCCTGTTTTTCCTCGTAGGTCGAGTTTCCTGTTCAGGAGAAGGTAAATCATCAGCATTGTGCACCAGAATCTCATGGTCATGATCAGTGTTTACTCCTTGGTCTAGTTGTAAAGCATTAGCGGCATCATCCAGATTAAGACTAATCTGATCATCCAAATTTGGAGTAGGATGAACCGTGATGTCTATTAGGTTTGGGGTATCATCCAGTACTAGAGAACCTGAATGTTGAGGACTTTGAATTGGGCTTAGTAACTGTAAGTCAGGCGACTGACTTAATCCCAATGATTCTCTTCTGTCTTTATTTATTTTGGTTATGACTTGAAGCATGTAGTTTTCAATGGGCTTAGAGTTGACTGTAGGCTTAGAGCTAGCAGGAGGCTGTTTTTTAGAATTCTTTTTAGACATATTAAGAATATGTAGTCAATTGACCAGGGATTATATAAGCTTTACCAATACACACCGGGTACTTGAATAAAGCCTTACGTGATGACACTATGTAGGAAAGTCAGTAAAGAAAAAGATTTGCTTACTTGCTTGGGTTGCAGACGTTAGAGGGGTTGCCCAGTCCAGTCCCGGCCAGTCTAGGACTGTCTAAGACTGTCCCGCCCTTGTCCCGGGCTTCTCCCGCGCGCGACTCGCGTGTGCGAGAGGCGTTCCCTGCTGATAAGGCGCCTCCTGGCGCGTAGGCGTCGTCACCCCCGCCGCGTCCACCCCCGGGGCAGCTGGGTGATGTAGTTCCCCAGCTGCTGCTGCACCGGGTGGATAGCGGAGGATGGCGGTCTGGGCGCTGCGCTTCTGGCCGTTTCCCTCACGGCGCGATTTATCCGGGTTTCGGGCTGTGGGCTGAAGCAAGAGGTAGCGAGATGGCCGTTTCCCTCACGGCAAGTACTTCGGCGTTCCGAGTGTCCCAGGAGCGCTTCGGCGCTCCCTGCTGATAAGGCGCCTCCTGGCGCGTAGGCGTCGTCACCCCCGCCGCGTCCACCCCCGGGGCAGCTGGGTGATGTAGTTCCCCAGCTGCTGCTGCACCGGGTGGATAGCGGAGGATGGCGGTCTGGGCGCTGCGCTTCTGGCCGTTTCCCTCACGGCGCGATTTATCCGGGTTTCGGGCTGTGGGCTGAAGCAAGAGGTAGCGAGATGGCCGTTTCCCTCACGGCAAGTACTTCGGCGTTCCGAGTGTCCCAGGAGCGCTTCGGCGCTCCCTGCTGATAAGGCGCCTCCTGGCGCGTAGGCGTCGTCACCCCCGCCGCGTCCACCCCCGGGGCAGCTGGGTGATGTAGTTCCCCAGCTGCTGCTGCACCGGGTGGATAGCGGAGGATGGCGGTCTGGGCGCTGCGCTTCTGGCCGTTTCCCTCACGGCGCGATTTATCCGGGTTTCGGGCTGTGGGCTGAAGCAAGAGGTAGCGAGATGGCCGTTTCCCTCACGGCAAGTACTTCGGCGTTCCGAGTGTCCCAGGAGCGCTTCGGCGCTCCCTGCTGATAAGGCGCCTCCTGGCGCGTAGGCGTCGTCACCCCCGCCGCGTCCACCCCCGGGGCAGCTGGGTGATGTAGTTCCCCAGCTGCTGCTGCACCGGGTGGATAGCGGAGGATGGCGGTCTGGGCGCTGCGCTTCTGGCCGTTTCCCTCACGGCGCGATTTATCCGGGTTTCGGGCTGTGGGCTGAAGCAAGAGGTAGCGAGATGGCCGTTTCCCTCACGGCAAGTACTTCGGCGTTCCGAGTGTCCCAGGAGCGCTTCGGCGCTCCCTGCTGATAAGGCGCCTCCTGGCGCGTAGGCGTCGTCACCCCCGCCGCGTCCACCCCCGGGGCAGCTGGGTGATGTAGTTCCCCAGCTGCTGCTGCACCGGGTGGATAGCGGAGGATGGCGGTCTGGGCGCTGCGCTTCTGGCCGTTTCCCTCACGGCGCGATTTATCCGGGTTTCGGGCTGTGGGCTGAAGCAAGAGGTAGCGAGATGGCCGTTTCCCTCACGGCAAGTACTTCGGCGTTCCGAGTGTCATTATTTGCCTAAGAATATGTCGACTGACACTTTACCCACCTGTGCGAGAGGTACGCGTCATAGAGTGCTACTTTATCAATAGATTATCATTTTTGTCGCACAATCAGTCTATGCATTTTTGATGATGATATTATAAACACACTTTCACTGTTTCCACTAGTTACCAGCCTATGACACCGCACGGCTACGTTCGTGCTCGGCGATGCCTTTCACTTATAAAGAGCAGTCTCGGCACACCTTCGGTTCCCTTCCCCTGGACGGAGAACTGCACGGAGAACTCTAGTGAGTGTTCGCTTTACTATTTGCATTTTGGGTTGTTTAACCCCGAACGGATGACTATTGATTTCTAGTTAAGGTAATCCCTAGTCGGGATCCACTGTGTTGTCAGTCCTGGTTGTGTTGTTACAAATTTGATAAGGAGTTTGGCATTTATTATTTGTTGGGTCCTGTCATTTGTTGTTCTTCCAGATTTTAAACGTTTGGGCGGAATCACCCGAGGTAAGGCCAACTACGGTGGCCTAACATTGATGTTTTTAAAGGGACATGAAAGTGACTAGCCCTTGTTGAGTAAGTTGTTTCCATGGTTGTTTCTTACACTTACTCGCTTACTTGCCTATCGAACGTGGGTCGAGGAGGAGGGCTTTGTTGACAGTTTGCACCTTGTATTTCTTGCTTCAGGCGCGGTTCTCTCCGTTCTCACATTTATGGAGCCCAAATGCCCATTATCGTTTGACAGGGTTGCTTGGGGTTTTCTGTGGAAGGTTTTGCACTGGAAGGGGTTTTCCCCAAGTTTTATTCAGGCCTTACAGTCATTGTACATTGCCCCCCAAGCAACCCTGTCAATCTCAGGGACTGTCTCAAAACCTTTTAATATCGGCAGGGGCATAAGGCAGGGGTGCCTTTGCTCACCCCTCCTATTTGCCCTCTACATTGACCCTTTTATCAGTAAGATAGAGCTCTCCGGGAACATCCAATCGGTCAAGAATAATATGGTTGACTTTAAAGCGCTGGCATACGCTGATGACATTGTGGTTCTTACTAGTAATGTGTCGCTTTCGTTTACAACTATTAAGGCTCTGGCGATAGCCTTTGGACAACTTTCAGATTTCAAACTTAATGTTAAAAAAACTCAGGTTATTCAGTCATCGGCTATGGCAATCTCTGATATCCCAGTAGTGCAAAGTGCTATCTATCTGGGTATCAAGATTACCGCTGCAATTGAACATCTGCCGGAAATGAACATTCTGCCCATCATAGATACGGTGAAGTCTACATTACAAAGGCTCGACAATCTTCATTTGTCTTTATTTGGAAGGAGGAAAGTATTAAAGATGTTGGTTTTGCCAAAATTCCTGTACTTATTTAGGACAATTCCTTTGGAATGTTCCCAGTCTAGTCTTTCCAGTGCGCTAAGATGTTGTAATCGGTTCCTCTGGCGCTATCATTCTCAGCGAAGGGCCGCTAAATGGATGTGTCTTCCATTAGATAGGGGTGGGTGGTCAGTCCCTAATTTACTGTTCTATAATTGGGCTGCTCTCATACAACATCTGGCTGTCCCACTACTTGCCAGACGTGTTCAACTTCCACTGGCATGCTGGCCCTCTATTTTTGAGATTGGTTTAGGGGCAGACGCCAACGGGACCCTTCTTTCAGTATTAGAACCCAGTTACTATAAAAAAAAACAAGTTCAAGGTTATTGCAACAATGTTTTCAGTTTGGAGGAAAGTCCGCCGTTATTGCTCTATTCCGAATATTAATTTTTATACACCTCTGACTGCGGCCAGGCTATTGCCATCTATCTTTCAAGACTCTGTTACATTTAGGTGGAATTCCTTGGGTATTAAAGTACTGGGTGATTTAGCCCATGATGGTAAAATAGCTTCTTTCTCATTTTTAAAAGATAAGTATGGTTTGCATACTCATGAATTTTTTAAGTATCTTCAGGTACGTAGCTACTTAACCCAGCTTCTTTACACTGTTCCAACTGCGCTATCTAGAAGTTCACTGATGGATTTGATTTTAAGGAGGGCTCGCATTGGTGATCTGTACCAAAGTCTAATACTGGCCCTTCCGGATCACCTTGTTGTACAGAAGGCAAAATTAGAAGCTAAGTTAGGGATGGGTGGTTTAGATGTTGTATATGCATTAGAACTTTCTAACTCTGTTCTAATTTCTGGGGGCTTACGTTCTCAAAGCTATATGACCCTATTTGATTTGTATTTCACTCCAGCCAAAATATCGAAATGGGGAGGTATTAATGCCCAGGGGTGTCCGCGATGTGGTCTTTTGGCAGCTAATGACACACACATGTTTTTCTCATGTACTAAGTTAGACTCATTTCTACAAGATGTACAATCTTGTATAAATATATCCCTCAAACCACAGGTGGTTCTTTCTGCAGAATTGGTTATTATGGGGTGTGAGTCAGATATGTCTGTGTCCAGGTCTTCTCATGAGGTAGCGCTCCTGTGTATCTTTATGTCACTTATTCGATTATGCATAACCTCGGAATGGATCAACCCAGTTCCACCTACTTTTATAAATTGGAAGGCTAGGGCATTAGCCCTTTATAATTTAGAATCAGCAGTGTTTTTGAGAGTGGGTAAGAGGTGGCGTCAAAAGGGTCTGAGAATGTGGGGGCCCTTTAGGCTTTGGTTAAACAATTAATTTTTTTTTAGGGTTACTACTGGTATTTGCTTTCTAATGTCGGAATACCCTCTTTTTAGTTCAACCCATACTTATTTTTTCCCAATGCATTCTTCTTCTTTTCTTTTTCTATGTCTTCACTTTTTTAATGTTTTGCTCAAAGTATTTGGATTCTACTGCTTATAATGTTTTGTAAATCGATTTTCATGTTTGCCTGGATTTAATCATCGGGTACTGTATTTGCTTTGTGTATTCTTCAAGCTGACTAATAACATTTTTTTTTTAAAAAACCAAATGCCCATTATTCCATGATCCCCCTACCGTGAGGATCTTTCACGGTAAATTAAGTTTCCCCCTTGAGCCTTTTAATCCAATTCCGGGTTTGTCTAGATAATTAAGTCCCTCCGTTCTTTTAATCCTAGGTGCCCCCCACCTCCTCATCCCCCCTAGTCCTGTGGAAGACCCCCTGTAATGTTTTCAGACACCTACAGCATCTTGGGGTCGAAACATCGACATCTCCTGAACCCGCCAGCTCATTCATCAGCGACTCTTGACTGAGACATTTTGGGAGCATGGCTGTGTAATCTAGTAAAATTGTTTGGATTCATGTGGCTTTAAGTAGAGCCGTTCATTGATCATTGATAAGTATCTACGAAATTATCCTATCAAGCATGGTGGTATGCTATTTGCTATATTCATAGACTGGATACAGCCTTTGTGTACCCTATTACCATGGCAACGAAACTTCTGTATGTATGGTTACCTGTTACAACATTCATTGAAGTTAGTGCTAGAAGTTCCTCTTCTTTAACTCCTGTACAACAAGAAGTTTCCAAACCTCCATGACTTTCT
Source organism: Lissotriton helveticus (assembly GCF_964261635.1). Classification (NCBI taxonomy): domain Eukaryota; kingdom Metazoa; phylum Chordata; class Amphibia; order Caudata; family Salamandridae; genus Lissotriton; species Lissotriton helveticus. The sequence continues at coordinate 184,557,323 of NC_136061.1, read as the reverse complement.
ATTATTGTAAAATTTACTTGCAAAATTAATCTTCTCTTGCCTCATAGTTTCTGTATTCTGTGATTTGAAATTTCCCTGCCTTTTCTATTGATGTTTTTGTACATTTATTTCTTTTTTAATCCTTTTCTTTTGGACAGACCAATTTAAATTTTATATGCACTTATTTTATCCTTGTATTCAAAAGGTGATTCATGTGACTGTGTACTGCTATTTTGCTTTTTGTATTGAGATTTGCATTTCCCTTAATAATCTTATTTCTGAATTTACAAAAAAAAAGAAGATGTTTGAGGCCCAGGGCCCTAATGGGCTGCAATGGATGCCTTAAAAATCAATCTAGTTTTTGTGGGATTCTTTATTGCTGCCACTGTTTACATCCAGGGTCTACCTTTGTGCCATTTCAGACTCCTGTAAGGATTTAGTCATTTAGTCATTGTGCCAAACTGACCCACCAAGCGATTGGATGATAACTGATAGATGTAGAAGGAACAATCTACACTAGAATGCAGTTACAGGAGCTGACAAAAAGGGAGGAATGGCAATGGCATTCTCCTTGCAGATCAGCTGTAGGGGAGGACGCGATCCCACTGATAACGTTTGAGCACTGTGGATGATGGATCAGTCAAAAAATGGTTGTTTGTATGCCTTTAAGATGATTCCTAGGCATTTGGCAGGGTGAATAAGAGAATACTCCTGTCAAAGCTGGTAAAGCAAGATATAGTCTTGACTCAGCTGTTAATCTCTAAATATTCACTTAATAATTACACCCGAGTAGTGGTAAAAGTAAGAGACTGGACATATTCAAGAAAGAATCCCATATACACCGGGATAAAACAAGGGGTTGTAGTAGCGCCACAGACTTGGGCTTCGCTTTATGTGATAAACAATCAGTTCCGGCCAAATTAGCAGGCCGATTTTTTTCCATTTGCAGAAAGCATATAACACAATAATTACAGACTTAACTCGTGTGGGATTGCAGCACTCATTAAATGCCCTTGAAAACTATAACGGCCAGGATGACATAATTGTCAACACATCGAAATCAAAGATAATGTTCTTTGGCAGGTGGAAAGCAGATTTTACATGGCATCTAGAGTTCAAAATCAACTGAAGGTAGTTTCACCTTATGAATATCTAGAGTTTCAAACTGATACAGGTGGAGTCATAAGAACCTGGTCAACATATTGATATGTAAACTATTCTTATTAAATGTGCAATGCATCGCCTTTAATGGCAGTTACTGCCCCTAATATAGAACCAATACTCACATAATTAAAGCAAAATGTATTCCTTCATTTATTGAACAGCATTTCGAGGCACATTAAATTCTTGGCTGGATTCTTCATTTGGTAAGTGCACCTAGGGTATTTCTAATTTATATAAATTATGCTGTTAAGCCCAACTGAGACTTGAATTTGGGTTGATGAGATTGATGATTCTCTCAGATGCAGAACATCTGAAGTATGCATTTAGGTTACGCAATACTCAAACACTGTTTTAAAAGGCCCAATGTGGAATTAAATAATAACAGATTTCAACATATGGTATTTCCACTTTGGTCGGAATTTCGAGTAATTACTGGCTGCATTACACAGCTCACCATTTGTTAAATTTCAGCAGGTAAAACCAATCAGAATTTAACAGAGAAAAACAGTACTGTATTTACCATTACGTGAATTTTGGTGTGATAAGCACGGGAAAAACGGAATATGTGCTATTCATCGTGCAAAATATATTCTGTTCCAACAGGGAGTTGGGTGTTATCAGGGCGATACATTGCTCTTCTTTAATTATTCATAAGCAGAGACAAAATGTTATTGCACAAATTTGGTTTAACATGAACACTTAAAATCGAATATAAAGCATATGAATGTAAATGTAAATGTATTTCGATTTATATAGCGCACAAATCACCCAGGGGTCTCAAGGCGCTTGCTTAGGGAACCCGTCCTGGTATTCCCCTGTGAGATACCCCGGCAGGGTATTCACAAGGTGAAAGCCAGGCATCCCGCCGCGAGGGGCCGTAGTGGAGATTAAGCAAGCTATTGCCCAGAGTCGCAGAGTGTGACCCTGTGAGTCGAGTAGGCACCGGAGCGAGAATTGTCAAGTCCGTGGAAATTTTGAGCCCGAGACCCACCGAGGTGGGGAATCGAACCCTGGTCCACGGCTGATCTCAGCTTCCGGGTCTGCCGCCTCTAACCACTGAGCCACGCTTCTCCACTGAATGAATGCCAATTGACAGCTGAAATAAAGGCCTTGTCATTAATTGAGGTTAACAAGGTGTTGATAAGTTGGAACGAAATACACTGTGGGCTCATTTAGCAAATTAGCTTCACAGCTCTCACTAATGACCACTTGCACAAATGGATCCACCACATATTTTTGAGGATTCATTTTATGTGCATACCAAATATGGAATGTTATGGTCATTTGCTACAATCTGTAAATAAGGGGCTAAAGTCTTGTAGATTCACTGGTTTCAGGCTCGAGTCCTGGTCACACGTGCTTTGTATTTGTCTGGGCGTTATAAAGAAGAGAAGATACTGGCTGAAACCTTAGATCCCTGGACTTTTGACTTTAATAGTACTTTATTTAGACAATCACGTCCATTAAAGTAACAGCAATATAAAAAGAAAATCAAATCAAATACATAAAAAGCAGCATCGCTATGTATATCACGGTCAATTCTTTAAATGTTAGAGCATCTGTGATACATTACGAACCATTATAAGAAAACATCAAACGGGTGTCAAGACGTTATGTGGTGGACTTGCGTCAAATGCTAAAATCAGCCCGAACCCCACTGAATAAGCACATGACAGATTCTGATAGCTGCAACGAATGGTCTTCTAACAGTGGTTATGGGACAATTGTTATTAGTTTAAAGCGACTGGAGCTGAAGATAGTGGTGTTTAATTACTGGTTAATACAGTCTAAAAACAAAGATTTGATCAAAGACCAAAAGTTATACCGAAATGCAGGGTCAAACTGGCATGCACAATTATTAAAAATACAGAGATCACAGGCATCTGTACTAAAAAGTTTTTTCCGACATTAGAATCTACTCAGTAAATTTCTGAAAAAGCGAGATAGTCGAAATTCAACAAGGAGTAATCAAAAGATGGCGAGACAGGCCGTTCACTGCAGTGTTTGAAGTGCAGTAGTTAATTTAACAGTTCTTGAGCAAAACATAATAACTTTTCATTGCTGTGCATACATTCTGAAAGGAAGAATCTGGTCATGATCCCAAGAACTATTCTAACGTGCTAAATCATGAAGTGCCATGTGCTATTGTCCTGGCTTTGAAAGTACGCCAGTAACTTTAAGACCCTAAAGGGGTTGGACGTGTGCCTAAATTCCTTAATGTTGTGTCCACTTTGTCTAAAAGGTTTATCAAGTTGGCTACTGCTTGTGGGTGGGCATCATTCAGCGGGAAATCAACAGCCCCCGGTATTGTCTGTGTCCCTTGTTTGATAAAGTAGTGGTGAAGAAACCATTTGTGTTCATGACTTAACACGGGACATATACACAGAAGGTACACAAATGGATCCACCACAAATATTTGAGGAGACATTTTATGTGCATACCAAAGACTGAACTTTGAAGTCATTTGCTACAATCTGTAAATAAGGGGCTAAAGACCTGTAGATGCGCTGGTTTGAAGCTTGAGTCCTTGTCACATTTGCCCAGGCTTTTTAAAGACGAGAAGATATTGGCTGAAACCAATATTTAGATCCCTAGAGATTTGGAATGTTAAGGAAGCTGTAGCTTGTATTATGCGAAGTGGTAATGCTCAGCCGAACTTGAACCGTGAAGTTCATTGAAAATATAGAATATCACTTGTATACGACTATTGTTTATAGGATTTGTTTGGTTTTATAATAACTGCATTTAAAATGTTTGGTAGTGTTTTAAACTTGACCTGTAAATCTTAATTGTTCTGTATGTAATTCTAAAAGCATATGAAATTGGTATGTTACTGAAAAGGTTTTTATTAACTACATAAGATTTATTTTCTATTTACTCAGTGCACATCTTTATTCAGTCCTAATGATAGCGTTTCTGCTACTCTAATTGCAACTTATCAGTCTTGATTGCAGTGGCTACAGTATGAGTTTGGGCTAAAAACAACTTTACTCTTTTTCTTATAGATTGTTTAGAAGTAAGAAGCATTAGTCAGAGTAACCGAGCAGTCCATTATATGGGAGGCACTGGTCATTAGGAGTATGAAGACCTTAAGTAATTCTGCTTCAATTCAACCACTAAAAACTTTACAAATGTTCATAGAACATCCCTTTTTGCCAGCTGAGGAAAGGCCACGTACTCACCCCAGAGGAGAAGATGGCAGGGTTTCCACTCTCCAACATGTCCTCGATTTCTTCGTTTGTTGTACTTCTCCCTGCTGAATAGGCAGAAATATCATAGACTCATCAGAATTCAGTAGCACGTGTAAATACTTAGCAGATCTAAGGATAGTAGATCTAAGGACCTTACAATAGGAGTTCTCTAGCATCATCTCAACAAGTGACAATGTAGAAAAAGGACCTGGACCGTAGGAAAGTAGGATTTATTAATGCAAAGTGTAGTGATTTGTCCATTTTTGTTAACTGCAGACACCTCGGGAAGGGAATATATCACAAAACCTATATCCAAACTTTCATTATTCTGTGTTTGCTGTTATGAAAATAATGTTTACATTTCAGATGACTGACATTCCAGATTCAACTGGAAGGCTGAGAAGAACATTTACAAATTCAAATGCCTTGATTGCTTTTACTGGATTTTTGCTCCTTGGTACAACTGCACAACAACTATTTACCTTGAAACATGCCATGGCTGCGGTCTGTATGGCTAACTGCAACCTTGGTTGAAGCAGTGGAAAAATAACAAACTGGTCCACCTATATATTCCACAGGGTCAGTGGAAAGTCTAGGTGGAACAGGAGACAGGGCCTGTAAAAAACCCTCACCACAATAAGGCAAGACAATGTAACCAGTGGTGAGGATTCAACACGTCAAACTCAGTGGGTTAAATGCCAGCACGCTAGGTGGAAAGCCATCTACAAAGACATTATAGAAGTGCCAGCCCTCACCAATTGAAGAGTGTCTGATTATACCAACCTGGCCCTTCCATTTATAATGGGATTTAGTACGCAAGCACCACTGTTCCAATAGCCATCCTCTGGTGATGCTCATGGACAGCTTACTAGAGGACATTAACTGTGGAGGTCATTGACAATATAGAATATCAATTGTACATGACTATTGTTCAATCGCCCCTGGAACAGAGAACAGACTGGCCGAGGATGCATGGCACTACCCTGCAGGGTTTGCAGCATCAAATTTCCGTGCCTGAGCTTCTCGCCTCCCTGCATACCATAGGCTAACTACTTTCAAGTATTACAGGTACCAAAACATGCCGTACTTTCAAGTATTACAGGTACCAAAAGCAACCCAAGAGCCTCTTTGGGCCTAATAACTACTCAACATTTGAAGGGAAAAATAGATTGCAAAAGTCACATGAAGAGATTTCCATCCACATTTGTTAAAGAAGTATAGACTGTATATGAAGGGTCATTGTATTTTCATTTAGGGTTTGAAGTATGCCTGAAAGAGAGCAAATATCGACTGTCTGGTGAGGAGTGATACGATTTTTGAAGTAATATGATAATGTGTAGAAATTATATGTTGTGTTGACTGTCTCACTTTTTCTATTAAATACAGTTTACACTTTAGTAAACTTCTTTCTCCTTTTTACTCATGATGTTAACTTTTGTATGGGGTTGAAAATGAATTACTCAGCAAAGGACAGTATATGGGCCAAGTTGATTCATTTGACCAATTAGTTATAAAGTTAGTAAACCCATGCATTTAAAATATGGGATATGTCAGTACGTTATGCATAGATTAACTTGTCTTCCAATGGATTTCAAACTTTACACCACCCTAGAAGTAGCTTTTAATTTAATGAAAACGTCACTACATGAGAGACCAGTTTGGCTGATATGTTTGACAATTGTACTTGGTCTCTGTATTTATGTGAATATTGCGTTAAAGTAGCCCCGGTACACAAAAGCATGTCTGTGCCTACTTAGCATACATGGTCCCCTGCCTCATAAAGCCCTAAGTGGAATGTCATAACGTCACCCAAGGAAAGAAATACACTTAAGCTTGAAAATTATTTTGCGGTGCCCTTGCTCGCTCTCGCAAGGGAAAGTGAGCAACATGTGCCTCTGGGCAATAGCTTGCTTAATCTTCTCGACATCCCCCAGGGCCGGGAAACCTACGGGTAGCTGTGCGCTTTACAAATACAGGATTATTATTATTATTATTATTAAGGTGGGTAAAGTAATGGACTGTCCCATATGAAAAAGGGAAACCACATTGGGAAGGAAAGCAGCCCTGGTCCTTAGAACCAACTTATCCACATGAATGGTCAGGAAAGGAGGTTTTGAACTAAGAGTCTTAAGCTCACTTCCCCTCCTAGCCGAAGTAATGGCAATCAAGAAAACAGTTTTAAAAGAAAGAAGCCTCAACGGGCAAGAATGAAGAGGCTCAAATGGAGAACCCATTAAAAAAGTAAGAACTAGATTCAAATCCCACCGAGACATTATGAAAGGTGTGGGAGGGAACTTATTTGTAAGGCCCTTAATGTACCTCATGACAATGAGGGACTTAAATAAAGACGGCTGTTCCAGCAAACATAGAAAGGCCGACAAAGCCGACAAGTAGCCTTTGACAGTAGCTACAGCACAACCTGGCTGTGCCAAAGAAAGTGAAAACTCCAAAATATTAGACAAAAGGGCCTTTAGAGGATCAATGTCTCTCTCTCTCTCTGCACCACTTAACAAATCTGGACCATCTGGAAGAGTAAACAGACTTAGTGGAGTGTCGCCTAGACGATAAAATAACATTCACTATATCCGGCAGGAGAGGGAAAGAACTCAGGTTGCCCCATTCAATCTCCAGGCATGAAGGTGCAGGCTCTGGAGTTAGGGGTGTAGAACCTGCTTGCGTGACTGCGAGACTGCAGAACAGCGGACAGTGCGCGTTCTTGTGAGTGGCAAACGGGTCCAACCGAGGAGACCCCCCACATCTGAAAGATGTGATGGACCACCTCCGGATGAAGCCGCCACTCGTGATCAGCCGAGTAACGCCAACTGAGACTGTCCGCACGAACATTTAGCACCCCGGCCGGATGATTTGCAAAACACACAAATACGATGGCCAAGAACCCAGGACCAGAGTGGCAGAGCCTTTCAACAGAGACGAAACAACCCTACACCGCAGTTTCCGTTGATGTACCACATCGCGGTGGTGTTGTCAGTCATGACCTAAACTGACTGACTGCAAAGGGAAGGAAGGAAGGCCTTTAGTGCCAAACGTATCACCCGCAATTCCAGAAGGTTGATGTGAAGCAACCTTTCATCTGGAGCCCAAAGATCTTTGCCCTCCAGATCCCCCAGATGAACACCCCACCCTAGAGTGGAGGCATCCGTGATCACTGTGGCCACCGGCGGAGGAGGCTGAAAGGGCTTTCCTTGAGACAGGTTGCCCTGCACACTCCACCAAGTCAGCTCTGCTGCAGCTTCTCTGAAGATTTTGATTGACTCCCTGAAATCTCTGTTGTGTTGATACCACTGCCTGCGGAGGCACCACTGGAGTGCCCTCATGTGCCAGTGTGCATGGTTGACCAACAGAATGCAGGAAGCGAACAGACCGAGCAGGCGAAGAACCTACAGGACTGGAACAACCGCTCCATCGTGAAATAAAGGAATCATTTCCTGAATGCCGAGAATCCTCTGCGGAGGAGGGAAAGCTCGACAAAGTAGTGTCCAGTATTGCCCCTCTGAACAGGCTGCGCTGTGAAGGCACCAGGTGAGATTTGGGTACATTTATCAAAAACCCAATTTAAACAGATGAGCTGTTACCTGCAAGTGGCGCAAAACCAACTGTGCAGACTCCGCTTTGAGCAGTAGTCGTCCAGGTAGGGGAAAAAAGGAACCCCTAACCTTCTGAGATGAGCCGCTACCACCGCCATCGCCTTTGTAAAGACTCGAGGTGCAGAAATAACACCCAACGGAGGAACCGCAAGCTGATGATGCTGTGACCCTACCCTGAACCGGAGATATTTCCGATGCAACTTCAGGATGGGAAGATGAAAATACGCATCCTGTAGATCGATGGACACCATCCAGTCTTCTTGTTGCAGCGCAAGAAGAACTTGAGCCAAGGTCAACATTTTGAACTTCTCCTGTCTGAGGTAAAGGTTCAAAATCCTGAGTTCCAAGATTGGTCTTAAGCGACCGCCCTTTTTAGGGATCAGGAAATACCGGGAGTAGCACCCCTGACCCCTTTCCTGCTCCGGAACCACCTCTATTGCACATTTCTGTAGCAAAGTAAGAACCTCCTGCTGTAAAAGCAGTAAGTGGTCTCTGAGCTCCAACCCGGGCGAGGAGGGTAAGGAGGAGGAAACTCCAAAAAGGGAAGGGCGTACCCATTCTATACAAGATTCAAGACCCAACGATCAGACGTGATCAGTCTCCAATCTTGTAGAAAGTGGGACACCCGTCCTCCAACTGGACCAACATGTTCTAAGATGGGGGATCTAGAACTGCTTTCCTGTTGAACCAACGGTGGCGGGAGGGGAGGTAGAGGCAGAGCAGGAGGATTGTTGTCGAGCTGCTCCCCTGAGGCCTCTTTTATTCTTCCCTCTGTATGACTTGTACAAGGATTCTGCTGTTGCTGACTCTGTTGAGATTGTTGTCGGCCACGAAAGGAAGCAGAGTTCCAAAAACCATGATACCTCTTGTAGCCGAATCCTCTAAATTGCACCGAGACCCAGAGACCTTGCAGTAGCCCTGCTGTCTTAAAAACGCTATAAGGCTGAGTCCGCCTTTGAACCAAAGAGTTTTGACCCAATCAAAGGGCCAATCCAGCAAAGTTGCCTGAACAACAGAAGAGAAACCAGCCTGCGAATCAGAAAGGACTTCTAAGAATAGCACGATCTTCTTCAGGCAACTTCGGAGCTAGTTGCATGACTGAGTCCATCAAAGCATGGATATATCTCCCAAGAAGGCAAGTTGCATTCGTGGATTTAAGAGCAATACTTGCGGAAGAGAATACTTTATTTTCCGCTTGCTCCATCTTTTTAGAATCCCTATCACGAAAAATGGTAGGGAAAGAACCAGAAGACTGTTTCGAACAAGAAGCCTGGACAACCAAACTTTCCGGCGTAGATGTAATGATAAAAAAGTTGGGTCTTCAGGAGCGGGCCTGTACCTCCTATAGATGGAACGAGAAACCGCAGGAGCAGATAAAGGCTTCTGCCACACCTCCAGGATTGGTTCCGTCAAAGCATCCGTAAAGGGAAGTACGGTTCAGAAGATGTATTAAGAACATCTGTAAGAATATTAGATTTCACCTCAGCCGAAAGAAGCTGAAGTCCAAGTAAATCAGCCGCCTTTCTTATAACCATATGATATGGAGTAATGTCTTGTACAGCCCCTGCATTTGCAGATGGAAGATTATACTCAGGAGAAGTATGAAAGCCATCAAGATTTTGAAGGCTTCATGAAGGCCTACAAACTCATCCATAGTCAACAATCTCTCCTTCCTCCGGAATCTGTGCACATTCCTCCTCTACAAGGAGCCTCTGCGCCTCTCTCCTAGAGCGTTGTTTGGGAATCGGCATCGGTGGAGCCACACGCTGCACCGGTGAACATATTAACGACGAACGGAGGAGCCTCAGCTTAGAACCTCGACATCGATCAAACTCGAGGCGGCGCCGACTTCGCAGCCAAAGGAGTCCGAAGAGCCGGAGTGGAGGACCTCGGCGCCAGGAAATGCCAAGCTGGAGTCGACTGCAAGAATGGCATGAAGGGTGCCTGGGGATAGAATTGAGGAACACCCAAGTTAAAGGTCAAAGGACCCTCGGGGACCGAAGGCGCACCAGATGGAGCAGAGGTCCTGGCAAACATACCAAACATTGCACTGAGAACATGCGAAGAATCTGACCCAGGAGCAGGAAAAGGAGATATGGATCCGTACCTTCCTGAAGAGGAATTATCTGAGGTCGAACTGGAGGCTGCGGAGCCAGAGACGGCGCCCGCAAAAGTGAAGCCACAGGCCCAGAGACATCGCTGCGAAGAACCTTTCAAAGCCGGCGACCCCAGAACCAGAGATGGATCCGACGTCACCCGAGGAGAAGGAGATGGAGAGGCAAAGTCTTTCCTTTGAGGTCGCTCAGCCAGAGTTGACAACCTTGGCCTCAAAGCCCTGGCCTTCAAAGAACGATGTCGAGAGCCATGTCTTCTTTCAGACTTCTTAGGTTTCTTCGACTTCGAAGTATGGGAAGATGAAGACTTTGCCCTCTTTCGACCCATCTTCTCCTTCTTGGCTTTGGTCATGAACAGCTTGGCTTCACGCTCCTTAATAGCCTTGGGATTCATCTTCCTGCAGCTTCGACATTCTTCGACGTCATGGTCCGAAGATAAGCACCAGAGGCAGTCATCATGCGGGTCCGTAATTGACATATGCCCGCCACACTCTCTGCAGGGTTTAAATCCGGTCTTCCTAGAAGTAGCCATCAGGAAACAAACAAGAGATACAAATTTTACTTAATAGAAAATGGATAGCCACTAAAAGAACCATAAGCGCCGACGGCGTGGAAAAAAGGGAACTGACGTCAGCACGCTGACGATGTCCTTTTGTGGCTCCGATTACGTCATACGGTGCCGCGCGAGGAGCCTGTCTATTGTGACGTCCTCTTCGACGTGGGATAGCTAGGAAAGAATTTCCCACCGAATGCTGGCGCAGGGGGTCTTAAAAAGGTGAGGAATCCACAGGCAGAAGTATCCATCAGAAGCATCATGCACGACGTGTGGCCAGACCCCGGCCAGATTTTTTACATGTGGTCTGGTCCTGTACTAACTTGGAGGGATTCTGGGAGGCTATTGAGGCAGAACTTACAGAGGTCTTGGGATGGGAGGTTCCCCACGATCCACGTCACTCACTGTTAGGGATCACGGATGGGTTGGTAGGGTCCAGAAATGACAAGATATTCTTCAACACAGCCATGACTGTAGCCACGCACGACGTAGCGGCGGCATGGAAATGTCCCGATCCACCGGACCTGGGGAAGTGGCACATAGGAGTGGACTGGTGCATGGCCCAAGAAAAAGCTTTGTATATGGCAAGGGGATAATCTAAGAAGTATCGTAGGGTGTGGTTGTAAATGGCTGGGCACTGTGGAAGACACTGAATGAGTTGCTAAATCATTTTACCGATATGTTTCTCATGGGATGTGGATATGGGTGAAGCATTGTTCTCAACGATGTAATAGACCTATTGTCCTCCGTGTTTTTGCTGTTCTGCTTATATGTTCTGAAATCAATCAATTTGATTAGCAAAAAGAAATTAACTCTGGAATTATACAACAGGGATTAGCTGGAAAGGGATGGGTTAGGAGCCCCTTATTCTACTTATCCACATACTGGGGTATATTGGTCACATTTCTTTCATACTCCCTTTTTAATGCTTGCTAGCAGCCAGGATATCAGAAATAGAGGTACTAAAAACATTCAAGTACAATCCTTCAATATTTTCTCAATCAAATAATTTAGCTACTATTCACAAGAAAATCTTTTATGAATTTGTCCCGGTCTTTATGAAGTGTGTACACACTGACCAAACTTAAAAGTCTATGCAACATATACGCAACAGGTCTGCCTTATTTATGATACATATATTTGTCCCACTGTGTTTTTACAAGCCTAAATACATTACTGGGGGGGCGTGGCCAAGCCGGTGACCAAGATGGCTACACAGCATTGAAGCTCCAGAGACATCGCTCCTATATCGCTATCCATGGGCTCCATCTCCTCATTATGGTGCCTTGGGACCATTCGCCCTTAAAGCGTGGGCGCTGCTGACCTCGGTATCTCTCATCGGCTGCTACTGGTACTGCAACGCTACCCACTGCTGGCTGAATCAGCCACTGCAGCCTGATGCAGCCTAGGAGGCCACTGGTGACAGGTATCATGGGTGAGTCCGAGGGTGGGGTCACAGTGACCGTGGTACTGCCCTTGATCCTGTTGGCTGCTTACTCTGGAACCGCAAAGCGTGGTTCATCCTCCCCTGGTGCAGTATGCTGCCTGGCTTGCCACTGGGCTGCTCCCTGCTAGGGCTCTAGGAGACATAAGTGGTGGCGCTCATGATGATTTAGCAGCAAAAAAGGACCGGGGCACTGGCTGCATACCCCCCACTGCGCATCCCATGACTGCTGTTCCACTTTGCTCGCCCCATTAGGGTAATAGACCTGCTGGGCCTATATTAATGTGAGGGTGACCCAGTGGCATGGTAGCCGACTACTTTCCCCTATTTGCAGTGATTGTAGGGAAGAGTGATTTAGCGCTGCTCGGCGTCACCTGGGCTGCTGTCCCGCTTTCCATTGCCTGCTCGTTCTGGTGTCTGGATGCTGCATCTACATAACTGTGCATTTACGGAGTAATACCTCCTCTGGGTTTGCACCTGCAAGCCTCCCTCTGCACCATTGAGGCTGGTTTGGTGCCGTGCAGTGCCTCTTTCCTTCTGGGGCCGACGCCAGTTGACTGTGCAGCCAGAGGTGCTCAGGGCTATTTAGGACTGCCACTGGAAGTTGGGCCCCTTGCTTACAACATTTGTAGTTACCTCCTATGTGGGCAGTCGTTTCCTCACTGCATAATTGGCCCTCACCACCTTAATGCTCCTGCCTAGCTTTTCTTGAGGGGGGAGGCACGTTTTTTGTGTGCATTTATTATTCCACGCGGGACTGGGCAGCTTCCCCAATCCTCCTCTCTGCTGCCCTTGTGCTTTTTTCCTGTAGGCACCATGGGGCGGGATGATCTTAGGCAGTGGCAGCTCACAATTGAGACCTTGAGTACTCCGCAGCGACAACAGTCTCCTCCTGGTGGTGCTGATTTGGACACCCCTTGGTGGAACTGCCGCCATTATGGCCAAGTTGCGGGCGGGCTTCAAGGCCTAAGAAACTGGAATAGACACAGTACCTACCAGCCTGGACGGCATGAATGAGCACCTTGATTGTCACAATACCAGACTAGACGAGGGCGGAACGCAGATCTCGGAGATTGAGGATGGGCATGTTAAAGTGCTGAGGTGCTTGAAAAGAGTGTAGCGTCTTTTGCAAACCACTGCTGCTAAAAATGAAGGCTTGGAGGCACACTCACACGCAAAAATGTACTAATTTCCAAGACTGCAGAGACAACGAACATTGACGGATGGACATTTTTGTTAAGAACCTCTTGACAGACCTGTTTGGCAGGGAGGCCTTCACCGAAACCTACGTCATGGAGAGGGCTCATAGGGCACTCGGTCCGCGCCCCATGCATGGAGCACCACTGCACCTGATTATTACTCGACTGCTCAATTTCTGGGATCAGGATACGGCAATGGGCCACTACAATATCAGTGTGCTGCATTATCTCTTTCCTAAGTTTACTCCAGTAGTCCATGATTTTAATTGCACATTTGAGCCCCTGGGTATAGAAGATGGAAGCCTAACTTGGGAGGCGGACGTGACCTGGGGCATACCACTGTTAAAGCTTACCCCGATTAACAAATGGTCAGAGGTAGTGCTCCAGCTAAAAAGCTTATCTCTGGAAATGGGTCTGAGCGCCGTAAAGGGGAGGTCAATATCAGATAGTGAGGATACCCACACCTTTAACAATAAGATAATAAGTAGCAGAATTGACTACTTCTTTACCAATTTGGAACTGTGGGCAAGGTTAGATGATATGAAGGTCGAGAGTAGAGCGGAGAGCGACCATGACCCCTTAATTTTAACTTTAAAAGCTACTGGCCAACCGCAAGAAAGGGTGGGTACCGATATAGCCACGGCTGAAGTAATTATGTCTAATGATTGCCGTAGATTAAAGTGGGCATTGGTCGCAGAAGATGAGGGTACTCTGGACCTGTTAAAGCCAACTCTTGAAGATACCCTACTAGTTCTCTCTCAACTTGCTCTGGATGAGGCTTCTCTTCCTGCCCTTACAAAGGTCCACGAGGAGCTATTCTTAAAGCTGAAATCTTTCTTTAAAAAAACAAAAGGTTCTCTAAGCCGGTCATACAGAAATCTACAAAATGGTATGATGGGGCTTGTAAGGCCGCATTCGGCCACCTCTCCCAAGCGATTAGGACAGGACTGCCGCATGCAGTTAGGGAAGCTAGGACTGCATATAAGGAAGACCTGTTTGGCAGGGAGGCCTTCATCGAAACCTTCGTCATGGAGAGGGCTCATAGGGCACTCGGTCCACGCCCCATGCATGGAGCACCACTGCACCTGATTATTACTCGGCTGCTCAATTTCAGGGATCGGGATACAGCAATGGGCCTTACTTGCGAAAAAAGGAGCCACTACAATATCAGGGTGCTGCATTATCTCTTTCCTAACTTTGCTCCAGTAGTCCATGAGGCACACCACAAGTTTGCGGATGTTAAAAATACCCTTCTAAAATGTGGCCTTCGATATGGCATGCTACATCCAGCTCAGCCCAGTTAGGACTAACGTCCTGACTGTCAATCGGCCCGCTGAATTACTTGCCTCTGCTCTGGTGGGAATTGTTTGGCTTTGCTAATTCGTGCCTTATGCTGCTCCATTCTGCTCTGCTGTCTCCTCCATACTGTATGCCCATTGGATGAACCCCATTGTCTACACATTCATTGTACCGTGGAGTGATGCATCCTTGGGTGTTGTCACCCTCCTAGCTGTACACCACTATGTTTGTTTTGCTGCTTTGTTTGGGGTACACTGGGATTTGCCAGTTGTTGTCGCCGGTGTGGGTCAAGGGCTGGGTGTTTGTTGACTTGGTTTGTGACTTGGTTTGTTTGATTTTACGTCCTACACCTCCCTGTTCCAACATGACACTTCATTGCTATCTTGCTTACATACTTTGATCATCTCCTTATAATCTATGATGGTGCAAGGGCAATAGCACTCACATGTATGACGTGGAATATTAGGGGCCTTGACCACCCATGGAAAGGGAAGCCAGTCTTTTCATATCTCCACCGTCAGTGTTAACATGGCCTTTTTACAGGAGACTCATGTGTCGCCTAGTACTGACTGCACATATGCCGCACCTTGGGGCTCCAACCATTCCTTTGCCCATTTCAGCTTTCCGCATGTTTGTATCCTCATTCACAAGAATATCCCATTCATACCTCTAGGAAATTTCTCTGATCCTGAGGGGCAGTACTCGGTAGTGCTGGGGTCTCTTGAAAGTAAAACTGTTCTCTTGGTCAATGTGTATGCACCAAATAATAATTCTCCTGAGTTTTAGTGTGATCTTTCTGCTCAGATGGGTAGCCGCGAGGCTGATTGTGTTTTCCTGGGTGGTGTTTTCAATATAATCCATCAGCCTACTCTCGACTCCACTGGCTTTACCCTGCACGCTAAACCTCACTCCATAAAGGCACATAGCGACCTCCTTGACACCTTTCAACTCGCTGAAGTGCGGCACTCCCGCCATCCTCAGGGGAGGGATTACACTTTTTATTCCATGCCACACAACATATGAACTTGTATCGATCACTGGTATCTATCCCAGGGAGCGCTGTTGTAGTTCATTGATGTTACACACCAACTCCACACACTTCCGGATCAATCCCCTGTCAGGGTCACACTACATGTCCCATGTCAAATCCCCAAATTCTGAGGCTGCAATTCGCCGAAAATGCTCTGCATGACGGATATTTTCGCATGGAACTCCACACTGCCATCACTGAGTATTTCACGCTAAACACAGGGGAGTGTAAAGGCATTTTCTACCCTCTGGGAGGCTTTCAGGGCCTATAATAGAGGTATATGTGCTGCTAAACACTCTGTAGTCCTTCACACCATACGGAATTACCTGGCTTCAGTCCAAGGGAAATTTTGCGATAGTGATACAGATTTACACTCTTGCAGGAGTTTTGGGATGTCGCTGCTAGAGAAGTGGCCTATCAGGGCACACCAGTTTAGTGAAGGTGAGAGGCCAGGCCACAACTTGGCTCGGCTCCTGCCCCCTCCACCACACTAAATATATAAAGAGCCTTCAGCATACGGATGGCTCACTCATCACTAACAATGTACTCAAACAATGCAACCATTATAGACGAGTTTACCTCATATTATAGACAGCTACGAGAGGAGTTGGCCTAACACCTAGGGCGGTCGACCTCAAATCTGGGGAACTGGGTTCGAGTCTCGGCAACGACGCTGAACATCCTGTGATTCTGGGCATATCACTTAATCTCCCCGTGCCTCACAAAAATGAATGTGTCCTCATGTAACGCAACTGGTGATATGTAAAGCGCTCTGATACCCGATTCAGGTCAAGTATGCGCTATATAAAACTCCATAAAAACACCAAAACGATACACTTCCGGGTTGGGCGGAGCCAACTCCACCCTGGCTGATTACTTGTCTGACATAGCCATGGTCTTTCTTGCTTCCGCCATACATGTGAAGACATTTCGCAAGCATTGATGGTTTGAGCGGTTATAAGCCTCCTGGGCTGGATGGGTTTGCAGGGACCTTCTACAAAACTTACAAGACATTATTGGTCCCACACCTATTGGAGGTTTATGCAGAATCGCTTAAGCTCGTTGTAGTCCCCCCTCCACCCCACCCTGCGCGAAGCCATAATTATTCTACTGTTAAAGCCAAACAAGTCTCCCCAAATGTGTACGCCCTACAGGCCATTATCGCTCCTCAACCATGACAATAAAATCTTGGCCAAAGTCAGCCACCCACATTTTTGTCCTCATGGACCATATAATTTCTCCCATGCAATCTGGGTTTGTTCCTCATTGCTCCACATCCATTAACCTCCGCACGCTTTTCGCAGTACTCAATAAAATCTCTCCTCTTTCTGCATTGGTCGTCATGCTGGATGCTGATAAAGCGCTCTACTCTGAGTGGTCATTCCTCCATGCTACATTAACTAAGCTGGGCATCCCCAATAGCTTTCGGAACTTTATTATGTTACTCTATACAACTCCTGATGCACGCCTCCAAATCATGGTACCCTCTCTAAGCCATTTTCATTTATCAAGAGGCACCTTCAAGGACTGTCCGCTCTCCCCCATCCTAATTACTGCTATGGACCTCTTGGTCCACCATTAACAGGAACAACACTTACAAAGGACCATTTTTAGGCTGATGACATATTACTTTTTGTCCGAGACCCAGCTTCCAGTCTCTCCCCTATAATACAGGAGGTGGTGCGCTTTGGGAAATTTCCTGGCCTGACAATAAACTGGAGTAAGTCGGAGCTGTTCCCTCTGATGGACGCCATTGTACCGTACGACCTTGAATTCCCCTTGAAATGGTGCACAGATTTTCCTAAATATTTAGGCATCTTTTTACACAGGGATACATAGCACTGAGGTGACACAACTAAATTACGGCCCTGCAATTGACAGACTCACGACACAGATAGAGCACTGGAATAAATTACCAGTGTCAATGGCCAGACGCATTGCTATCATTAAATTGGTGGTACTCCCACGTTTCTTTAAAAAAACAATATTCCCATTGCTTTAACCAATAGCTGAACTCCAACTGTAGTACTTAGTTGCCCAAGCTCACTTTGCTTTGATGCAGGATACCTTACCTCAAACCCGAAAGAGCTCAGGCACCTGACCTTTCCCTATCCTCTACTCACCTACAGGAGCTTCCTCAGAATCCTACTGAGATACAGACTTTATGCATGGACTGCTGGGCTCGGACCAAACTGCTATGCTACTTGGGTGGGAACACTTTGTACTCTCCACATATACCTTTAACCAATAATTCTTGGCTTCCACTCACGCTTGAACGCTTGGTACGCCGGGCCTTGATTCACATCAGCTTCATGTTGTGAGCGACTAATTTGACGCTGGGACCTTTAGGCCTATCTCCACTTTGACAGTTGGGGGTGCCTCTAAATATAGGTGTAAATTTCTCTTCCATCGTTAGCACTGCACGCTTTGGGATGGCCCGCCTGCTTTTCCAGAGGAACCTATAGACTTTCCCTCTCTAACACTAGTTATTTCAACTTGAGATAATTGCGGACTGATATCTCATCTTTATCATACTTCTTTGCAAATGCGCCCTCCTGGCATGGTGAGGTCAAGGGCTGCTTGGGAATGTGCCATAGGATATTCCATTACTGATGATACCTGAGATTATTGCTGTACGCAAACTAAACTTGTTTCAAACAACCATTGTCACAAGTTATTGCACTACAATTTTCTTCATCAGGCATACACGACCCTGCAGGCCCTGGCCTGTTTTGATCCCACTAGACCACACCACTGCGCAAGTATAAAGCAGAATAGGACAATTTTGCACATTTATCTTGGAACTGTAAAGTGATCCAATACCTCTGGGGAGAGATTTACTACGCGCTTGCTCTTATGGTAGAACAACCCCTTGACCTGGACCCATTCATTGCCTTGCAGGGCTATGTTAAAACCATACCCCCCTGTGCAGCGCTTCACTGCCATTGCACTGATTTTGCATAAAAGACAGGTGGCATTTCATTGGGGCCGCACCGCCCACCCTGCTATTCCCACTTGGCTGAAAGATATGTCCTACTGTGACACTACTAGAGAACTCTACGCTTCACTATAGCCTATACCTTCTAGACCTAGGGACATATGGCAGCCACTTAGAGAATATCTCTTAACTGAAGACCAGTATGGGGACCATGGTGTGAGGCTAGGTGCCTTCTCTACCGCAGCTGGGACATAGTGGTTAGGTAGGTGACCCCTCATCTGCATTGCATTGATTTTGATGTGTTGTATTATTCTTAGTGTGCTTGTTTTTTTTTACGTTTGCCTTCCTGCCATTGCTTTACCCTCTTCCTTTGTTTTTTACCCTCCCCTCAACATGTATTCTATTAACATTCTTTGGTGTGTCTTGCTTTTTGTTTGTTAATAATTGAGTTGTAGCATCTGTACTTTTTTTTGGGTTGCAAAATGATAAATAAAGTTTTAAATACATTATTGATACCTTTTGAGGTACATGGTTGCCACACCTGCAACCTTCATGCTTGCCTGTGCTACAAACTGAGTGGGAAAGTCTGTGTTTTCCAATCTAAATTGGTTGTTTTAGAAAACATGCACCATGTGGCAAATATGGTACCTGACCGGAGAGATTGCAAATGTGGCTACACTTTTACTTTTTCATTAGGAGAGTTGAGACGTCTCACCATGAGTGAAGTGAATGATATGCAGACAAAATATCGAAATTTAAATATCGATATACAATAATATCGATGTTTAAATATCGAAGGGACATAATATAGAAGGTAAGTAATATCGATAGATTTTAATATCGATATTAGTAATATCGATGTTTTAAATATCGATGTTAGTAATATCTATGTTAATAATATCGATTTTCATATAATTTTTTTGTATATTATTATGTGTTTATTATGTTTTTAATTTATATGTATGTAATTTAATTAATTTTTGTATTTTAGTACTGTAGCGGGTTGTGGGTTAATAGGGTAATAGGGTGGGAAGTAATTTAATTATACTAAATTAATTATTATTTAGGAATTATAAATTGTTTTAATTAATTGGTAATTACTTTTAATTAATTGGTAATTAATGTTAATTAATTGGTAATTAATTTTAATTATGTTCTGTAGCGGGTTGTGGGTTAATAGGGGAATTGGGTGGGAAGTAATTTAATTATACTAAATTAATTAATTAGTAGGAATTATAAATTGATTTTAATTAATTGGTAATTAATTTTAATTAATTGGTAATTAATTTTTATTAATTGGTAATTCATTTTTATTAATTGATTAATTGATAATTATGTTCTGTAGCGGGTTGTGGGTTTATAGGGGAATAGGGTGGGAAGTAATTTAAATGTAATTAAATAATAATGTTTTTAAAGTAATTATTTTGTTAATTATATAATTGTTAATTCATTATTAATTGGTAATTAAATATTATTAAATGGTATTTTTTAATAATTTTTTTACTTAAATTATTGCTAATCATGTTTTTAATAATTATGTATTGGTATTTGTAAATGGTTTATATTTAGTTACGTTTTTTATTATTTAAAAAAAATGTTTTATTTATAAGTATGTTATTTTTACCTCAATGCTATCCAACACTTTCCCTACTTTTGCACTCTCTGGAGTTGGAATAGTAATTGTTACCCCTACGCTATCCAACACTTTCCCTACTGTTGCACTCTCTGGAGTGGGAATAGTAATTTTTACACCTACGCTATCCAACACTTTCCCTACTGTTGCACTCTCTGGAATGGGAATAGGAATTTTTACCCCTACGCTATCCAACACTTTCCCTACTGTTGCACTCTCTGGATATGGAATAGTAATTGTTAACCCTACGCTATCCAACACTTTCCCTACTGTTGCACTCTCTAGAGTTGGAATAGTAATTGTTACCCCTACGCTATCCAACACTTTCCCTCCTGTTGCACTCTCTGGAGTTGGAATAGTAATTTTTACCCCTACGCTATCCAACATTTACTTACTTTTTTAAATTTGTTTTACATTTTTATTACTTGTTATTTATATTACTATTTTATGTACATAAATTTATTTGTAATTTATTAAATTTTCATTTATTTATAAGTCATTAAAATAATTTTTTAGAGTTATTATTAATGAAGTATATACTATGTATTATATCTTTATTATTATTTGTTATTATTACATAATTTATTAATTTTAAATATTATAATATATTTTTAACTATGTTTATTACATTTATAAGTGTTATTTTATTAATATTACATTTTTTTAATTAAAAAAACGATATTTTTTTTAAACGATATTTTTGACATCTATATTTATGTTTCGGTATTTTTGTACTTACCTTGTTAGAGATAGGATGTCGATATTGTTGTAATCGATATTTTTGTTGCGATATTTTTGTATGTAGATATTTTTGTATTCGATATTTTGTCATAGATTCAAAGTAAATTGAATTATCGTTTGTTAACACTTAATTGCCATCCCTCATTTCCACTCACTATCCATAGACGGGCATCTTGGGTTAGACTCCCACTCTCCTAACAATTCAGCTTGAAACCAAAATGGTTATGGGGATCTAACTTGGATTCCTTAAGTGGAACTCATTACAATCTGACCCCACAATTCCTCTCTTATTTAATTCTACTGGGTTTCACTTGTGGGAGGACCAGGGACTCTACATCTTACCTATTACCAACAATGAAGTCTCAGTAGCTATACTTTGATGTGTCTCTGGCTTCCAAGACCAAATTACTCTTCCCCCAGTGAATCGTGAGCCTTTGCAAATGTAATGTAATGTTGCTCTGGTTGGAAGGCCATCAGTGAATTTAATATACCCCCATGTGTTATGTACCTTAAGATGACCAACTACTTGGAAATGCTATGCAGCCCTCACCCTGGTTTCTTTTCTCCTAGCCCACTTCCACTATGAGCCTTCAGTCATCAGGTTTCTTCCTCTCATGATTTGACCTCTCAAACGCTTTAATGGTAGCTCCTTTTTCCTTCCATGCCTCGGCCTGTCTCCTTCCAAAACATGTTCTGTCCTAGCTGCCTCAAAAAGCCAGAGCATCTGTTTCCCAGAGAGACAGCTGTTTCTTTTTTGTTCCACTTATACTTCAGCCTCATTAAGAAAATCCATCCACGTATAATAATTTTTAGTGAGCACAGTGATTATCATGCATAACTGTTGTCTATTGGTTGGCCTTGGTGGTGCCAGTTCGTGATAGCAGAGCAGATGGCTGTCCGTGACATACTCGAGATCCGTCCTTCTGTAGAGTTACTTTCTTTAAGTGTGTAACACAACATTTGCACCATTTGCCTCCTGTTGTTCCGACTCATCATAAGAAACCTTTAAATGCCCACAGAAAGATCCTTCTTTTAACACTGTGATGGAGCAAGGATTCGCACATGAAGCGACTTGCTTGTATTCATGAACCTCGAATAACGTTAAAAGCACTAATCAACATGTTTGTTTTTTACATAAACATTGGGTGTCAGAGAAAAGCTTGCTTATGTTTTACTAACCGTAATACGCTTGCATCTCAGATGGCTGCTGCTACGCGAGGGTTTCTACTGCGCATGCGTATGTCATACTCACGTGACATGACGTACTCTTTGCTTTGGAGGGAATCTTTTCGCTTCTGCGCACTAGTATTAATATGGCTGCTCTATGTCTTCACATGCAAGAAGCTTGCACTGCTGCTTTTGCCAAGATGTTCGTTCTGCTTAATGCTAATGCTATAGTTAAATATAAAATAATGGGTATAGAGTAGAGATACATGGTATACAGTGTATTCATTTATTCTGTGTTCTAAAACTGTTTCTTTTCCATTTCATGTTACTCACGGAAAACTGGCCTAATGTGTAACGCTGTACTCCATCTTTGTTGAAACTGCGACTGTGCGAAAGTCTTGAGTCTCTGGAACAGTGACCTTTGGACTGCAGCCAAGGAGCTGACTGACTAGAAGATGCTCCTGAGAACATGAACTATTGAACTCAAAATTTTACAATGTTTTAACAATGTATTTGCCAATAGAACATCCATTGTTGGGTGCAATAAAGATGTCATGTGAAAATAAATTGATGGGCGGGAACATAAAATTAATATTCAACACTGAGGTATCAAAATTTGGTGTGGTGTGATGACCTCTCCTCATTCTTTGTCCAATCAAAATTGGGGATCCTTACACTTGCAACATTAGGGGGTGGTACACTGACCTGAAAATAGTATAACTAGCGTAGGTTTAGCAAGAGAAATTGTCTGACTTGTCTGAATAGCTGACCTGCCACTGACCCAACGCACTCAATAGGTGATCGAGAGCAGAGGTGCTGTGAAGCACTCTGTCAGAAGATACGCTGACCCAATCGGGGTCACGGGAAGCTGAGGTGCTGGCGAAGCACTTTGTCGGTGAAATTGATAACCCAATCGGGGTTCTGACTATTAGCTGCAGAGAGGGAGTAGCGCAGGCGTTGCAACTGAACTGCGGGTGCTGGTCTTAACCTTTGGTGGTCCTGTCCTGATCCAAATCCCTATTGCTAAAAGTTGGATCGTTCCCTTTTTCCCTTCCCTTTTGTTAAATGTTTAAACATTTTGATCGTATTTTATGTTCCCTTTTCTTTACCTTCCTTATTGCTAAATGATCGAAATCAGTTTAATCCATTTTTTGCATAGTTATATTTTGATTCTGACCTACATTATTGAGAGTCTATTCGTGTTTAATCTTTAGATCATGACCATTTAAGAAACGTAGATAAAGAGTTTAAAACTTCCCGAGTCTGTGGTTATTATATGAGTGCAAAAGTATTTTTCCTATTATGCTAACACCCTGATCCAATAGGTTTACAGGTACCAGTGACAAGGATTGGTAAGTCAATGGTATAGGACCTAGTAGGTAAAAATAACTGGTAGTAGAGTGAAGGTTACCTGATGCCTATTATGAGTTATTGTTTATGGGCCCAGGTGAGTATGGTAAATTCACGGTCGGGTGACCTGCGCGCTCTATCAACTGCTTTGAAGAGGTTGTTGATAAACTCAAGGAGAGCTTTGTTATCTTCTTTAATACTGCTATTTCTGATGTCATCCCTTTGGATCCGTTCTCCCGGTCTTCACATCTCTCCATTAAATGCCTGTCTTATGGAGTGCATCCGTTGCATCTCTCTTTTGAAGATGTTCTTCCCAGTGTCATTGCCTAACTGTGTGAGGTGTTCAGTCATTAATTTTTCCCATCAGTCAACAAGAAAGAAGATCTTCTTTAGTGAAATTGACCTTTGTTTTGGAAGCCATCCTCCCCTCAATTGTGCCCTTGTAAGCAGGATTCCTCAATAATCTGATATCTCAACTTTTCCAGCATGGACTGTCTTGTTTCAGATAGACTGGCATGGCCACTGCCTTTGACAGTATTTTATGTCTCTGTTCCCCTCACACTCTCCAATGCCTATATATTATTTTTCTGCATGGTTCTGGGTGTATTTATAGATATCACTCATTTTTTAAATGGAGCAGTCAATCCGTATACTGTGAAATTATGGCTTTTAGTACTAGCTGTGTGCAGAATCTGCTGCTCTTTCTCGCCCTCATTCAGCTTGTTTTCCAAAGTTGCCTCTTCCTAATGGTGCCATGTCCGAGAGGCCTCTATATTTGATTGATTTCTTGTTTCCAACGACCTGCCTGATACCCCCTGGGGGCCTCCACTGAGACTGGAATTCACCAAGTATCTTCTACCTTCTCAGTGAGATTCATCACCATGGGCCATGTCAAGCAGGGGGAGAGTCAACAGGCTGTGGTACTTTAAATTCTGTACTCGTGTAATAAACTTTGTCATAGCATGACGATTTTTATACCAAAAGACCGAGAATGGCCAGTACACTATGTACAAGCATTTTCGTTATGTTCCAGTAACAATTTCACCTCGAAATTGTCATTTTCGTTCTGAAACCCTTGGCATCCATTTTGTGTTGCCCTTTACATAGGCTATAACACACAGCTAAATTCGATTCCAAAAGGCCACGTACACCTTGATTGACTTTCCCCTGACCTGAGCATGTTGGAATCATTGCCCCAGGCCGGACCTGTTTGGTCAGTTCCTCTCCCAGTGGCCGAGCAAGATAGCATCAAGGCCCAACATGCCATAAACCTTCTCATCGCATACACACCCTGCCTATCTTACTTCCATCTGTTCCTGCTCCTGCCTCCATGAGCTATTTATGCCATGGGCTGTGATCTTACTGTTTTGGGGTTATCCGGCCTTGTCAGCTAAAGAATGTATTCATTATGTGGACATTGTTTATGGCCTGGACTTATCTTGAAAGTGGGTTTTGCATCTGTGTGCACGTTCTGGGAATGTACTTCAAATATGTGCCTAAGGCATAATAGTATGTATAAAAGGACTGTGCGGAGTCCATGAAGGCAGGCTATCTCATTCAGTCGCTTTTAGGCGTGGCTGGGCGACGTAGCCTCACAATTAATTGTAATAAAGAACACTTTGAATTTTCCAGATCTTCTGTCAATTCCTTTGCTGCTTTTGAAAGGACTACCTATTGGTAAGACCCCTGAGAAGGAGTTTGAGGATTTCTAGAACCACAGTTGGCGCCCAACTCGTGGCTCAATCGTCCAGTGGCTATCTAAGGAGTAATTGTGTCAGAGGATGGAAAACTGCTGGGGAAGGCAAGACAGAAATCTACTAAAAAAGGTACTCTGGGCACAGAGGTTCTGGGGGATTCTCTGTCTTTGCGGCTCAGTATGTTTTTGATTTTTTTCTGACTCAGAATCTCCAAAAGATGCCACTCTTGATTGAGAAACCCTTTCTTTTTGTGGCGTAAGTATTTTAAAAGAGACTGTTGGGACGGTTGGGAATTGGCAGTTAGAATTTGGACAACTATTTGTTTGCTATAGCTTTGATAGATTTGTATAGGTTTGGATATGCGAATTGCAATTTGTGTAGGCGGATAATGAAGAGACTTTCCTCCATCTGCTTTACTTGGAGTATAAGTGGGTCGCTCCCAGTCCTTTGTTCTTTGATTTTGATTGGTTCTTAGTTTGTTTGGTCCTTAGTTTATTTGAACATTGCAATTTTCAATAACCGAGGGTCTTGTAAATTTACGAGTGTATCGATAGAGATAGCGCCCTTGAAGTTTGGATGCTAGATTAGAGAGCTATAAGATGCCTGATCTTAGCAAATTTGGAGCTTTGTGTTGGCCAACTTTGTGCACGTTTGGATTAGCCGGCTAGATATCTAAATAGGTTTACATTTAAAAGACATATTTCTTCCCTGGTGACTTTGTATCCCCAGGGAATTAAAATATGACATAATACAAAACAAGGATCCTTTGTTGTACGCAGTTTTATATGCAGAACGATTTGTGGTGTTCTGCCAGCCAAAATTAGTGAATTAAGTGTATTGTGCCTTCGTACGCTGTGTTTTTGTAGTCTTTTGGAACACTATTGCGACGTGTTTCTTGTAAATCTGACTTAGCCAGTATTTACAAATGTCGTCCTGAGTGTCAATTTGTGGGTTCAATGTGTGTTTCAACGTGTGTTTCAATGTCTATGTGGTTCTCTCATTAGTGTAAATTCGGTATGTGAGTGGCGTTTGCGCAATTCATGAAAGAGATGCCTGACAGCGCTGTATTGTGTGTCCTGAATGTGTTAACACTTTCTGTTTATGTTTGCAATGTCCTCAATGTGTTTGTGGTATTTTTCATGTTTTCAGTCTGTTAAGTAAAATGCTGGTTGGTTAATGTTGAGTAGAAACTTGAGTAAAAGATACAGAAATGAAACATGTAATGTGCTAAGATGGGTATGTGTTGCTCTTTAGTTTGTAGGATGAGTAATTGTGCACATATACAAAACTGCCGTTACACGCTTAGAGGATAGAATTAGGAAAAACATTTAGGAAAAAATAATTATTAATTATGAAAAATAATTATTAAAAATAAGTGCTACAAAAATCGTTTTTACATATTTATAAAGCTTAACACTCATACTATGACTTCCTAGCATTAAAATTTGATTTAAGCTATGTTGCATCACTAAAATGACAAGTATTCGTGTGTACAATTTTCCCTTAGCGTAGGCGCAAATAAGCTCATTTTTATAAAGTATAAGTTATTATTTTCAAATGCCTGACTCATGGGTTATGTAATAGACATTCTACTAATGCATATCATGCAAGAAAATTGTAGGATATTCATTTTTTAATGCCCAAAATACAAAAGTCGATTTTGAGTAAAAACACTGTTTAAACTGCATTTTGCTTTCATTCAGAGTACTTTTTAAAGTGTCTCAAGCCTAAGTAAATGCATACATTAAGGTTTTGATATATTTGCAGGTTATGCCTTCTTATGAGTCAGTGAGTCAATGTGTCAGTGCAAAGGCTTGTTTTAATATCAGAGTTAAAGGTTCTGGCTCCAGCTAGGCCTACGAAAAAGTTTGCTCATTTTAAGGTCGATTAAAATGTGTACCATCGCATAGAATTGCAACAAGCTTTTACTCTAAAGAAAACAACTGGTATTAGGTTTTGTGAATTATTGATAGTAAATGTACTAATAATATGGGAACAGAAAGTACACTTTTTCTTTAGCGCCTAAAAAGGGAAATTGTATTTTATTTTTTAAAATAGAGTGAATTATTGAGTTAAGCCTTTTTGGCTTTGTCAAGCTCCAGTGTGGCAGAAGCTGCGAAAACCTGCAGAGGCTGTTTTGAGCTGCGCGGCCGAGATGTTATCTGTCATGTTGACATTCAAGACCTTTTAATTAGGGCTTCGCCTGTGGAATGCAGAATGACCTCAGCATCAGCCTTCCCCCACGCTCTAACTTCAGCCGTCTCTCTGTTTTTTAGCTTCCTGCCCCTGCCATGGTCCTGGCCTGAGGTCACTCGAATAACAGTAAAAGGCGGGCATTTTTACTGTAGGGAACTTTTGAAAAGGAAATAATACCGTGGCTCCTGACCTGCTCCTCCTGAACCTCTTGGGAAGGAAAATGTGAACTTTCCGATAGATTTAATTTCTGCTCATGTCAGGTGTAATATGTTCATTTCTGCATAAGAAATGGCCATTCGATTTACAACATATAGCAGCCAAATGGGATTTAGTCATATTTTAGAGCCTGGAATATTCAGCGTGTTTATAATTAAAAATGTCTTCTTAGAAGCGTTACAAATTTGACTTTTGCTGGGTTAGGGTTCTGTTTTTTTGAGAACTAGAATGAGCAAAGGTTGCAGGGCACCTGTACAGCACGAAGGGCCATGCACAGCAATGATGATTGCATTTAAAGAATAAATGAGATGGCACCAGCGGAAGAGTAAATAATGGCTCCAGCCTGTGCCCGCAAAACACCTGTTGTTTGGCAAATTATGTCCCAAACACACTTATCCCAAATTAGAAATGCGGCAGGGCTGGCACGGCACTTCATCCAGCTAGTGATGATAAAGGAATGCTATTTAGCTTGTAAGACTGCAGCCTCTTCTGTATGCCATACAAATGGTCAGTACCCTGGAGGGTTGAAGAGCCCAAACCACCCGTGGTTTGCATAACTCCCAGGCACCCAGCTGCTTTCAAAATGCTGCAGATAAGCACTTTATTTAAAATACAGTTAATTATATATATGCTTTAAGCCTGTAAACTTCATTCATTGAAGACTGCCGTGTTCTCATTTGCCGCTTTCACCCTACATCTGCGTTAAAAGCGCACGCCTGAGATAATAAACAAATAAGAAAGGTATTCCTCAGACAACTTCGTCCTTCATTTTCTTTTGTATAACTAAATACACAAAGTACAGTATATCGCCAATTCTGACATCTTTCAATGTGCACAAGTATAATAATTGCATTACTGCTTCCTGTGGTTTATTTATACAAAAAGGAAAAATATATCGTTCCCTACCTAAGGTTTCTTTTAACACACATGTTAATTTGGTTTCCATTTTTTAATTAGTGCATGCCTTTTGTGATTTTATCATATTTTCCGCACTGACTCGCTTATTTATGGGACTGATTTCTAAAAACAACTGCCTGCTGCCATTTTTTAGGCAGTCATTAGCAATTAAAAATTCCATCTGTACAGTTGTAGGGAAGAGGATGTGGCATAATGGTCACAGCTGCCCACTTTGGAATGGGGGAACGAGGTCCAGCTTCGAGTCAAGTAGTCAGCAGAGTTAAAAGCCTTAGGACTGGGTGAGAACGATTTGCCACTTAGGAATTATTTTTTTCACAGTGGAATTATAGGAGTGTCAGTATAACTATTTCTTCTAGGACGATAAAATCAGGTGATTTGATATTGCAAGGTGAACTGACAAGAGAGTAACAGTTAAGTAATGAAAATTTATTTTTATATGTTAAAATGTTTTTTTGTGTTGTGTATTTTTCTGCTTCTGCTTGCAGATTATTCATGGATTGTTTTACGGCTGCCAAGACACGTGAGTGTGGTTAATTGAAAAGAAGATGTATTTTTGCGTAATTTCTTAAAAAAAAAAAAAAAAATTGTTCATGTTTTCATTTGTGTATTTGGCCCTGTCGTGAAATATTTTAAGTTGGTTATATCTGACAGCAGACTCACACTGCATAGTGATCTACTGTCAAAAGGGAGGTAGTAGGGATTTTAGACCTAACAAATTTAGACAGGCCCAAATATTGGATTTTGGGCTGCAGGTTTATAGTGCATAAAGTACATGTGCCATGTTGCTGTGTTTCACCGCTTGTCCACGCATGTGCATTATTTTGCGTATGTTTTGTTTTATGTTGTTACTATTACCAGTTCCCCCAGTGTTGTGAAAGGATCGTATGACGATACGTATTGTTGCACAACAGTTGGATGGATTTGGTATAATGATAAATTTCACAGATATGGTTTTCATACTGTGAGGAAGACAGGCAGCACTTTTACCAGTGCATGCCTAAAATTTGGCTATAATGATATTGAAGAAAACTAAAAAGATATACAGAGTCAAAGTGTGTCATCTGCTGTTAGTCACTTACTGCACATTCCCTTAAAGGAATAGGCAGCCCTACATTCATGTATCCTGATTGGACCTAAGGATGGAATTATAGATCTGTGACTCAAGGTGGCCTAATTTCTATATTGCATTACTTAATCATGTTCTGTTTCCTAAATAGCATATGGCTTTGTCCCTTGAAAGGAAACTAGGTTTAATTTTTCACCAGTCAGCCCATTTATTATTATGGGTGTATTGTTTATGTGCACACAAAGCTGGTTAAATGACCCAATATTACAGTAAGACACGTTTTCCATCTCAATAGGAGAGATCTTAAGTTTACCTTTTGAACACGACGAATTTTCAATGTCTATTTTTAATTTTTCAGTTCTCTTGTGTTCCTGCTGCTTTAATTTTTGGTGGGATCAGATGTATTCTAATCAGGCAAATACCAGGACTTTCTAGTGTTTGTCCTTCATCTGCACATTTGATCATTAGCCTTTGTATTGCATAGTGCACTTAATGCACCTTTTAAAGGAACTTTTCTTCATGTTCTTGATAATTTGTATTATGTCATTTCTCTATTTTGAGATGTTCTAGATAGGGAATTTAGGAACACCTAGGCTTAATCATTGAGGAATATATGTATTTGCACCATTAGACAATGCCACCATATGTAAAAACATCCATTTAGATAGAATTTTCTCGTAGTTATTTACCCTTCGATGATGAAGGATATGCTCTCACACGAAAACCCAATTGAAAAGCCCAGAGACACCGTTTTGCCTACTGCCTTTATGTTTGAAATTGCTTTTTGAAAATGACAGTGCATTCTAGACCAACATTGTCCCATGGCGTGTGGCCACTCCCTTGCAGATTGCAGGCCACCTGCTTGCAGTCCTCTTGTTAAAACCCATGAACTGTTTTTGTGCTTGATTTGAAGGAAACTAACAATTGCGCTACATTCCCTATATCATTAGGTTCTGCGGGATCTTCCAGAGTCAAAGGAAGAGTGATACCCTGCAGACCTGTGATCGAGACTAAGCCCACTCTCCATCAGTGACAGATGAAAGACAGACTTCTTGGCTCTACAATTCCTGCAACCAGAAAGTAGTGTGACAGCAATCATCAGCGTGACAGCGATCATCAGCGTGCCCCCAATGGTACCTCCCAAGCAAGCCATTTGTTTCATCAGAAGGCGTTGTAAAAAGAAAAGAAAAGAGGAGCTGGTTTCAAAGATGCGAAGGATCCCTGTTGTTGATAGCAGGGCTGTCATCCAGTTTGTTCAGTTTGTTCAACTGTCATGTGCTTGAACCTCTGACAGCGCGCGCTCCCCTGATCCCCTTGGCCTGAGTTTTTGGCCCCCCACACACCTCTTTTTCCTTTGCTCCAGTGGAAAGGCAGTGCACCCAAGGATCCACGTTTGGAAAAAGGCACTACATTCTGGTGCCCATGAGAAAGCAGCTTGAGCGTCCTCTGACACTGAATAATGAGTGTTGGAGTCTGGAACTGCTGCTGATCTTGAGAGGTTGTTTCTCAGTAGTGCTTGGATCTGCACGAGATGTTTTGTGCCCATGATCAATGAAGCGCACATCATTTGTAGTGTCTGCCACAAAGAAGATACACTGGTGCACTGCCTTGAGACATTGAGACTTTTTGAATGAGCTATGAGTGTTTGCCAGGAGGGCACTCCAACGGATACTGAGTAACATCATTTTCATGAAGAGCCTGAATGAAGAGGCCCAACGCGAGGAAGACACTGGAAGCGGATTTGATGGACAATAGAAGCCTGCCAGTAGAGGCTTTGACGGACTCTGGGTATTTTCTGTGAGCTTGTATAGAATTGGAGTTTGGAAACTAATTTTGCTGCTTTGCTGGCATTGTTTTAAAGTACTATTCTGTTTAGTAAAAGCAGAATAACGTCCATTTTCTGTGAAAGAGTATTCCCTTTTCACCTCAGAGCATTAATGAGAGTCACCACTGTTTCACTTGAGCATATAATGAATTACAGAAATGCTTAGGAAGACCTAAAGTGTACTAGATCATTTTAGGATTTACGTTTGCTTAGGGTTGTGGAAAATTATGATTCATTTGTAATAGCGGTCACTACTTTGTCTATATTTTCTTAATGACGTGTTTTCTAGTGTGTTTTAAAGAGGCATTGTCTTTTATGGGTGGGATTGTTTTTCTGCCCAATTCACATCTGCACCCACCTCCCAAACCTATGTCTTTTCCTACTTCTACTTCTTTGCATCTTTCCAGATGTTACCCGAACACGGATAGTTAGGAGATCAGAGTTTACTGATAAATTCCTTTTGTACCGTTTTCATCAACACCAGTTAGTAGTTGAACATCACTGATTGTTGGGCGTGTGGTCTTGTACCACATACTACAAATAGGCTTTTGTGCTACTGCGTGTGTAGGGAGACCTGTCCCGAGAGAGTCGCTAGGTAATAGGATTATGCTTCAGTAACATCTTGAGGATTTTTTTTATAAAACATAGATCTGGACTCAGACTAGCGTGAGTATAGGTTGTTGCCTATGTAAGGGCAAAAGGTGCGTCTGTGGTACTTTAAATTCTGTACTCGTGTAATAAACTTTGTCATAGCATGACGATTTTTATACCAAAAGACCGAGAATGGCCAGTACACTATGTACAAGCATTTTCGTTATGTTCCAGTAACAATTTCACCTCGAAATTGTCATTTTCGTTCTGAAACCCTTGGCATCCATTTTGTGTTGCCCTTTACATAGGCTATAACACACAGCTAAATTCGATTCCAAAAGGCCACGTACACCTTGATTGACTTTCCCCTGACCTGAGCATGTTGGAATCATTGCCCCAGGCCGGACCTGTTTGGTCAGTTCCTCTCCCAGTGGCCGAGCAAGATAGCATCAAGGCCCAACATGCCATAAACCTTCTCATCGCATACACACCCTGCCTATCTTACTTCCATCTGTTCCTGCTCCTGCCTCCACGAGCTATTTATGCCATGGGCTGTGATCTTACTGTTTTGGGGTTATCCGGCCTTGTCAGCTAAAGAATGTATTTATTATGTGGACATTGTTTATGGCCTGGACTTATCTTGAAAGTGGGTTTTGCATCTGTGTGCACGTTCTGGGAATGTACTTCAAATATGTGCCTAAGGCATAATAGTATGTATAAAAGGACTGTGCGGAGTCCATGAAGGCAGGCTATCTCATTCAGTCGCTTTTAGGCGTGGCTGGGCGACGTAGCCTCACAATTAATTGTAATAAAGATGTCTTTGAATTTTCCAGATCTTCTGTCAATTCCTTTGCTGCTTTTGAATGGACTACCTATTGGTAAGACCCCTGAGAAGGAGTTTGAGGATTTCTAGAACCACAAGGCCAGCTACAGAGGCAAGCAGTGTTTGTTGCACACTCACTTTTTATGCTAGACGGGGATCCTTCTTTTCTGTGTTTTTCACCTGTTTTTCAGGGTGCCATTTCAGTATTCTCTGTGGAGGCATAGACCCAAGCCTACTCCTATCCTCTTCCACGCCTTGACATCACCAAATCTACTACCAGCCTCAAATCTTCAAGCAGTGCTTGTGGGGTTGAATCACTGATGCTCAAAGGGGATTAAGGTGGCACTTGCTCTGCTCAGTTTGCTTCTCAGTTCTGGTCACTATTTTGCTTCTCCAATGTGCGTGTGTCTCTCTGTGTTTTCAAACCGTAATGTGACTGCTACGGCTGTCCATTGCTGCTGCCTATATTTGCATGCCCCCCACACTCAAGCAGCACAAATAATCCACAGCGTAGGTCTGTGCCAGGCCAGGCTCAGAAGCGCTGCATGGTCTCCCATCTTGGTCTGAAGTCTCCAGGCTACCTTTGTGAGAAAAGATTCAAACTTGAGCTACTAATAGTTCATATTTTAAAACACAAGGGTGGTAGCGGATGAAACTAAATGGAACAGCAGATAATAGCACAAATGCCACCTGACGTCTGGCCTTGGATCATTTAAGTTAACTTCATATTATGTCAATACTGGACACAACAGTTGCTTGTCGCAGAACCGGTTTGTTTTCTGGAAGTGCTTGGCTCTAGCCAAAAAGATATCGAGAACCCTCTTGTTCTGTTTACAATCCATTTACAGCAACGGTACACAGTCCACATTCTACTCCCTCAACTGCAAAGTGCCATAACCCAGGGTTGCAGAAGCACTCTCAACTCACTGATTTCCAGCTGCCTCTGGATCCTGCCCTTGCATCTTTCTCTGTAATCCGACTGCGTAGCATTATACTCGGACATCACTTCAACAAATTTACGTGACAACGTGGAGTGCTGTAAAGAGGAGAGAAAACACGGGTAATGTTAATCTTTCCAAAATACATGTTGGAAGCTGCTGAAGACATAGCTGTGATTAGAGCTAGAATCTATATGTATGGAAAAGAAACGTTAATTAATTTTAAAAAAAAAGCTCTTGTTTCACATCATTTTTTGTTTAAATCTGTTTTATTGATTTTATACAGTTTTCTGAGAGGTGACATTTGACATGTGATGTTTCGCCAAACAATAAAGACATATATATTACACCATAGGCATCTGTTAGCTGTCAATGCCGGTCCTCGTATAGTACCGGCTATACAGTATTCATCATACATGATCTATTCGTTCAGATAGTTATCCGTTGA
This sequence comes from Lissotriton helveticus, assembly GCF_964261635.1. Lineage (NCBI taxonomy): Eukaryota > Metazoa > Chordata > Amphibia > Caudata > Salamandridae > Lissotriton > Lissotriton helveticus. The sequence goes on along the minus strand of NC_136061.1, from coordinate 184,523,198 downwards.
GAAACATTCACGTTATACATCTTTCAGTCATCGCTACTCATTATGCAGAATTACAGATAGTTAGTTATATAAAAATTGACCATGTACAATATTCTGCGAGAGCTTTCTAACTTTGTCGTATAAAGCCAATGAACAGATGGAACAACTAACAAAACATGAACAATGACATTGACCCGCTCATATTACCGCCTTCCCACATCTTCGCTCGCCCTAGTTTCACATCATGGACAGCTTCACTGAATTCATGACCACCAAATATCTCTACCTTTCCGATGCATCTCATGTCACTTTTTTATGTAAAGAGAAACCTTTCATTTACAATAAATTAAACTGCCCTTCTGACATCATCTAAACACACATTTAAGAGAACATCATACAGTTGTATTTGTTAAGTAGTCCTATTATTAAAGGAAACAGATAAAAAAGCATTAAAGATGGATAGGTATTCCTAAATGAGCTAACAGGACAATTCAACTGAAAGGCAGCTAGACACACTTGTAGCCATGCACTGCACTGGCAGTTATCACCCCAAGTCATTCATAGTAAGTATGAGGAAGAATTCGGATTTCCTTCGCCTGAAGAACAGTTACTGATTTCCATGGGAAGATGGGAGCGTTGCATAGGAATTCACAGACCATTTCTAGGTGACGTTGACCCATGGATCTTGGACTGAAAAATGCAGGGTTATGTGACCCACCTCCACCAGTTAAAATGCATCTTGACAGAATACACTTCAGCTATCGTCCCTCGATGATCACATGGACAGATAATATGGGATCAGGTCTACTGCAGTGAAAGCAAAACCATTTCCACACTTGGGAGGTGAGTGCTGTGGCCACTGGTTCATCACCCAATATGGAAAGTACTTCGACAGCAACCACCCTTACTTCTCCCACTCTCACACCAACTGCTCACTAGTAGAGATAATAGACGCAAAGATATTTATAACTAGCTGGGAGAAACCTGCATGAGGACAAGACCGCCCATAGGTTTCCTCTGGCAGCACCTGGTCTCCTTGGAGCATGATTTCAGACCTATGCCAAGTTCTGGTTTCTCTCATCTTCAGCAATCTGCCAACTTTTCCCTCCTTCTATTCCCTCCTGCTATTTCTTCCTGCCAGTCAGATGACCAAGACAGGTTACCCACAACAGACTACATACATCCCTTTATGGCGCGAAGCAAGGGTTTTTGGAATTTGAAAACCTTTGTGAAAAATGCTGGAATGCGATTTGTAAACATGATTTAGAGATGACAACTTTGTGAAATGTTGGTCTTTGATTGTCAAAAATATTTAAAAGTTGATATTTTGTGAGTCTGAAAAATGCAGATCGTTGATTGTTAAACATTTACTAAGGGCAAGTAATTGGCAAAAAGTTGCTCCCAACAGAATTGTTCATTCCTTAAATATCTAATTCACAGAGGCAACAGTACATGTTAACAGACGTTTCTACTGTCTCACAAGCACAACACTGCACCGATATTATGCATTGGCAAAGCAAGGCCTCCCAAAATAAAAACACACTCCTGGCACTTACTAAAGCTCCGATACAACTGACATCATTAGAAGGTTCACCCGCACAACTGGGCAGAAAACACACTTTAAAGTAACATATTTAGAAATGTGAATGCTTTTAGCAAAATAAGAGACACATTTCTAGTTTGGCAGAGAGGGAACTCAGGCGTAAAGGTGAAGGAGTACCCTCTCCACTAAACCCACGGTCTGTCCTCCTAATTTAGAAGCTGGTGGACCAAAACTATGTCGCCGACGGTGCCTACTCTGCCTCAGTTTCGGATATACTTTTCCAATGGGCTAATGGAGTACTGAGAATTGGAGGTTAGCCCTCCCACAGCCAGCCCACCCAACTTAGACTGGGTGATTGAATGTCATTTTTTTGCGGGCTGATACTGACAGATAAAACCTGGGTCAGGACTCTTTTTTATTTTCAACTCTCTGTGAATGGCTGGAAATGTCCCCAATGGCTGCCAGTGAGTCGCACTGGGGCAGGGGGGAGTTAGACAGCTATCTCACGCACCAGTGCCTGCTCGCCCCAATTCGGACTGCCCCCATTTACAAGAGGACAGCTACTAGTTTGCAAATGGGGTACAATGCCAAAGGTTTGTGACCACAAGTGTAGCCACAAATCTTGGTAACATTGCATACTGTCAAGTCAAGTCAAAAACTCTTTATTCGGTTTTTTAAATATGTGAAAAAACCTTAAAAGTACATTTGAAAATTGACATTTAAAATACATATTTACAATTTATATTTCTATTGAAATACAGATGATAATTCATTGAGAGTTTTGACTTTATATGATATACAGAGAGATGGTCACTTTAAAATCAGTCTAAAACAGGATAATAATATAAAAATACAATTTTTGACAAACCTATTCTAAATTTGGCCTATGTCTGACAACAAACTTCTGAAATTTGGCTATATCTTTTGCAATGCACTCCTCTTCCAGAAATTGGAGAGAAAGAAAAGCGGGACGGCATCTACAGAAACCCACAACCTTTAAGATTGGGGTCAGCCAACGTCTTCTTGGTTCGTTATAGAATTTACAGAATAGGATTGTATGGATTGGAGATTGAAAAGAATCATTATCACAAGGGCAAGTTGGTAAAATCGCTGCCCAATCAGTTGTTTTAGGAAAGGTGACTAAGCGATAAAACGTACCCAACCTAAAGCGTATTAATAAAAATCTTTCATACCTCGACAGATTAAACGATAGGTAGGGTTGAACACTCATAGTCGTTTGAATAGTTAGCATGTGTTGGACTGATGTTTTGCTAACCTCATTTGTCAGGCGCAATTGTTCTAAATGCGTCAAGCATAATTGTTTTTAAGATTTCCTAGAGTATTCCAAGATTGATGTGGGAGAGTGATAATAATCAGCCATTCCTAGATCGTAAAAGAAGCTTTTAATATAGGCTATCCACCCAATCTTGTAAGCATTATCTAACGAAAGACAACCTGTATAAACCCTTGACAGAAGATGGTCTTGTCAGACGTCCAAATACGATGCCATAAAAGAAGTGGTTGAATTTTGGCTATGTCTATCAGGTATGAGAGACCCAATTCCAACTGGCATGCGTAAGTCGAGGTACGTTGTGGACAGCTAGGAGAAACCGTAGGAAGCTATATTCAACCTTTTGTAGGCCAGCCAGTTTTCCGTATCCCCACACTCCAGCCCCGTAAAGTGCAATGGGTATGCATTTTGCCTTATATATATGTAAAAGCTCTGTGGGAGGCCTTTGTCCTAGTCTTCGGGAGAAGTTAGCTAATGCGGGTTAGCTAATGCGGTTGGATGAGTACCTTTGTTTTCCTTCTCTGCAACTTTAACTAGGCTTGCAAAATGGCGACTTGCTACTCAAGCCATCTAAGTGCTGTCATCGTTTAGATTTAGCGTCATTTGGAGCGAGGCAGTGTTGACCAACACAAATCAGTGGGCAACACCCTTCCCTACCTGTTACAGAGGCTCATGGAGCATTATCTCCTACATTACATAATTAACATTTTAGAGGTACTATTAGGTATCGTATAGAGTGCATGAGATTCCTGCATTTTTAATTTTTTCACTTTTGTATATAGCACACCTATAGCTTCACCTTCATATTTGGGATCAACATAGTGAGTACTGAGGGGATCTTTCAGTCCTGATGAAGAAGCGTTGATGCTTCGAAACATGTTGACTTTATAGGAGTATCCGCACATTGTAAGCAGGACACCTCCGCATCACCCTTTTAAGAGGTCCAGCATCGGCGACCTATTCAATTTTCTTAAGTCCATGAGGCCAGGTCCTTTTTAATCCACTTTTTCATATTCACACCAGACCCTTCCGCTCACTACCCCTACACAACACATATTATTGTAAAAACAGTGCTACCGCGTAGTCGCTGGTTGTAGCATGCCCCGCCCTGCAGCATGACGGGAAGACCCCTATGATGAAGCATGACACCAAGGGCCCTTTTGGTGTTTGAGGGGTATTTAAGCAAACACTGTGTGCCTCCATCTCTGGATCACAGTAAAACTCTAATTTCATTTTTTTTTAAAACCTTTATGGTGGATCTTTTTGATTTAACTACAGAGTATTAGAGGAGGATGTATCCACGCTCAGTGTCCGTATAAGACACTACCTCTTCACTCCCTAATTTTGATATGTAAAGCTCCTCCTCTTATATCACATTCGAGCCCTTAGGAAATCACCCCAGCCCTGATCCTGAGGAGAACCTATATTGATTGTGGTTCGAAACGCATAGACTATTAACTTGTGGTCTCTTTGTTCAACCAACTCTAATATGGAAGATGAATAAGGACTTCCTATGAAAAGAAATGTTGTCTTTCTTTTTCCAATAATTGATGCATTTGAAACCCTTCACTGATACCAATAGCGTTAAGAGAAATCGCTGTGGCTTATAACCTTGGACTAGTTGAATATTGATCGTTTTGATTTATGTCATTCTGTTTCATCAATGTGATTTAATTTGAGATGAGAAAAATGTTTGTATAGTTTTGCAATTTTTTGCAAATCTGTACAAATATATGATAATATTGCAAAATATTGAGTAATGTATGCGAGCACAGTAATATGTCTTAATTGATTTACAGGTCATGTTTATTAAGTAGAATGATCTTGTGAGAAAAAGTAAAAAACAAAAAGAAACACAACCACCTACTGGTTTTAGTCTCTAGTTTCCAGGCATACTACTGGTAATAAAACACCTAAAAGATGCTGGGATGAATGCTTGCAAATAGTCTAACCAATGGCAATTGCTCCAGGTACCATTCTAGACCATCGTTTTTTCTCCACTGTGCCACTCTACGCAGAGGCCCACCTAATGCAAATCAATATTGGCCTTGTTCCTCGTGGACACTGTCCATCCTGAATCTTGGTCATCTCCCCCCTCCACCCTGCAGCCCACTACTTTCTTAGTTGAGAAATTCGAGAGTCCCATCCCCGAATCTCACTGACTAAGCTACATCCCAGGGCTTGAGGTAACATGCAGGGCAGGCCCTTCTCTAGCAGTGCCCACTGCAACCCCTCATATCCTTATTTTATTATTCCCGGCCCCCTTTTTTATATGTGGGTGCACCTGGATTTTCTGATCACATTTGCGGTGTGGCAGAGCGGGGCTGTGTGTGGAGTAAGGGTCTTGCTCCTTTGGAGTGATGGGAGGATGTTGGTAAGTCGCTTTTCACCTGATTGGGGAGAGCCTAGGCTCATAATTTGGCTGTTGCTGTTTTTGTTTGCTCATGCATCGACCACCAGTGCCAGACTTCTGTGTAGCAGCAGTCTTGCAAGATGAGGAAGTCTGTGTGAGTTGGTTGCCATAAAAACCAGCAGATGCAGGAAACATGTATGACCTTATTGGCTTAATTTCTGTTTGCTGTGGAGAATCCCAATGAGTTCCCCAGATGGAGGCGCGAAACCACCCCCAAGACCACTGTGTTGAGCAATGAGATACATCGGCCTCTGAACAAGACACAGTATGACACCCTGACACTCGCAGACTCTCCCCAGCTGAATATTTACAACCGATTGTCAACCAGGGTGTAACAGCTACATTATGGGTCCACATTTAACCCTCTATCCAAACAATCCAGGAGGTCTGATCACATGGAATCTGACAGAGTGGAGGATGTAAAGGACCAAAGAGGTCACAATGTACTAGAGGTTCATTTATCAGTTGTTTTTCCAGCACCTTAGGGAGAACCTGTTCATTTCAGATCAATACACAACACCTCAACGTGTATTATTCCGGCTGTATCAGAGAGGGGAACCCTAAGAGTCTTTCACTGCATTGGTTGGTACACAGAATTTGGACCAGGGAGTGGAAGGAAGTAGAAGGTCCAGTGTTATCAACGGTTTCAGCTTGTGAAAATGTCCCTTCTGTGGGCAAGGCAGACTCCCTAATGGGTGGCCTTTCCTATGTCAAGATGCTTACCCTGTGGATGCTGGAGATAAAAGAGTAGCCTCTTCTCTTAAGAGTCTACTCTCTCTGACTGCCATTCAGGCAAGAATGTATGTTATATACGATATACACTATATTTTGAGGGATGTTGGTGGAGGCAGAGTGTATATCACACTACTCCATCATGAAACAGGCCTGCTTTTTGTCTGACATTTCTTTGACTGCCTCTCTGTATAAGCAGCTACTTCTGGGTAATCAGTGGATGCGCACCAGCAAATTATGGAGGGCAGATAATTACAAATGCTTCTGCTTCCTAATCTGCATTTCACAGGGGGCACGTTTTTTGTCATACAATAACCAAAGGAGGACCACAAACTGATGACTTGAGTCTGGGCTCCTGCGGTCGGGGTTTTGGCGCACGTTATGTTTTGGCGGTCCTCTCCTCATTTAGGGGCTCAGGACAGTTCTTTTGAGGTTGTGGCTGTGGTCATAGCCCTCTTCACCAACAAATCGTGATACCAGCCAGAGACTCCTTCTCCACCTCCAAAAGCAGGACCATTTTCCACCTCGTACAGATCTTCAAATGCCCGTATGAGGTTGCCTGCTGGCATGAAGCGACTCCTTGTGGTCTTTATTTAGTGGACATCTGGGTACTGGTAATTGTTGAATCAGGATATCAAATGTTATTACTGGAGGGACCAGGAGGATTTCTCCGTTTCAATCGTGGACCTTGTTGACTGCTCCACAGTTCGAACATTCAGTATGGTGACCCTCCAACCTATTCTACCTTTGATCTCTCCAGTGGATTCTCTGTACTCCCTGGATGCCTATCTGCATGTTCATGTCCACCAGATGCCTCAGAAGTACCACGTGGGGCTATCACTATCAGTATTGGGTGCCTCAACTGGGGGGGCTTCCGCTCCCAGGGGCTTTATCAAAATCTTTTTTTTTTAATGTATTCATTACACAACAGCCAACAAGAAAGCCACAGTTCTTCCAGTACGTGTCAAGTAATAATTATACTATATAGTTAATGGTATTCTACCTATTTCTCCTCTGACCCACTTGTCTTCTCCTCTCCTCCTTATTATTTCTTCAATCTCCCAAATGAGTTGTGTCTCTTCCCCACATTGGAATCACATACTGGCTCTTACATCGTTGCTAGGGGAGCCAAATCTCCCATTTTTTCCTTTCTGAGTTTGCCCATTTCTTCTAGGGGGCTGCTCATGGTCTTCCTATACATCAGGGTAATTACTTTGTTTTGTTAGTGGTTCACCCAGCACCCAATCCTCTAGTGGTGAGAATTCCTCAATTATGGTGGTTCTGTGTATGTGGGTTGCCAGGTTATGCCTAAGTTTGGGGTACTAGAGTAAAGGAGCCGGTTTCACTGCTAGGAATAGCGTTCAGCATGTGCAGGTACAGAGAATGATGAATGATTTGGAAAATGTTAATAAGTTATGCGGGTTGAGACAGACACACACTGTTTAGTTGCACAGGAGAAGAATGTGTCGGACAGTGGCAGCTCCTCAGCTAAGGCAGAGGAGCGTTGCCTCACTGAGCAGGTCAAGCAAGGAATACAAAATTATACCAACTCATTGGTATTATCATTTTATTTGTACCCTTGCTCAGCTGGGTCGGGGCACGGCTGCTCTGCTCAAAGAGCAGGTCAGGGCATGAGTGGTTTGCCCACTCCAAGCGCGCAGGACGCTTTGGCCGGCCATCTCAGGCCGGTCAATCCGTCATGCGCACTTTGCATGTTCTACATGCAGGCTGCAACACAGCCTGCATGGAGAACATACCCAGCCTCACATTCTCTGGCTAATCGCAGAAAACCTGCACTCAGACCAATCACAACGCTGCTTTGCAGCATTGTGATTGGCTATCGGGAGGCTGGGAGCCGGGTGGTTCCTGCCCTTGAAGCAGGCAAAGAGAACCGAGGGGAGGCGGCGGCGGCAGACAGGTTATGCCCCCTGGGCTACTTGTTTGTTTGTACTGCACTTTTTTGCTTTGTGTTCCCTTTCCCTTGCTGCTTTTATGCCTTACACTGCTGATGTGAAGCCAGATCTCCGACGACTTGCTCTGGCTGCATTTGTGGTGATCAGCGGCTCCTGTAGACTCATGTGTGATGCTATTGCATAGTCAGAATAATTTGCATATTGACCCCTCACACTGCACTAAAGCACATGAGAATGGAAATCTAAATCGTATTGCTGTGCCGCACAGTTGGTGGAATAGCAGACGCATCCGCATATGGTTGATGCGTTGCTCCTTGGGGTGATGGAAGTATTTGCCGAACTAGTGGCCATTTAGTACTCGCAAACACTGCGGTTCGCTATATCACAGGGTTTGAAACAGCTAAATGGCTTATTGTTATCCTGGCTGAAGACGGCTGATAGCCAGAAACCGGTCCTAGGATGCTTGATTCCGGTCCAGGGAAGACATGACTTGGCAGTTCGGTCTGGACTGTTCCCATGAGGCACAGGGTAAAGACTGATTTGCATATGGTGATGTCTGAACTGGGGTGGCTTGGTGAGCAAAATAACGATGGATTAAACCCAGATCTGTGACTGGGGGTGAATGTTTTGCCATTGCGCAACATTCCGTCCATCATCTTGTGTGTTTTATTGTTATATGCTACATCTATTTAGCAATTCGGTAAGTGGTTACAGAATCTCTAAATGGGTCTAGAAATGGATTACAAATCATTATTTGGAATGGACGTGTTTAGGGGTTTCTTCCAAACATCGATTTGTAATGCAAATTATCAATGTTTGACAATTCAAATCTGGTTGCAAAACATGAAACTTTTACCAACACTTCATAGAAAGAGGTAACCAATTTGCAAAGGGGAAGGGTATGCGTGTAGTGTGGGATCCCTTGCTCTTTGTGAATGTAAATTAATGTTTGAGAGTGGGCAGTAATCCAAGGAATCAGTCCACTCTTAAACATTTTTTAAAAGTTACTTTTTTCTTAAATGCAGACTCCATTCCTTTAAGGAAATCGATTGTATTTAGAAACTAAAGTACGTTATTGAAATACGATCACAGACATGGTGGTGTTGTTAATCCCAGTAGGACCATCATCCCTGTGATGGTATCCAATCATAACAATTCACAATTTAAGAGCTACCTCATGAATATTGATGAGGTAAATTGGAATTGGACCCACTACGATTCAGAGTTTTGTGAACCGAACTATTAGTGCATAGGTTGGTTTCCAAACTACTACGCCAGTTGCAGCAATTCTGGTCACAAATTGTGACCAATATTTTGGCACCAGTGTTTAGTACATCTGTCCCTTGGTCTTGCCGGCAGATCTGGGAGCTGTGCAGATGCAAAAGTGCAGGGTCCCGTGCCTATTTTCTTCCCCTGCACTGGCGCATGAGTAGGGTCTTGAATAATGTTACTTCATCAAGCTCACTGTATTCTGTTAAAAGTCTGCACTGGAGCACATTTCTTGTATCTACTCTCATCCCAACCTCCAAAAGTTCTTTTGGGAACTCTGGTTCCATGCTTGTGCATAAAATCGCTCCAATCTGTTTGCTCTGTCCATGAAACAGGAAGTGACATAATATGTCTTTGCCAATTGGATATTAGTTTTCAAATCCAATCTAATAGCACTTTAACTTCGTCACTAGCTGCTTCCTCTGCGTGTTCATGCCCTGCTTCTCCATATATAAAAAGTTGAAACCATCATTACCACAAATCACAAATGCATGGTACTCAGGGTGGTGGGTTTCTCCCTCTTGACTTCTTCTTCCTGGTTACTTTTGCTCCTAGTTTCCTTTATTTCCTGTTTTTAGGACTCTAGTTCTTCTATGAGATTTTCTTTCAGCTATATCTCCTAGAATCCTGCCCCTCTAGTTTCAGTCTTCATCTATTCCAGTTTGGGGTTTGTGAGTGGCTGGTTTCTCTACACATTTTTTGCTTGGACTTCTGCCTGTCTGAATTTTTAGCGGCACAACAGAGCAACACTTGTTCCGTCAACATGATTTTCAGGTGTGTTAAGCAGCACAGTGGCTACATAAAGGAGTAACTACTGCTTCGGATGGCCTTGATGAGAGAAGAAGTTGTGACCATTATTTGCAGCAGTAGTGAGGCTCGTGTTCACATAAAGTGTCATGGTGTGCAACCAGCTTCGTCATTTACCGCTATTGGTCAGAGCGAACAATACATTTGGTGCCAGGCTGTCGGTCTGAGGTGCTTAGCCCCTGGGTTTCAGGCTTTCCTGCCCCTCCATGCTTCCTTGCGATTCTGCTGTCATGGCATCGGTGCCCTCTTCATTAGTTCTAGCCTTGCTCTATCCCATTCTGTTAAGGCATGAAGTGATTGGTTCTAGTTTTTTTTGTTTCCTAAGGTATTTCCAGCTGGGTTCACCTTGCAGCGCCCTTTCATACCTGATCTTGAGTGCTTGGGTGCTACAGTCTCCGTTGTACTTTTGTCCCTGCTAGGCAATACAGCTTCGTCTGACCTCTTGGAGTGTGCCCTGGTTACTACATGCTTCCTTTTACAGGACTTTGAAGGACAGATCCCTCCATGGGTTGTCTCCCTGTTCTGGGTGCAGAGAGGTTAGGTTCCTTGTCTGAGTGTTTGTTCAAGTTTTATTTTGGTGACCATTCCTTCCTTGCTTGCTTTCTGTCCTGTGAGCTCCTCTGTGGCTGGGCCTTCAATTGCTCCACAGGCCGGTGTAAGTTTGTGCCACTTACCTGACCATGCAGCTGGTCCTTTGTTTGGTAAATTCACGGTAGTAGTGGGGTTGTTCTTTTGCTTTTGAAGGTTCACCCCTGTTCTCTCCAATTACTGGGTCCTCGTGATTTGTCCGGACGATGTTTGGTCCTGCTGTCCCTTTGGTGGCGCCTGGGGTCTTCTTTCTCTTGCCATTTGTGGGGCCTTCTCCCTGGTTGCATCCTGGGCATATGTCTGTCTTCTTGCTTTTTGGGTTTGGTAAATCGTCATTCTGTCACGGTGTAGACTGTGAGTCCTGGCTCCTCTGGTGTCCTTGTCTAGTGGTGGGCTTCTTTTTTTGTCTGTACCACGTGGGAGAAATAGAAGTGGATAATTCTAGCTGCTGCATGGGCTTTGCCTGGTTCTTTTCTTCTGCTGTTTTCAGCTTGTTTCTCTTGGATGCATGATGACTTGCTTGAGCATTGTGCACACCACTAGATAATTACCAAGCCTGCACTTCACAGCAGGATGAAACTGAATGGATGAAGAAGGGAATAAAACACAAATAAATGGGCATTGTCCGAGAGGGGACACAAATGGATGTGGCCTGGCAGAGCTCTGGCACCCTGGCTCTCATAATGGGCATTTGAGAGGCACTTAGGTCTTGGAAACAGAAAGATTCCAGCTCAATATGTTGCAGAAACCGCTGCACATATGAGGATGCCATCAGATTGGGAGCGCAGCAGCTGAAGACCAAAAGAGAAAGCACACATTGAGCGATAAGACAGATTGAAGGTGGAATCCACGTTTTTTCTAAAGTAGTCACACGAAAAAAAGTGAAAGAGCAGCTGTTGACATGGGCTGCAGGTATTGTTGTACCGCTGAAGATTCAAGATGGATGCCGCTTTTAAGCCACTCCAGAAGTGAAGGATCATCCCTTGACCTGGTCTGCAGGTATCATTGTACCCCTGAAGATTCAAGATGGATGCCAGTCCAGAAGTGAAGGAGCAGCCGTTGATCTGGTCTGCAGATATCATTGTACAGCTGAAGATTCAAGATGGATGCTGCTTTTAAACAAGTCCAGAAGTGAAGGAGCAGCCGTTGATCTGGTCTGCAGGTATTGTTGCACCGCTGAAGATTTAAGATGGATGCTGCCTTTAAAGCAGTCCAGAAGTGAGAGAGCAGGCGTTGACCTGGTCTGCAGGTATAATTGTACCCCTGAAGATTCAAGATGGATGCTGCTCCAGTCCAGAAGTGAAGGAGCAGCCGTTGATCTGGTCTGCAGGTATCATTGTACGCCTGAAGATTCAAGATGGATGCCGCTTTTAAACCAGTCCAGAAGTGAAGGAGCAGCCGTTGATCTGGTCTGCAGGTATCAATGTACTCCTGAAGATTCAAGATGGATGCCAGTCCAGAAGTGAAGGAGCAGTCGTTGATCTGGTCTACAGGTATCATTGTACAGCTGAAGATTCAAGATGGATGCTGCTTTTAAACAAGTCCAGAAGTGAAGGAGCAGCCATTGACCTGGTCTGCAGGTATCATTGTACACCTGAAGATTGAAGATGGATGCCGCTTTTAAACAAGTCCAGAAGTGAAGGAGCAGCCATTGACCTGGTCTGCAGGTATCATTGTACACCTGAAGATTGAAGATGGATGCCGCTTTTAAACCATTTCAGAAGTGAAGGAGCAGCCGTTGACCTGGTCTGCAGGTATCATTGTACCGCTGAAGATTCAAGATAGATGCCGCTTTTAAACCAGTCCTGAAGTAAAGGAGCAGCCATTGACCTAGTCTGCAGGTATCATTTTATGGCTAAAAGCTCTGCAGAGAGCAAGGGTGGAGATGAGCATGAACAAGGTGTTGGCAAAGCACTGCGGCTGCTGAGAGCAGTGATGAATAACCTGGGGCCCTACACCCTGCTCAAAGGCCCTATACCAGGCAGCTAAGAGAAAGCCGAAGACTAGCCGCTGGGTACTCGGAGCAGGATGGAGGTTCAGGGCCCTACGTGCAGAAAGTTCAGGTCGGTGTGCATAGTGGGTGGTAAGAAGAGTCAAGTCTGATCCGAGCAAAGTCCTCCAGGAATGGAAGGCAGGAGGGGATGGATGGGGAGGAGTGCTCTGGGCCCATTAAGTAAAATACATTACTACACCATATTAAAAATCAGAAAATTACGTTGGGAGCACAAAGCTTTTAATCCCCTTTTCAAAAAGAGGCTGCTATCTTGAAGCCTCTCCGGTGTTTTGAAATTCTCAATGTAGGCTTCCCTGAATAAATCAGACAGACTACCTTGTAACACAGGTTAGCTCTACCAAAACAGAATAACAAAACACACATGCCATAGTGCTGCCACCAACAACAACACCGGCAACAATCAAAGAGGCCCTTTTGTGTAAGAAAAAGACAAAAAGCACCCCTTAACATGGGCATGCCCACAGGGGAAACCACAAATGCTCAGGGGGATATGTAAGAGCCAGTGACCATAGGAAATTGGCAAGCACTCCTGCAGGAGTTTAAAATGGAAACTGGCGTAATACGCATGGAATAGGTGAAACCGCTGGCAGATAAGACTGCCACCTGCCAAAAATGGAGAGTAGAGTGGGTCACACTGAAATTGCTTCAGCAGCACAAGCCTTCAACAAGACACCCTATTTGAAAGAGTCCTCAGACAACATAAGTCATACAAAACAATGACAGCCAACATTGCCAATGGCGAAAATAATTCACAACGTAACAGTCTGCGACTTAAAGGTTTTAATATGGAACTCCCAGAAGCCGAACTAACAACCCATGTGTAAAGGTTTTCCTGCACCTTACTTGAAGCCCTGGATAATATGGAGATCATGTTAAACAAACCTCCTAAAGTGTATTCGGAGTCCCATAGAAAAAAAGAATCACAAACTCGATGACCTAACTCAAATCCATTTTTTTGATTAAAAGAAGAGACATTTGTTGCAACCAGGAAAAAGGAAAGAACATTGAAGACAACATCACTATTTTTCAGAACGTGTCCCTGTATACTCCCAGCTGGAGGTAGATTTTAAAGATATAACAATTTATCTGAGTAATCACAAAATCCCCCATCGTTAAGGATTTCTATTTGCTCTTTTGTTCTTCTTTAACAACAAATGGCATACGATCTACGACAAGAGAAGGCATTGTTAATCCTGACAATAAAACTCAGGCCACAGTTAATGAGGCGATCACTCGGCAGCACATGAGAGTGGCAGACCCAATGCACTCTAAAGTACAAGGCGGAGATGAGACGCGTGCAGACCGTAGAGGAAAAGAATCCCATGGGGGTACATCAGATGAATACTGGAGAGAACCGAGACTGCTCCCTTTGTCTTTTTCATGGGCCTAAAGCCAATTCAGTTTTTCCCTCTCCCTCCCAATAGGCCTATTCAACAAAATTGCAATAACCTACCATTATCTCCGTTCTCAATAGTCAGAGATAATGGTATACTTGGAAATGAACTAATCCCGGTCGGGCTACTTGCAATGTTCTTTTTTGTCATTTGCATTGCATCACTTTCTTCCAGATGCCACCCTAGGCGCTCAGATTAGACAGCCAGTGAGTTCAGGAGAGAGTGTGGTCGCTGCCCTCTAAGACACGTTTGGTTGATAACCTCGAGAGGTTTAAAGTAAGTCTTAAGAACAGTTTATGCGTTACATTTTCCCAAGTTCAATCCTCCTTTTGCTTTTTCTTGTCCTGTGTTTTCTCTCACAAAATCACGGGTAAAGCTCAATACCAGGCCCCCATTTGATGAATTTCCACAAAACTTTCCAGACCTATTGTTTTTTCTACACTGGCTGCGGATTGGTCACGGTGGTGCAAAGGTAAAAGGTGTGGGAGGGGGGACAAAATGCATTTTTCTACCAATGCATTTTCTATAGACTTTTGTATCTCGCATAACGAGAATACAGCTGAACAGTCATTATGTGGCTGGTTAATGATTGCCCTTACAACAGGGGCGTAACACAGGCCCCTGCAGCCCCCGCGGTGCGGGGGGGCCCTCACCCTCCAGGGGGCCCCATCAGCACCGCACTTCTGCTGGGAGCTCTAGATTGAGTCCAGAGGGGGCCCCTTCACGTACCCTGCAAGGGGGGCCCCTCAAGGTTCGTTGCTCCACTGCCTTAAAATAATGTAAAGGCAGCCATGTTGGTTTCAGATACATTTTGCCAGTGTTCTGCGTTTCGCCTTTAAATGTAGGTAACTATTTGTTTATTACAGTAGTAATAGATAGGGAAATATATGCATACGTTCCTATATATATATTTTTTAATGTACAGTGTTCCGCGGTACTGAGTCAGGAGTACCACAGTATAAAATAAAACAAATATGCTAAAAAAAAAAAAATACACTGTAGTGCCCTTGATTTTACAAATATTGAGAAGTATAGAGTGTTTTCTATTTTTAACATATTTAAATATTCACGGAGCAATGCGTTAATACCTACAAATGGATGTATGACATTACAACGCATGCTTTTACATCGCATGCCTTTACAACACAAGTATTACAACGCAGTCCATTACAACGCATAGTGCTTTGGGGTGCTGGATAGTGAATAGTTTAATTTACTATTCCAACTCCAGTCCCCGTGGACACTAGGGAAGGTTATTGGATAGTAAATTAACCTATTCCCTATCCTAGAGCGCCCCCCAGAGCAATCCGTTGTAATAGTTTGCGTTGTAATGGTTGAGTTGTAAAGGCTCTGTGATGTAAAAGTTGCGTTGTAAAGGTTGTTTACCCCTACAAATGAATGCGCTGCTTAAAAAATGTACTCACTAAACTCATGTAAAAATATATAGAAAATGCTAAATACATTTCTCTACCTGTTAACACATCAATAAGGTGTTAATGGGTAGGGAACAACAATGAAACCTACAACTTACTTAGATCTAAGACCCTAACCCAGAACGCAGCGAATGCAAAAAGCAGCCAAAATGTGCCGATAACATACTGCATTTTACGTTTGGAAAACACAGCCGTTAGCCAATCACAATCTGCCTTATGATGCGCATGTACCACGGTATACTGGAAACTTAACATGGTATACCGCAACGCAATATATCAATATTTGTAAAATTATAACTTTAACACTACTTACACTATTAACACATTCTACCCAAAATTACCATTTACAACATATAACCAATTTTCCTGCCACATTACATCTACATTGCATAACACATTTTCACCCTATGTCTGTTTCAATTGCCACACTCCACTGTACGCCGCTACACTACTCCATTCTACACCACTCCACAGTACTCTACACCACTCCACTGTATGTTATTACACTCCTTTAAACTCTACACCACTCAATTTGATGACACTACACTGTACATCACTAATTGTGCGCCATTTCACTCTATGCTATTCCAAAGTTCGGAACTCCACTCTATGACACTACACTCTACGCTGTTCTGCTCTAAGCCACACCACTGTACGCCACTTCAGTATACACCACTGCACTGTACGTTATTTCTCTGTACCACTCCACTCTATGCCAATCCCCTGTATAACTATTCACTGCATTCTATTACACTGTACATCACTCTATTCTATGGCACTACACTCTGTGCCACTCCAGTGTACGCCCATCCACTCTATCGTAATACATTCTATGGTATTCCACTCTATGCCACTCTACTCTATGCTATTCTACTATGTGCCATGCCACTCTACGTCACTACACTGTACTCCAGTAACACTCAATGTTATTCCACTCTATACCATTGCACTGTACGCTACTCCACTGTATGCCTCTCCACTCTTCGCCATTATACTCTCTCCTACTCCACTGTACGCCACTGCCCTCTACAACACTCTACACTATACCACTCCACAGTACGCTATTACATTGTAAACCACTACTGTCTACCCTTCTACACTTTACCCTGATCCACTCTACAGTATTCCACTCTAAAACAGTCCACCCAATGCCACTACACGTTGTGCCACTCCAGTTTACGTTATTCTACTGTATGCCACTACACTGTACGTCACTCCATTCTATGCCACTCTAATCAATGCTTTGCTACTCTATGCCTCACCACTCTACCACACTCCAGTGTACACTATTCCACTTTATACCACTCCAGTAAATGCCACTCAAGTTTATGCTATTCATATGTATCCACTACACTGTACTTCACTTCACTCTATGGCAGTCCACTCTACAACACTTCACTGTATGCCACTCCACTCTATGCTACTCCACTGGATGCCCCTCCACTCTAACACAATCCTCTGTACGCTACTGCACTGTATGCTGCTCAACTGTACGCCACTCCAGTCTACGCTGTTACACTAATACACTGTACACTATTCCTTTGCACAAGACTTCTCTCTATGCTATTCCACTCTTTGACACTCCTCTCTACGATAGCTATTCCACTGTACGCCACTCCAATCTACACCACTCGACTCTACGCCACGACAATCCACGGTGCGCTATTACACTGTACATCGCTCAATTCTACGCCATTCCATTGTACACCAATACACTCTACCCTACTACAATCTACCCTATTCCACTGTACAACACTCATTCTATGCCACTCTACTGTACACTATTCCACTCCATGTCACCACACTGTATGCCAGTAACATTTCATGTTATTTCACTCTACACCACTTCACTGTATGCTACTCCACTGTATTCCACTCCATGCCACAACATTCAACGCTATTCCACTGTACGCCACTACACTCTACCTCCCTCCATTTTACACCACTACATTGTACGTCACTCCAGTCTACACTACTCCAATGGACACCACACACTGTACCTCACTCCACTCTACTGTATACTACTCCACTCTATGCCACGCCACTCCACTCCACTCCACCCCACTCTAGTGTGCACTATCCCAGTGTATGCCACTCCACTCTATGCAATACCACTACAGGCCACTATTCTGCACCTCACTCCACACCAATCCACTCTTTCCACTGTACACCACTCCACTCTAACACACTCCATTGTACCGTGCACAACTAGACTGTATGCTATTCCACTGTATGCTGCTCAACTCTATGACACATTATTCGACACCACTACACTGTACGCCAATGCACTCTACACTATTTCGCTGTATGCAATGCCACTGTACGGGTGCTCCACCTGGCACACATAGTTGCCATTACCTTCCAGCCTGGCTATTAAGGCAGTACAGTTTCTTGAACTTGTGAACTGATGCCCAAGTCTGGCCTGGCAGATACTCAGAACATGCACTTTGCGAGAAAACGTAGTAGTGGCAACCTTGGCAGTGGTGAAATGAGCCTGCACTTCTTACAGAAGTGGCTTTTTGGCCAATCCATAGCAGATCTTAATGCAAGGAACTATCTACCTAGACCTTTCTGCAACGCCTACCTTTGTTAGCCCAATAGAACCCCAAAAAAGCTGATCACCCACCTAATGGTCCTTGGCACGACTGATATAAAATATCATCTTCAATAAACATTTAAAGAAAGACGGTTGGTCCAGTGAATGGAAAAAAAATCCAAAAGGGCAGAAAAGTACCTCTGGGCTACAGATAAAACAAACAACACAACATCAAACAGCTTGGCTTGTAAGGAGTTTATGTTGTGGACTTCACACCAGACTAAGAATTTGCCACATTGCCCAGCGTAAATGGACTCTAGAGTGATGCATTGCCACTAGGATAACATCCACAACCTCAGGTGGTAAATCAAACACAGTTAATTACCATCTCTCAATCTCCACACAAGAAGGTATAGATTGCTCAGGTTTAAGCACAGAAGCTCTGAGTACCACACTCTCCTGGATCAATCTGGAGCCACTAGGGTGACTTGTGCTCAGCTGTTCCTGATCTTCAACAGAAGCTGGGGTAAGAAAAGCAGAGGCAAAACGGTATACAGGAGTCCTGTGCTCCATTCTAGCCAGAATGCCTCTCTTAAAGAAAGTGTCCTAGGAACTCCAACATGCAGAAGTTCTGACATTGCACATTATCGATGGCGGTGAAAAGATCCAGCCTGGGTTCTCTCCACTGTCGGAAGTAGCCCTGTGGCGGGATGCAACTGCCATCCATGATCCACCAGACATTGCCGGCTCAGTTTGTCTGCCCTTGCATTTAAAGGCTCCATTATTAGCTAACTCTATAGGTGCAGTGCCTCCTGGCACAGGGCCTCACCTGGTCATGCTTGTTGCAGTACCACATGGTGGTGGAGCAGTCAATAGGAACCTGCACCAGACTTCTCTCGATAGGCAACAGGAAGGGCTTTAACATTAGGGGGATGGCCCTCATCTCCAACAATGTGGGTTTACAGCAGAGACCAGAGTCCTCTTACCTCCTCCTCTCCCAGGTGCCTTCTCTGGCCCAGCAGAGAAGCATCTATCACCACTGCCCGTTCTGGGTGGGGAAGGAAGAGGGTCTGCCACAGGTCAAGTTGCGGTCTACCAGCCACCAGTGCAAATTTTGTGTAGTCTCCTCCGAAACCTAGGTGACATAAGACAGGTTTCCTAGGTGCTCAGTCCACTGAGAGTCCAGATCCCACCGCAGAGCCTGCATATGCCACCTCGTGAATTGGTGAAGCAGAGTGCATTAGGCTAACAGACCAAGAAGCCCTAGAGCTGCTCTCACTGAGCTCCAGGATTGAGGCTGAATCGGGATCAATAGCTGAATGCCCTGGATCTGTTGCAAGGGAGTAAAGGCCAAATTGCACAGTGTCCAGGCCTGCTCTTCTAAAAGGAAGTATCTGCAAAGGAGTCAGATGTGGCTTTAGCTCATTGATCGGGATCTCCAATGATGTTAGAAGGTTTTCCATCATCTGGAGGTGGCCTACGTCTAACTGTGAGGACTCAACGTTCAACAGCCAGTTCCTGAGGTTAGAGAAAACTGGCATCCCCAAACTCCAAAGATGAGCAGTGATCACCATCATCACTTTAGTGAATTACTGAGGTACAGGGGCATAGCTTTCCCAGTAAAATTGAGGGGTGTGGGGGGGAGATTTTACAACAATCACGCTGGCATGTCATGTTAAAATAAATAATATGAGAAACACAGCATAAGAGAGGATTAAGGGGCATTGGAAAGGGAGAGGAGTATGAATTGTTAGGAGTACTTAAAACTTACTATTTTGAAAACTAACCAACATGTTTTAATATCTGAAAAACAGAGACAAGAGTATGTGTACTTTTGTCTGTGTGTATATGTAAAAAAATCCCAGGTGAAATCTGACAGACACTTCACCATACCAGACTGAAAGCACCTGTACCCAACTATTTATTAGAGAATACATTTATTAGGGAGGTGTACCACCCCAAACACCGCACCTGAAGCTATGCCCCTGCTGTGGTAAGGTAAAAGGGGAGCACAGCAAACTGAAAATACTCCTTGAAATGAAATGAAATGAAAATGGGTTTTGTAAAGCGCAATAGTTGCCCTGAGGCGTCCAAGCGCTAAAAAGAGACAAAGGTGCTAAACCCAAGAGACACAAGAAAAGCAGAGAGGAAAGGCTTTATTTATTGAACAGAAAAGTTTTCAACTGTTTACGAAAAGAAATGAGATTAGAGTTGGACCTTAAGTGAAGGGGAAGAGTATTCCACATCTTAGCTGCATTAAATGAGAAGGAGCGACCTCCGGCTCTAGATCTCCTGATCTTGGAGACTGTGACCAGAAACGCATTTGATGAACGCAACTGTTTGCTTGAATGATAGGGGGTGATTAAAGAGTGGTTGATCGCTGGTCCTGTTTCCCAGAAGGCCTGGTGAGCGATACATAGAGATTTGAAATTGATTCTCTCCCTAACGGGGAGCCAATGCAGGCTTCTCAGCCCGGGTTTGGCTGAACTCCTGCGGGGGAGCTGAAGAAGTGTGCGCGCGGCACAGTTTTGGATTAGTTGGAGTTTCCGCAGGATATATTCAGGAGCTTCTAAATACAGAGAATTACCAAAGTCAAGGCGAGATTGAATCAGGCCTTGGATCACAGTTTGTTTAGCTTCAAAGGGTAACAGAGGAAGAATCTTCCTAAGGAGTCTGAGCAGACCAAAACAGGTGGAAGATAGCCTGGTTGCCTGGCTGTCAAATGTCATGGACTTGCCCAGCCAGACACCAAGACTCTTTATGGTGTCCTTAGGGGCTGGTGGCGGGCCAAGACAGATGGGCCATATAGAGTCGATTGTAGATGGAGCAGAATGGCCTAAAAGCATAAGCTCTGTTTTGTCTCCATTCAACTTAAGACATGACGTTGTCATCCAGTTTTTCACTTCCTCTAGACATCCTGCTAGATCAATTTTTCCTGATGAGCTATCTCCCTGCGCAAGAGAAACCACTAGCTGAGTATCGTCCGAATAGGCAATGATCTTAATACCATATGGACGGACGATCTCAGCAGTGGTCTCATATAGACGTTAAATAACGTCGGGCTCAGAGATGAGCCTTGTGGGACCCCACATGTCAGGGGTTTACTGGAGGAGATGGAGTCTTCCTCAAAAACTTGAAAAGTTCTATCACTCAGAAAGGATTTTAGCCAAATTAACGCTCTGCCAGATATTCCTACATTACAGAGACGCTGCAATAGGATTCTGTGATTTACCGTATCAAATGCAGCACTTAGATCGAGGAGGATAACTGCCACCAGTCCCCCTCGGTCTAAGATCTCTCTGGTTTTTTCCATCACCGCGAGCAGGGCAGTTTCTGTCCCATGCTTAGGGCGAAAACCTGTCTGAGTAGCATGAAGCAGATGGTTACTCTCCAGAAATAGTGTCAGGAGGCCGTTAATATATTTCTCTAGGATTTTACTGGTCCAGGCGTGCAGGGAGATAGGACGATAGTTACTCAGATTGTCAGCATCCAAGTTAGGTTTTTTCAGCAATGCCTGAACCATGGCCTGTTTCCACATCGGTGGAACAGTGCCTGAGGAGATGGATGCATTGAGTACATCCAGTATAGTTGGAAGAACAGTGTGGGATACAGCAGCCAATATACGGGGGGGCGGGATCACAGGGGGAGCCTGATTTTACTTGTATCATTAGAGGAGCAAGTATTTCCGAGGTTAACTGGGGAAGCTGATAAAAAATGGGTATAGGGTTACAGATAGCTTCCGGGGAGAGCGGAAGAGGTAAATCCACGTGGTTATTCAAGCCCACATCGGGGAATTATGAATATATTAGATGGGTTTTTTGAAAGAAAAACTCCGCCATATCCTTACAATGAGATTGTGCATTGTGATTAGCTAAGGAAGTTTGAGGGAGCTTAGTAAGGCTTTTCACAATTTGATATATTTCCTTAGGTTTGGAGCTATCCGCAGAGATTTTTCTGGTGTAATATATAGATTGGGCCATTTTTATCTCCCGTTTATAAGCTCTTATTGCCTCTCTATAAGTAACTTTATCTGCCTCAGCGTACTCCAGTCGCCATTTTCTTTCCAGTCTTTTGCACTGGCATTTTCTTTCCCTGAGCTCCGCTGAGTACCAGGGGGCTGACTTCCTAGATCTTTTTAGGACCGTTTTCTGAATGGGCAGTGTGGAATTAAGGGAGTCAGTATCCAGTTATTAAAGTTGTTATTCGCTGCCATGGGCTCCTGGCTAGTTGGCAACCTTGGACCACATAAAACGACAATGGGAATGCAGGATGGGGACATACACGTAATTGTCCTGGAGTTACCAGGTAATTATTCAATCACACAGATCTAGGACATTCTTTGGAAAGTGTTCGATTTTTAACTTTGCAAGGCATTCAGAGGGTGAAAATCTAAAATAGGATGAAGGTCTTTGTCTATCTTTGGCTTGAGGAAATACCTGGAGTAACAACCCAACCCTCCTTTCGAAGCCAGCACCCTCTGGATGGCCTCTTTGGCAATCAGGGCTTGAACCTCTTGCAGCACAATGGATATGTGTTCCTCTGAAAACTACTGTGATGTGGGAGGAAGCTGTGGTGGGTAGGAAAGAAACAGGAGGGCATAACCCTGCAGGATGATCTGAAGGACCCATCTGTTGAATGTGATGGACTGCAACCCAGGGGGAGAATGTTTGATCCTGCCTTCAACAATGGGACTTGGGGGTTGAAGCCACAGAACCGGGGGACTGAGAAATATGGTGCACCTGAGGACTTGTGCGATGTCTGCTTTATCCACATCCACAAAATGGTTGGAGTCGCTGTTTCCGTAGTGGCAGGGCATGGGTACTGTGTATATGCTCTCTTTCTTCCCCTGCCCCTTAGGCTGTTTCTTGCCGCCGCTTAAACCTCCACTTTTACTGTTATTCCTCTTGTTGTTTGTTGCCTCATCATTAGTCTTCTCATTGCCATCCTCAAGTATTCCCGGATCCTTAACTCATGTTCTTTTTTTTCTTCTATAGTGTAACATTGTGTAATTGTTTTGTAACTTTGTGTTAATTGCTTCCTGCTGATACTCTGTAAAGCACTCTGATACCTCCGAGTCTAGCCAGCGCTATATAAAACTCATAATAAATAAGTATATGCCAAACATCAGAAGGTATGATACTGATGAGAAAACTGTTGAGAAGGGGTGAATAAGCCCAAGAAACGCGCTTTGGCGCTACTTCCCTTAAATCGTTTTTAGGGCAGAATCAGCCTTTTCGCCAACTAGGCGGGATTCATCAGAAGATACAGCAAAGAAGGATACCTGCACATCTTCGCAAAAGCCAGTAGATTGCATTCATTCATGGTGTCAGAGCACCATACTTGCGCCAACCACTCGCCCTAAGCTATCTGTAGTATTCAGGCCTTCTACATATTTGGCTGTCCTGAATAGTTTAAGCCAGAGAAGCACAGAATATGTATGGGACCACTGGCAAAGAAGTAATGGCTCAGGTGAGGTTGTCCTAGGGTGCAAAACCTCAGTAAGAATGTTTGCCTTGAATTAAACATAACGGTACAAAAGGGGGTGGTGATGGACGGAGCATCTGAACCAATCAAACACTCACACAGAGTACACAGATCTGGGTTTAATCCATCACCGTTCTTTAGCCCACTCTGCCACCCCAGTTCAGACATGGCCATATGCAAATCAGTCTGACCCTGTGCCTCATGGGAACAGTCCAGCCCGAACTGCCAAGTCATGCCTTCCCTGGACCGGAATCAAGCTTCCTAGACCCGTTTCTGGCATTCCTGCCGTCTTCAGCCAGGCTTGCTTGAATCCAGTGGCAAAGTGAGCAAGGGACTCAACGTCTGAGCATACCCTGCCAACTTATGGCGAACAAAGCAGTACAAAAGGGGGTGGTGATGGACGGAGCATCTGAACCAATCAAACACTCACACCCAGTCAACAGATCTGGGTTTAATCCATCACCGTTCTTTAGCCCACTCTGCCACCCCAGTTCAGACATGGCCATATGCAAATCAGTCTGACCCTGTGCCTCATGGGAACAGTCCAGCCCGAACTGCCAAGCCATGCCTTCCCTGGACCGGAATCAAGCTTCCTAGACTGGTTTCTGGCATTCCAGCCATCTTCAGCCAGGCTTGCTTGAATCCAGTGGCAAAGTGAGCAAGGGATTCAACGTCTGAGCATACCCTGCCAACTTATGGCGAACAAAGCGGTACAAAAGGGGGTGGTGAGGGACGGAGCGTCTGAACCAATCAAACACTCACACCCAGTCAACAGATCTGGGTTTAATCAAATTTTTGAGTCCCTTGGCAGTTCGGGCTGGACTGTTCCCATGAGGCACAGTGTCAGACTGATTTGCATATGCCATGTCTGAACTGGGGTGGCAGAGTGGGCTAAAGAACGGTGAAGGATCAAACCCAGATCTGTGGACTGGGTGTGAGTGTTTCATTGGTTCGGATGCTCTGCCCATCACAACCCCCTTTTGTACTGCTTTGTTCGCCATAAGTTTGGCAGGGTATGCTTAGACGTGAGTCCATTGCTCACTTTGCCACTGGATTCAAGCAAGCCTGGCTGAAGTCGGCTGTAATGCCAGAAACCGGTCCTAGGAGCTTGGATCCGGTCCAGGGAAGGCATGGCTTGGCAGTTCGGGCTGGACTGTTCCCATGAGGCACAGGGTCAGACTGATTTGCATATGCCATGCCTGAACTGGGGTGGCAGAGTGGGCTAAAGAACGGTGAAGGATCAAACCCAGATCTGTGGACTGAGTGTGAGTGTTTGATTGGTTCGGATGCTCTGTCCATCACCACCCCCTTTTGTACCGCTTTGTTCGCCATAAGTTTGGCAGGGTATGCTCAGACGTTAGTCCCTTGCTCACTTTGCCACTGGATTCAAGCAACCCTGGATGAAGACGGCTGTAATGCCAGAAACCGGTCCTAGGAAGCTTCAATCCGGTCCAGGGAAGGCATGGCTTGGCAGTTCAGCTGGACTGTTCCCATGAGGCACAGGGTCAGACTGATTTGCATATGCCATGTCTGAACTGGGGTGGCAGAGTGGGCTAAAGAACGGTGAAGGATCAAATCCAGATCTGTGGACTGGGTGTGAGTGTTTGATTGGTTCGGATGCTCTGTTCATCACCACCCCCTTTTGTACCACTTTGAATTAAACATAAGGCAGCTGTAGGTCTAGCACATCAGTTGCATGTGCAATCACTCTGGCAATCATTCCGTTGGGGGTCCTATGGCAAAATCTACTATGTAGCAAAGGAAGTATAAATTCCACTGGCCCTGTGCGAGCTCATCATCACCATCATTATTATGAGGTGGTGACAAACTCTGGTCCAATCTGAGCAAAAATCCTCTGAGGAAGGCTTTGTGATAGATGAAAAGGTTTGCCTGAAATCAGATTGCTTGGGAACCAGGAGCAGTGGAGTCAAGGCACAAACTCAATTAGGTTTGGAAGAGTTTTATTTCGAGGTCAGATACCAGAGTCGGCAGGGGCTCAACATCCGGCGCCAGCAACGTTGGGATTCATATTAATGAAGAAGGGACTAGAGCAGGCCTTGGAGCCTGAATGGAAGACAGTACCAGAGTCGGTGCAGATTCTGAGGGGAGTTTCAGGGGCTGAGATGGCACCAAGGGAAGACCTACCAGCAGTAACCTCGTAGTCACAGCACATTTGATAAGTAATCAGATTAAAACTGTAGAAAATATGCCTTTTCTGCGAGCTCACCCCCGAGTTTTTACTTTTGCTGGACTCTATACTTTTGCTGGGTTTAGAACTGTGCGCTTTACCCCAGCTTACCAGTAGTAAAGTGCCTGTGCTCTCCTTTTAACATGGTCGAATTTGCATTCTCCTTATTGGTATACATAACTTGCCTAGAAGTCCCTAGAACATGGTATAAAATGTACCTAGGGTCTAGAAGTTAAATATCCCTTGTGGAATGCAGCACCAATAGTGTCATACGCAACAGTGACAGTGCAAACATAGCTTCAGCCCTACCACTGTAACATGACTGTAGCAGTGTAAATATCCTTTTGACAGGTCAAAACCTTTCTTTTAGATATTAATAAGTTACTCCTTTGTAGGCCTTGTAGCCTACAAGATAGGGTGCATGGTATTGAAAGTAGGACATTTAGGGGGTGGTTTATATGTTGGCGAAATGTATACTCCGTGGCAACTATATCATTGTCGTTTGGGGGGCTCTTGTCCTCTACCTGATTGCACGGGCCTTCTTCATGTAGGATGTCTGGAGTAAGCAGCAGACGCTGGTTCTCTGTATGGCTATTGCGGGTATTGCTGTCGCTGTTAATGTAGTGAGTAAAACCGATATCAATATGTCTGGTAATTCCTTCTGGATGAGAATGTCCGTCATCCTCCAGCACTTTAAAAGGGCTGAAAACGCCGCTGCTGCAGAATGTCCAATGACCTTGCGGTCTCTGTGTCTATTTTTATGGACTGAAGTGCATCATCCACAGGTTTGCCGAACAATGCAGTGGAGCAGTGGTGGCCTGATAATTTGAAACCCGCTCCGTCACCGAAGGAGACGGTAAAGAACTTGGGTGTCTGGTTCGACACCGGTCTAACATTTGAGAAGCAGACAAGAGCTGTCGCCGCTGTTTGCTTTGGGCTCCTGAGAGGACTGAGGCCCTTGCTTGGTTTCTTTCCTCCAAGAGTACGCCAAGCCATCTTGCAGGCCTCCATTCTTGCGAGGCTTGGTTATGGCAACGCCTTATATCTAGGTGCCAATAAAGCGAGCATTAAACGCCTGCAGAGTGTCCAGAACGCGGCAGCACGTAAGCTAGTGGCACTCCCAAGATCTCAATCAGTGGCCCGGGTGCTCTTGAAGTTGCTCTGGCTGCCAATTGAAGCCCGCATTCAGTTCAAGGTGTTGTGCATCGCGCACAAAATTCTAAAGGGCTATCGGATTTACTGAAGCCTTACTTGCCCAGGCGCGCTCCCTCGAGTAAGGAAAGCGAGGGCAGGGGGTCGCTCGTTTGGCTTTTTGGCAGCCAAACTTTGGAATTCCCTCCCAGCAAGCATCCGAGTCATCCCTAATCTTTTGACGTATGGAAGTCCCTAAAAAAATGGCTGTTCCCCACTATCTGATATTTGACGCTTGTGAGTTTCCCTGTCTCCCTTCTGGTTTCTGGTTGCGCTCGGACGCCTCGTCGCTGAGGCAGCCATGCGCATTACAAATCTTTAAATAAATAAATAAATAATAAATGCCTCTCCATCATAAGGCATGTCCAAAGGGTGTACTTGGACTTCTTCTAAATGAGGTTGCCTTCAGGCAACCTTGTCTCCTTAAGACCACTGCTCCTGCAAGCTGGTGAAAACCTGTAGTGGCCAAGTCTATTACAGTGTTTATTATCTCTGCAAATGCTCTCTCACCTTCCTGAATTATTGCTCTGACCTAATCCTTCTTGTCTTCAGGCAAACATTCAATAAAGCCTCTAAAATCTGTTCATACTTACCTTTTGTACCTGCCCAATATGGTTAACACTTTAGATGCACAAACTGTGGTAGCTGGTATCGCTGAATTCCATTTACCAATGTTGTCAAGGAGTCCTCCCTCCTAGTCTTTTGGAGCTGAACAATGAATGGATGGGTTCCTAGACCACCTCTGAGCAGTCTGCATTACTACTGAAACTGGTCTTGGGTGTCCTAGGAGACAAGCCAGTGCATCGTCAGGAGATTTGTATTTAGTTTCCAAATGAGAGAATATAGCAGCCACAATTGTTGGGTTTTTCATTTGTTTTAAACCATATGAACGTAAATTCATAAACAAAACAATCAGTTTGTTTCACTGGAATAGGAAGATCAAACCACTTTGCAGCCCTATCCACCAGAGCAACGAATCCTCCAATGTTGCCAAGAGGAGAACTAGTTGGTGATTGTGTTGGTGGAGTGGAAATTGGCGTTACATAGTCCACCCGCTATGAACATGTGTCAGAAGGTGGGTCTTTTGTTATTTTTCCCTCTTCTAACTCCTCGCCATCGGTATAGTCATAATGAATAGGGATGAGTGGAAGGTGCCTTGCTAGAGGGGAGTGCCCAGCACCTAAGCTTGGACTAATTAGGGTATGAACCATTCTAGGAGTGTGCAAGGAGGCAAAATTATGGGGAGCATGCTTTGTTTGAGAATGTAGAGACTGAGCGCTTGACTCTGTAAACCTCTTATAATAGTCTGCTTAAACTTTTGCAGATCTTTAACCAGAGCTGTTGGTACCTGCATCATTTGCTCTTGGTATTGTATTGTTCATGATGTGTGTCATACTCATAAGGTTCTGCAAAAGCCTTTCCAGATCTTGGATTTTCATGTTGTTCTCAGAAAGAGTGACCCCCTCTCCAGTTATACGTTTTCCTCATCTTCAAGATCCTGCAATTTTACGTGGAGCTGATGGAACTATATGCAAGTCCAAAAGAGCAATCGTTGTCTGATTCCTCATCGTCCATAATTGTGCAGGCGGCAAAGGTGAAACCTTTTCTGTAATGAGCATTACCTCTTTTGCTCTCGTTGATGGCGTCATCAACGGCTGTTTGTGATGTGTGGAAAATGTTGATGGTTGCATTGTTGAAATAACTGATTCCTGACCCACTGATGATGATTCCTTCAGTGCCGAAAGTCTCACCTTCGTCAACATTACAGCCGTCGACTGTATTGTCAACTTTGACACCATTGACATGGATGCTGTTGTCATTGTTATAGCCTTTGATTATGTGGTCGGCTCCGTCATTGTAGACATTTTGGTTGACGATTTCTTCAACATCGTCTTTATCAGTGAGAGGTCCATTGACACCTTCTTTACTTCAGTAGAATTTAAAATGTTTAAAGAAGATGTTGGTAATTCCGATCTGGAACCTTCTGAGCTTGCTGAGATAGATGAAGGTTTTTTTTTTTACCTTTTTGTTGTCCTTTTTATAAAGTAGACCTCTTATACTCTTTTCCATAGGTCTTTCTTTATGATTCTTTGGACCTTTCCAGAGGGCTCCTGAGAGGAGTCGTTATCCTTTGAAAGCTCTCTTTTTAGGGTTACTTGTGATGTAGCCTCACCTTTGTCTCCTGATAATGGATGTCCCTTTGCCCTTTTCTTTTACAGCCTAAGCAGGAGCCTACCCTCTCTGTCTTTAAGAGTATTTTATAGGTTCAATAGATGTGACAGTCCTTAGGAACATGATTTATGAAGTCAGAATTCATGCTGTGAGGATGCTTCTATATTTTGCTCTGAGCACATACAGCCAGAGGGTCCAAGGGAACAAGATTGCACCTGGACATTACTCAAATTGTGTGTACGGAGGCTGTGAGCCCCTACCGATTTTAGGAAGTATTTGATGAATGCGAACTAAAGATGATCCCGAGCGCATGACGCCGGAGATGTACTGTGAGCACGCTGTGCCCTTCTTCCTGATTTACCAATGAGATTTTAACGAAGAAAGCATACTCTCCTACACAATGGAGGATGCCAAATGTATACATGCAGGTCGCCTTGCTGTGATAACATTTCACCTCTTTGGTATTTATTTGGAACCAACTCACAAGGCAATACACAGAGATCTTTTTTAGTCCTGATGAAGACACTATGTTGATGTTTTTTTAATCGCACTCAATCCAAAGGGGTCAAAACGTTGACATGTATTTATAAGCGTTACAGCCAAACCTAACCATCATATATTGAAGGATAACTTCTTGGACTTGTTGAGAGTGCCTTCACCATGATTTTCACGCATTGCCCAAATTTATCATTTTGTTGTATTTAGTAATTGTTATGTTTCAACTGTGGTGTGATATATGTATAAAATACCTTTGTTTCACTTCCCCTGTGTTTCACTTAAGCAAAAAGTATAGTTGCATTATATCTTCATCTGTATATGTCCTGTTCCTTATCAAAATATGATTTACTTCTTATAACCTTTAGACACATTTCAATTAGTGCAATTGGTTTGTTTTTCAAAAAAGTGTTTAGACAGATCCTTGTGTTTAACATTTATTGAAATCCCACCATAAGAAGTAACAGAAGAAGAGTTCATTGTAGTTTGTGTTTTGTGACTGGTCTGCTCAGCCCTATTAACTGTTGGGGTGCACTTAAAAGGAAGGAAATAGGGTGCAAAGATGGTTATTGGGTATCACTGGTTGCTTAAAAATCCTACTTTTGTTCTATCAGACTACCAGAAGTCTGTCTCTGGGTTGTATTTATAACACGTGGGGTGCACTTGAAAGGAATGGAACAGGATACCTAGACAATCTTTGTGTAAGTTGCTGAAGAATCCTACTTTTGTCCGACCAGACTTCTGCCTTTGGATTTTACTTATATAACACTTGGGGTGCACATGAAAATAGGGGAACAGGATTATAAGACAATTCCTTTGCATCCACTGTCTGGTTGCTTAAAAATTCCTGGTTTTGTCCTACCAGACTTCTGTCTCTGCATTTAATATGGGTACAATGGCTGCCTCAAACTGCATTTTAGTGTTAGATGTGGGAGGACTCTCGATTTACTGTAGTGCACTCCCCACAAAGCGAAAAAGCAAAAACAAATAGGAGGTACCCCTGGTCTTATGCAACAGGGAGGGGGGTTCAAGCAGTAGAGAAATGAAGAAAACCCTGTCAGAAAAAACAGCCAATAGCTGGTTTAAGTACTACTGAAAAGTGATCTGGGTAAGGGGGGGATCTATTATCCAGCTAGTTTCTATATAGGGCAAGCGTACATACTCAGTGGTGCAATTTCAAACGATTTACGTGAACTTGAAAACACACGAATATACCAAACAGAGAAATTTTGTGTTGTTTTAAAAATTAATCATAAAATGATTTATTACCTCCCAATGGGGTTACAATCTAACACGTTATCACAGTATTAAAAAAAATTTTTAAAAAAAGTTTTTTTAAAAACTCATAGCATGGTTATACAGTCACATATACAAAGTCAAAAATTAAATCAACAAACAGTCGACGCAGCGTTTCGGTGCTTTTTTTTCTGTTTTCACACCTTCTTCAGGACTTTACAACATTTTGACTCCATTATTTCTGTATTTTGTTAAAAAATGAATCATTTCACAATAATCCCACACGAATTTGCAAGATGCTCAGGTTTTTCAATTTCCTTGAGCTGTGCTCTTATTCTGAGCAACTCTGTGTTGTATATGCACGGAGGAGCCACCATCAATGAGGGCAGAACTTCTTATGGGTTTGTTAAAATCTTTTTCGCAATTTTAGCCGATTTGAAAAGAGCGTTGGCAGCAAGTAAATAGTGCACGGCCCCAGTGTCAGGATTTCTTTCATCAGGGGTCCGGGTCTCTTATGTATCGAAAGTGGCCTCCCTGCTCCTCCGTAGCGGCGTCTTCCTGGCACTCCCCACACACACGCCTAGTCCTCAGAGCCTAAGTTTAGTGTAGTTGAAGACTTTCGCCATCTTGAAAATGCCACAAATGGTTAGGGTTGGTCCAAGGAGCTTTGCCCTATTGGTTATGGGTTCCGGGCCCAAACGGCATTCCGCATGCCATCTAAAAACATGCCTCTGAATACTGGAGTACACACTTAGAAAAGTTATACGCTGATGTAGAGACTAATATTCAAGTACCTGACAGCTGGCAAGGATCGATTATAACCCCCATTTATAAAGAACGAGAAAGACCTAACCCTTCTAATTACAGGCTAATTGCCTTACAGGATGTGGAAGCTAAATATTTTGCCTCATTAATCCTTGAAGATCTGGTCAACTGGTCTGGGGAACGTAATCTGATCCCAATCAATCAAACAGGTTTTAGAAAGGGGATTAGAACTATCTTGAATATCCTATGAATCACTATGATA
Organism: Lissotriton helveticus; assembly: GCF_964261635.1. Classification (NCBI taxonomy): domain Eukaryota; kingdom Metazoa; phylum Chordata; class Amphibia; order Caudata; family Salamandridae; genus Lissotriton; species Lissotriton helveticus. Next base: position 184,491,493 of record NC_136061.1, on the reverse strand, counting down.
GCAGAAAAATGTAACAGCGAGAAACAGGACTTGCATCTGTATTTCATAGACTTAAAAGCTGCTTTTGACAGTGTGGACCGGAAACTACTGTGGGCAAAACTAAAAGCCTGGGAAATACCGGCTAGAATATTGAGGGGTTTGTTATTATTTATACAGATACCTGCGTTCAAGTGAAATTTGGGGATGGTGCTAGAATCTCAATAAAAGTGTACCCTACTTTCGGCTTGAAACAGAGATGTGTGTTGGCACCGCATCTATTCAACTTATTCATATCAGATCTATCTGGAAAGCATTATAGAACCAACTCACGTTCTCCGAAATTAGGCAAGTTACAACTCTCTCATCTTGCCTATGAAGACGACATTGTCCTCTTGAGCTTAACCAAAGTTGGCCTGACTAGTCCGAAGGTCGGGGCTCCCTCTGGTCAACCAATTAGTATTTCCGCACATAGCGTGGGAGGGGCCGAGTAAGTCTGCATGAATTCATTGTGGGGCCTTAAGTTCCCATCTAAAAATAAGTCACCCACTGTCGTCACTCCAGTTTCCGCCCAGCTATGTAATCTAGTGGTAGATAGTATTCCCCGTAACGTGGGCAGGCCACATAGGGGGACATTGGGGGCGAACGGTATGCGCGTGCCAGTATATTTCAGCGCAAATTTCCAATATGTAAGAGATATGGGGGGTCTCTCATTCGGTTTGCACCGGGTTATATTAGTGATTGTAGGGAGACAGCCTGCAACCGTTCGGGGGAATAACCAATCTCAAATAAGTTATGACCGGCCAACCAATAAGCCAACCACTGTAGCTGTCCCACTATAGAATAAGCTTTAAAATCCGGCGCTCCCATGCCCCCTTCAGTACTTGGCAACTGCATTTTGGGAAGAGCCAGTCTGACGGCCCGGTCTCCATATTAATGAGGTTAATAAAGTATCAAGTGCTCTATATATCCAAGCAGGGAAGACCACAGGGAGATTCACAAAGTGGTACAACATTTGAGGGAGCATGACCTTCTTAGAGACGGCCATACGGCCGGCAATCGTGAGAGGCAGAGTGTTCCAAAACGCTACTTTGGTCCTAAGATTATTAAGTGTACTGACCACATTTCAATTGATGGTGTCAGAGGTGGACCTGTTAATATTGATCCCTAGATATTTCAAGGTAGAAGGCTCCACCTTAAACGGCATTGGATCAAAATGGAAAAGAGGACGAGTATTTGTATCATAGAAAGAGAAAGCTACCGATTAGGAAGCGTTAAGGTGCAAACCTGAGATCTCCCCAAACTGCTCAAACAGTGGGGCCACAGGTGTTGTGTCTACATGTAGGTCTGTGCAGTAGAGCAACATGTCATCTGCATAAGCCGAGAAAGTGCGACGTATCCGGCCTACTGATATCCCAAATGGAGTCATCGTGCAGCGCAAACGTTGTGCCAGGGGTTCTAAGGCGAGCACAAACAACAAGGGCGACAGGGGGCAACCCTGTCATGTGCCCCGAAAAACATCATAGGCTGGTGAGATGTTAGTACCAGTTTTAGCCCTCGCTGAGGGTTTATTTTAGAGCAGGAGGGATCCCACAATTGGCCAGAGCAGCCAGCATGTATGGCCAGCTTAAGGAATCGAATGCCTGATGTACATTCAAGGAGAGGCAGCCCTTCGTGGGGGAAATCTGTTCAGGCATAATGTATAAGGGCATAGAGGAGCCGGATGTTCAATGAGGTACTGTGTTTGGGTATAAAACCACATTCGTCCATTTGGATTTTCTTGAGGAGCAAGGGAATGAGGCTCGACGCGAGAAGTTTACTAAGAATTTTATATTCCGTATTACAAATTGCACGGGGCCTGTATGCGGTAAGGTCAGTCGGGGACTTATCCGGCTTTAATAAGAGGTCACTATCGCCTCCCTAGTCGTAGATGGCAAGATACCCTCTGTCAAGGCAGTGGTGTACAATTGTAGTAATTTGGGAACCATGGGCGCTGCAAAAGTGGAGTAGAACTCAATGGAGAGCCCATCAGATCCCGGAGTTTTATTACGGGCGAGATCCCGTATTGCACCACGAATCTCGGCAGCGGTCAAGGGGGCTGCTAAGTCCGCAACTTGTGCATCTGTAATAGAGGAGAGTTCCACTGACTATAGAAAATGTTGCAGTTGCTCTTGTCATATCGTGAGGGGGGTGGCGTAAAGGGCTGCATAATAGTCGTGAACCGTTTTATAAATTTCTACTTGCGTAGTGATCAAGGTATGACTGTTATTGTATATGGCCTGAATAGGTGTAGGAGTGCGTTGCGGCCAAATCAGGCTAGCTAGTAAAGTGCCTGGCCTATCCTCCTCTGCATGAGTGCGCAGCATGTACGCATGCAAATCTATCACAAGTAAGTGTTCCAATTGCACGGCATACCGAATCCTAGCTTCTTGGATGTCTGGTCCTTTCTCCACATCTGACTCAGCCGCTACCTCCAGCGTTTTCAACAAGGCCTCCTGATCTATAAGATCCCTGACTGCCTCCCGTCTAATCCCCAATAATGGTCCCATGGAGGCTCCCAAAATTGTCACTTTAAATGCCTACCATTCGAAAGCCCTCGATGATGATGTTCCCTCGTTTTCAGTGAAATATGTGTTGATAATTGTAGTTAATTTGTCCTGAAACACTGGGACTTCAAGTTGTAGTGGTTTTAGGCACCATGTGGGGATTGGCATGGGGATACGACCCCAATGGAGTACCAATTCCAACGGGTGCTGGTCCGATATGGTTTTTCCCAAATAAGTGCTACTCACAACCGTGGGGAACAAGTCTGGGGTGCATAGGAAATAATCAAGGTGTGTATGCAGGGAGTGCGGGTGGGAATAGAAGGAATATTCATGCAAACCAACATGCTTCAATCTCCAGATATCTAGGAGTCCCCATCCCCTGGCCAGTCAGTCAAGATATTGGCCTGCGCAGCAACCGACACATTAGCTAAAGGAGGGTGGGAGCGGTCCAAGTGAATGTCAAACACGCGTTGAAGTCCCCCCCAATATCCACTGGTATTGTGTCCAATCTGAGAGTGCGTGTGAAAGGAAGGCGCCCTGGTCAGTGTTAGGTGCGTAGATTGACCACAAAACCACTGGTGCAATATCCAGCTTTCCTTGCAAGAGTACATATCTCCCCTGATCATGTATTCTGCAAATAGTCAGTGAGAAGGGGATTCCTGCTCGCAACCAGATTGCCGCCCCTCACAGGAAAGCAGAGTATGCAGTGCCATATACCTGACCCCTCCATCGTCTCTGCACCTTAACAAGCTCAGAAGAAAGCAGGTGGGTTTCTTGTAAACATACTATCTGTGCCCGGCGACGGTGAAGCTGGGCCACTATCCTATGCCGTTTCTGTATCAAGACCATCCCCTGTAGGAGATGATATTGTATAACTTTGCTACAGACATGATATCATAATAACGAACCACACCTCCCCCCGCCCAACCCTCCACCACCCACCAGGCCCCCCAAGATCCTCAGGAAATAGATCAGTAGCTTCTGAACAAGAAAACATAAATATAATACAGGGTCAAACGGCTGAACTTCGGTCGACCAAACTGTATGTGAACAATACACGTAACACACTAAATAACTATAAGGGCTTCTTGCATGTGGGGTAAGATGAATACTCTAGACACATAAGTGTCTGTTACAAAGAGTGGACTAACCCAGGACAGGCCGGGCCACGGGACCATGGTGGCCAAACAAACCATGCAATTTACAGTGGGGCCGTCCATGCATAGATCATAATTCTAACAATAATGTACGAGACCTTTTCCCAGGGAAATGGACGTATGTCAAAAGAACATGAAACAATACTCCTGTGCACAGTACACCCACAGAAACTGTTAGACCAGTGGGTCATTGCTCAGTAGCGTTGTTGAAGAAGGAAATAATGATAAAGATATGGATACGCACAGCCTGTTGTCCTGAAGGGTAGATACGTTGTCAGGTGTCGCGTGCAAACAAGGCTTCACTGTCCAAACCAAACAGTGTTGTGAATATGTGCAAAGTGTTGCAACCCCTAGATAGGGGTTGTCCCCTGGTACACAGCGTAATCAAGCAAAATAATGTTTAGAACGTTTTCACCAAATTTCAATAACAAAGTCTCTTAATTATGGTGAGTTTTTATTTATTTATTTATTTTTTTTGTCCTCGTTTGCCTTACCCTCAATATAGGAGATACCAACCACCTAGCGAGTCCTTCACTTTGGAGCGGAGCCAGACTGCTTTTCCTTCCCTCTCTCCTGTGCCGGGACTCGAGTTGTTTTAAAGGTGGCAGAGAAATCCCAAAAGCTTGAGGAGTTTAATCTGACTCCATCTAGGTATATTTCAACCTGTAGGACCAATATCGTGTCGAGGCTAGACCCAGTCCAAGGAGTGTTTACGGCATTATCATAGGACCCGGGAGAAACAAACAAAAAAAAACCTGGAGTCTATCTCCACTTGATCAACAGATCCCAAAAAGCCAGGTTGCGTTTACTACATGATCTGTTGAGGTCTGCTTTAGATGTTTCATATAAAGACGTGAGCCATCCAAAGTGTAATGGGGCTGTTTTCTCTACCCAATACAAACAGATTTGCCTTCTGGCCAACAAAATGGCATAAAAGAGAAATGACCTTGCTTTACCACTAATACTGTCTTCCAACCCAAAGATAATAAGTGGTAGTGTTATTGAGAGTGATGTGTTTAGAATGGAATTTAGAGTAGCCTTCACTTCTTCCCAGAACCGGCCTATGTCAGGACAATCCATAAACATATAGATATCAGATGCTCCCATAAGATTACATTTATTACATTTTTTGTCAGGGAGAAATTTTGAAAGTTTTAATGGCGTGATGTATGCACGGTGAACTGAGAAGAGATGGTTTCTTCTTAGCCATGATGGTTTTACAATTTTGTGTAGAAGAGCGAAAGAATTTAGCCACATCTCCTCACAGTGAGTTTTTATTCTTGATCACTTATTTTCAATGATCCAATTATTCATTGTTCAACATCCTCACAACTTTTAAAGTTTGAATAACTCATGATATAAACGTGTACATAGAAAATATAACCATAATCCCAATGCATTTCGGGCAATGATGTTGCCCTTCGTCAGGGGATCAATCTATAAGAAAAAACAAAAGTGAAGGGCTCTTAAAAGGGAGAAAATCGAGTTGGCTTTCAAGAAATCTAGTTAGTAGTACTCATATAAGTGAAAAAGGCTCACATGAAATGGTTAGGTAGGAGTGGAGATAAGTATCAACCATCATGCTACGAGATAAGTAGTTAGTAAGTGGAAGTCACTAATGCAATGTGCCAATAGTAGAAATGAGAGCTGAAATTAACGAATTACGTGATGGTTGTCAATGTGTAAATAGAATATAAACATCAAACCATGTAAGCAACACATGCCGGTGCAAAATAGTTACAGACGGGTGAAGAGGGACAGTCCCGGTATTTAAAAGAAAAGTGAAACGTAAGGCGTTGAAAGTGCAGTTAACAGGACGCAGTGTGTCTAGAGTAAAAAAACGGTTCTCACGTGTGGAAGTCAGTACAGTTAACTGAGCGTTCTGTGGAAAAAATGCACGGAGCACTGTTAGTTAGGTTCACGAACCACTCGTAAAGCAACTGAGGTAGATGACGTGTCCGCACATAGCGGTACTTACAGTTGTGAAGCGTGTTACAAGAGAAAATAAATTTCTCAAAGGTTAGTCCGGCTGGCTGGTGAAAATCTTACGAACGGCATGCGCTCGAGTTAGCTAGACGCGGTTAATAGTGCAGAATGGTGAACATAGAGAAGGGGCTACTCGGCAAAAAAGCGCGGGTGCCATCTTGAAGAGGTGTAAAGAAGGAAAAACCAAAAAATAGACAGCCAAGGCTGATGCTCGGAAAAGTAAAAGATAGAGAGTCTAAAAAGGTATCAGTATGGAGACAAATATATGAAAAATTAACAAAACACGTATTCATGTACAGTCTGTAAATGCAGGAAAGAAAAAATTAAAAGTTAATACACAGAGTCAATTTAAACAGTTATAGGTAAGATGAGAACTCCATCCTGTCGTTGAGCCCGTGGGGTTGCATGGTGCGTAAATAGCGAATCCAGTAGTTCTCTCTTTGGAGTAGTCTGTTTTTAATGTTCATGCCCTCAGTAGGTTTAATGATTTCTAGTACAAGGAATTTTAATTGAGCAACGTTGTGTCTCTTTTCCAAAAAATGACTGGCAACAGTTGACCGGAGATTTCCAGTCCTGATGTTGCTTTTATGTTCCAATATTCTGATGCAGATCTTTCTTTCTGTGTGTCCCACGTAGCACGATCCACATGGGCACTTCAACATATAGATGATATTTGAAGTGTTGCAGGTAGCATTCACTTTTAGTTTAATTCTTGTCCCTTTCATTGGATGGTTGAAAGTATCGCCCCTGATGACATTGTGGCAATTACTGCAGTTATAACATGGTGATAAACCTGTGTACTGGCGAGATGTGTTAAGTTCAGTGGGTTTAGTAAATAAGTCTTTGAGATTGCTACCTCGGGTGTACGCAAAAGTGGGTTGTTTTCAAATATTCCCATAAAGTCAGCTTTACTGCTTAATAAGGGCCAATGTTTAAGTATCATGTTACGAAACCGATGACTTAAAGTTGAGTATTTGGAAACCACTACTATTCTCTTATTGGTGTCCTTCTTGACGGTCAGTAAATCTTGTCTGTTCAATGATTCACACCTGGTTTTGGCCGATCTTAAGATCTCTTCCGGATATCCTCGATCTTTGAATCTGGTTAACATGGCATCAATTTGTTGATCACATTGTTCCGAAGAAGATACTTTTGACTCTTAGTAACTGGGAGAAAGGTAAGTTGTTTTTGAGGCCCTTTTGGTGGAAACTGTTATAATGCAGGATACTGTTGCGATCTGTGCTTTTACGAAACAAGGTAGTGGAAAGTTTACCTACGTTGAGTTGAATCTCTACATCCAAAAAATGAATACGTTTTTGATTTACTTCCCACGTAAATTGTATACGGTCATCAATCGTATTCAGGTAACGAAGAAAGTCGACAAGGGTTTGACTAGTGCCTGCCCAAAGGATAAAAATGTCGTCTCTGAATCTTAGGAACAGCTTTCCATGTTGTTGCCAAATGCATTGGTTAAGTATGTGTTGCTCTTCATAGTGTCTCAAACAAATTAGCATACGCTGGAGCGGCGCAATTGCCCATGGAAGTACCACATAATTACAGGTGCCATTTGTCATTCCACTTGAAATAGCTGTGGTATAAGGTAAACATGAGTAATTCCATCAAGAAAACTTGAAGGTCTGAATCGATGGTTGAATTGAGTAGAGTTTGTTCGATGGCTTCAATTCCAAGGTTGTGAGGAATGGATGTATACAGGGATTTGACATCCACTGTACATAGCCAAAGTTCCTCTGATTCAGATATATGTGTCTGCTGGAGTTTATACAATAAATCAGAGGTGTCTCTGATGTAAGATCTGCTGGTGGTCACGTATGTTTGTAGATGTTTATCTAGAAATTTCCCAACAGGCTCGTGGATGCTGCCCCTAGTTGACACGATGGGTCTAAAGGGAGGTCTTCGAGCATCTTTATGAATCTTCGGCAGCATGGTGCTTTGGGATTCTCTTTGATGAGGAACTTCTTGTCTCTCTCAGTAATGGTACCGTTGTCTGCCACTCATTGGACGATATTGAGAAGTATTGATGCGTACTCTTTAGTGGGGTCTCCATCCAATTCCACATACGTGTTCATATCTGATACGTGTAAGGTAACTTGCTGTTGATAGTAAACACTGTCCATAATGACAAGGGCACCGCCCTTGTCCGCATTCTGACACGTGACAGATGGATCGTTTGCCAGTTTTCTCAAAATGTTCCGATCCTTTATGGTAAAGTTGTGATGTGTGGTAGTAGCTTGAAAGGGTAAAGTAGAAATCTCATGTTTGACTTGTTGTTCAAAAGTGTCAATAACTTTGTGGCTAATGGGAGCCATAAAAGTGCTACAATGAACGTAATCCTAAGAGGATATCATCATCTGGTGTCTATGTTTGAATTATGTTTTCAAAATAATGTCTCAATCTAATGTTTCTCATTAGTTTGAAGAAACTTGCTTCCAATTCTAGAGTATTGGTCCTGGTGGTAGGTATAAAGGTTTGTTCCTTTTGTAAGGTCCGGACCTCATGTTGCGTCAGTTGGTAAGACGATATGTTAATCACAAGATTGTTGAAATCCATCATTTTCTCCTGTTGCTCCTTTTCTTGACCTCCGGTGGAGTTTTTGATGTGTCTGCGCTTTTTGCCCCGCCTGGGTCTGCCTGCTCGCCTTGGCCTTCTTCTAAAAAATGAACCGCAGCTGTTGATGTAGTTGTTGTTTGTGAGGTTGCACGTTCCGGTCTTTGTGTGGCCTGTGATCTGGCGTCTCCATCAGAGGACAAAGTGTCCGTTTCGGAGTATGGATTATAGGGACGATGTTGGCGTCGGCGGGCATACACTTCTGCCCAAGTGTAGACCTCGCCGAGTTTGTAGTCAATTGTATCCCGTTTGAATTTGCGTATTTTGCGCTCTTGAATTTCTTGAGTATATTTGTTGAGTTGGATGTTGATGTCCTCTAGAACCTTGGTGTAATCAGTGGCTTCCATGTTGCTAGCTAGCTCTGATTTGATGGTAGTAATCTCTGTGGTTAATTCTTCTAATGCTTTAGATAGTTCCTCTATAATTAAAAGAATCAAGTCTAGCGAGCACTTGTTGAGAATGGCGTACCATTTCTCAACAAAGCGGGAGTTATTTTTGCATAGTAAAGGTTTAAGTGGGACCCTCAGGCCCCTTGGGATCCGCTGTGCACGATGGAATCTCACGTGCGTGGTTGCATGTAGTTTCTGATTCCACAGAACGCTCAGTTAACTGTATGATTTCCACACGTGAGAACCGGTTTTTTACTCTAGACACACTGCGTCCTGTTAACTGCACTTTCAACGCCTTACGTTTCACTTTTCTTTTAAATACCGGGACTGTCCCTCTTCACCCGCCTGTAACTATTTTGCACCGGCATGTGTTGCTTACATGGTTTGATGTTTATATTCTATTTACACATTGACAGCAATCACGTAATTCGTTCATTTCAGCTCTCATTTCTACTATTGGCACATTGCATTTATGACTTCCACTTACTAACTACTTATCTCGTAGCATGATGGTTGATACTCATCTCCACTCCTACCTAACCATTTCATGTGAGCCTTTTTCACTTATATGAGTACTACTAACTAGATTTCTTGAAAGCCAACTCGATATTCTCCCTTTTAAGAGCCCTTCACGTTTGTTTTTTCCTATAGATTGAACCCCTGACGAAGGGCAACATCAATGCCCGAAATGCATTGGGATTATGGTTATATTTTCTATGGACACGTTTATATCATGAGTTATTCAAACTCTAAAAGTTGTGAGGATGTTGAACAATGAATAATTGGATCATTGAAAATAAGTGATCAAGAATAAAAACTCACCAGAATTAAGAGACTTTGTTATTGAAATTTGGTGATAACGTTCTAAACATTATTTTGTTTCATTACGCTGTGCACCAGGCGACAACCCCTATCTAGGGGTTGCAACACTTTAAAGAAGGAAATAATGCCATGCTGCCCCCCGAGTCCGAATCCGATGTCACCTCCACTGACGGACTAGTGCTGATGGGCACACGGGGAGTTTGCAATGCTGAGGCTGAACGAAGGGCCTCACGTCTGCCCTAGAGTACTGACTGCTGTGAGGGGGGACCAGTTGCTGTGCTCTGCATGGTAAGCCCCCTCCGCCTCCGACGTGGAGGGCGTTGTGCCTTTGGCTGTAAGGAGGTAGGGCACATACTATGCTCAGTGTCCAAAAAGTTTCTATCTAGCCATTCCCAGGCTCCTTTGGGTGTATCAAAGAAAGAAGCATGCTGGTTGTGAACAATCTTGCGCTTGGCTGGGAATAAAAGTGCAAACGTCAATCCCGTGGCTCAGGCCCGGTTTTTGACCTCCAGAAAGGAATAACGTAGGTGTTGGACTGCCATCGTATAGTCCGGGAAGATGGAAATTTTGGAATTATCAAAGTGGATAGGACCGGAACTTCGGGCTGACTGCAAGATATGATCCCGGTCTGTGTAATTTAGGATTATGGCCAGCATCGAGCATGGGTTTGCACCAGGGATAGGTTTGCGCTTAGGTACCCGGTGGCCCCGCTCTACTGTAAAAAGCGCAGATAGGCCTGTGGGCGCTATGCTGGTCTTCAGCCAATTTTCCATAAAGGCTGTGGGGTGTTGCTTCTCCGCCCCCTCAGGGAGCCCAACAATGCGAATGTTGTTGCGTTGGGACCTACCTTCACATCATCGGCACACGCTTGTAAGGCCACTATCTGCTAACGCATCTTCTGTATCTACACATCGTGGTCCTTCACTTGTGGCACTAGTGTGATCATTGATTGGTCAAAGGTCTTCACCTTGTCTGCCAGTTTCTTGTGGTCGTCTTTGAGTAAGTTCAACTCTGTAGATATAGTGCCTATTTGTTGCGCAATAGCTGATCTAGACTTCCGAATTTCCTGAAGTATCATGTCCAGCTTTTTAGCAGGAGGTGGTGTCGTAGCTCCATCATCGGCCCGATGAGACTGCATCGAGGAAGTCTCAGAAGGGGGCGAGCCAGCCCTGCCAGTGTCCACAGCTGTCTTTGCCTTACTTCTGCCCATTGCCGCTGGTGACTCAGCCACGTCGCAGAGTAAATTGCGCTGATAGGCGCCACGCAGGTCAAGTGACCAACTGGACAGTGTAAACAGTGGCTGCCGTGTAGGCTATCCGATGGGGGAGTATGACACTTCTGTCTGCCGTCACTCACCCGGGACCAGGAAAGGATCCAGAACCCACAACTGGGCTGCGCAGCCAGGACACTGTTCGTGAAGCAATGTCTGAGAGTAAGAGGGAGGTAAACCAGGTCAACAAGCATCCACGGGCAATATGGGACAATAAGGCAGGAGGAGTGCACTTACTACTGCTCACGCAACAACCAACCAGCCAGATGTAGTGCTATCCCATCTACGCTCCACCAGGGATGACACCTTTTGGTGATGTTGAATACAGAGCCACGTTGTGCCAAGCTTCAGTGATCTCACAGGCATCCAAGAGGGCCTCCGGACACACAGGAACACCCCACCACTGCGGGCACCTCGGCCACCAGGGCAGTCACAAGTAAGGGAAGAGGGAGTCAAGTTGTCAGCCCCATCGCACCAGGACCAGGCGCTGTGGATAGCGAAAAGGGAAGTCATAGCCAGTAGCGCTAACCAGGAGTGAGGCCGAGTGGGTGGGGGTGGTCGTCCGCACTCTCCCCCTCGTTGTGAGTCCACACGTTAAGCAGGATCACAAACATGGTGCCAGCTTTTTATGCAGATGGAGGCCGCCTTTGGTCCCTAGGAGAAATCTCACCAGCACTGAAGGCACTAGCAGGAAGATGGGGCGCCCACGGCCACCCCCTACAGGGAGAACAGCAGTCGCCACCAACCACAGCAGGGCCATGCCCGCCCACCAGACAGGTCGCCAGCCGGAACCTTACGCAGGAAGGCACGCCGGTATGTACATCTCCTACCTCCGTCCAAGGGGGCAGGATAGGCTGATTCCGTGAGGCCTGCTACATGCCTCTAACAGGAACAAGGCCGCTCAGGGGGGTGGGGAGGGGGCATCCACGCACCCCCATGCCTCATGGATCCACCCGGTGAGCAGGATCACCATCACCAAGACAACTCCACACAGTCGGAGGTTGCCGCAGGGTCCAGGAGCAATCCTATTAGCTCCAATGACACCAGCAGGTAGGTGGGGGGCCACAGTCACCCCCTACAGGATCGCCATAATCGCTGCCAGTTGCAGTGGGGATCGCGCTCAAGGCCCCCTAGGCAGGCGGTCAGCCGGGACCTCGCCCAGGAGAGCACGCCGATATGAGTGCTCACTACCTCAGTCTAGGGAATCAGGACAGGCCGGTGCTGTGAGGCCTGCCACCTGCGCCGCAGGCGCTCCTCAATCAGGACCAGTCCGGAGTGCGCCCAGCAATGTTCCGCGCCCCCCGTGTTCAGCCCGCTGCAGTCTCAGAGATAGAGTTGTAGCCCCACTGGAATATAGAACCGCCAGAAGCGAAGAATCAGTAACGGATTAGAGTCCTGGGCTCAGAGCTCGTCGTTTATGCGACCGCCATTGTGGGCTGCTAGCCACGCCCCCCTCTCGGCTCGGGCCTTTAACGTGGGAGCGGGCCTGTAATAGCTGGTACAGCCCGCTACGGTTGGCTATAAGGCTATATTAGAACATTGGAAGCTCCATTGAAAACAATGGAGTAGCTACGGGCTTATAATGGCTGGTATAAGCCCGGAGCTCCAACATTCCAATGTTTCTTTGCTCACAGCTGTGGCTGTGAACAAAGGCTTCAGGGAGCCTGAGGGAATTTCAATCCCCTCGCGCTCCCTGAAGCCTTTCTTTTATTTGTTAGACCATTCTGCCCTCTAGTGGCAGAATGTTCTAATAGCCTTATAGCCCTTCGTAGCTGGGCTATACCGGCTAATAATGGCCTGCTCCCTTGTTAAAGCCCCTCGCCTTCAGCTCGGGCCTTTAACGCTGGAGCGGACCATTAATAGCCGGTATAGCCCGCTACGGCGTGCTATAAGGCTATTGACGCAACAACATACGAAAAAATAACTCCTTCTGCACATTCATAACAACGAAGAATTAGCTAAAACTCTTGCAATGTTGTAACAAATATGTCACGTTCAGAGGAAGCTAAAGATAAGTTACATTTGCACACATGACAGACACCATGGTCTACAGCTAAGTTTCGATGATTTTTTTAAACAACTAAAACATGAACAAGTGCAAGTCATGTGCAACAAATAAACATGCGGTTTTCTGCAATCTTACATGCACCCCTGTTATTTCAGCCTAGTTTTACTAATTAAACCAAACCCATGGTAAGCAAAGTTTTCCAATAAAAATATTTTACTTTCACAGTGGCATATAAACGACATAGCATTCATGAATCTACGTTACTGCACTGTATCAAAGAGGCTTGTATAACGTTCTCCATGATAATGATGAGGTTTGCACACCCCTCTTTACCAGGTAGGATGCAGTTAAACAGATCCTAAGGGGAATTGGTCATCCGCACTACTACACTTTTAGGGCTATGGAGAACAAAGCTAGAAAAGTTGGTTTTGAACAACAAATTCATAGTTTAAAAGCCGAATATGAACCTACCTGTTACCGCACAATATATGAAAAATGACAAAAAACGTGGGCCTGCTGGAACAAATTCTCATATGAGACACAGCTGTAAGGATACCAAGGAAAAAACAAATGAATTATGAATGAGGTCAGAAGGCAAACAAATTGTTAGCCTATTATTTATTAAAAGTTTGTCAATAAATACCACAACTCGATACAGGGTACTAACAGCAAAGCTGGATCGTTAAAAACCTCCCAGGGGGACATAATCAAAGTATTCTCTGACTATTACAAAAAACTATAGACATCTCACACTCCGAGCAGGACGAATATCTAAAATATATATTCTTTTTCCTGAATTATTACATCAAAGCGAATTCTTTGCACATCCCTTTGAATTCGAGATGCAATAAAAAGCCTTCCAGCAGGGAAGTCCTATGGCCGGATGGATTCACACATTCCGAGATTTGCTGACTGAGCCCGTGGCGCGGTTGTTTAATACCTTTCAGTTGACTGGGGAGATGACTGAGATGGTCATTGAGCCTGAGGCTATATTAATTTTAAAACAAGATAAGGATCAGGAAAAATGCAGTTCTTATAGACCCATTGATCTTTTAAATATTGAGATGAAACCATACATTACAGCTTTTTTTCAACGCCTTGCTAACAGGTGGCCCAGCACACTCTGATTTTTTTTTTAACTACCAGTGGACAATATCACGTTAGCTTTAACATTAACCGAAACAGTAACACATCACAACGCCAACTCTCAGATGCTCCATTTCTCATTTGACTCAGAAAAGTCATTTGATAGAATGAATTGGAACTCTCTCGCAAAAAAATGGCATAAGATTACCTTGAGTCCCAAACGAAAAACATATGTCAAATTATGTTCGTCCAACCGACTTTTTTGTAAAGTAAACAACATTAAGAATTACACGTTCCAGTTATCAAAGTGAACAAAACAAGGATGCCCTCTATCCTCATTAGTCTTTGCTCTGGCAATTGACCCCATTCGTCCAAAAAATAATTAGCAATCCTGCTATTTTGGTAGTACAGGTTCCATCCCAGACACATCAAACTGCTTTGTACACGGACATTGTGTTTTTGACCTCCCCTGAGGGCTCATTACCGGCATTAAAGCAGGAACTGGAAAATGTCTACAAGGTTACTGAATTCAAGATCAGTTGCTCTAACTCCACTGGCAAAGGAGTTCAATAATAAGGGAAGAAACTAAGGGAATCAAGGCAATCACAAAGTCCTCCGATTATATTGATTACTCGACCATCCAAATTGTACAAAACCAACATTCGCCCACTATTAGACACATTGTTCTTTGACTTATACCTGTGCTGTAGGTTAGCGACATCACTGGTTGGTCGTATCGTTACAATGAAAATTAACCTTATTACGATATTGCTGTATCACTCACAAATTCTCCAGTTCATTTTTTTTAAAGGAAACAATAAAAAAACATTCAAAATAAATCGTTTGCCTTCACCAGGAAAGGAAAAGCCATTTGTTTTGTCAAAAATACTTTGTGCAGGAGGAAGCAAGTTGGGGGATAAGCCTTCCCCTCGAGTGAATATAGACAAGCCATTCGAATAAAAAAACGTATTGAATTTACCAATCCAGAAGGATAAAATGGAGTTAAAGTAAAGAAATGTTTTTCTTTTAAACCGTTTCAAGTTTGACCTCAGGTACCTATTAAGCTTGGTAGAGAGGCTGATCTGCTAAATTCTGCCAGTATACCATTAAACTACTGGGATGAGGATATACAAAGGGGTAGAGTTACCACTTACCCCTCACCTATGACACCTATAATCAATAGCCCAGACTTGCCACCAGGATTGAGGAAGCAGCATTTAGAAAATGGTTCTCAAATGCCAAAGCTACCCTGGATGATTAATTTGAAAAAGGAGTGCTTAATACCCTACCTTCCTGCATTCAAAAATTGAACATTAAAATAAACAACGCATATAAATATACCCAAACGGCTACAGAAATCTTGATGCAGAAATACATAGCAAAAAGGCTTCGCTATCCTATACAAATTCATCAATACCTAACATAAAACTCCAAAACCATTATATATGACTAAGTAGGAAACAGAAATAAAGTCTGAGATAAAGGATGGAATGTTGTTAAATACATGGCCAAGGGCCACCTCTTCCTCTATGTGAAGTCAACATAAAAAGAACAGCTGTAAAATATTGCTAAAATGGTGTTTGCATTGACTCAAATACGCGGCATTATTGGTTCTCCCCGGGATACTGGCGATGTGATGCTGAAAAGGTGATATTGTACATATGAGGTGGTTCTGTACATCAAAACAGAGTTGTTGGACAAAAGGGTTTTTTAATATCAAAACCAGAAAACCATTTGATGATAACCCAGAAAGTTAATCCTCTCACCTTGTTGTTTGAGAATACTAGGGAGGACACTAAATATCCATTTTGACAATAGATACTGAGGTATAATGGGATTGGAGACTCCAGACGGAGCACAGTACTCATAATATAGGTGTTTATAGCTGGAAAAAATAATGAACATCCTGGCTTTAATATAAAGAATTAAATCCATGTATTTGATTGATTTATCAGCCAATAAAATAGTAATTCTAAATGTAAAGCTATAGGCGAAGTATGTGCTGGAGTATAACACTTTGTTAAATAAAGTCAGTTAGAAAAAACACTAACAATAAATACTGATGGTGAGTTGAGGGGGCAGGGAGTTGAGGTCGGAATTCATCCCCCAAAAAAGAGTAAAAAAGCTGGAAGTGGGAAACAAGGAAACGGTGTTCCGGATCATGGCTCAACCCCAAAGTAGCACTGCCATACCCTGAGCAAGGCAAAATGTTCCATGAAGGTTTGACAAAAAAACAAACAAGTTACGGATTGTAGGTAAAGGAATGGCCGGCGTAGCGGCATACACACAGCGTGAGACTCACCAACGTAAAGCATGTGTTGAGAAGTTTCACACTGTGAGATATCCTAGAACTCTTCAATGTGCCTAGCAGTGCATGGAGTGTCTATAGGTTGTTCTTGTATTGGGGTTTGCTGTTTTGCGGTCCCACAATTTGCAATTATGCAGCATTCCTTTAGAGCCGGGATTCTTAGGCAAGCAAACTGGGGTGAGGAAGAAGGACTAGGACGTAATGCCCAGATTATTTAAAAGTGATCTTTATTACTCACAGTCGTGGGGCCTTATCATGACTTTGGCGGTGCAGGAGCGCAAAAAGCATAAAAAAACACCCGCCAGAGTATGGCTTTTTTGTAATCTGGAAGGCAGTTCTTTGGCAGTTCCAATAGATTTGCCTTTGAAAAAGGCACTGCAATGGGAAAGTCAAAGCATGTTCCTGCATGGACCGAAATGCACGTTGTGGCAGCAGAGGTCCTGTGGCGGTCTAACTGCCACAGTCCTTATGTGGTTGGCGGATAGCCACCACGGGTTTGGGCGTCCGTTGGACCATCAACCTCAGAAGGCCCTCAGTCTTCCTCATTTCAGTCCTTGTTTCTGCACTTCTTCAATCCTTCCTGCCTTAAGTGAGTTACATCTTTGAGCACCTTTCGCCAGGACTACTCGTTGTCCTGCTGTGTGGCCTGGCATAGGTGGTGTTTGGTGTCTGATAGGTTGTGCCTTTGGGTAATGGTGAGCTTAAAGGTAAAGGGGTCGGAACTGATATTACAAAAATGGCAGAAGTACATAAAGGGGTATTTGGCCCAGTTAAGACTCGCTCTATGAGTCAGTAAATACCTGGGGCTCTATTTTTCGTGTTCCTTTGCCGAGGCACTTTTATATAGAATTTACAAAATACTATGAGAAAAATGCATTGAGGTGTTAAAATATAAAACACCATCTACATTTCTAATACATCATTCAATGCAAAGGGATACAATGCAAACTAATATAATGAACTTCAGTAATGTTGCTAGCATAAATGCTTCATAGACTATAAAGAATAATAGGTCCCCCACAAGAATAGAGGCCTGCGCAAAGTGCCCAAGCTCGCTTGAGCCACGTTTCCGGAGAACCCCATTCCCCCACCCCTCCACCCCCTACAAATACACCCAACAACATAATCCTTCCCATTTTTAGATGCCCACAGGAGTAGTTCCAGTTCGCCCCATAACCAGTTAGTTATGCACGCCGGTAGTTCCAGTGACCGGATACTTTTTCAGATGAATAGCTCCTTACCAAAACTACATTGAGCACACCACGACACTGCACGACCACAGAAGGGTGATCAACAGCCAAACCCGTTACTCCAGTATACTCCCTCACCCGGTATATCAGTAGAAATGTAATGTGCAATTACAACAACCGTGCCAACTGTTATGACTGTAAATATGTAAAGTGCTGTGAAAAAGTCTACACAAATTGTAAAAAAAAAAAAAAGAATAATAGGTAACAAACCTACTGCTGTCGGGCTTGCAAAATTAGGTACCAAAACTTAGACGTAAGTTCTGAGTTTGGAGAAGGAGCACCCGGATCCCGAAATTGGCAACATTTTTGGGAGGTGGCAACTAGGTAACACATTGATTCCCTCACACATCTGTGGGTGCCCACGCCCTCAATTTCAACAAATATTAAAGTGAGCATTTATAGAAACAGTATGGAAGCTTTTACAGATAATTTCACAGGGGCAAACATTAAACACTGGAGGGCATGGGGAATATCGACTACAATACACAAACACAGTTAACATCATGACCATCCTGCAAGTAAGCATTCAGCATAAAAACATGGAAGCGTTTACACAAAAAGTGAGTGGTTTCAAGAAAATTTGTTTCACACAAAACTAGTCAAAACGTGGATGAACAACATGAACCTCAATGGATTGAAATCCCAACTTTAACCCAATACCAAGTCACTAGAATTCACCTTGGAAGCCAACCCACACCCTCAAGGAACATATTATTAAGAAAAACAAGACAGCTTATTAACCAGCACTTTCTGATGAAGAAATGCATTCCTCCCATAGAGTGGCTTTAGAATTGCAAGTCAAGCCCTCGCACTCTTGCATCTGAATGGTGGTAACACCCTGCTCCGTGGCCTCTCGTACTCCACAAAGCCTTCCCGGTAAAGGACATCCTACATGCCCCAACATGCATCAGCAACGGACTAAAAAATATGACCACATCACTTCCACCCTGATTGAACTCCCCTGGCTCTGGTTGACAGACTGTACTATCATCAAAAACCATCTGGATCATCTACAAAGCCATCACAACTAGCACAACCTCGCCATCTTTAGAGGCTCTAAGAAGTGCTAAAAAGTAAAAAGCTAGACCATTGGCCATGTCCATTTATGCAACCAGTATCTGGAGCAACATCCCGGTATCTATCAGACCTACCCCAAGGCTGCTCCAATGAAGGAAAAAGATGAAGCGACACCTCTCCAAACAGCACTTTTTCACAACAATGTAACAGACACCTCCACTCTCAGAATTCAACTTCCCCTCCAATCACTTCGTTTAGACTCTTGCCTTGGACTCCATGCAGCGCTTCACTGACTAGTTTTGACGAGGTTCACATCATACAAATACTGAATACATACATAACGTATCTTACAGTCTCTATGTTTCTACCTACATGTGTGCTAATATGTGGTAGAAACCATGATTAATTTCAAGTGGTGCTAACGTCGAATTGTTATTATTTAACTATAATGAACTATAAAGCAACTCAATTTACACGTTATCGCATATTACTTAATATTTTCTCCTAAGTTTAGATATATGGCACAACGTTTCTAATAATTATACTATTCTAAGATGACCAAGTACTTCTGCTATGCAAACTATAGATGCATAAAATAAACCTTGAAACTGGAGTCTTTCTATTCCGTGTCAGTTGCTTCCTCTCTCCAGATCAGGAGCTTTCAGTAAGATGGCAGAAGAGGCGCTCTGAGCAGGCTTTTTTATTTGCAATAATTTACCTACTGTTTTTAGGACTGCTTGACAGCTTTAGCTGTTACCAGAACTCATTCATGAGCTACTGTAGTTCAGGCAACAGAGGAGGGACCATTTCAGGGGACGAAGCAAATCATACATCCCTGTTGCCTTAATTGCTGTAAAGGTCCTACCAAGGCTGGGAGTGCAGCTGGTCCATTTGGGAGCAAAGTCTGGAGGCTAGTGAGCGCAGCCCAGGAGGGCTCTCAAGGTAGCAAGGTGGCTCTTCTAACATGAAACATATTGGCTTGGCAAATGCTTGGGTTTTTATTATGAGAGTGAGGCTAAAAACAGCAGCTAATATCAGGAGAATGATTACTTTCTGTCCCAGACACCAACTAAAATTGGATTCCTGCCAAACACCTACGATGACTACAACGCATCCAAAACGCCTCCGCCCGACTGATCCTCAACATCCCTCTCCGAAGCCACATCACCCCCCCACCCCCACCTGAGACACCTCCAATGGCTCCCCGTCAACAAGAAGATCAACTTCAAGCTCCCCACCCACGCACACAAAGCACTCCACAACACCGGACCAGCCTACCTGAACAGCAGACTCCGCTTCTACACCCCAACCCGCCAGCTCCGCCAGCCTCACCCTCGCAACCGTCCCCCACATCCAACGAACAACCTCCGGTGGCAGATCCTTCTTCCTCGCCGCCAAGACCTGGAACACCCTTCCTACCCACCTGCGACAGACCCAAGACCTACTCACCTTCAGAAAACTCCTCAAGACCTGGCTATTCGAGCAGTAGCAGCATCCCCCTCCCCTCATCGGCTTGAGACCCTCACGGGTAAGTAGTGCACTTTACAAGTGACCGATTGATTGAACTGGAAGTGGGACAATGTAAACATAGCGAAAATGCTGATGGCTGATCCAAAACATGACGTATGTCTCACTAAACCAGTACCTGAATGGTGGTCAGCAAAACAAGCCACTTGCTGAAAAGGTTCAACCAAATGCATCTATATGTTCTGTGCTGTTTGTTGTGCTGACATGAAGTCTTGTCACACAACTAAAGCGGTCTCTTGCTAGACCTAAAACATATATATATATAATAGAAGTATTAACCCACTGTGGTCTCTTAAAAGAAATCTATTACCTAGGAAATAACATTCTTTGTGGGACATTAATGCTCTGAGCTCTTTAAATAACTTACATCTGGGACCAAAGATTATACTGACCGGCAAGAGCATTCAGCAGCTGGGGTATCTTACTGGTAATATACCCTGAAACATAGATCCCTGCTGGGGTTATTATAAGCCACTTAGCTATCTTAGAATATAAGAAAACAGTTTGTTTGGGACTAATCAATTCGCAGAAAAACCAAGACCTTACTATCAACTGACAGGAGCCCAGGAGCCCAGGATCCAAGTGCCACCGGCAAGGCTGCCATTTGTCCCAGACTTCTTCACCATTAAACAACAGGAGGATGAAGGTGGCCCAGAACAGCTAATAGCTGCCCCTCAAAAGTACAACATATACATATCCAGCATTAAATACAGCATGTTCTGGAGTTTTTCTCCAATACAGATTCAACATATGAAACACGTTTTGCTGCATTGAATTAGGCTGGATCTCTCTCCCATTAGTGCTTCACACACTAGACACAAAGGTGTCTACAAAGAAAGCCACACAGAATTCTTCAATGCACAGACATTGGTCCAGTGCTCACTGTGCTACTGGAACCAAGCTACACCCAGATGAAAAGTCCCAAATTGCCCAAAGCTGGTCTTCGGTTGCTTGTGTTCTGGTTCAGAAAGGACCTAGCTTGGCAGTTCAGGCTGGACTGTTCCTGCTGGAGCAGGACCTAGGATGATATGGAGATGGCTGGGTCCAATCGGAGGTGGAATGGTGGGCAAACAAAACTATTTATGGGAATTCTAACCCTAGTGCTTGCCAGTGGTTAAATAGATAGGATGCAGCTCCTACTACTTGCCAGTGGTGAGACTATTTGCAAGCATTGCTCCCATCACCTTGTGTACGCTTACTGGCTGGGTCTAATCTAAGGTGGCACGGTGGATGCTAATTGTTTGTGAAAATAGGGTGGACGTGGGGCCTTCTGTTCGTCTAAACCTTGATATTGCCACCAGTTGGATTCAAACAAACAGGTACTTAAGTTCACTCTTGGCTGGATCTAGCAAGTACAGAAGTATTTAGTGGGCTTGTACAGACACTGAATGGAAACCTTTGTTTTTGCACCCGACACTGAAATGATTCCACTTGGCTTTATACATCTTTGTGGTTCCTGGTGCTTAAGCCAAGATGGTCCTGTATTCCGCTTGCGGATCCAAAGGACTAAAAGCTAGGGGGTCAGGCACCAGGCTGTCAGGCTCAGCAGCCTGGTGGAGTATCTCTGCACTGTTTCTGGACAGCAACGTACACAGCATTTTCAGTGGTATCAGTGGAAGTGCAGATTAGTCTTATGACTTTGCTATACTGGAATGGCCATGAATCAAGGTACCTCGGTCAGCCGTCAACTTCAACAGCACACTGGGACCAGGGGAAGCCGATGAAGGATTTATACAAAGATGTTGGACCATTGGTCGAAAATGCATTGACACTCGTTCCAGACTGCCAAACCTGCTAGTGTAGCAATTGCATTTCTTGCTGTTCAGAATAGCAAACAAGTCAAGCATGGTGCATCCCCACCTGTGGAAAACATAGACTACTTGATCTTGGTGGAGCTCTAACTGATGGCAGAACAATAGTGCATAACTGAGTGCGCCCACCTGATCGTTTTGATGTGCTGATAAGTTTCCACGGCCATGTCATCATGTTGGGAGAGGCCCCAATCCCAAAGAAGCTGCGCCTCTTCCGATAAAGGCCTGGACCATGATCCTCCCCGTTTGGAATGTTGTGTTGTCTATCCTGATGGGGAACGCAGGACTTGACCAGTCGATCACGTAAGGAATGATTGTCGGCCCAGTTTAATGTCAGGATATTGATGTAAAGCATCTTTTCGGTATCTGAACAAAGACTTGATCGACAGATCTTCATGTGAGCTCACAGCCCTCGACAGATGCAGCAGTAGTTAGCAATGCTCTGTCTGATGAAGATAACATGGGAGGCCTGGGCAAAGATTTGTGGGAATCCTCCACCACAGCAGCACCTCTTTCATCTCTCTTGTGACTTGGACCATGTCTTTCCATGAGCTGTCCATCTGCTTCCATCAAATGTCCAGTTCTTGTTAAATGGGTCTCATCCAAAGCCTGGCAAAAGGTATACGTCGTATGAAAGATGACATCAGCAACAGAGATTTGTATTATCTGACTGGTTGGCAGTAAAGATCTATGCCATATGTTAGAGCTTCATTGTTATGTCCGAGGGCAAGGCTTCCCACAATTGCGTATCCAATAGTTCTCCCACAAATTACATTTTGTCACTGGTTTCAAAGAGGACTTGGCTATGTTTAGGGGTAGTCCTAGCCTTTGAAACATATAGATACGTTCTGCCTTAGAAGCCTTCTCTATTTCCTTGATGGAGCTAGTCGTCCAAGCACCGGTATAATTGGTGACCATGTGGAAGGCAGCAACTGGCGTGCAATGATGAAAATCTGGGGTGCTGATCTGACACTGAATGGAAGTGCCTTGAATTGATAGGGCTGACCTGTCACTGAAAAGCAAAGGTGCTTTCTGTGTTTCTGGCATATGGATATTTGCCCACCATGTGGGGGCAAAAGGGAAACTTTCTCCTGACCTGCAGACACAGAAATGGTACAGGCCAGTTGTGAAGAGTCACATTCTCTTTTGGTTGGGCTGGGAGAGGGATTGAGTGGCGTTCAATCTTCCTTCCGGAAGATCTGCATTATTATTGTTCCTGTTGGATGTATATCCCTGGACATACCATGATTGTAGTGGGGGATAGTATGCTTGGTTTGACTTCCATGTTGATTGAAACCTCCCCTGCATTACCGCCATCTTGCGCGAGCCACGAAAAGTGGCTGCGCTGTGACATTGATACTACAGAACTCCAAGCGAATTCTCCATGTCTGTTTTAATCTTTGGCAGAGCTTTGCCCAGATGTTTCACAAACAGGGTGTGTCCATCAAATGGCATGTGCAGAATCTTTGATTTCACCTCTGGACAGAATGCTGTAGACCACAGCCATCCGCATTTTCTTAAAATAGCTGCTCATGATGCTAGCTTCAGAAGCAATGTAAGCTGAAGAGGTATGTGCTGCATCTTTGAAAATTGTCCTGGCAGTCTCGTGCTTGTCTTCCGGGTTATGGACGAGTAGCAGTGAGATGGTTGCATTTCCTTTGTCATAGACAAGGATAACAGATGTCACCAGAGAAGATGGCAGTTCAGTGAAGGAGTTAAAGAAGATGGACTTTTGCAAAATCCTGTTTGCAGATTGGTATTCACCAAGAAATTAGGGTCCACCTTGCAAGTGCAGGCCTTTAGCACAAGGCTCTCTGGAGTGGATGCTGCATCAAGACTTAGGGTCACCAGGTTTGGACTGCGGCACCTCACAACTGGGAAATCAGCACCAGCAAATAAAATGGTTTAGACCAAGCTGACATAATCTTGTCAGAGCCTCAATAAATGGCAACTGAGGTTCTGAAGTACGAGATCCAGGATGCAAAATCTCTTTAAGAAAGTCAGCAAGATTAGCCTTAGTTTCTCCTGTTCTAGCACTTCTGCCATCATCCTGACCACAACTACAGAAGAAGTACCTTCTTTGGTAGGGAACCCTGGAGGAAAATACAGGATGATATATGGAGAGGCTTGTAGGGCACTAACATTTTGTAAAATCAAGATAAAAGCCAGCATCAGCTAAATGATGGCGTAACAATTTTCCCCCCTCATCACCATCCTTGTCATTTCAGGCAGTTGTAGACCTTGTATTTCATCAGAGTCAGTATGCAAAATAGCCTCCATCCTCCTTAGGTATTGCTGCATAAGAATGGCAGAATGGAAGAGTTGTGCTTTTGTTATGGCTTAGCGTGACATAGAGAACTCTAATGGGTCCGAATCAGGGGCCAGAGGAGAAACCCGATTTGCAACCACTGCCACCGGAGATATAGGTGGCACCGATGGAGAAACAACTGGCGAGACCTGTGGAATAAGGATAGATGTACAGCCTAGCAGCAGAGGCAAAGTGAGGGTCAGTATGTGCTGAATAATGGTCCACCAGCTGAAGTTTGACCATGGGTCCTGCTGGATAAGGGAGCCAGAAGATGCACCAGAGAGAGCCAAAATAAGTTTGAATATCTGCAGCAAGGCCTCTTTGAAGCCCTCAACCTCCTGTGGAGTGATGATGGTCCAGGGAATTCGGGCTACATTGGCTTCACGTTCAGCATTGGGTCTGAAGAGGAAGGGTTTCTGGAACTGCGACTATGAGACCTCTCCAGAGATATGGAGCATTTGGATGTTAAAGAGGCTCATTTGTTCTTCCTATTCATCCCTTTACTTTGCCTGAAACTTACATGATGACAGAATTCTGGACAAGGACCGTCCTTGTGACCCAGATCGGCGCTGACACAGCTTCTTGTGCTTGGTGATGTAAAGTTTGGCTTCCAGCTTTCTGTTGGCTTTCAGATAAAACTGGGAATATTTGGCACAGGACTTTGAGTCATGTTTTGTGCCAAGAAGCCACTGGCAGATGTAATGCAAATCCATTACCAACATATGCCTCTGCCAAGCACACAGTGCTTTAGGGGGTAATATTCCTGCGCTCTGCCGACAATCCTTTCAGAAGCACAAGGCTTTGGTAAAGTGCCAACATCGGTAGGTGGGGAGCTCAATATCCACATCAAATGGTTCAGAAAGAGGGTCATTGACATCAGCACCCAAGAGTATTGCTGATATGCGACTCTGTGTCACTATGTCAGGAGGAGGGGCATAGTCACTGTGCAGACCAGAGACGTCACCTTCCGGCGTACAAGTGCCTTCTGCAGGAGTTTCTAGATCCAGTCTGGTTCTCGGGCGAGAATCGCAAGGTGAGGAATATGTGGTTGAAAGTATCCATCGATTTAAAAAAAATGTTTTTTTGGTTTGATGCATTGATTTATCTGCTTTAGTAAACAGTGCAACAACTAAAACAGAGACGGTCAATACATTACCGCATTTTTGCAGAAGTAGTAACTCTCAAGCTTCATCGGTGATGTATATTACTATAAACATTAAAAGAAATAGATATAGCTACTAGAATTGAAACAGTAAGCAATTGCAACAGTTTCTTCAGTATTGATAGTACGAAGATTATGATGCTTGCACCTTCTGCCACCTGAAGGGAGGATTACCGAAAAGTTCTACTTTTCATGTTTTGAATTACTTGGGCAAAATGAATGGCTGGTGAAATATACATAAAGATTTTGGCAGGTAGTGTAAAGGACATTTTGCTCCTACACTTAAAGGGTGATTCATGCCACTTCCATATAAGAGCGACCAGAGTGTATAGATGTTTTTAAATGAAGCCTGGTGCCAAACTGGCCAAGGGGGTACTTGTCTTCTGAGTGACTTACTCTTCCCTTACATCCTCTATGTCCTCCCTGCACCATGGTCTGTTCTCCCTTTCCTACACATTGCACCCTAACTTCCTCTCCCTTACATTCGGCCATGCTCCACCCTGCATTCTGCCCTCTTACCTTAACCTTGCACTGCTCTCCCTTTTACACCCCGTGGTGCTCCCTCATTGGCCAAATGCGCTCCCCCTCCCCTATTGAGAGTAACAACCATGTTTGCCTTCAGTGTGCTGAAGTGGCGCTTTACTGGCTCAATGACTAACACATCTACTGCAGGGATCTGGCCTCATAGCTATTGGTCAAAGCTAAAAGGGCTCATTCTGTCGTTTTATCATTTTGATAAAATTAGTACATCGATCTGAATGTGGTAACAATGCACAATCGCTACCTATCAGTGGCGTCAGAAGACTCCTCCAGGGTGAGCGCTGTTCAAAAAGGCACCTGTTATGTTATGCGCACCAAGATTTCTTATGTTACTGCACCAGTATCTTGGCCAGAAATGCTAATTTTCCTAACACAAAGAACAGTTTCAGGATAGATGGCACCTGTTTTTCGCCCACACCCAAGACAGCACGGGAAGCAGGAGAGCACAATTGCTTGTACTTTGGGGGAAAAGCATCTACTTCTGCTACCTAGGGGCTGCCTCTTCTGTGTATGTCTCAAGGTTTCAAATATTCTTTTGTATGCAAAGACCAAACAGATTGAAAGTTGCCAATGTTAGTTTCAGCTATCTACTTCCTTGCAGGGTTGTAATAATAATAAATGTTATGGTCAGCAACCAATGCACCCGGAACATTGAACCAAAGACCAATCACCTATCCTAAGCATCTGAGAATTGAGTCAACTAACATGGAAAAGGAGACAATAATCTAACCATTACCCAATATCACCGATCTTTTATGTTAGAAATTGGGTTACTGGTTGACTGGGATATAAGCGCTGGTCAAGCAATAACCACAATCTGAGTCAGGGTAAGGCACAAGCAAACCCTAAATAATCCTGTGCTCAGCCTCTGTTAGGTTGGCACAGAGCAATCAGGCTTAACTTAGATGTAAGTTTAAAGTATCCATGCAACATGTCAAAGAGTAAATCAGTGAAAAAAAACACACAAATAAATTCCACACCAGGTTAGAAAAATAGAACTTAATTTAATAAATGAAACAGGACTAGAATAAAAAAAATCCAATAAGTAGAACTTGAGATATTTTTAAAAAATAAACTGCAAAATAGCGTTTAGAAAAAGAGAGCACCAACCAGGGTTATCTGGTCATGCCAGACCAGGACAAAGTCAAAAGTTGAGGCCGACTGCGATAGTGCACGGGCCGGTTATAGGGGCCTTGTTAGGCCCGCAGAAACAAAGTAGCTTAATTCCTGGTTGCGTGGATCAGCTTTAAAAATGCATTGCATGCAGAGGCTATGCGTTGATTCCGAGATGCAACGAGGTTGCGGTGCGAGTCCCTGATGCATCTGCAGTGAGGATCCTGCTAAAAGGGCTTGCAGTGTAAAGGCCGGTGTCGAGGATGTGAGGCGCAGCCGAGACAATGCATTGGTTCTGATGAGAGGTGAAGTTGCGATGCGGAGGTTTGGCATTGTTGCCAAGGCTGCCGTCAACAAGGGATGCGAGAAGCTTGCGCCGAGAAGTATTGCACAGAGGAAGTTCTGAAGGCAATGTCTTGGTCCAAAGATACGGGAGGCAGCAGCAATGAGAGTCTTTTGCAACGGTTCCAATCCACGCAACAGCGGCAATGAATCAATTATGCTCGTAGATGCACCACTCAACCGAGGACATGCATCGATTCTGCTCGAGAATTCGCCGCTCAAGAGAGGATGTGTTGGTTCCAATAGAGAAACACCTTAGGCACACTTCCAAGAGTCCAGGACTGGGGTGGCACCACTTGGCAGGGTAGACTCACAGATGGCAGAGTCAGAAAGCAGAAGAAGGTTGGTTGGAAGTCTTATGTTCCTGAGACTTCAGATCAGAAGGCCAGCCAGGTTACCCTTGGAGTCACTCTGGGTTCAAGTGATGCAGGTCCAGCCCCTGCACCCCAGCAAGAGGGCAGCAGGTCAGCAGAGCAAGGCAGGAGTTCAGGAAATCAACAGTCCAGCAGATTGGCAGTCCTTTCAACAGCACAGCAGTCCTACGTCCTGGTAGTCTTCATAGGTCCTCAATGGTCCAGAAGTGTACTGGAGTGGTAGTGTCAGAGGTACAGTGCTTATACTCAGTTGCGACTTCGAAATGGGGGGAGACTTCAAAGGCATGCCTTAGTAGTGCACATAGGTCGTCCCTTCCTTTCCTGGCTCCAGACTCACTACAGAGAGTACGCAACTCTTGTGGGGTATGGGAGGGGGGCAGGATACAGCCTATTCATGAATAAGTGAGGATGAGGTCAACTCCTTTTTCCCATCCTGCCGAGATGGCCCATCAAGTCACACCTAGGCTCCCATTGTGTCTAGTTCTTTCGGGGGAATACACAAAGCCAAACTGTCACCCACCCAGACATGTGATGGGAGACGGGCAGCAGGTACCAAATGGCTAAAGTAAGAACAGGCCAACTTTTAAAAGTGCAATTTTTCAGAATTGCAAATCAAAATCAGACTTCATCATAAGTTTGGATTTTAAAGTGTGCTTCCACAGACACGAAGCCCGAATCCATTATATCTTCCCATTTGAAAATTACTCCTATAAAATGTAATAAGGTAATCTCAATGTTATCCAATGGAAGATATAGCCCTTACAGTAGCGAAAAATGACTTTGAGAGTTTTTCACTACCAAGACATGTAAAACCTAAAGGTACATGTCTTGCCTTTTAAATACATTGCACCCTGCCCTCTGGGTTGTCCAGGGACTACCTTAGGGGTGACTTGCCAAACAAGGGAAGGTTTGAGCCTGGCAAAAGGTTGATTTTGCAAGATCGATATGACAGTGTAAAACTGTACACAGAGATTCTGCAGTGGCAGGCCTCAGACATGATTAAAGGGCTACTTATGCCGGTGCCACAATTAGTGCTGCAGGCTGCTAGCATTTAATTTACAGGACCTGGGTACCGGGGTACAACTTTACTAGGGACTTATAAGCAAATGAATATGCTGATTGGAGATGAACCATTGTTACCATGTTTAGGGGAGATAGCACAAGCACTTCAGAACTGGTTAACAGTGGTAAAGAGCACAGAGTCCTAATACCATAAAAAACAAGGTCAGAAAAGTGGATGGGGCAAGCAAAATGTTGGGGGGGGGAGATCACCCCAAAGCTGTCAGTTCTAACAATTCTGTAGTCAAAGAGACTGATTTTTGCTCCAATTTATTAAAATATTATATTATATTGAGTTTTACAGAGCAGATATGCCTCTATTAATATATGTAACATAAGGAGTTCTATTAATAGCACCTTAGCAGCTCACTCACAAGAAGGTGTAAATTATCCCAATGAGAATATGATTTGTATAAAAACATAGTATGACGAACAGATGAATTAACCTTGCACTGGTCCTAGCACAGATGTAATCATCATCCTGTCAGGTTGTTGCTTGGTGACTTGAAGAAACAGGCTGCCTCTGAGAACACCACACACAATACCACCTTGAAAGGTCAGATGCCCCTGATTGCACAGCCATATAAGTGGACACAAAAGACGTGAGGCTTGTTAATCACTCTCAAAAGCCAATTGATAATCCTGGGAGTACTAAGATAGTTTTATCAGTCCCCATTACCATGCCTTCCTATTGGTACTGCAACTGTCCTTTTGTGAAATAGTGGTCTATCTGAGTTTGCTGGTATGGATTGCGTCACTGAGCGGTGAAGGAGCAGGGTTGTAGTACTGGTACTGTCAGACCATCATGTACCTTTGGAGGGCAGACACATGCTACAGTGGCTTAAACATATACTGACGTATCCAATTTATTAGACTATGTTAACGGTGTTCTTTTAAGTGTTTATGCTGACCATATTATAAACATTGCTCTAGATGGGAATGAAGAGAGATCTGAAATGTGATGACCACTTCAGATGTAACCAAATAATGTATAATGCGTTTTGGAAAACTAAAGAACAGTGTAAAAAAATATGATTTCTGTAATCGAGGGAATGTCTAGAGTACAGAAAACCTCCTGAAGTCACGTGTACTGAAGGTGGAACAAATCAGTTGAAGTTGAGAATGACAAACAGAAACAATAATGGCCAGCTTCATTGATAAGTAAGCAATGTTTCAATTCATTGTGAATTAGTGAATCCATATCCTCGGATTTTCTGAATTTCTCTGATATACTCAAAATAGAAACCATTTGCGGGCAGTTTATTGTCAGAGTAATAATCTAATTAATTCCCTGAACTGCCTTTTCAGGATCCCGCTAAAACAATTCTATATGGAACACAAAGGCCAAGGTGATAAATGACCTCCACTTGGGTGTTAAAGGTGTGGGAGATATGGAATATCTACTCATATGCTGTGGTCTACAAGTTGCTATGGGGGGGGAGAAGTGTGGCTCAGGGGTTAGAGGCAGCAGACCCGGAAGCTGAGATCGGTCCTGGACCAGGGTTCAATTCCCCGCCTCGGCGGGTCTTGGGCTAAAAATTCCACGGACTCGATAATTCTCGGCCCGGTGCCTCCTCGACTCACGGGTTCACACTCTGCGACTCTGGGCAATAGCTTGCTTAATCTCCACAACGGCCCCTCGCGGCGGGATGCCTGACTTTCACCTTGTGGATACCCTGCTATCTCACAGGGGAATACCAGGAAGGGTTCCCTAAGCAAGCGCCGGGACACCCACTGCGGGTAGCTGTGCGCTATATAAGCTCAACTACATTTACATTTACACATTTACATTGGTCATGTGATTGGTATAAGTCTTTTGAAACTATTGAGTCATTTGATTGTTTGGCCTTTACATACAAGTTCAAACATTTGCAGATTTTTATGGCTTCTTTCTGTGGTGTCAAGCACAATTCCTCAATAAGAGAGTGCTCCTGTATGTGCAGTTCTCAGTAGAAGGAAATACAAAGAAGGCTTCGACATACTGTTACCGTTGTGGATCCAAGGACCACGTTGGCAACTATACTGGTTGTCCAGCAGTTGGCAAATGTTGCATGTCTTGCAAAACATTAGGACACTTCCAGGTGGTGTGCAGGAGTAGGAAAGCTCCTGTATGCTTTAGCAACATTGATGTGGAGGTTGGGTCATGTACAGATTTCATCAGCAATGTACTTTGGACCGTTGATTTTAATATGGTGAGCACAATTGTAAAAGGTCTCACCTATGATGCTATAATTGATGATTTTTCCTCATAGGTCATGGTGGACTCCGGCTCGCCAATTACTATTCTCCTTGATACAACCTTTTATAATAAATGGGGTTGGGAGAAGTTACCTACACTCGATATTAAACCTAAAGCATTTGGGGAGAAACCTATTGATATGCTCGGTTTCTTTACTGCAAGGATACCGTGTCTGGGTAGGGAATCTATTACCAATGTGTCCTGCTGCGAGGACATGCCCAAGGTCCCAGGCATCCCTTGGCAGCACTGTCAAATTAGGCCAAGAGATGGAGGGCCTTTCCTACCCCGTGCCTCCCCTCTTCCTGGGGCGCAGGCAAAATCGTGAATACGGCTTGGGCAGGTTGAGCTGGTTACTCAGGCTGGTGAGATCCATCCTCCCATCCACCTGGGTGATCTGGCCAAGAGGATCGGCAACTCCCCTGGGGCCGCAGTGCACAGCGTGCCAACTGCCACTGCTCAGGGCTTCAGGACTCACTCCTTCCACTCTGGGCCCCCCCACAGCCTGCTAAGATGGTCGCGGCTGGTCACACTGCTACTGGCACCATCGATCTGGCAACTCCCCGTGGGCTGCAGTGCATATCGTGCCAGCTGCCGCCGCTCAGGGTTTCAGGACACTCACTGTCATCTTCCAGTGTTGTTGCAGCCTGCCAGGATGGTAACGGCTGCTGACGGTGCTGCTTGCGCGCCCTTTAGGCCGCCTTTCTCTCAATTGAGCCCGAAGCTTGCCACCACCCACAGGTCGCATCCAGTCAGAAGCCGCAGAGCGATTCAATCTGGAATTTTTCTTTCGGTGCGGTATTCCGGCGGCTTTCCGTCTTTAATGCGGTGATAGGCATTGCTAAGGAGCGAATTTATTTACGCATGGTGGGGGATTAAGGATCGGGAGCCACTTTAACAAGCAGCCCTTTTCTCTGCTGGCTGGCCACGCTCCCAACACAATATATACAATGGGAAATGTCAGCATGAATTAATATTTACACACCAATTCCTGCATGCACTTTTTCTCATTGTGTACACTCACCTACGCATTTCATGGCAACATCTGCACAAGAAAATGAATTCAGAAATGCAATGTTTTCACACTACTCATACGCCAGATTCAGGAGGA
Source organism: Lissotriton helveticus (assembly GCF_964261635.1). Lineage (NCBI taxonomy): Eukaryota > Metazoa > Chordata > Amphibia > Caudata > Salamandridae > Lissotriton > Lissotriton helveticus. The sequence continues at coordinate 184,459,470 of NC_136061.1, read as the reverse complement.
AAATCTTATTTCAGTCCAAATCAGGATTTCTGTTAAATTTATAATAAGGGCTTGTATCTTTAACCAGCCTTGAGTAAGAGAATCTGAAACAATGTCGCGTCCCCCTATATTTTAGGCACAAAGTCTGCAGTTAGTGTGAACTCAATTTGAATTGCATATTGTTTGCTCTCATGTTAGCAAATTCATTTCTTTCCTTCTTTATCGTTTGTATGCACCCGCTGGCCGGATGGATCAATTGCTACAATCTACATTTAGAAATCTATGAACCTCACTGTCTCCGTGAGGAGGAAAACCTACATATGAAGCACGTGAGAAGAGTACAGCAGGGGAGTTCAGCAGTTCCCACGGCTGGAGCTCACTGATCCACCCGCCTGCAATTTCAACAAGGACCAAGTCATTTCATTTCATTAATCTTTATTTCGGCCCAATCTGGCCATAAAGACACATAAAAACAACAGTACATTTTACACAGTGGGTACAAAAGTGCATACATGATATGCTGTTGGGGAGCTGGAATACAATAAAATTCATCAAGTTTAGTGTTGATTCATGAGTTTAAAAAGGCACACAAAATATAAAGAAAATTATAATACAAGATAAAAAACTTTTTAGGTGGCACCATAGAGAATGATCCTAGAGATTGACTCAACAATATTCCTCGGACAATCAGGACAACATAACCTCTGCATAGCGAACGGCCAGCTAAGCAACTATAGCTCCAACCCCCACTTCTTGCGTGAATAACTTACAAGCAATAGGAATCTACTGACACAAAACACAGTAAGACAACTAGTATCAGTTTTGATGTTCCTAAATGCTTCCACATACGAACGAATACCTAAGGCATTACACAAGGGCTTTATCCATCGTGGCCTTGCTCTGTCGTATGTGGTGCAGAACAACAATATGTGTTTCTCATCCTCTTTTGAGTTGGACTGACAACATGTACAGTTCAAACTTTTTGTTGTCCCTGTGTGCTTTTCCCACCTAGCTAGGACTACATTCGTTTTAAGTATTCCGTATCTAAATTTTAGGTACAGACTTTTTGCAAGCTGGGGTTGTATCTCAACTAAAAACTCCTCAAAGTGTGGTACATTTTTGAAGTTAAGAAAACTACTGGTAATGGAACCACAGGAATTATCATTTAGGGAGTTATAAGAGATATAAGACCAGAATCTTGCCTTTACAAGCTTCTTGCAAATGTGTCAAAAGTGCAGGGTTTTCCCAGAAGTGGGAAGACCAATTTGAATAAGCCAAGTTTTTACATGCTTTAACCAAGGGTTAGTATTATAAGCATCAAGGTTCTTCACTTCTAGAATACCACTTTTGTAATCTGCAAGTCACAAAGACACTTGTGCACGCAAATCTGATTGATTCTCGTAAGTGGCTTTATTTAAAAGTGCAAGGTGTTCACAAAAGGATATTTTGTATTCGTAAAGACGTGTGACTTTTTTCTTTTAGGGGATCTTCCTTGATAATCATAGATTTTTACGGTGATGTCTCCTCTTGCATCATATCTTATAAGAGTTCTCAACAAGCATTTGCAATGCAATAGGTCTCGCATTTGCGCGAGTTTAAGCTATTAGCATTGTAAATGACAATGCCTAATATTTATGTTTTCAAAACCAATACGTAAATAAAAGGCATTGTCATTTACAATGCCAATAGCTCGAATTCTCACAAATGCAAGTCCTATTGCATTGTAAATGCTTGTTTTCATTGACTAGGGGCAGTCGAAGGGTGATGGGGACAAAGAGAGTTAAGATTAAAAGTTAAATGGAGAGGGTCGGTTTAAAAGAATAGGGCTGAAGGAATCTTCCCGGGTATATTAACAAGCATTGACAATGCAATAGGTCTCGCATTTGACTAAGTTAAAGCCATTTGCTTTGCTAATAGTATTGTTTAGCAAAGCAAATGGCTTTCACTTAACAGGGGCGGCTCTGGGCTCATGACGGCTCTGGGCAGGGAGCGTAGGTAGGGGCCCCGGAAGAGGGGGTCCGGGCGCGGAGGCCAGTGAAGGGGGGGGGTGGGTCAGGGTGTTTGGAAGTGGAACAGAGCCGGAGGCCACCAAATCCCTGGGTCCGCCACGCTAATTTGTATCCATTCTCAGAGGATTATTATATTAAGACTATATATATTGGCTTGCGGCCCCTGGAGTTTGGCGGCCCTGTGCAGGTGCACAGCTTGCACATGCCTAAGGCCGCCCCTGCACTTAATGAAATGCGAGACCTATTGCATTTTGCATTTAGGGGGGCTACAATGCTCCCTGATCAGGCAAAGACGTTTTGATTTTTTTTCGGGTGGGGGAGGTCCCATTTTGGAGACCCACTCCTGAAGCCCCGTTTCATCCGCATCTTTGGTTTCCTGAAAGTGCAGGAGTCTTGGAAAACAACTGTACCCCCCTATCAGGCTAAGATGGGCAGGGCCGACAAAAAGTGTGGATTCAACGCCGACCATCAGGAGTGTGTGGGGGGGGGCAGGTTGGCGCGAAGGCACAGGCCTTTGACTTTGGCCGAAGCCACGTGTGGGGCTGGACACTGTTGAAAGTCCTATAATCCCATTATTTTGTTCCTCCTTTGGAATCGAGCGGAGGGGGGGGGGGGGAGTGGCTCCATTTCAAGTGGCTAAATTCTAAAAAGTTTAGCTTTTTGAAAATCGGTCTTCACTTTTGAGCTAATCCAGTCTTTGTGTTCAAGTTTGCACCTTTAACATAGTGCTTTATGCTGGATGTCTGCCTCCGAGCGCTTCAGGTTTTCACAGATAAAGGAAATAGGGGAAGGAACTTACAGAGGAGCACAATTCGGCATAACATTTAACCGACTGAGCTGGTTCTCTGTGCTACGTTTTTTTAAACACAAGCATTGCGCGTAAATTCTCAGCTGAACCCTTCTGAAAATAAAAACTAAAGGGCAGTTTCTGGGTCAATGCATTAGACCACCATACTTTTACTGTCCTCATGTTCCAGAATTTTACATGCCCTTTATTTCGCGCAGGTTTAATACCTGGAGGGGCAGCGCCTCTGGCCGCTGCTGAATTACCTAAAACAGTCACAGGCAATGAAAAATGCAGATTCCATGACAATGTACTTCATGTTAAAGGGTTCAGCTGAAACTGAAACGGGGTGCTGAGACATCTAATGGCGTCATACCACAAACCCATGGCGGTGCTGGCAAAACCCATACAGCGCCGAGAAGCCACAATCGTGACACTATGCATTATGAATAAAATAAATTGCCTGGGGCTTTTCAAATGAGTGTACTCCATGGAGAGAACCGTATGACCTAAACGGGTAATAGCGATTTTCATTAAGCACTGCACCCATGATTACATTGAATATTAAGGCCACTCACTTAAATGTAAATGTAAATACAGTACTTGTATAGCACACGAATCACCCCCAAAGGGGTATCTCGGCACTGGGGGTCGTTGGGAAGATTAAGCGAGCTATTGCCCAGAGTCGCATGGAGCCAGGGATCTAACCGTGATCCCGAGCGTCCCGCATCAGTCGCCCTGGCCGCGGCGCCACACCTCTACTAGCGCCTACTGCAGGGGCGTAACGTTTCCAAAGCACTTCCAGTTTTAGTGGACATGCTAACAGACGCCGAGGGGCATTGATTTCTTTACTTTAAGGTAAATTCCTATATGTTACCAACACCACACAGCTAGAAAAAAGCTGGGTTCCAACGCCCCCTGCCCCTAGTGAACGTCAACACACGTTTGCTGCCGGGTGTCCACATCTCCCGTAGTTACCAATGGGAAGGAGGTGTTACTAAACGGCCGCTGGGTACATCCAACAGCATTTTTTTAAACAAGTAAATGGATTGGGCTTCTTTGGCGCTAAAGGAGTTCACATACATTGCCCTGCAAGGATTTTACACCACTACAGGACCCAGTGAGGGCCTCTACTTCATCGATGCCATTCAACAGAGTTCACGAGGACCCTCCGAAATTGTCTATCCACCCACCACCCAACCCCCGCGCCAACCACCCATTGTTCTAGCGTCATTTTGATTTGACCAAACAGTGGGCCTGCCTTTTTGCAGATGTTTAGCGCTATACCTGTGAAGCCGGGTACAAGCAGGTCACCGAGCTACAAGACAAGAAAGGCCTGCCGCCTGGTAACAGTTTGTTTTGGCAGTATTTGTTAGAATTCCTACCACAGACTGGCGGCATTTGAAGGTTAGCTGTAAAGTAATCTGCGTTTAAACTGGCCAGCCCAAATCGGTAGTGCACAATTTCACCATAATGTACATTTCATTGTTTCCAGTAGTGCAGATATTATTCAGCACAATTAAATAAACGTCGATAGGTTTTAACGCCATTATATTAAAATGCCGCTGACAGCACGTACATTATTTTCCCTTGGATTATGTACAATGAAGGGTCAAATGACATAATCCTAGGGAAACGTTGGACCTGCAGATACGAAAATGAGTGCATCCAGGCCAGGTTTATAAACTGTCCAATAGGATACGTTCCTTTGAAAGACAAAGTATACTGTCTAACTATTGTTCTCTTTTTATGTCATGGTATATTGTGTAAACTGATTGTAACTGGGGATTTTACATTTATTGTTTTTATGAATTGTTTTTATCAATTGTTCTGCATAAAACTGTGATAGATAGAAAGTGTATTGAAATTTTAACATTGTAACCAGTTCTTAACAATAAAAGATTTTTGTATAACTTCAGGGCTATTTAACAATTGATTCAAATATTAGGTGCGATTTTTCTTGATGAATTGTATTATTGTGCACCTTGTGAGGTACGACCTAGTTGTGAGTTGAACCTTGTATCCTGTTCCTTTCATAACCCAAGGGAATATTTGTTTTACTACCTATTCAGTAACACGTCGGTCATCTTGTGTTTCTAAAGGTAGAGTACTAATGGAGGAAAAAGACTCAGACATAAACAACCTATAACGAGCTCTTCTGACAAGAAAACATTCAGGCGGCAGTTCTAGACACTAAACGACCCACATACAAAGTACAACAGCATCTGAGACAGAGAAAGAGAAACTGAAGAGGATGCATAGTGACTTCAGAAAGCAATCGTAGAAGGAAAATATTAGGGGACAAATATCAGATGGGAGAGTCATGAATCAAAAGAACAGTATCTGAATGGGTTGCTGTGTATTTTTCTCCGTTTTTACCTGCCTTGTACACGGAGAATAGAGGAAGTAACATGGATTCAAAAGGAGGGCAACATCTTGGAAAGGGATGAAGATTAATCTAGGACTGGTAAGTAAGCCATCCTGGATTGACTAGCAGGTAGCTGGATTCTGCCCAAAATAAGGAACTTCCTGTGGTAGGAGGAAGACAATATGGCTAGAAATGTCTTTTTTTGAGAAGGCCTATTAGTAACGATATATGTGTATAGGTGCAAGCCAGACACGGTGTGTGGTGCTGAGGAGATGTCTGAGCCTCTCAGGAGAACTGAAAGAAGTGACTGTAGGAGGCAGGCATCAGGATTTTGTGGATCACAGAAATGCAGTGCCCCCAGAGGTAAGTGTGAACAGAAGTCACGAAGCATTGCCCAGGAGACCCATGAAACACATTCGCCTCTGGCCCGAGGCATGACAGGATTCCCCCTTTTCGGTGATGCAGGATTGATAAAGACTTTTTAAAAGAACTGTCCCAATGAGAATAAACACATATAAGGCCCCAAAGGCGACACCTATTGGCTATGCCAATGCTTGTTCTCCTTAGTCTGGGTCTTGTTTACCATCTTTGATCTAATATAAGGGAGTGAGTCGACCGCTGTGGGTAAAGGGAGGATTGGCCTCAACACTGGCATACTCCCAAAATCAAACAATGAGTAAATGCTGAAGAAAAGAATACTGACTCCATAATCAGTTGGAAAAGTTTAGTCAGAACCGTAGTGATAAGATTATGTATGAAAACATCCGAATAAGTTTGATAGTCAACTGAAATTGAAGACAAATTGTCAACAACTGAGTTTGAAGCATTTTTTTGAAATACAGAATCGTTCTGGAGCCCACGTCAATCTTTTTGCTCCCCTTGTCTGGGGGAGGAGCATCAACAGTCCCCTGGACAGAGGAATGCTTGCAGGCAGTGTGGACCACCAGAGTCAGGAGGAACCTGGCTCCTGATGTATGCAGCAACACTAGTGGAGGGTTTGAACTGGTTTTCAACCTCTGGGGTCAAAAAAGTAGGCTCCATAAAGTTGTCAGTAGCAGATATTAAGATCCCCTTCAAGATGGGTAAGACTTGGATGGTAGGCTCTGATCTACAGAAGGAAGTCTTCACCCATGCATGTCAAAGGTGGCCTTTTCAATCACCTGACAATAGGCAGTGGTGTCATCAAGTGGTAAGGGTATTACCGCATAGTGGTCTAAATCAGGATCACCTTGGTGGTCTATACTGAAGTTGTCCCAGTGATCATCAGTGGGGCCTCGGCCTGAAGGGTGTTTATATGGGTCAAAGGGGCTATACAGACCACCTGTGTCTGAATAGGAGAGAGAGGACCCGTCTGGGGAGTCTGGTGGAGGCAGTGTGGGTAGTACATGTGGGTGTGGGGTGGTGCTAGAGATAGAGGTGGGGTTTCCTAAGGAGAAAGAGGACTGGTGGCTCTTCCCTTTCACATCTTTGGTGCTGACTACAGGCAGGGAGGCTTGGAGGAATGTTTCCTCTTGAAGGCCAATCTCCTCTTTCAATGAAGAGATTCTGGAGGCACCAGTGCAGGTGGTTTTGCCATGATCTCACTTACAACAGGGTGGATAAATAGGTGCTTCTGCATGAACACGACCCTAGGCGTGGTCTTGATGCGAGGGCCATAAGTCTTCGTTGTTGGCTTGATGTCCTCCATCTCATGCTCCAACACACTCAATAACACGGTATCCGGGCAGGATGAGGGGTGAGTTGCTGGCAGAAAAGAAGGCCTGGTGTCTTCCTGTTCTTTGTGCCAAAGCAATTTTCTTCCTACAAGATGTACAGATTCTCAGTGGAACTCTGTTGGTCCATCTTCAGGTGTGCCCAGCACCATTTCCTTCAGTATCACAGTAGCTTTTTGGAATAGAAAGCGACTCACAATGCACAAGAAGTGTCGTCTTGCACAGGAGACAGGCACATGTTACAGACATAGTGCGATGCATTTCGAATTGAAGCAGGAGCATTTTGGAAAAGGTGTCTGTTCCATCATTCATGCAACCTTCTTAGGTGATGGATGATTAGCGCTGGCACTCGCCTACCAAGGGGAACTTGGCAATGGTTTTCAGTGTTAACAAAGAATTTCACATAATGGGTAGATAAAGGAACCAATGTTTGTCAAATCTGACGCGACAGAATCAAAATGGTACTTAAAAGGGCTGACTAATGTATTCAGGATACAACAGACTCAATGGTGGAAAAAAGTGGAGTCAATGCCTAGGAGACATGTACACCAAAGAAGAAGTCATCTTGTGACTCGATAGACTTCTAAAATAAAAACAATTTGCACACATCTGAGCCCAGCACTACATGGCAGGAGTATGCTAAGCATGTGTATCCACAGTCACACATGCTATGAAGGCATATTTATTTTATGTATGCAATATGTTTTATATTACAAGATCCTGGTCGACAGAAAAGACTGTCAGGCCTTCCAAAAAGTGTCCAGCAATAATTATTACATTGCAAACCTTCTATTTCTAACCTTATGTCAAAGGGCTTAACCACCATCTTTCCCTAAAAAGGTTATCTGTGAGATTTTGTGCAAAAACAATAACTGACAGCAGGTTTTAACACAGTGAGAAATCAATTACCCGTAAAGGTGTATTAGCTTTAAAATATGTGTTGCATGGTAAATAAATCAGGCCTACTGTCTATGTTGTACCTTTTTATAATAATCAAACCAGACCTATGTCATCTGAAGCACAACTTTTTATAGAGCACCAACCAGGCCTACAGCTGTTATAGATGACTTGTCATCATAACCAATTCAGGCAGGCCTACTGATATACAGTCAAATACATTACAACAGTATGCAAAATTACAGTAGTCAAAGCCTGATTCTATTTCTCCTAATAGGGTTTAACAAGGATTCTCACAGTAAGAATCTTCTATTCCCATGGTTTGTCAGAGGGACACATCACAGTCTGATAGTCATCTCTCCCAGATTACCTCCCCGACCCAGCAATGATGCATCTGTCACAATATTTAACTCTGGATGGGGGTAGGGAAAGAGGTCTGCTGCTGGTCTAACTGGGGTTGAGCAACCATCACTGCATATCTTTTGCAGTCTCTCCCGACACCTGGAAGGAATCCAACATATTCTCCTTATTCTGAGCCCTGTGAGACTTCAGATCCCAATGCAAAGTTTCCATGTGCCACCTGTGAGGTCCACGAGTAGGATGCTGGAGGCCAATAGGTCCAGAAGCTTTGGAGCTACTCTCACTGAAACCCAGGCCAGAGGTTTAAACCTCAGGATCATAGCATGAATGTCTCGGATGTGTTGCAGAGTAGAGAAGGTTTAGAACGTTACTGGTAATGCCAAAGGGAAGCATGGAAAACTGAAAGTGCACTTGGCCTACATGAAACCTCAGGTAACGTATGTGAGATTGCAGGATGGGGAAGTGAAAATAAGAGTCCTGCAAATCCAGTGCCCTGATCCAGCCTTCTGGATTCAGGCAGACAGAGCTTGTCCCGGGGTGATTATTTTGAACTTGTTGGTCTGGAGGAAGTAGTTTAGAGGGCAAAGGTCTAGGATAGGATCAAGGCCTCTGTCCTTTGGCACCACGAAATAATGAGAGTAGAAACCAGTCCCAATCTCTGATACCAGCATCCATTCTATTGGTCCCTTGGCTAAGAGAGCCTGAACTACTTTGCAGCTATGGACAAGTGTCCCTCCAGGAGGTTTTGTGGTATGGGGAAATATGTCCTCCCACTGGGTGTTCGTTAGCTACAGAGGGTAACTTAAAGCAGTTCTTCTGCAGCTTCAGGGAGTTCAAGTTTGGGTAAGGCATTGCCCTGGGGGCCTGGATTCTGTCGACCCGATCACCAGCATCTACCCTGAAAAGACTGAGATTCTTTCGGTTGTAGAGGCATATTCTGGCATTGCCTTTGCTGGTATCCCCTGCCCAACCTGGAAAGTGGTAGAATCGGTGGGGGACATGCCAAGCATCCAGATCTAGGCCTAGAGAGCATGCAGTGACTTTGCTGTCTTTCAATCTTTACAAGGATGAGTTTGCCTTCACACCAAAGAACCTAGAGGCATCAAACGGCATGTCCATTACGAATTGCTGGACTTTGTTTGAAAAGGATTCAGTGGAGCGAATCCAGGCAAGGTGCTGAAGCACCATGCTGTTTCTAACTGCTCTACCCAGACAGACGATATTGTCCCGACCTGAACGTATAGATTACTTTACTGTATCCTGGACATCCATAATGAGGCATTGCAGGTTTGCCCATGTGTCATCAGGGACAGCTGGCAGGATATCCGCCACTCGGTCCCACCATGCAAATGGGTAACCCCATAGGTGGCAGCTGATATTGACTGATCTGAGGGCAAGGATGGTAGATGAGAACATGCACTTAGCAAATGTACCCATTAATTTTGACTCCCTGCTTAGAGTATGTTTGCGTCCGGGGAGTTGAAAAAATACCCCATTCTTCAAACTGCAAAGGACACAGAAGTAAAAGGTCCTGTGGAGAGTGAGTGAACTGCTCACCGATTGGATGGTGCTTGTGTTGACAGAGGTTAAGGAGCAAAACACCTTGTTTTGTTAAGTGGGTGCTGCATTGTGGTACTGTATGCTGCTGGATAGCTATGGCACTGAGTGGAGTGCGGCTGAAGCGGGGTGAAATCATATGAAACAAGGTCCGGTGCTGTAGTAAGCGGTTAAGGACAAACAGTGTGGCTGACCATGGTTAGGAACCTCAGTTTCAAAGTCAATCTGTAAGTCCTTGGTTTGTGAAAAAAACACGTCCGGAGCTCGCCACACGTATGTTCCACTGTGAAACAGATACCGGAATTTTTAAAAAAAGGGACGGTGCACCAAGTAGCAAAATTCAAAGAACTTCCAGTTTATCCAAAATTAAGTCCTTTATTCTTTTCAATCTTTTAAAACCTCAGCCAACGCGTTTCGTTCCATTGGAACTTCGTCAGGGCTCGGTAATCTCTTGTGGTTCCAGAAAAAAGGTCCTAAACCAGGTATTCCAAACGTTTTCAGGCCTCGTTCTCCTAAACAGTCTTTTATACAGATAAGCAAGGAGATTTTTCTCCAAGGTCAGAAGCGGTTCCAGTGGCCCAGAGTCCTGGCACACGTACCTCTTGAGCAGTCTTTATACAGATAAACGAGGAAAATTATTTCTCAAATATCAGAAGCGGTTCTAGTGGCCCAGAGTCCTGGCACAAGACATCTGCGTTCAATCATAGACTAGAAGAGCATATAGGGCATATATAACCCCAGAAAAACGTGTTTTTCGAGTTCTCTGAGACAAAGGCGATAAGATCGACAATAAGGACGGACGGGCGTTAGATGGGTGGGTCGTCCTGTCGGTCTTTACTGGGGGTTATTCATGCCCCATTGCAATTGAGGACGGCCGGCCGTTATATCGGTTTGTCGTCATTACTATTTTGACCGGGGGTTATATATGCCCTATGAATACGAAGGATTACGGGCAGAACTGCACTTATTAGTTATTTGGATCACCTGAGAGTCTCTGTTATAGCAGCTCGTTGAACTCGAATCATAATACTCTTCTGGTTTATGATTGAACGCAGAGGTACATGTGCCAAGACGTCGAGCCTCACATCCTTCTTAAAGGCATATGGCAGAGAAAAGGACATAGGGAATGTGATAGACAGCCCCACATATAAGGGTGACACCATTCTTAGAAGGTAAGATACATGAGTTCGAAGAACCAGCTTGTCGTATAAGAGAAGCTGGACTGGAAACTCCTAAAGCCTCCGGACACAATACGCAGAAGTAATGGCAATGAGAAAGACAGTCTTGGGAGTCATGAACCTCAAATTATAACTGTCCAGAGGCTCAAAGGGAGCTTGCCCAGAAAAGAAAGGAGCAACTTGAGATCCGACTGTGCATAAGGAAGGGGACAGGGAAACTGTTAGATCCACTGAAGATCCAACAACTCTGTTGCTCTGAAAACTACCACTCTAAAAAGGCACCTTTCATCAGTTATGGCCTCTAGAGATTCAATTATGTTTCTAGTGGCGTGGCTACCCCGCTAGCATTTTTCTAATCAAGGAATAACCTATCATCAGTGTAATGAGTAACTAGGGGGAGGTAAGTGGTCTGTCTCCTCTTCACCGTCTTTATTATGTGGAACAAGCTCCAGTCCTTGAAAGGCATCCTCAGCCTGGGTTTATGCCCTGGTCTTCTGACTGCACAACATGAGACGATCTCTAGCCAACCTCAGCTTCAAATCTTCCATAAGAGTAAAGGTGAAATTGTGACCAGTAGCCATTGGAGCCGGTAATGACATTTGGGTCAGAACGACCAGTGGACCCTGCAGCAAAGGAGTCAAAGCATGGCCTGATGGCAGAGATGGATGGGATGAGGTCGAACAAGGCTAGCTGGCACCAGAGGAGCACCTGCCGGATGAAGGGCAACTGGAGGTCTCAAACAAAATCGAAGTCCCAAAGGCAGACCACTAAGTCAATAATGGTCCACAGAATGTAGGGTGCATTGACTCCAGAACGGATTTAGGTTGGAATCAGCCGTGAATGCCAGGCTCAGCCCCTTTAAGCACTGCCTGTGGGACTTTAACGAGAACAGGAGCAGAACGAAGGTGATGGGCCTCCGTTGGACATTTTGTGTTTGGACCCGTTTCCTGACTTTGTCTTGCCCAAAGAAGGAAAGCGGGGAAGGGCTGAGAACAATATTCATTTATTTGTATTTATATTTTTAAGTATTATAAATAATTTAATGTAACAGTGTTTAATTGCTGGTTTTATTTTAAGTCCCTACTTCCATTATCTTCTAGGGGGTTGTGTTGCAGTACCAGTGGTTGGCCAAGCGCAGTAAAGGACTTACTACAAAAGTGTAAATTAAAAGAAAAGTGCAAGTAACTAGAGAAAAGTGCTGTTTGTGATTATCCTCAAAAGTAGTGAACCTCTTCAAAAATATAATTTGTGAATCAGGCTCAAAATGTTTACAATCTTTACAGCCTCAGTCATTCCAAATGAGGTAGCAGCATGATCAGTATAAAACACAGGTACAAACATCCTGTCAATCTTTAAAATTTCTGAAGTTTCACAAGGAACAGAGGCATAACCAATTTAAAATCACTGAATTGAAGGGAGGTTTCATTTTTCATTAAAAATGTATTGTTTAGTGTCTTTCTGTCCACGCGGATTTCATTTTATTAGCTTGTGAGTTATGTTACACTCACTCCTTTGTTTACTTAGGCCCTTATTGATAGTCAGAGGGACTGTCCTCAGATGTTCATACCATGGATAGGCTTTTGGACATGAAGGACATACAATTCAAGAAGTAATGTATTACTTGTGGCTGTTCGCCTTTTATGTGCCTGTCCACTGCCTTTTGCTTGTGATACACACCACATAGCTGAAAACCTGTTGTTTTAGGGGGATATATCACTGCATACTGTCAAAAGTAGTTTGGAAAACTTCAGTTAAAAAAAGGAAAAACAGTAGGTGCAGAGCTCCTGGCCCATGTCAAAAGCCACAGAAAAAGAGGAAGTGATAAGGAGGTTCCTAAATGTATGCATCGTGTCGTCATGTCCAAAGGTGGGATGGAGTCCTGACGAAGACTGTGTGCCACTTGCTGTCTCATGGGTGCCGCTGCAAAGAGCTTTCCAGATCCAGTCTGGTGCCTGGAGAGAGATTCTTAAGTCACGGAACCTGGGGTTAGAAGTATACATCAGAAATCCGAAATTACCTTCAGAAGCAATCCTGGGTTCCACTGCAGGACCACTTTGTTCTTATGGAAAATCGCACATGATTCAAAGGAAACTAAAGTCTGAATTTCACTAGCTCTGCAAGCTGAAGCAATAGCTAGGTGGAATGCTACTTCACCTGCCACATGTTGCTGAGAAACTTTGGGAATTGAATACAACTGATAGTCAATATGTCTTGAAAGCACAATTTCAACTTACAAGGATGGGAAGGTCCTCTTACTGGCAGAAAAAGTACTCATTGTCATACCCTCTATTAAATCATTGACAACCAACACTCTGAAAGAGGTTTGCAAGTGATATGTTCTATAAGCAGTGATAACGTGCCAACCATATTTGAAAAAAGGTACACAGTTCATCTATGATGGTTTAAAGGAAATAATGGAGACCCGTGGTGAGGTCACAGGTAAACCACTAGTGAATGCAAGAAGGAAGGAGGGGGAATCCTCCTTTTTGAACTAGGGCTCTCACACACCCAGCAAGCTAGGTGTCATGCTTCATCATTTGAACCTGCCCCTCGTCAGGTCGGCGCTGCAATACCTGACGGGCACCCGAAACCGGGGCTCTTTATCTGGGATCGTTTGTTCCTGCTGGTGGGTGCAGTGGGGGTGAGATGCCAAGTTTGTGTCGATGTAGTAGAAAGGTGAGTTTAAAATAGGTCAGTCAGTCCTATCCCAACTTTATTCTGTAGGTAAACTGCCTAGTTAAAAAGGTGGAGAGGGGCTTAACCTAGTCTTAAGGTGTCTAGATGTATGGGCCATACTCTCAGATGATCGACATGTTTCGTGTCTCTGAAGTTAATAAAGTTAATAAAGTATACAGGACACTTCTTCAGGATCGTGTGTCATACTATCTACAGCGAAAGGTAAGTGTAAAACTAAAGGCTGTTGAGTTGAGGCCTGGAGTGGAATCAGGGTAGTCCACTATAGGTGTCAGTAGTGTGGGATAGGACGAAGTCACATTCAGTCACCTTGTTCAATGCGGAAAAAAGGCTTGTGTATTGGGAGATGGATACAAGCTTTTCGGATGCAGCAATTTTTGGAGAAAGGGAATCTTCCACAGGGACTGGCCCGCCACAGCCATATCCATAAAAATCTAATGCTTTTCGGATTCAGGGAACCACTGCAGAAAAGTTTTAAGTTGTAGAACTTGGAAATATCACAGCAGATTTGGTACGTCAAGGCCTCTCTCCCTTGGGGGTCTGCAACAGAGGTCTCTGTGCAAACAAGGCCACTTATTCGCTCGTACAAAGCTGTTGACCTCCTGCTGGAGAGTGTGGGGGTCCCTGGAGACGGCTCCACTGGAAAGACCTGAAAGAGTATCTTCAGAAGTATAGTCATCTTTACTGCCACTATACGACCCAACCAGAAAAGGCTATGTGGTCTCCATCGGTGCAGAGTCAATTGTATTTGCTCAATGGATAAGGTAAGAATGTTGTAGCTCAGAGAGCGTGGGGATCTGAAGCAAAAGATTGAAAGCTTGGGACTTGTGGACATTTACTTTAAATGCCGCCACTCGCGCAAACAGCTCAAGTTCGGCCAAGAATGCTGGGAGGGAGACTAAGGGATCATTTAAAGTGGCTATAACGTCGTCCGTGTAAAGACTGATCGTATGTCTTTCCCCCTCTTAGCGAACCCCAGATATGAAAGGGTTATCAGGGATTATTTGGGCCATGGGCTCCATATAAAGTGAAAACAGTAGGGGAGATCGCGGACACCCCTGTCCATTGCCCCTGCAGATTGGGGAGGCGGGAGAGGAGTATCCATTCACAAGCATTGTTGCCGAGGTTGTATATAACTGCTAAAGATACATTGTAGGAATGGGTCCTGGAAGCCAAAGTGTTGGTGGGTCTCCCTCATATATGGCCAATGAACCCTATTGAACTCCTTCTCCACATCGATGGATAGGAGCATGCGTTTCTTGTCAAAGCGCTGCGCCTTATCGATAAGTATCTGTTTCGTATTGTAGCTGCATTGGCAATTGGGGACAAACCCTGCCTGATCCGGGTCTATCCGAACTGTCAAGAAAGTGGTCAATCGCGTAGCCAAGATCCCAGTAAACAATTTAAGGTCAACGTTCAATAAGGATATCAGGATATCAGCTTTTAGGAGGCGCAATGACGCCTATCCTTGCCCGGTTTAGGGATGACCACTATGGATGCCATTAGCATGGGAGGTGGGAGTGTGGAAGAATCCCCAATGGCATTGAATACTCTAGCGAGCATAGGGGCTAATGTGGGGCAAAACGTCTTCTAGAAAAGCGCAGAGAAGCCGTCCGGCCAGGGGATTTCAGTGGTTTCTGACTAGAGATAGCCAACACCACCTATTAATTCTGAATCAGGGAATCCAGACTCGCAGCCTGGTCCTGCGTTAGTTTGGGTGTCGCAGCATCTTGGAGATAGCGAGCTGGAGCATCCAAAGGAAGCACGTGTGCCACGTAGCGGTCCATGTAGAATTGGAGGAACACCTCCGCTATTAGTGTGTCCTCATTCTGTTCTATCCCAGCTGTGTCAAACACGGTTGAGACTCCCGTCGCTTATCGCTAGACAAGCAAACCTGTTGGCCGACAGTTGCCCACGTCAATCCCCCCCCGACATAGAAGGTGTAGCGCAGATGGAGCACAGCATGCTCCGCTCAGTCAAGGTCGATGCCCACCAACTGGGTACACACAGCTTCTACCTGTCATCAAATCTGGGGAGCCCCAGTCTACTTATGAATAGGCTTCAGTTGCTGGAACTGACTAGAGAGCTGTTCGCACTTATCTCTATGGATTTTGTTGTCTACCGAGATCGCAATAAATTCCCAGCTTATCACTGCTTTCTGAGTTTCCTAAAGGGTAGTGACAGAAATCTCTGGGTTATTGTTCGTGGCGAGGAAGTCCTGCAGCACTTTATTAATCTGCTGGACTACTGCGGGCAGATGCAAAAGCGTGTCCCGGTGACGCCAGATTCTGGAAGGTGATTGGGTTAACGGAATGGATAACATGAAAGTTACTGCTGCATGTTCTGACAGTGAGCGCGGTACTATTTCCGCAAATCTGTGATACAATGCCAGGGGTGCCCAGGAAATAATCTATCCTTGTGCACATTTTGTGCGAGTGGGAATAAAAGGTGTAATCTCTCGTATGGGGATGAAGAGTTCTCCAGATGTCCACCAGACCCACCTCTCACTCAGCCACTCCAACCCCTCAATCAATCAATCAATCAATCACTGCATTTCTAATCTTCTCTATAGCCAACTTGAGGCAGAATTGGCATTTGTTAGGAAGATGAGTCCACAGAAGAGGATCATGAGGATCGCACCACACCTTCTGTCTGCCACACAAAGGACATTTCACAAAAAGAGATGCCATTTCTGTCCGAAAATGACTTGCCAAGAGGAGCGCAGTGCCCTAGGTTCATACCACCATTAGTCACTCACAGAGCATTATGGAATATAGAAGTTTTGGGATCCTTTGGATCTGCATGGTCAGTTTTCCTGCCCTATATGACAGAAGCCTTCTGGCTACACTGCCCAAGTTTTCCCTTGATTTTCCTTAAAACAAAGGTTACTAAAAGAGAATTTTCTTTTCAGAATATTTGATTGGCGACTTTATTTTTAAACTGGCTGTTTTTTTTAGAAATGGAATCTAGCCAATATTGCCTCTAAATAAGCTGCTAAAACATGCTTAAACAAGTAAATTTTCTATTCCAATGAAAATCTATAAATATTTATTATGAAAAGTTCCCCAGAATGTGTGGGGTGGACAATTCAGTGCTCATGGTTTACAATGGCATTACCTTGAAGGAGAAATAACCCATTTGGATGGCATCACAGCCCCCCCAGCATAAAGCAAAGACAGCATATGGGATGGAAAATCATATATCAAATAAGTAGGTCAAGTACCTACAGCGGAAACTGTGTGCAGTATACACATCACATATATAAAAGAGTCTGAGCAGACTATGCTTCTAAGTATCCCAGTTCAATGAAGTGAGAATCACTGCAGTGTTCAATAGTTACATGAAAAAAGAGAAAAGGAATTACCTTGAAGGTTTTTATCATAACAGACCTTAGCGGGGTCATTTAGAGGTTGGTGGTATAAAACAGGGAGTAAAACTAGTGACTGATCTATGGGCCAACCCCTCTCATATGCCTCATCATTTATTTGTCAGGGAATGTCTGTTTTCCTAATGACTGCCTGCTCCGATGTTAGGTAAACCCTGTTTGCTGGCAGTTTTCCAGCTGATCTGGTGTTGAAACGCTCTCCCCCTATTACGGCTGACTTCAGGTGCCATGGCAGTTATTGTTTTACCTGTCAGTGACTGCCGGCCAACACGCCTTTCCATTATCGCATGCCGCACTGATCACCACTGTTTTATTACACTGAAGATAATCCTGTCATCATGGTAGAAATCCACCATCGATCTATGGTTTTACTTACATATGTTCCTACGGCCGAGCCTGCAGAGGCGATGCCTGCACTGCAACAGGCATTTGAGGATCAGTCCGACAAGGTCTAAATGACCTCCTTAATCTGAAAGAACAAAATGCAACCATACTCGGCAAGGACCACAATAAGCAAAATGGTTCAAGCGCTAGTGAGCTGGTGGAATATCTATGTACTCTTTGGAAGCATCAGGGAGGTGGGTGAGCACTTGAATGAGTTATCGCCGCCATTTTGGAACAAGAAAAGCAAGCAATTCCCATCTGCATCCTAAAAGGAACAACATGCATACCTAAATTGACGAATGCATCAAAGAACGTATCTACTGAAATGTACTGAAATGCAGTGATTAAGAAAATCAATATCTTAAGTAATGGGGCAGTGCTCTAAATTGGAATATTATTTAATAGGTGATAACGAACTGGAAAAGGAGCACATTCAGATGGATTGTTCTCAACACCAAGGAGGTGTGTTACACGTTACTGTAGAGGAGCACTGAATCACTTCTATTACTGTCTGCAGAGATACAACTGGTCTAGGGATAGTGTCTGGAATACAGTAAACTCTCACCTGGGTTTTTCGTATTCTCAAGTCAGCAGATGATCTGTTCAATGCTTCTTCCTGCTCAATACTCTGCTCAATACCTGTGTGTTTCAAATAATAAGAATAATGAAGACCCAGGTAACAGAAACGAGCAAACATATGAATAACAGATTGTACGACGCTATGAACAAAAATTACAATATTTGCACAATGCACAGCAGCTTTATGAATCAAGCACTTGGATATCCGTGAATGGGCAAAAAGAGAAGGGGAACTACCAACTAGTCAGAAAAACACATTAATCTCTGTTGGTTACACACATTGGTGATAAAATGAAATGCAACTTGCAACAGATCTCTCGAAATCTAGGGAAGTCCATGTAGAGCACGGCATACTTGATACAGAAGGACATGACGTGAGAAGGAAAAACACACATGGTTTAATTTAATCAAATGAACGAAAATCTTACTAACCAGGAACTGGATATTTATGCTGGCCTGAACTCCATGTGTCAGTTAGGACTCAGTAACAAGTTTCAGAAGACTCTACGGGGCCATATGTATAATTCCTAATTGCGATCGCAAACGTCGAAATTCGCAGAATTTCGGCGTTTGCGATCACAAACAGGCTTAATGGTATGTATGAAAGCAAAACTGCCCAGCAAAATAATGATTCGCAAATTGCTATTCCTTAAATGCAATGTAAGAAGCACAGAAAAAGTGCAATTTGGCCTTAAGGAATCGCAAATTACCACCAACTTCAAGTTGGTGGCAATTTGCAATTTCTTTGAAAAATGCACTTTTTTTGAATTTTTCAACGTCATACATGCCCTTAGGGCCCTTAGGGCATGTATGTGACACACATGTGCACTCTTGCACATTTCAGGGGTACAACAGGGTGTCCTTTTGACACCCTGGCACCCTTGAAATTGCATTCTCAATTTGCGATTCTCTAATTGAGAATCGCAAATTGAGAATGTCTTCCCATTCATTTCTATGGGCCTCTAGGCCCATAGGAATGAATAAGGAGGTATTCCTTAATTGCTAATTTCAATTTGTGATTCGCAATTAAGGAATATGTAGGATTATTTGAAAAATCCTACATACATAGCATTTTGCGATTCTCAAATAGCAATTCTCTAACAATCACTATTTGAGAATCGCAAAACCTAAGTTTCATACATATGGCCCAACATATATTACCCATATTGTCGTTTTAGGCTCTTTTGATCAGCGATACTCCAACCATCCTAACAATGTGACAAAGGATAATACCACCCCACATATACCTGGGTCATCTCAGATAATGTCTTTGAAGGTGCACCATGAAAATATACATCATTCATGAATCCATGAGAAGGGCATATCACCTAAGATTACCCCTTATAGCCCCAGCTTCTCTGAGCCATAAACATCCCAGTGAACAAGGACAAAGGAAGTTGGTAGTAAAAACACAAACTTTGTGCTATGTAGTATGAAACCTTCCTCTAACCGTGAATGTTTAAATGTATCCCTTGGTTTTCTGTGCATTCTGTACTGGTATTGTGGTTTACCCACTGTAAAGTGGAGATACTTCATATGCTCCTGCCAGCTGGGTTTAGGGATTCCTGGAAGTAGGCATTCAGAAGGTCCACTTCTTTGTCTAAGCCAGCTGCAAATCACCTTGTACATCTGCATTGAAAGTAAATGGCTTTAGACTGTGGAGCTCTGCCACCATTTCATGAAATGGTAATAGTGAGGGTAACATCTTGATCCCTTTCTTGGGGCACCATTCCTCCTAAGAGGAGGACACTCTTCATCTCCTGCAGAAGTTCTTGTGGTGTGAGCTTGGAAAAAGATGGGCTGCATGGGGGCAGATGTAGAGACTCTTCAGCAAATGAGTACTTTGTCGCTGAAACATCAATGATTATCTGAAGTTAGCGGTAGTAGTTGAGAGAAAGCCTTTTGCCAACTAGAGTGAAGTGAGCCTCTGGAGATGGTCAGGTGCTGGTCTCCAGAGAAGTCATTAATAATCTTGCTCTCAGCTGAGATTGAAGAGGATGACTTCTCCTTCCCTCTTCGACTGCTGGTTCCCTGAGAAGGCTCCAGCCATGGCTTTGGAGTGAAAAAAACTCAAAACTGGAAGATCTTCACTGACTGGAAGAGTGAAAGAAGTCTTGGTGGTAGTGGATGACACTCAATGATTTGGCCAAGTTTTACTTCTTGCTGTGCTTGAGGACCTCATCCATTTGGGAATCGTACAGATTCTTACCATCCACAGGAATGTTGACAACTTTCTCTTGGGCCTCTGGCTTAAGATATGCAGACTCCGAATTAAGCTATGATTCCTGGTAGATGAACAGGCATGCGTTCCTGGTGCTTGTGGCAGTGTTAGGTGAGGGTGTGGCTTCCCATATGGAGGATGTTGCTCTTCACCCACCCCCAACACAACCGAGTTCTCCAGCTGAACTGTTGGAATCTTCGGCACACATATATTCCCCATTACACCATTAATATGGGGAATGCTGACAAATGACGCAAGACTACACACAAGACAGTACATAGTGCTCCTCACTTTACAACAAGAACCAGTAAAACATTTACAACAAACCAACACTTACAAAAACGAACCATGGTAAGAATTATGCATCCTCGGACAGCCTGCCCACAAATCATACATATTACACTGTTGAGAAATAAAGCCAACTTCATGGAACCAGGATAACAGAATTTCCGACATAAATACCCCAACATGAGGGATTAGCTCAAGAACTCCTGCAGATCCCCTGTTAGATAGAAAAGGAAACGGCATCCTAAAGCGTGCTGTGCAGAATTCAGAATGATTAATAACTATAAAACGCCAAATCACAATACAAAAGTAACAAACAGAACAACCATACTCAAACCACAATCAGAAAACCAGGAAGGCAGCATGCAACCACACAAACCTGCCAATGACTTGAACAGACCTTGCCAAATAACCTTACCAATAGTATGAAGCACGCAACTATACAGCTTGCACGCAGATATATGCATAATCAAACATAACGTAATGCAGAAGCCCACAGACACAACAAATAAGCAAAATACGAACTTATTGCGCATTGCTACCTCATCTCAACACAAGATCTAGTAGTGAACATGTGCTGTGCAGCAAAAATGAAGATCCAACCTACTAGGATAACAAAATGACAATCAAGGAAAATGATGAGGCATGCAACACATAGGTTAGGCCAACCTCCTAATATTGTTCTCGTCGAGGGACACATAACCAAAACCTTTAAATGGAAAGAATGAACATACAGCCATGCTCATGTACTACACCATTCATACAATATACACCTTTCAGACTACAAATATGCCTATACTCCATCAAGGCAACAATTTAACTATGCATTGCAGTAAACAGCAACCACTCCAAAGACAGACAACAAATCTGAAATGCAACTCGTATCTCTCATTGAACTTCTAAAAAACAACTCCATAAAGAGCAAAACACATAGAACAGTGGGAATACCTTCTTGCAGCAGTCCACATATAATTAAGACTGCACTCAAACAGGCGCTCAAACTTCACCAAATAACATACTCTAACACTATCAACTGCAACTCGACATGTTTGCATTGAATGCTGAAACACATTACAACAACTGTTGTGATCTGCATAGTCATACCAACCCACAACACATCCAATTATAGGACAATAGGCTCGAGCACAAAAGCAAACCAAAAGGCTTTACAAAGGAAAATGAACACTTAACAGCGAAATAGCACACCCATTCACAGATGTGGCACTAGCATTAGCTTGTCTCAGGGAAAGAACACCCTACTTGTACGTTTGCGTGTATGTGGGAGGATAATGGTTTGCTCTTCAGAGAAGTCACTGTACTAGGGATTGTAGGAGTGGCAGAAGCTGCACCATGGCAGAGGATAAGGGACTGGGGCAAATTAACAGTCTTATGTTTCTCACTCAGTGCACCAGAAAGGAGTCTAATCTGAAAGCTGAGCATGCAACCTCTTTGAGCCCTTTCAAGGATACAAATATATCAACATCCACCCATATGTTGTAGATCGAGCAATAGGAATTGGCAGTACGGCCTGGCACTAGGAATTTGTGAAGTTTGAGAGAAACAGGATCCAATCCACAGCATTCAGCAAAAGAAAAAGGCACAGGCAAGGGTGAGAATACATACAGCCATTGAGATGTGACATCTGGCACTTACATGCTTGCCAGGTATCTGCATCTCTAAAAAAGGTTTTTAACAGCAACATAATCAGTTGCAGGTAGAGCCAACAGGAAGCAGGGTCACCCCACAAGTTGAGAATGGAATAGAACCAGAAAAAGCAATGATTCAATTTACGTAAGAAATTCAATGCAAGTTCAAAACGCTACAGATCGTATGATTCCAATTCTTTTTACGTCCAGGCCAAACAAACTCTAGTCATCAATCTCTCAACTTCAACAAATGGTAGGTCTGGAGGTCTTCTCTAATTAGCATAGAGCTTATAACTAGATTTAGATTTTTCTAATGACTCTTGAGTGGTCTTCTGGATTTTCTGACGTTTACTAAACATTCTTGAAGTTAAGGGATTGGTGACATAGAAGGTAAATCCAATGGTACAATAATAGATTCACACCATACATACAAAGGAAGGATGATATTCAAAAGGCAGAATGTTTGGTGTTGTTATTGGTTCATTCTACTAAGCACAACAGCGCATTCCAATCCTCTACACTGATGCCGCATATCACAAATACTGTTCAATACATTGTAAAACACTCTGTATGCCTGTCTTTCTGAGGGCAATAACCAACTGACAAACTAAGTTCCATATCTAATTGTTTACGCAGGGCTGACCAGAAATTTGCTGTAAACCTAGGTTCTACCTCTGTCAATAATCACATCCTCTGGAATTCCTTGTAAATGAGTAGGACTAGCAAAAATATGAACTAATTTCTTACAGTAAGTCAACAGTTCATTCAACAAAATGCCCAATCTTCGTCAAATGATTAACAACATCCAGTGTCAATGTACAAATTTGACTCTTGATCTTGGGTCATTCCACAATACAGTACATTTGCACAGCATGCCTGGGTTTAGGAAAAGGTCTCAAAAGTGCCACAGTGTTTGTGAGTGAACTTTTAATCTAGGCACAAACAGAACATGTCTGTACAGATTAACAATTGTAAAGAAAGTTGGAGATCAGAAATATTTTTTTAATGCAGCCAAAGTTTTTGAAATTGAAGATATCCTGCAGTTTTAGAATCATGAAGCCAACTCATAGTCTGTTGTCTGTGCGTAAAAGGCATATTGAGGCTTTCTTTGATACAAAATGGAAACATTACTTACTTGCAATCCTAGTTTTTCACCATGGACATTCTGTCTGAATTCATAAAAGTTAAAATATCTCTGCACATGTGCAAAATCCGGGAACATAAATTTAAAGACAATTTTCGATGTTTCCAAGTCCAATCCATAAAAGGTACCATGCAAAAAACAGCAACATTTACTATTTTATTTTAATCCAATTAGCCAAAATTGAACAAAATGGAAAAATAGCAATGTTTGGCTGAAAAACGCAACTTAAAATAGTTTAAGAGGAAATAATGCATGAATTTAAACAGTACATAAACACCTCTGCCCCTTTGTGAACCTTAGAAGCCTGCTCTTTCGTAGCATTTCCAGTAAGGTGACAGGCAGTTTCATTTTGGAAATGATGGCCAATATACAACTCGAGTCACAAATTCAAGAACAGTGACCCTTAAAGTGGTGATGTGTGTGGCTTTTATGAATTCAGTAGGAATACCCATGATGAAGAACTAGGAACTCAAGTAAGTACCTTTTCCTTCTACACTACGGGATTCCAACTCATACTCATAAAAGGTAGACTAGGGAAGCAAGCGAATCCAACCTTAAAAGTGCAAGCAGAGTCTGCTGGGGACATAGGTTTCAGGAACAGGGTAGGCAAATAAATAGTCTGTTAAATGAAACTCCCAAACAACTTCCAGTAGAAGAGAAGGAAGACTTCTTAGGCAAACATGATGGTGGAAAATCATGCATGGTTCATCAACACAAAGAGCTGGGAGCTTGCTCAGCTTTCTAGCTGAAGTAATTGCTACTAAGAAAGACATTTTCTATGAAAGCTGTTTCAGCTTTGTGCATTGGCTCAAACAGAGACTGCATGAATTTGTAGAAGAGCAAGCTGAACTTCCAGGGAGGAATAGGAGATTTTCTGGAGCAAATGTTTTTTTAAGCCCTTTCACGAAATCCTTATTCACCAGAAAGGGTTAAAAAAAATGCCTGAGAAGATGACTTGCTGCTAAGCAGTATTGTCAGACAAATGTTCTCTAATAAAAGTATACTGAAAATCAGACATTGACAGGAAGAAAAAAATGATACCGTAGTATTGTGCCGTTACTCAAGCGTTCCATAGAATTTGGAACGCTTTGAAAAACGGCAGTTGGAGATCGGACGAAGCGGCTTGGCGGTGTTCGACCCCGGCAGCTCCGTTACAAATAAACTTCTCTTACCTGTGAAGTTGTTATTCCTACGGAGAGATTACTAAATCGAATTACTGGTGACGATCTAGCGGAGCTGCACAAGAATTTGTATTTGTTTTTTTTCACAGCAACTGTGTTAACAGGAATATCCTTATTCGGTTAACCGGTTGTCCTCCTGGGTTTTACATAGCATCTTTTGGTCATAAAGTTACATTATTTATTTACAGCTTCTTGCACCTGAACTATGCAGTTGGTGAATCCTCCACCTCCTTTTTTAAAAAGCCCAGGTGAACCACCTATATCTTGGCAGAACAGTCTGGATGCTTTTGAAACGTACTTAGGAGCCATTGGTGCATTTAGATTTCGTCCTAAATGAATAAGGAGTCTTTTGATACATTCCATTGGGTTCAAGCGTAGCTTAAACATTTGTTTGAATTAGCAAATGCAGATGGTGAGGTAATGAATAAGTACATGGAGGCAATAAAAAAAAAACTAGAGCGGAGATTCGATGTTCAACCTAGCATTGTGGTTTTGCACCACAAATTATTTTTTTCATGAGGAAACAATTGTCTAATGAAAATGTTGACACATATGTTTCCACACTCAGAAGACTGGTGGCTTTTACTTACCAGTAGTATGTGATCAATGTATTAGTCATTGTACAAATAAAACCATCCAGCAGAAATTGTTGTCCTTATGTGACCCCACATTAGAAGAGACATAACGTATTGCCTAGAGTATTGGACATCTCAGATTTCAGTCAATGACTTGGAAGAGAAAAACAAAATAGTTAATGTGGCAAAGAGCAGGGATTATAGTGGTAGTAGAAACACAGGTAGGCTTAGTACAAGCAATGTTTTTAATCAGTCTAATTTTTACTTTAGGTGTGGCAATATGGCACATGGTAGATGTGGATGGATGTACCCAATGACGTTTGTGACATGCAGAATGTGTAATAAGTAGAACATTTTGTTAAATTGTGTCAGAGTTCTAAGAAGAAATCAGATAAAACTGTTGATGTCGTTGTTGATACAGGTGAAGAAGGGTCTAAATTTTCCCTTGAGCAGATTCAAAATGAGTTGCAAGATATGGTGTTGGTAATCAGTGAAAGGGAGGCAGCATCTGGTGATCCGTCAGAGTGTATGGATCCCTAAATTGATGTCATGATGGGAAACAAAGTACTAAAATTGTTGGTAGACGTGGCAGTCAGGATCACTATGATCAACAAAAAGGTTTTTCAGGAAAATTAGCCTGGAAGGTCTCTGGAACCCCCCCGACCACACACCTGTCTCGTATGAGGCTAGAAGAATATAACTAGCAGGATTCTTCAAAGAAAAAAATGATTTCAGGGGAATGAACCTTTTTGGAAACGTTTTTGTGGCTATCAAAGGTCTATCCATTTTGGGTTGGTTCCACCAGGTTCTTTTCAAAATTATTTTGAGGCCAGGTACTAAAGGCCAAGTGTCCGTTGTAAGTGAAACACAAATAGAGGAGGCGAAAGCTACATTTTCCTCAGTGTTTACTGAAGCAGTAGATACCATCAAGGGATTTCGTCTACAAGATAAGAGTTAAAGAGGGATCTCTCTCAGTTAAACACAAGTTACGTAGTGTACCATTTTCAGTCAGGGAAGATTTGGAAAAATAGTTAAAAGGGTTGTGTGACAAGGGAATAATAGAGCCCATTGAGTATTCCTTGTGGTTGTCTCCATTGGTGGTGGCTTGCAAATGCAATGGAGATTTGAGGGTCTGAGTAGACTTGCATAGCTTAAACAAAGCTATCTGGTTAGATTCCCACCCTCTTCCGAAAATTTCTGATCTTCTGGCACTTATAATGGGGGCAAAGTGGCTGAGTAAATTAGACCTCGCCTCTGCTTACCATCAGGTAGTCTTAGATGATGAGTCAAGACATTGCACTGCATTTGTTTCACCCATAGGTACGTTCCACTACTGTAGGATGCAGTTTGAGTTGGCTTCAGGTGTTGCGGTTTTCCAGAGAATAATGTACCAGTTTCTTAAGGGGGTGAGAAGTGTGGCAGAATTTCAGGATGACGTGCTGATTTTTGCATCCTCCATTGAGGAGCGTAACAGAATTCTTGCCCAAGTGCTATCCATTTTCCAGGAAATGGGTATCGTACTAAAATTGGGAAAGTGGGAGTTTCTGAAAAAGAAAGTTGAATACTTAGGTCACATGGTATCAGGTGATGGTATTGGACCAAGGCCTGGTTTAGTAGATTCCATTAACAATGCTGAAGCTCCTGTTGACAGAACTACATTAAAATCATTTATGGGCCTAAATGCATTTTATTTTAATATTTCTTTTTATTAAAAATAAAGAAAGAAAACCGCAAGGTAGCAATAAATTACACAAAGCAGATAGACTGTACAAGGGCAACCATCAGTACATAAACAACAATATAAAAAGGCTATGATTGGGGGGGCGAGGGGGAGAGGAAGAAGGAAAAGGAGGCCTCAAATATAATATTTAGTCAAGATTAGGGGGAAAGCGGGAGATCAAGTACAACTGTTTCAGGTGGCACACATATATCTCCTCTATAGCGATTCCAGGGGGCCCAGATTTTATGCCACTTTCGGGGACGACCTCGAGCCACATATACAGTCTTTTCACTGAACATACACCAGTCCATGTCATCCATCCAACCCTCAATAGTAGGGGGTCGCTGGGATCCCACAATTGTGCAATATTGCGTTTAGCAATCATCGTTCTCAAGGTCACCCATTGCGTTTGGGCTACATTATGATCAGTGGGCTCCCAAACATACAACAGGCTATGCCTGGCTTCAGGCAAAAGTGCCACACCCGTAACTTCCTGAAGCACCTTGTGGACCCTACACCAATAGTCGGCTACTTTCCCACACTCCTAGATGATGTGCATTAACGTGGCCAACTGGCCACAACCCCGCCTGCACAGAACCTCCTCCGAAAAACCCATCTGAACCAAGCGGGGACCCGTGACATACACTCTATGTAGTATTTTGAGTTGGACCAATCTCAGGTGAGCTGGAATCGCGACCTCCTTTGGGGAGGAGATCGCGGACTGCCAATCTTCATCATCAAGTTCAAGACCGCCACGGGTCCACTGATCTCGCAATTGCAACAGAAGGTCTGCTCTATGGTTAATTAGTTTTTTATACACTAGGGATATGGTACTATCGGTATATATCCTTCCAGAACACGGTCCTCCAGTGGGGCAGACTCTGGTATCTCCTCCCCCCTAGGGAAGACCGAATCGAGCGCATGACGGATCTGTGCATAACGGAAGTACTCCGTTCCTCCCAGCTTGAACTCGGCCTGCAGGGCTACAAAGGACTTCACTTGCCCCTTAACCCAGAGATCACCCACCCTGGAGATACCAATGAGGTCCCACCTGTCAAATCCCTTCGTGTTCCACAGTTTACCAAGCCGATCTGATCCAAAAAGTGGGGTCGCTAAGGTCAAACGATCTTTCCACCCCAACGCGCTGGTGGCGTCCTGCCAAACCCGCACAGCTGTCCGCGTCAGCCCCGTCAGAGAGCTCACTACCGATTTGGAATATAATGCCCTATAGTAATTACCTCCAGGGAGCAACCACCTATCCATAGCAAAACCTGGGTTTGGCCCGGGGCAATACGTACCGTGGTTGATGGCCCCCAACTGTGACGCCCAGTAGTACCTTTTAATATCGGGAAGAGCAATACCCCCGTCGTACCAGGGGAGCGTCAATTTGGCGAGTGCAATCCGGGGCCTACCATCCCACAGCAATTTCCTCTGTAGACCCTCAACTATACGGAAGCTACAAGGAACAAAATCAAGGGTATTCTGCAGGGCGTACAAAAAACGAGGAAGGGACATCATCTTAAAAAGGGCCGCACGTCCGAGTAACGAAAGTGGAAGTTTCCGCCAATTCGCCATGTCTCGCCTCAACCGCGCCAAAGGGGGAAGAAGATTTTTCTCATACCGGATCAAGGGGTCCATTGAAATAAAAATACCAAGATATTTAAACCCCTGCTGTGCGATCTGGATAGGACAGCCACACGGCAAAACCAGTGCATCACACCTGAGTACATAAAGAGAAGATTTCACCCAGTTGATAATCAGACCAGAATTCTTACTAAAGGAAATCAAAACGTCGCATAACACTATCAGGGACTTTCTGGGGGAGGTCAGGTACAAAAGGATGTCATCCGCATACAAGGAGATACGATCTTCGTGTTCCGGGGACCAATAAATACCCTTTATAGAGGGTTCCCAACGGATCCACGCAGCTAGGGGTTCAAGCGCCAGTGCAAACAGGAGGGGAGACAGCGGGCAACCCTGACGGGTACCTCGCCCAAGACTAAACGTTGCAGAAACACGGCCATTTACCACTACCTGAGCGAGGGGATCCGCGTAAAGAAGCCGCACCCAGCCAATAAACTCCGAGCCGAAACCAAATTTAGTCAGCACCGCCCATAAATACGGCCATTCCACAGTATCAAACGCCGTAGTGGCGTCTAAAGACGCCAAAATGGCCGATTCACGCAGCGTCGCCGCCCTAGCGATAACACCATGCAGCCGCCGAAGATTCAATGCCGTATTCCGGTGCGGGATAAAACCAGATTGATCCGGATGAACTAGATCGCTGATGACCGTGATTAGTCTATTAGCTAACAACTTAGCAAGAATTTTTGGCTCAGCGTTTAACAATGAAATCAGCCGGTACGAAACACATTTATTCTGTGGCTTGCCCTCTTTATGTATAACAACTATGGTAGCCAAACGCTGATCCCGGGGGAGAAACCCACCATCGCAGGACTGCATGAACATGTCCTTTAAATACGGGGCAATCCTGTCAGGCTGAAGCTTGTATAACTCAATTGGCAAACCATTGGGGCCCATTGCTTTACCCAAACGTAAGGAACGCATAGCTAACGCTATTTCATCCGCTGTGATCGCCGAGTCCATTAGATCCTTATCTTCCTCAGAAAGACTTGGAAGGGCTATATCTCGAAGCAATAAACGAGAATCCTCCTCCGGTCTATCAGACACAGAGGAGTACACGGTGTGAAAATGATTGGCGAAGCACGTCACTATCCCCTGCGGGTCGGTAACTAGGGCCCCATGCTCCGTCTCAATCTCTGGCACCACACGACTTGCTCTATCTTTCCTATCCAGCCAAGCTATCAATTTGCCAGCCTTATCTCCAACATCATAGATACGCCCCTGTTGCTCCTGGCTAAGAGCCTTCGCCGCATCCAACACCAATGACTTATACTCAAGCTGCTTCAACTGCAGAACATGCAGTTTTGAGTGGGTCACCTCCTGCTCCAAAGCCAATTCCAAATCTGTATGCAGGAGTGAACCAGGCAAGAAGGGTGTCATTCAGATATAGGTGATTTTCCAAGCCGGTTCCTACTATTCTTTTCTGATGTGTTACAGCTTCTTCATTGTTTTGCTTCTATTGCCCTACGTTGTTTTTTTGTAGTTTTTTTTATCTTCCCAAATGTTTTAATTTGTCTAGATTTTCCACTTTTAGTATATGGATTGTGTTTTATCCATAGTCTGTTGTTCTAGATATTATATTAATTAAGCATATTGTATTCTGCATCTTAGTTTTGGTAACTATGGGAATTTGTATTTTCTTTTTAGGAATTAAGGGGAGAAGTAATGTAGTGCTGTGTCGTAACTCAAGCGTTACACAGAATTTGGAACGCTTTGGAAAACGGCAGTTGGAGACCGGACGAAGCAGCTTGGCAATGTTTGGCCATGGCAGCCAGCCCCGTTACAAATAAAGATCTTACCAACACTAACCTGTGAAGTTGTCGTTACTATGGGGAGATTACCACAGATACGTTAATATCATCTCTGTCTGGCATGTTCTAGGGTCTGCTTGCTTGTTAATAAAACATAAGCAGAACTTCATCCACTTGAATGCATACGAAGGTCTCATAGCAGGATGATTAAGCTCTGTCAGAACCTGAAGATGTTTATTGAATAATTTGAGTTTGTGTTTTCCTCTGCAGCAAACAACTCTACTTCCAGATGGTCCCAGCAAGAGAAGACATCTGCCAACACCTCATCATTTAGAAACCACTCGTGCTCAACTGCATTTGCGTATTTAAGCCATGGAAAGTGACCTGCAGTCAGGTGAATTCCTTTCACAATTAGCCAGTACCAAATCTTCTGAATCTCCTCAGAACCTGGACTTTGTATACAGCTGACATGTTGTGCACATGAAAAAGAAGACGGCTTCAGTGCCAACATATCGATGCAATATCCGGTCTCCTTAAAAGACCAAAGTCCGTGAGCAGTGGAGGTGACCATATGAGCACCCCTTCCTTCCAGACAAGCATCTGCTGCCATGGTCTGGGATGGGAGCACAGGATGGAGAGGTACCTCAGCTTTTTTCATTTCTGTCTGCTCCCAAATGTAGAATCATCCGAGTAGAAACTAAAGACGACTTTTCAATATTCAAATGCAGACCCAGCAAAGAAGGTCTACTGCCAGCTGGAAAGCCTGAATGAGGTTGGGACGAGAAGAAATCATGATTAGCCAGTAATCTGGGTAGGACCTCAAACGAAAGATCTTTGCATTGGTAGTGATTTTTGCCCACTTGGAATCTCAGAAAAATATGTGACTTGCACAAAGGGGTACATGAAAATAGGCATACTGTAAATGTATTATTCATTTAAATCTTTTTGTTGTTGATTTTTTGTTCATTGTTTTACATATTGCTATATGCTACACATATTGCTTCCATTTGGTTCTTTTATGCATTTAATCACATTAATTCAACAGGGTTATTACATGTTTATTTCTCTTATTGGTCAGTGATGATCTAACTTTAACTTCTAACCAACAGTGTATCCATTACTAGGTCCTGCTTGCGATTCCACATTGTCATGAGGGTTATTCCATTGCATTTGCTTAAAATATCTCTATTCCTAAGCTTAACCGGCGGATTCCACCACATAGGTGAATGATGCAGCATATTTCTTCCCCCTGTATGCTGGACCCCTCTTTCTCCAATCCTCAGCCCTCTCCATGCAAATAGGTTACTCAGTGCATTCTTCAAATGCTTAGTGTTTCTCCTCATAATCTGGGCGTTTGTGTACTTCGACTCTCTTCCTCATGCAATGCAGCACTTTCATCCTTTTCCCATTTCAGCACCTTGTCTTTCTGTTTGCTGGGTTGGGGCCATCAGAGGAAGGCCAGTGCATTACAATAGCATTCTTTGAAATTACCATTGCAAGGTCCAATAGAGGGTGGGTCTATAGAGCATATTTTCCATTTGTGTTGTGACCCCTGGCCATAACTGAGCGAAAGTGGGCAACCTCAAACTATGTGGAGGAAATTAGCATCTATTAATGCACATCTGGGCCATTTCTTATTATCTGTCCCTATGACAGTTTCAATTTGTGGGGGGTCAGGTAGGCGGTGTGCAAATAGTTGAATTGGGTATATTTGAATCTAGTATTTCAGAGACATAATGAGGTTATTTCAAGATTCTTTCCCATTCCTTGTTTTTCAGAACTCTGCCCATCTTTGCTTTCCAATCCCATTCAGTCGTGGCAAACTAGATTTAGTCAATGACAAAAAATCTTTCATAACACTACGATATCAATTTGTGTCCTTTCCCAAAAACTACTAGAATTTGGTTAGAGGCCCTGCCTCTGTTAATTCCCTCATTCTTCGAGCTGTGAAGGACCCACGTCTAACAGTTGGAACAACAATTAATGGCAGGGACTTAGCAGGATTTTTTAAAACAATTCTTCTCCAAACACTAATACTGTTCGAAGGAGCGTAATTTGCTTTGCCTGATCCTTTGTTGTGCTCACCTATTATCCCGATCTCTTTTACAGGTTCAGGGGAGCGTAGTTCGCTTTGCCTGAACCTTTGTTGTGCCTACCTATTGTCCTTATCTCTTCTAGCTGGCGCCGAACTAGCCATCTAGCAAACATTGTGCTGGCAAAATGTAGAGCTTGTAGTTTTGGTCTCCTAAGCCCCCTCCTTAGTAGAGCATTGCAGTATATGTAGGGATGCTCCCAGCCTCCCACCAGCCCGATTAACTCCCTAGGTAGCTTATTCAATGCTTTAAACGAGGTCTGTTGGATCTAGACTGGGATGTCAAAGAAGTAGTACAATACCCTAGGTAAGATTATAATTTTAGATATAGCAATCAATGTCATTAAGAGTAATTTAGGTGTGTGCCAGAATTCCACCATTCCTCTCAGTGACCTCAGGGCATGTCGTAGGTTCCTCCTTCTAATGTCCGTCGGACTATGATGTACCTTAACTCCCAGGTATCGTCCACCTACTAATCCACTGTTGGATTCCAGAATTGTGAGCTACTTGCTGAAAAGCACTTAAACGCCTTATCAGGTGTAGTAAGTGCCATATACATACAATTACATGAGGTTCTAACTTTATCCCCAAGCCAGCTGCTTCACAGTTGGGAACACCAGACATACACAGGTTTTTGCCTAATTCGTTTTTAAACCTTCCATCCTTCCTAGCTACTCCAGTCACTGTATTCTAGGGTCTACTCCAGAGATGGCATCCCGAAGGTACAGAAGCAAATCCTCATCATAGAACGAGATAACACACACTCCCTACCGCTCTCACGGCCCTCCAAACACATGATGTTAGCAAAGGCTTCCACACCTCTTGGAAGTTTATCGGGCATCCCAGCACAGGTCCTGATTATATTTCGTACATACGAGAGAGATATTGCCCCCCCAAACATCAAACATCACTGAAGGTATAAATCTATTTCCCAAATGTCACACTCCAAGGTAATGCTAGGGGGTGGAGGTTTTGAAATGATCTCGTCTTCAACTGACTGCACCAACAGCAAAGTTATTAGCACGCCATTTCTGAGGCTACTTGCTGGGTACCTAAGATAGCCCACTTAGCTGTGCCCCCAGGTATTTTACCCAGAGTATTAGCCTGTCACGCCACACTTAGTCAAATTTTACATTGTGGGGAGCCTCATAGATTGTCCACAGCCCTAAATGTCAAAGTATGTTTTGAGTGTCCATCTTCCAAGATTTGGTCAAAATCTGATCTTTTCTGTGATGAGACTGTGGTGGTTCTACTCACGTCTTGCTCAGATGCCCTCCGGAAGGTGGTGGCTGCTTACACTGTGGCAGCTTGTTCTCCTTCAGCTTGTGATTTGGTGGCCCGTTTCAGTCTTTATTGTTGGGTATTTTCCTTTGTCTCCACTTTGGTGCTGCTGGTCACCGTCAAGTGCTGTCCTTAGGCCTCTCTGGCCAGTGCCACACGTCTGCATGTTCAAAGAATGTCGATACCTTCAGTCTTCCTAGATAAAGTGGCAGGAATCTTAAGCCTGGATCCTAGAGGCCTCTTGTATCCCCCAGGAATTAGGATCTCTTGTGCGGGACTGCGACAATGAAGTCCAGGATTATGGAGACAGAGTGGTTGTCAATCTTGAAGTGTCTAGCGGTTCTGGACCGTTTTTTATTAACATGTCTCGGTAGTGAGTAAAGGAGCTAGTACCAAACTTGGAGCCACCCCTAGTGGTGGTTGCCTCGCTGGGACCCTGTGGGCTTTCTCTAGTGCAAACAACTTGGACAACACGTGTAGGGTCAGTGCCATCAACTGCCAGTGTTCCAGATAAGCCAACATGTCAGTTCCTTTACCATTCTTCAGCATTCCCCCTAAGCAGATACAGTTGTGTCAATTGTGGCCCTCTGAATCCTCTGCCCTGTGTTTAAGAAGGGTGAATCAGTCAGTCAGTTCACCAACTTGTTTTTGTGGCTTACCTGTAGGTGGGCATTCAGGACTTCCTTGTGGTGCTTCACTTTGTCAAGGAGTATACCTTGTGCCATGTCAGACTCTGTCTATGTGGGTTCTAGGCCTTAGGTCTGGATTTGTCAGCTGGCACCCTCCCAGGATGCCTGCTCCCAGCATATCTTCTGGGGTCGCCCCATTTCTGGTCCCCCATTTCTCCCCACCCAAGTTGAACCTGGCTTGCAAGACGTGCAATATCATCCTGGAGTCTGAATCGCAATTACTACTTGGGGGAATGTTCCAGATCTACCTCCAAGTCTCCACGAGGTGACCAAGGAGCCCACACATTCCTTCACCCTACCATCGGCTCACCTACTGTTTGTGTTGGGTGCTGCCTCAACCATCTTGTCTCTGGATAAGTCAGAAGTCATATTTGGATATTTCTTCATTAAAAGGAAGTATTAAGAGTAAACTCCTTTGTTTCACTGATGTTTCAGCACTGGCCCCATCGACCCTTTCTCCGAGAGCATCAGGTTCTCTAGAATTAGCGGGTTCAAAATTGTAGGATTTGAGTCACTCTGGACTCTGAGGCAGCAAACTTGAAGGCCTGATGTTGTTCCTATTCTCCACCACATCTAGCACACACTTGCCTCTTGTAATTTGCTGCCATACCAGGAAATGATTGGATGTATTTCCACCCACTGTGACACTCACTAGCGATGGCAGAGGGGTCATTGCTTTCCGAAGGGAGCAGAGGGCCGATGATCACAACCTTTTCCAGAAGAAGGCTTTTGCTTTAGGAAAGGCTGCCATTGCTGCTGTTTTTGCTCCATCTGTTGTGTCTTCCAGAAAGGAATACGAGACCACTGCATGCTTGCCCTTTCCAAAGGAATGAAAGGGAGTTAATGGAAAATATTTCTGTCTCTCTAAACCCACAGAATTCAGAGTTGCAGCCTCAGACTTAATTTTCTGGACCTCTTCACCAGCCTTTGAGTCAAAGTCAAGTAGAGCAGTTTAACAACAATTCCAGGATCACTTGCTGTACCTGTGGGGATATACATATCAATCTTAGCCACAAAGATTGCCTTGCACACATTCCCTGACAAAAATCCACAGTAGCAAGATCTGCAGTGTTCCTTTCTACCACAATGATGTTGTCCACTGCCAACATTCCTTCCTTGATCACCTTGATAAAGTCTTCCCTTTGCTCCCTTAAAAGATATTCTATAAAATTCTCATAGAATCATAAAGAGAGCAGTCAGACCGCCTCAGCAATGCAGAAGAACTGGTGGCTTAAACAATGCTTTCTGATGTTTGGCAAACCTTCTTTCCAAAAGCATCCCCTCTTCTGCGTTCCTTCTCAGAAGGGGTTGTAGGTGTTGAGCCCACAGCATTAAATCTATTCTTTGGCAGTTATGAATTTATTTTCCAGCCACCTCTTCACTGTCTGAAATGAAAATGGATTTGTGAAGGTTTCCATCATGGTTTCCATGTCACAATGTTTCATAAATAACTGACATACTAATTCTGAAGAAGTGGAGGCTTGAAGGTTAAACTTATTTACAGTCCTGTTGGAAAGTTAGTGAAAGGTGAAAAGGGCATCCACAGGAGAGATTTTCATGGTATACAATCTGTAGACTCTGGAAAAAAGCTGCACCAACCTGAATAAAAGGATGATGCTGAACTTTATTGCACAGGGGAAGACCTAAGCTGTCTTCTCCTAAAGGATTTAGACCTCTGAGAGTCATGATGTCTGCGCTGAAGGACATATTCTACCCTTCTGCTATCATCTCTAAAGAGAATGCCCATAGGGAGATCATTCTCTGGACTCTCAATACCACTCCACTCTAGGCCTGATATCCGGCTAGCAAGGTAGTGGAACAGCACTGGAGCCTGAGATGAAGGGTGGTGAGTAGGTTGAACACTGCAGCGATACTGGTGCTGCAGAAGGATGAGCGAAGGAAAGGCCTGCTTATCATCCCAGATGACGCTGCTACTGTTGTGAACTCCCATGTCAGATGCTATTTTTACATTTTAAGTTAGGCTGCCTGCCTTTGATCCACATTCCATATACTGCATGTCATTATCTTTCGCAGAACTTGTGAAGATGTCATTTTCATCTAAACACTGACTTCTTATAACACCAGGCGACACAAGTCTGACAAACTACTCGATATCTGTATCTCAAGGTTTAACAATAGGCATGAAAGTTAACATGTAGACCAAGTTCAAGTATTTTCATCTTGCTGGTTTAAACCAGTTGCATCTCAGATATTGGATAACCCCCACTAGATTTTGCAATGCAGGCTGAAAGTCAGTGGCCAATATCCTATACAAACCCCTGGTATTGACGACTGAGTTGGAGAAGCCTTCACTCCAGGTTTCCATGGGAGGTCCTGACAGACTGCCAGAGCATCCACTCTTTTGCCACGAGTCGATCCAGTGATGAGAGAAGCTGAGCCCAGAGGCTCTTGTGTTTTCCTTCTGAAGGAGCACTCTTCCGGCCGACATCTGATGACACCGCTGATCCATTGTGAACAGATACGCAGTGCACAGGGCTCCAAGAAACTCTAGAGGCACGTTAGGTATCCCATACTCACACAGTGTTGGGCATAGAAGTAGCATTAGGGTGGGAGTCTGCCATGAACATTAAAAAAAATGTTGGAACTGTACGTTTTATTCTAGCTACTAACAACATTCACAAGTGCTGTTTTAATTATTTTCTGTGTGGTTATTATTCATGTACTAAGCAACAGAATAAGACTGTTGAAATAAACAATTTAAAATATATAGGGCCAGATGTAGGTAATTCCGATTTACCGACTCTTAAATACCGACTCATACCGAATCGGTATTTAAGAGTCGGTAAATTGGAAGGAGGCTGATGTAGGTAAAAAATTACCGAATCTGTAAGAGTCTGTATTTACCGATTCTGTAAATACCGAATCTGTATTTCCCATTGATTCTTATGGGCCTTGAAGCCCATAGGAATCAATGGGAAATACAGAATCGGTATTTACAGAATCGGTAAATACCGAATCCTGCAAGGGTGCAGGGGGTGTCACTTTGACACCCTCTAGCACCCCAAGTACAGGCTAGTGTGACATGTGGCACACATACATGCTCTAAGGGCATGTCTGTGTGTCACATTGCACAGGTGTGCATGCACACCTGAATTCGGTATTTTACCACCCAATAGGATTGGGTGGTAAAATACCGACTCTTAAGGGCCTGTGGCACTCTTAGGAGTGTCACCTAAATATGGATTTACAGAATCGGTATGTTTACCGATTCGGTAAAATACCGAAGTGGTAAATTACCGAATCGGTAAATATACCGATTCTGTAAATAATTAC
Organism: Lissotriton helveticus; assembly: GCF_964261635.1. NCBI lineage: Eukaryota > Metazoa > Chordata > Amphibia > Caudata > Salamandridae > Lissotriton > Lissotriton helveticus. The sequence continues at coordinate 184,422,061 of NC_136061.1, read as the reverse complement.
CCACCTACATCTCAAAAGCCAAATACCGGTCGGTAATGGCCGAATTCGGCCGTTACCGACCGGTATTTGGCTACCTACATCTGGCCCATAGTGTCTTTCTTAGTTCTGTGCTTGAGTGTGATATTCTAAGAACAACATTGGGACTGAATCACCACTGTGTCCGTGAACCTTTTATCAGACTGTTAATAATCCAGAAAACACAAACCCCATGATCGAAGGAATGCTCAGTGAGTGGAGTGGGACTACAGTGAATATGACCTACCTTACTTGGTGATGGTGCACTGAACGAAGTCCTTGAACCCATGATTTGCAGCACTACCACCACATCCGACCCGGAAAGGTGACAAAGGTACAGCTCTCTTCCTAGACTTCTGGACTGAAGAAACCACAGTTCTAACCAAGAAGGGAGGGATTCTGAGAGACGGGGAGCGCTCCAATGCCAAAATATCCCCCGACATGGAAAGGTGCCTTGACGTTGGACTATAAATTTCGGAATCTGAACCTTTTGACATATTGACTATATGTGTGTGTATCAACAGAGCTGCTCTGTTCTTTGACAGCAATCGGCTTGACATCAGCCAGGATTGAGACTGGCGGTGACAAGTTGGTCACTTACCTTCAGAAGTGGCAGTAGCGGCTCTTGGGAAGAAGAGAGAAAGGATTGGTGGCTTCGCTCAGTAAAGCAGAAGTTGACATTCTGCACCCGATCTTCCATTCCTTAGCCATGAAGAGAACCCTGTCATTGTCTCTCAGAATCTAATGGGACATATGTTGGCAGATTCCACAGTTCTTGTTTGATCGAGTGAGGACGGCAAACCATTCCGATACCATGCTTGTGATTTCAGAACATCTTACCCCCACAGGCTGTGAACTTATAGATAAAAAGTCTCAGCATACTGGTCGAAATGAACAGGAGGGTGAAAACATGCCAAAGAAAGTCAGAACAAGGTGTCTGTACATAAGAAACATCCAAAATCGTGGAATAAATGCAAAAGCCCTAAAATAATTTGTTGTGCATAGCCAAATATGCTTAAAGAAGAGCAGGATTGTGTTTAGGATCTTCCTCATAGAGCAGAAAAATGAACAGATGAACTGTCACCCTGCTGGGCCTGAAGGCATAGTGCAGGCTTCTAAGATTCGTAAAGGGACAGGGTTGTTTTAGTACTGAAGGTACTGTTTATACTGGCACACCATTCACTGTTTTTATTTTACATTACTTTAAATATTTAAAATTCTGTTTTTCAGCCAAATGTGATACTATTTTATTAATTTGGTTAACTGGATTTAAAAGAAACTGTAAACATTGTCATTTTCTGCTCGTTTCCTTATAGGCATTGAACTGGGAAACATGGGAAATTTTCTTTAAATGTCTGTTCTGGGATCTCGCACATGCGCTGACATATTATACATTTCTGAAGATCAGAGGGGATCCAACGGTGAAGAATCCTCTACGCCGTGCTATTGTAATCAATATATTGTATCTGTACAAACCTCATTTAAGAAGGTATGCACATTGATCAATACTACGGAAGGAGGTGTTGTACTTTGGCATCCTAAAAGGAGATTCAGAAATGCTGGTATTTTCAATTTCAGGTTGCTCCTGTCCGGATAAGGCAGATGCCCTTATATTATTTTGACCAGGTTTATAATTAATTATAAAATAATCAGAAAAGAACAATGTTCACCTGAGCTATCTTGGAGTTAACACCTTAACTGATTTCAGCGAGTGTAGAATTCCTATGGGTCATTTAGACCTCTACTGTATGTTTAGTTTCCAATACATAGCTCCACTCTTCATATGATCTCTTGATTGCCAACAATTCTTTATCTGTTATGGTATCAAGCAATTCTGCTTGAAAAAACGTCAGGGAAAAGTAGGCTAAAGGAAGCACCCGTGAAATTACATGGTTTCTCTGTAACAACAAACCTTCCTTGGCATGATAAGATGAATACGTTTCTACAATAAAAGGAAGTTCTATATATGGATGCTGTAAAACAGGAGTAATTGAAAAAGCTTCTTTAAAATAACAAAAAGCTTGATCATCATCTTTTGATTATACAAAATTAACTCCTTTACAAAGAAGTCTAGTAAAAGGGTTAGCAATCTCATAAAGTTGGGGAATGAACCTTCTATAAAAATGGCAAAAACTAGGTAACTTTGCACAGACTTAACAAATGTAGCGGTAGACTATTTAACTATGGGGACCAACCAGTGCTTCATTTGAGCCGGTGATTGCCACATGATGGTGTTTTCTGTCTAATTTACGTATGATTACAACAGCTGTTTATTAGTTCAATGTACATTTACAAAGACTACTACGTACCCACAAACCATTCTTATAGATTTGGGGGCCTGAAATAGTATGCATTATCACACTTGTAGGAGTGTGATGGTTAGTAGCTGTGTTAGTACTATCATTGGCAGCATAGCAGGGGCAATGTGTGGTGCAAGCTGCAGTGGCCTCCCAACAAGAGCCCCTGCACCTATTCTTTTACAGATTAAGCACTGGGACCAACATCTTATATCCATACCTTGTAGGCTCACTGCATTAACACAACATTCTATAAAAGCAGTGTTATCAAACAAGCAAGGGCTACTTGGCCTCAACTGTGGCGGTGAAGGTGGTTTGCTCTGATTTTCTGGGGTCTATTCTACTATGGTAAACTGGGCAAAGATCAACAACTTCAGCATTTAACCTCAGTAGTATGATGGCAAGCAGTCACAGCCTTGTCAGGGAGGAAGTGTTGGGGTGCTAGAGTTCAAGTTAAACAAACAGACAAAAGCGCCATAACTGATTGTCAAAACAAGTGTTTTGCTTTTTAACAGACCATAACTTTATTGAACACTGAAACTGAATACTACAAATATGATACCCACAAGATGCAGATTAAATTCCTGGGCGCTGGGATTGGCTGCACCTCTACCTGCTACCTTCTCCTCTCTCAGTCCCCACATTACAATCCAGGCAGCTCCTCCTGAGGAATAGACATGATAGCATGATCTAGGATCAGGTGCAGATTACTCCCTTTTTATATAACAGTGCACTCAGTCTTTCACAGTTCAAGAAGGTTGATCTCCAACTGTGAGGCAAGTGTATGGTGCTTCCATTGGTCAGCATGCAGCTCTTCTCCTACTTCTGGTAGAGAGGGCGACCGTGACCCACATCACCTGCAAGTTACCTCCAGGGTGCCCGAGCTTCAGTCTCATCATCAGTAAGGTCGCAAGTGGGCAGACATTTTGAGTTTCAGCAGACCCACACAGGCCAATCTTGCTGTTGCACGCAAAAGAAACATCACTGAATTTAGATCAGCCATCTGTACTGGAAGACACATCACTGTTTTCCAGCTAAAACCATCTTTAAAAGAAGAAGGTAGGCAGCAGGACTTTCTTTCCCACTTCCCGCCTTCGCCCCACTTCAATCAACTCTCTAGGGTGTCCCCAGCAAAGGGTAAATACAGGCAAGGGCTGGCTGCTTGGGCTTGTTAGGGACAGAAAGGACTCTGGGCCAGAACACCTTTACCATTGAATCTGACTAGGTAAGGATAAAATCATGTACCTCACCAAGCACTCCATTCGGCCTCTCTTTCGATCACGCCTGTGTAGTCTTTTTTCTTCCTTTGTTGGGTGTAGCAGAGGAAAGAAGTCTGGAAGGGGGATGGACTGTCCTAGATGGAAAGATGAACCACTTTTGGCAGAAAGGCATACCAGATTTTTAACACCAATTGTTCAGGAAAGAAAGAGGTGAATGAGGGTTTTATGCTCAATGTTTGTAATTTGCTTACATGCCTACCTGATGTGTTAGCAATAAAAAAAGACTGTTTTGAAAGTAAGAAGCCACAACGGGCAATTGTGTAACAGTTCAAAAGGAGAACACATTAAAAACATAAGAAAGAGGTCGAGAGCCCACTGAGGCATTATGAAAAGAGTTGGGAGAAACTTGCCTGTTAGCCACTTTAAGAACCTCATAACTGGAGGAGGAGCTCCGCGAGCATCTAAGATGGCCGCGTAAGCCAGTAGCTCGGTGAGATCCGTGCCTCGCCCAACAATCCTGGCAATTATCCTGCGGCGCCGTGGAGTGTATCGGCTGGCGTAGGGGAAGCGGTGTACTACGAAGCCGCTCCGGGCCCGCTGCGAGGTCGGGGACTGAAGCGGCTCGTCCTGAAAGTTTGGGCCTTGTTGGTCACTGGCGCCGGGGTCTCGAGTGGTGGCGGTGGCCGGCCGCAAGTGCAATAACACCCGGGGCGGTCACGCCCGGGACCGGAAGACAACAGAACGCGACTGCGGTGAGACTGAGGGGGCGCGTCGGGGCGGTGCGGAGAAGCTTCCCCCTCCCCCCCTTATCCTGCGACCTCGGCTTGTGGGTGTCGGCGGAGCCCGGGAGATGCCCGTCCCGGGTTGGAGTGAGGAGTAATGCTGGACAGTCAGGGCGGACGTCGGAGGAGCTCTATTTTGGGATACCCACGTGGATGTCAATGGGCCTCACCTGCCAACAAAAACATTGATCTCTGCAGGGGCCAAACTCCATGCAATGGTGCATAGGAAATATTATTAAAGCTGGGCATGCCTAATTAACTCTAGCTTAGAAGCACAGTACCCTGGAGGGACGCCTCAGGAACTCGCAACCCCTGTGAATGCAGTGTGCTGCAAAGAAACACTGGAGTCTGATGCTGGCATTTGTAGCCCGAACCCACAGCCTGGGTTCATACACAACGTTACTGGCCCCTCGTCCGCGGCGCAGGCATCACGTAAGTGAATGGTGAGAGACACTTGTTGGCCCCCTCCCCCCGCTCACCCACCCCCCCAAGGCAAGAAGAAGACTCGAGTTGTGCGCTAATTGAGTGCAGAGGGTATACCCCAGGTCGCGCCTGCCCAGGAGGGTGGTCGCTTGGCGGACGGGTGCAGTGTGGGGGGGTGAGGAGAGGACACACAATAGTGTGGCAAGACGGAGGTAGTGGGCGGCAGATATAATAATAAGAGCAGAAGGGGAGCGGCTCTAAACGAGTGGTCCACATAGAAATACATGAATCACGGAGTGGATGCACAGTGAGGAAATCAGACACGGAGGAACGGTCTACGACCCGTATTGAATTGAACTGGGGAGCGAGAAGAGGAGCGACACGCGGCGCAAGTACAGGCTCTGGGTACAGTGGGCTGAGAGATCTGGGTCTGCGGTGGTGAGGTGGCCTCCAGACGGTGGGGCTGATTATGTACGCCTGAGACAGGTGCAGATGGCCTGGAGTATATACAGGGGTTAAACTAGACGGACTGAATCAGCGGAGGCTTGGTCATACTTGTTGTCTGGTGGACAATTGGCGTCGCCGAAGTGGTTGTGGGCTCAGAGTTGTCAGAGTGAAGAATCAAGATGGCGACTAAACCGGAGGGTGAGAAACAGCAGTCCAGGTCAACTGAGGGGGTCTCGCTATGTCCAAACTAATAAGTTGGACCGGTATACGCAGCCCAGGGGCTCACCTCCTGGGTTGGGGAGAATACAGGACGGGAGTGGAGAGTCTACAGGCCCTGCATCGGAACCCACACTGCTAGATGTGATGGCTGCCATAGATGGGGTTAAGACTTCTCTTGGGCAGAAGATGGAGTCACTGGATCACAAGCTGGACACTGTGACCATAGAGGTCAATCTAATCCGAGTCGATCTCACCAAAACAAGTGAGAAAGTGAAGTTGCTAGATATCAAAACTGCGAGCTTGACAGATGACATATTGCAGCTTCAGCAGGAGGTTCAGAATCTTAAAGCCTCTAGCTGGATGAATACGAAGTAAGGGCCTGGAGGAACAATGTATGCATTATTGGCGTTCCGGAGAAAGCTGAGGGTTTGACCCCCGACCTCTTTGTGGAAGACATTATCCTCAATCATCTGAAACCGAAAGGGTTGGGGAACTTCTTCACGATAGAGCGGGCACACAGAGTCCCGGGAGGAAGACCGAATCCTGGGGCCCGCCTATTCCAATGATTGCGAGGGTGCTTAATTTTAGAGACAGAGACGCTATCCTGCAGGCCTCCAGATCGGGAGGCCCCCTGAAATACGAAAATTCCACCCTCTCCTTTTTTCCAGACTTCACTCAGACGGCCCAGAGGCAGCGGCTAAGTTTCCTCGGTGTTAAGAGAAGACTCAGAGACAGAGGCTTGAAATATGCTATGATGTTTCCGGCCAAGTTACGGGTTGAGGTTGAAGGACAGGCCTTGTTCTTCGACAGTCCTGAAATTGCTTCAGACTGGTTGGAGAGACTTCCCATCGGGGGGAGCCCCGTGGACAGAGTGGTGAGGATGGAGATGGCTCACTGGAAGAGGAATGATGAGTACTGTCGTAGCTTGTGGTGTATGGGCTTGTGGGGAGGGGGGCCACGTACGAGACATTTCTGTGGGTATGCCCCTTGAGAATGTGGGCTATAATAGACGCAAGGCATGACATCCTGTGGGCGGGGACGGGAATATGGGGTTCTGACATCCTCCTCAGATCTACTTTTAGATAGTTGATTAGTTAGAAAATGGGGCGACAGGCACACTGCGAGTTAGGGGTTGGCGGAAGCCGTGAGCAGGGGTGCAGGGTGGGGGGAGGAGGGACGGGATTGTTGTTGCACAGTTGTTGTTTTCTTTTTCTTTTTTCCCTTTTGTCAGGAGATGGAGAGGTGGTTTTATGGTGTGTTTTTTTTCCCTTTTTTTTTGCATCAGGTGAGAATATGGTAATTAGAGGTTTGTTGTGTGGGTCAGATGTCGCAAGCTAGTCAGGGATCGGGGATGAAGGTTCTATGTTGGAACGTGAATGGTCTGGGTGACAGGATCAAAAGAGGGATGGTTAATCAGCTTATTAGAAGACACGCCCCAGATGTGGCACTATTGCAAGAGACACCTCGTGGGAACCGCTGCATGGCCCTCCATAAAAGGGCTATAAGTTAGTGGCGCATGCCGGATTTACAACTGGGTCCAGGGGGGTGGGAGTTTTGGTGAGGAATTCCTTCCCTTTGGCAATACAGGCAACGTGGCTGGATCAGAGGGGTAGGTATGTTGGTGTGTTGGGGCAATTATGGGGAAGGACGGTCACCTTCTTGTCAATATATGTGCCGCCAGGTCTACAGTCCGATACCTTTCGAGATCCGAGTACTGTGTTTCTTACCTTACCCCTGGGCCTTTTGGTATGAGGGGGCGATTTCAATGCGGTGCTAGATGGAGAGGCCGATAGAAATCCGCCGCGAGTGCTTCAACCATCGCAAAGGTGGCTCTCGAACTTCCTTGAGACATTGGGACTGGTAGATAGTTGGCGAGTACGTAACCCGACGCGGACGCATTTTACCCACATATCAGTTGCGCACAAGAGCTTGTCCAGGATAGATTATATATTGCTGCCGGCGGCTATGGCAGCCACTGTTCAGGAGGTACGGTATCTTGGTAGAGGTATATCTGATCACACTCCACTGTGGTTACAGCTCGCGTTTGGACAGCCGGCGGTTGGCAGAGTGGCTCCTATTAGTGAATGGCAACTAAAAGATCCGGCCACCAAGAAGGAGATTATTCAGATGTCGGATCGCTATTTTCGGGAAAATGTGGGTACTGTTAAATTAGCGCAGACCCTTGGGAAGCGTACAAAGCGTACAAAGTAGTAGCAAGAGGAGAGGTCCTATCTTTGGTAGTGGGGAAGAAGAGGAAACATCAGGCTGAGGTGATTAAGATGGAGGCAGAAGTGGTGAGATTAGAGGAGAGGGTGGCTAGAACATCAGCACCGGAGGTCATCCACCATTTGAAGCTACGTCAGGATGCATATAAAGGCTTAGCTAGAGATAGAGCGATAGCTCAAAATTATGCCATACAGAGCCGAATATATGAGGATGGAGACAAAGCGGGTAAATTGATCGCGTGGCTTGAACGCGAGGAATGAGCGTCAAGGCTGGTACCTGAGATAGAGGGGACTGACTCGGACATAGTTACGGACCCACAGGCAGTGGCTGACACATTTCTAGAGTATTACAAGGGTGTACATACCGCCGGTAGAGGGTTCACAGAGGCTGAGAACATTGAAATGATCAACGATATTGTCATGCCAGGGTTATCTGACAAGGATAAGAGTTATTTAGACTCCCCTTTCACGGATGATGAAGTAGCACAGGAAATCAGGGGGATAAAATCCGGTACGGTAACTGGTCCTAATGGGATACCGATAGAGTTATATAAGTTGAATGCTCAGAAACGTGCCCCGTATATATTCGAGCCATGTTCCTGGAGAGTAAAGAGAGGGGCCAGCTCCCATACGACCATCGTGTGGCAAATATAGTGGTTATTCATAAAACAGGTAAGCCCAGGACACAATGCTCCTCCTATAGGCCCATTTCGCTTCTTAATGAAGAGCCCAAAATCTTAGCAAAACTGCTGGCTACCAGATTGGTCAAGGTAGTCACAACCCTCATACACCCCGATCAGTCCGGTTTTATGCCGCGCCGTAATACGGCTCTGAACCTGCGGAGGCTGCATGGGATTCTTGGAGGTTCCTCGAGGATACAGGAGCCAGCGGTCCTAGTGTCTTTAGACGCCACTATGGCGTTTGACCGGGTTGAATGGAACTATCTGTTTGTGGTTCTGGCGAAGCTGGGTTTTGGAGGAGAGTTTATCGGGGGAGTGCGGCTGTTATACGCTAATCCCCTGGCCAGAGTGGTAGTTAACTGTAGATCAAACAATTTTTCACTGGGGAGGGGTACGAGACAGGGATGCCCGCTGTACCTGCTACTTTTCGCGCTGGCGCTGGAGCCACTGGCGGCGTGGGTCAGGTGGGATCGGTCAATACGGGGCTTGCGGTGGACATCGGACTGGGAGGATAACATTTCACTGTGCGCCGATGATATTCTGCTCTATCTTACCAACCCCAGGTCGTCATTGATTTGTTTCCTAGATGTGCTTGCAATTTTTGGTAGGTACTTCGGATTTGCTATCAATTGGACAAAGTCGGTGCTTTTTGTTCTTGCGGGCGAGCTGCCGGTAAATCCACAGTCTTGCCCCATTCAGTTTGAACTGGTAGGATTTAATTTGAACAGGTTTAAGAAAGATGTGGAGAGCTTGAGAGCCCTTCCGCTATCATTGCTTGGAAGGGCGGCTCTGTTTAAGATGATGGCCCTGCCCCGATTTCTGTATGCACTACAGAATTCAATGGACCCGGTGCCAGTCTCCTATTTTAAAGAAATTGAGGCGCTTCAGAGACAGCTTCTCTGGGACGGCAGACCCTGAATAGCGCTCATCAAATTAACTCTCCCATGGTATGATGGGGGTATTGGACTCCCAGTTTTACGAAAGTATTATTGGGCGTCGCAATTAGCAGCTGTGAACCATGTTGTCTATGGTCCCCCTGGGGACCCGGGATACGCCATGGATCGCGGGCTAGCGCCAGGTGGAGACATTAATAGAGCTTTGTACGCTAAGCTAGGGAGATTTGTGTTAACCGGCCCAACCGCACATGCAGTGCAGGTGTGGCACGCTGCTAATAGATATTTAGGGTGGGAGGGAAGATTGACATTGGCAACCCCCCTGTTTAATTCGGAGAGACTCGGGAGTTTGTGGAAAACCAAGGGGTTCGATAAGTTGGATCTTAATAGGGATTACCCAGATAAAGGATGTTTAGGGAGGAGACAAGAGGCATACATTTGACTTTCTTAAGCAACAGTATAGTATGCACAACAATGAACACTATCGATATTGACAGGTGAGGCACGCTCTCCTTACCCATGTACCCAGGGGAGCCACTCTCCCGGAAGCCTCGCCTCTTGAAGATCGAGTACTTGATGGGCACCTACCCGAGAAGACGATCTCCTTAATATATAAGAAGTTAGTTAACAATATGGAGGGCCCATTGGGACGTATTAGAATGCAGTGGAATACAGATGGGTTGGAATTAGATGACGAGGATTGGGTGGAGGCAGTTTCCTCCCCGAAGGTAGTGGCGATTCAGATGAGACTCCGACTGGTGTAGCTAAAGATCTTGCATAGATCATATATTACCGGACCCCGGTTGGTGCGAATGGGGCGAGTGGAGAGTGAAGAGTGCAGAAGGGAGTGTGGAGAGCCTGGTACTTTTATGCACATTCTTTGGCATTGTGGGGTAATTCAGGCGTTCTGGATGAAAATTCATGACGAAATGAAAGAGGTATTGGGGAGGATATATGTCCGGAAACTCGGAGGTGTCTACTGAATGTGTGGGAACCCACGGATATGAGTGTGTGCCGGAGGCAGTGGGTCACGATCGCGTACATGGTGGCTAAACGAAATTTGCTCAGCTTTGGGGTGCGAGTCAGCCGTCTCGAATCTCCAGATGGGCTGAAGACTTAGACTGGTGTATGTTTGGGGAAAAGTCTGTGTAGTAGCCAGAAGGAGCCCGGAGAAATGGGGGATGGTTTGGGGGGTGTGGAACAGCCACCATGGAGAGATTTGTGAACCACCGGAGCCACGAGCGGAATCCCTATGATCCCACTACATGCAAATAGTTGTAAGTGATTTTGTACAAGTGGCACGCGGACCTATACAATAAGAAAATTGTGGTTCACCTGATGCTCCTTTGTTTTGTATTTTTGTTATTTTCCCAAAAAAAGAGTTTAAAAAAAAAGAACCTCATAACTATGGATGAATTGATAGGAGACAACTGATCAGGTAGGCAGAGGAAGTCAGCCAAGGCCAATAAGTAACCCATAACAGTTGCCACTAGCCACCACTGCTGGGCCAGCAAGAGGGAGAAACATAGTATGTTAGACGCATGGACCTAAATAAGGTCTACTGAGTTGTCTCTATACCACTTGACAAATCCACCCCATTTGCCAGAGTACAACATGTTGGTGGAATGTCTACAGGAATATAAGGTAACATCCACCACTTCAGGAGGCAAGAAAAATGATTTGAGGTTACTCTACTCAATCTCTAGGCATGGTGGAGGATACTCTGGAGGTTCGAGTGCAGAATCAGTCCATGTGATTGTGAGAAGAGGACTACCCCGTGAGGGAGACAGAGCGGTGGGAACAGGGAGAGGTGAATGAGGTCTGCATACAACACCCTTTGTGACCAGTCTGGAGATATCAGAATTACTTGGTACAGTCGAGGTGAATTTTTCTCAAAACATGATGAATCAAGTGTATGGAAGGAAAGCTGTACTGAAGTGGAAAGTTCCACCACCTCAAGCAAAACCCATCCCTCAATGCTCCCTGCAAAGGATATGGGAGGGTACACAATTTCGGGCAATGAGCATTCTTGTCAGTGGCAAAGAGGTCCACCCAAACAGCTCAAAGATGAACTGAACGCCCACTAGGTGTAGACACTATTCATGGTCAGCAAAATGATGCCGACTGAATGTGTCTGATCACACATTGTGCACTTCAGCCAGATGATTTGCTACCAGGCAGATCAGATGGTCCTCAGCCCAGGATCAGAGCCGCAAAGCTTCTCGACAAAGACGGTGCGACTTTCTGTCAGATATGGACTGACTGACCACAAAGTGATGGTAGGAAGGCTGCGAGAGCCAGACGTATCACCCATAAATCTAACAGGCTGATGTGCAATATATTATTCTACTGGAGACCAGATAAGCTCACCTCCCAAGAGTGAAGGCATTTGTGATAACTGTTGTCACGAGAAGGGGAGGGGAAGCATGAAATGGCTTCCCTTGCCTTCCACACACCACCATAGTATATCCACTGTAGTGTTCCTAGGAAGCTGGAGGTTATTCACTGAGCTATCAGGACCCTTGGCAATCAACAGCCCTTTTGTTTTGCGCTCAAACTTCTTTCTGATAATCCTACTGGATAGTGTTTCTGTATAGTACAATACGATTGTTACAACACTTATCTTCATTTGATTATTCATTACGTAAATAAAGGTTTACTTTTTTCTTCATTGGTGGCTTTTCCTGAAGACGGCGAGTCGGTTCGCCGAAAAGCGCGTAAAAGAATTCTTTTCATCTATTGTATATTTTTCTCCAGCCACTTGTTACGTTGAAACAATTTTCTTAATGATAATACCAGGTTTGTTGATGTTTTAATTGTATATATGATGGGGTTTGAAATGTCCACACATGTATCAATAGCAGTTGTTTTAAATGTCCACGCATGTATTAATAGTAGTTGTTTTGTCATGTCTTATTGTTGTATTGTGAATAAGGAACACCGATAGTCTGTGTATTGTGGTTGGTATTAAAAACCGAATCTGAGTATATTATGGAAGCACCTATTTCCTTCTGTACATTAATATCATGAAATTACATCTATGACATATTGTAATTCTTTGGAATAATTTAATAAAGAATGCTGAATTTTTCAATTGCTTTGATGGCCTAAATTAGCTTTAGTAACTTTTATATTTACATTGGCTGCCTAGGGGCTGTTGTTGTCCTAAGAAGTTGCCCTTGGAGCTGCAATCCATATTCACGGGGCCCCTATTCTTACACACTCAACTCTCACAGCTAGGCCATATCTCCCTTTTTGAAAACAATTAACTCTTACATGTTGCCCCCCTCTCCAATCCTCTGCCCATTTTGCAGCAAAGATGCCCTCTGCCCTAATGCTAGCTACGAAAGTGAGCACTCCATGCCCCTCTTTTTAGGTCTCGCGCCTGCGATGCATATGGCGAAGCCATATGCATCGCGCCAGGCGCCAGGCGCGATACTATAGTTGCGGAGTCTGCTTCCCAGGAGACAGAGACTGGCGCGCGCACGCTCAGGAAAGCGATCGGAGCCGGCCGCGCGCGCGCGTTACCAATCTCCTGTCTCTCTGGGAAGCACACAAGCAAGCCCAGCAAGCCCCGCCAAGGCATCACGAGCACGTCCCAGCCCGGGGTGCCAGCCAGAGCCAGCCCGCGCGAGGACACCCCCTTTTCTTTTCCCAGCTGCCGTCATGGGAGTGGAGATCGAGACCATTTCACCCGGGGACGGTAAGCCGCCAGGCGGGAGGGGGTTACGCGTGCGCATGGGTGCCGAGCAGGGAGGATCCCCGGGGCTGGCTGGTTCCATACAGCGAGGACAAAAGTCATTCGTAACTAGGTTGGTGAGCTGGTTTTTACAGGTCGGAATCGACCTTGCACTGAAATTCAAAGTGCATCTTGATGCGTTCATTAGCTCTCAATCGGCAAACATTATCATTATGTATACATTGGCCAACTCTTGAATTGCATTGTAACAGTAGGGCATGATTTGGCAATTGCCGGTTGCATCGTCCTCTGGGGCTGGGTTTCCATTGTTCCGATATTGCATATACATTTATAAATATTCATATAGAGGTTTTGTTATACTACAGGTTAACATTTAGATGGTCTTTAATTAAAAAAATTAAATTGAAAAATGGGCAGTGACACAAGCTGTAAAATTAGAGTTCTTTGTCATGGTTGGACCGGCAGAATTGGTGTCTCGTTAATAGAGATCCTTTCTACAATGCAAATCTGTGTTATTAGAAATTTAATGCAGAAATTTGCTTAGGTAATTCATAAATGGAGGAATTTTTTTTAAAGCAATCTAAAAAAGATAGTGTCGCGCACCTGCATGCTTTTGGGGTGAGGTGGATGATGAAGCCTTGGTTTATTTAAGGTTTAGGTCACTATGACATGGCTGGCAATGTGGGTTGGCTGTCAAAGTCTGCTATGACCTTGTGCCTCAAAAGGTTATCGATCAACCTTGATAGGCTGGGGTGACGTTCGCCCTTGCTGATGGTGCATGGGTTGCTCCCACACACGCCAGTATTTTAAAGATGCACTTTTTTTTTTTTTTAAAGTACTTGTCCCTTAGTGAGTAGCCCTGAGAGTTGTGTGGACTTGTACCCCTTCCGCCTGAAGTGCTGTGATTCATCAAACTGAAATGTTTTGTTCAGAAAACAATAAAAGGTATTGGATGCTATTGATAGACGCACAGCCGGTGAATGCATGGTTTACAAAGGCCTAGAAAAAGATTGGAATGTGGTCTGGACATGACTAGACCTCTAGCCTTATCAATTTTTGCTGATTATTAAACAGTAACCTGTTGCTGGCGCCTCAGAAGTGTCATTATAGCAATGAAGTGCATGTAGGTCCTCAACTTTTTTTTTTTTAAAACTTTTTATTAATCCTCAAAATTGTTGTATATACAAAGAGCGTTTATATTGCATCATCCATCCCTTTTTTACAGTTCACTTATCTACCGCTATTAACAAATCTAGGGCCAGGTTAATAATGTTCACCTTGGTACCCTGCTTCCCTCTTACAGTCCTCGATATGTCTGCCATGCAGTCCAGATTTTCTCCCCTTTCGTAAATCGTCAATTCCGCTTGCCAGCATCAGTCCAGATCATTTTCGCATTCCTCCAGTGTAGGTGTGGACATCACCCCCCCCCATTTCCTTGCCACATTACTTTTAGCAACCACAGCCGCCAACACCAGCCACTGCTTCACATGTCGTGGCCAATCCTCGTTTTCTTCTGTTATTAGGAGGAACCATTTGGGCTCTAGTTGGACTTCCATGCCCAATACTACTGACATTGCCCTAGCACACCCCCTCACCCTCACACCCCCTCACCCTCACACCCCCTCACCCTCACCCTAACACCCCCTCACCCTCCCACACCCCCTCACCCCCTCACCCCCACACCCCCTCACCCCCACACCCCCTCACACACCCTCACCCTCACACCCCCTCACCCTCACATCCCCTCACCCCACATCCCCTCACCCTCACATCCCCTCACCCTCACATCCCCTCACCCTCACATCCCCTCACCCTCACACAACCTCACACCCCCTCACCCTCTCACCCTCACACCCCCTCACGCCCTCACACCCCCTCACACACCCTCACGCCCTCACACACCCTCACGCCCTCACACACCCTCACACCCCCTCACGCCCCCTCACACCCTCACTCCCTCACACACACTCACTCCCTCACACACCCTCACACCCCCTCACCCTCACACCCCCTCACCCTCACCCTCACCCCCTCACCCTCACATCCCCTCACCCTCACACACCCTCACGCCCTCACACACCCTCACACCCCCTCACCCTCACACACCCTCTCACCCCCTCTCACCCCCTCTCACCCTCACACACCCTCTCACCCACTCTCACCCTCTTGCCCCCTCTCACACACCCTCACCCTCCCACCCTCACACCCCCTCACCCACACTCACCCCCCTCACCCTCACACACTTTCCCACCCTTCTCACATTCACACCCCCTCACCCTCACACCCCCTCACCCACCC
Source organism: Lissotriton helveticus (assembly GCF_964261635.1). Lineage (NCBI taxonomy): Eukaryota > Metazoa > Chordata > Amphibia > Caudata > Salamandridae > Lissotriton > Lissotriton helveticus. Next base: position 184,406,862 of record NC_136061.1, on the reverse strand, counting down.
TCACCCTCACCCTCACATCCTCTCACCCTCACATCCTCTCACCCTCACATCCTCTCACCCTCACAACCCTCTCACCCTCACATACCCTTGCCCTCACACCCACTCACCCTCACTCACCCTCACTCACCCTCACACACACTCACACACCTTCACCAGCATAGCATAGCATAACAAAACACAACAAAACATAGCATAGCATTATAAAAACATAGCATAACAAAGCATAGTATAACAAAACATAGCATAGTATAACAAAACGCAACAAAACATAGCAGAACAAAACATAGCATAACATAACAAAACATAGCATAACATAATCTAAAACAAAGCATAACAAAACAAAACATTGCATAACAAAACATAGCAAAATACAAAAAAACATAACAAAACACAACAAAACAGCATACATAACAAAACATAGCATTGCAAAGCATAGCAAAACATAGCATAGCATAGCATAACAAAACACAACAAAACGTGTAGCATAGCATAACAAAACACAACATAGCATAGCATAACAAAACACAACATAGCATGGCATAACAAAACAAAGCTTAGAATAGGATAACAAAGCATAGCATAACAAACCATAGCATAACAAAACATAGCATAGCAAAACATTGCATAGCATAATAAAACACAACAAAACATAGCATAGCATAACAAAACAGCATAGCATAACATAGCATAGCATAGAAAAGCATAGCATAGAAAAACATAGCATAACAAAACATAGCATAGCATAAAAAAACAGCATAGCATAACAAATCAAATCATAAGATAGTAAAGCATAGCATAGCATAACAGAACAAAACATAGGATAGCAAAACAAAACATAGCATAGCATACAGCATCACTCCGCACCTCCACAGCATCACTCAGGGGCAACACAACATCACTATGCGCTACCACAGCATCACTGAACGCCACAACATCACTCGTTCGTCATCACAACATCGCTCAGCGCCACCACAGCTTCAATCTGTGCAACCATTCAACAACACCTGGTTCAAATATGTTCTCTCAATGTTTCAAGCTTTATTACAAATGTAACAAAATGATGTTAATATTTCGCTTCTGTTCTTGGATTTTCATCACAATAAAAAACACTGAACATTCTCTTCACAAAAGTTATTTACAAAACTTTAAGCTATTGCCATTATAAATTACAATAACTTTTATTTAAGTATTAATTACGGAAAAAATTAAAAGCCAATGTTATTTGTAATATCAATACATGTAAATACAACACATATTGCATTACAAATGCTATAGGTGTCACATTGGCGAAAGTTATAACTATTGGCATTGTAAATGACAAAGCTATTCATTTCGCTATTTTCAAAAACAAAACATAAATAAAAAAATTGTCATTTACAATACTAATAGCTCAAACTTTCCTAATGCGAGACCTATTGCATTGCAAATGCTTGTTTCTTCTTGTTTGAAGGAATTGCTATAATTGTGATATGATGGGACCATCAGACACCTAGACCCTGCTGCTGCTGCATCTGCTTCACTGAGTTTCCTGTTTAGTGGGGTGTCTCCTCGTGATGGAGAAAGGTTTCGTATGTAAGAAACTTGCTCGGATGCGATCCTCTCGAATAACATGTAATAATGTAACCAACATGTTTTGTGGATACTTATAATTGCATTACACTACATTGACATCATCTAGGGGAAGCTTTTAAATGTGCTTTACTAACAAGTAATCAGAGTGGATTAAAATGGCTTCCGAAAGCACGGGAATCTTCTACGCATGCTTCTTCTGCATCTACGTAGTATGACGTCTTTCGCTTCGGTGGGAAATCTTTGCAGCTGCGCAGTAGTATTTAAAATGGCCGCTTGAATCTCACATGTTAATGCACATGCTATGCTTAAACTAAAAACTCACACGTCTTACTAAACTGCTAATGCAATAGTTAAAATAAATTAAAGGGATTAGAGTAGAAATAAATGGTATACAATGCATTCATTTATTTTCGTATTATAACATGTATTTCTTTAACTTTGTTATTAGTTCGTATTTGGGCCTGGAGGGTGACTGAAATCTCCATCTTGCCGGTTTGTGCGCAAGCGCGTTGGACACTGTCAAACTACGAGCTGTGACATTGAAACTCTGCCAAGTACAGTTTAACCAGAAGACACACCTGGGAACACCACCTCTTGAGAGGGGAAGGAGAAGAAGTCAAAAGTTGTATACATTGTAAATGAAATTAATATGAAATGCGGGTGGAAATAAAGCATGACAAAGTGAAATTAAGGGGAGGGAACATAGAACAATAAAACCTAAGAAAATGACATTACATTAGTATGGTGTGATGACCTCTCCCCATTCCATTGTCCAATCAGAAGTCGGGGATTCACGAATATTGAAACATTGGGGGGTGGTACATACACTGAGAATAGTAAAACTAAGGTAGGCTCAGTCAGTTAGTTTGTCAGACTTGTCACAGACCTGTCACCGACCCATCACTGCGGTAGAAGACGGCGGATGCCACGGAGGTCAGAGTCGCTACTTGGGCACTCTGACAGAAGAATCAAAAAAGTAGAGACGGAGAGAGAGACGGAGAGAGAGAGAGAAGAGTTGGAGAGAGAGAGAGAGAAGAGTCGGAGAGATCGATGAAGAAGACAAACATGTCCATCTAGAACGGGAAAGAATTGAGAGCAGTAGCAGAGAGGGGTGTGACGCTGGCGCTGCACTTAGAAGAGGTCACCTGTCCTGTAGTGAACTGTTGGCTCCTGACTACTCGGGAGTCCCTTTTCCACCACCTTGGCCAGGGTTTGGTCCTCACACCATTCTAGGTAAATATAAATCTGTGAGGTATGTCCTTGTACCGTTTTCCCTTTCCACCCTTTCCAGGTACCAACATCATGAGATTTTACTAAGTCTTTATGTCTTACCTTGATAATTTTCTTCTTAAAAGTTGGTGTTTGACATGTATTGTTATTGACTCACAAAATTATTGAATAGATAACGTTTTTTAAACTCTACTGAGTCTGTGGTCATTCAAAGAAATAAAAGTAAATGTCAATTTCTACCTATTATGCTACCAACCTGATCTATTAACCATAGGAAAAATTGAGAATTAAGGTGATAAGATTTTGATAAGAATTGGTGTACAGGTTAAAATTTATTACAAGGTAAAATAAGTCCTGATCCCCAGCGGGGATTATCAACTCATGTATGCGTGTTTATGGGCCCAGGTGAGTATGGTGTTTGAGATTACCCAAGCTGGTAATCTCGCTGCATCACTTTTGCCTTTGTTAAAAACATAGGTTCTCATTTACCCCCACCACCTCCATGTCATCTTTCTGATGCCTCCCCTGCATCAATTGTCCCCTCCTCCTGAGTCATTGCTCCGAGGCCAAAAACAATATTGTCACAGCAAGTGTGCACTGTTTGGAAGGGTAGTAAACAGCCATAAGTGGTGTTTAGTTGGCCCCTCATACCGCTGGTGCCACTGAACCTATGGCACAAATGATGCCTACAGCTCTGCCAAGCAGGCTGCCTGCTCTGCCCACTGACTGGGCCATCACTCCTAGGCCTGAGAAATTCTGCCCCTTTGGGGGAAAAGATTTTTTTAAAAGCACCAAATTTGACACAGCTCCCTACCCCAGTTGGTAAGGACCTGGTGCTTGCACAGCAAGACTGACTTAGGCCCAAATACTAGCAGATGGACTTCCACTCCCTTTTTACATAGCACTACAGCCATAATTGGGGTGCAGTGGCCACTCTTAATTCTGACACAAATGCCACCACACCTGCTGCATTAATGGCAGTGATGGCCCTTCAAAAAATAATAAAAGACCCCAATACATTGCCCTGTTCCCCAACGGCAACTCTCAGAGGAAGCGGTCTCTGTCTATCTGTAAACCAGAAATGAGCCCCACATCTATTTTGGATAATCCATGGATCTGACTCCTTTCCTATTTGTCCTGGTCCATTACACAGAGATCCTAGGGGTCCAGAGGATCAGGCCCCTGCATCTGAATGCAAACCTGCTAATGTCCTCCTTGCCACCCTCTGGACTCACCCTCTTTCAAAAACAACAAGATTGATAAATATTATATGTTGAGCATATGTGATTAATAATAAGCTGTTTTTGTTGTACGTTGTGGCTTGGTGAGCAGTTGTGCAATATAAGTAACTAACACATAAAACAGTTTGATGGAGTTTACTGCATGTCCAGTTGTTTGTAACTGCTACATTTTTAAGTGCTTTGCATCTATGATTACCCTTTGAAATAAAGAACTGCAACAAAAAGTTGTACCAGGGTTCTCAACGTCAAGCCAAGGTTAACATAGGTCAAGGCATCCCTTTAGATTTAAGCATTCAAACCAACATGCCACGCTACTAAACGTTCGGTGGTCCTGCTTGATACATAGGTACTTTAAGTGCAGTTAATTCAAGGAAAAGAGTCTCCATGTGTAAGAAATATTATACTTACAGGCAGGGCTTGCAGTGGGATGAAAAAACTGGGGGGTCTCTCAAAGGGGTGCGGTCAATATAATTTAGGGTGTGGCAACAAATCTGTGTTTTGCATACTGTGCCGCCCGACTTGTATTTTTCTTCTCCTGTCATTGCGTCCAGATATTTGAAACAACAAGTCACATCATACATACAATATTGAAAAAAACTTCCACTTAAAGCCCTGGTGACACCACTACAATGTTGCTGCTGCTGAGTTTCAAAAAGAGAAAGGAAATCCAGAGAGAAAATGACTCTCTTTAAAGGATTTCCCTTCCTCTACAGCACTCACCACTCGCACATCCATGTGCCTGCTGTCACTGCAGTCCAGAAAAAAAAACGGACCGCCTGTGCCAGGGCACAAAACAGAGCACGATAGAGACACGTTTCGAGGCCCTCTTAAAAAACTGCTGGTGCTCAGACCTGGCCCACTTGAAGCCCTGCTTACAGGGACCAGATTACTGAAAACCATAAACTATGCGCCTTTATGTCCCACCTTTTCAGTGCCCACATAGGAGTAGTAAGTGCTCTTTAAATGTTCCGACACAAAGAAAAAATGATCAGTGGCCATATATCAACGCTGGCCAGAGGAACAGGCACTCAAATTGTATATAAATCACTGCTTTCGTAGCGATTCAATGCCTCATCTCAGGCAGTTAGTGCTACATACAAAAATATCCCCATACTCATGTGTGATCTACAGGTTCTTCCAGAAAGGGCTAGGTGTGTAACCAATCAATTTCGTAAAGGTAATCTGCTTAGGCAGAAGAAGGGGAACAACACTGTTAGGAATAAACGAAGGACTTACATGTGAAACACTTTGTTGCATTGACGGGGCTAATATACCAGCCTTCTTTATGTCTAGTCGCTAACTCCACTTGCCTTATAACTGAAGAAATGGGCAAACCCTATATTAAGAAAAAGTTATTAATATTGTGAGTGGGCCCCCGTTTTTTTTTAATCTCCAGTTACGAGACAAAAATAGCAAATCAGCATATACAAAGCTGAGTGTATATAAAAACAATGAGCGAAACAGGTAAAATGAGTTTATTGTATTTTACGTTGTAGCTGTTCCTTCTACATTGTTTTTAACATACACTGATGACGATGTGGTCTCTCAAAGAATGCTGTTGTGTTTCTGTCTTAGAGCTTTGGATACAAGATCCTTCTTTTGATTCCGTAATGACATTAAAGCAATGGTCCTAAACTGTGTCTCACATGCACATCTAGGATTTACTCTTGGAAGTCGTTTCAATGTTGGCAAAGAAGAGATTGATCCAATAACAATCAATGTTAGTTTTTTTCAAACATATTTGTTGACCTTAATAAAGCTTTCACAATTGTTTGCAAAAATCCATCTGCAGCTCATTTTAGTGATGATAAAATATATTTTTTAAAGAATGCACTCTAGAGCATTTGTCTAGAAACACTCTTCACAGCATTCCGGCCACGGGGGTACTGGGGAGTGCACTTCTCAAAAGGGAGCACTAGAGTGCATCCCTGCTTTGGACCTGGAGGGACGACCTGGAGGGACGTGTTGCGATCGGAGCGTTTGGCTTCCCACAAAGCACGTAGAGGTGCTTAAAAGAAGTTCCACCAAAGCGGAGGAAATTAGTACTTGGGCCATGGGATGCTAATAAGAGAAACACACAAGAAACAACTGAAAATAGTATGCTACAGCCAATAGAAACAGAGGAAAAGTAAGTGGCAAGCACATGAACCAATGAAAAGCAAGGGTAGGATGTAAGCCCCTTTTAAAATGTATATTAAATACAATAGAGTTTGCAAGCACTGTACAGGTGAAACCTTAAAACAACTATACCTTAAAGGTTAAGGCTGACCTCAAGGTGCGTGTGGGTGAAAGGGAAAAGGGGGGCATATGTGCTGGGAAGCCCAGGAACTCCCAGAACACTAAAGATGCAAGACTTCTCAAGAGGGTGCCTGCCATCGGCAGCTGGCACAGGTAAGTGCGATGAGGTGGGGCAGTTGCGGCCGGAAGTCAACAGATGACGGAATAGGTATAATTAAATAAATAAAAATACCTATTCCGTCGTCTGTAAAACTTCCCCTTGCTGCGCCCCCCCACCACACTGCGCTTACCTGTGCCGGCCGCCGCTGGTGCCTGATATCTGAAAGAAATGTGTGAAATTGGTTAATTGCCAAAGATATAGGCTATCTGGGAGCCAGACGGCTTTACCTAATGGGGTCACTTGGAGCTCCAGATTGACAAAGGTTTTTTCTGCTTAAGAAGTATTAGGAGGGTGTTACCAGCTGAGTTCTGGGGTGCGTCATTTTAATAGACACAAAAATATTTCTAGGTATAGTTTCATTGTTTATTACTAAAATATACTAATGACTTACATATTCACAGTGCTTTTTAGGGCTCGGGCCTACGTCACCACGAAGTGGGGGCGGAGCTTCCGAGCTCTTATGGGTTCGAAAAAAAAAGAATTCTGAAAGGGGTCCTGGCTGGCACATTCTTTAGTGCGCGCCGCGTTTTTTATGGAATCTGCCTAGTGATTCGTCTTCGCTGTGCTGTCTATTTAGTAGCCTTGACGTGATAGGCTATATTTACTTTGTGTCCGTCATTTGTTTCAGTTGCATGGCATATTGTCTGTGGTTACGCGCACGGCAGACTTATTAATCTTAATTAGGAGCTGTCAGAGTGCCCGTGTAATGCAATACAGATGGTGGGAGCGCGTTCTCCCTTGCATTGGATGTATCATGCGCGCGTGTAAGATGTACCTTTCGCGCACGGCAGTCCATTCATTTTAATTAGGAGCTGTCAGAGTGCCGCGTTCACGGCGGAGATAATTGAAAGCAGTTTCCTGTAGCTTCAAGGGCAGTTACAGTACTTTTTAAGATACCTCGCATAAATTGAGCAGGCAAGCAGGAAAACCATTCAGAATGGTATTAGCACTGTCCAGGCCCACTTTTGAAATGTGCTCCATTTGTTCTATTTTAAGATTGTCGTTATTTCAAGATGCAAGTCTCGGCCGCCATCCTGCGCTCACGCTGCCACTCTGTTGCCACACTGGCCGCGTGCTCTTCCCACTTGGGCTCCCTCTCAAAGTCTGGCCTCTTTTCTTGCCCTCGTTCTTCCCTGTCGCCGCTCACCCATCTCTTCGCTCTTCAGAAACGTAGCGCTTCGGATAGCATGGCTCCCTTCAAGAGCAGAGCGCAGAGCAGTACAGTCGTATCGGTCCATGACATTACGCACCTCCTGCCTAAACGGGACGCACGGCGGGCGCTCGTGGAAGATTTTTTTTTAAATTGGCACGTTCACCAAAGCCACGTATATATTTAGAACAGTACACACATTGGAAGATGTCGGTAGAAACCGAAAATAATAATTAAGCAGATGTCACAGAGATGTGATAATTTAAGCAATCACTGGACCGGAGTCCCGTTGACTGGCAGCAAAGCTCGGAGGCGATCAGACAGTAAGAGTCGCACCGGTGTGGAAGGGAAGAGAAACGGAAAAATCTCCCCCCCCCCGGTCTGTGTTCCGTTGTTGACACCCCTGGGGAGAAGCGCCCTCACGGCCTCTGTGGGAGGCGCTCTGGGACACTTGTATATATTATTAGAACGAAATCCAGGAAGAAGCGGTGGCGGGCGCGGGGCTTTTGCGTGACGTCACGCAGCGGCAGGAAGAGCGAGCTTTGCGCGCCTAAATCAAACCGAGCTTCAGTCCGCAGAGGAACCAGCAGCAAGCTGATAGTGACAGCGGCAGTCCGAGCTATGGCCACTCCTCCCAAAGAAGCTGCAGGGACACCGTGGAGCCCAAGAGATCTCCGTGGAGGGCAATATTGGTGAGAAGGATCGGTGCATGTGTTTAGGGGGTTATGAAGCGCCATATTACCACCCATCTGTTAGGGCTATGTTCTGACGGGTTTCCACTGGCCGCAATATGTGCAGATATTTATGCAACAGTGTAATTTGTATTTGTCACTTTCATCTCTAAGATCCCACCCAGACTTTATTTCCCTGACGACTGAATGCACACCACTCTTGTTGTATTTTTAATGAATGGGTGCTATGACAGTGATGCCGACTGAACTTGAACTATCCATGTAAACGTAGTGCAGTGAGTATCAATTTGGGATTTTTCGCTACCGCTTCTAAATCACCCGAGGATGAAATTGATACTTTTCGCACCAGAGCTTCTTACAGGTTCCAAAGTCTCTACAGAGCACAGTGTAATACAATTTTGACTAGTGTGGTGCACTGCTACTAAAGACAACAGTCCTAAGTGCCATACAGTTTCACGCATTATTATTAGTAATAATGGTTTCGTAGCCTTGCGATCGTTGTACTTTTAGGCGCTTTACAACTAAATATCCGTTTTAACAGGTTATCGAGAGAGTTTTACACCTATATTGGTGTTATATTGTATTGTATTTGTAATAATCCCGCACCTGTCGCAGTCCCTGGCAGCTGGTCTGTCACGCCTCGTTTCATTATTGCATTATTCATGGGAGGAGGGGAGGCTTTGGTAACTTTAATACATCCGTTGTAGTTCAAAATCTAAGCCTGTAACCGCCCTGCTCCTGGACAGAGGGGCAGTGTTTCATGGAGTCGCGTCTCCCTGGTCACGGCTCCTTGGAGCTGTCTCGCACCCTCTAGAGTAGTGAGTAGTGAGTGCAGAGTAGTGAGTAGAGTAGTGAGTGGAGTAGTGAGTGGAGTAGTGAGTGGAGTAGTGAGTGGAGTAGTGAGTAGTGTAGTGAGTAGAGTAGTGAGTAGAGTAGTGAGTAGAGTAGTGAGTAGAGTAGTGAGTAGAGTAGTGAGTAGTGAGTAGAGTAGTGAGTAGAGTAGTGAGTAGAGTAGTGAGTGCAGAGTAGTGAGTAGAGTAGTGAGTAAAGTAGTGAGTAAAGTAGTGAGTAGAGTGGTGAGTAGAGTGGTGAGTAGTGAGTACTGAGTAGTGAGTAGAGTAGTGAGTAGAGTGGTGAGTAGTGAGTAGAGTAGTGAGTGTGAGTAGAGTAGTGAGTAGATTAGTGAGTAGTGAGTAGAGTAGTGAGTAGTGAGTGCAGAGTAGTGAGTAGTGTAGTGAGTAGTGAGTAGTGGGTAGTGTAGTGAGTAGTGAGTAGAGTAGTGAGTAGAGTAGTGAGTAGAGTAGAGAGTAGTGAGTGCAGAGTAGTGAGTATAGTGAGTAGAGTAGTGAGTAGTGAGTGCAGAGTAGTGAGTAGTGAGTAGAGTAGAGAGTAGGACATCACAGGCAGCAGCTGTGCAAGCTTCTTACACTCACAAGGAGACCACAGGCAGCTGAGTTGCAAGCTTCTCACACTCACAAGAAGGACATCACAAACAGCAGCAGTGCAAGCTTCTCACACTCACAAGAACGACATCACAGGCAGCAGCAGTGCAAGCTTCTTACATTCACAAGGAGACCACAGGCAGCAGCGGTGCAAGCTTCTCACACTCACAAGAAGGACATCACAGGCAGCAGCTGTGCAAGCTTCTTACACTCACAAGGAGACCACTGGCAGCTGAGGTGCAAGCTTCTCCCACTCACAAGAAGGATGTCACAAGCAGCAGCGGTGCAAGCTTCTCACACTCACAAAAACGACATCACAGGCAGCAGCAGTGCAAGCTTCTTAACACTCACAAGGAGACCACAGGCAGCAGCGGTGCAAGCTTCTCACACTCACAAGAAGGACATCACAGGCAGCAGCTGTGCAAGCTTCTTACACTCACAAGGAGACCACAGGCAGCTGAGGTGCAAGCTTCTCCCACTCACAAGAAGGACATCACAGGCAGTAACGGTGCAATATTCTCACACTCACAAGGAGATCACTGGCAGTACACACCATATGAACACACTCCATAACACATAGCAACAAAACATTGGCATTTACAATGCCATTAGCTCAAACTCAAATAAATCCGAGCCCGATTGCATTTCTAATGCTTGTTGTAAAAAGCTATGATCTCATAGCACTATAAATACACAAGCCACTATTACCACTGCACTGACTAGGATTCAATTCTGTGACTCTCTGGTCCCACGCAGACGTCTGCAGTGATAGTGTTTGCCAAATGAGGTTTGACAGCGTGAAAGAGTACATTTCCCACCAATTAATTTAACTTGCATGTATTTTTCATTTATTATGTGTACTTTATTTTAAATGCTGTTGCCTGAAATTGAACAAAATAAAAAATAGTTACAGAATATTTTGCTTTTTTAACTACATCTTTGACCCCACCACCCCACCAACTGACCCGACCCCATGTCACTCAGGGTGACAGTTCACATATTTTTTTTAGGGTATTTTAACAAGACGTTGAAGGTGCATTTTTTATTTACTGGTAGCCAATTTTGATTACTTAGGTGATGAGAGAAGGGCTCGATTTATTTATCAAATTCAGCCATACAGGTTATAAACCTGGATTTCAGGGATGAAAGATCACCTCGCAGTCTGATGAGAACTGCCGTCCGTGTAGGAGAAATATATGAATGAGCGAATAATTGCAGCAAGCAGGGCCATAAAGATTAAAAAGAGTGGGACTGAATATAAAGCTTTATGGAACCCCACAAGAAATAATTTTGAAATATGAGTTGAAGAGGGGGAGGACGACTGCTTGGGCTCTATTGGAAAGGAATGATCAAAGCCAATCAAGGGCACGTTTAGACAGAATGAAATAGCTGAGTTTCCCAAGAATCATATGACAAGAAAAATGTGGATCGCAAAGACTGTATTAAGTCCAGATTCAGGACTAAAACCAGGTCAAAAGCATGACGTATGGGTATCATACACATTAGATGTTTCTAGATAGCACTTGCCAACTTCTTGTTAACATGGGCTTCAGGAATCTTCATGGGACCTGGAAGGAGAGAGAGGAAGATCTAAAGTTCGATGACACCTTAGAACCCGCAATGGGCTTTTTTGTTTTAGCAAGGCTAGGACCAGTAGCGGCTCCAGGAGGGAATGCTGCGGGGCGGTGGGGAGGGGCAGGGGAGGCGCAGGGTGGGAGGTAGTAAACTCCAGCGTACGACCAAACGGAGGTAAGTACATAAATAAATAATTAAAATGAATTACATTGCGCAGGCGCAATGTAATTCGTTGTATCTATTTATTTATGTACTAACCTCCGTTTGGCCGTACGCTGGAGTTTACTACCTCCCACCCTGCCCCTCTCCCCGCCCCACAGTACTCCCTCCAGGAGCTGCTACTGGGTAGGATACATGTCCGTCTCTATGTTTCAGGAACACACACCAAACTGAGGGATTGGTAAATCAGTGCTTTATGTACAGGCACTATTGTGAAGGATAAACATTTCAGGAACTTGGCCGGACACAGGTCCAGTGGTAACCCAGTTTTATGGGTCAGATTCTTCATGAAGTTTATCTCAACAAAAAGGAATTCAAGAAGCCCTGGAGTGAATGACGTGTTCTGTATAAGTAAGGAAAGGAAATCCTGTGACAGAATCCAGCTTAAAACTCCGCAACAAGTAGTGAATTTCACTGGCAAAGTAGACAGATCAGAACATCGCAAAGTGCTTGAGATGATGGACATGGATACTAATAGAAGTCAGGAGGATTCCTTCCATTTTTTTGGAAACTCAAGATTTGTTTTCGGTTTGCTGACACCCTTTAAAATTTAAGAGTCGAAATAAGGGGTTTTAGAGATATTACCACGTTCCTTCTTGCAGACAGTGGAGATAGATCAGTATCTCGAGGGGAAGTAGTTTGTTTGAGATGTTTATAAAGGTTTTTGGTGCTCTTAGTTCCGCAGAGAACCAAGATGCTGAAGACCATGTTCTGTGATCTGTGGATGGATTGCTGCTGATGAGAGAAAAAGGAAGCGAGAGGAATGCAAAAAGGAAAGGCAAGAAAAGGAAAATCAGAGTGAAATGGAGAGAGGATAGCTTCCAACAAAGAGAAGCTCACAATGCAGTGGAGACAGCTCCAACAGAAAAAAGCAAATCCACTTCCCACTCTACTGGAGTACCTGTCAAGCTTCCAAAAGAGGTTGTTCACTTGGACGTGGAGACACAAGATATTTCGGAAGGGTATATTCGTTTTTAGATTGCGTGTGGAAGGACGCTTTGAATGTTGCATCTAACGCAGCCACTTCTAAGTTCTTTTATTTTTTTTTTTTTTTAAAACCTTTATTTCGTAGTATTGGCAAACAAATACGGGCCTACAACCATCCGGCCGGCCACAACATCTTGCAGGTCAAAGCAGCGATCGAAACGGCGACTCGGTAACAAATCAAAACAAAGTATAAGCATTCTGTAGTACACTAGGGACATGGGTAATACCGAGAAGTAGGATAAGTGAAGGTTTACATTTTAAAATTTATAGTATAGCGTAAAAATAGGAGTTGAGGAGGATCGAAGTCCATACAATCTGTCCAAAACAGAAGCGGGCGAGTTACACCAACAGAGATTCAGCAAGCCGTAAGACTAAATCAAAATGGCGGCATACAGATAACACAAAGGGATGAACAGTCCCACAGCACGTCACTCGCCAGTCGTTACCCACCCCGCATCGATCCCGCCCACCACCCGAAAAGAGGCGGAAATAAGAATATAGAAAAGAAGAAAAGGCCCATAGAAACCGAAAAGGAATAGAGAAAACACCTTCCCCCCACCCTACACGCATGCAGAGGCTACGGCCACCCCCCCCCAGCAGCGTGCCTGTCGCCCCGAAGAGTACCCGAAATATAGAAATAATAAAGAGAAAAAGAAAAAGGGAATCGGTGAAGATCGGAGGAGAGCTAAACAGTTGGAAACAAAACCATAAACACATTTAATCCCAGCTGCCCCCCCCCCCGGCCCCGGAACCCAAAGCAAAACCAACGACTAACTCCCCAGTCCAGCGAACATTATCCAATCAAAACAGGCAGCAGAAGGCAAAAAAGGAGAAAAAACATCATCAACCTTGTCCCTTCCGATCGAGCACGACGACGAGGTACCATCGTAGCGTAGCCCCCGTGGATGGAAAAAACAGACAAAACGACAACCACCATAAAGAGCTCTGTCCACCAAGGTCTGTCCACTTCAATGTCCCGTGGTCGTCGGCTGAACAAAACAGGGAGGTACACAACAGCATCCCTCGAAGAGCGATCAGCCAAGACAAGAGTAACAAAGCCAGGATAGGGCAGAGAAACATGCCGGTAGTACACAAAGGAGTTGCTCGGCATAGCGTCCAAAAACCATCTCCCAGCCAGTGCACCAGCCCAGACAGCGCACTCCGCTGCCTAACCATGACAGGCAATATCACAGCTGGGTCATCTAAGGCCTCCACGTAGATCTGGGTAGGCACATCCCGGCAGCCGAGCACAGGGTGTGGCGAAGTGCACAGTATACTTAAACCCACACGGCAAGTCGGGGGCTCCGCGGACGGAATGGCATCAAGTCGGTCCCCCAGGTCCCGGGCATTGGTAGATAGGGCAGCTCGCAAAGTATTCAAAGCGCTCAGAACATCGTCTAGCGTTAGAGACGCCGCAGGTGAGGTAGATGCAGCAGCTTCCCGCACTCGGGGCACACAAACACAGGTCTGACTCCAACACCGGCCATAGACAGCCATCGTGAACAGTCGGCCAGCACTCCGTAGAGCAAGCCACATCGGGGGCCCAGGGGCCACTCACTCCGTTATGCCACCGCACTCATTTGCGGTGCAGCGCCAGTTGCCATAAACACCAGTAATGCAGCCCAGTGTCGGTAGATGCGAGTGCCGAGTGCGCGGTCCAAGATGGCACCCACAGCGTTGCTGGAAGACAAAGAGGCATCAAAAGCCGTCTACCGGCTGGGGGAAGGACACATTGTAGCACTGGCCGCGGGAACAGTGTTGCAAGCGTGGAGGTGAGCTGGGCGGGATGGAATGTTGCGGCGAAAAGAGCAGTTCAGCAGCCACTCTCCGCCAGCCGACCGCCGCCGTCGTGAGTGGGCACGGCTGTTGCACTCAGGGTCGGCCGCCCTCGCAGAACAAATACGAGGACACCGCCATCATGCCCAGAACGGAACAAGGACGTTTTGTTGCATCCGCTGCAGTAAGCACGCCGGGGAGCGCACCGTTGGAGTCAGGACAGTCTCCCGAGTCCGAAACATCAGCGTGGGTACAGGATAACCGACAGGATCAATAGCCCTTCGGAGGGAAAGCGAGAGGGTCGGCGGAGCCGAGGGATCAGGCGGCCATCATGGTTGCAGGCTAGGCTCCTCCTCTAAGTTCTTTTTAACAAGTTGCATTTTTAAACTGGGAAAAAATTATCTCCTTCACTCCCTACCTAATGGGAAAAAGCAATTAAAGAGTTGTTTTTGAACGTATCCCATTAAGAGGTGGGTGAGTTGCCTCTTCCTACAAGGTTGCACCAAATATGTCTTACCCTGCCCTGACCCTTACTAGATAACTCTTAATTTCCTGTCCCAGCAACCACCCACTGGACACATGAATCTCACTCCCCCTGTAGTTCTCATATTACTGGATGATGTCATAACGTTTCATTCTGTGTCTCATTCCTCTTCATCTGCCTTTCTCCAGAGAGGCTGTTCACTGCCGCCGGCTAGTAGTTGCCCTAAGCCGTATGATTCCTGGACACAAACTGCAGTGATGATGCAAAGCCTTAGCTTTAAGCCATGCTACCTTAGCAATTCCTACAAGAGGAGCGAGCCGCCAAGACAAGAGGGGGGGATGCAAGGGGGAATGGAGTAAGACAGTAGATCGATGCACATTTAGTCAACCACCCAGTCCACTAAATAAAGCCTACTTATTATATCATGTTTAGTATTTAGTGTGTAATAAAGTAATGTTTTGAAACAGTAAGTCACTGGGTTGGACAATCAGTTATTGTTCTATTATGTGATTGTTGAGTTCCGAGTTCGAGCACCCCTACACAATTTCCTTTAGACGCTTGTGATTGCACGCCCTCGCTACCACTAAGAGTCAAGTGCTGAAGGGGTTGTACTTGGCCCAGTTGGCAGAGGCATATTAGGATGGACCCCGGTACATGATAAGCAATGAGGACAGGTAAATGATTACAGCCCCCACAGTTGGGGCTCAGTAGCCATTGCTTACCATGTGGCCCCTAGAATGCCGACTGACAACTTAGAAATAAAAACAAAATCAGAGAAGCTTAATTCTCAAATAGGAGCTAGAAAGACATTGCAAATCAGCACCAACACATTGTACACAGCGACCATTGTAAGGTATCTTAAATAGTGGCATGGCGTTACGTCACGAGGCTCCTTTGCGTGTACGGCATGAGTCTGAACACTATGCTACCTGGACAGCAGATTCTACTGTCTGTCGTCATTCATTCAGTCAGTGGAGCCTCTGGTTTTCTGTAAGTCTTCATTCCTATCCTTCTTAATATAATTTGTCATTAAAATTATTAATAGAACTTTGAAATGTCGGGATTTAATCTGAATGGCGCCGGCGGACCTTGGAATTATCAGCTGACCAGTAGCACGAAAGAGAATAAAATACATTTCGAGAAGTGCTCTCTCCCTTAACAGATTTCAGCCAGACGCATGCGACAGAACTGCTTTATACAATAAATGCTAGGCTTCTTGTTAATCCTGCCATCAATCTCCGTCTAAAGCCCGCAACAGCAATTCTGATTTTGCCATTCCTAATTAGGTCAAAATGGTCGCAAAGAATGCCGAGTCATCTCCATGTGTCTGAGTATCGCAAGGGAACCAAGCAAAACATCAATCAGGTACCACGCAACCTGTCACTGTGGCTACAAACAGGGCTGTGGCTTCCAGCACGACCAGGGCACTGTTCCTGGAGGTACAGAATGAGGCTCACAGCAAACAGGCGCTTCTGAGCAGATGGTGTACTTCAAACAAATGGATCCCACTCTTTGGATGACAAGGAGAATACAATTCATCAATATGGAATTGACAAAAAAAGATTCCAGTCCCTCTGCCTGGTTGGTAAGTGGTGGAAAATCCTCCAAATATCTGGAGGAAATAAAAAATGCAGAGGAGACTCCACCGGCAGATTTTCCTCCACCATGATATCCAAGGCTGAGGTCACACCCCTGTTGGATTCAGCCTGCACCTGGTTGGAAGGTCTATGCTCTCTCGCAGGATTGTTCTCCATGTCTGCTGTTCTTCGGGTGGCTCATTGCTGTTTGCTTTCCGTGACATTTCATCTATCCTGCGTCTCTGTATCCATCGTATATGCTTCCTAATCAGTGGTCGAATCATTAAATGAAGTCAGAAATGTGCCCCTGTGGGAGTCCTCCTAAGATACATTCCAATAAATGCTTCACTAACCCTGAATTAATAAAGGATTCCGCAACCCCTCGAGTGCCTGCATTAAACAAACGCTTACAATTTATAAATTAACACGGTATACATTTACACACATGTAACGCCCTAGTGTACTATAACTGTTTTTTGCCTTTTCTGCAAGGAAAATATATTTACCTGTAAAGAAACCCCTTCCCTTACACCCCCACCAAATGTGCGGGGTTCCATCCTATTACCACCAGGAAAAAAACGACTCCTGACAAGAGTAAACCTCCAATCGTATCCAGGATGGGCAAAACTTTGTGATTACTGACAAAAACAAACGTTTGTGGGTCTTACCAACTTTCCAAAGCATTACCCAGCCCTGGCGTAAACTGCATTGTCAGTGAACAATCTGGCCCAAGGCCCCAGACTTTTCGGGGGGGGGTCCCTGATTAAGCCAGCTCTTTTCTGCAATGAGTCCTGCCCTGAATACCCTTAATAATTTTTAAACAGATTGTTTTAAATACCTTTTTCTTGCATTTATTTTTAATATGGGCGATATGTGAGAGTATTACAGACATTTTGCAGATAAATGTTGCATTAATGTTTCATGCAACATCCATATAAAAAAGTTTCTTTTAGATCGAAACAAGACCTCATATTAGAAATGGGACCTTGTCACAGAGATTGTTTGCAGTAATATTAGTGAGCTGCTGCTGTGTTACATTATTGAAAACACAAGTCCCTATTCCTGAATATTAGATGAAAACACATTTAGAATTTAAAGGAGTGTACCTGAGCACTGTCAGTGACTTGGCCAAAGAGGGCATGAAAGAGTTGAAATTGGATCTCATAAATTCAAAGCTGTTCTGAACAGGGGCCCCTGAAATAATTTTGGCCCAGGGCCCCAAAATCTTTAAGAATTCCAAAACCAAAGCTACACAGCAGGAGACCAAGGTTTAGCACATTAACTTCCTCTGTTTCATCAGTTATTGTGGTGCAGCCACTCTCCACATCCACTGCCAAGGATGTCTGATATACAGAAAATTTGCAAAAGATTTGAGAGGTGCACTCAATAGTATGGTTTGCAAAAAAGGTTGACTGTCGATTTCGAACTCAGACTGAGGAGCAGACGGTGCCGTAAAACCCTATCAGAGGTACCACGGCAGGGCTTCACATTGCCCTTTACAACTTGAGAAATACGCCGTTCGATATCGAGGCAATATCTACCTATAAGAACCGTTGGCGCAAAGGATATAACACCCCCCCTTTGGGGGCAAGATCCATTCTTCGTTCTGTTTACGAACACTACTATTCCCCATATAAGGAGGAACCATTTTGGATTATATTCAGGAACACTACCCTAACTTAAGGTACTGGATATTTGGATATTGAATAACATACTATATCTGCGCCCACGGTGAATGTACAGCTGATCCCTTGAACTATGGGACCCAGATGATGATAATTTTGCCCAGACGAAATTCCCACGGCACGAAAGGGAATGAAACGCGTTGGCTGTGCCTCTGTATTTTACAAAGAATGAAATAAAGAAATCAATAAAGAAGGAATGGAAGATCCATAAATCTTATGAACTTTTCTGCAAACCATACTATTGAGTGCACCCCAAAATCTTTAAGATGTCCCTGTGAACAATCACATGTTTGGAATACAAAATAAGAATGTCTATAGACGAGACATGACATTTGCGTGCCCAAGCCAAATGTAGGCGCACAAATTACTCTTTTAATCATGCGCCGTACATTTCTCTTCCAACAGACTTTTCCTTATACATATACTTTTTTTCTTCATATTTTCAGTTTCGCCATTGACACGCTCATTCGCTCATTACCACCCATCCACAACTGAAGCATTTTTTAAGCAGGCTGTCTATTTTGAGAAATGGCTGGCTCATGTCCACCCTACCACAATGTAAAAAATAAAGTTCTTGAATCCAGTAGGTAAAAATAGGTTTGATTTATTGTAGATTAATCCAAGTTAAGTTAACAACAAAATGATCCAAAGATGTAATAATAAAAACCCCACCAGGAGCAGTTCTTCTCTCGCTCAGCCTGCCTGCCATCAACTGTCTCTAGTCAGAGCAGTCAGGTACCAAACATTCTACGGTGTCATCAAACATTCTACCAGATGCAGTGGCTAAGCAATGGGGAAATGTAAGCAAGGGAAATGCAAAGCATAAGCAAGATGTAACACATCCCCCTTCCTTAGAAAACAACAAACAAGGATAAGAGAAAATATATACAAATCAAATGAAAGGAACGCAATACATTGTATTCTTAAATATATAACAGTTGAAATATAACAAGGATTGCATTTTCAAATATATTCACAATAGCATTCTCAAATATAATTGCATTCTCAAATATGAGTCAACAATTGCATTCTCAAATATAATGGCCCCATCCCCCTTCCTAGGGAAAAAATTAAACAGATGTTTCTAAAATTTCCGACAACTTCCATATCTAAAGTAAATACAATATGAACTCCTCTAAAAAAAATAGAGCACTTGCGTGGTTCATATCAGCCAAATAGAGTAACTTGCGGCTCTTCAAGTCCATATCAAGAAAATTGAGCAACTACGGCTCTTCACAACATTAAACAATTGAACCCCTCAGAGTCCATATCGAGAAAATTGAGCAACTTACGGCTCTTCACAGCATTAAACAATTGAACCCCTCAGAGTCCATATCCAGAAAACTGAGCAACTTACGGCTCTTCACAACCTAAAACTAGAAAAATGGAGCGCCTCAAAAATGAGCACCGAAGTGGCTCCCCAGAAAGTACATATCCAATAAGTCCAAACAGCTGAACAATTAATCTTCAAAAAGAAAAAAAAATCAAGATGGAATTGAACACCTCAAAAACAATTGAGGGGGAGGAGCCTAGCCAGCAACCGTGATGGCCGCCTGAGCCCTCGGCTCCGCCGACCCTTCGGCTTCCCTCCCGTACCGCTTCTTCTCCTGTGTGCTATTTTGTTCCTGTGGTGCGGTATCTGGTTCGGGGAGCGACGCTGTTTCCAACGAAGTGCTCCCCGTTGGTTTCCCTGCGATTGAAGTGACAGGACGCCCTGCTATCCTGCTGGTGTTCGGAGAGGGGGACCGATCCTTTGTTCTCGGCTGCGCCCGGCCGGACGACAACAACATCGGCCATTGAAGGCAGGGCGGCATCGGCTGGCGAGACGCGGCGGCGGTTCTGGGTCTTCCGCTGCGGCGCAACGATTTTCCCTTTGGTTTCCACGCTTTAAAGGCTCCATTGCTGGCGCTGCAACATTTGTATCCCTCTCCCCTGATGATTCAGTGAATCTTCTTGTCTTTGAGCGGAGTGTTGGGGGCCATTTTGGACGGAGTGATTAGCGCCGGCATTGCCGAACTGGTCTTTGCCGTGGGCGCCTCTCACAACTGACATTGTGTTGCTATTAAACGCGGCGCTGAAATGGAAGGTGCTGCTCTGGTCCCCACGCCCTGGCTGTACTTGTCGGGGAGCCGAATTGATGACCGACTGCGGGGAGGCTGCGCCGGCGATCGAGACCGGGGGTTGCCACACGTCTGTGAGCCCCATGTGCAGGGGGCGGCAGTATCACCCTTTTTCGAGGCGCCTTTGAATATCGGCGATGTTTTGAGTGCTCTGGCAGACCTGCACGATGCCCTGTGTTATAACGCTCGTGATCTGGAGGACCGATTGTGTGACATTTTGCCCCCACTCTCCTCGCCTGACCGAGCTGGCGCTCGCGTGCGAAGCGTTTTGCCACATCCTGGGCTCGACTATTGCGAGCCGCCTCTTCAGAGATGCGTGGAGATGCTGAGGTTGAGGGAATCAAACAACATCGCGACTCTGCCGGTCACAGCAATGGTGGATGGTTTGCGCCCTGCGCTTTTACAGATGCTGGGGAATCACCTTTGGAAGCCAGGTCTGATGCCGCCGTCGAGATCTATTGGAGAGACTGACATTCTTATTCTGGACATGTTGCCTGCGCCTGGGTTGACTCGTTTTGGTGGACTGCTGCAGTGTGCTGGCCCGTGCTGTGCCTTTCTGGATCACAATGCCCTGAGTCGGATGGATATAGGTGGATGGTGCCTTGGATGGTGCCTTGTCTTGCTGTGGTTATTCTGGCTGCCTCCCCTGTTCCGTGGGGCCACTTCGTTACTGTACTTCATTGGCACGCTGGATCGCAAGGGACAAGGTTGACTCTGTTTTTCCCCTTCTTACTTGCCGATGATGGATAGACAGGGGAGCTGGACGTTGGCTGTTTTTTGACGAGGGGTCGGGGGTGGGGCGGCCGATAGTATTCCTGCTGGCTGTCCTGGGTTCGTGTGGATGGCCCTCCTCCGGTAATACATGTTTCCTTCTTCTTTCTTCTCTTTTCTTTCTTCTTCATTTCGGGTACTCTTTTGGGGCGACAGGCACACTGCGAGGGGGGGTAGGCCGTAGCCTCTGCATGCGTGTAGGGTGGGGGGATGTTCTTTTGTCCTTTTTGGTTTCTATGGGCCTTTATTTCTCTTTATTTTATATTCCTTTTTCTTTCCCCTTTTTCTTGGGTCACTGATGTTAGTTGTCAGGGGGTGGGTAGCAACTGGCACACAACGTGTTATGCGATTGTCTATCCTTATGTGCTGTTTTAGTGCCGCCATTTTGATGATGTCTCCATGCTTGCTGGATTTCTTGCTGTGTGTTGCCCACTTCGATTTTGTTTAGTATGTTCGGTCTTTGATCCTTTCTAGTCTTTTCCAGCTTAATATTCTTCATTTTAAAAAGTTAAAAAAGAAAAACCTTTAAAACTGAACCTTCCCTTCTCCTGCTCCCCAGTAGTGCGTAATTTTTCCAGTGTAACTCGAATCTACTGTATTTTGTTTGAAGTGCTACTGCGGTGTCATATTGTTTGCTGATGTGCTCCAAAACGTTATTGAGGCCGGCCGGATGGTTGTAGGCCCGTATTTGTTTCATGACATTGTGCAATAAAGGTTTTTTAAAAAAAAATTAAAAAAAACAATTGAGCACACTTGTGGTTCAAATCAGCATATCAATATCAAACATATCTGCAAATAATCACGAGAAATAAACAAATTGAGCACCCCAACAAAAGTTGAGCACATACGTGGCTCAATCCAATAAAAGTAAACCCATACGAATTGAGCGCCCCAACAAAAGTTGAGCACATAAGTGGCTCAATCCAATAAAAGTAAACCACAATACCATTCATAAATAAGAAGTAAAGATACATTAAAATAACATAGACATCACAAACAGTGTGAATTATGTTATAAGCAATAGAATTGACAAACATATTACACAGATTTTCTTTTAAAATAAGAAATTAAAACAACAAAAGTAGTCACCGTAGTCTGAATGTTAAGATGACAGCAAAGTATCCCGGTGAATTAGACTGTAGATAATGACAGCAAGTCCTTGTCAACGCAGATTGTGGTTAATGAAATGGAGTACCAAAATGTCACTTTCCAGCAGAGAAAACCACAAATTTCATCTCGGTGAATCCAGGCGAGAAAAATTCAGCGAGAAAAATTCAACAGTACACATGTACTTCACTAAAATACAGATTACCCGTTGCTTTCTTCATTAATGACAAAAGTTCATGACCTCAATTGAAAGCTTCCTCCAAGCTGACGGAAATTAATGCGTGTGAGTTGTCCATAGTCCTTCATACAATTACATATCAGCGGTTTAAAAGATTGCCAGAGTACCACAGGAAATGTACAGTTTTAATTAAACTCACCCAGGACTTCGTTCCGCCACGAGACAAAGAGTCAAAAACAGCGATGTCGTCCTGCCAAAATAAACGCAGATTACCGCTTTACTGGAAACAGCCATGACCGAAAGAAAATAAAGTTGCCGATGACACAATGACGCTACGTTGCGTCGCGTACGTCTCTTTGCACACGCAACCTTGATGACATCAGCGGCTCCCATGGACGCAGAGAAGACGAAAATGCTCAGCGTTGTCAAGGAGACGACCACGCTCAGAAACCGTTGTGAGCGCTCGAGCCAATGCTCACGTAAGTCGTTGTTGTTCTTATTTAAAAATCGCCATAAAAATTGAAAAACAAGAAATGTGCAAAAATCTGCACAGGGCATTAGAGCGGTAAACGGGTTTGAAACACTTGAACATCCCTTGCCGAAGTCACAGCAGACACCGCACACAATGCTCCGCTCACAGATGCCAGCGTCGAAATCACAGCAGACACCGCACTCTGTGTTCAGCACACCAAATCCAGAATTTATCTTTGAGGGGCACATCTTCACTTTTTTAAAAATCTTGACAATTCAGGCCATTCTGATTTAAAGTTCTCTTCCGAATCAGACCAAATCACGCAGTCAGAACTCAAACACCCTGGGATAACAGGCTGTCCAGATGACTGGGGACACTGGTGGGGCTAACCAGGGCGTTTCAGTTAATTTACCTTTTCTTTTCCAGCTTTAAGTAGTTCCTTAGTTGCAGTAGTAATTCATTAAATCCGTCTTCTTTCCACGCATAGGTTCTGTTCTGTACCTCGTCGCCAATTGTAACAAATAAAGTTCTTGAATCCAGTAGGTAAAAATAGGTTTGATTTATTGTAGATTAATCCAAGTTAAGTTAACAACAAAATGATCCAAAGATGTAATAATGAAAACCCCACCAGGAGCAGTTCTTCTCTCGCTCAGCCTGCCTGCCATCAACTGTCTCTAGTCAGAGCAGTCAGGTACCAAACATTCTACGGTGTCATCAAACATTCTACCAGATGCAGTGGCTAAGCAATGGGGAAATCTAAGCAAGGGAAATGCAAAGCATAAGCAAGATGTAACACACAACCAAGCCATTTTTAAGCTTTTGCCCGAGGCAAAGCGAGCGCTGTCACTTCCAAAACATTTTGTTTCCTTACGGAGGCTAACAGCCCATCCATTGCTTTCCACTGGTTGGCTTTACAATCACTCTCATTTCCTTGCTTTCTTTCATCAGCGTGTGCCTGCTTCAATTCTTCTATGTACGTTTGTTCCTGCCCTGGAGCATGATTCAAGTACTGCTTCCTTGCCCAGTGTTCTTCCACTGTTCACGCTTTGTCTCGAGCATTTATTGTAAAAAAAAAAAAACTTCCAGCTGGCTTGGTTTTAACCATAGAGGGTTGTTCTACATAAAACCACGAGGATTCTCTTGCATGGAGCAAAAAAGTGCTAAGCTTCAGTGACTTTGAGACTTCCCTTCTGCTTCGGAATCTTTATGTGACCTTTTTGCAACAGCAAGTAAGGTAGTGTAGTGTTGTACCCAAGAGAACAGTGATGCTCTTGTAGACTTGTTTGTGACCTAGGGGCTGCTCACAGTCTGTATATCCCACGGTGCTTGTTTCCTACCTGCAACCCTCCCGGGGTACTTTACTACATGTGTGTCTTCGGTCCCTTTACTTCCCTGCCTGCTCCCCAAGCACCGCAGTGACCTCACTGTTTGCACCCTTCTATGTGCCTCCTTTCTGTGCACCTTGCTCTGGGACCCCTCTGCTTCATTGCCTGTGAGTCTTTCTGTGCCCCTTCTTTCTTCGGTGCTTCCTTTGTCCCAAAACCTCTCACAGTCCATTTCTGCCCGAACTCCTCGCTGTCCTCGTTCTGCCCGAACCTTCCACTGTCCCGTTACACATCACTGCCTGCAGGCATCGTCTGTGTACCTCTTACCTCTCACTGCCTCACTTTACACACAGTGCTTGCACGAGTCTCTCTCACCTCGCCCATAGCTGTATGTGCCTCTCCCTTCCTGTGTCCCTGTCTGTGCCTCTCCCGGCCTGTGTACCTGTCTGTGCCTCTCCCGGCCTGTGTACCTGTCTGTGCCTCTCCCTGCCTGTGTCCCTGACTGTGCCTCTCCCTGACCCCTCAATATGCTTGACGTTGTCTCCATGCCTCTGCTGCTTACTGCCGATATTATACACCGCCTCGCTGTGCCGCCCTGTGTGTGCCCTCTTCCTTCCCCCAGTACCTGCATGCCCACTGCAACCCACTGCATTAATTCCTCACTGTACACACAGAATGAAGTGCCCTCATGTCCACTGCCTGTCCACCTCAGTTAGTCATTGCCCACTGCTCCTCCCTGCTGCTCGATCAGGCAACAGCACACAACACTAGCATAGCTGTCCGCCTCATAGCGCTTTTTTAGGACTCGCCTACGCAGCGCGCATTCGCTGCATAGGAAAAAGACCTTTAGCAATGGAGTCAGTTTGTGCCCAAAAAACATGCACGCATTGCATTGCTTTCAACAGCAACGCATTCACCTTTGGGGATTCCCTTGCGGGAGCGAGCGTTAAAAACCATATGTTTGTAATTAACTCGCTCGCTCCCGCAAGGGAAATAGGCCCAGGCTCCCTCCTCTATCCCCTCCCCCTGCTGCTTTTTTACTTTCAGCGCGAGTCGCACGCTTATGTTTCAAATGCTCATTTTACTCTTCTGAGAAACACTGACTGCCACCTAGTTGTATTTTTCTGCAGGTAAAGGGGTGGTTGAAGGGCCCCACTGCCTCCGGGGCCCTCTCTCTGCCTCCGATTTGGACCTAAGCATTCCAACTCGCCACAATATTTCAAATATGCGCGAGCAGCGAAGGGTTAAAAGAAGGAGCCATGCTTAGTAGATGCGTCGGTATTTTTTACTTTACCATTTACCGCTTATATTGCATCTCGTGCAGATAAAAGGACGGAAGGGGGTAACGCAGATTGCTTAGAATCACAGAATTTGGATATGTGGGTAGCTGGGATTAAACATTTCGGTTCCCTTCAGGGGTGCCGCAGTAACTTTCAAACTGGGTACACTTGCTGTTTGCGCATCATTCGAAATGGCATGTTTTGTGCAATTTGCGCTTGCGCCCGGGGTACTGTTTAACTGAGTTCAGATAGTCCTTGGAGGAGTTTGCAGAGGTGAGGTAAAACATCACCAAACTGGGAATACTGTGAGGAAAAACCGTTCGCCAGACCAGGTACTCACGTTATTCCTCATATCAACTGGAAAAAATCTAGAATTCAGCATGAAAAACGCCAGAAAAAAATAGCGCTTCTT
Source organism: Lissotriton helveticus (assembly GCF_964261635.1). Lineage (NCBI taxonomy): Eukaryota > Metazoa > Chordata > Amphibia > Caudata > Salamandridae > Lissotriton > Lissotriton helveticus. The sequence continues at coordinate 184,381,169 of NC_136061.1, read as the reverse complement.
CCCTCTAGCAGTGTTTATGTCTGAGTATGCTACAAGGCACTAGTAATGAGACCACATGTGTAGTGGTCCCGCAAAAGTTAATTTAGCTAGTAGTGACATTCGCCTCCTGCAAAATCAAGAGATTTGAACAAACTTTGGAGTTCTGGAGAAGTACGCAAACTTTGCAAAACTCGAGGAGCAGAAAAAAATACCCGCAGGCCTTGAGCCAGAGAGGGCAACCCAGGTCAGCAGGGCCTAGTGATTTGGAAAGATGACGCAGCGGGGGGGCTGCAGCCTGGTCCCAGAGGTGCCCCCCGCCCCGGTGGGTGCACTTAGCTCTGGCCCATATATCTCACCGGTCGTTAGTTAGTACACTCCTCCCTGAGCATCAAGAGGGTGTTAATCCTATTTCAGGCCTTTAAGTGGAGGCGGCCCGCCCCCTGGCCGCCATTGAAACCAAGCCCCCACCCCCTGCAGGCCGGCCTCAGGTTACACCTGCCTGCCGAGAGCTACTGAGAGGCCAATATCGTGTCCTGACCTGTAATTTACCGTCACAGTCATCGGGCGGTGAAATCTGAGCGGATTAGCGCATCATTGATTGTCGAGGCGCAATTGTTCCAGGGTGCAGGCGTTGGGTGCGTTTTCCCACACAACCCCCTTCTCTTTTATGTGCGCTCTCAACTTTTACCAGGCTCTGCCAAAGCGTCACCAGCAGACCCGAGGCTCTAGTTTATTGTCTTCCCTAGGTGACGGAGCCTCTTGCTTCCGATCTAGAGTTAGGTAGTAACGGCCAGTCCTCTAATTTCTGATGGAAGAGTAGTCAGTTCTCATAATTCCAGTGCCTAATTTGTGCCAGTGGTTGCAGGTGGGGCTCACAGGCATTTATTTTTAGAATGTGGTTACTACTTTCCTTTGGCCCCTTGATTTTGAAGGTAATTGTTTCCATTGTGTAAGTCACTTGTCATTAAGACCTCTTCCAACTGCTGGGATATGATTCTAATGTCCCCCAGGCAGAAGACTGTATCTGATTAATAAAAAAATAGAGTTATTTTATAACCACTTGTATAAATTGTAACCCATTTAGTTAAATACTATTATGATTTTGTTGCTGATGGTCTGTGTTCAGTATAACCGCTCTGTTTTTTTTTCTTACTAAAACCTAGTTGCTATCCTTCTGAAGGATGAGTATTTTATCAGCGGTGCTGGCTTACCAGGGCGGTTTAAAGCAGAAAAAGTGGAATTCCATTGGGGCCATTGCAATGCATTGGCAGGGTCTGAGCACAGCATTAATGGAAAGAGGTTCCCAGTAGAGGTAAGTGAATATTTGTTTATATTCCATGTGAAGGCACATCTGACCTGCAATGTGATGCCTTGTTTAAATGTATGCTAGAGAGAAATTCCATCACCTGTAATTTGTAAAGTATCCCTTAGGAGTCCGAGTCCACTGATGACCAAGGGAAACAAGCATTGGCATAGCCAATAGGTCTCGCCGTTGGCACCTTATAAGTGTTTAGCCATGCAACAGTTGATGTTGCACCAAGGATATTGTGCTGCATAACTAAATACTTATAAGGTCCCAAAAGCGAGACCTATTGGCTATGCCAATGCTTCTTAGTTTTACTTTTAGTCATGCTTAAGAATGCTATGCATTATGTACAATTAGCCAGATGTTGTCATCTGTATAACATTTCCTTTTTATTGCATTTAAAAAAAGCAAATAAAAGACGAATACAAATGCAGAAAAAAATAAGAAAAGCAGAAAGAGGCAGCAGCAGAATAGAGGCAATGTTACAAAGCATGTGCATCAATGATTTGTTGAAGTGTCCACACACTGTATATACATTCACCTTCAGTATTACCGGAACTCTGGCCAATCAGGTGAATGGAACCAGGAGTCCCCAACTCCCCACAGAGGCTGAGATGCTCAGATATTCTCTGCAAGTCAAATATGACAGCCAAACCCAGGCATGGAGAGGTGAGTGGAGAATCTATGAATGATGTCAATGTTTGAGAACTAGAAATGTAGGGTAGTAACATCTCTCCAAAACTGGATCTGTATTCACACGCGTGAACTAACGATTACTATAGCAGCTTCATTAATTTGCTATAAAGAAGCAGTAATGAGGCTCAACTGAATTAAACAGGTTGCACAACACTGCTTGTCCTACTGCTGCTTCTGAAGTCTTCTGCAGGTAGAGGCAGTAATGCTTTGCAAAGGTAAGTGTCGAGGATCATTTACTACTTTAAAGATGTGAGTTAGTACAAACATTTGATGGCGCTTCTTGAATGTCTTGGCATTTCAGACTGTTTCACACCAGTGAAGGAAGAGAAGAGCCCTGTCGGTCTGACTTGTTGTCTGTGGAAAGGAAGTTGGACGATGGAGTTTTTGTTTGAGGTGGAACTATGATGCCAACTTGGCCGTGAAACGGGGGTTTGTCGTCAGTGGAACGTTCGACTTTTCAAATTTCCGATAAGGTAGGTGATTGCGATTGCTTGGATTTCTAAGAGATCTGATGTCTAATAAATTAACCATTTTTCACGACAGCATATGCCTAGTAGTAGACTTTTGAACGGCTTTAAAAGAACTTCTCATGAAGGCGCCCAGAACACTGTTTAATTCACAGGTTCATCGTGGTCTGGCTGTTGGTGGGAAAGTTTGAAAAAGACCTTTCAGATACTCTTTCACGACTGTGGTAGAAAACAGGGATGCTGCTATCTGTGTTCTTAAGCATCTTGATAGTGCTGCCAAATGGACTCAAATGGAGGAATATTTCATACCGGATTTGCTAGGAACAAAAGATAAGGCAAAATCGTCTGTGGAGACAAAGTTAATGCGTTCAGATTATTATTTGCTGATAAAAAGCACAACCTCTTGCATTTAAATGAGCACATCTTGGTTGTGGCTTCTCTCTTTTTCCGCAGCCAACATGTTTCAGCAGTCGGGTGACACATTCAAAACTCCAGACTCTAGAGGAGCTATTCAAGTAATCCATTTGCATGTGTGATTTACTCTTACACTTTTGAGTAAAAGTACTACTTTTGGATATGCACAAAATCCAAGAGTAAATTTACTCACATACGCAGGCTTACATATCTCTCAAATCCCTCAGTTTAGGTGGTGGAGTCAGAATAATCGTATATTATAGCTGTATAATTAAGATAAGTTTTACAACCTTATTTTATGCCTGACGAAATGTCCCCACTTGGGGGTAGAGCCTCCACATTGTAGTGAATAGGAGATCTCTGCACTTAGGCTTTTCCCCGACAAGAAGAGTGTCTGTCAGACTGAGCAAAGGTCAGCCTGACAGACACTCTTCTCCTTCATGTAAGGTAGCTAGGAGCTGCGCATGTGCTAAATGCGCAGGCGCCGGACTGCCTGAGCTGAACTTTGCCAACCTGAGGTTTCACATCTCTTTGGGCGTGACCACAGTTTGGCAAAAATGCCTTGAGGCCCTACCCCTCATGATGCAGGGGTGAGTCCATGATTCCCTCGGATCTGTGTGCTTCAGTTTTAAGCCTTGAAGTGACCAGGGAAGGTTTTCAACCATTGGCACTTCGTCACAGAGTAGCATGGGGTCAGAAGTCTCACTGACCCATCCCACTCTGTGATGAGTGAGGGACTGCTGCTTCTCCTCATTGGCTGTCCTATGTTTAAAAACAGTTGGATAGTAGAGTCTCCATGACTTTCTCTGGCATCCCCATATTTCTAGTTTCAGCCAATCAAACAATCCCGACATTGTTACTGCATGAGCAGACTTTGAGATCTACATTTATGGCCTGGGCAGGTTCATTTTCCATTATCATCAATCTCTCGCTTGAGATGGTCAGGTCATCCGTACAGTGTGAAACGTGGTGCTCTGTCCTCTGGTTCCAAATCCCTGCAACAGTGTGTGATGTCCAGCTCCTCCCTACTCAGGTGGGACAACCAACAGCAGTAAGTGACCCCTTGTTAGTGCTGGTTCCCCTCTATGTGCCCAAGTCTTACACATCTTCCTATTGCTGATTGCAGCATCAGAGTCTTGTATAACTGTCGTAGGACTGTGCATATCTTTATTGCTAGCACTAACCACAGCTGAATAGGAACTGTACCTGATTGAGCCACAGACACGACCTACCTATGTGATCAATGTCGAGAAACAGGCAGAATCACATAGCATCGAGCCTTTAGCACGTTAATCTCCAAATGTCAGAAGGGCTCATTCTTAGTCTTTCACTGCAGGCACGTCAAGCCACAATCACAAGCCCAGGCTGTTACCATAACATTTCTGTAACAGAGGATTCAGAAATGTATGTTAAAGATATGCTTATCAAGTGTTTCTTTGTGTTCTGTGGCTGAGTTTCGAGCTCAGTCGGCTCAAAATGGTCACTGGCTTTTCACCACGCTTCTTTCCGCATTCACAGCTAGTTGGGCAAGGAGTACTTGACACTGCCATATCCCAGAACCTCGCGGCAAGTCAGAGGGTCTATCATCGCCTCAGTGCCACAGAATAATTACAGGTATGTAGGATTAAATAAGGATATTGTGGATAGGGAATGAAGTCCCAAACTCAAATAGTCATCTTGGTTGGTGCCCAAGCCCCTGAACCTCGAATAATTTGCTCTTTTCCTAGCATTGTCCTTCACCTTACACACTCTTCAGTGTGTTCCATGTCTTCCACAATTGCAATGGCTTCTTTTGAATTTAGATTGCTTGCCAATAGTGTTACTTAAATACCGGGTTTTCCTTTACACCGGACAATTGGGTCCTCTATTAAGGAATAACCTAAATCATCAAATGTGCACGTTTGATAGAACTCTTACACTGCCTCACAGCTAAACACTTTCCCATTTCACTCCCGGCACTACCTAATCAATTTGCGACATTCCAACCCTACAGAAATATTCTTTAGTAAATATTTCTGTTACAATCTGGAACACATGAATAAGCTTCCCACTGCCCTGTTCTTTAACAGGCACTGATAGACTCACATCTATATTATGTAGCTGTATCTATAGGTTGCAATGGATGAAAATAAGATAAGATTTAAGCAATTGTCTCCAAGGTAAAACCATGTCACAAGCACAACTTAGGAAAGGTCAGGGTTGAACCATACTATACTTTCTGCAACCATATTTTTCTGAAAAAGAAATCATTACCACATCAAACTAAATTAAGTAATTGAAACAACATTTAAAACAACAACCTCAAATAACAAACACCATTGCCTCTCAGAATACTGCATACATGTAAACATGTTGTGATCAGTTTCCATGATTTCCTGCCACTTATTTTTTAACACAGCACTTAAAAACTGCTTAGAGCAGTATGTTAGTGCTTTTCTGTTTACCCCAAATGGTACGTATCTATGTAGACGTATGTAGAGATAAGATACCCTTGCCTAATGGCCTTACGTTATGCTACTGAAGGGTAACCACTGATTAATTCGTCTTTATAGTGTGAAATCTCCTCCTTCAAGAAGTGTTCAATTACTACTTCCCCTTGCCAATAAACGAAAACAACACACGTACTTGTCTGCTAAATAATTTCAAGCAAGATGATGAAGAATTATATTATATATAAAAGAAATAAGCTGAGGGCCAGCAGATTGTTAGCACCGAAGAACCTATGGTGTTGGAATCGGCCCTACAATGATTATTGGTGCAGTGGTGTACAACAAGTAGTCGCTAGTCGGCTGTCACTGATAAAATTCTACTGGAGTGCGCTGGACCATTTGGAGATAAGCGCAATCACATAGGTGGTAATACAAAGCATTGGCAAATAGGTCTCGCCTTTTTACTGCCAATGTAGTCCTACTGGCTTTATCAATGCTTTTCATTGAAATGGTAAACAATATAGAGCACTAGGACGCCTATCATGCATTCTTGCTTATGCATCATGGTGCTACCACGGACGTGCATATGGCAAGGCAAGGCCACTGCTTATTAAATGTACTACTTCATTATGTCGGCGGGCAATCTTGGAGCGATAAATAAATAATATAGTTTAAATGTGCCCCAGAGCGCATTGTGAAAAAGAAGCAATGCAGCAGCAAATTGCAGCTTCTGAACCCTCCCCAAAAATCTAATAAACCAGCTTTTTAGGTCGAGCTCTCGAGACCTATTGTCATTGAGATTCTTTTCAAGGGGGACAGATTGGGGCACGCACAGATTGTGTTCTGTGGACGCGCACGTCCAGCCACGAGCACAGCGCCTGTCCCGCTTTCGCGGGCAAGCCAGCATACATAGCTGCCAAGGTTTCAAATTGCCATGTGTGACATTTTCATACATTTCTACGAATGAGTGACACTTTCTCATACTGCTTAGAGGACTCAGGGGCCTCTGAGAATGACGCGCGAGTCGTGAGGACGGATCCCGGGCCTCCCACCCCCGCCCCCACAGAATGAGAGAGAGCCTGGCAAAAACAACACGCACCGTCACTTAAGATCAACGTGAGTGCCTGCTGTACAGTAGTGCTTACTGTTGTGAACTTCTTCTGTACTGGCCGTGTCCGATTTAGGCAATTCATAATCGTAATGAATAATTTATTAAATAAATGTACCTGATGCAGCAGATCCATGACGCACGCAGCGCGCAGATGTCTCCTCTGCCCGGCCCCTGCGTCTGCGCGCGGCCGACAATCCGAGGTGTAGTTCACCTCTTAGAGTGGGGTCTGGGTGTTGATCATGCGCATTGGGGCTGGGCTCGCGCAAAGTGTGCGTGATGGTGAGGTGAGGTCAAGGAGGCAGGCATCTCGTGATGTCAGAGGCCAGAGAGAGAGACGAGTCGACGACGGAGAAAAAGAGCGAGGCACAACATTTAATTATTTCGCCCCCCGCCCCTCCCGGCCCCCTGTCTGCAGGTGAGTGTAGTCAGGACCGTCCTCTGTCCAGTCATTTGAATTGCACGGCACTGTCTGGGCTGGGGCGTGGCACCGTCACAACTGGGCCAGATTCGAAATTAAAAGTGAAAGGCCTGGTGATGCGGAGATTGCACGCAGGACACAGCGCAGATTCAAGTGTAATTTGGAGGTGGTGGGGTGAAGGTCACACACATACCAGAGGGAGTGCGCAGGAAGGCTTGGGTGCAGGGGGGTAAAAATGGCTTTGAGGGGTTGTGTGATCATATTTAAGCCCAATTTTAAGTAAAATAAATTCCCCACACCCTGGGCCTGGCACAGCGCGCAGGAGCGTTATTTCTCCGAAGCGATAACTCACAAAGATGCCCGTTAGAAATGCGCGTGCTGCCCCCGGGGTCTTTTTCTCGGCTGCCTGCTATGGGAATTCGTCATCCTAGCAACCCTGAAACTAGGCCCTAGTCCCAGCCCGCTGGTCTACCGGTGTCCGGTAACTCCCCCCACCTCCGTAATAAACATGAGCTATACATACAGCCATTATTCACTGAGGGGTTGGTGAACCCGTGAGCTCTAGAGAAGTCACATATGTAGGGGGGCTGTTGTCCCTGCCGCAGTGACCTTGGGTGTTCTCCAGTGACCAGTTAGGCCCCCTCCAGTCCGTGTTCTGGAATGGGTTCTGTGGCTAGGAGCAGTCCTGCTCTCTACTTCACACTCGCCCTGGGCCTGGCGCTACTAGGAGGGGAGATGTTCAGAGCGGCAGCCCAGACCACCGAGCGCGCTGCCCAGGTTCAGCACCCACCCCCTCCCCTGTCACTCGAGGGGTCCCTGAGGGGATTCTGGACTTGGGACTAGCCTGAGCTCTGGAGAAGTCCACTTTGGATGTGGTGTGAAAAGATGGGGGTGTTTCTATTAACATGAGTCCCAGGCGCATCTGGGTCTCTCCAAACGGCCCGTAGTCCCGGGCTTTCCATTTCTGAAGGGTTCCTGTGGGCCGGAGCAGCCCGGGGTCCACAGGAATCACCCAGACCCCTGGAGCCCTGCTCGGTTCAGGTGAACCCTTCAGGAGGCCCCATTTGCGCCCGAGGCCCTTGAAGTTTAGTGAGGACACATTCTGGGGAGGGTGGGGCATATGTTTGTTTTACAACGCTTAAATAACCTGGCCGTCTACTCCGGGTGCACCCTGAACAGGGGAGTGGGGTGATCAGCAGACCCATATGGACCCTGTCTGTGACCCTCTGCCCCCTAGCCCTGTCTCTGCGATAGTTTCAGGGGATGGAAGCGGTCTGAGCTGTGGAGAAGGCATAGAGCGGATATGCTTTGAGAGGGGAGCGATGGGCCCCAGTTGGAGTCACCAGTTCATGGGTGGCGTCCCCAGTGACATGCAGACCTCCAGCCCTCCTCTGGGGGGGGGGGTGGGCTTTCAGTGGGCTGGAGGCGGGAGCAGACGGGCTGTGTGTGTCTGCCCTGAATTGGGTCTATTGGCATGTCTGGGTGGTGCTATTGTGACCAGCGCCACCCTGAGCGCACCGTGCCCTTTCCCTCTGCCGAGCAATGGCCCTCTTGCCCAGCTCATGTGGTTTCTAGTTCTGGGGCTCCAGAGCAACCATCCTGTGAATGTAACTGCTCCGAGGGTCTTGGGAGCTCCGTCTGCGCCCTGTTATCTAAATGTCTTTGGGGAGAGTGGTTGCACTCTGTATGTTCGCTCTTCATTGTAAATTTGTATTTTTTCCTGTGCATTCCTCACCCCTGCGTACTGTGTTGGATTTTGTGTTTGTGTACCCTGCGCTCTGCCACCTTCGGGTAATGTCCACACTTTATAAAAATGCACTAAATGAAATTAAAATAAAAGCGGGGGCTAAGGGCGAGAGGAGGAAAGCGGACCGGCGGTAGGCCCCCGGCCCAGTTCAGCAGCGCAGAGTGTTTACATGATGGTAGTATAGTATGCAGTGGTGTGTTTTACACACTGAGGGGGCAGGGAGAGGGGAGCAGGTGAGTAGCTGTTATGTTTCCAGATGCCAAAGGAGCAGTCAGTCGTATGTTTTTGCCCCTTGGTTAGATAGTCGTGTGTTTTAACTTACCGAGAGAACAGCCGTGCCTTAAATTCATCTTCAGCTTAGAATGATGACACTGACACATGATGGTTGAGGGATGAGGGAGGACGGATGGCTAATGAGGGTGATCGAAGAGGAGTGATGATTCAGGAAATAATAAATGAGGAATAGCGGATAATTGATGAGGATATCTTAAAAATGATGCTGTACAATTCTGTCTTTTTTTGTTGCTGACGGGGCAGTCCTTTGCAACCTTTAGATGTGTAGTCATAGATTTAAACCTGCAGGGGATGCAGTCACATGGTTGCCCCCTGCCTGGCATTTGTATGTTATATGTACTCACAGTATGGATACATGTGTACATGGTTTGTAGGCAGTTGTATGTTTCCACGCATCACAGCTGCCAGACTGATATTTGGCATGCAGAGATTTGATAGTGCCTATGTGTAACTGGTAACGTTGGCTCCCAGTTAAGAAAATATGTTGGTTGAAGGCTCTCTGCATCTGCCACAAAGCCATTTATCCAGCAACTCGAACCAATTCCATCTCTGGCATGCTTAAAAGGCACCCCTCGTCTAGACGGCTGCGTTCGGCCTCCGCCAGAAGATGACAACACACAACTGCCCACAACTTTCTCAGCAAACGAAGATAATTCTTCCTCTTGTGGAAATAAAACATAGATATCTCCTGAGCAGGTAAAAGCAAGACTGCCTGCTCAGCAGGTGAGAGTACATAAATGCGCTCTCATCAGGTTAAAAACACGAATGCCTACTCAGCAGCAGAAAACACCCAACAGTCCCAGTAACAAGTAAAAGAATATGATTACCTCCTCAAAAGGAGAGAACATAGATCTGCCTTGCCAGCATGACAAACCCACCGACATGCCCACCAGTACCAGCATGTGGATAGCCATAAGCAGACTATAGAGGTGACTTCTGTCTTAGCAGGTAAAAACATCACTAAGCTTTGAAAAAAAAAAACTTTGAAAAAACATCACTAAGCCTTCACCAAATGAAGAATAACCTCCAGCTCAGGAAGTGAAATGGCATTAATGGCTTCTCAGCAGGTGATACATGCTGCTAGTCTACAGCAGGTAAAACTCAAAACTGCCTCCCCAGTCTCAGCATAAGATAGGCAGGGAGACCAACATACAATGCATTGCAATAGTCCAACCTGCTGAAAATCAAGGCTTGTATTAACAGCTGCTGGAGTATTGAGGAATGAATGGTTGAATCTACAATTTTTTTATGATTAAAAAAAACAAGTGGCCATTAGCTTTTTATATGGTGTACATATTAAAGCTTCCAGGTAGTAGTTGCCAATTTAGGGCACTCCCCTTATGCCTCGGGCCACCGCAGGGGGCACCAATCTTAAGGATTACCAAAAATCAGCACCTCTGTCTTGTCTGAGATGATCTGAGTGCCATCAGCACAGCCATAAAATTAGAACCCAGACTAGGTGATCCGATACGCTTATGGAGCAACATATATATTAAAGAGAGTTGGACTGAGAACAGATCCCTGAGAGATTCCACAGGGCGTACCTTTAAAATCTGCACGGAATAAAGCCCTCTGAACAGCCTGTGTTCAATTTTACAATAATGGATTCAAACCATCTTAGAGCGTTGTCCCCCAAACCAATAACGTTTAATGGTTCTAGCAGGATAGCACGTGAGATCTTGTCAAAGGCTGACAACAGATCAAGGACGCGTAGCGACTCAGGGCTCCCTGCTTCAAGATCATACAAATGTCATTGACTGCAGCCACTAGCACTGTTTCTGGGCTAAATGAGGGTCTGAAACTGGACTGAAATGCATTAAGGACACTGTTTTCCTCAATATAAGAAATGAGCTGTGTATTCATCCAAATATTTAAAATGTTAGTACAAAAATGAAGAATGGAAATAGGAAAGTTGGAAGAGATATTAGGTTCTTAAGTATCCTTTTTGAAGAGAGGGTGACTAAAGTTGTTTTACAAAAGGAGGGAACAATACCATTCGCCAGGGAGTTATTACAGATTGTGATATCACCAGGCAGTTATTATAGAGTGTGACGCATTTCACCTTTTCAGAAGTCAGTTGTGTTTTGTCTGAAAAGGAAATTGAAAGCCTTTTAGCCTGTTGAGGAGGTAATTTGGTATTTTCACTTACTGATGAGGAAGTTGTGTGTTCCTCTTCGAAGGCAGAGGTTATATTGTTATCCCTCAACATCCGAGTCATCCTGTGTTTTTCTTGCTAAGGTGGCAGTCATGTTCAACCTGCTTCATGGCAGCTAGGACTTCACTCTTGCAGAGGAAGCATTCTGGGGTTTGTCATGCTATAGAAAATGGGATTACAGGGCAATTACTTTTCACCTAGTAAAAATCAGGCCTGTAGTGATCACCTTTGTAGGAGGCAGTTGTGTGTTTTCACCTAATGTGGGAGGAAGAAATTGCCAAATAATTGGCATTTGTTTGATTTTCCTATTGAGGGGGTAATATTGTATTTGGCAATACTGTGGAGGCAGACGTCAGTTTTCAGCTGTTGAGGGAGCAGATGTTGTTTTTAGGTCTCGCCCTCGAGACCTATTGTTGCCGAGATGCGTCTCAAGGGAGACAAACCGGGGCACGCGCAGCGATTCGGGTTTGTGGACGCGCACGTTCAGCCCGGCGCCGTGCACATCTCCTGTCCCACATTCACACAGCGCCTCTCGCCTCTCTCAATCACGCGCGCAGCCACACTCACGCATGCACACACATACGCACACACGCCCCTCCTTACCTCACCTCACTTCTAAAGTTCCCTTCTATACCCCCTTCCGTTGAATTAAGACAACTTTTCATCTCTTACAAATAGCTCTACTGTGAACTTAATAGTGCCCTCCCATCTGCCCTTGCAAAGTGCCCTGCCTGCTTAGTCCCAAGCGTTGGTTGTCTTCCTCAGGGTGAAGCAGTGCAATAGTTTAACTTGGTCCTGAAAAAGAGCCAAGAAATAGGATTTTTCCTATGTCCTACCTCGGCGCTGGGCACCGCGTGCGCTCCGGCCCTCCTGGCGTTGGGTTCCTTTCTGTGCGTGCACGCCCACGCGATGGGGGCTGCCTCCGAGTGTGCGCGCCGCTGCTCTCTCACTCAGTGTCTCGCGGTGGTTCGGTCCACTCTGTACCCTCTATTCTCTACTCCCCTGAAGGACTAGAAGTGCAGGAGGTAGAGCTTCTTAGATGCCTGCTCAGCAGCTATATAAGACCATCGATATGGCGCCCCCAAAGCATCCCCAAAAGGCACTCCGATAGCTCCCACCTTCCCTACAAGAATTCCCCTGTTCACACGCACACACACCGGTGCTGGGGGTGCTTACCTGAGCATGGTCTCTTCTTTCTCCTCCTCTGCTTCTGCCGGTCCATGACTGCCATGATGATGCTGCGCTCCTCCTCGGTCAGGTGGCTCAGGTCAGGGATCTCGAGGGCCGGGCGCGGGCCCTAAACCAGGGGGCCCCCAGGGACGAAGAAATCCTGAGCGCGGCTGCCTCTGCCCTCCCCCGGTGGGAGCTCTGCTCAGGACGCTGGTCTCCCGCTGTGTGGCGTCTCTGCCGGGCTGCCTGTCGCCCCTAGGCTCATAATGGCCCGCCGAGCAGAGCCTCTAGGAAAGATAGCCCCTGATAGTGGGGCACTGGTATAGCCCAGTTCGAGGCCGCGGTGGCTATCCCTTGGCCTTTAGGGTGCGAGCGGCGGGTTGTGATACTGTGCGGGGATACTGGGCTATGCCGCTTTTCGCACGGGCACCGCCTCCAGCCGCTGCCTCTCAATGGGATCCACCAGCAGCAGCGTTCCATCCGCCGGCTCAGACTCGAGCACGCGGCTTTACCGCGCGTGGAAGTTGAACGTTGTCACCCTCACAGAGAGCATGCGCCGTGTAAGGCAGCCACGGAACGCGAGTTCACACGCCTTGAATTACAACTGTTCTCGGGCGGGGCAGTGACCTTGCTGCTTTTGTTTATTATTATCACCACGCATTATGGGGAACCCTGTGTACTTTGTTGAACCCTATGTAGTACAAGGAGTGAGGCTGTGTTTCTGCAGGTCTCCATCAACTTCAAAACTTCTCTTAAACTCTGCAAACCCAGGGGAGAGCATCTCCACTTCACAAACATCAAGTCACTAACCAAAACAAGAGACATAGCTTCCAATTCCAGGTATGGACAGTCATGCAAAAAAGTCCAGAAATCACCATTGCCTGACCCACTAAGCATCTCACCATCAAATCACACCTGCTCAATTACCATGCGCCCATGGCATATTCTCGCTGCAGCCACGCGCACCTCCCTTCCCCCATATACTCATACGTCTCACTCTTTACCAGTAGATAGCACAAGAAAACCTGACAAGTGCCTAATCCAAAGGGTTGTGACCTATTTACCATGAGAGGGAAATTGCGCTCTTATTTCCACAAGTGGTCACAAAGCTTGGAGTAGGCACAACAATCCCAGCAGAAGCCTCATTTGTTCGACCCACAGTCCCACATGCTTCTGCTCAATGTTTGCTGAATCTACTATTGACAGCGCTTATCACATGCAATTCTGGGCTTTTCATCAGAGTTGGACTCTTCACTGTATGGGTATTGCCAACATGTCACAAGGATTCACAACCTTAACTATGATAGCAGCTTTAGCTATTTACTCCTCAGTGACTCCTGGCTAACCACATCTGGTTCTATACTCTCAGCGCTACCACTTTTTAACTAGAATATTCTCCTAAAAAAATATAGAAAAAAGCTTAATCTTACCCAGTTCGGCTGAAAGATGATGCACAGTTTACATGACACCTTCTGGTAAAATCTGTCACCTGTAAGTCAGTCTATAATCCTTCAACGAAAACGCATTAACCTTTTACCTTTAACCCTGGCAGCCTAGCAGATGATCTCATTCTGCTGTCCCTGCTCAGCAAACTCATCACCTGACCTGACACACAAGAGGCAAACAAAGATATGACAGCACCTTTAGATTTACTCAAGTGGTCAATACGTTCACCAGTGAAGTGGAAGGGCTCTGACATCTCAGAATTCAAGATACCCAATCTTCGCCTCTGGGACTGGCAGCTCTTCGCAAGGTCTGTCCATGTCCTCGTTTCCAACATTCATGGTGCACGCGACAATGAGGCCAACCCTAACTCTGTGAGGCCCGCCTCACTGTGGGCCAAGAGGAAAATACCATCAATGCTGATGCTCTCATGCAAAACATCTCCAGCCTTAAATTTCACCACATCCCAAGTGCACACCTTTGCATCTCCTAGATCAAATATAAAATGGGACACACGCAGTGTTGCCTACATTGTTCATTTAATGATACAGAAGGTCAAAAATAGGTCATTAAAAATTGCAACTTACAGAACGATCTCAGTGGCAATACTGGAAATAAAGCAGTTTGGATGGTGTAAAAAACACAAATGACCTCACCCACTGCAGTTGCAGTATGCTTACACTCAGTCCTGCATCTCTGACACTAGCGATCCCTCCCAAAATATGCAGCAAAATAATTTTATTTCTCACAACAATCATCCTCTTCAGTACCCCAACAGTATCAATGAATTCCGCTTGAGCCATTCTTTAGCCTCATGTTTGTCATATTCTTAACCAGTCTTGGGTCAATCTGCCTCGGGCTCTGAAGCTTTTAGAGAGGGTTCCAGAGACAAAGCCCTGGTACGGGAGGCAACTAGTAGATTGCACAAGACCACACCTAAGCTATAAGATGGATACTGCTTCATTAGCCCTGGTTCAGTGGTCCAAAGAAAGAGGTCCTATTCCTAGGCCCTGCTTCTAATTGAGATCCTTCTCCTGGGTCCTGATGACTCTTCCTTCCAATTTTATCCTTTGACTTTGGATTGGCTTCATCCCGCTCCATCAAAAAAACAACTCAATCTCTGAGTCTTGTTCTAACCGTAGGATTTACAAAAGCGCCAGTTCATTGCTAGTGACTCTATTTCATTGCCGACTTTGTGTTTACTCTTTTGGGAATTTTCGACTCCGGTTCCTCTTTAAACCTGCATACTACTAAAGCAAAATATTTCCTTTTTTTACCGTTGGGTGAGATTGGTTTTACAAAAGCGACTGTTCATTGCTGGTGACTCAGGTAAGGGACATTTTCGGTGATAACAAAGATGTCATAAATGTTACACTATAGTATGTTTAAAAAATACTTGTAAGCGCAATTTAAAATTTCTTGGTGTACGCCGCTGCTCATCGCTCACAGACATGTGCTGCAGTACCTCCTGGTAACTCTGCTTATTAATCTACTAGGTCTGTACTTTTTACTGTAAATAGCTAGTATTTTTCTTGTCTCTCTCACTACCTTATAATTGTTGCTCCGTGCAAACATTGTCACTCAGCACCACCACATTATCACTCAGCGTACCCCAGCATCACTAAGCACCACCACATTTTCACTCAGCACCACCACATTTTCACTCAGCACCACCACATTTTCACTCAGCACCACCACATTATCACTCAGCTACACTCAGCACCACCACACCACAACCACAGCACCACTCAGCACCACCACTCAGCACCACTCAGCACCACCACTCAGCACCATCACAGCACCACTCCGCACCACCACAGCATCACTCAGCACCACTCAGCACCACTTAGCACCACCACAGCATCACTCAGGGGCCCACAACATCACTGTGCGCTACCACAGCATCACTGAACGCCACCACAACATCACTCTGCGCCACCACAGCATCAATCTGTGCAACCATTCAACAACAACTGGTTCAAATATGTTCTCTCAATGTTTCAAGCTTTATTACAAATGTCACAGAAAGATGTTAATAGTTCACTTCTGTTCTTGGATTTTCGTCACAATAAAATACACTGAACACAATCTTCACAAACGTTATTTACAAAAGTTTAAGCTATTGCTATTATAAATTACAATAACTTTTATTTTAGTATTAATTATTTAAAAAAATTAAAAGCCATTGTTATTTGTAATAGCAATACATCTAAGTCACGTAAATACAATACATATGGCATTACAAATGCTATAGGTGTCACATTTGCAAAAGTTAAAACTCTTGGCATTGTAAATGACAAAGCTATTAATTTAGCTATTTTCAAAACCAACACAGAAATAAAAACATTTGCCATTTACAATACCAATAGCTAAAAATTTCCTAATGCGAGACCTATTGCATTGCAAATGCTTGTTAAAGAAAGCAAACACTGTGACAGGAGGAGCCAGGGAGCAATTGAGTCAATACAATGCGCAGGGGGGCGCAAGAGGGCATCGGCTAAGGGGCGGAGAAGCAACGGCGAGAGGAGAAAAGTAAAAGCAAAAAGAGGTGAGCAGTAAGGGGTGGGGGAAGCAACGGACAAGCTGGTGGGAGGTGGATGGAGCAACAAGGAACTCTCTGAGGAGAGCAGGTATTTGAAGCGAGAAGCAACACACTAGAGACAGCAAGAAAACACATGCAATCCCATGGATGATGAAAGAAGAAAAACAAGCATTGGCATAGCCAATAAGTCTCATCTCTGGGACCTTATAAGTGTTTAGCCATGCAGCATTTACCCTGGGTGCTGTGCCATCAGGGATTCAAGAGCTATGCAATTACTATGCACTGGGTCATGCAGCCTGATTCAGGAATACATGGATGCTTCAGGAAACAGAATTATATCTTGGTGCAGCGGAGAATATTATTTTTAGTGCTACAAGGTCAGAGTCTTTTTGAATATGTAAGTTATTTAAAACTTGAATTCCACACTGTACAATATAGACTGCTACAAAATGCAGGAAAAGGTTTAAGATAAAATGGTGCTTCCAAAATATAGATTTTAGTAATACTCGGACTGTACATAATGCAATTTCTTTTACATAACTGTCTCTTCAAAGCCTAGTCAGCGATATAATGCACAATAAAAATTCTGTTTCAATTGAAAGCACACACTTCACAGCTCAGTTGGTAACTCTTTGCACTACCACTGAAAAATAATAAATCTTTGTCATCACAAAACTTCGAGTGATTCGGTCAACAGTCACAGCAAATGGGAATGTAGCCCAAAAACAACTATAAGCTGTAATGCAGACTCGTATTGAAAGAATACATAAGAGCTTCCTTCAGTGACTTCAGAGGTAGAAACCTACAAAGTATACAAAACTTCAAATAAACCACAAGAACAAAGGTGACACGAATGTTTCTACTACCAGGCTTTACAACCTGCATTGGAAAAGAAGGCTCCTGACAGGAATAGAGGAACAGCCCTTTACAAGACTGTATTTTACAAAACATTTAAATAACATTTCAGTGTCCCAGGTGCGTAAAAGCAAGAAAATTATATCAAAGGTAATTTTCCCACAAGATGGCTATTCAAAAAGACAGAAGATCTGGGTCCTCCTGGTAGAAACAAAAATGGCAGAAAAGGGAGTTGATTCATTCCCTATTACCCTTATTGAGAGGACTGCAGAAACAAGAGAGATGTACGACCATTTTTGCATGAGCAAACAGGTTTGCGAACCCGTTTGCGAACCCGTTTGTTCATGCAAAAATAGCATAGGGAATGTACAAACCCTATTTTTCGAGTCGCAATTTTTTGCGACGCGCAAAATAGGCTTTTGCGACTCGCTATTAGGAAGGGGCGATCCCTTCCTAATAGAGAGCACAACCCTATGTAAGAAGGTTTTAGGTCCGCAATTGGCGACGCAAAACACTTGTGAATTATCACCCTCTTCAAGAGGGTGGTAATGGGGTCGCAAAAGGGAAGGGGTCCCAGAGACCCCTTCCCCTTTGCAATCGCAGGGGAAAATATTTTTCAAGGGCAGGCAGTGGTCCCAGGGACCACTGCTTGCCCTTAAAAATTAAGCAAAAACGTTTCATTTTAATTTTTTTAAATGCATCCCGTTTTCCTTTAAGGGAAACGGGCTGCATTTAATAAAAAAATGATTTAAAAGCAGTCCCAGACATGGTGGTCTGCTCAGCCCAGCGACCACCATACCTGGGTGACTGTCATTCCCAATGGGGTCGCAAATTGCGAGAGGCTCATTAATATTCATGAGCCTCTCTATTTACGACCCCATTGGGAATTGCTAACAGTGTGAAATACACTGTTGTACGTTGGTAATAGGGCCTCGCAAATTGCGAGTCGCAAAAGACTCTATTTCCAGGGTCGTACATCTGACCCAAAGAGATGAAATTAGAGAAAGGCCGAAAGAAAAGGAGAAATTGACACATTTGAAGAAAGAAACAGTGAAACAAAGGTTTGGAACAGGACAGGGAGAGAGAGGGTAGGCAAGGGGAAAACTGCAAAATAAACAAAATGGAAATGAAAGCCAAACAGACGAACAGACTGGACATAAAAGAGCCGAGAGAGAAGGAAACCAGAGGACATGGATGGAGTGCACGTGATGGGGACTGAGGGGGATGAGGTGATCCAGGGCTTTAAGTGGAATGAAAAAGTTGGGAGATTTCTAAATGTTAAAGTGGCAAAAGAAGGGTGACTTAAATCACTAGAAAAGTCGTAACCTATGTAATTAAAGGCGTGGCTTAAAAGCATGCAAATTAAAATCCTGTGCTTAAATCTCTGGGGTCACCTACGTCATCAGAACATGAGATGGAGACAACGTCGTGCATTTGTTTACTTTTCTTTGACTCAGTGTGAGACTGAGGACTCGCTTCCACACTGAGATATGCTGCAAGGTCGCTGTGACCGAATAAACGGAATATCAAACCGCAACTGGAGCGGCTAGTTCTTTACCCTACTCCAGATTTGTTCATGAACTACATTGCAGTGCAGCCCAGTGTTTATGTACACGTTTTCCTGATGCACAGTAGTGGCATCTCAGGGGAATGTATTCTTATTCTTACCTCACAGCCTCTTCCAGCATATTAATGGAAAGTCCACCCGTTCGCTGGTTGGTCGGTGCCCGACATGGCGCTCTTTCACAGTCTTTAAAGATTGCGGCCCCCAGGGGAAGTGAGGTCGGCAGACCAGTCTTCCCCTGGGGAGTTCGCGCGAGAGGGACAGGGTGTTAGGGGGTGGGGAATAGGCTAGTGTTTAAAAGGGGGCTGGGGAGGAAGTCCTTCTTCTTCCTGTCCCCAGCGCCTCAGGGAATAGGTCATAGGAAGTTTTGACCACCCTCCCACCCTACAGGTTTTAGGAGTGTGAATAATGGTTGTTGTTTTGCAGAAGCGTGCCAGTTTAGGACAGGTTGAAGGGGGTGTTTTTGCAGTACTTGGGAGGGGTGGGGAGTCCATGATGGGCATAATCACCCTTCCGGGGAGGGAAATACAGGTGCAGGATGGGGGTGTGGCAGGCAGGAGTGCGATGGCTGGAGATGCTGGAGGAGGTTGAAAGAGAAGTGGGGAAGTGAATGGTTTAAGTGAAGAGGTCGTGGGGTGAATTGGAGTGAATAATTGGAGTATGGGAGTGGATGATGGTTGAAAGACATGAGGTTGGGGATTGTAAACTGTTTATTAGTGATATGTTTAAAGTTGGTTGTCAACCCTGTCCTAATAAATGGCCTTTCATGCTAAAACTAACAACGTGGAGTGGTTATTGCGCAAAGCCTATTAAAACCCGAGGATGGTGCAATCCCAAAAATGGATTTCTGTTAGGTGAAAGATAATCCAGCCCCGCTTCCATCAGTGTCTGATCCTGTGACAGGACATGTGTAAGCTCCCAGTCACGCCTCAAAGACCATATTCTTAAGTAGTCTTAGAGCCTTGTTCATTCTCTACGGTTAAGGGGCTTGTCTTGCTGAAGACCCATCTCCTGCCGCGGAAGATCCGTGGGGAGCATATCAGAGCCCATTAGTGAATGTTTACTTCTCGCCTTTGTACCTACGGTGCCGAGACTGGTATTACATATTCTCACTGCTAAGAAACATAGTGGGTTTTCTATACAGATGTTCAGTTCTTGCAATTGCCACATGAGGGCAGCAAAGAGTACTAAAACTAGAAAACATCATAGTGATTCACCTAGGCAGGGCACAAGTCTTAAACTAGTAATCATAACCATGCCAGGGAGCGCATTCCCCACACATATAAGGAGACAGAGGGTGAAGGAACGGACCGCATTGTGCGCATATCTTCTCTCTGCAGGGCCCAAGCCTTTACTTTAGTGAGGCTGTGTCTGCTCTATCAGTGTGCGCACAGAAGTGAAAGCGGCCCCCAAAGAGTGAGACTGTGTTCATGCCTGTCTGAGGCCTGAAAGGGACTACGTTTCCCTTTCTCCATTGGTCTTAGAGTAAGGGAAACGTAGTTCCTAAGCTGATTTTTGCAGTGGGACGAGCGGAAGCCTACAAGTCCTGGGGCGATCTTGCAAGGGAGTGAATAAAGAGGAAAAAGGGGGGGGGACCAGGAAGCCAAATTACCCACTAGCAAGGAAGGATTTTTACAAGGCAACCGACTAGACAAATCAAAAGAGATGGGCGGAGCCAAAGCCCACAATGTACACACAACAGATCATCCTGACAGCGCAAGCGCTGTCTAGGCTTGACCTAAAAAGTAGCTCCCTCAATCCAAGCAGTGGAAGGACACAAGGCATGAACACAATAAAGAACAAATACTGTATCGGTGGGACAAACAAACAATAGGGAAGAAAGTCATCGAATAAGAAGTAGCGAAATGAGACAGAGTGACAGATAAGAAAGAAATCCAAACAAGAGCAAGCGACTGACTCACTGACTCAAAGTCCATTATATACACATTTTTTTATGTATTAAGAACAAAATGTCTTCGACAAAATGTAAAAATGTCCATTTGCGTCAGGAACACTTGCCCTCAGTTGATGATAACTAGTTTATGCTAGTGTGTAATTGTCAATATAATTCTGACCTTTAACTGTGAAAAGAGCAGAAAAGGAGGAAAGAAGCACCTTAATCCACCAAAGGGAACATCACAGTTCATTCACAATGGCAGGGTTTGCATTGACAAAATACTCTCATTAACGCAAACAATTAACAATCCTAACTCAACAGGATATAAACTGAGAACTGGATTAGCATCAGCTCCTGACACTACCAGGCAATTATGTATAACAGGAGCATCTAAAGAATCAGAAGGTCTGGATGGATTCAGTTTTAGGTGATGATGCTATAAGAACTCCAGTGCCTCATTAGTCAGTAAAGCTCTTCACCACAAGAAGCATTGTTTTTTTGTAAAACAACGGCAACGACCACCTTGATTTATCACTGCCCCAGCTCCAATTGACCAGTTTAGAACCTTGCAAACACGATCAAGACGATTGGAAGGTGGCGCCTCCTTAACAGAATGGCAATATAATGCTCGCAAGGAACTACACACAAGATATATGTAGGCTATATGAGTATATTCTTACAGTTTGCACACCAAATCCACAGTTTTCCCACACGTAATGGCTTATTAACACGTGGCAACAGTTTTTGCAACCGCATTTGCTGCGCAACATTACTCTTCCAACATTTTAGTGACAACACAAATGTGTCCAAGTGTTACCACGATGGGGAAGGGCTGGCAAAAGCGGGAAATAAAGCACAATTAACACGAAATTCACGATATCTAAGTGTGTGTTGAAACGCGCACTCGAAATGAAGCATTACATTGACAACATAGCTCAGAAGGTTGAGAGGCTAAGACAGGGATCTGTCTCAATATCTTCATTCTGAGGTCAATTAAATGTGTTTTCTAGTATAGATATTTGTAAGTGGGCTCCCCTTGCTTTGTGGGGACAAACCCTCTGAAAGGTTAATAATGTGTTTGCGTATATTTATGAATTTTTCCCCTAAGGCCTATCTTATCTTTTATCCTTATCTTTTATCCTCATTCTAACTACTTGCGAATTGTATATTTTGTTTCCTCGATTTGTAATCAACTTTACTATGATATTCCATTGGTTGAAACGTCTGTTTTTCTTTTATGAATTAACAGATTTAATGTATTGTACCAGGTAAAATGAAAATAAAAATGTTTAAAAAAAGATATGTTAGTAAAATGCTCAGAACCAATATAGTTTGCAGTGAGTCCTGTCTGAATAGTCAATTCAATATAGTACAATTTAATCAATGTGACTGACAAAAATGCTATGCCGGTACTCACTCTTTAACTTAGTTCGCACTTTGTTCGCAGTCTTCTTTATATCAGACATAAGCTCCTCCAGCTCCCCTTTGGTTTCTGCAAGGGATAGAATAGCACCAGAAAATTAGAAGTTGGCAGACATCACCTTTCATTTGATCTTATCAGACGCGCGGCACAGCTAGATGAACAATGCATTGTACTACACACATCTTGCATTTCTATGCTTACTTTAGTCCATCCACACTCCTATGTCATAAGGTGAACCTCTACTAATGTTCATTGTTTTAGCATAAAACAGCATATCCTACATTTTATATAAAACAACAAGGTAATTTCTAAGAGCCCCCTTGCTCTAATTCAACAATGATTAATTATTCGTCCCTTTCGAGGCCAAAATATATCATTACTTAATGACTGTTATTTCAGATTTTTATAAGTTAACTTTACAGTAGTAATACTAGAGAATTTAAAGTAATTTATAAAAAGCCAGATTTAACTTTAACGTAGTTATGCAGAAAAGCCCAGTTGAGAGCCAGTGACAGAGGACCTCTGGTAGAAGTTAGTCTTAAGAGGGAGATTATTTAGAGCTTGCCAAAAGAAATCCCTGTCAGGAATAATCTTAGTAATTCACATACAAGAGATATGACTGCTTAGGTGGGAAGAGGAAATGGAGTCTTGGAGTTGGTAAAAGAGGACACAAGTCTGAGATCATTTCAGCTCCTACATGGTCTTGAGACAGAGCTCATAGCTTATTACGTCAATGTAAAGCTGCCTTGGGAATATTTTTGAATCGATAAAGACAACCTCTCTGGCACTAAATAGTTATACTAGGGACCGAGTTTTGAGTACAAAACATCTTTATTTTACTTGACTGCTCATTTTGTAACACCAGAGCCGGAACAAAAGTTGATTGATTACAACCTTACTTTCAAATCTAATGAAGAAACATGATCTAGGATTAGGATGAAATATCATAATTTATCTGGACTAGTATCATAGGATTTTGCTGTACATACCACTTACCAGTTACATCAACTGTATACAAATTGGAACCCATGAGGAATATTACAACCCAAAAGAAGATTGATTTGGATATCTTTAAAATCAAGTCAGGTAAACCAAATCTATTAAGAAACGTTTTCCTGCTTTGCACCCAGATGCTGGAATAGCATACTAAAGCATATCAGACAGAATCCAGACTTCTCTGCTGTCAGAAGGCGCTAGAAAATCTGCCTCCTTAGTCTTTACTTTTTTAACTATCGGTTCTTCGTGCCTGCTATTTCAATACATCGCTTGCTGAACTGTGTCCACTGTTAACGTAGTGATCTGCTGCCCAAGTGGCTATATCTGCAGTACATGAATTCTGTAAATAAATAAACATATCCAGCCAACACTAAAAATCTTAGGCTCACTACTAGTAAAATGTCTGATTCGAAGGGTGGGGGCAATGTGATGGCAGCATATGTCACTCTAAGAGCTCCGCCTGGCCAGAGGAAAAGCGCTCTTCCCGACCTCCACACTGACACCGGAAGGGATGCAAGGTATGTGGGAGATACACCAACCACTGCGGACCACCGGACGAGAAAAAGGATAGAGGCAGTTTAATGGGCCATTGGCACCCATAGGAGAAAACTATGCATGCAGTGCCTGATAGACGGCCATGTACTGATAATAACCCATAGGCACATCAGCAGGTGCCTAGAGTGAGGGAGCGCATGAGGTGCTGGGCTCGGAGAGGAATGTGCATTGGGCAACATGACGGTGAGGACGCACCATAGAAATACAGAGCAGGCGAGCTGGCCTGGACAATGGGAGTGATAAGATAAAGGGGCCATCAGAGAGAGTGAAGAAGACCTGTGGTCCACAAGTGACTTCCTCTACCACAAAACAGCATTAAAAGCCCGGGAAGGAAGAGGATGCATAGTAGATACAGAAAGTAAACATGCCCAGGCAGTAGCTGGTACTGGTCAGACCCAGGAGGGAGGCCTATTTTAATGAACTGAGAGAGGAGTGATGTGCTGGGGATGCAGGGCAGGGAGATGCTCTAGTAACTGAATACCAAGATCAGCAGGGGCTGTAACAGGGTGAGCCAACTTTTGGCTTTTCTTAATGCTAGACACAATGGGCTCAACGTTGATCGTGCATGAAGAATACATGCCACCGGGTTTGGGACCCGGGCTGGCCGGCCAGATACAAAAGACCAGCAGACCACAGCAAGAAACAATCAGAGTCATGCTGAGGAGGCTGAATTAGAGAGACATGGACTGAAGATGCCCATGCTGGGAATCATGGGCCTCAATCACGCTTGACAAAAACAGCAGAGTCTGACCAAGAAAGGCCTGGACTTTGCTGAGCGGTCAGAAGTACTTCAGTTAAGAACACCAAACGATTTGACAGCCATTTGGCATTGAGACCAGAGTCTCCCAGAGGTTCTTAAACAGACACAATTTTGAATAACATAAACTTCTCACCCCAGTCAAAAATGGCCTCATGTAAAGGCAAGAGAGACCAACATTAAAGGACATGCTAGCTAAAGCGGAACCCAAGAATTCTGATACCCCACAAAAACGACCCAAAACCCAGTACTGGAAATGGGCACACACCCAGCTGACCTTGACAAAACAGACACCCCCCCCCATTACAAGCTCATTCATGTAGGAACTGTTTTTCAACTTGAGTGAACACATCTCTTTTGCTGAGAGAAGAAGTACTAATACATCTTCATGAGTTTACCAAGACATGGCAGGCTTAGGACACTATGTATCTACCTTGGATGACACCGAGAATGCTCGAGTGGACGAACTGGAATCGCAAAGATAAGATAGTCTCATGATAAATTACCAAAATGTGAAACTCCAGGGCCTGCTCGAAGATCTTGAGAATTGAGCTAGAAAAAACAGCAGGAAAATCTACAGAACCCGAGTGACGGAGAACATTGAGATATTGAGGGATACATCCTCCGAAACTTAGAAGAGCAAGAATTCCATTTAGTTAGACCTCACTGCGTAAGCAAGACCGCGAATATCTCACCCACTTCTCCAGACATAATAACCTGAGTGTATTCAAGCAGAAGGTGGGAATCATGCGGGCAGCAAGAACAGCAGACACAATAGATAGCCTAAGAGAGTAACAAACTTTAGTTATTCCAAGATCTATCAGCATTTATTCTACAGGATCCCTGTGCCTTATGTAAAATTCCTGAGAGAAAAGAGGATAAAATACAGACAAGAGCATCCCTTCCAAATCATTTCTCAATAACAGGCTAACTTTAATAGCTGAGATTCTTCCCAGAGGCTCAACACTTTCGAGGCCTCACGAGGAACAAGGCAAGGGTGAACGTAACACTCTTAGAGCACAAACAGGATACCAAGGCAAGGTAGATGGAGGGAGGCAACCAACAAGAAAGGTCATTCGAAATCTTTGACAAAGGAACCTGCACGGGAGAGAAGGACGATTATCAACAAACTGGTAGTAGATGGCGAGGAGCTGACAGACTAATGAAAAGTGACCCAGAGAATTCAGACATGAACTGACCTATAGTTATACAGCAATAATGTCAGTGCAGAGAACATGCACATTAGCAATTACTAGAGGGGGCTGGACAGGTGGGGCAAGAAGATAAACGAGGGAGCGGAGAGGGAAATGTGGTCAATAAGACAAGGCGAAGGAGGACCCAAACAGTCGAGTTTTCCCAATGAGAGAAGGCTTTAAATGGGAGTACATTGTTTACTGTTTCGAGGGGAGAATTGTTATAGAAGGGAAAGAGGTTGCCCAGAAACAGATAGGTACAGCAGGCATGCAAAGGTCTTTTGAAGCCCACAATGATCAGAGAATTACATCTAAAAGCGAGGCAAGCAAATGTCAACAAGGTTACACAGAAACTGACAAGACAGTAAGCCTAATGTCAGAGGCCTCAACGTTTAGTAGCCTTTCCATGACGCAACATACAGCCAGTCATATCTGCCTCCGCCAAGAAAAGCATCTAGTTAAAAAAACAGTAGCACCAATTAAAATACAAATGTTTTCCAAGGCCCCATCTATCTCCTAGTCCCAATAAGAAGGGGATGGGGCTATTTTTCTGTCCAATTCCTTTAAGTGAGAGGATGTAGAAGTTGTGTCATTAGATTGATGGAGGTCACTGACAATATGAATCGCTCTGGGAGACTTTGCATTCACTCAAGACCAGGAAAACTTTCTGAAGGAAACAATTGCCAGTATCATGCAAATACTTGAGAGGGAAATCCTGATAGTAACAATTAGGTCTGGATGCAATGATAGTAGAAAGAATTTCAAACTCGGAGATTGAGGTTACATCCCTATTCGACCATGCGCTACTCTGTATTTCTGCAATCTCACAAGTTAAGTAGATCAGACAATGAAAACTCGGATGCAACTTCCTTAAAAGTGATAACGTTCAGGTGGAACTTAATGAGTCGACTCTACAGTACCTTAGAGAGAATGATCGGGAGGGTACAAGTATAAGGCAGTTGTGAGGGGCATCCTTCTAGTAATAGCAGCCAAGACCAACAGAGACAAAAGAGAGAAACATTCAGAGCTAGAGGGACAAGCGGAGGAACTGCAGTATGCCCACAAACGAACATGAGTACAACAACCCTGATGCAACCTAGTGGCAGCATTTGCTCCCCTTAAATTACTCGGTTTAAATAGAGCGGAATCCATACACAGCAGAAAACTATAAAGGGACTAATGCCAGCAAATCTCTGGCATAGAAACAAAGAGGAAACACAATTAGGCACAGAATAAAGACTACTGCAAGAGGAAAGTGTGTGGAGGGAGAGAGTTTTATTTTGTTGAGAAACTTTCACTATTCACAAGATCACCCACCAGTGGGTGATTGTAGACAGGAGCATGGCTATCAGATATATCCACGGTAGCTTACTGAGTTTTACAACAACAAAAAAACACCAAGAACAAGAGGCTGGCTTTTTACCATGCAGAGCCTTGTTTGCTAGAACACGAGCTAAATACCAATCCATCTGTTCTTTAATGACCTTTCCCTTCTCTCTTGCTGAGCTTCCTCCATGATAACATCATCAAAATTGGCAATTAGCACTTCGAAGTGGCTTTCGATTTATGTAGCACAGTACAAAAAAAAGTATAGCATAACATTAAGATGGGAAAATGATTTTTTAAAAAGACAACCCAGCACAAGCCATGGATAGTAGAAGTAATAAAAAGCTAAAATGCCATTCTCTAACGGTGCGTGCTTAGGTTTGCAAATAAACAAATACAAAGTAAAATATAACCTCTTGAGAAAATGTATTTTCCAAAAATTGCATGAAAGCACAATCGATAAATGGAAGCAGAGGTTAATCTACAAGTGTACTACTTTCTAAGTGGATGAGCACATTTGCAAGGGAAAATGCTGTCACAATGATGAGAATCAATGGCTGACATGAGATGACCTGGTGCTGTAGGCTGTGATGTGATGTGGGTAGCAAAATATGAAGGACAATTGAACAGTCCCGAGGATGAAGGGAAAGAGAACGAAAGAAGGAAAGAAAGATAGAAAGATAGAAAGAAAGAATTTTCATTCCGAGAGCTTTTTTTATTGAAAACAAGGGGCCTGACAGCAGACAACTGAAGCGGTCACTAGATCAGACTTAAAAGGTGGGGTGAATATACCAGGTTTGATGTTGGTGGTGCATGGAGGCAAATCTCTCTTCTTTCCAGTAATGTGGAAAAAGGAGTATACTCTGTCACAAGACATCCACCACATTTTTGATGGAGTATCCCACCTGCCAAACTCTAAATAAACCCTTTAGAGCCTAGAGTTCTTGTGTAATACGGAGGATGCTATATCTGCTACCTTTTGACCGAGCATCCCATTTGCCAAACTCTAAATAAGGCCTGTCCTAAATGTGTCTGATGTCCAGTCAGTCCATTGTACTACAAGCACGCTATAGGCTATTGCACTTGTAATACAGTGGACAGGATATTTGTCATATTTTGAGAGTATCAGGTCCACTGAACTCTAAATATGGCCCTAAGTCAGCCCTAAAGTTGTGCTGTGGATTTGAGAGTAAGGCACAGCATTCATAGTTATTAGAAGATAGTAGCAAAGCACGCACATTAAGCCAAATGGGGCACAATGCCTCCTCCGCAGAATGCTACTAGGACCTTTCTTTCGGCAAAAGTTACCATCTCACAGATGGGACCATTAAGCAGAGAATAGGAGCGTGGGATGCCAAGCATTAGGCATCATGAAGGCAGAAAACATCACTACACCATCACAGGAGATTGAAACATCTAATGGTTCCAATTTTCAAACTCTTCTTTAAAAAGGCAGAGGTTTATTATGAAAATGTACAGTATTTTTCGATTTAGACCGTAAATCCACCTCAATGCAAGTCAATTGAGTATTACAAAAAAATCCAGTTTTAGCCTCTAAAACCTTCCACTTTGATGATTATGAAGGCTGGGTGAAATGCGGGTCTCTACGAATGCAGACAAAAGACGTCACCACAGATCCAGAAAGTTTTGTAGTGCTTGAGGTTCAAGCTAGATCATGGTTATGGAGCAGTATGGTCTACCGGGATCGAAGCCCTAATTCTAGACAGCTAGACTTTGGGTAAGGTACAAGGTTGGAAAGAAGGTAAAGGATTTCTCAACCAGAGAGACCAGCCTGGCACTCAAAAGGCTAAGTTGGAACAAAGGATAATCAAACATTTAGGCCCTCATTACCAGTTCCCTGGTAGAGGATGCAATATTTATTGCAACCTATAAAATCTGATACACCGGGGCTTCGGTATTTATCAGATGTGTTAACTATCATGTACTGCTAGTTAAGCCGTCCAAAATAGAACATGCAGATAGATGTCAGTGCTTTGTTCCAGTACTTAGCAGGCAGTTTCAACCTGTGAGTATGTACCCTGGGAAAATTGCAGGAGCTTAGAGTTTATCACATCCATTCATTAACGGCTGGAGTAAACTACGAACAAATCATAATTCGAACCCAGTGCAAACAAAGTAGGGGTCGAACATTTCCAGCACACTTGCAATCAGAATAGGCTTTTCACCATACTCAGTGTCCGAGTGGGGAGCATTTTCTATAGGAATACAGGGAATGAATTAAAACGTTTAAGATTAATAAGCAATTGAAGCTGAATGAAGACTTAGGGCCTCATTTAGAGTTTGGTGGTAGGCATGGGCGTGTGCAGGGGGGGCAAGAGTGGGCACTTGCCCTCCCCCCTTGGATCCAGGCCCGGTTCTAGAGGATACGCCAGGTGTGCCAGGCCCACCCAAGGAAGGTCCTGGTCCACCCAAGGCAATTCAGAGGTGGAAAAGCAGGCCCACATACCTGGGCCGACTTTCTTGCTGGGGCAACACCTGAAAGGCTGCTACAGCCCGAGTGTGACTCTCAGCTGGTCACAGAGTCAGCCGTTCCATTGTCATGGGCAGAATAACAATGGGCCGGCAGAGGAGGCACAGCATGGCGCATCTCCTCCCATCCCAGGCCTCACGAGATGACAACGTGGAGTCCTTGGGGAGCTGCTGATGCTTTCGAGCAGCACAATTAACAAGTCTTAGACAGGGGACGAGAGCTTTAGTCCCTCACAGCAGGCCACAACGATCGGATAAAAAGCTACGGGGCGCGGGTGGGGGCGTTTGGGGTGCGGGGCCAGTGCCAACATTCTTAGTTTAAAAACTGTGAAGTGACAGACCGGATTGAAATTGAAAGTTTCATTCTTATGAAATTCCATCGGTTTGTGCAATGGGGAGAGTGCTGTATGCAGCTAAGAGTGAAAAAACTCCGGGAAAAACACTAAGGACTGAAATAACTACAGTTAAAGAACAATATGACTAAAAATGGAAAAAAATGAAAATTCGATTTTGACAATGTTGTAGTGAAAAATGTAATTAACCCTCCATATTGAGGTCAATGGAGACGTAAGAGCAGAGGAGAGATAACGAGAGAGACAGAGCCAAAAGGAAAAATAAGAGACGAAGTGGGGAGTAGAGACAAACGCAGAGGGGTTGAGGAAAGAGGGAGAAATGATTGACGAGAGAAGATAGGAAAAGCGTGAGAGGGGAGGGACATAATTATGGATAAACACAATGAGAGAGGGGGAAATGAGAGAGGCAACCAGCCAAGTAAAAGATGAAGTGAGAACAGACTAAGTGGCGAGAAGGTTAGAGCAAGAGATTGGTAAAAATAGGGTAGGAAACGAAAGTGGAGAAGGGCAATGGCAAGGGGAGTAGAAAGAATAGTGAATGACAACGCAAAGGATGGATGAAGAAGAGGATTATTAGAAGAGAGGGAGACAGAAGGAGGGAGACAGAGGGAGGCAGAGGGAGACAGAGAGAGGGAGACAGAGGGAGGGAGGGAGACAGAGGGAGACAGAGAGGGAGGGAGACAGAGAGGGAGGCAGAGGGAGGGAGGCAGAGGGGCAGAGACAAAGAGAAGGAGACGGACAGAGTGAGTGAGACAGAGGGAGACAGAGGGAGAGAGAAAGAGGGAGAGAGAAAGAGGGAGACAGAGAGGGAGGGAGACAGAGAGAGAGGGGGAGGGAGGGAGGGAGATAGAGACAGACAGAGATAGAGACAGACAGAGACATATGGAGGCAGAGACGGGGACAGGGGAAGACAGGCGAGACAGACAGAGAGACAGAGAGGGAGACAGAGACAGGGAAACAGGGACAGATAGAGACAGGGACAGACAGACAGATAGAGGCAGAGACAGGGACAGACAGATAGAGGCAGAGACTAAGACAGACAGAGAGGGAGAGAGAGGGAGAAAGAGAGAGGGAGACAGAGGGTGACAGAGGGCGGGAGAGGGAGGGAGACCGAGAGGGAGACGGAGGGAGACAGAGGGATGGAGAGAGACAGAGAGAGGGAGACAGACAGACAGAGGGAGACAGACAGAGGGCGACAGGCAGAGGGAGACAGACAGAGGGAGACAGACAGAGGGAGACAGACAGAGGGAGACAGACAGAGGGAGACAGACAGAGGGAGACAGACAGAGGGAGACAGACAGAGGGAGACAGACAGAGGGAGACATACAGAGGGAGACATACAGAGGGAGACAGACAGACAGACAGAGGGAGACAGAGGGAGGGAGGAAGACAGACAGAGGGAGGAGGGCAACAGAGGGAGGTAGACAGACAGAGGTAGACAGACAGAGGGAGGGAGACAGAGGGAGGGAGGCAGAGGTAGAGAGAGGGAGGGAGACAGAGGGAGGAAGACAGGGAGAGAGAGAGAGGGAGAGAGAGATAGACAGACAGAGTGAGTGAGAAAGAGGGAAACAGAGAGAGAGAGGGAGAGACCACGACATTAGGACCCTGCTACACAATGGGGAAACTGCAGCACTCATCCTCCTATACCTCTCCGCCGCCTTCGACACCGTCTGCCACCGCACACTACGAGTACGCCTCTACGCCGCAGGGATCCGAGACAAGGCTCTGGAATGGACCACCTCCTTTATCTCCGGCAGAACCCAGGGTATCCGTTCCCAAGCCTCTGAGATCATCTGCGGCGTACCCCAAGGATCCTCCCTCAGCCCGAGACTGTTCAACATTCACATGGCCCGCTTGCACACGTCACCCGACAGCACAACCTCAACATAGTCTCCTATGCCGACGACACTCAACTGATCCTTTCCCTCACCAAGGACCCCATCACCGCCAAAGCCAACCTCCATGAAGGAATGAAGGCCGTCGTCGACTGGATGAAGATCAGCCGTCTGAAGCTGAACTCAGAGAAGACGGAGGTCCTCATCCTAGGCTCCAACCCGTCAGCCTGGGATGACTCCTGGTGGCCAACGGCACTGGGGGCAGCCCCGACCCCCATCGACCACGCACGCAACCTGGGAATCATCCTCGACTCAATGCTCTCAATGACCAAGCAAATCAACGCCGACTCCTCCTCCTGCTTCAACACCCTCCGCATACTCCGCAAGATCTACAGATAAATCCCGACAGAAACAAGAAAGACAGTCACCCAGGCCCTCATGAGCAGCAGACTCGACTACGGAAACGCCCTCTATGCGGGAGCTGCGTCCAAGCTCATCAATCGACTACAACGCATCCAAAACGTCTCGGCAAGACTGATCCTCGATGTACCACGACACGGCCACATCACCCCCCACCTGAGAAACCTGCACTGGCTCCCCATCAACAAGAGGATATCCTTCAAGCTCCTCATCCACGCACACAAGGCACTCCCCAAGACCGGCCCAGCCTACCTCAACAGACGGCTATCCTTCTAACACCCCAACTGCCAGCTACGCTCCACCGACCTCTCACTCACCACCGTCCCGTGCATCTGAAGAACAACCACCGGCGGGAGATCCTTCTCCCACCTCACCGCCAAGACATGGAACACCCTCCTACTGAGCCTACGACAGATAAGAGTCCTGCTGACCTTCAGGAGGACACTAAAGACCTGGCTGTTCGAACAGTAGTGGCCCCCACCTCCCCCCCAGCACCTTGAGACCCTCGCGGGTTTGTAGTGCGCTTAACAAATGATTGATTGATTGATTGATTGTGATTTAGAGAGAGGGAGGGAGACAGAGAGAGAGGTAGGGAGACAGAGAGACAGAGAGTGTGAGATGGAGAGAGAAAGAAAGATGTGTGTATGCCGGGTCTGGTGGCTCAGTCGACGAAAGCGTCCGCTGCAGGGGCATGTGTTCAACCTCATGGTCATAGGTTTTATGTTGCCCTAGCCCCATCCCCCATCCCCCACTGACCCCGCCCCCACCGGTGTGGCCCTCGGCCACAAACCACACTGTAAACTTGGCCCGAGAGAAAGTTTGTGAGTACCCATGCTCTAGAACCACATCAACCTGATTTAGAATGTTTTTGTTGTTTTCAGCCATTTTTATTTTTTCCCTCTGTTTTATTGTAGCTCCCAGGTCGTCTGCTGTGGTGCCTCACAGGATTTTTCTCTTCCCCCTATGGGTTGCTTTGTTTATATAAGCTCTTTGTCTTATTAGATTGTTTTAAAATGTATTTAATACTTGTGCTCAATCATGTCGGAGGATGGTGATGAAGTTAAAAAAGTTCTGCGGACGCCCATGGTGGTAGGTACACAAATGTGATGGCTATAACCTCCACCGTATTACAAGTGCATTAGGATATAATTCACAAGGAATAACGCAGATGGGATATCCATCATGTTTGTGACGGAGCTCTCATCTACCATAATCTAAATAAGGTCCTTGATTTCTGATACCAAGGGAAATCTTAAAAGCATCTTCACATTGAGAAGGCATTTTCCCCCCCTCCTGTCTATATATTTCTTTTAAACCACTAATACATATTCAAGACTTTTAATATATCACAAGCCAGCTCTGATTTAAGCTTCAAGAGCACAGACAAGGAATAAAGAGTTAACTGGAGACCAGGAAGCCACAAACAGAATCTTGCAGCAAAAGTTATTTCTGGACTGTCAAACACAGCTTAATAAGACTGGTATATTTCAGGGACTCCTGTAAGATCTACATTTCTCTGACTTTTGTATCATGTTTTTCTTTCTGTTACCTTACGTTTAAGTGGGTCTTTCTAGTGAGTGAGTGGTGGAATACAGTTGTCCCTGTGACCACATGCAGAGTGTGGCCGCCCTAACTGTACACATTATACATAGGGAAATCTAAGCGCAGTACGACCCCACAGTACGCCATCCTGACATGGAATGTGCATGGAATAGCCACTTCTACTAAGCAGTACAGTGTTCATATCGACCTTAAACAATGGCACACACACATTGCCTTCTTGCAGCAGAAGCAATTGGCGCAACCGGGATTACACACACTCCATTCGAAATGGAGAGGGAAGGTATTTGGGACCACAACCTCGGTCTATGCCACGGAAATCCTTATATGTATAGCTCCGAAGGTGCCGTTTGTGCACGATTCAAACAGGGAGGGTAGACATGGACAACAGATATGTCATAGTTGATGAGTGGTTAGATGGCTGACCCCTAGTGATGCTGGCTATTTATGCACCCAATGCTTGGCATTCTGCCTTCCTGGACCAATTCATCCCAGCTCTGTACTGTGACCAACAAACTCCTACTGTTTGGAGTGGCTCTTTTAACTGTGTCCCCAACATTGACGGGACCATTCTGTCCCTTTCCCCCATGACGGAAGGCGCAGCCTATCGCAGAACTACGCAGCATTTTCGGGAGTAACTGGCTAGTCATAGACTACATGATATGGGGCACTTACAGCATCCACTGGACGGCAAGTTCTCCTTTTCCTCCCTAGTCCATGGGATTCACACCTGGTTAGACTTCTTGTGTAGCGAATCCCTGGGTACCTCCATTCTCCAAACTGAGTACCTGGCGTGCATGCTCTCGCACCACTGCCCGTTGCACATGGTGAGACAGTGAGGAGGGTCACACCCGGGTATACCAACGTGGAGGCTCATATCCGAGTCACTTCAAGATGCTCCCTCCCATGAGAACTTTAAGCGCACCTCACTCAGTATTTTGAAGTCAAAGAAAAATCAATATCATCAAGGATGACAGAGTGGGATGCACATAAGGTGGTGGTAAGGGAACATTGCATCGCTACCACATGTGGAGTACGCTGGCTCCTACACAGAGAGCTCTTGACACAGGAAAGGACCTTGCAGCAGTTGGAATGTGAGCTATCGAAGCACGTCAACAGGAGTAAATTGCTGCAACGGTTACATGCAGAACATAGGGAGCTTGAGGAATCTCTATAATAAGTACTACCTCACCCTTCTGCACAATGATGGAGACAGAGCCGGAAGGATGCTGGCGTGGTTGTTTTGCGATGATAGTTGCGCTCTCCAAGAGGGGCGATCTGCTCAGACGGAGGAGCAGTCCTCAAAACACAAGGAGACATTTATGATGTGGCATTTTACTGCGCCCTCTATGCGACAGAGGTGAGCCCCTCGGGGGCTGCACTGTGTGGGTATTTTTAGGCTATTCTACTCCCCAGTTTTAACTTGGTCCAGCAGGTGTAATTAGATGCTCCTTTCCAGTTGGAGCAGCTCTGAGTGGCTATCTCTCAAATAGAGTGTAGTAAGACCCACAGGGACCGATGGACTACCTACAGAATATTATGCTGCCTTAGTGCATCCATGTCTTTTAAGTTACTAGAATTTTATAATGAGGTGCAGCATGGAAAGTGCCTACCATCTTGCTTCATGAATCCCTAATAGTTGTACTCCCTAAACCGGGCCGAGACCCACTGGATGTCCACTCCTACCTACCATTGTCTCTTCTAAATCTTAATTACAAGATCCTCTGGAAAGTCCTGGCAAACAGACAGCTGCCCGTGGTGGGTGCAATAGTGCACACGGACCAGAATAGGGTCATCCCATGGTGTAACACCTTTCTTAATACTCAGAGGCTCCTCCACCTGATGAGGACGGATCTTGAAGAAGTGGCGAGGCCGGTGGCTGTGTCCCTTGACATCGAAAGGCTTGCGACACCCTGGGAGGGATTAGTTATCTGCAACGCAGATGAAAGTTAATATTGGCCCCGGGTACTTGGGTGGGTCTGTGCCTGGTAATAAAAGTCAAGACTGGAAGGTTGATCTTGGACAGGTTTGATATCCAGTGGGACACCAGACGAGGGTTACCCTCTATCTCCGTTAATCTTCGCATTGGCCATGGAATCGTTAGCGTACGCCTTATGGTTGCGGACGCGACATTGGAGGGATTGAGGCACACGTCGGGCAACATATAGTTTCCTTATATCCGGATCATGCACTAGACTCTCTACGTGACATTGGTGCCTTGCTACTAGGCTAATGATGTTGCTGGATGATTCTGAGACATGCCAGGCCTAATGCTGAACTGGACCAAGTCTTGATTCTTCCCTTACACCTGGTAATCGAGGTGGATACAGATGTGCTACCCTAGTACCGGCTTCAGTGACAGTTCCATACTTTCAAATATTTCGGTATCCAAATTTAACCACTCAGATGCCGATCTCACAGAGGGGAATGTATACAGGGTATTGGGATCAGTTTGTCGCTCCTTGCCATTCTGGACATCGCTACTGTTGTCTCCTTTGCACCAGATTGCGATTTCCAAAATGCTTGTTTTGCCGCACTTCTTGTACGTCCTTCCTCTTATGCTCCCAGTGCACTTTTTGGCTGATTTAAATAAACTACTGTTAGAGCAGATATGGGGCATGGGCAGGCAACAGGTGGCACTTACCAGACTCGATGTGCCCTTTAAAGATGGTTCTGGGCACCCCTAACTATGAGCTATATTATGCGGCGGTGCAATTGTAATGGCAGTTGCGGTGGTTAAGGTTGCCCTACTGTCAATAGACGGCAGAGGTGCCGCAGCTGTTAGATGGGAGGCATAGATTCACCTGACTGTCGTCCCCTTGCCCCACCTCTCTAGTGAGTCCCACCAGATGAGGATCGCCCAACACTACTGACAGGGATACATGCCGATTAGAAGCCCCACTCCTCATATTCCCCATTGATTCCTGTTCTGCACATGCCAGCTTTGCAAGGAATTCCCACCAACCATGACCACACAACTTGGAGGGAAACAGGAATCATGTACACAAGAGACTTGTATGCAGAGGGCACTCTTTAATCCTTCCAAGAGCTCATTGATATGTACAGATTACCGTTGGGACATTTTCTAGCCTAGAACACTGTCCATTATGCGATTGCTGCATGCTGGGGCAAGGGTGTTATGAGACTCCTATAGCGGGCCACTCTATGTGTTGCTGTCATATGGTGGTGCGCAGAGGGTCATATCGGCACTTTACATGGGGGTGCTTATGACGACCCTTGCCCATGATAGGCGGGTCCATGATCGTTGGTCCTGGCCCTGCAGACGTACATCTCAGACACAGTGCAATCAGGCTCTGCAACAGGCCAAGGAGGTCTCCCGCTGTTGAAGGAATTCTGCACAAACACAGAACTATGCATAGAATTATGGGACCTTAGTATATAGGGACTGAGTCATCCTATCACCTTGGTGCCCAGAAGCCCGGGACCGACTAGCTATAGTGTCTCACTTGCCCTCCCACTCACTAACAGAGGAATAAGTAATTAGACACCCCAGAACACAACACTCCTGACTCTCTCAAGAATCGCGGTTGCAAGACACACCCTTTCACTCACTCTCTGGTACTTGTCCACAGGAAGATCTGACTGAGACACAAACAAGTTTAAAATATTTATTTTAACTAGCGTGCTCTAGTATGCAGTATACGTGTCACAATAAGCAGAAAAGCGCATAACACAACTACGGTCAGCATAACAAGTAAACTGGAAATCATAAAAGGAGCTGTCATAGTGAAAGACAGTGTAACCTAACTTTCTGATGATTATATAAGAGAAGATTTCTGGGCGTTATCTGCAGACCCGTACCTCAGTCTATAGATTGTAGATCAATGCAAAAACAACAGTTGATGGACAGAATGCAGAACAATGTCATACACTCACCCCAGTACAGAGATCTGGGCCTAAATCCATAGTTTTTTGCTCACCATGCCATTCCAGTTTGAACCTAGCCATATGCAAATCAGTCTTGACCCTGTGCCCCATGGGAACAGTCCAGCCCGAACTGCCAAG
This sequence comes from Lissotriton helveticus, assembly GCF_964261635.1. Lineage (NCBI taxonomy): Eukaryota > Metazoa > Chordata > Amphibia > Caudata > Salamandridae > Lissotriton > Lissotriton helveticus. The sequence continues at coordinate 184,343,748 of NC_136061.1, read as the reverse complement.
CCAGGTCCTCCCTGGACTGGAAACAAGCATCCTAGGACCAGTTTCGGGCTTTCAGCCCTCATCAGCCAGGATAGCTTGATTCCAGTGGCATGGAGAGCACAGGACTCATGTCTGAGCATACCCGTCCCACTCGGGTTGACAAATGGAAAAACAACAGTTGATGGACAGAATGCAGAACAATGTCATACATTCACCCCAGTACAGAGATCTGGGCCTAAATCCATTGTTTTTTGCTCACCATGCCATTCCAGTTTGAACCCAGCCATATGCAAATCAGTCTTGACCCTGTGCCCCATGGGAACAGTCCATCCGAACTGCCAAGCCAGGTCCTCCCTGGACTGGAAACAAGCATCCTAGGACCAGTTTCGGGCTTTCAGCCCTCATCAGACAGGATAGCTTGATTCTAGTGGCATGGAGAGCATGGGACTCACGTCTGAGCATACCCGTCCCACTCGGGGTGGCAAAAGCAACAGTTGATGGACAGAATGCAGAACAATGTTATACATTCACCCCAGTACAGAGATCTGGGCCTAAATTCATCCTTTTTTTGCTCACCAAAAAGTGAGATTAAAATTGAGTTGCGATTGACCCCAACTTTATTAATGTGTTTCGCAATTCAAATTAAAAACAGTGCAAAAGGACAGTTTTACCAGATAGCTGTCTAAAATTTATGAAGTGGTCAACATTTTTCACCACTCACAGATAACGTTCTGTCTTGTGCCTTCGTCAGGACCCACCTATTACTTGCTGTTGCAATAGTGTAAAAACAAAAATTAGTGTAGAAAAGGAATTATTCACTCCTCATAGACCGAAAATGATTGGTAACGACACAACCAAGTCACCTCTGATGGGACTTCTGGGGACTGAAGGGGACGTCCAGGCCACAGCAATTTGTCTCTTACACAGTGTAAATGTCAAATTCATGAACTTGCGAAGGTATCTATCTTCCTTGACTCTGGGCCTAATTTCCAATAGTCCTGAACTAGGAGTGGGCGCTACCACTTCCCCATTCCGGTTTGAACCCTGCCAGGTTCCATGGAAGACATGGTTTAGCAGTTCGGGCGGACTGTTCCAATGATGCACAGGGTCAGACTGATTTGCATATGGCCATGTCTGAACTGGGGTGGCGGAGTGAGCTAAATAATGATGATGGATTAAACCCAGATCAGTTGACTGGGGGTGAGTGCTTGCAATGTTCAACACTCCGTCCATCATCCCCTTTGGTTTTGCTTTGTTCGCCCTAAGTTGGCAGGGTATGCCCAGACGTGGGTCCCTTGCTGACTTTGCCACTGGATTCAAGCTAGCCTGGCTGATGACGGCTGATTAGCCAGAAACCAGTCCCAGGATGCTTGTTTCCGGTCCAGGTTAGACATGGCTTGGCAGTTCGGGCTGGACTGTTCCCATGAGGCACAGGGTCAGACTGATTTGCAAATGGCCATGTCTAAACTGGGGTGGCGGTGTGAGCTAAAGAATGATGATGGATTAAACCCAGATCAGTTGACTGGGGGTGAGTGCTTGCAATGTTCAACACTCCGTCCATCATCCCCTTTGGTTTTGCTTTGTTCGCCCTAAGTTGGCAGGGTATGCCCAGACGTGGGTCCCTTGCTCACTTTGCCACTGGATTCAAGCTAGCTTGGCTGATGCCGGCTGATTAGCCAGAAACCGGTCCCAGGATGCTTGTTTCCGGTCCAGGGAAGTCATGGCTTGGCAGTTCGGGCTGGACTGTTCCCATGAGGCACAGGGTCAGACTGATTTGCATATGGCCATGTCTGAACTGGGTTGGCGGAGTGAGATAAAGAATGATGATGGATTAAAACCAGATCAGTTGACTGGGGGTGAGTGCTTGCAATGTTCAACACTCCGTTCATCATCCCCTTTGGTTTTGCTATAGATTGTAGATCTACATCATAGGGGCTGTCATGCTCTTCTTCCTATAAAAGGTCCCTCTCCAAGTGTTTGCTACCTATCCATGTATTCCAATAAGACCATACTATGTATTATCAAACAACAGCTACATCTGTCTGTTTTGTCTAGTTGCTAGTGCCTGACCCTAACATAATAACAAGGGGCATTGTTGTTGTTCAAAGTTGTTCACAATGTTCAGACTAAATCCGAGGAACCTGCAAAGCGTGAAACAGAAATAGGTTCTCATGTAAAAAAAACAAAAGAGGCATTTGCACAATAAACTTGTGAAGTAACGTTCGCAAATCTGCAAGAAATCTGCAGCATGGTCATGTTAACTTAGGGAAGATAACAATGTCCCAATTGGCCACATGACACTGCAACCTGTGCTTTCACTTTACCTAATTTAATTATCTTCACCATACATAACCCACACAGTTATGTATCGCAAGTATGTTCCCAGTCTCCCACTGTGGAGGCCCAGATGTGGGTCGGTGGACGCGGACTTTCTACATATGGTGTGGAGGTGCCTGGTGATCGGGCGGGCATGAAACAAGGTGGCACAAGTTATATCCGAACTGGTGGGGGAAGTGGTAGCGCCCACTCCTAGTTCAGGCCTATTGGAAATTAGGCACAGAGCCAAGGAAGATAGATACCTTCGCAAGTTCATGAATTTGACATTTACACTGTGTAAGAGACAAATTGCTAATGCCTGGACGTCCCCTTCAGTCCCCAGAAGTCCCATCAGAGGTGACTTGGTTGTGTCGTTACCAATCATTTTCATTCTATGAGGAGTGAATAATTCCTTTTCTACACTAATTTTAGTTTTTACACTATTGAAGTAGCAAGTAATAGGTGGGTCCTTACGAAGGCACAAGACATAACGTTATCTGTGGATGCTGAAACATGTTGACCACTTCATAAATTTTAGACAGCTATCTAGTAAAACTGTCCTTTTGCACTGTTTTTAATTTGAATTGCGAAAGACATTAATAAAGTTGGGGTCAATCGGAACTCAATTTTAATCTCACTTTTTCACCTATGCACTGCACTTAGTTCCCACACACTCAACTACTCTCATTTGGGAGGATAAGGAGTTAGGACTCCATTTGAAAACATCCTCGGGCTCCCCATCACTATGATAGGGTTGTAGCTCTTAGTGTCACTAGTGTGACTTTAAGAGGAGACTCATGAAGCATGTTACCGGTATTGTGAGTGATGGGAATCCGGACATTTATTGTATATTTTTCTCTTTTTGCAGCGTGTGTCTCATTGTTGTTTTCCCTTCAGACCGTATAGTGTCCAGAGTATGGTTGTAAACCTTTGGATATTCCAAGTATGATAATATTGTTGTTTGGTGCAAGATATCCAGGTTGGTCTCTAAATATTGCCTCTGACCCTATCTAAAGGCTTTGCGTTTTGTTACTTATTAGCAAGGCCTGCCAAAAATTCCATAATGTGCGACATTCCATTTGCAAAATAGTTCCCAGATATATCCCTTTGATTTTGGAGACTGTAGGAAATTGGAGAATCCACAGGCTTTTTTTATTTGTTTAAAGTACTTTACCTCAAACACCTGTATTGAGTTAATCAGGTTTAAGCCTTGAGAGGGATCTTAAATAGAGGCACAACCACAAACAGATCCATTCCTTAGGCCCTCTCCTAGCTGTAAATTCAAGTTTTCTTCATTTTTGCCCTTTCCTTCAATTGCTTGTTTTTTCCCTTTTCCCTACATTGCCTCTCACAATGGACATGTTTCGCTCATAGGTCCATTCCTTGTATTCAGCATCCCTAGGCTGAGTTTAGTTTCCCTGATTTAAAAGTTCTAAATATATGGGGAAAAAGCATTCAGCTTAGCTCCCCTTTCCCAGAGGTACTGTCGTTCCTACTGCTGCCCACCTCCTGGCCTATTCGACTAAAAATGCTCTGAGGAAGGGAATCCTCCTATCAATATATTTAAGCGTGCTCCGTACTGATGTTATGTGGCTCACTTTGGTCTGACGAGTTTTAGTGTAACTGAAACACCCAACTGGGGGCTCACTGGCCTGTCACATCTAGCTCAGCCAACCTACTGCACACCTACCCACCTGGCTCCATGTGAGGGCAGACACGGTTGTGGTGAGTTGAGAAGTACAGCCAAAGGAACTCCAAATGGAGCAGACACACACAAGCTCTGACGTTCTAGTGTCAAGTATTCAAATGGGCTTGGTGCAGGTACAAAAGTCACATGACCACTAAAGAATGGTGTACTTTTGTTCTTGTCTACTGGCACAGGTGGGCAACCCAGGCTCACGTGATAAAGCGAAGCCCATTTGCTGTTTTTACCAACAGAGAGCACCTCTTGGTAAGTTAAGTCTGAGCTGATTAATCTTCATCCAGCATTTCACTGTTTTAAGGCAGTTAATGAACTGGCTTCTCTGATCACTGGAAGATCTGTAAATCATCTGCATAAGAAATCATTTTAGAACCAAATCTTTTAACTACTTGTGCCGCAGTTCTCATATGAATATTGAACAAAATAGGAAATAGGATAGGTTGCTGCCGGACCGCATGACCTGTTATTCACACACTAGATTAAAACGATGACAGTTATCAGGAACGTTCAGTTCCCCCCCAAAAATGGAGTGGAGCCAGCTGAGCCAGGGCCTGAGTGCAGAGACTTTAATGCCTTGCCCCTCAAAGTTAAACAGGATGGCATGCTACACCATATCAAAAGCAGCAGAGAGATCGAGTATTAACAGACACATCTGGTTACCTTTATCAGACTATAATTCTATCAGATTCATATCAGCTACCAGGAGCAACCGGCACAGGTAAGATCGGTGGGGCGGGGGCAGGAAGAAAGTCGACAGACAACAGGATAGGTAAAATTAAATAAAAAGTAAATAAAACCACTTACCTCCGCTCACCGCTTCGACAATGCAGCGAGCCCAAGGTAAGCGGTTTACATTTTTTAATGTATCTATCCTTTCCTCTTTTGACTCCCTCCCCGCCCCGCACCTTCACCCCACGGCTCTTACCTGTGCCGGCCTCGCCGGTCAGGTACAAAGATAGTTTCTATTCCCCGACTGGTGTAAACCCCCCAAATGTTGCTCTTACAGCAAACGGGAGAACCAGCGAGCCACAAACGTCTCCACTAGCTTCCTAATCACAGGTAAGAGGGAGATAAGATGATCATTCCTGACCACCACAGGATAAAGGTTAGACTTCTGTAGAAGAGATTTTACATCTGATAATTTCCACCTGTCAGTAACTGTTCTCTTTGTGAACAGAAAATGTACAAAAGAACAGTGACAGCAGGGACCTGCACTGAAGATAGGTCTTTCAAGACCTCTGGGAACTAATATCAAGTGGGCACCATGATTTTAGCTCAGGCAGCGCTTGCCCTACCTCTGATTCAGAAGCCTGAGACAGATTAACAACTGGAACGTTCAATTTATTCCCTTCCACTAAATCGTTACTTCTTGTACTTCCACCTGGCACTTGCTGTTTTCTAGATGTTAAGAAGGAGATCTCACAGAACTCACGTGTCTGGAGTTTCCATGGGTAGGCAATCAGGGTTAGCTAAATTCCTGAATCCTTACATAGTTTCTTTAGACAGCTCTACACTTCAATCATGCTATAGCAGAATTAATTGGCCTTTGCTACAAACACAGCCTTAGTATTTACTCTTCTAAACCCCATTCCCGAACCATCCGCTTAGCTTTTTCACTATCTTTTTTTCTGCCTCTCGGTGGCGCTTATCCTTTTTTTGCCTCCCAACAGGGACCTAGACATCAATACATTTTGCTGGACACTGCTGGAATTTATCAACACTTCTGCATTAAGAAATGGTAGGTCCTTCCCATTCGTAACTAACCTTTCAGCTACCTTAACTAAATCAAGTCTTTTCCAATCTCTGCAGATGCCTAAACCCTGTTGTTCTCTCCAAATGTCTACATATCTTTCCCTTTTATTAAAAAAAAAAAAGAGTTAAGAAAGTGGTCTGTCAAAGTCGGGGGGGGGGGGGGGGTTAAAATAAAAAGTTACTTACCCATAACTGTGGTTCTACAGAATTGGTATCTTTCATAGAGTCACATGATTGAATCACATTCCCTGTCGTTAAAGCAGGCATCCCTCTATATCTTTACCATAGTAGTACAAGGCACTGACAAGTTGAATAAGCCCAGACAGTGCCAACTGTTTTAGTACATCCACCTCGTTCTAAGAACCCACAAACCTTTTCTTAGGGCCAAAAAGTATGGTCTGGTGAAGAGCCCAGTAGGCAGAACAAATATGTGCATTTGGGACTATGAGTCACAAAGCGCATTTTTGGCATTTAATTTCACACGACCTCTGAATGAGGTCCCTAGTTCCTTAAAGATTTTGTGTTTAGTATGTCACATTGTATCTTAGTCTAAATCTCTTTATCACCTCCTGCAGTGAGCCTTGAGGGACTGTTATCACTGTCCTTGGAGAGTTAAGTGTACAAAGAGAGTGGCTTGGTTATCAAAATAATGTTAAACAGAATTAGGACATCAATGCTAAAAATGGCATCCACCACAGTGCTGCACAGTAACTGCTCTGGAACTCACTGGAAAGAGCTCAAAATCTCCTGCAGTATTATTTATTCCATTACCTACAAACAAAGGTAGTGCTTAGAAAAGCTTCACATTAAGTTAGTGAGCGATAAAAAACCTTTCTGTGACCCACAAGATAAGTAATTTGCTGAACTGAGCTAGGCAGACCATCAATTTCAACACCAGGTGCGGAGCACTAGGTACCTTTTACACTGGCACAGTTAGTATATTTTAAAGATGGTTTTAGGAGACTTCACATCTAATCTTAGCTTTATCACTGTATAAGGACTGTTGGACCTGGCACTTTTTGCAGGGCCATCCCCAAACTTTTTGCCTTTTGCCTCCTATTTTTCTGACCCTCTTTTTGTTGGCTTTAGGACTCTCGGCACTTTACTGCGGCTGATCAGTGCTAACCTGATATTCTCTCTGTCTAAATTGTACTAGTGATTGGTTATCCATAGTTGACATCGTTGATCCCTACTAAAGTGCACTATATTTGCCCAGGGCCTGTAAATCAAATGCTACTAGAGGACCTGCAGCACTGGTTGAGCCAACCCCATGAGTAGCCCTGTAAACGTGTCTCTAACCTGCCATTGCAGTATCTGTGAGTGTAGTTTTAAACTGCCATGTCAACCTGGCAAGTGCACCCACTTGCCAGGCCCCTAACCTTTCCTTTTCACTACATGTAAGGTACCCCCAAGCTACCCCAATGGGCAGGGTGCAGTGTATGTGAAAGGTAGTGCATGTATTGGTATGTTTTACATGTTCAGATAGTGAAATATTGTCAATTTTGTTTTTCACTATTGCAAGGACTACCTCTCTCTTAGGCTATCATTGGAGCTGCTGTGTAATGTTTTACAACTGTAACTTTCAATTGGGTACAGCTAGAGATTTGGAGTTTGGGCTCCCTGAGCTCAGAATTTAAAAACACATCTTTTAGTAAAGATGATATTCGAATGTGAACATGGCACTTTTAGAATGTGGCCATTTTCTTGTTTAACCAGCCTGTGCCTTTGCCTGCCTGTGAATTCAATGTCTGGTTTAGACTGACAGGGCTTGTTTGAGCATTCAGTCTAGACAGTAACTCAAAGGGAGTTGAGGTGGGCCATGTATATCCTGATGGCCCATCACCAGGCTGATGGGCATTCCTGAGCTAGAGTGGTAGGAGGAGTTGTCACTGACACCTGAATAGGGCTGTGCCTGGCCTCTCACAATGCTGTCTCCACCACCTGGAGTGTGACTGGAGCCAACACAGGGAAAGGCAAGAACTTGTGCACTACAAAGACTGCCCCTTGAAGAATGAATACTGCAAAGACCAAAAGGGGCATAAGTATTGGACCTAAACCACCAGACTTTTCGAAAACTTCTGGATCAAGAGGTGCCTCTGCAGAGGAGAAGAGCTGAATGAATAACTGTAACTGTGAGGAGGAGTATTGCCCCTTTGCTGTATGTTGCTTTGCCGGGTTGGCCTGCAGTTGTTGCTTCTGCTTTAGAGAGGAAAAGATCTGGTGACTTTGCTTTGAATCCTGCTTGTGAAGTTTCTCAAAGGATTTGTGTGTGCTTGCCTCCTGTTAAGAAGTCTCAGGGCCATCAAAAACGTCTCCTGCAGCATTCCTGAACCCCACTGCTGGAAGTTCTGACCTGCTAAGTGGTGCCAAATTCAGTTCTGGACCCTAGGAGGCTGTTCCTGCTACAAAAATCGACAAAAGACTTAAAAATCAAGACATCGCCCTTCCAGCGCCTGTTTTTCCAACGCAGCACCGACATGTGGGAGAAATTTCCACACACAGTCGCCGTGCAGCCTAAGAAATTGATGCAGCGCCTGCCCACGGCCAAAGATACCACCGTAGCCTGACTTCAGAGCACCGTGTCTCTGAAGTCCGAGACCCCCGCATTTTGAGACCGAGGCATCGCACCTGTGTGCAAGTTTTCCACCGCATCACCCGCAGATCAGAACCGTTTCAGATTTTGACACATCACTTCCCCTTACAGCTGGGATTCGACACAACACTTCTCCTTCGTGCACCAGATCTTATGCATCGCCTCCTCAGGAAGCGACGCATTGCTGTGTTTTCCGACACTTCACTCCTCTGCAGCTTTTTTTCTTTGTGGACGTTGACATATCTAAGGTAATTTGTGTAAAATCACTGCTTTGATAGAGTTCTATGGACAGAATTGCTTGAAACCTCTAAAAAATGATGTTTTGAGTTATGTATGTTGGATTTTTGTCGTCCTGGTCATGTTTGGTTTGGATATAGATACATTATTTTTCTGAACTGATGTTGTGTCCATTTGTAGTGTTTTTACTGTGTTACTGTGTGTGTTATGTAGAAATATTTTACACATTGTCTCTGAGATAGGCTGCTCATGCCAAGCTACTAAGGGGTAATCAAGGGTTAACTTGGGTGTGTAATCCCTCGCTGCTGAATATATATATATATATATATATATATATATATATATATATATATATATATATATATATATATATATATATATATATATATATATATATATATATATATATATATATATATACACAGGATGTCCTAGATGTATGGAAAGGGAAATTTGTTGTGCTTGTATTGTGTGATCACAATGTCATTGATTCTATGTATGTTTAGAATGTGTTTTTGGGCAGCTGTAGATGAAAGTTACTGCAAGGAATACCTCATCATACGTAGAATACTTTCTAAACATTGGCACCTCATCAGAAGGGATTCATTATAGGTAGCACATCAACAGCTAAGCCACTCTTAACTTTCAGATGAGCTAAGTATATGAGTCAAGTATTGGTGCTCAGTAGTCACAAGATTCAGATCACAGAATCTTGGCTGAGAGGAAGCCCAGGGTTTAAGAGCTGTCTCTGATGCAAGGCTTGTAAATTTGGTGTCTACATGAAAGAGGGGAAATCTCCCTTATCCAACAGGAGTTATCAGATTAGGTCAGCCCTGCAACGCAAAAGTGATTTTGCAGTTTATGTTCTCCAATGCACTTGCCCAAAAATGTATGTAGGAAGTACCATTTTGAAACTGCATTTGAGAACTTACAACACATTAGGGCCATTAAAAGAATGACCAGAGTTACCCAGTGGCACGCCACTTCAAGGAGTTTCATGAGGGAGATCTGTCCAAATTCACATATTTTGTCATTGATTCAGTCCTCCCTAACCCCAGAGGCGGGAACAGAGAGCAAGAATTGAGAAGACTTAAATCTAGATATATTTTTAATCTAGATAGCAAAATACCGGTAGGATTAAAAACTGAGGAAGAACTTTATGTTCATTTATAAATTTTGCCCTCCTCCTGTTCTCTATGGTCAAGAATATTATGTTTTTTTTATGAAGCAACAACGTATTTAGCTTTAAGAAGACACATTGGTACTGCTGCTGATTTTATAAATTGTTGTGTCTCGAGAGGTGCTAATATCAGTTCAAATTAGGGAACATGAGGATTTGTGTTTACATTGAATTAGCCCACTCGGGCATAATCCTCCATATAATCTTTATTAGGCACTGGGAAAAGCAAAGAAAGTAAGATTTTTTTTGTGATAATGATGAGTAGGTAGTGAAAAGAAAGTTTTTCCACATGTATCAACCAATACTTGTTTATATTATAATGCGGAGAGATACACAACAATTAATGAATTGTAATGGTTTTATCTAATTCCAAGGTCATTTTAAAATCTCTGCAGTAATCTGTATAATAGTGTATTTATATATTTGTTTACACATATACATCTTACTCAAACATTTTGGTACATGCGGAACAGTCTTTTTATCTCTTTATCAATTTACCAATGTATGATTATAATTAATCTGCTTCTTTGCACACCTTTCCTGCCTTTTTGCACATTTGCCTTTTTGTACATTTGCTGTTTTGCACCTCTTCCCTCACTCAACTTTTGAGAAATGTTAAAGCGTACATTGAAAGTATTTCTTCTATGATAATGATGAGATCACTATGTTGCTAGTGTAAGTGTTTGGCCATAAAGTTGTTCAAGCCATTTTGAAAAAGGCTGGGGAGCCAGCCGAAACGTGTCATGAGCAGCCTCTACAGAAAATAAATGAAGCTTACATACCCCGGTGGAGTGTCAGAGTTTATCAGGGGAATGTTTGGGACAAACTAATGCTGTTGATATTATCCATATATATATATATATATGCTTGCTCCCAACGATACACCAGCCTGCTGCACTCACGAGCGGGTGCTCCTTTAGGTGGGGGTGTGCCCATCCAATATATTGTCGCTACAAAATCCAACACGCAGTCCTGCGAAATTAGAAGCAGCACTCACAGGGGGGTACAAAGCCAAAACTTCTTTATTTGGCAACCAGCACACACAAGACGCGTTTCGGCGATGAGCCTTCGTCAATTGCAACTTGGAACGCGCCGCCATTGCTTTTAAAACAGATACAATGTAATCGTCATAATGATGGCATGAACAACAACAAAGGACTACTCGTGTGCTACAATGAGCACCATCTTAGGAGTACTTTTTACAGTGAAAAACGACAAAGATATATATCACTCGCTTTTCCTGTTGTTATGGATATGAGAGCGTCAAATACATATTTGGCAATCTACAAACCATTTACTCTAGCCCTGAATGGGCATAAATTTTAACCACATATAATTTTGCCCTCAGATGGGCTTACGTTGTGCCACCAATTTTTGCTGACATGATTACATACACACACACTAGTTAAAAAGGCAGTTTATGAAACACACAATGCTCTGATGAAAAATAGAAAAGATTTTTAAAGTGAAAAGAAAAGAAAAGAAGAAACAAAGAGAAAAAGAAAGAACACATCAGAAGCACAAGACCAATTCATTTGTTATTTCAAGATTCAGTGATTTACGATATTTACACAGTATTAGTAACCTAAATGGACTGCTAAATCCTCATGTGTATTAAGTCCATAAGGGCTCTTACTCTGTAGGTCTATAATATATCGTGACTCAAGCCGCCGTAATTTTTGTAAGCGGTCACCCCCCCGGGGTAAGGGTGGGACACTATCTAGACAAAAATAGGCCAACAGATCCCTGTTGCGACTATGTATTTTGTCAAAGTGTCGTGCCACAGGATATGACTCATCTAAATTGCTGATGGCACGCATGTGCTCCAATATACGTAATTTTACGGGATTGATGGTACTCCCGACGTATCTTAGACCACATGGGCACATCAAACAATAAATGGCATACGGTGTTGTGCATGTCAGAAACTTTTTAATATTTTTTGGGGTTTTTAAACCTGGGATTTCATAGCTGAGGGTCCTTTTGCTAATTTTGCAGGCCTTACAACGGCCACATGGAAAGAAACCATTGAGAGGTATTTTATTGGATACATTAGGTTTAACCGTAAGATGACTATGCACTAAATCATCTTTCAACGCTCTTGCTTTACGGTAAGTTATCAGCGGATTGCTCGGTAAATCGTCCCTGATGGCATTGTCCGTTAGTAAAATGTTCCAATTCTTTTTCAGAATTTTACGAACCTGTTCTGAATTTTGTGAATAGGTCGTAATTAGTCTGAAAGTGTTAGAGTTTTGTTTTTTGTTCTCTTTAGGTTTCAATAGGTCTAATCTAGATCTTTTCTTGACTTTGTTAAGAGCTTGTCTAAGCACGCCCTCATTGTATCCCCTCACCTTAAATCTGTTTATGCATGGTTTGGCTGCCTTTTCAAACTCTGCTTCGGTGGAACAGTTTCTTTTGAGTCTTAAAAGTTCCCCGTAGGGAATACTTTTAATGAGTTTTTTGGGATGATGGCTTGTTGCGTGTAATGTACAGTTCCCTGCTGTGGCTTTCCGATACAGCTTCGTATGTAAGGTATCCCCTTCCACAAAAATGGTCAGGTCTAGGAAGTTAACCTCTGAGTCACTTATTTCACCACTGAATTTCAAATTTACATTATTCTCGTTCAAGACACCCACATAGGTTTTTGCCTCCTCTATTGTCCCATCAAATATAATCAACAGATCGTCGATGTAACGATTCCAGACCTATTGAAACCTAAAGAGAACAAAAAACAAAACTCTAACACTTTCAGACTAATTACGACCTATTCACAAAATTCACAAAATTCAGAACAGGTTCGTAAAATTCTGAAAAAGAATTGGAACATTTTACTAACGGACAATGCCATCAGGGACGATTTACCGAGCAATCCGCTGATAACTTACCGTAAAGCAAGAGCGTTGAAAGATGATTTAGTGCATAGTCATCTTACGGTTAAACCTAATGTATCCAATAAAATACCTCTCAATGGTTTCTTTCCATGTGGCCGTTGTAAGGCCTGCAAAATTAGCAAAAGGACCCTCAGCTATGAAATCCCAGGTTTAAAAACCCCAAAAAATATAAAAAAGTTTCTGACATGCACAACACCGTATGCCATTTATTGTTTGATGTGCCCATGTGGTCTAAGATACGTCGGGAGTACCATCAATCCCGTAAAATTACGTATATTGGAGCACATGCGTGCCATCAGCAATTTAGATGAGTCATATCCTGTGGCACGACACTTTGACAAAATGCATAGTCGCAACAGGGATCTGTTGGCCTATTTTTGTCTAGATAGTGTCCCACCCTTACCCCGGGGGGGTGACCGCTTACAAAAATTACGGCGGCTTGAGTCACGATATATTATAGACCTACAGAGTAAGAGCCCTTATGGACTTAATACACATGAGGATTTAGCAGTCCATTTAGGTTACTAATACTGTGTAAATATCGTAAATCACTGAATCTTGAAATAACAAATGAATTGGTCTTGTGCTTCTGATGTGTTCTTTCTTTTTCTCTTTGTTTCTTCTTTTCTTTTCTTTTCACTTTAAAAATCTTTTCTATTTTTCATCAGAGCATTGTGTGTTTCATAAACTGCCTTTTTAACTAGTGTGTGTGTATGTAATCATGTCAGCAAAAATTGGTGGCACAACGTAAGCCCATCTGAGGGCAAAATTATATGTGGTTAAAATTTATGCCCATTCAGGGCTAGAGTAAATGGTTTGTAGATTGCCAAATATGTATTTGACGCTCTCATATCCATAACAACAAGAAAAGCGAGTGATATATATCTTTGTCGTTTTTCACTGTAAAAAGTACTCCTAAGATGGTGCTCATTGTAGCACACGAGTAGTCCTTTGTTGTTGTTCATGCCATCATTATGACGATTACATTGTATCTGTTTTAAAAGCAATGGCGGCGCGTTCCAAGTTGCAATTGACGAAGGCTCATCGCCGAAACGCGTCTTGTGTGTGCTGGTTGCCAAATAAAGAAGTTTTGGCTTTGTACCCCCCTGTGAGTGCTGCTTCTAATTTCGCAGGACTGCGTGTTGGATTTTGTAGCGACAATATATATATATATATATATATATATATATATATATATATATATATATATATATATATATATATATATATATATAACACCCTCAATTACACTTTAGTGGGCAGTTAAGCAAAAAGTAAGTTTCCTTTCTAGATCTTAAAGTATTCATTGCAGAGGGTATTTGCACATCGCTATTTAGGAAGTAGACTGCCGGTAACTCCATATTAGAAGCCTCAAATAGCCATCATAAAAGCCTAAAAGACAGCATACCATATGGTGAGCTTCTACACATAAAAAGGTGTGGTAAATAAATAATTAATTAACGGTTCTATTTTTTAATACAGTGAATGAAACAGATAGCTCAATAAATAAGAGTCAGGATTCGAGGTATCTTGAGTCTACAGGCTTTTAATCAGGCATAAAGGACAGGAACAGGACAGCCTGTACGGGAATAGAATGAAGGCAGCTGCCGGGGAATGGAAATCGGGGCTTGGACTTGCATGGACAACTTTCAGTAACAGTTCACAGTATATATATCAAAACAATTGCATTACATTCAATACAGTAGGCGTAGCAGTAGGCGTTTCTTGTAGCAGTCACGAAAGATAAGGGCAAAATGATGTAACAAGAAGGCGTGTACAGGGCGTATACATAGACATGTGATGTAAACGTAACAGAGGTGTCATAAACGGGGCGGAAACATGGAGGGGGCTACCTGAGCAGCTGGGACCTTTAACCTAGTGGTGCGCGCAAACGGGCAATGACGTGTTACCAGGGAGAACTGGGGGCTATGACTTCTGCGCTAGAAGAGGAGACTAAAGTCTGGAGTGTCAGAGCGACATGTACCTAAGACATATCTGGTATCTGGTGTTTGGAGTACATATTGATAGAATCCAAAAGTTATCGGGGCAAAGGCTACTAGACACTAAGACTGGTGCGTGCATAACTTTACATGTATTGCGTGTACGAGGAATATTCTATGAATATTAATACAGTATTTCTCTTACATGGAGACATAAAGGCTAGACCATGACGGAAACTATTGATGCGGTGCAGTAGCTTAGGAATGCAGAGAAGGAGGGCTGGACTGATAACTAGAAGCATAACATACTCTTGGCAGACTGGCAGGCAGAGCCAGGCCGAGCCGGGCACTGTGAGGCAGAAAGTAAGCGAAGGGTCAGGGATGCAGGTGGGGGCTGTATCGCTCCTCGGAGAGGATTCAGGAGACAGGAGCTGAATCTGGTGTCCGGGCCCTTTTGAGGCCTAGAAACGGGGACAATTCAATGGGTTAATGTGCACACTGTAAAATGTAGCAACGTAGGTTTACATAAGCCTAATATTCGTTGCTTTCACGAGAACTGGAAACTGGAATACTAGAGATGGACACAACTGTAATTGCGTCTTTAATCGCACATAGGGGGATATACATGCATATCGATCATGCACATATAGCATAATATGGGGAACACGTAGGCACATACAACATGGCAAAATTTACTTTTCCACATTCCCTCCTTGTGCCCTACGTTTCCATCAGGAAACATCAATATTCATGATACCATCTATCATTTCATATAGCATCATTTGCTCGTCTCGATTTGTCTTGGAACGAGATTTAGGACTAGGAATACAAGAGGTAGCACACATGCCGCAAATCGCAGGGCCACATTGTATACAGAGGCCGCAACTGAATATGATCATTACTGCAATACCTAGGAATGACAATACTTTCCATCCCCAGGCAGATATGATACTCCAAAGCCAACCGGACCATGTCCAGGTGCCTGGATTCTGGTGTAACTGATGGGCAATTTTATGAAGTCTGGTTATAGCTGAATAAACAGACGGCGCGTTATTAGGAATGAAAATGCAGCAACTAGATCCGATGACTCTACATGCTCCTCCTCTATCGGCCGGGATGACGTCAAGAACGAGACGATTTTGGAGCACGACAAATCTCATAGCAGATTGCTCTTCAGTTAAGTTACCTAGAGCAGAAGTAGTCTCATTTACTACAGCTTCAAGGGTTCTGGTTAACCTACGTATTAACTTACTATTCTGGATAGGTCCTATAAAAAAGAAGAAACCTTTATTGAAGTCTTGATACTGTTCTAGAGTAGTTTCAGTTTGATCGACAATCGGGGACTCGATCTCCCTTCTATGTCTGGTGTGCACTAGATGTGTGTTTCTGTGATAATCGGATGGGGCTAGAAAAACTGGTGGCAGTAGGAAGGCAATATAACATGTTCCATCCCAATCGAGGGGCAGACGAACATATGCGGTCTGACCACAAACAAAATAAGAATGACGTGAGGCTTTGAAGATAGATTTCCCAATGTCACTATACTCGACAATAATAGTACAATCACTATGTCCTACATGTGCGGAACCATTCTTTCTGACACATAATTCGCCTTTGACTGGTAGTACTGAAATAGCAGGCAAATCTGGAGTAGTATCGGACTGAACATTCAGGACCATGAAATTCGAAGAATAATTACCTAAATCATACACTTCATTTTCTAGATCTAACCCTGTTCTATGGGAAAGACCCTGCTTGTCTGGAAAACATGTTCTATTCAGAAGGGACATATCATTGGAGGATGACGTTAACGTGGACCATGCTCCACACGAACCATTATGTGAAAACGGATAAGGAAAGAGTGGCAGAACTCCCTTCGGTGTCTGGAAAGGGGGGAGTCGACCACACACCCAACAATTAGTGGCATTGCTGGTCTGGTGTGAATAATGTAACATTCGGATGAATGTGTTATTACGCATAGCGAGACGATAGGATAGCTCGTGAGGAGGCAGATCACTAAATGTGTGCTCTACTGTAGCATTAGAAAACATATGTACATGTGAAATTGGAAAACATAAATGTAATGCATAACTTGTGCAGGTAACCATAAGACTCAAAAATAATAGAAAACATAGAACAATAATACATCTTTTAGAGTTTCGACTAACTCTCTCACTGTGGGGGTCTATCTCATACATGTCAGGAACCTGTCTAACCGTTTCACCCGAGAGGGACTTAGACAATTAAACTGGCTGACTTATTTTACTAGACCGGAGTTTCTCTTTATACTCCTGCTGCGGAGTTTTCTCTAACAGGGGAGGCTTGAGTTCAGAGTCTGTTTTTAGGCAGTCTTTAGGAATAAGGCAGTCCTTAGCAAAAGTATTTTCTCGTAATCCATGGAACTTCTTTATATGGCTCAGGTGGACCCACCCCTTCCTGCCTTCAAGTTTAACCGCGGTCCTTGTTGTTAGCAAGATTATGCGAGGCTCCTTCCAGCGGGGCTCCAGCGGACTTGAACGATCAAAATTTCGGACGAATACGTGATCACCGGGAACGACCTCATGCGGTTTCACCTCGGTGTGGTCTGGAAATGCGGCGGCAACCTGTGAACGACAAGAGTGTAGGGCAGACATCAAGGAAGCTAGGTAATCTGTCAGCATATTACTGGAAACATCTGTAATACTGCGGGGTCTAGGTGTACCCCACATGTTTGGGGGGCGTCCGAATACGACCTCATACGGGGACAGACCTGATCTAGAATGTGCAACCATCCTCATATAGAACAGAGCAACTGGCAGAGCTACTAGCCAGTCTACACCTTTTTCTCTACATACTTTTGCTATGCGGATTTTCAAAGTTTGATTATGTCTCTCTACGAGACCGGCTGCTTCAGGATGGAGTACACAATGGAACTTCCACTGGTACCCTAACAGAAGGGAAACATGTTTCATGAGCTCAGATGAGAATGGCTGGCCGTTATCTGAATACACGACCCTAGGGAGTCCATAGCGGGGAAAGAACTCACGAACCAACTGCCTGGCAGTGGTCGCGGCTGTATAATCTGGAACTGGATATGCTTCTGTCCACCTGGACAAAGCACATACAACTACGAGGACATACTTGAAACCTCGACATCGCTCCATCTGAATATAATCCATCTGGAGGACTTCAAAAGGGTGGTCAGGAGGTTGGAATCCACCTTGTTCCACCGGGACACTTTTACCTGGGTTGAACTGACAACATATCATGCAGGTACGGACTTTCTGCTTGGCTGCAGCTCGTAAATGCTTGTTGAACCAAAGGTTCTGAATACTGTCTAACATAGCTTTTTCTCCTAGATATGCTGGACTATGTGCGGTATTAATAATGACTTGAACCATAGAGTCGGGGAGAAACCATGTGGCTTTTCCCTTCGTCAACCATCCTTGATCTGTCTGGACCCCTCCTTGTTCGGACCATTTCTTGATTTCTTCAGGAGTAGCATGTAACTGTATGTCTATGACATCTTGTGTAGGGTCCTTAACTGTCATACAAGTAGTCTGATCTTGAGTGAATGTCTGTGTCGTGTTAACTGGAATGTCTGGAATCTGAGCTGTAAGCTTGGCTGTTCGATCTGCTAGATCGTTACCTTGGGAAATTATGTCAGTGACTTTCGTATGTGCCTTGCACTTCATGATAGCGATAGCTGTCGGTAAATGTATTGCATCTAACAGAGCTTGAATGAGGAGACCATGCTGAATCTTGGTTCCATGAGAAGTCATAAAACCTCGTTCTTGCCAGAGCACTCCAAAGTCGTGTACGACTCCGAATGCATAACGTGAATCTGTGTATATGTTTACTTTCAGGTTCTTGGCACGTATGCAGGCTTGGGTCAGAGCTACCAGCTCTGCTGCTTGAGCAGACAGGGTGTCAATACGATGTGTTTCTATAACTTCGGTGTCAGTAGTCACTGCATACGCGGCTACTAGTTCTCCTGCACTCGTTCTCATACATGAACCATCCACATAAAGTGTCAGGTCAGGATCAGGTAATGCAATATCTGTCAAGTCTTGTCTTGGCTTTGTCATAGTGTTAACAACTTCCACACAGTCATGTGTGGCAGGATTTGAAGTAACTGACGGTAACAGTGTAGCAGGATTTAGAATGTTGCAGCGTCTGATTTCTATGTGTGGCTGGAACAGTGTAAGTTCATAACCTGTTAAACGTGCAATTGTCAAGTGCTGAGTCTGTGTTCGGTTTAAAAGAACTTCCACGGAGTGTGGAACTTGTACTGTCAGGGAATGTCCTAACACTATAGAATCACTTTGTCTGATAGCTAGAGCTGTGGCTGCAACTGACTTGAGGCACGCAGGCAGAGCCTGGGCCACTGGATCTAATGTGCTCGAAAAATAAGCACAGGGCTTGTATTGTCCTGCTTGATCTTGTGTGAGAACAGATAATGCAGTACCATCACGTTCTGTAACAAAAAGTGTAAAAGGCTTACTGTAGTTGGGTGTTGCTAGAACAGGTGCTTGACATAAGGCTTTCTTTAATTCATTGAAAACAAGTGTATGATCCTGGGTCCAAGGGAGGACAGTCGATACGGCTGCCTCCTGTGTCGTTAACTGTATCAGTGGCTTGGCTAGAAATGCATACTGAGGAATCCATTGTCTGCAGTAAGAAGTAAGGCCGATAAAAGCTCGTACCTCCTTCTGTGTCTTGGGCTGTGGAAGACTCGCTATTAACTGGATACGGTCAGGTGTCAACTGCCTACCCCACTTGGACAGCAAGTGTCCCAAGTATACCACTTGCTGGACACAGAATTGTAATTTGGAAGGGGACACCTTGTGCCCCTGCTCGGCCAGGAAATGCAGAACTGTAAGTGACGCACGCTCGCAGTCACGTTCAGAACGGGCTGTGATCAGTAGATCATCGACATACTGGAGCAGGGCAGTGTCAGTTGGCATGCGGATATTGTCTAGTTGTCTCTTAAGTGCTTGACTGTAAATACTAGGACTTTCTGTAAAACCTTGAGGAGCTCGTGTGAATTTATAGCTTCTTCCATTTAAACAGAAACCGAAAAGGTACTGGCTGTCTGGATGAATGGGGACACTGAAAAATGCATTCTTGAGATCGATAACTGTGAAAAATGTAGCTTCAGAATCAATGACTGTCAAAAGGGATGAAATATCTGGGACTACTGGATACTGAGGTATGATACATTTATTAAGCTCTCGAAGGTCAATCACTAATCGATATACTGGGGGTGCATTTGGATCAGTACGTTGCAGGACTGGAATGATAGGAGAATTACATACATTGGAGTCAGTTTCTACAACCACTCCTTGAGCAATAAGTTCATCAATAATTCTGGATAAGGCTGCTACAGCCTCAGATGGCAATTTGTACTGTCTGATTCGTGGTAAAACTATACCTTGCTTGAGAGTCACACGATGGGGTGTGATATGCATACAACCTACATCAGTTGGACCTTGCGCCCATAAATGCTGTGGTACATTCAATAATCTTGGATCAAAATCACGCAATACATATTGACCTTTAAAGTCTCTCAAAAACAAACGGACCCCTTCTGGGGAACAGCAAATAACTGCTCCTAATTCTTTTAATGTCTTGATGCCTAACAAATTTTCTGGACATGATTTCGTGAGTAACAAATCAGTGGTTCGGGACAAGGGACCAACTTCTAGAGTAACTGGTTTCGAAATTTCATTAACAATTGGCTTTCCTGAAAATCCAAGGGAAACATTTTTAGAGCCTGAGAGCGGAGCCCCTGGAACCTCGTCATGACTGATAGTAGTCCTACTTGCCCCTGTATCAATCAAAAACTTTCTGTCTTTCCCTAATACTTGACTGTGTACATAGGGACCCTCTTGATCTACAGGTATCTCGATGAGAGGCAAGCCTACCTCCCTCTCTAGGCTGTTTCATGAATACGGCTGATAATCTGGATACTCTGTCTGAGCATACTGGTACATCTGCGGTGTAACGTGCTGTGTGGCAGCTATAGGCTGCGGTGCTGTAACTGTCTGTTGTGCATTCTGTGGTGACTGAGAAGTCTGTGAAACTTGTTCTTGTCTAGGCGGACGTGGTCTCTCTTTAGTCTTACCAGTAGCTATGTTGTGTTTCAGAACTGCACACTCGTTTATAAAATGACCTGGCTGTTTACAGTAATTGCAAGACCCTTTAACGGGAGCTGTAGGATGACTGGCTTGATTCGGACCCCTCTTCTGACTGTCTTGTGGAACAGATTGTGCAACTAATACTTTCATTTTCGTGTCTTTCATACGTCTTCTTTCGTGTTCTTGCTCTTCCCTTATTCTGTTCTGGTGATACTGGAGCATTTGAAGCATTTGTGACGGAGTATTAGCTTGCCAGGTACTTTCGACTTTCAATACTCGATTTTTAACTTGTGGACTCGAATTCTCGACTAGTTTGGTAACAAAAAGATGAGGGTACGATTCACTACTTGTTTTCAGACCACTGTTAATAATAAAACATTTTTCGAATCTAGAATAAAAATCACTAGTGTCTTCATCCTGTTTCTGTTTACAGGCTGAGATTGCATCCCAGTCTTCCTTTTTCGTGGCTAGTAATCTTGGCAAAACTTGTATCAATAACTCGGGTAATTCTTTAACTTTACCCCCAAGACCGGTACCTGGTACTCGTGAATTTTCTTCAGCTTCTAGAGCTGTCCAATCTATCTTTTTCTCTCCCACCTCCCATTTTTTTTCCTTGAGTTTTTCATATACCCCTGCGGGCAACAGAACTTTTAACATTTTAATGATATCAGGATACGTGTATTCTCCCATACGGAGCATGTCTTTTAATTCACGGTGGAACCCTGCTGGGTCTTTATCGTGACAGGGAATTAACTTTTTCATCTCTAAGAGTTCCATCTTTGTGATAGGGGTGTAAACAAATACTCGTTCTAGTTCACCACCCGCTGTCCTAACTGGGTGTACTTCTCGTAACGGATGCTGTCTATCTATGCAAAATGATTTACTTTCTGGGGGTGAAACATGAACAAAATGTGGATTTAAAAACGTTCGATATTTGTGGCGCTGTTCTAGAATGATACTAATTAAATCAGTACCTAAACCTCTCCATCTATACTGGAGTAACTCGTTCAATACATCATGTAACGGACCTGGATCAGAATGCTGTCCCTCATACAGTGTAATGAGGTGCTGGATCATATACATACCCACCAGTCGCTGCTCGGCTGGGGGCAGTTTCAGAAACATTTGTGCCACTATTTCGTCTGGAAAAGTGGTAGAATCAGTAGTCCACCGGACTGCTGATCGGGCTAATTCTTGTTCATGCATGGTACTAAGCTCACTATAACCTATTCCTGATTTCAGAATGTGATCGGTAGCTTGGAATACTTGCTCAAGAGAACCTTGTTCTGGTGCTGGAGGAGGGAAAACTTTCTTGTATTCTAGGCGTGAATGTCGGTCGGGAAGTCTAGTTCTACCTACATACGCTATTCTGGAGGGATTCTCGTCGTCTACCTCTTCAGTAGGAGAGTCGTCTTCTTTCTCGGTTACTTGTGCTGCTTCTCGTTTCTCGTGTAACTTTATTATTTCCCTACGGATTTTCTTGTACATACTCTCTATACAGTTCTGTGTCTTGTGTCTTCCCTCGGCTATATGGTCACTCCACCTGGTCAGAACTTTCATTTCTTCCGGATCTTTATCCGGATAATCTTGTTCTCTTATTAAACAATTTATTAGAAACTTTAAAAGCATGAGCTGAGTCTCGACTTTTCTTTGAATCATGGCGTCGCGAACACTTTCTGGATCTACTCCTGTACGGATAAAACGATATGTTCTGTCTAGATATTCTTTCATATTGGGCAGGGTGTCCAAATATTCGGTCACCCGTCTTACACGCAATGAATATATGACCATATTACCATCGCCTGAAACTGGATCATAACGGCATTCAGTAAGTGCTCGCTTGATATCTGTAAATGTCTGAATTTTTGGCGAACGCTGTAACGCTCGTTCATGTAGCTCAAGTATCGTCATACATCTGTGTTGAGGCGGGGTTCCAGGAGGACTTCCCCCCGTGGCCCCTAGACTAGAATCGTCGGTGTGTACTGTACGTGCTGGTAGAGTGACTGATGTAGCGGGTACATGTACTGTAGGCTGGACCGGGGGTGCCGTAACAGATGCTGCAACGGGTGCCCCGGTGGCTGGAGGAACAGGAATTACATTATTTACGGGAGCTGGCGGAACAGGATTCGCATACGCTGGGACTGTGTCGTCCAAATAGGACGAGAGAAAAATATCAGCTGCGGTCGGTTTGTGACGTAGCTTAATCGGAACCAAGGGCGGCGGAAAATTACATGGTGCTTTCGGGGTTGCTTTTGGCAAGCCCTCGGCAAGAAGAGGATACATACCCTTAATAAGGGCATTTCTCTGTCTGTCTGACTGTTCGGTTTTAACTCGTTCACCTACTTCGATTAATTCCCTTTCTTGGGCTCTTTCTGAGGATTCCCTACTTAATTCTGTTTTTCTGATTTCTTTTTCGGTTCTTCTATGAGATTATTTGCGCCATAACTCGATGGCATCTTTCTGGGACTGTCTGGATTTCTTTTTCCATAATGCTTCTTCTACTCTCATGATGCACTCGGCATCCCACGTACCTGATACGGGCCATCTATATTTCTCTTCTAATTCCTTGGTGTAGTCCACCCATAAGTCTAGATATAATATGGCACTTAAGCCATGCTTATGATACATAAAATGACCTGGACTGTCCCTAGGCGGGACAGGAACTGCTTCCTCTAATAACCCTTTTCTGGTTTTTAACTGACGTAACTTGGAGAATAGAGGCATTGTCTAGGCTGGAATCTGGACACAATACAATACACGATAAACACAATAATGACTGAAAAAACAAATCATTCATACCACGACATTGAAAACACATTAAACGACATTTAAAATAACAGTTCGGGCAGAATATTACCTGATATACTGAGAACAGAACACATGAATTTCTCGAGAACGGAACTTACTAGAATTACTAGATGCACTGCTAAACAGTACGAAACTTACCGGTCCCATAAAGAGACACGTCAGGACCCGCATCCACCTAGGTGGACACTTCGTGTTGGATCTGTGTACCCAAACCGACGGACCAGAGACAAATTAATTGACCCTGTCTAGATACTACCCCAGCAACGGTACTCACCGGGCAGCAAGAACGGAAGGCCTCGGACTGGACTGGACTGCTACGACGACGGACTACGAACTTCGGACTTCAGTTACAGGTGGGCCTCCGGATACCTCGGACCTTGGACTCTCGGCTTGGGCTCTGGTCGGGACTCGCCGCGTTCCTCACCGCCTCGTCTGGATGCTGGACCGCAACCTCCGTCTCCTCCGTGGGCCTGAGGGATACTTGAAGCAGAAATATCTGCACGTGCACGGTATGGTTCCGTCACGGCTGCAGAGGATCAGGGGGCCTGCGTGGCTTCACCGGCGCGTGGGGAAAGGGCAAGTCCCTATTCGGGCGCCATTATGTGGTAAATAAATAATTAATTACCGGTTCTATTTTTTAATACAGTGAATGAAACAGATAGCTCAATAAATAAGAGTCAGGATTCGAGGTATCTTGAGTCTGCAGGCTTTTAATCAGGCATAAAGGACAGGAACAGGACAGCCTGTACGGGAATAGAATGAAGGCAGCTGCCGGGGAATGGAAATCGGGGCTTGGACTTGCATGGACAACTTTCAGTAACAGTTCACAGTATATATATCAAAACAATTGCATTACATTCAATACAGTAGGCGTAGCAGTAGGCGTTTCTTGTAGCAGTCGCGAAAGATAAGGGCAAAATGATGTAACAAGAAGGCGTGTACAGGGCGTATACATAGACATGTGATGTAAACGTAAAAGAAGTGTCATAAACGGGGCGGAAACATGGAGGGGGCTACCTGAGCAGCTGGGACCTTTAACCTAGTGGTGCGCGCAAACGGGCAATGACGTGTTACCAGGGAGAACTGGGGGCTATGACTTCTGCGCTAGAAGAGGAGACTAAAGTCTGGAGTGTCAGAGCGACATGTACCTAAGACATATCTGGTATCTGGTGTTTGGAGTACATATTGATAGAATCCAAAAGTTATCGGGGCAAAGGCTACTAGACACTAAGACTGGTGCGTGCATAACTTTACATGTATTGCGTGTACGAGGAATATTCTATGAATATTAATACAGTATTTCTCTTACATGGAGACATAAAGGCTAGACCATGACGGAAACTATTGATGCGGTGCAGTAGCTTAGGAATGCAGAGAAGGAGGGCTGGACTGATAACTAGAAGCATAACATACTCTTGGCAGACTGGCAGGCAGAGCCAGGCCGAGCCGGGCACTGTGAGGCAGAAAGTAAGCGAAGGGTCAGGGATGCAGGTGGGGGCTGTATCGCTCCTCGGAGAGGGTTCAGGAGACAGGAGCTGAATCTGGTGTCCGGGCCCTTTTGAGGCCTAGAAACGGGGACAATTCAATGGGTTAACGTGCAGACTGTAAAATGTAGCAACGTAGGTTTACATAAGCCTAATATTCGTTGCTTTCACGAGAACTGGAAACTGGCATACTAGAGATGGACACAACTGTAATTGCGTCTTTAATCGCTCATAGGGGGATATACATGCATATCGATCATGCACATATAGCATAATATGGGGAACACGTAGGCACATACAACATGGCAAAATTTACTTTTCCACAAAGGAACTGCACTAATGTAGATGACTTTTACACTGCTGCATATGAAGCAATAGATAGATTCAAAGTGCGTGGCTATTGTCAGGAGTTACTGATCAAAACTCTAAATAGGGTTGAGAAAATACCTAGACACTGCCTACTAAAAGACAAAGTAAAGCCGACTATAAGGGAGAATGACACATGTTGATTTATTACCACCTTTTCGAATGAGGCAGGGACTTTAAGAAGAATTTTGTGCCGTAATTGGCATATTTTGAAAACTGACCAGATAATAGGAATGACATTACCTGACTATCCGCAGATAACATTTAGACAGAGTCAGTCTTTGAGAGATGAACTAGTCAAGAGTCATTACGAACCAGTTCCATTTGTCCCAAGGATTAGTAAAGTCACTGGATTTTTCCCTTGCTCTAAATGCAAGGCTTGCAAAAATATTCCTAGAATTCTCTTGTACAAAATACCTGGGATGAAGGGTGTCAAAACGATAAACACGTTTTTAACATGTAACACCCCATATTGTGTATACTGCCTTTTATTGTCCAAGTACTAAACAGTATATTGGCAGCACTATACACCCAACGAAAAAAAGAATCTTAGAACACGCTAGAGCGATTGAGAATAAAGACTTTTCGTATCCTGTATCAAGGCACTTTGCTCAACATCACAATAGTGATAAGAATCTGTTAAAATTCTTCTGTTAAGATCATATCACTGCCAGTGATCGTGGTGGTTATAGAGAATTAAAACTTAGAAGGCTTGAGTCGAGGTTCATAATCGACATGCAAACAGTGATCTCTGAGGGCCTTAACAATGAAGAAGAACTGTCAATTAATTTGGGTTAATGTATGAGTCAAGAGGTTTAGAGTCACTGTATATGTTAATTTCTGGTCAAACAAATAATATTAATGAATAAGACAATGTCTGCTGTTTATGATATTATTTCTTTTAGAAATTGTAAATTGAATCATCTAGCACCATAGACAAATATTTATTAGAATTGTGTGATGAACTGAGTTCCATTTGGTAATTGGAATGAGCAGTGCAATACAGTAAGCCCATTCAGGGCTCAATTATGCAAGCCATAACTAGTACAAGGTTATAATTTAGAGATTAAATAATGAGGTTGAATGAATTATTTGAGGTATCTGAGAAAAGTAAGACATGTTCTTAACTGATTATAACCAATGATGGTTAAAGCAAATCACTAAAAATAATAATATGACTTGGTAAATATTGTTTTGTAAATATTTTTGGGTTCCTAAACACCAAACACAAGTCAAATGATTTTGTTTAAAAAAAAAAAAACAAGTGTTAAGATGGCGCTTGCTTAGTAATATGTATTTCGGGGAAGTCCTCTTTCTATGCCAATGAATTGTGTGCTGGAAACACTGTCAGCGAGAAAGTTTAAATGGCGATTGATTTAATGTGCACTTTGTACACAGTGGGAAAAAGGCGCGAAAAGCTGAAACGCGTCCTGTGCTTTTCTTGACAACCGATGCACGAATAAACAACTTTGTGAAAAAGTACCTCAGCAAGTGCGGCCCGTTCTTTTCCTTTTACCGGGGATCAAAGCTGGAGCTGAATATATATATATATATATATATATAGATATATATATATATATATATAGATATATATATATATATATATCAGTGAGCAAGGGCACGGACGTGCCCGAAACGCGTCTGATGACATCGTTTTTCACCCATGAGTTGATGAAATAAATAGCAATTTGAAGAAGCTTGCCTCTGGAGTGCTATTTTGCTGTCTGCGTGCCTTTCTGTGCGGTCAGCACATTTAAGACGGGCTGGATCTACATATATATATATATATATATATATATATATATATATATATATATATATATATATATATATATATATATATATATATATATATATATATATATATATATATATA
Organism: Lissotriton helveticus; assembly: GCF_964261635.1. Classification (NCBI taxonomy): domain Eukaryota; kingdom Metazoa; phylum Chordata; class Amphibia; order Caudata; family Salamandridae; genus Lissotriton; species Lissotriton helveticus. The sequence continues at coordinate 184,316,505 of NC_136061.1, read as the reverse complement.
TATATATATATATATATTACCTACTGGCGGTCGCCAGTAGGTAGTTCTAGTTAGGACCTAGTTTCCATAGGAAATCTGCAACATTCTATTGGGAATAACTTTGGCGTTGATGGACGGAATTGGCTGAATTTCTCCAAGAAAATGGCCAGCTCCGCTCCGCTCCTTCCCTGAAAGTTTGGGGGGAATTCGTCAAGCGGGGGCCGAGATAAAAGGGGGGTCCCAAAACGTGTTTTCCCCATGTTAATTTCCATAGGGCGGTTGGACTCACTTTTAGTCCGAACGGCTGAATGGATTTCCACCAAACTTGGCAAAATTGTAGGGACTGTTAGCCCGATGTGCCTTTGCTATGTCTCAAGTTATGTGCTCCAGTAGATTTTGAGTAATTTAGGTTCAAAAAAATATATATATCTATAAGCGCGCCACGGTACGCGCACCGGGGCGCGCACCGGGGCGCGCACCGGGGCGCGCACCAGCGCGCTACGCGAGTTCGCGAGCGGAAAGCTGATTGGCTCTCGGGTGTCTGTCAACATTCCAAACAGTCCGGAGCGGCCGCCATTTTGTGTCTCGGTAGGATCGAGACACAAGAGGTGGCAAAAACAAAGGGGGAAATGACCAAAAGGGGGCAGGGTAGACCCCCTAGGTTTGATATGGGGGCCATAAAAGGGCCCCGCGGGGCAAAAACATTTTTTATTTTTTTTTCGATTTACGCGGGGGGAGCACCCGGTACGCGCACCGGGGAGCGTACCGGGGAGCGTACCATGGAGAAAAAAGAATGACAGAGTTTTTAAAAAATGTAGCTTTTTTTTATAAATTGGAGGTAGTTCTAAAAATAACTGTTTTTTATTCTTTTTGTTGTTTTATATTTTTTTATTGTTTTTTTGAATTTTTTTACTTTTTTGGGCTTTTATGAACAATTTTATATTTTTTTTGTAGTTTTTATGGGGACAAACAAAAAACAGGGAATTGTAAACGGCTCAACTGGAGCAAAAAAAATCAGAAAAAAATTAAGGTTTCTTTCTGCAGTTGTGGTTGTCTCCAGCACGGTTGATGAGTTTGATGCTTTGCTCACCATAGGAAATTGTAGTCCCGCAAAATATACAAACTATTTTGTAATCTCCAAACTGGCGTTGGATGTTTGGGACCATCTCCCTTGTCTCTGGACCCGATGGAGTGGGTTGTTTACTTTTGGAGGTGCTCGGAGAAGATTGGGGAGGGTTTCTGGTCAGTTCTCTGACCTCTGCCGCAGCATAGTTGTTAGGGTGCCTGCGTTGCATGTGGCGAAGCATTGTATGGTTCCAAATGAATATTTTTGGGCAGGGTTCCCCCTGGAAAGTACAGTGCCACAGATGAGACATGTCACCTTTGGCGCATTGACTTTCTTTTGGTCCTTTGGGATTTTAAAAAACTCCCACACAAAGTGCTCCTTAGGTTTATAGGGGTTATTATCTTCAGGCAGGAACTGCCTCTCCTCCTCCTCCTCTTCTTCTTCTTCTTCATCACCAATGTGGTGTTGTGGTGGTCCTTGTGGTGGTGGTGGTGCAGATGCTCCTGCTGCTGCTGCTACTGTAGCCATTTCTCAATGAATAGAAGCAGGTCTTCCTCACTCAAAGAACAAAGTTTGGAAAACAAAACTGTTCTGAACCAATGAAAAGTGTTATTTTCAGGTCACATGACCCGACGCGCTTACGCTACGCGCCCGGGGTGCGCACCGGGGCGCGTAGCGTAAGCGCGTCGGGGCGCGCCCAGGGGCGCTTACGTTGCGCGATCGTATGCGCTCGGGCGCTTCCGGGTGCGCTTACGACGTGCGTCATAAGACGCATCACGCGGCTACGCGATACGTCACGATGATGTTTTAATTCGCGGCAATAGCAGGAGCGCACCAAGGCAAAAAAATTTTTTTTTTAAAAAGGGAAAAATATACATTAAACAAATAGTATTACATAAATATACATTATAAAATTCATTATAAACAATATTATATTTCATAGCTATAGAGATTTGCTATTAAAAAAACCTTTGAAATTCACTGGAAAAAACATAGGTTTGAGGCCCTATATATAGTTAGGAATTAGCATTTACAAAACCTATGAAATTCACTGAAAAAATCAAAAGTTTCACACCAGTTATAGTTCGGAATTAGCATTTAAAACACCTATTAAATTCACTGAAAAAAACCATAGGTTTCACACCAGTTATAGTTAGGAATTAGCATTTAAAAAACCTATTAAATTCACTGAAAAAACCACCAGTTATAGTTAGCTGGAAATTTTACTGACATAAAACCATTGAAATTCCCACGTTATAGTTAGTTGGACTCACTATAACTCGCGCGCCCGCAATGCACTGCTGATGATGTCACATATTACATCATTCATGACATGGTTAGTGACATCACTGATGACATCACTGATGACATCTCAAATGACATCACTGATGACATCTCAAATGACATCACTGATGACATCACTGATGACATCTCAAATGACATCACTGATGACATCATCCATGTGATAATACAATACACCTCCTCACACTCTAATCTAACACATGATACACCTAGTCTTAAATACAAACTACCATTCCTGAAACCATTGACACAGTAAAACCACTTACCACATACGCACTCACTGATTTCTAGGTCTACACACACATCCACTCATTCACCCATACAATCTTTCATACATACAGTCACTCATCAATACAAGACCAACATATGCACTCATACACCTATACGAACTCACACACTGCCACTCATCCATGGAGTTACTCATACACCTAGTCAGTCATGTAAAGAATCAATCACACTCCCATTTCCACAACTATACAGTTATACACACAAAACCTTGTTTATTTAAACATAGACTAACACATACTTACTGTCTTTTACAATCACTGATACAAGTACATATTGATAGATACAGTCACTTATGCAATCACAGGCTGTTATATATAGTCATTTATATAGGACAACTCTCACATGCAGCAGCTTACACAACAACAAACATAATGATGTACACATTCAGACAGTTTAGTCACTAACCCATGCATTCACTAAGACACATTTAATCACTCACTCATACAGTCAGTCACGCACCTACTAAATCTTTCATCCAGACACTCATACATACACTCACTATGTAAAACATATTTTAACTTTACAGAAACACACAGAAACTGGATGATGTCATCAGTGATGTCATCAGTGATGTCAATTGAGATGTCATCAGTGATGTCATCAGTGATGTCACTAACCATGTCATGAATGATGTAATATGTGACCTCATCAGCAGTGCATTGCGGGCACGCGAGTTATAGTGAGTCCAACTAACTATAACGTGGGAATTTCAATGGTTTTAGGTCAGTAAAATTTCCAGCTAACTATAACTGGTGTGAAACCTATGGTTTTTTCAGTGAATATATATATATATTTATATATATATATATATATATATATATATATATATATATATATATACACACACACACACACACACAAACACACACAAAGGATGTCCTAGATGTATGGAAAGGGCAATTTGCTGTGTTTGTGGTCTGTGATTTCTTTTTTCAATTAATCAATCAATTCAACTTTATTCGGTTTCAGAAAATTAAAAACCATAAAAGTTTTCATCACATAAAAATTACATTAAAAAATGACATGTTTTCCATCTCAGGTAAAACACATTCTGCACAATCCATGAAAATCAATTATATAAAATGCAGATTTCATATACCACTAAACACTGACCATTAACTATAAACCTGCCAACAGAATTGCACTATCCCAAGCCTTTGAATGAGTTTAAAAACAAATTTAAACCCTAACACATATTAATATTTAATCAAGACAGGCACTAGATTTTACCACGGGTTTCAGGTAACCAAGAACAAAAAAGATACACTCATCCTTCAACAGTTGTAAATACAGGAAATCTGGACGAGCCTGTTTAAAATTCGTCCTCTTCAAGATCTGCATAATAAAAGACTTCCGGGGGACCTCGTAAAATCTACAGAATAATACAAAGTGTAGCAAATTCTGTGGAGACTCCGTCGCAGTCACCGGGTGCTAACACTAGCCCTCTACTGCTTCCTCTTGGAATGGCAAGCAGGAGGTGAAAAAGATCCAGCCGAAACCTGGTCAATAAAAAGCTTTCATAGATAGTAAAAAACCCCAGGAGGCAAGGCTCAGTTGATAATGTTGACTTTAACATTATATGTTTACGTACACTGGGTTTACACAATTCCAGCTCTTCCCTTTCCAGTTTCCTGAAACTGCCAAAAGACTCCCTTATTATCCCCAGGTCCTGTTTAGTTATTAGATCAGGCTTGGTGTACAAATTGCCTCAGCCTAACCTTTCAAAACTGCCCTTGATATATCTGAGCCATGGGATGCCGGGCGCATGATCAAGGGACATACACACTTTTAAAATCATGTGACTCAGGGTGAATTCCTTATTCAACCAAGTTTTTAACCAAAACATTAACGGACGGAGGGCCAGAATATCGGTTAAAAAGGCACCCCAAGTTCTTCGTGTACCACCCTATTAGATGTGCCACGAGGAACACCCAGTAAACGTTTCAAATAACTGTTCTCGATTACCTGAAGATCATCTGTGGAGACATGCCCCCATATTTTGCTTCAATAGGAAGCTATTGCCATACTCTTTGCTTGATAAATCTTCAACAGGGCTGCAATAGGTATCTTTCCTAACTTAGATGCAAAGTTGAAAATGGCTGCATTCACGTGTGTCAAATCTCCCTTTTTTCTTTGTATAAGAAGGCCCCATTTTCCACGCGCATCCAAGTTGACCCCCAAATATGAGAAGACGTCAGTACGTGGTACTTTGGCCAAACCAACCCTAAATTGAAACAATGTTTGGGAGCGTATCAACCGCTTGCATAAGGAAAGATTTCGAATCATTGATGGATAGGTCCCGATCGGCCATGAAAGCGGAAAAGGCATCAAGTAGGGTTTGTAGCCCCCTCGCAGACCTAGATATGAGGACTGTGTCATCCGCATAAAGTAACACAGGGAGGCTACGTCGGTCTACGTGCGGGATAGTAAACCCCTGTAGACAGAAGGGCTTTGTCTAAATCATTAATATATAAATTGAACAAAAAGGGGGCCAAAATACACCCTTGGCGAGCACCTCTTTCGATATCAAAATCGTGAGACACATGTAGGGCTTGAGAGAATCTAACATTTGTCTGGTTGCGCGCTGGAGATCTTCTAGAAAGTGAACAATGTTACAGGTGCCCCTATATCTTTTATGGACTGCCACAGTTTGATCCTATTCACGCAATCAAACGCAGAGGATAAGTCCATGAAAGCTAAATAGATAGTACCAGGGCATGCAACTGTATACTTGCTAAGGATTATTATGAGGTTAGGACACTGGGCCACGGTAGACCTGCCAGGGCGGAACCCATATTGGACATGTGATGAAATATCATGTTCCTCCATCCAGCTGGTCAATCTGTTTAAAAGCATACGGCCCACCACCTTAACCACCGAATCCAACAGCGATATTAATCTGTAACAATGTGTATTATCATGATCCCCCTTCTTGAAGACTGGCACGATGGTCGAGGTGGCCCAAGACTCGACTTACCGCCGCATTAATTACGACGGTAACAATCGGGGCTTAAAACAGAGGATCAGATTTAAAGAGATCCGGGGGAATACCGTCAGGGCCCGGGGCTTTGTTGCTGGTCGGCCCTACAATGCCTTGCTCAATCTCCTACAACCCAAAAGTCAATGTGGTGGGAACTGTCTCTCTGCCTGACTCACAGATCAGCTCAGGGGGACTCTCAAACATCACTGTAAAATACGACACCCATTCATTCTCCGTGATATGTGCACATATGGCGCTACCTTCGGCATGCTTAAGGAAGGTGCTGTTGATAATTCTTGAAAATCTAGAGCTATTTTTCAGAGTACTAGCCTCGATCAGCTCCCGCCAAGCCTCTTCCTTCAAAGTAGACTTGTGTTTAGCCAATTTCATCTTGTAGACTTTACGGCAAACTTTAGCCAGAGCCTGATTTCTTGGACTCCTATTAAGGCCTGCCCGCAACATTCTTGCCGCCTTCGAGCATGAGGAAACAAACCACCAAGGGGTGGAGGAAACTATTTTGAGAGCCACAATGTCATTGATTCTGTGTATGTTTAGAATGTGTTTTTGGCAAGCTGTATATGAAAAACATATATAAAAAAAAGAAACAAAGATCTGTGTGACAGTATTTGATGTATGATTTTGAATATATCAAGCCATGATTTTTGTGTCGTGTTGTAGCTATTCGAAAGGTTTTTTTCTTCTTTTTTTATTTGATGATGAGGGATGATTAAGAGTACTGCACAACCACTCCCTCTTTCTCGTTTTTTGTTGGATAAGGAGATCATGTCCTAGACCCCTTGACACGGATGCTGACAGTGGAACATCATACTCAGTTATTTTACATGGGAATTGTGATACCCAACAAAACACATTGTAGCTCATAACGTTACTCCATCCACAGCAATGCCCCAGGCCACACACAAGGGACAAATGAAAGCTCTCTTCCTGGTTCAACAATCACTCTGTCGCCAGGGCAGTGGTGGTGGGCCATACATGTTTTGAGGGTCAGGACTGGAATCTCTCACTTCCAATAGTTGTCAGCCAATGGCATTGTACAATCCAATACACCAAACTGAAATGTGTTGCAAAGATTACAATATAAAGAAATACACTGTTTTTAAAGCTGAAGACGCCATCATATATATACCCGACTCTGAGCCAAGCAACAGCAGACCCTTCCATCTTCCTCCCTCTCTTAAACGGCCAAAAGGTCAGCGCTGCTGGTGGTGACCATACAGCGGGCAGGTATAATCCAAATGCAAAAAATATATATATCGTTTTCAAGCACACCTCAAAGCCATTTGTTTGGATTTTTTTAACTTTTAAAGCGCAGAAGCATGCCAAGCAGGAAGGGCCAACTGCCTGTCTCCAACCACAACATAGGTTCCCAACAGCAAGGAAACCGGCCTACACTGTGTAGCCCACCAGGAAAACACCCAGTGCCCGGCAACAGTAGTCCAGATCAGAATATAAAACACCACTATATTTTTGACATTTGTAAATTCTTCACAGATCATCCGCTGTATTGTAAAATACACGCTGAGCACAGTACCCCAACAGCAAGCTCGCAAGGGGGTTAAAGCAAGCACAATACAACACCCTCGGGTCCTGTCCTGCACTGCTCTTTTTTGGCTAGGATTGTGCTATACAAACACCACATAAATACATACGTGTTTTGAGATACTATTGTCTCAACCCTAAGGATGGTGATTTCAGTCATCTACACTTTTAGAATTACTGCAGCACAGCATGAGGGGAGCATGAGACTTATTTCACTAAACCAGGCCCCATCCACTCTTCAGTTAGGTCAGTAGCAACTGACCCTCAGGACATTACATGTGATGTCACATCAAGAATCTTAGCAATCTAGAGGTCTGGTAACTCTGCACTATGGTATAAGACATACTGAAGCTAGTGTTTTGGCTAAGCAAGAGTCCTCATTTTACATTACAAAGTTCAGACAGTCACGTATTCACAAAGTCGCAAATACAAGCTGTTGAGCAAATATGGAGACTTCATCTAGAAGAAACGGGGCATCTGTGCCCAAGATACACAAAATTAAAAACAACTTCCTTCACAGTATTAGTTCTATACACATCTATCTTAGTTCAACTACGAGCCTACACCATGACCCTTCTAAACCCATTCTGGGGATCTACAAATGCTCCTGGGCAGTTTTTATTTCCCTCTTGGTACAGCTAGCCTCTGAATGGTTATATGTGGGCCCACTCTCAACCAGGGTGACTGCGAGGAGTGATCCCCCACATGCACTAACACACACTCACACTCAATTCTAGGATATTATGGCTCTTAAGTCACACCCCAAACAGAAAACGGGAGCAGAGGCAAGTTACTAGAAGACAAATTCCTTTAAGTATTGTAAAGCCATGAGAGGAAATAGCCAGACTAAAATAGAAAGCATCAAGAAAGTCGTTAATAGAGAAACACCGTAAAACAAGGCATGAGGACCTACTGATGTATGAAGTTTGATGGACTGCACAAAAGTCAGTCACCAATCTCAATAAAGTATAAGAAGTTGAAAGACCAGGGACAAGTGGACTGCACTAAGTCTAAGCAGCAAAAGGGACACCAGATGGTTTGTGATGTGCAAGCAAGAAACAGCAACCTGCACAATGATACAGCAGGATCTACCCAGAGACAGACTGCAAAGGTTTGTGGAGGTAGGGTCTGGAAAAACACATATCTAAAGGAGGTCTTCAAGTTTGGAGACAACAAATATGCCAATACATGTGGATGAAGAGTACAGGTGCCATTTCATCAAACTCATAGGGCCACCAGACATCACACACTCAGTGACCTCTGATAGAGGACATGACATCAAAAGATGCATCACCAAATTACATCAGGTGAAGCAAGACCTGACAAACTGAGGATAAAAACTCTAGGAGGAGTGTAAATTAAATACATGACCTTAGTCTTGTAGTAACAAATAAAGGGGGGGCAGCAGCTGCAAGGTTGCATAGGAGGGGTCAGTTGCAACTAGGGGACCTTCAATGATGGCCACACCATCAGTTTCTGGGGCACAGTGAGAATGGCAACGCATCCATTCTTTGCTAGGTCCTTTGTCGAGGGGTCATGTACTAAAACACACCAACTTCTCTGCTCTTTTGTGTGCAAAAGGCTCTGAAGAGTGCTCGTCCATAAGATGAGAATCTTGTGACCACTGAGATAAAAAAAAATACAGTGCCAGAGAGTGTAGGATGCTGGCTTTTAATGTAGTAATGTGAATGTAAGGGCACATAATGCAAAACATCCAGATGACCCCTATTGATTTACAGGGCTTACTTTAATCATCCCAAGTGCTCTATATGTGGTAGTGTGGTCGAGCAGCTTATGCTTATCATAGAGGAGAGTTAAGCATTTGTTGTATACACACACACACACACACACACACACACACACACACACACAGTCAATAAATGGTTCACACACAATAAGAAATCCAGGACCAATTTATAAAATGAAGTAGATTTTGATATGAATTTAGACATCAAGATCTTTGGAATACTTTAAGTACTTTCGAAGTAATCAATTTTACAAGAAAACAGTAAAAATGCTCAAATAACGGTTTTTGAGGTGAGTCTCGAACGCAATAGTGTTTTCCTACGGGAGTAAAAAAACATACACAGCAAACAGATACATGAAGTCGGAGTTCGGGGGTGCCCTTTTGGACTCAAGGTGCGAGGGGGTCAAGGTCCAAAGAACCACCAACAGTTTCGGGTTACCTATTCTGGGGTGTCCTGGTGCAAAGGTGCTGGTCAGGATGGTAGCCTTTAGCGCTGCACTGTAGAAGTCAGTGTGGACCTGAACCAAAGGCTTCAAGGAGAGACTTGGGGGCAAGTCTGGGTGAATCCAAAGGGGAGCTCAGGTCATGAGTACCCCTTGGCCAAGGGGCAGCAGTCAGTATTCACGGCTCAGGTTATGGAGAGCGTGTGCAGAGGGTCTTGGCTGGCTGGAAACTGAAGTTTGAGGCTCTCATCACGGTTGTTTTGTCTGTTCTGCAGAAGGAAGGAAAACAAAAACCACAGCGTCACTTTGTTCATGTATCTCATCTGTCCTGAAGTACCTCATCATGGAAGTAGGCTTCTAAGGCAGGGGTGTCCGGGCTGGCGGAAGAACATGCCTTGGTTGATGCAAGTGCCCCAGTACTCAAGGAATTGGAGCTGGGGATCTCCTGGAGGGTATAGCATCTCAAAACTCAGCAGATAAATGGGGCTGACCTCCAGCAGCCAGAAAGATCTCCTTGTGATACGATACTCCCTTGGTGGGCCCGATGACCTGCAACACGGTGAACTGGACAGATGCAGTTGGTGCCTGCAGATGCAGGCGATGGCTCCTCCACCCGAAGGGAGATGTTCGCTGGTTGCCAAAGTGCTGGGCAGTCCTCCAAGTTTTGGGTATCATGCATAGCTGCAGGACAAGCCGGGTCTTTGCAATTGTCTAGGAGCAAGTAGCCAGGCAGGGTTTGCCACCAATTTGGGTGCAGATCCTTAGTTCTCGCGAGGTTGTCTTTTCCTTGTTCTCTTTAGTTCCCAAGGAGTTGAATCTGACGACCTAGTTACAGGCGGACCCCTATATACTCAATTCAGGGAAGAATATGGTAGTAGGCATTGGGCTATCTATCACTAGCAACACTACACCCCCCCCCCCTATATGAATACTTCCTGTGGGGAGTGGGCATAATCCTGACCAAGACGGACCTATTTCATCAAAAATCAAGATGATGAAATCCTTCTTTGGCCCACTTTAGGGGTTTCACTAGCCTATGAGTGAAACACTCCTCCTGAGTATCTAATTTACCGTCTGCTCTGGTACCAAATGAGCACCAGGGCAGGTCTGGGGGGATGCCGGGGTTGCATATCAAAGGCAGTAGAGGCTTTGAAGCCTCTGGCCTTGAGATGCTAAATCACTAGTCGTCCTGCTGGAGGAGGTGGGAACACCTTCTGCCGAGCAGGCATTGTTTCTGACCTCTGAGATCGGGGGCTCTCCCTTGCAGGGGGGTCATAAACTCATCTGTGTTGGCAGGCTGAAGATACCAGTCAGCTAACACACTATGTGACTAGTAGGGTTACAGGGGGCACCTATACGGTGCTCACTGGGTGCATGTCATAAATATGATACTGGCATCAGTATGGATTTATTAGGACGAGGGGTTTGATACCAAACACCACTATTTTCAGCGAATCCATTCTGTAGCTGGGTGACTCGTAATTACAAGTGCCCAGTACATATCTTTACAATGCCTTCCTAATCGCTTGCAATGACTAATAATGGAGCTAGGCTAGACAGCGGCACATCTGCCCATGCAGTGTGCCCCGACGTGTAATATAAAGCTCCCTGACTTAGGGCTCTAAAGGCCTGCTGTAGGGCTGACTTACATATAGTACATGTAGTATATTTGGGAATGTTATGTTATGTTATGTTATGTTATCAAGCTTTTGTATAGCGTGCAGCTACTCGAAAGGAGTGTCCCGACGCTTTCCACCATCAACTCATAATGAAATAACACAACACAGCTAAAAACAGACATCAGAACAAAACAAAAAACAATAAACAGTTAAAACAGACTAGGAGTTGAAAAGCCAGGTCTTCAGGCCCCTCCTAAACTGGAGCAGATTGGCAGTACTCCGGAGAGAAAGTGGAAGCAGATTCCAAAGCTGGGGGGCCCTGCAACTAAAAGACCGCCCTCCCGCACGGGCCTTCCTCACCCGTGGGACCACCGCATTAAAGAGGGCTTCCGAGCGGAGGGAGCGAGCTGGACGATAAAAAGTCAATCTCCGCTGCAGATATCCCGCTCCTGATCCATGCAAAGCTTTATGCATCAGGGTCAGGGATTTAAACTGGATCCGCTTCCTAATGGGGAGCCAGTGAAGCGTCTGGAGCAGCCCGGAAGCTCGAGCTCGTCTCCCTAGGCCAAAGATCGCCCGGGCAGCAGAGTTCTGCACCACCTGAAGGCGCTGGACCAGATAATCGGGAAGGCCTAGAAAAAGAGCATTGGCATAATCTAGCCTCGAACCGACCAGAGCCTGCACAGTAATCCTCCTGTGCTCCTCAGATAACAGAGGCAAAAATTTGCGGAGCATTTTCAATATTCCGTAGCAGGTGCCGGCCAGGCCAAGGATGTGAATTCGGAGCGACAGCTGATTGTCTAGCTTGACGCCCAAATTTTTGGCCACCACGGAGGACTGTGCAGGAGGACTCATGTCGGACGGCCACCAATGCTGCCACTCCGGATCGGCAACGCAACCAAAAAATAAAATCTCGGACTTGCCCGAGTTGGCCCTCAGACTGTTCCGCTGGAACCAGTCGAAGACCAGCGCAAGGCAGTCCCGGATTCTCTCTCCAACAAACTCTTGATCTTTCCCGCATGTGAAGAGGAGTTGCGTGTCGTCGGCATAGGAGACGATCTGGGCCCCGTACGCCTCCACCAAGGCCGCCAGAGGGGACATAAAGATGTTAAATAATGTGGGGCTCAACACAGAACCCTGTGGAACCCCAACTCCCAAAGGCGGCATCTCGGCGGAGCTCTGGGAAACCCAGACCGTCTGGCGGCGGCCTTCCAGGAAAGAAGTAAACCACCTGAGCACCGTCCCCCTAAGGCCGATGTCATAAAGCCTAGTTAAAAGCGCCTTATGGGGAACGGTGTCGAAAGCCGCCGAAAGATCTAACATGACCAGCATGGCCCTGCCGCCGGCATCCAGAATCTCCCTGATGATCTCAGTCACCTCTATCAAAGCTGTTTCCGTACTAAAATTAGGACGGAAGCCCGATTGAGATGGATGGAGCAGATTATTAGCTTCCAAAAAACTAGACAGAACACCGTGGGCATGTTTTTCCGTTAACTTCGCTAATGCTGGTAAAAGCGAGATTGGCCTATAGTTCGCCAAGGCTTCGGTGTCAAGGCCCGGTTTTTTTAGGAGGGGGATCACCATCGCTCTTTTCCAAGAACTGGGGACCCTTCCCTCCCTCAGGGAGGCATTGAGGATGGAGTTGACCAAAGGGTTCACCACTGCCGCCATCCCGGCCAAAAATTTGGCAGGGCAGGGGTCAAGTGGCGAGCCAGATTTAAGGTTGGCCAGCAGCGTCTGCGAGGCCTCGCTGGAAACCGTAGGGAAATCGGACAGCACTGCCGCAGAAATCTGCGGCAGTCTGCAGTCCACCCTCACACCGCTGCTTCCATCCGGTTCATCCGCGAAGGTGGCCTGAATGGCCTTGATCTTATTTGTGAAGAAACCAGCGAGATCGCATGCCCAAGCATCCGCCGAAGCTGGTAAGGGCGGATGGGAGCTGGGGATCGTAAACTCCTTCACAATATTAAAGATCTCCTTGCAGGAGTTCGCAGATGCCTCTATCCTCCTAGCCAGATAGTCCCTCTTAGCACCGAGAATGTCCCGATGGTAAGCCTTCAACACCGCCTTGTAGGCAAGTTTAGCCTCCCCATCGTACAAGAGGCGCCAAGCCCTCTCGGCCACCTTGCACTGACTACGAGCCACACGGAGCGCCTCCGTAAACCACGGGGCAGATTGCCGAACCACCGTGGACCGGGGGGCAACCTTGGGGGCAAGATCATCCAGCCTATCGGTGAGCCAACGCTGCAGAGTCTCCGTGTCGCTGTCCAGGTCACCCGAAAGAAGACAAGGGTGCTCCAGCACACAGGGAGTGAGCAATCCCGTGTTTTTGAAAGGGCTTTCACCATTTCAGGCATCCTGCAAAGGCAGGCTGCATGCAGTTTGTGTGTGGGTCCCTTTGGGTGGCATAATACATCCCGCACCCCTTTGGGTCTCTCTTTAGTACCCATGCCTGGGTAGCCGGGGTACCACTAACTAGGGTCTTACAAGGGTGATAAAGTCTTTGCCAAATGGGTTACAATTAACATTTGTCACTTTTAGGGGAAAGAACACTTCCACTGGAGCCTGGTTAGCAGAGTCGAAAAGCTGCATCTAGCAGTTTAAATGGGGGCAAAAAGTTGGGGACCTCTGCATCAAGCCCCGTTTTCCTACAGAGGGGCTCCACTTGCGACCTCCCCCGGAGCATCGAGCTTACATCCACAGAGTACATGTGATAAGGTACAGCTATACTTAGTATCCTTCCAGAGGTTATTCCAACGGTGAGAGCTGGAGAAAGGTAAAGAAGGAAAGCGCGGCGAGAGGCTTCAGCTGAAGCCAAGTGTCAGGGAGCCATGCCGGGAGGAAGCGAGAAGAGACAGATGGACTCCCGTTGACTCAGCGTGAGAGCTGCCTTTGTGCAGCTGTCTATCGCAGGCAGACCCATGAGTCACAACAAAATGCCGCGCTCTGCTGTGGCCCGGCGGCCTTGGAACACGAGCGGAACACGCAGTCATGGTTCTGCGAAAGCGACTGCTCGCTGCGCGCGGGCACCTCCCTCCCTCCCTCCTCCCCCTCAGCCAGAGATTGAGATGAAAATCATACCTTAACGAACAATAGCGAAACCACAGACTGGCTCTCTGAGCAACAATGGTGGGTGGGGGTGGAAACAGAAAGGGAAGGGAAGGGAAAACAAACCTTTGGATGCGCAGCGAGGAACCACGCGGGACACCAGATTACTTCCATGGATGTGTGCCTTCCAACTCAGCTCTCGCCATCTGCTGCGACCCCACAATTATAGGCGTGCAGAATACAGCAATACAGCACTGCCGTGTCAGCTATGCGAGGCCAGGCTTTCAGCTTCAAGTGGAAAGGGGCGCCTGGGAGAAACGCTGCTCTTGGGCAGAGCACTATGGGCCTCTGCGGAAGCCGAGGGCTCCACAGGTGGAGCTGGGCACAGACCTATTTATAGCTGATAGAAGCGACAGGGCGAGGTGCTGTGGACATCAACATGTATGGATGGCCTGATTCACAATGCTAGGGGTGATCTACATAAGAATCGACAATTTGGGCTTTTCTGAAGGATACCGCTCCTAGCAAATACTTTGCGGTGTCCCTCATGATGGCAAAACCCCCCCCTCCCTCTTTATATTTGAAAATAGACACTTTTATACTTATACGTTTACTTGGACAGATGATGGTTGGTTTGCAATAACCTTACCAGTCATTGTGCCCTCCCAATTAAATCAACCCACCATTAAGTCTTCTTTACATTAGCCAACACAACCAGTAATCCTTGAACTGTGCGTGTGTTTGCCTGTGCGCGTGCACGCACCATTTTCTGCTTTCACATCAGTAAGGGCTGGCTGTCAGTATCTTTACCCCACTTTATGCACATCCAGCCGCAGTGTGCGACTGGTTTTCCAGCCTGGCCATGAGTGCACCTAATTGATCTGAACAGGGAGCATCCTGCAGGAACCAGGCATGAAGGCAGAGGATAGGCTGGTTCTAGCCAGCTCCCGTGAACTGTCCGATAAAAGGGCAGGAATGACCTCAAGAGAAGTCCTCACGTAATCCGTCACAATAAATTAATTCGGTCAATTTAGACCATAAAAATAGACGAATAGAAGAGTATAAGAAATCAATTTCTATGATGGAGCTTTAGTTGAGTCCTCTTCACCAATAAAATGCTGGGAGGTCTGAAAAGTCCTTTAAAATGCTGTCACCAGGTTAAAGGGGATGAAAACTGACCTCTAGTGAAACGCATGGGAAAAGTATATCCAGGGCCTTCTAGTAAGGATCAGTTCCAAAGCATGTAAGAGGTAAGGGCAGGCAACAAATAACAGGAATGTTAGGGAATTTTGGGAAGATTAAGTCACAACGATGTAGACAGAGAATGAGTGTGAGAGGACGACACAGGAGACAGAAAATTCAACTTAAACTTTTGACTAGATTCAGGGAGAGTTGCAGGGCACAATGTGGTTCTCACCGAAGAGAAGCACTGAAAGGCTATCAAAAGAATACACTTAATTTGTATTATACATATATTTCCATGTTCTGGGCTCAGAAATTGTAAACTATCCAAGATATAGTAACAAGTCAGGATAAGTGTTTTTTATCCTCACTAGGGAAGGATGAGAATCGATGCGATCATAACACAAGAGAGAAACAAATATGTGTTAGTGGGAATGTATCATGTTTAAAATAGTCTGCACGCACCTAGTAGCTCAGATAAAAGTAGTGTGATCCACGACAGAAGAGAAAATGCATTCATCGACCTTTCCGCAGTGCCACTGTTCTTGTTTGGCTGACCGGGAAGAGCTGATTCACAAATCTTTTCACTTTCAAGATAGTAAAAGAACAACCAGGGCAGGCTTCTTCCTTCACATGTTCTGTATACTAAGTGGTCGAAGAAATAAGAGGTGATCTCTCCAGTAATTGTTTCACAGCAGCCAGATGCATAATATAGCCTTTCCAATCTGATGCATAGGATCTAGGGCCAGATGTACTAGGCACTGGTCGCGCAAAGACTTGTTGGAATTTGCTACAAGTTATTTTAGACCAGTGTGGTATTTTGTGAACCGACCTATGTATTAATAGGTCGCTTTGCAAAATACTGAATCGTAGTGGTTCGCAATTCAACCTACCTCATGAATATTAATGATTAATTAATTAGGTAATACATTGGACGCACTGTGATTTGCTACTGTCACAGGGATGGTGGCCCGCTGGAGTCAGCATAACACCAGGTCTGTGATTACATTGAAATAAAGCAATTGGTTTTTCTTCTTACAATGCAGCTCGTTTTCCTTACAAAAAACATGGGATTGCGTAAAAAAAAAAACCCTGACGAATTAGACATTTCTTTTTTTTAATTTTAGATTAAGCAGTGTTCCATGGCATTACTGCCTTCTCTTAAAAATATCTATGTCCACATTCAGATAGGGGAAGGAGGAGTATATAGGGAACCATTTCCTGTTTGCAAATGGCTCACCACTACCTTTCAGTAGTTAGTAAAAAATTAAAGTTATCCAACTGGATTTTGGTCACAAAACATTAATACATTCCATTCTGAATCGTTATTTGCAAGGGACAACCTAAACACACCCTTTCCATATTCCAATTCAATATTTAGGGCCCGATTCCGATCTCGCTAGGAAAGCCCTATGTACGACTCAGACCCGGAGGGCTTTCCAGGCGAGACATGTTCTGTGAGTCCGCACGAGCGAGTGTGATGCTGCCGTATGCTTACGGAATCAGTTGGCTCAACCTCCCATTCTACTCTATGGGATACTGTGTACAGACGCGTACACAGGCTCCCATAGCAGAAAAGGGGTGGGTACAGAAAAGCGTACACCCTGTGGCAGGCACCCAATGGTGCCCGCCACATGGTGCATGGCTGGATCGGGGGGGGGGACCCATTGGCACACCCCCGTGACAGATTCAGAGTGCCCCGGGTGAAAGGGGGCCTGCTAAGGCCACCGAAGTATGCTTCCGACAGCCATTTTGTCTCGTTGAAACCGAGGCAAAGCGGCTGTCCGAATCGTGCAATGTACTCCCTCGGAATACGGCCCCATGGTGCAGCACAATTCAGCTATGAACGAGTCATACGGACAGGTTTGGGTCCCGGGAATGATTCGGTCGGCGGGTATGCGATCTTCGCATCGTACTTGGTCGTTCGAACCTGTGTACGATTCAGTCATAAACAAGGGCTACGAATCAGATCTGGGAAAGCCAAATCCGATTCTGAGGATTTCCGAACGACATTGAAATCGGGCCTTTAGTCTCAAAACCAAATTGTGATTTGGTAACATGTTACTGAATCATAACTTGGGTTTGTTACATACCAAAAGCCCTTTTACGGTCACAATTTAGCGAATCGGAGCCTTTGTGACAGCAAAAATCCCTAGTACATCTGGACCCTACTACCTAAGAGTGCGTAGTCGGTTCGTCTGAAAATCTGTATCTACACCTCAAAGGCTGATGTTCTGCCAAGCAAATGCGTTTGAAAACCGACGACCAATGACCAACTGTCACAGGTTAGGAAGATACTCTTTGTGAAGCACTTGGGAACCTAACAATCATGCAGGTTGAAACAGCAGCTGAGTATGAAACCATGATTCATAATTCCATCCAACGAGTCACACAGAAATAAATAGTCACTCTATCTGCGTTTGAGACTGTAAACACGCCTGGGCATTAGAAGGGAGATGTGTCACTAGTATTTCTCTACACTGCTAGTTCTTCTGCCTCTACTCTGTACCATTTGCAAGTAGTGGAGCAATCCTGGAGAAGCAATTGGAGGATAACATGTCTACTTGTCATCTGTTCAGTGGTGGCTGGCAGTCTTTGAAAGTAGTTGGCCATAATACCAGCCAGATGATCGCCCAATTTATTTTAAATATTTCTATTTAGAGTTCCCCATATGTAAAGAATTGCTTTCATCATGCCAATCCCAGTATTGTGTTGCAAGTACTCCCTTATGACTAGAATTACCTACAATTACTCTCTGGTTCTCACACTCACAAACACACATACACCCTTTCATACTTACTGACTCTGGGACCTGATACAACTGCAGCATCTGTCCCATTGAAAGCTACTCCCCTGACTCACTTCCACCCCCTCTCACAATCTCCAATGACTCACTCCTTCAAATGCACTCACACTCCTTCACACGTTCCCTCACACTCACTTTCACATATTCATATACACTCTTCAACTCAGATTCTCATTCACTTTCACTCTCATTAATACTTTTAAACACACTCACAAGCACACTATCATTCAATCTCATTCACTCTCAATCACTCAGTAACACACATGCACAGAGAAACCACATTTTATTTCTTATTTTGCTTCCTTTGCTAAACATTTGGGGGTTCTGTGGCAGCAGTAGATCAGGAACCTAGCAATGGACACTAGAAAGACCAAGCCATAGGAGCCAGACAGGTGCATGGCCAGGTTTGCAACGGGGAGGACCTACCTCAAACCCTCTCCCAGCTTCTTGAGAGGACTGGTAGCACCGCTCTATAAGAAGATGGGGCAGTGCTTGGGATCCTACCCCTGCTGCTCTGTGTAACTTCTCACTGGGCTCAGGTATGCACTGATGTGCACCCTGACAGCTACATTTTAGCAGACATAATGTACTGCCTGAGGCATGCACAGTATACCTGCTAAATAAAAAGGACTGTGCCTGAGTGAAGGGATCACAGTTAAACTAAGCCCCTCACATGCACAATCCAAACACACCTCCAGAGAGCTGTGTTTTTAAACAATACTCTGTACAAGGGTCGTTGCTCAGTCCTCAAACCCTCTACTCCTTCTCCTGTAACCATGATCCTGGAAACAAGGCCAAAAGGGCTGACTAGCAGACTGGCAGTGTTCATGAAAACAACTAAGCTATGATTTCATCAACACTGCTAAAATAAATGATGCGCAGTGTCACAAGAGGTAAGGAGTAGAAGGTGGGGCCTCACAGGAGGCTGGGCTGTGCCCTGAAGCCCTTGTTTAAGAGCTGTCACTGCATCTATTGTGCGCATCAATGTGCAATTTCAGGCCCAGTCTCTTGCAATCCCTTGGTTAGTCCATCAGTGGGCCATAACAGACTCTGGTATACCTACTCTGCCATTCTGTTTATTGCTGGGCATCAAAATGTTTCTTTTTTTTCTCTGATCCTTTGCTGTTTTTGAAGGATTTCCACCTCGATGCCGCTTCTAGCACTCCTCTGGTTTGACAAGAATGATTAGGTCACTCTTGACTTAAGTGTGCAATAGGCTTCTTTATTGGGAGCAAACTGGGTAACCCCAACTACTTTGGCTAAGCCCCACACACTAAATTGCCCTAAACAACTGATTAACATCTTATTTCTAACCCATCTCCCCACCCCTAAAACATTCCTCCTTAACTTCCCCCACTTCACATAAACAATGATACCAACTCTCAACCGTATGTACTAAGTTATTCATGTGTACTTGCATTCCTCATTTGTCAATCCATTTCTCTAGCTTGTTTGTCCATCCCACTCTTGGACCAGGACCCACCTCCTTGACTCTTCTTTCCCCTTCTTCATTCTTCCCTTTCCCTTGTTTAACTATCCCTCTGAATCCGCCCCTCAGCTGCTTAATCCTACCACAGCACATATCTCGAAACAACGTAAAAAGTTCTGCCTGCTCCAAAATATTCCCTTCACGAGGGTGGACTCTCAGATCAGGAGCACTGGGGAAAGTGATGCCTCCACGCTTCCGGAGCAGTGCCATGTTGTGGCACCCACATCACTCCCTCCTCCCAAACTCTCCAAAGGCAGTGCACAATCGCCCACCTGGGTCCCTGCTTGGGAAGAAATCATTATGCCACACCATTGACTTAAGTGTGCAAAAGGCTGCTTTACTGGGAGCAAGCTGGGCAACCATAACTCCTTCAGCTGAACAGCAAGTGCTAAATTTCCCTTCCCAACTTACTAACATCTTGTTACTAGCCCATTTCCCACCTTTAACAACTCCCTCTCCAACACCTCTCCCCATTTCGCCTAAACCATGTTAACAACCCTCAAATGTATTAATGATGCATTCTTGCCTTCTTCATTTGTCAATCAATTCACCTGTTTGCGCATCCTGCTCACCCTGGGACCAGCCCACTTCCTTGAATCCTCTTTCGTCTTCCCCACTTCTTCCTTCCTCCCTTTCCTCCACTTACCCAACTCTCCAACCTCTTATGAGATGTTATTTCTATCCACCCCTCACCACACAACTCTCAGCCACCCATGTCTTTAGTTTCACTGTAAACGTGTCCGCATACAATTTATTCCCCAGTGTGGAAAGATGTACCCTATAGTATCAGAACATTCATAAACAAAGTCTCTGTACTAAATAACCCTAATCCTCTTTGAAATGCGAAACCCTAACATCTCCTGGTTGACCTCCTTCCCTGCTCTATTAACCCCACCACCTTCTGGGACCCTCTTAACATCCTCCGCGGCAGTAACTGCCAGCAGAACAATGTCCTATCCCACCTCTCCTTCAAGAGCCTCAAATCCTTCATCAACGTAATCAGCTCATGATCAGTCCAATGTGCCAGGTTATTTTGTCCCATATGTATCACCTCTACATCTGATCAGCGGGTTTTCTCTCAAAATTCCCACTCCAATGGCAACAACTAACCCCCATCTCATACCACCCAGCCCATGGCAACACACCATCAACCCCTCTGTCCTCCAAATCCAGCTGTTTTCCTCCAAATGGTTTTTCAGCATGCGTCCCAGACCACTTCACAATACATTGCCCACAGATCCATGCTACTGACCTTTTACAGGACTTCCACCACACCTGCGGGATCAAAGCACGACTGTTAGACTTGCCGCACAATATAAGCCAATACACAATCACTTCTGCATCTTTCCACACCCTTCAACCTGTCATCACTCACCTCCAATATAAAGTCTTCCATTGCTGCCCCAATCCCAAATGAGTGTGTGCCAAACTCCAACCCACTCTATCCTGCCTGCCTCAGGCATTTCTCATGACCCCAAGGCTGGTTAAGACTTGCGTTCCATCCTCATGGCAAAACACCGTCCCCATTTCCCTGCCTGGCACTCCCAAAAATGTTCCTAGCCAGTAAATCGGGAAAACCCCTATTTCACCAGAAGTGTCAGCCATACCCTCTCTGAACTGTTTTTATCCTATGCAGCCAAAGGCCACACACTTCAAATCCCCCATTCCCAAGCCCTTACCAGGTATTGTCTCCTGAAGCCCTGCACGCCGCCCGCAGCATTCTCTTGGGGAGACCATTCCGCTGGTGGTGACGCGGACGGTCGAAAAACGACACCCCCCAGCATTCCCGGCGCTCCTGTGGGCCGCAGCTGATCGCAGCTGATTGGAATCATTCCTAAGCGCCAGGAGGCGCTTAAAGTCACGCCAAGCCTCCCGCGGCACGGGACGCGCGCGGGCGCTGCCCGAGCCAAGGGGGGACCCGTCCCGCGTGCGTTAGTGCCAGAAAGAGCCAGGGCAGGGCCACCCCCATGAAATCTTCAGTCTTCTAGTTACTGGCGTCTCTGAACAAAGTGTGGACTGATCTTAAGAACCTAGGACGGTACTGTTTGCTTGCTATTGCTTTTGCCAGTTGCCAGTTGAAAGTCTCCTTGTCACTTTTTGTGGACTTTTCAAGGACTAATAGTGCTGATTCTTATCATATAAAGTTCTTAAGTTTCAGTAAGTGTGGGGTCTACTGGTAAGGGAAAGCGTAAGTTAATGGAAAGGGGAGCGGGGTGTTCTGAGACGGTTAACCCTTCTAAACAGCGAAAGGGGAAGAAGGCTAGAAAGTCGATTAGACATGCTGCTTCTAACTGTGTCCTTGACCGTATTAATAGCCTTGTTGATGAGTGTAGTCATTTTGACTACTGGAAACAGTTTACATGTGGGTGCGCCTGCTATCCAACAGAACACAGGTGGCTTGGGAATAGAAAGTGAGGATAATGTACCCCCCGTTATTCCTGCTATGTTTCATTCAAAACAAAAAGGGTCAAATGGTAGTGATTTTGATGCTAGGGGGTCTTCATGTCCAATGAGAAAGATCATCTGTCCTAATGGCACTGAAAAATCCATTGTAGCTAATAGTAGCCATCCATCCGTGTGCGACCCACCAGTACCCTGTACTAATAGGTTTTCTGTCCTGGCAAATATACACAAAGAGAGTCCTGTTTTATAAAAATCACAACCTATTGCAGCTGGTGTGGGTCCTGTTTTAAACTCTTTAGCAAGTCATGTTCCAGATCTCCAAATTTTATTAAGTGACAAGTGTAGGAAGGTGGCTACCTGACTATGGTTACCCCAGATTTTTTGCCTGTGTTTAGCTGGTTTTTTGACTTAGTTGACCTGGTTCCCTGCTAATCAGGGCCCCAGGCCATCTGCTCTCTCTGTAAAATGGATTCCATGTACCCTAGGTACATACCACAATTGGAAATGGACTCCTTGTCAGCCCCTGTATAATGCACTATAGGTGCCCAGGGCATAGGGGCCACCAAGGCCTACCAGGGGCTGCAGCATATCTTTTGCCACCCCTGGCTGGTTCTTAAATTGACACAACTGGCTGATCACTCAGCTGGGGTAAGGTGGTGTAATCACCCCTTACTTAGATATAGTATACCTATATCTAAACCTATATCTGGACACATATAAACCTGTGAGCCACTCCTATAGAAGGCCTCATCAATCCTGGAGGCAGAGTGCGTGGTTTAATGTGAGATGGAGCTCTAGCATGAGCTGAGCCTGTCTGCAGCCGTCGGGAACAACTCCCTAAGCTGTTTCAGGATAATGCCATACCATATACTCTTAAGTGCCTTATAATCCTCGCGGTTATATAGCAACTCTGGTTTGGCTTTATCAAAACATGTCGTGTAAGGTGTCATACGATTTGGAATACTATCCCCTCGCCAGTTCTGGCGACGGGGATAGCATTCCACCCCTCTAGAGGGGTAAGACATGTTACTTTACTTAAATGCGGTTAATTTCTAAAAGGACCTTAGATCCACAAAATGGATGCCTCTGCCACAGACAAGAGTCTGGCCCCCTGCAGCTGACCGAAACTCAGCCAAATGGGGCCTGGACAAAGGGTTTCCTGTCGCAGGGGGGTGTTATCACCCTCCAGACAGGAGATAGTGGATTGTAGCAGGGAGGTTTGAAAGAAACCAGACACTGCTTGGGGCGCACAAGGCTGCCCCTTGCATAATCCGGCCAAACCGGTTCTGGGGCACTCCAGCCCTCGTGCCAGGGCGGCCTGGATCAAAGGAAGGGGGTGTATCCACCCACTTCCTGGGTCCCACCCATAGGGGGGGAACTAGCAGGTAATCCAGCCCCCAAAATTAGTATAAGACTGGGAGCAGTGCCAATGCACTTCAGATTATCCTGATGAAACATAAGAAACGAAACTCTGGACCCTTCGACATCCTACTCAACGTAGAAGACTGAAGAATCTCCCTTGTGGTCAAGGAGTGACCACCCTGTGCAAACAGGCACCATCCAGCCATCGACGTCTGCTTTGTCGCAGTTCCCGCCGGAACTCGAGCGACAGAGATCGACGAGATCAAGCTTGCCTGCCTTCCAACAGCCCGATCCACAGTCCCTGCAGAGCTGAGACCCGTGGAGGCGACCGGAAGCGTGGGGCACGCCATCTTGAATTGACCACGAGACGCTGACCGTGCAGCCCACGAGTGACCCTCGAAGCTGTACACCGGGGTTTGAGAAGCCCCAACCCTGAGCCACTCTTGAACCGAAGTTCAGCCCTCCACACTCGACGAGTGCTGCGTGGGGCCCTTCTGCTCCATTTGGCTCAACGCGTTGGCCCGGTCACTTGCCAGCCGGCTAGTGGCCCCTGTACCGACGAACTTTGAAATTCGACCTGCGAATCTGGTTGCTCCAGATCTGCACCAGCTCCCCTGAAAAGGAGCCCCCACTCTGACCCTCCTGGTCCGAGTGAGAAGCAATCTCCCGGTTCCGCGTGGATTGCTCTTGCCAAGTGTTGTTTGCTCCAAACTTGAAGCCGACTGCGCCGACGGTGAGAGCCCTCGTGGGACAGATCGTGACCCGCTCCTGGACGTCGCAGATGCCCCAGAGCCCACGTGACAGTGGAGAGAAGCTCCTCGACGACCACCTGATTGCGCCCGACATTGCCTGGTTCCGTCCTGGTTCCACCCTGGTCACTGCTGAGTGACCCAGACTCTGTCCCCTCTGCTTTCAGGTACTTTTCGACTCGAGTCCACCCTTGGACTCCACCGGACACTTCTCTTTCACCCCGCCTGCAGCCCTTTCAGCTTCAAGCACCAAGAGCCTGCGTGACGAAACCCGACTCAACTTCGACCCTGTGCACCCGCTTCCTGTGGGTGAGGTAACTTTGCTCCGCCGGTGTTCCCACACTGGTACACATCTCTAGGGTCTGTGTCTTAAGTTTTGTTCCTCTAGGTTCAGCGGAAGTGTCCTGAAACTTTAACTTTACAACTTTTACGCACCATTGGTTAACATTGGTGCATGCGTGCGCTTTCCGCACTGCTCCCGAATCCCGTGGGCCTCTCCCGACTTCAGCATTGCTTGTCCCGACTGCTCCCAGCGATTCCCTAGGCCCTAGGCCTAACCACTGTTCGATTGGTATCTCTTATACCACTTGTTTAGTATATGGTTTGAGTGGCCCCCCGCCCTCATCCATAATTGTGCAACTTTGTATGTTTAAACTGTGCTTTTGATTTAACGCTTGTGCCCCTTTATTCATAAAGAATACTGGGGATTGTTTTTAGTAATAAATACATATATTTTTATAATATATACTAGTGTGGTGTCCTTTCATTTGATATTACAGGATTGTATGTGGTAAAACAGCTCGCTTAACACAACCTCTTAAGTTAAGCCTTTAGGCTGCTTAGTCCATGCTACCCCTAGGATAGCTTGTCTAACAAGGTTGACTTACAACCAGACACCATAAGGGATTGTTTGGTCTGATAACCGGTGGTTCCAGAATTGGAAACATCACCTATCAGGCCAACTTCTCACATTGGTGAGCAGCGGTGCGGATTTGAGCTTGCTGTTGTTTTACCATTGCAATCTTTTATCAAATTGAAAGATCACATCAAGTACCTCTAGGTACATATAAAATCAAAAGCTTAGCATACTTAAGTTCTACTGAACTTAGTAGTTGTAGATTAAAGGGATTAGCACACCCTGACTACAACTCACTAGCAAGGTAAAGTAGGGAAACACTTAGTGTAGGTAGGTGCATCACTTACACCACACTAGAGTCATGTCTGACACAGGAAAAGCCTCAGGGTCTGTTCCTGTGACAGTTGACCTTACCAAGGCAACTTCCAGCTATGACAAATTAACCCAAAAGGACTTGATTGCCTTGTGCGTATCAAGAGGGTTAAAAAGGGGCAGAAGTCCCACCTGTCCTATCCTGATAGCCATTCTAGAACAGGATGACTTAGAGAAGGTGAATGAAGTTCCCTTAGAGTCAGGAGATGGAGTAAATGTAAATGTAAATGTATAGGCATTTATATAGCGCACTACTTACCCGTAGGGTCCCAAGGCGCTTCGACCGCTGCGAAACCCTTCCTGGCTTCCCTGAGAGATGGTCCCTTAATGGGTATCTCCAGGGTGAGACCAGGCATCCCCGGCGGTCTGGTGGGGCCGTTAGTGAAGATGAGGCAAGCTAATGCCCAGAGTCGCCGAGTGTGATCGCTGATCAGAGTGGGCACCGAGGCGAGAGAATTATCGAGTCCGCTGACCCTGGTCCAGAAACCTGCCGCGCCGGGAATCGAACCCTGGTCCCGGGCCGTCCTCTGCTCTCGGGTCTGCCGCCTCTAACCAGTGAACCCCCCTGTAACTGATACCCCTCCAGAGGAAGAGGAGGAAGAAGAGGACACAGATGTAGAGGACCCAGAAGATCAGGATCAGAGGGGTAGCCAGGTCCTAGTTGCCAGGCTTAACCAGGCCAACTTAGACCTACTGGGGAATGGAGAGGGCCAGCACCTCCCCAGACCCTATAACATTCTCCCAGGCAACAGAAGAGTGAGATCTCCCTCAGGGGACTCTCATATTTCTAGTGCCTCAAGAGAATCTCAGAGAGGCATGACTGCTTCTCAAAAGCTAGAGCATAGGGCCAGAATGAGGGCTGTCAAACTCCAAATAGAGAGGGAGGAGGTAGCCTTGGCTCAAGCTAGACTTGCCTTGGCAAGAGAGCAAAAATTGTGTGGCTTAGATGCCACTGGTGGCAGCAATATTCCTAAAGAGAAACCCAGGTCCTATGATAGTAGAAACCTGACAAAGATTGTGCCCCCCTACAACAAAGGGGATGACATCCACAAGTGGATAACTGCTCTTGAGAGAGCCTGCATGGTACAGCAGGTTCCTGAGGAACAGTGGGCAGCAATCTTATGGTACTCCTTTTCAGAGAAAGGGAGAGATAAGCTCCTCACTGTTAGACCTGAGGATGCAAACAATTACAAAGTCCTGAAGAGTGTCCTAATAGATGGGCTTGGCTTAACCACTGAACAGTACAGGTTGAAGTTCAGAGACACCCAGAAGACACAGACTCAGGACTGGACTGATTTTGTTGATTGTGCAACTAAGGCTCTGGAGGGTTGGCTACATGGCAGCAAAGTACATGACTTTACAGGATTGTATAATTTGATTATGAGGGAGCAGATCCTAAGTAATTGTCAGAACCAGCTCTTACACCAGCACCTGGTGGACTCTGATCTGACCTCTCCCCAAGAATTGGGAAAGAAGGCAGACAAATGGGTCAGAACCAGGATTAGGCCTAAGAATCAGGACAGTAACCAGAAGAAGGAGTCTACCAAGCCTCAAGATAAGGGTGGGGATAAAAATAAAGAAAAGACTTCCCCAGGGCCCCAAAACTCCAAGAATGTGGGTGGGTCCCAAGACACTTCTTCAACAGAGAAAAAGCCTTATTGTCATGTCTGTAAACAGGTGGGGCATTACAAAACAGACAACTGTTGTCCCAAGAATGGCAATAAAGAAAATATACCTCCAAAGCCAGCTCCAACACCTCCTGTTACTGTCAACAGTAATCCCCCAGGAAGTGGGAGCACACCCAGGAATCTGGGTGGGTTTACTTTTGGAGCTCAGGTGGACCCTGGCCTATCCAGGTCCCCATCACCCAATGATCTTGTTTATGAGACTGGCATGGGGTTTGCCAACTTCTCTGATTGCCCAAATACCTTGAGCAAGTATAGACAAGAGCCCATCATCAATGGTTTGAAAGTTGAAGCTTTTAGAGACACAGGGGCTAGCATCACCATGGTGGCTGATGGCATAGTCCCCTCTAAGCAACTTTTACCTGGTGCCACATACCAGGTGACAAACATTGATGGCATCAAAACAAATCATCCCATGGCAGTAGTAAGTCTCAGCTGGGGAGGTGTCATTGGCCCAAAGAGAGTGGCAGTGTCATCAAACTTGCCTGTGGACTGTCTACTTGGTAATGATTTGGAAATCTCAGCCTGGGCTGAGGTTGAACAGGAAACCCATTCTAGAATGGTAAATTACAATGGAAAGGTTAGTGGGGCTGTAATGGCTACAGCCCCAATCCAAGATGTCCTTCCTGAAAAGGTTGGTAGGGCTGAGTAACTCTCTGCCCCATCTTTAGCAAAAGCTCTTCCTGAACAGAATAGCAAAGCTGTTATGATAACAGCAGAAACCCAAACTGAGTCTCCTCCTGAAAAGGTTGGTGGGGCTGTGATGGCCACAGCCCAAACTCAAACTGATATGTGTGTTGTGAAGCCTGAAATGATGGATAACTCCACACAAACGGAGAGCATGGAGGAGGAAGAGAAATCTCCCCCTCACCAGACTTTAGGACAGGATCAGCCTCCTCAGGGAACTGATCTTACCCCTGATGAAGGAACTGCCCCAGAGGATGTTAGGCCTGGCCTGACAGAGCCTCTGATGGCGGTGGACCCTTCTCAGGTGGGACCCAGTCTGGAGCAGGTAACCTGCCCCTCTCTCCCTTGCCTTAGCCAGCCCAGGGCTGCAGAGGACAAGAAGGACAGTGAGACCCAGAGGGCCCCCTGTCAAATAAAGCACCCCCATCAACAGATTAGGGGCACCAAAACTAGTAGCCCTAGTGAGGTGAAAACTTTAAAAACTCCAGAGGGAGCCCCCTTAAAAACAGTTAGGGACTTCCCCCAGATGGATTCTGTTGGGCACAGCCAAACCTGGGACCCAAAGGGCCCAAACCTGAACTGTCTCTCCAGCAAGCCAAACAGAGGGACCCAGCCTCCAGCTTTAGGTAGCCAGAGGCTGACCCTGAGAGCACAGTGCAACTCAGTTAAAGAAAGAAAGGCACACATGGTGGAAGATAATTGGAGGAAGCTAAGCCCTAAATTAGTAGAGCCTCACTTCAATACTCCATATCCAAACCAGCCTTTAACTTTGCATAAACACACCCAAGGTAGTGATTCCCTATGGTGGAGACCCTCTAATACCCCCAGGGTGAGGGACTGCTTAGTGGACCATGAGACAGGGGGTACCCATGCTAGTGCAGGTACTTCCTTATATGGCCACTCAGGCAATATAGGCTTACCTGGCCAAGGATAGCCTTATCTCCTTTCGTTTGGGGGGGGGGGGGGGGGGTTGTGTAGGAAGGTGGCTACCTGACTATGGTTACCCCAGATTTTTTGCCTGTGTTTAGCTGTTTTTTTGACTTAGTTGACCTGGTTCCCTGCTAATCAGGGCCCCAGGCCATCTGCTCTCTCTGTAAAATGGATTCCATGTACTCTAGGTACATACCACAATTGGAAATGGACTCCTTGTCAGCCCCTGTATAATGCACTATAGGTGCCCAGGGCATAGGGGCCACCAAGGCCTACCAGGGGCTGCAGCATATCTTTTGCCACCCCTGGCTGGTTCTTAAATTGACACAACTGGCTGATCACTCAGCTGGGGTAAGGTGGTGTAATCACCCCTTACTTAGATATAGTATACCTATATCTAAACCTATATCTGGACACATATAAACCTGTGAGCCACTCCTATGGAAGGCCTCATCAATCCTGGAGGCAGAGTGCGTGGTTTAATGTAAGATAGAGCTCTAGCATGAGCTGAGCCTGTCTGCAGCCGTCGGGAACAACTCCCTAAGCTGTTTCAGGATAATGCCATACCATATACTCTTAAGTGCCTTATAATCCTCGCGGTTATATAGCAACTCTGGTTTGGCTTTATCAAAACATGTCGTGTAAGGTGTCATACAATTTGGAATACTATCCCCTCGCCAGTTCTGGCGACGGGGATAGCATTCCACCCCTCTAGAGGGGTAAGACATGTTACTTTACTTAAATGCGGTTAATTTCTAAAAGGACCTTAGATCCACAAAATGGATGCCTCTGCCACAGACAAGAGTCTGGCCCCCTGCAGCTGACCGAAACTCAGCCAAATGGGGCCTGGACAAAGGGTTTCCTGTCGCAGGGGGGTGTTATCACCCTCCAGACAGGAGATAGTGGATTGTAGCAGGGAGGTTTGAAAGAAACCAGACACTGCTTGGGGCGCACAAGGCTGCCCTTGCATAATCCGGCCAAACCGGTTCTGGGGCACTCCAGCCCTCGTGCCAGGGCGGCCTGGATCAAAGGAAGGGGGTGTATCCACCCACTTCCTGGGTCCCACCCATAGGGGGGGGACCTAGCAGGTAATCCAGCCCCCAAAATTAGTATAAAACTGGGAGCAGAGCCAATGCACTTCAGATTATCCTGATGAAACATAAGAAACGAAACTCTGGACCCTTCAACATCCTACTCAACATAGAAGACTGAATAATCTCCCTTGTGGTCAAGGAGTGACCACCCTGTGCAAACAGGCACCATCCAGCCAACGACGTCTGCTTTGTCGCAGTTCCCGCCGGAACTCGAGCGACAGAGATCGACGAGATGAAGCTTGCCTGCCTTCCAACAGCCCGATCCACAGTCCCTGCAGAGCTGAGACCCGTGGAGGCGACCGGAAGCGTGGGGCACGCCATCTTGAAGTGACCACGAGACGCTGACCGTGCAGCCCACGAGTGACCCTCGAAGCTGTACACCGGGGTTTGAGAAGCCCCAACCCTGAGCCACTCTTGCACCGAAGTTCAGCCCTCCACACTCGACGAGTGCTGTGTGGGGCCCTTCTGCTCCATTTGGCTCAACGCGTTGGCCCGGTCACTTGCCAGCCGGCTAGTGGCCCCTGTACCGACGAACTTTGAAGTTCGACCTGCAAATCTGGTTGCTCCAGATCTGCACCAGCTCCCCTGAAAAGGAGCCCCCACTCTGACCCTCCTGGTCCGAGTGAGAAGAAATCTCCCGGTTCCGCATGGATTGCTCTTGCCAAGTGTTGTTTGCTCCAAACTTGAAGCCGACTGCGCCGACAGTGAGAGCCCTCGTGGGCAGATCGTGACCCGCTCCTGGACGTCGCAGATGCCCCAGAGCCCACGTGACAGCGGAGAGAAGCTCCTCGACGACCACCTGATTGCGCCCGACATTGCCTGGTTCCGTCCTGGTTCCACCCTGGTCACTGCTGAGTGACCCAGACTCTGTCCCCTCTGCTTTCAGGTACCTTTCGACTCGAGTCCACCCTTGGACTCCACCGGACACTTCTCTTTCACCCCGCCTGCAGCCCTTTCAGCTTCAAGCACCAAGAGCCTGCGTGACGAAACCCGACTCAACTTCGACCCTGTGCACCCGCTTCCTGTGGGTGAGGTAACTTTGCTCCGCCGGTGTTCCCACACTGGTACACATCTCTAGGGTCTGTGTCTTAAGTTTTGTTCCTCTAGGTTCAGCGGAAGTGTCCTTAAACTTTAACTTTACAACTTTTATGCACCATTGGTTAACATTGGTGCATGCGTGCGCTTTCCGCACTGCTCCCGAATCCCGTGGGCCTCTCCCGACTTCAGCATTGCTTGTCCCGACTGCTCCCAGCGATTCCCTAGGCCATAGGCCTAACCACTGTTCGATTGGTATCTCTTATACCACTTGTTTAGTATATGGTTTGAGTGGCCCCCCGCCCTCATCCATAATTGTGCAACTTTGTATGTTTAAACTGTGCTTTTGATTTAACGCTTGTGCCCCTTTATTCATAAAGAATACTGGGGATTGTTTTTAGTAATAAATACATATATTTTTATGATATATACTTGTGTGGTGTCCTTTCATTTGATATTACAGGATTGTATGTGGTAAAACAGCTCGCTTAACACGACCTCTTAAGTTAAGCCTTTAGGCTGCTTAGTCCATGCTACCCCTAGGATAGCTTGTCTAACAAGGTTGACTTACAACCAGACACCATAAGGGATTATTTGGTCTGATAACCGGTGGTTCCAGAATTGGAAACATCACCTATCAGGCCAACTTCTCACAACAAGGATAGAAGTGATCGACAAGACATCCGTGATCTAACAAATTTAGTATCGCTCTTGAGGGACGAGGTTGAGTCCATGAAAACCCTGATTGTAAATCTAACAGCTATGGTAGGATCTGCTCCTAACGGGGGGCTCGCACTTTGTTTAATATTAGTGCAACTGACACTAATTCTTTCCCTTTGAAACCTGGATTGACAAACCTGACGGCTACGGAAAAAGTAGCGGGTGGCGGGTGCAAAACTATTCCCTCTTATAGTGCGGTAGCCAAAGAAAATAGAGCCATGTCATTCCTGAAAGTCAAAAATAAACCACCTTTATCCTTAGCTAATAGGCTAGTGCACCAGCCGAAGACTCTTGAGTGGGAGCGTTTGCCAGTTGGCACTGGCTGGAGCGCCAATGATAGGATGGCATGTAATGATAGAACCCCAATTAGAAGGGAGGGTCCGAATATAAGTGGAATACACGGGGCAAATACAATCTATATGAGTAATGTTCATAAGTTAGCTCTGGGTAGAAGTGTGGAGAGTGCAGATTCCCTAACAAATCAAGCCATTCATTGGCTACGACATGTCAGATGGTGCCGCTCATTAATTAGGGATGACATTATTAAGGCGAGAAGGCTTGTAGTGTAGCTCCTATCTTCCCAATAGGCTCTGCGCATTGGAATAATACCTACAGCAGTAAAGGCCTAGGCCAGACGTTAACTAGGTCTACTACTGTCGATACTAGACTTAAGTTTTGGGTTTGCCAGCGTAGCTCAGAGTTCGCTAGAAACTTTCTCGAATGTTCAAGGAGGAATTAACTTCCCTGATTAGACAAGAAGGGATTTAGTTTCTGACAACCATAGAACATGACAACTTTGCTCTCCCCTAATCAAGAGTCAATCTCGAGAGTCGTGTGAGCACAAGGCAATTATTTTACTCAGTCAGTACGTGCATTCTTAGTCTCATCAGATTGTAGAGAAAAGGAAGAGACGGGCGTGTTCAATAAAAAGGTGTTATTTATTGATCAGTCTCTTTTCTCGTACAAGAGAAATGGATCGATATTATTGCAATACTTATAGTTAAGTAAAGTGCATACATTAAAAGCAATAGTATAAAATAATACTGTAAAAACATTGATTTGGTTTCTGAGCCATATGATGTTTAAAATGATTAAAATATATTTACATACACATATACATTTGACTAAACGTACTCAACTGGTGTTTCTAAATACGCCTACCCCGTGTACCTGACCTAAGTCTAATGCGTGGGCGGGAATAGAAAGTTACAGTTTAAGTTAAGTTTGTTTTTGCCAAGTGAATAACTAAAGAATTCTCTGTGAGGGGTTATTCAGTTCTGTACCTGGAATTTAGGATGAATGAGGAATGGTATCTCTTTCTCTGCTCTCGATATTCCAGGCCGCCTGCGAGGGCTGCCCGAAAGCGCCGGTGCTGGGTCTCTCGGCTTGAGATAGCAGCGCGTCTCTCAGCGCGTCAGGAAGGCG
This sequence comes from Lissotriton helveticus, assembly GCF_964261635.1. NCBI lineage: Eukaryota > Metazoa > Chordata > Amphibia > Caudata > Salamandridae > Lissotriton > Lissotriton helveticus. The sequence goes on along the minus strand of NC_136061.1, from coordinate 184,283,678 downwards.
GGGCTGCGCCAGCGGGGTCTGCTCTGCTTCTGGGCTTCGGCAAGTATGGCTGCTCCGTCTCGTCACCACGCGTGTGTTTGCATAGGGCAAGATTGGCAATATTTATACCTTAAAGGTGCCGAGATTGACGTAAGGATGGACATAGATACGTCAATAAAGATGTCATACGACTTGCTCGTTAGCACATTCTTTACTAAAGTTCTCTGTGAAATCAAAACAATGGCAGCACGGATTTTCCAGGTTGTCATAGGTTTGATTTGTTATGAGAACGTCGTATGCCTTATCAGGGGCTGGAGGAATGTCGCTTGTCTAATTAGATCTCAAGCGTTATGACCTAATCAGATAACACGTTCCTGTGCCGTAGTGTGACTGCGTCAGATAACGGTATCTGCATCATGGGGGCTTTTCTTGCCTCATGGGCTGACTGTTAGTTAACTTGATAGTTAGTTTAACCAGAACAGGGTCAGGAATAGGGGGATTGATTCAGAACCTATAGGAATACACGACACCCACTCCACGCTAACTATGGTCATATTTACTAATCTATGCATAGTATAACATAGTACAACATACTATAGAGTATAGTGTATACCTTACCACCCCAAAATACATAAAAGCATTTTGAAATTTTCAAATATTCTGAAAAATTGCAGTCATATATATTGTATGCACTTAAGCTATGAATTAAATGCAAAAGTAAACACGCATTTGTATGCATTATTGCTAATTTGGTATTTGAGAAATACACATGAAATGGCTCTTAATATGGCTATACAGAAAGGAAGTCCGAGACCATTTCATCACATAATAAAATATTTATGAACATACCAGCGGGCAACTAAAGTTTATAAAGTATCTAAAAATAGAAATCTTAGTTCTCTAGGAATAGTTTCTTACTTTAAGCAGAAGATAAGTGTCCCGAAAATTTTGTAAAAAATAATTTGGGGCTGCTAAAAAATTGCTGTCCGTGAACTGGCGGGAAAAATTGTTCATGTGACTTTATTTTTAAAGTTGAAGGCCGAATTCAGGGAACGCCGTGTGCGAGCTTGCTCAAAAGTCTCTATTTCTGTTCTGGAGAGAACATCATATCATTAAGGCTTTCGAAAAAACTGTCAACAGCTTCATGGGAAAGTTCCACTAAGTCGGAAATAGGTGTAACCATGCATTCGTGCGCATGATTGTCTCCATTGACATTCTGATTCGCATTGCTGACAGAAGGTCGTACCTGATCGATGCTGCTTTCATCTCGAACTTCACTACTCTTCAATCGTAGTGGTGAAGATTCCACGAATGCCGTCATCAGGATTGGCAGCCTTTGAGGGCAGCACAAAGCGTGAACCTTGGTAGGAACCAACAATGTATCTGCATCCACTGGCGCATCCGATTGTAGCGTCAGATAGGTGTCGAACACGCATTCTTCTCCGCATAGCAGGCACCTTAGTACAGGTAAAACACACCTTTGCCACATTGGTCGAAATGATAGAAACCAAGTCATGTTCAGGTCTCTAAGCCGGGAGAGTCCCAGGATTTTTGATATCCGGTCCCGGTATCCAATGGCTAGGATCGTATCTTCCATTGTCGCGAGAGTTTGATCTGTGACATGGGTTGCCATAACGAAAAATAAGGACTATGAATAGGATTCCTGCAATTAGTCCCAGGATCAGGGGAAGTCCGCCAAAAATCGAATGGACGAAATCTGGAAAAATACCCAGTATGGCTTTGAATGGTGTTAATGCCATCGAAAATACTGTCTTAAATACCTTTGAGACCCCTGTGGTATCAGAAATATTTAAGATTTCGCTCAGGATTTCCGCGAAATGTACGGGGGAATTAGTTGATAATAATGTATGTATCTCTGCAGTCGTCCTTGCGACTTGTAGATCATACGTTTCTTTTGATGACGTGAGCCTTGTAGGCGTCTGAAGAAGCACTGTTTTCATTCTGCTTAAAGTATCTATTCGAATAGAAGTAATTTTCAAATTGGGCCATGCCCTTGCCTCCCTGTCTGGAAAGGAGCTGGGGAACAAAGAACGTCCACAGCACTTGACCTTCGCAGTCGTAGTGACTAGATAAGGAGTCCCGGGCATAAGACTACAACATCTGCGGTCTACAATAAGAATGTAACTCCCATTATAGAGTCTTTGAAAGAATGGTTCTATTTCTGTTGCAGGTGCGCCTTGCTGGTGACATGAAAGGTTGTATGAATTCCCTTCACAGGCTCCATGCAAACTAATTCGGTTACACAGAAGCGTGCCGCTTAGTGACATAGCACAATTGTTGCCACTAAGAAACACTTTCTGTCCTTTATTACTGACACATGCATGTGAATAGGGCAGGTTCCAAGTTGTTTTAAGGTACCCCTTTCCCAATTTCTCGTACATGCCAGCCTGTATATATTTTTGGCAGTATTGAAACCTGAAGGTTGAGATTGGAATATTTATGATTCCGTGTATTATCCATTCACTGACAGGTCGTTCTGACATTGTCATTGGTAATCTTTCTAGTTTTTCAATGCTCAAGATTGTATAATCAGCACCCTTTTGTGCCATACCGATTTGTCTATCAGTAAGGTTAAAGATTTGGAATAGTGACGTTGTGTTGATTAAACGCCAAGGCACATAGCCTGAACGCAGATTTTGTAACGTCCAGCCAAGCTGTACAATAGAACGCAATTGTGACTGTCCATGTTGTAATAACAGTAAGTCTTGCGATAATATATCGATTGCTGAAGACACAATGCTGTCCAATGAAAAAATTCTGGAGGACAGAGTCATTAACCCATTGTCCACTACAGAAAGTGATTTTTCCAAATTGATACGGTCAATTTCCCGTATTCTTTCTGCTGTTTCAATTTGAGTAACCTTCCAGGCCTCATTGTATGCTGCATATACAGAGGCTGCTATGAAACGCTTTTGACGCTGTTTGCGTGGTCCCATTATGAAATCACGCAAGTCAGCACCATCAGTAAGTAAAGTTAGGTGTTGCTTAATTTCAGGCAGTGTGGAAGTTTGTAGCCATTGAAGGCATAATTTGCCCACACTGTAGGTTGTTATTATCCCTGGGTGATGTCTTTGGGGATATCTAGGGTCTGGCCTGGTCATTTTGAACCCCTGTGTTTTATTCAGGAATCTGTCTTGACAGTTATTTGTATCTGTGGGCCAGATCAACCATTGTTTCCAATCAGGATGTGTTCTGTTTTGGTTTAATATATGGTTTACGTCTATCTCTTCATCTGCATCAGAGCTATTGCTAAACATTGTTGGCTTTGGAATAGACGGTTTATTTAAATCTTTGATTTTGGCTAAGCCAAGACAGGTGGTTTGTTGAACAGTGTCATTTAAAAATATCATTTGTTCTGGGATCATGCAGGCTCTAAACAAGGCTTCTAAACCCTGTACTTGCCATTCTTTTGTACCCCAAACACTTTTCAATTCAACATTTTTGTCCCAATAATCAAATCCAAAAGTATTCATTTTTTCGAAGAATGAATCTGAATATATCAACTTTGTGTTGGTTATCATGGTTTTCATCCCTGTCTTGTTTGACAATTTAAAATAAAATGTTTCAGCATTACTTATGTTAAAACCTGAAAAATATGAATATTTGTCATAAACGGTTCTTGAGCTCCCTTTTGGAGGTGTAGCACAATGTTCCCATTGATTATAATTTAAAACATTTCTAGGTTGTGCAGATTTATGCAAAAAATGGTTACCATAGTGGTTATAGCAATACATACTATCATAATTTGTAGAACCTTGCAAATAATCATGTTTTGTAAATTTAGCAGACATTACTAAGTCAGACATCATATTATTAATGCTTTCGAAGTCCCAATCATCAGCAAATGAGTTTGGTTTCACAAAGTCACTCAATGAGATCTTAATTTGGTGTGGATATTCCAGGATCTCGACCGGACCATAAATTCCATAGTCAGTGTTGTCCCAGGCTACCCCACCAGGTATCGGATTGGCTGTGAAGTTGGCTGAAGAAAGTTCTCTTTTCTCGACGTGTGAAGATGTGTGTGGTTTGAGGATCAAGTTGATTTTCTGACTTGCTGTGTCCATTTTAGCATATTTTCCCTCAATGAAGCGTCCCAAAGTAAGTACCATGATGAGCCAAAGTATGAGGATAAATGCACCAAAACCCACCCAAAATTCAATCCATGGAGAAGTCAGATATGTTTCTTTCAGTTGGTTCAAAAGTTCCTTAGCTTTGTCTTTAAAGGATTTTGATGATGGCTGTGTCTTTGATTCACTGAGGCTTTCAGAGGAATCATTGAAGTTTATGAAGTAGCCGGATGCAGTTCTGTCAATTGTTCCAATTGCTTCAGGATTTTTGTTTCTTGCATTGTCACTCGGTACTTCATTGTAGATTGGTGTGTCTCTGCTAAATGTTTTTATTTGGGTTTTCAGAGGTCTTAGTTCTATTGCATTGTTGCATAGTCCTTGTTGTTCTTCTGTAGGCGTTTCGAATGTGATGAGCCTCTTTGTTAGGACCTCTGTACTGGTAGCAAACCTTGGTGTTCTGCTACTTATTGGGAGTCCACTTGGCCTACTGTTTGTTATCGGCCACATGTTGTGGATTTACCAGGTCGATGGATACAACTCGGTTCTCCTTTTTTCCAGCAAGTGGCGGTAGTACAACTGATCTTGTCCCGTTGACAGACAAGACAGGAACTGCTTTTCTGTAAGAAGGCCCAAATTCCTTCTTTACCGCGATCTTCTCCCTGACTAGATCCCCGACTTTTGGAATCCAGACAGGTCTTGCTGGGACAGGTGGTGATTCTTCAGTGGTTGTTGGCTGTTGTTTCAACTGTATGTTGCTCAGGTCTTTTCTTGTTTTGTTTAAGTCCTGCAAAATAGCAAAACGGTCTTTGACATCAAAGCTTTTTTCTTTAACCACTGAAGTCTGACTGTCGAGGTCAGAGATAATCATTCTAGTTCCAAATAATAATTTGTACGGACTGAATCCCTTCAGAGAATTTCTTGGCAAGTTATTTAGACTACGTTGGACACTTATTAGATGTTTGACCCACCCAGCTCCCGAACCTAATATCCTTTCCATTATAGATTGCTTTCTGCCTTGGTTTTTTCTTTACACCATCCCGTACCCTCAGGAAGGAAGTGAGAAGATTCCCGCTGGACTGTGCTCATTTGGCCATGTTTCCCCCCAGGCTGGTGTGCCTGAGTGAAAACAATGGTCAAACGTAACATGCTCTTAGCGTATATGCCATTTAGACTCGCAAATCTTTGTATAACAGTCCGGACGTCAGCCGAGTGCTGAGGATCTACATTATAAGTGGAAATTAGCCTGTATATGTTAATCGCAAGCCATTCTTTTTACTGGTGATGTTATCTGCAGTCAGATTCCACCGTATTATATTTTTTCTCTCCCCACTGCGATTTCTGTTGCAGTTTGGGCAGTTTTTTTCAAACATGGTATGATGTAGGCTCATGCCTGGCCACCAGTACCGTGATTGTAAATCTTCCAGAGAATCTTTTAGTTTGAGGTGTCTGAGACCCTCGCCCATATGTGCGTCTGCGATTAACAAGCTTCTCCTGTCCATGTTTGGAATCACTCTATCCCCCACTCCAGGGATTCGAGCAAAAGGGACGGAGTTTGCATCGATTATGCATGTATAATTGAGTGGATAGTTGATCGGTAACGCTGAGCAGTCGCCTTTTGATGACGTTTTCACCGCCAGCAATGTTTCACCGTCAATGTATTCTAATGTACGCTTTTTTCGAACTACGGGAGCCGATTTTTCACCGCCAGCAATGTTTCACCGTCAATGTATTTTAATGTACGCTTTTTTCGAACTACGGGAGCCGATTTAGTGGCTGTTTCAGCCAATGAATTCCCTACAACGTGAACGCCATCACGCTGATGACTCAGTGAGTGAGTCACGTGAGTCTTTGGTAGTTCTTTTTGTAAAAGAGCTATTTGTTCCCAGAGCAGTTTCTGCTTTATTGGTGCATCTGTGTCATCTTTGTAACCGTTTTGAATCCATGTCTGCAAATCCTTGTTGTATGATTTGACGCAGTAATACGAATCTGACACTATAAGTGTCGGGAATTCGCGATCCGCATTATCTAGCGCCATTTTCAAAGCTATTATTTCAGTTTGTTGTTCTGAATTAGTTTCTACTGAGTGTGATTTTGTTAATAGAGGTCTTAGTTTACCTCCGCGCCACACTTCTTTTGTAATCTCACATGTGGGGTTGTATGCTTGTTCTCCCCAAACGGAGGGTTGAGCATGTCCGTCTGTATAGATTACACAGGCGTAATGTCGTAGAGGCAGAATGTCGATTGGCAGAGGATACGTCTTTTCATATTTTAGATTTTTTAATTCTTCTAGTTCTGGATCAAAGTAGTAGTATACTTTGTCCGTTGTGATTGAATTCACCCATTGTATTTATTCCGGATTCAATGTTGTTGTTGGTAAATTACACGGTGTTGTTAGTGCCTCAAAGGCTGATTCTGCTGTTCTGACTGTGATATGTCTACCGTCAGCTATGTCTTTTTCTTTTGCTATTGCGGTTTGAACTGCATGAACAATTTTTTCTTTTATGCTGAATTTCTGTTCAGCTTCTGTGTACAAGTGTGATTTGAATGCAATTGGTACCTTTTCCCCCTCATTAGAGGTCAGGTATGTGAATCCGCATCTCCCTGGGATGACTCGAATCACAAGATTGCGTGTGTTATCACGTGTTTCTAATTTTGTTTTAATTAGCATGTCTGTTTGTAAGGATCTCAAAATTTCTGTGTGTGTTTGAGTCCAACTGGATCTTTTAAAGTCTGGTTTAATTAGATCATAAAGGGGTTTGACCCTTTCTGCGTAATTTGCAATGTAAGTTCTTCCGAAATTTAGGAAGCCTAGAATTGACTGTAGGTTTTTTAGTGTTTTAGGAGCTTGGATTATGGCACATTTCTCTAGGAAATTGTCTGCCAGGCTTTTGCCTTCACTTGATAACTCATATCCTAAGAATAGGACTGTTAGATGGGCAATTCTGGATTTTTTAAAGTTGAATTTGTAACCCTCTGCTGCGAACCCAAGTATTATGGTGTTCACTCTTTTCAAGTGAGTATCCAAGTCATCATCTGTTAAGTAAATGTCATCGACATAAGATAATGCTTCATCATCATATAGTTGTAGTAATTCTGTTACTCTCGCTGAGAATACCCCCGGGCTGTTCTTGTACCCCTGGACTAACCGATAGAATTGTTTTTGAGTGCCATTTACTGAGAATGCAGTTAAATATCTGCTCTCTGGTGCTATGTTTTGACAAAAGAATCCATTGGAGATGTCCAAGGTTGTTTTGTATTTTTTGCGCACTATGTTATTCATTAGTGCAGCACTGTGTGAGTTTTGCACTGCAAAGGTTTTGCAACATGTGTTAAGGTGTCGGTAATCCAAAACTAGACGATATGAATTGTCTGGTTTGGAGACCGGAAACAAAGGATTGTTCATTTGTGAGGTGCAAGTTTCAATCACCCCCTGGTATTCTAGCTGATCTAGTATTTCATTTACCTGTTTTTTAGCTTCTTGCTTAATTGGGTACTGCTTTGTGCAGTAGGTTGTGATTTTAACTGGATTTTGTGAGGAGGAGAATCCTCATCCCATCCTACATGATTTTTATATAAAGCAGGTGCTAAGGCCACTGCCCACTTTCTAGCAAGTGTGTATTTTTTATGAATCGGGATTTGATTCGAGAAGGCAGGCATAATTACTTCTTCGCCATGAGGGCACTCCCTGACAAACTCTGGTGGCCAGTCTTTTTCAGCTAGAAGGATATCGTAGCCCTTGGAGAGATTATCCCAAAATAGTCCCCTTATTTTCCTAGTCTTATCTCCCTCTATACGTAATGTTATCTCGTATATCTTGTGGGGTTTGCTAACTCTGGTGTCTGCAGTTTCCACTTGAATATATTCATTCGTGTCCACTGTCTCCAGATGATTCATAAGGACTTTGCGAGCTATGCTCACCTCTGCTGCGCTGTCTAGCATTGTCTGAGCCCACTCTCCGTTTTTCAGTTGTGTCCTCAGTATTCTCGGCATTGTTAACTACCTTGATACTGGCTACCTTCTTTTTTGGAAATTGTAATTTCTTTTTTAGCTGAGCAGGTTCCTTGTCTTTGGACTTGGCGTGCTCTTCTCTTTGTTCTGATCGTCCTCTTCTTTCCGATTTCTGCGAGGAATTCTGAAAAGATTGAGAGGGACGTGTATCAATGTCTTGATATCTATCAGGTTTTTTAATATTATCCCTATTTCTAAGGTTATATCTATTCCCAGAGGGGTCACTCTGCGGTGACCTCTGTCTTCGGTTTGGAGATTTTTCTCTTCGCCTAGGAGACCTTCCTCTGGACTGGAATTTCTTTTCTTTTGGATTGGATTGTTTGTTTCCATCCCAGTTCTTTTTTGGTGAATTGTTATTAAAAAATATTTTTTCTGGACTTTCAGTCAGTTGCGGTTTTACTGGTATTCCACCTAAACTATCTCTACCTAGTTCTTCATAGGATTTTTCTATGATTCTGGCAATTTCAGCTGGTTGGTCCGCTATATCTGTCTCTTTTAACCTCTGGCGGATCGCCACGTTTGCTGCTTCACCTTTTATATTGGCTAATAATATAGCCGAGACCTGCTTGAAGTCTTTCAGTAATTTCATACCAAGAGTTAAAGCTGGTTCTGGACCGTATTCGTCTTGAATTTGTTTTAGCACATCTGGTATTACCGAAATGGATGGAACACCGTGCGTTTTTGTGTAGATGGAAGCAAAGACTGTACCCCAAGTGTCACAGTCCTCTATGTGTGGTGCGATTCCCATTGGGAGACATATAGTCAGAATCCTGTGTTTTTCTAGCGGGGTGGTGTCAGGAAACACCGCCTCTATTTGGGTAATTTTCTGTGCCAACCAGAATGGTATTTGTTCCCGTTTAGCCGGAACTTTACCTAGGCAGGATTGGATGTTCTGTGGTGTGATTTTATTTGTGTTCCCCTGGTGAGGGGTCAGCTGTGGAAGTTTAATCGCTGGCTGAATTGTTGAAGTCCGCATTACATACTGAACTAATTGTCTGTGAATTTTTAGTAATTGTTTTAGCTGTATTAACAGCTCTCCTGTAGACATCCCTTCGATGTCTGGGTGTGGTGTGTATCCGGCTAAGACCGGCCACGTTGCTCCTGGTCTACCTAAAGGACCGAGCCTTGTAATGTGATTTTTATGTATTAGGGCGCCATCAAATAAGAGCAAATGCTCTTGGAATTTGAGTGGTACTTCCACCTCCTCGAAAGGAGTGTAAATGTCAGGTGGTACCTCTATTTTGTAATAGTGGAAGTACTTTGTTACAGCATTAGCTGCTGGAAAATGTATCCATGAATAGTATACCTCTGTCTGCCGATATTCGTGTGCCTCAATTACGAATATGACTGTGCCACCTCTAGGTGTCAGTCCATTTTCTATAAGTTTTAGGGTTATAGATCTCCTTTTGGCGACCGGAATGAGTATTATATCCGCGTCTGCATCCAGTGCTGCAGTATCAGCTGCTGCTATTTCAGCTGCTAATCTAACTGCCTCTCTTTCTTCATCACTGTCTCCCATTTAACCGACAGGATGGTATTATGTTTGTTTGCAGATCAGGTTTCTTATGGAAACAGAGATTAGATGCACAATATTTTGGAACAGTGTATCCTTCAACGTTGACTATACCAAGAACCATACATAGGAGTTCCCTCCTGCAAGGTTTTGGAGGATATTACCTTACACCCACTCCAGACGTCTTTGGAGTATTTGGGAAAAGGGGTCTGAGTGAGATAGCACGACTGAGTTACTCTAAATGTCTTACGTTAGTTTTATCGCCCTTTCCAAACACGTTGGGCGCCATGTAGTGTAGCTCCTATCTTCCCAATAGGCTCTGCGCATTGGAATAATACCTACAGCAGTAAAGGCCTAGGCCAGACGTTAACTAGGTCTACTACTGTCGATACTAGACTTAAGTTTTGGGTTTGCCAGCGTAGCTCAGAGTTCGCTAGAAACTTTCTCGAATGTTCAAGGAGGAATTAACTTCCCTGATTAGACAAGAAGGGATTTAGTTTCTGACAACCATAGAACATGACAACTTTGCTCTCCCCTAATCAAGAGTCAATCTCGAGAGTCGTGTGAGCACAAGGCAATTATTTTACTCAGTCAGTACGTGCATTCTTAGTCTCATCAGATTGTAGAGAAAAGGAAGAGACGGGCGTGTTCAATAAAAAGGTGTTATTTATTGATCAGTCTCTTTTCTCGTACAAGAGAAATGGATCGATATTATTGCAATACTTATAGTTAAGTAAAGTGCATACATTAAAAGCAATAGTATAAAATAATACTGTAAAAACATTGATATGGTTTCTGAGCCATATGATGTTTAAAATGATTAAAATATATTTACATACACATATACATTTGACTAAACGTACTCAACTGGTGTTTCTAAATACGCCTACCCCGTGTACCTGACCTAAGTCTAATGCGTGGGCGGGAATAGAAAGTTACAGTTTAAGTTAAGTTTGTTTTTGCCAAGTGAATAACTAAAGAATTCTCTGTGAGGGGTTATTCAGTTCTGTACCTGGAATTTAGGATGAATGAGGAATGGTATCTCTTTCTCTGCTCTCGATATTCCAGGCCGCCTGCGAGGGCTGCCCGAAAGCGCCGGTGCTGGGTCTCTCGGCTTGAGATAGCAGCGCGTCTCTCAGCGCGTCAGGAAGGCGGGGCTGCGCCAGCGGGGTCTGCTCTGCTTCTGGGCTTCGGCAAGTATGGCTGCTCCGTCTCGTCACCACGCGTGTGTTTGCATAGGGCAAGATCGGCAATATTTATACCTTAAAGGTGCCGAGATTGACGTAAGGATGGACATAGATACGTCAATAAAGATGTCATACGACTTGCTCGTTAGCACATTCTTTACTAAAGTTCTCTGTGAAATCAAAACAATGGCCGCACGGATTTTCCAGGTTGTCATAGGTTTGATTTGTTATGAGAACGTCGTATGCCTTATCAGGGGCTGGAGGAATGTCGCTTGTCTAATTAGATCTCAAGCGTTATGACCTAATCAGATAACACGTTCCTGTGCCGTAGTGTGACTGCGTCAGATAACGGTATCTGCATCATGGGGGCTTTTCTTGCCTCATGGGCTGACTGTTAGTTAACTTGATAGTTAGTTTAACCAGAACAGGGTTAGGAATAGGGGGATTGATTCAGAACCTATAGGAATACACGACAGGCTAAGCTTTCCCTCTGAGCAATATGATTTCATTGAACTAACCCTACGGACAGAGTTGTTGGCTGAAAATGTATTTGCCCTTGAATTTAGATCTAGTCCACCAGTACATTCATGTATCCAGTTAAGGAAGACTTGCTCTCCACTCCAGATTCTTTCGCTTCTTGGGCAAAGACAATGGGGAAGGCCTGGAGGCTCTGGGTTGGAGAACATTGATTGACTCCCTGTTATACCCGCCTTACGTTTCCCTAGTGTCACAGCGGGGGACTATGGCAAGGGAGAAACTGTTATTTATACTTCTGAAAAAATTTGAAGATCTAGCTATAGTGCTGAGGACCAATTTGATAGTGTCGGTACTCCTAGCAAAACTTTGGGGGTGGCCCCTATTATACTCCAGCCAAACAACCGCCCTAACTCAAGGTCAAAGAGCCAGCCCAGTACCAATTTGCCAAGCAAAGGAAATACCCCACCACCCATAGGTTACAATCTTAGGGGGGCACGCAAATTTCCTGGAATGTAGCAGGCCTGGGTCCTAAAACACTACTGCCGGAATGGCTCACATTTATTAATGAATTTGACGTTTGTGTCTTTCAAGAGACCTGGTTGTGTGAGCCGCACTTTTGTCAGGGTTATTTAAACTTCTTTGTCCCTGCAATCAAAGGGGCTAAAGGGCGCCCAGTGGGTGGTTTGACAATTTGGGTTCGCCAACATCTACCTACCTTACCTTGAACCCCTTTCAGCATTTTATTTACCAATATAGTAATTTGAAAATGTCCAGGCATTTGTTAACCCAAATTTTTTCTTTTGTGCTCACCATCAACTGATCCACTCGCAGGTCTTATACTCCCATGTACTGGAGCCTCGTCTGTTGTACTGGGACAACACTTGCAAATGACAGTTGTGATTGCCTGTATTTGGATGTGTTAAAACAGAACTGTTAGAACTAATAGCTTTGTTAATTCTTGTTATTCAACTATATTATCATTTAATGAACTCCAGGACAGCCTTCGAGTTCCATAACAGGACAGAGGTAATGGTAGTCCCCTCCAGTCCCTGTTCTAAGTGCTTCTAGATTTAATATAGTTTTTCCTTAGTTTAACATTTTGTAAGCATTTTTTGATACTTAAATTGACCTCCATTTTGTGAACTAGTGCAACTTTTATAATAGCAAATAACAGTTAGTAGAAGACAGACTGGAAATTAAGGGTCTGGATCTATGTTCAAGGAAAAGATTGAAGATTAAATTGCATTTTGCTTTGCAATAAGCAAATAGAACCCTTATTTCCACTACTGGTGTTACAAGAAGTCTACAAATGTCTATATACTGCACTTCTCGTCATCCTTCGATGGTCCAGAGGTTGAAAGTATTCACAAAATGAATTTAGGGGAGACCTGTGCAGTAACGCCGCCACCGCCGAGAGTCAGAAAAACTTACCTGAGGGCTAGAGGACGTAGCCCATTTCGCCGCCACCGCCGCTAAGAGTCATAATACACCAGACTCCGCGCCGCCGCTCCGGGAGACTGCAAATCCCGGCAGGCACCGCGGCGGCGCGTCAGAGTGACGCGGAAGCACCCTGAGAGCGCCAACGACAAACCCATAAAGGCGGAGTACCCCCGCGTCGCGGGACGCGAGCGGGACGCCCGGGGCGAAGCCCGGGCAAAGGGCGGGCCCTCTACGGCCCTCATCGGCAGGAGGAGGCAGGGGCAGGGCCAGAATCCCTGTCAGAAGCACAAGAGGCAATCAACGGACCAAGTAAGACTGTATTGTTTCTAACAGCCCCACGTACTTTTTATTTAGTTGCCTAGGCTCTGCGCTACATTAGCTATAATGTCGAAAAAGAACCAAGGTCCTCAAGCTAATAATATGAAGAACTATTTGGTCCAGACTGTGGAAAAAATCAACTCCCAAAGGAGAGACTCATTGGGTCTTAGTCAGTCACCTGACCTACGTTGTTTATCCCCCTCCCTAATCCCATTACCGGATGATATAGTCTCTTTACAGACCTTCCCTGATGCCAGTTATATGTGTCCGAAACCACTGGAATCCGGCCCCATGACCAGTAACGTACCATCTGGATCTGGCTCCGAGGTTCTCTTAGTGGACCTTGGGAATCAAGTGGTCAGCGATGAGGACCAGGAAATTCTTGCATCCCCCACCGATGATGATACCTCTATTACTGAATTTCCCTCCTGTTCGGATTCCGGGAAAAATAAAAATCCACCTAGGCGAGGTGGTCTGAGATCTGGGACTAGGAGGAAGAGGGTTAATACCCCAAAAGTTCCTCCTAAGGAGACTCGAGGGGGGCGTGCAAAGTCTACCAATACCATTGATGAGGACTTATTCGATAGACTCACTGAGTTAATTGATGTGAAAATCAAAACCATCGTCAAGCCTTTGCTTTCTAAAATCGATAAACTTCAATCCGAGATTAAAAAATTGGGAGGGCAGATGAACAAACTAACTGAGGGGGTTGACTGTGTTAAGACAGCTGTGGTAAATATGGGTAAGAGTAGAAGTCAGGATGATGATCAAGAGAGGGTGATTTCAGTTGTAGCCCCTAGTAATTCACCATCCCAGCTTCCTGACCAACCTTTTGGCAGTTTAGGTACCAGTAGAGGGGAGGGCTCCTTAACGGTTGAGATACCCCCTGCTCAAGACCAGCCAACTGACCCACTTCAATTTATAGTTGAAGCCTCCCCGGTCGTCCTAGTTCTGGCGAACGTCCCACCACTAGAAGCTGGTACTGAGGAATTTCCATCGTCCCTGTCTAATAAAGCCCTACAGTGGCTAACAACAAATATGAGATTAGCTCCAGGGGGTGGGCGGCAGCTGGCCCAGGAAATTAAAACAGCCAAAAGGGTCTCATGGCTGGGCAATCGCCCTAAAAAATTTAAGGGGGATTGCGTAGCAGTAAGTTTTACTCACACAGGGGTGTTACCCAACATCCTAATTAACTTACTCCCACCACAACGCAGGCAGGGTTCTGTTGTACCATTGACACTTAAATTCTTTTATGGTGAACAACAGAATGTCACATACCCTAAAACACCAGCTTTTGCCTGGGATTCTAACCCTGATACACACCAGAGATGGGGTTTTGAACAAACTCGCAATACAGTGAATCATTCTGTACCCCAAGGGTTTCAGAATCCTTTTGCTCAACCCCTCTCACTGTCCAACCGCTTTGCACCCCTTTCATTTTTAGACCACAATGATTGACTTCAGCCAGAACAACCCGTAAAGCCTAGGATCAATGTGCCTGTTTTTAGTATCCTTACCTGGAATATTGCTGGCATTAAGACAAAGGCAGATAATGCAACCTGGTTAGATTTTATATCCACGTATGACGTTATCGCCTTTCAGGAAACCTGGGACACTAACAACACCTTTTCTCTTGATGGCTTCAGCTACTTTAGTATTCCTGCCGTGGCTAGCTCAGCAGGAAGGGCTAAGGGGGGCTTGATTAGCCCGTTTAAACTTGATATTAAGGGATGCCTTACGGTACTAGCCTCAGGTTCAGAACACTGCCTTATCGTTGAATTGTCTCATGCTGAGTCTCCTAATATTTTGTTTATTAATTTTTATAACCCCAATGCTGCCGATTGTACGTCATATAGTCTCGGTAGATTGGATGATTTCCTGTCAGTCTACAGTGAGGATGTTAATGTATTCGAAATTATCTTTTTAGGGGATTTTAATATTCATCCGTGCTTATTATCATGTGTTTGTGATGACGTTGAATCCCCCCCGAACAGTGCAATGGTTCATCTGGCGCACAACAAGCAGGGGGAATGTCTAGAAAACTTTCTTGCTAGATGGAACCTTTATGAATCTAGTTGTGGGGAGGAGGATAGGGCCCCTACTTTTAAGGGCTCAGACAATGGCTTTATCATTGATTATATTTTTATCTCTGCATGTTTTTTATCTAATGTTTTTATGTATAGAACTGTGATATCTGTTTTTAGTGACCACAACCCAGTTTCTCTGGATATAGGAGAGGGTGGATTATTAGGACGCATCCATGGTTCAACCTTTATGGATGGACCAATTAAAGTTAAGGACCAAAGACGCAGACTCAAATGGGACAGCTTAACCCCAGAACCATTCATTCAGGAACTTTTGTTAGACGCTGAGGAAGAGGTTGGGGTCTGCTTATCGAATGATGCTAATGATGGGGATGTCATTCTCGCATTTACCAATATATGCTGTAAGATAAGTGGTAGGCTCTCTGTGATCAGTAAGACCAAGACAAAACCTCCTAAAAGATGGTTTGATCACAGTTGTTCCCTAGCACATTCTGTGCTGCTTAACGCCCTCAAATCCGATCCAAAGGATCGTGACCTTATTAGGACTAGTAGGGCCTTATATAAAAAAGCTATTGCAGCCAGAAAGAAAGAGCTTAAAGATGAAGCTTGGGCGCAACTTACAGATTCAGCCATATTAAAAAATAGTGGGGAGTTCTGGAGAATTGTTAATCAACCCCTTCTCACAGGCGAGGATAACTCCCCTCTGGAAGCAAATATTCCAGAACAGGACTGGATTCAACACTTCAGAGAGATATACTCAGGCCAGTCTCTAGCTAAGAATAGTGCTTATGAAGAGTCTACTATCATACTGGGTAACCACTTGCACTTTGAAGTTGAGGACATTTTAGACGCCATTAGTCGAACTCTGACAAAAAAGGCACCGGGACCGGATGGTGTTCCGGCCGATGCCTTTAAATGTTTTCCCAACTTCTGGTCAAGATTGCTTTGCAGGGTTTTTAACGCCTTAAACCGTGACAATATCCCGAAGTCCTGGAAAACTTCAACTATTATTCCGGTTTTTAAAAAAGGCAATAGGCAGGACCCTGTATGCTATAGGCCCATTTCACTGATAGACTCCTCAGTCAAAATCTTGGGGAGAGTTCTATTAGCAAAACTGAATACATGGGCCACCGAGAACAACATCTTGAGCAATGTGCAATATGGGTTTAGACCCAAGAGAAGCACCCTGGACCAGTGCCTCAATCTCCACCTACTGATTGAGAAATACACCAGAGCTAAGGATGGGTCCATGTACCTAGGGTTCATGGACCTCTCCTCTGCATTCGATATGGTCAATAGATCTAAGCTGTGGGGTAAATTGGTTGAGATGGGTCTGGACAGATCTATAGTCAGCTTACTGTCCGACCTGCATTCTGGCCTGTCTGCTAAAGTTAGAGTCTCTAATGATGGAAGATGTACCGAAGTGTTTGCTTCGGAAAGAGGTGTCCGTCAGGGATGCATCTTGGCACCTCTACTGTTCACGCTGTATGTGAATGCCTTAGAGCCCGCCCTAAGAGGGGTCACCTGCGATATTCCACGTGCGGGGGAACAGGGTATTCCAGTTCTCCTGTACGCGGATGACGCGGTGCTTCTGGCGCGAACAGGAGTGGGGCTACAACGGCTGCTGGATGCTTTTGAATCCTTCATGGGTTCCTTAGACCTGAAAATTAACGCAAAAAAATCCCAGATTATGCTTATGGGTCTGGCCTCAAGGAAATCCGCCCATAAAACCTTTCTCTGCGGAAGGGAAAAACTTGTTCGGGTTACTACTTTCCCCTATCTAGGGATCACTTTTGACGAAAAAGGTAGTTGGGGCCCTCACGTAAAAAGTAGAGTAGCTACACTGGCTAGAACTTCCGCGGCCCTTCATGGCTTTTCAAAAAGATTAGGGGGCAGGCCTTTTGAAGCTATTAGTAAAATATACAAAGCCAAATGTATCTCTGTAGCTTCATATGGGAGCTCCCTTTGGGGGCATAAAAGAGTTGACCCCATACAGACCGCGGAAAACAGATTTTTCAGATTAGTTTTGGGCGTCCCGCAGTCAACCCCATCCTATACTGTCCACCAGGAGATAGGAGAAGGCTTCATTAGCGATATGGTTAGAATAGCCCCATTAATCGCATGGCTCAAGCTGTGGCTTAATCCTGAAATTTCCCTAAACCATTCCATAATAAGGGACTGTTTGACCCTGGATAATGTACACAAGATTGGATGGTTAAAGTACATTAAGGACAGTTTTTGTAGGTTGGGGAGGCCTGAACTTTATACAGCCATTGACTCTATAACATCCAATGACGTTGTATTCATCAAGGCTGCTATGAAAGACCTTCTTTCCTTGGAGAGGGAGGAAGTCGAGCTACAGAAACCCTGTGTTAGGGCCAGCCTCCTGCTGGCTATACCTAGTGGTCCTGACAACTACCTTAATGTGGTGACTAACCCTTATCATAGGTTCATTTTAACCCGTTTTAGACTTAACCTAATTCATTTTAACTTGGGTTTTTACTCTGAGTGGAGTACCCCGGAAAAGGCCCCGCCATGTTCATGTGATCTTTTTTCAGATCAGAGCACAATGCACTTTATAATGTTTTGTAGCCATTATAACGATGCCCGGAGGCAGTTTCTCGTTCCTATACTTAAGGAAGCGGGATTCATTCTGGTCCGACCTGCTCTTATTTACCTACAAATGTTGCAAACTCCCAGGATCATGTTTTTCGTGGCAAATTTCCTGGTAAGAGCAATAAGATGCAGGAATACCAGACTCAAGAGTGCAGACTTGCTTATTAACTAGTCGGGCTGATGGCAACTTCAGGTTAATGAATTTTAGATCAAAGTGTGTATCTTAGTAGAACAATTATTCGGGGATTATTCCTTGGGATATTGCACTTTATCATGTACTTTACTATTAATGTACTTTAATACCACGCAATTACAAAGTCTTAATGATTTGCACATGGTACATTGCTTTTTATCTGAAATGCTCTTTTTTAAAGTTTTAACTGTTTTTTAATTGTTTTTAATCTGCTTTTTTTTTTTTATTATTCATGTTATTTGTTGTTTTTTATGCCATTGTCTTTGTATGATATTAAGTTATCGCAATAAAGAACTTTTGACTGACTGACTGAATTTAGGTAAGCCGAAATAAAGTTTACAACACGATAATGATAAACATGTGATGGATGTAAAGAGTTTTTGACTGACAAACCAATCAGTAAAACATAGTAAGGGAAAATATTTTAGTTTTGAAACAGGAATGTCCGAGGTAATCCTTTTTTGTAGTCTATCTTTTTCTGCTATGGTCGGAACTGCTACTTTTCTCGACACTTTCCACAGAAAAGCCAAACAATAACAATAACTTAATCCGCATACAAACAACCTTGCATTATTTATGTGGTGATGTATAGGCTGACAGTTGCTACAGTGCTGCTAACCTCTCACAAAGGATCCCAGCAATGTTTGTGTCAACCTTGCTATACGTTGTGTTGAGTTTATCAAACTCAGGGAGAATGAGACTAATTACCACCTCATTATGACAGAGCGGGTCAAAGGAACAAACTGCTTTCTCTCAAACGAATGACGGTATTACGTTCTACTCACTTACAATGGGGATTACCACACAGACTAATCCGGTTTAACATAAACACAGGTGCAGGCTCACTGTACAATATGCAAACAGCGTCCTTGGTTCTGTGACCCATGGGTTAGTCTTGAAATGTCTCAGCACTCTCTTTAAAGTAGTGGTACTGTCCCAACCCCGATAGTCCAATGATGAAGACACGTGTGTCAGTTCAACAGTTCCCACATTTACTTAGGTATTGACTCTCGAGCAGGATGATCCCATGTCCAAGGTTCTTGAGTAGGATGTGGCAGCCGCTCTCCCCACCCCCGTCTTCGGGTAGCTCGTGGGGCTGCATTCAATCTGCCCGGGGACTCTGCTAATGTGTGGGTGACAGCCAGCATCAGTCACGTCTGCACTTGGCTGTGACATCCTCTGGGATGGGAGTGGCCAATCTCAGCTGATGATAGTTCAGGTCACTGTTGCTTTTATCAATAGATGCCTCGGGTCACAGGAGCTCGTAGAAGCTTGTACTTTAGGTGGCATCACTCGCAGCTGCTGAACACTCAGGTGGGTCATCTCAGCAGTGGCTGCACCTCTTGTGAGATGAACGGATGACTAGAGGTCGGGTCGAGAAGCTGGGAGACCCACTCTAGACTTGGGTTAGCATCAGTTACACATCAGTCACACATCCCATGGCAGTCTGAAACTATCTCGATGGTCCTGGGCACAGTGGCCGGGCTTCTCCTTCCAGGGGGCAGGTGCTCCTTCCACACTCGCAGCAGGCCTGCATCTCCAAGGTAACAGGCACAACTACAGCTTCTTTCAGCA
Source organism: Lissotriton helveticus (assembly GCF_964261635.1). Lineage (NCBI taxonomy): Eukaryota > Metazoa > Chordata > Amphibia > Caudata > Salamandridae > Lissotriton > Lissotriton helveticus. The sequence continues at coordinate 184,264,239 of NC_136061.1, read as the reverse complement.
ATATTGCAGGCATCAAGGGATGCCCCTCATCGCTGGGAGATCGGCTGTATAAGACATTGGCCCTGCATCTCAGGATTTCTTGGTGTACTCTGTGAAGTGCCTCCTCCCCCGGTTAACAAAGAAACTGGAATCTGAGAGAATGTTTGGGTTCCACTTTTATAAACATGTTCCAGATGGGAATGCGAGTATCACTATCAAAAACCTGAAACTGGTTTGGGGCAGTTATTCTTTGTGTATTTCAACTCCGTAGAGCAGACAAGGGCGAGGACTCTTCTCAGCAGCTAGCCTCCATTTAGAGCAGCCACAAATGCAGCACAATCAAGTGGGAAGCGCTGCTCCTGGCAGTAAACAGCCCTATTTGGAGTAGTACTTGAGTGAAGACAAAAGGCAATGCCAGTCTGAAAGGTTCCCTTTACACCTTAAAGAATCTACTAACTCACCTCCCTCTGCCCATAAACAGCCCCGAAAACAGTACTTAGAGAGCCAATCAGCAGGCCCCACCATCAAATGGAGTCTGGAATGCCAGCAACACACTTCCTCCATCTTGAGCTATGTTGTACAATGGGCTTTGCAAAATAGACCCACTGGTAAAGTCAAGCATACACAAGCATTTAACAAGGAACACTGCTAACATCACAATATACACACAGTACAAACACGTTCCATTTTGACGTCAGCCCAGTGTCTGGTCACTATTTTTAAGCACAACTTTACTCAAGTTAGGCCAGCAAGCACCATACTCCTTCTAAACAGGAAATGATTTGTTTATGACTACCTATTTGGAGACTAATGATTATCAATTCGAAAACATACAGTACACTGCCACCTTTGCCTAATGTACATGTTCCAGGACATAGCTATTAGTCTTGCTTCAACTTGAGGGTACTTTTTTCGAAGCCGGAGTCCCAGTCCCGCACTACTGTCACTAAGTGCGCGACCCGGGGGTCCCAACTCAACGTTAGGCCAAGTAAGGACACTGTTTGAGATAGCCCTGCTCACCCCCTTAGTAGCTTGGCACGAGCAGCCAGGCCTATCTCCAAGGCACAAGTGTTTTATATGTGCAACCAAGCCCACAGCAACCCCCTAGAGGCACCACAAATGGACTCCACAGGAGTTTGATAAAAATTAGTATAACTTTATACAAAACGATTTACGATCAGACCTCACGATACATAAGCCAACATAGAATAAAGGGTAATATTCGTTCCGGCTGGCTGGTAGGTTCAAATCCCAACCACTGTTTTCCAAATGCTATGCTGGTCATAATGCTAGAATCACACAAGTTGCGATAGACAAACGATAGTGCACTGCGTAACGATACAGTCCTGTGCTGGGCAAAGGAGAAATAATACAATACGTAACGATACACCCCAGTACCTGCAATGGGAGAAATAATGCAATGCGTACCGCTACATTCATGTACTTTGCCATGAAGGAATAATGCCATGCGTCACACCCCAATCACGTACTTTGCAATGAAGAAATAATGCAATGGGGGACGCTACAATCGTGTACTTTGCTATCAAGAAATAATGCAATGCGGCACAGCAATCATGTACATTGCAATGAGGAAATAATGCAATGCAGGCCGCTACACTCCTGTTCTTGGCAAAGGAAAAATAATGTAATGCATAGCCCTACAATCGTGTTAGGCAATAATAATGTCAGGCGTCCGAGGACAGTCCGGCAGTTCGTTAGCAGCAATATTGGCAATGTGTAATACAACAATTCAGCCTCCTCGATAACAGTTGCCCCCCTCACACGGTTCAATTATGACACAGAGTACAGCTTCTTACTCTAGCCCCTGTACTGTCACTCCTTTCGTCAGTACGGGCCCCACTCTGAGCCGACGCAAAGGCTCATGTCGTTAGAAGGACTGAGAGGCCATGAGAGTGTCCCTCCGAGCCCGCACCCCGCCCAGGTACTAATCCATGTTACCTGGGTGCGCAACCCCACTCTCCTCCTTCCTTGAACTGGGCCTTCCGTGCAGAGCTCTCTCAACATGCCTCAGTGGCGCGGCCTGGCAGCTCAGCTCCTCCGTGGCTGCCGGTCCGGGCCGTGACTTTTCGGAAGGTCTCAGGCAGCCGCAGGGCACACGTATCCCATGCCCCTGAGATTACTTTTACTCCGGGTGCACTTTCACCACCGCATCCTCTGGGTCTCTTCTGGCACGAAGCCACATACACAACTCTGATGAGACTCCACGTTGTCTCCGATGTGCACGCTCACCAAGCACTCCTTCTTGCGGTCTCAGTTGGCACCAAGACACGCACACCGCGGTGCAGACACTCACTTTCTTCTGGTGCACACGATGATCAGACGATCACCTCCACAATCCCAGGTTGCACCAAAGCGCGCACACTGCTTTACTGAGACTTATTCCAACTCCGGTGTCCCGATATCCAGGCGCTCTTCACCAAAGCCTTCGGCCGCACCTCGATGCGCTCACCGTTTCCGAGCCTCACTTCCGGTGCACTCGATCACCAGACGTTCCACTTCCAATGCACACGTTGGTCAGGCGCTCCTCACCAACGCTTCCTGTGCATCACGACAAGCACCCTGCCACGTCCGAGACTCACTCCACCTCCGGTGCACACGCCAACTAGACGCTCCTCACCAGCACCTGCGGTGCACCACAACAAGCACCAAGCGCATCCAAGACTCACTCCAACTGTGAAGCCCAAGTTGTCCAGGAGCTCTTCACCTGAGCTTCCTGTACACCATGACACGCACTCAGCGCGTCCAAGTCTCACTCCTCTTTCGTGTGTTCAAGATCACATGGCACACCTTCTAAGGGTCTCAAGCTGCCACAACATGACCCCACTGCGTCGCTTGAAACTTCTCCGGAAACTTTTCTTTTCCTGTGTTTCCAAACAGGGAGCCAGCTCACCTCGGGCCCTTGCGGTTACAAGACACAGCACAAAGCACAGTGTCTTTCAAGCAGGGGGACCCGCGCCTCCAAGCACAGTCCCAACAGTCTCTTCCTTGGTTAGAACAGCAAACTGCAGACCAGCCCCAGATCACGAAGCAAGGATTGGTCTTCCCACAGCAGTCTCTTCAGTTGCTCCTTCTTTAGCAGAGGTTCCTCTTGACTATGAAATGGGTCCAAGCCTTTTCAGTCTCAATCCATTTCTGTTTCATTTCCACATTCAGGGGTTTCAGCTCTCATAGTTATATTCCTTAATGTCTTTGACGTTCGTTTGTGATCAGGGGTCCCTAACTCCTCCCTAAATCAGTTCTGGGTGTCTCCCTCCCAGTGTCACCTTTCTCCCTTTGATACTGGGGTCTGGATCCTTAATCACTCAGCAGGAGATGGGTCAAATGGTTTATAGCATCAGCCCAGACCTTTTCACCTCCCGGGCTTCTCTTCCCCCTACTCTCCAGATGCAGGGCAGCCTGGTGCCATCTCAACCCCTCCCTGGGTCAAGACTTCTCCCAGCTCATCTCACCTCTCAGATCCAGACAGTCAATCCACATTCAGCAGAGACACACAGAAATGCTTAAAGCGCAAAACTCAGCCACTTTCTAAAAGAGTGGTTTCTGAACACACAGTGACAAAACCACTTTCATAGAAAGATGTGTTATGACACTGTGAGTTCATACATACTAAACTTCACCTCACCATTATAAACTTACAGAAAACTAGGATACCAAAACACTATGCCCAGCCTCGCCCATTCTGTCATATGGGAAGAATGGCCTTTCAGTAGTGAAAAACGAAATGGAGTGCTTTTCACTGTCAGGGCATAACACACACCTCATTATATGCCCTGCCTTTTACTTACACTGCGCCCTACCCAAGGGTTACCCAGGACCTACCACAGGGGTGCCCAATGTGTATGAAAAAGGGAAAGTAAGGCCTGAAAAGTGGATACACTTGTCAGGACAACATGCTAACTTAGCAACCTGTACGCAGGCCCTACACTGCAGGCCTGAGTTCCCTTCTCCGCGCGCCTTTGCATTACTAGCCCTGGCACAAACAGTGCACATCACTAGGGACTTTACTAGTAAGGCAAACATACCAATCATGGCCAACCAATTACCATTACACTTTACACAGGGAACACTTGTACTTTGACACTGATTAGCAGTGGCAAAGTACCCAAAGCATCTAAATTGGCAACTCTATGTCAGGTAAACGGTCTAGGGGGAAAGAAAAAAGTTTAGGGAACTTTAGCCAAAAAGGCCAAGTCCTACAGTACGCTTGGTGAACCCCTCCAGCCACAAAGCTGGACTCTGGGTCAAGATATCAAAGATGCGAGACAAGAATTCACTGTCCTGGGGAATCCTGTATACACATTGTTTACAAGGTCGAGCTCAGCATCCACACTTCTTTAAACTACTCAACTCACACTTTGACGACAGCAAAAGCGACATAAAATAGAGACATTAGGGCATTAAAACCAAGGCAAGTATCCACCGCCAGGACAAACTGTATCTCTGATACAGACTGGCTCTTTGAACACAGATCGAACCTCTTAACACTTAACGAAACAACTGACTGCGTCCGTTTGAAATATTTATCTGAATAAGCAAAACCAAACACTGGGTGTCCTCTTCAAAACCTGCATTAAATTGCAACCAGCCATGTAATTAAAACACTGAATTTAAGAACATGATTTTCTTTGATTAAAAGGGTAACCTTACGCAAACCTCTGAATTAAAAACAAAGCGAGATGTGGTGTATTTGTATCGACTTTGGTCTAGTGGGATAATTCACTGTTATACCTATTATAGTAATGTTATTCTACTTGTCCTATGAACAGGTACCAAAAATGGATACATTCGGCTGAGCTGTTGCAGATGAAGATCAAATGGGTGGTAGGACAGTTGAAAATGGACTTTCTAGAAAAAACCTGAGAAGAGGCACGCATTAGCAAACTCTACACCAGTGATTTAGATTACTTATTCATGACACAAACAAAAATATATATTCACTAAAAAACCAAAGGTTACAGCGACGTTATTGTTAGGAAATAGAATTAAAAAAACCTTACAAAAATTCACTTAAAAAGCCTAAGGTTACAGGGACATTATAGTTAGGATCATATTTCACTTGTACAAAACCATAGAAACTCAGCAGTTATAGTTGCTGGTCTGCCATCCCTCGGGTTCTGACCTTTTCTTTCTTTTTTTTAATTTATAAAAGGGGAGGGAGCCACATGGCCCCCCCATCCCGGACCAATTTAAGTTCCGGGGACCCCATTCCCTGGGGCCCAGCCTCCATTGTGGGTGCCCTGGTCCCACCCAAGGCGTCAAGTAACGTCTGTTGGGGACCGAGGAGGGAGCATAGTCCCTGCCGGCTCTCTGCCTCCTGAGGGAGTCAGCATTGCTTTCAGACATGGGGAGCTGGTAAACATGTAGCTACATCTGTCTGAAAGCAATTTTGTGGCGCTTCCAGCAAGTGAGAGCATTTCTGAGTTCTTGCCTGCTGGAAGTGGAGGGTTTACCATGACTTGACAGGAGCGGTACACCTCCCGCCAAGTCATAGCAAACAGCAATGTCCCCAGGACAGGCATCCTGAGACATAGCAGGGCTGGTCTTGGAGGTTGGCGGTTTCCAGGGCCATTAATGGGGGAGGTGGCAGACTCCGGGACTGAGAATGGCCTAGGGGGGGCAGGCGGCCCCCCTCCAATTTAAAAAATATATATTTTGGCCCCGGAAACCTGGTGTTCCCCGGGGCACTGCAAGGTTTCCCAAATGTTTTTGTTTTACCCCCAGGGGTTGTGGTCCGCAGTGGAGGCCATAGGGCCACCCGATTTAATTTAAGCAAGAGCCCCGGGGAGGTGCTTGTGCATGGGCGGAAGGTCCGCGAGACAATATATATATATATATCCATACAACACTGTATATCGCTTTGAGTCTTTCAAAACAACTGATCCAGACCACGGTATAGTGCAATTTTATTCCTTTATTCAGTGCAAGATGGCATAACGCGTTTCAGCTCTCACGGGTTCCTTCATCACATGACAAAGTTCAGCGTTATGTTTGATATATTGGTGATTGGTGCAAGTGTGACTACATTCACCTTTGCAAATTATGCTGTAGACATAGAAAAGTTACTATTACAAATTTAGTAATGCAATGCTATCGATATATATACACACAAAGGTAAAAATGATCAAATTTGATAAAAGCATAGCCATAAAATTTCATAATCATCCGGGAACTGTTCCTGGGGTTGAAAATTTGTGTGAAAGCCCACATAGGGGTGAGGGTGGTGATACTCTGACTGCATGTTTGAGAAATGGGTGTGTTAGTGACACAAGTCATGTGTCCAAAGTTGATTTTTTAAAATTGCGCATGATATTCGAAACAAAGCCGTGATCGCCAGTGGTGCCGCCATGCACCGTTGCGGGGACATCGCGAATATAGCTTCGTCATCGCGAATACTGGTGAAAATATATAAAAATACATATATTTGTACCCACTTGTGCGGTCACTGTCACACACTCATGTATGCACTCACAAATTCACTCAGACACTTATACACCCATTCAAATACCCCCTCACACACTTATACATTCAGTCACATACCCACTCAGACACCCACTCACATATCCATTCAGGTACTCATGCACCTACTAACAGACTCACTCAGAGAGTGATGCACCTAGGTACAGACCAACTCAGAGATTCATGCACCTACTTAGAGACCCACTCATACACTCAGGGGAACAGTCTTATACCCAGTTAGAGACTCTTACACCCACTCACAGACCCACCTGGGCACTCATGCACCTACTTACATACCCACTCAGATACTCATGCACCCACTTACAGACTGACTCTAAGAGTCACACACGCATGTACTGACCCACTAAGACTCACACACCCACTTACAGACCCACTTACATTTACGTATGTCCTCACAGACCCACTGAGACACTAATATACCCACTCACAGATATACTCAGACACTCATATACCCATTCACACACCCTTACAGTCACTCATACACTCAGTCACAGACCCTCTCAGAGACTTATGGACTCAGTCACTCACTCACTCATACACTCAGAAACTCACACTCACTAACAAACACACTCAGATATACACACACACCCACTCACTCACCCAGTCAACGATTATGTATCCACTCACAGACCCACCCAGACACTCGCCCTCCCAATCACAGACCCACTAAGACATTCATGCATGCATCCATTCACTCACTCACCCACCCAGAGAGTTATGCTCTCACTCATAGACCCATTGAGACACTCACACATCCACTCATGGACCCACTCACACACTGACACACACATAATCACTCTCACAGACCCACTCAGAGACTGATGCACACAGTCAGTTAAACACTCAAAGACTAATTTACCCACTCACAGTTGCACTCAGAGACCCACGGATCTACTAACAGAAGCCACTCACACTGCAAGTCATAGACCTATTGAGAGACTCATGCACTCACTCACAGACCCACTCAGAGACTCATGCACCCACTCACTCACCCACTTAGACACTCGAATCTACTCCCAGATCTAGTCAGACAGTCATATACCTACTTACACATGCACAAAGGGACTCATGCCCCTACACACAGATTGAGTGAGAGACTTACCCAGCCAATCACAGACCCATTGTGACACTGATGCACCCACTCACAGAGGTACTGAGGCATTCACACATTTAGTTACTGATGCACCGTCTCACAGATCTCCTCAATTACTTATACAATGAATGAGAGACTTAGTAATACAGTGATGCATTGAGTTATAGAAATTGTCTATATGTATGTTTTACATTTTATACAGTAATGCATGCAGGCATCAAATGTGTCTATATATATGTTTTACACTTTGTACAAACCACACGCACTTCACGACTACCGTCAGCACCGCAATGACATCGGTAGTCGCAAGTATAATTTTTTTTTGTAAAGGTTGTTTTCTCCTAAATTGATCACAGAAAGAAAAGTTAAAAGAGTATCTTACTAAATATTTAGATTTAAACTTTATTTAAAAAATGTCTTTAAATGTATTTTTCAGTGTGTGAAATACATTTACTGATCACAGATTCTCCACAGTAAATGCGACAATGTTGTTCCGACTCAAACAATTCCTAAAAATAAAACCATTTATTAATGTACTTTCTGAAAAACACATACCAAATAAAAAAATTTGTGGTAAATAATATAAATATCATTTACAATATCCAATTATCGAAAGAAAATACAAAAATCTTAGAGGCTCACTTTTTAAAAAAATGAATGTTACAATAAAGAAATTCAATTTTTTTTTAAACGTAGAAATTCGCTGAAAAAAAACAAAGGCTACAGGGACGTTATAGTAAGGAATTAGCATTTTAAAAACCTTAGAAATTCACTGAAAAACTCAAGGCTACAGGTGTGTTATAGTTAGGAAATAGAATTTAAAATAATCTTAGAAATTCACTGAACAAAAACAAAGGTTACAGGGATTTATAGTTAGGCTGACATTTCACAAAACCAGAGAAATTCAGCAGTTATAGTTAGCAGAGCTAACTATAAATCGTGCCCCCACAATGTACTGCTATTCACCTCACATTTTACATCACTCATGACATGGTATGTGACATCACTTATGACTTCTCAAATTACATCACTGATGACATCATCCACAGAATCTCTGATGCACCCACTCACACACCAATATCATCTCCTTCGCCAACGACACCCAACTCATCCTCTCCCTCACCAAGGACCCACTTACTGCCAAAATCAACCTCCACGACGGAATGAAGGCCGTCGCTGACTGGATGAGGAGCAGCCGGCTGAAGCTGAACTCGGATAAGACGGAGGTCCTCATCCTCGGACCCACCCCCTCAGCCTGGGACGACTCCTGGTGGCCGACCACAATGGGAACAGCACCAACATCCACTGACCAAGCACGCAACCTAGGCTTCATCTTTGACTGTTTAGCTCTGCAGACAGCAGAAGCAACAGGCCAGTTACTCAATAAGGTTACACACTGGCTTTTTTGGGAACATTAAGACTAATGCTTGTTTATTTACCAATATATTATTTGCACAGAGGGTAGGCTGTGGGAGTCCTTCTGAAAAGGAATTTAGCCCTAATTGTATGATCATCAATTTTAGACCTGCACACATTACCGTGGATCTGATCCAATTATATTTCTCTGATCAGTTAGGCCAGGTCCTATGAAGCTGCTGCCATTAGTTTTCTTTTATAGACATCAGAGACCATCTCTGTCAGGGCAGATACAAAACTCCTAACCCATGCTGCTTCTGCCAGTAGCCCGCCAAATTACTAATAGCATTCATTACTCTGTGCTAGTATACCTACCTGAGAACGATTGATGAACGGGGTGTTCAGGAGTTGTTCCCAATAACTATCCTAAGCTTTCGGGCATGGCCATTCCCCAATCTGCCCATTCGTCTAATCCCTTTGAATTTGAGTGTAGCATAGAAATTAATGTACCCGAGCCTCAGGACTCTTCCTCACTTCAGACGCCCACCTCCCCACGAAGCTCACGGCCAGTAATGTCAATCAATTAAGTTGGGATATAGCTGGAGTATTATCTAAATTGTGCCTGGACTGGGTAGATTATGTCAGTCTGCATGATATAGTCTTGTTACTGGGTTGTCATCCTGGTTTATTACCACCCTAGAATGCTCAATTTCCCTAACTGGCACCAATAGTGGGCTGATTCAAGCTTTCTACCTCATGTGGCTAAAAAACGGCGAAGGTCAAACCTAATTTTCATTTGCCTTATTGTACCAAGTACTTTATGTTAGACTTGGAATCCTTGGCATGGGTTTCCCCTGTCTTTTTGCCTCTGCCTCCTGTATTTTTGCTGTGGGCTAGATTTTGTTGTTACTGGTCTAGATGTTTTGGGCACTTTGCCACTGCTGATCAGTGCCAGCCAAAGTGCAAGGTGGGTGGAGGCAGTAGTCCCTAAGCTCAGGGCCTACAAAGAAAAGTTGGTGACTGCCCGCTACAGTCAGGTCTTTTGTTGTCTATTATTGTATTTGAGTGGAGGGCGACCTCATTGATAATTTTCCGTCTTGAGCCCCTTGTTGTGACTTAAAAGTACACCCGCTTGCCAGGCCCTAACCTTACCCTTTTCTTACATGTGAGTCGCCCCTAAGGTAGACCCATGGTACCCCTGTAGGCAGGATGCAGTGTATGTGAAAGGTAGGACATGTACTGATGCATGTGACATGTCCTGATAGTGAAACACAGTGTATTTTGTTTTTCACTATTGAAAGACTATCTGTCTATAGATACAATGGGGAATACTCTGTAACATTTTACAAGTATAAGTTCTCCTTTGGACAAGATAGAAAGTTGGAGTTTAGTATGCCTGTCCTTAGGATATAAAAATACATCTTTTAGTAAAGATGATTTTTATATTATGTGTTTGAAAAAACCATTTTTAGAAAGTGGATATTTTCTTGCTTAACCATCTCGTGTGCCTCTGCTGGTTTGTAGATCGACTATCTGGCTTTGGAGTGACAGGGGCTGGGAATGTGCATTCACTGTAAACAGCCACTGGTGTTGTTGAGGTGTGTTCTGCCTTTCCTGAATGAGTCAGGGCAGGACTGAATAAACATGGGCTGCATTTAGAGTATGGGGAGGAGTTTCTTTGCACCTGAAAGGGCCTGTCTGCCTTACACAATGCTGTCCCCTTCTCTGCCGGGAAGCTGGACCAAAGAGGACAGAACTGGTTTTGACTGAGCACAGAGTATCTGTGCCACAAGAGAACAAATAAAAATGCTGTATAAGTATGTGGGCCCAGTCCCTAGAACTTTAGATCACTCTTAGGATTCAAGATTAACCTTTGCAAAGGGGAAGAGCTTGAGAAACTGAATAAGAAGTTGCTGTCTGGGGTTGGCCTGCATTGGCTGTTTCTGCCAAGGAAAGGACAAGGACTTTGCTGTGTGCCATGCTTGAGGAAGATCTCCACTTGAAATAGAGCTTGCCTCCTGTTCTGAAGTCTCAGGGACAGAAAGACTTCAACCCCAGACCCCACTGAACTCCAATGCTGAGTTTTCTCACCTACAAGAGGTGACTGCCAGTGTCCTGGGCCTGTAAAGGTTGTTTCTGGGGCTGGGAACTGCAAAAGACTAAAGAAACTATGAAAGTTGACGCATCGCCAGATTCTGACACTTTGCAGTGGTGCAAGAAGAATTTCTGATGCATCGCTGCAGCCGAAGAACCGACGCATCGAGGGGACATGGCTGAAATCGTCGCAGTGCCTGTTTGCCGCCGGCCCGACCATCAGCACGGGCCTAGAGCTTCACGCATTGCATCACCCCGGATATCACGCATCGCATCGAGGCGCCAAGTCTGTCCCATTGGACACAGTAAGAAACCGACGCATCACCTCCCCACTCAGTAAGAAACTGACGCATCACCTACTCTCCAGTAAGGAACTGACGCATCACCTCCCCTGAGCAGCAGTAAGGAACCGACGCATCCCCTCCCCCAGAGCAAGGAGCCAGTGCATCACCTTCCCTGTGTGTAAGGAACCAACGTATCACCTTCGCAGCGACCCTTTTTGCTATGGTATTGACCCATCTAAGGTAATTAGTGTTGAAAGTGTCGCAGCCATCATTATCTGTGGACAGAACTGTTTTTACCTTCTAAAAGTCATATTTTGATTATTGTATGTTGGATCTTTGTCGTTTTGGTCTTGTTTGGTTCAGATAAAGATGACATATTTCTCTAAACTGGTGTGGCGTCCATTTGTAGTGTTTTCACTCTATTACAGTATGTGTGCACAAACGCTTTACACACTGCCTCTGAGATAAGCCTGTCTGCTCGTACCAAGCTACCAAAGAGGTGAGCACGGGTTATTTTAGAAGTGTATCCCCCTTACCCCGACTAGGAAGAAGGGTCCCTACTTGAACAAATGTACCTACCTCTGCCAACTAGAGACCCCCATTTTTAACACTAACATAATATAGAAATTTAATTTGGTGCTTGCATGTGATTTTACTCCTAAGCTTGGAGACCCGTCCACGCTCACTGATGTAAACCTGTTTGACGTTTATGAAAGGAGAATCTTTGCATAAAATGGGGATTCTAGGGATTGCATACTGTTTCCTCATCTGTTAAACATTGACATGTGTAACACCGTAGATACGGCCGGGACTACATGTACTACTGCTGCTGCATATACTTGTGGGGGCTGTAGCTCAATATATTTCCTGCAAGGCATCTACTAAAACAGATTATTAAGGGAGTAATATGCCCCAGCATTTACAGTGACCATAATCCATTTATTATCTCTTTAGAAACACCCAAAGGAAAGAAAGTAATGGGGGGTTAACACTAATAGTACAACTAAAGAGAATGGGGGTAGGTTGGTATGGAGGGCAGCTGACAGGGGAAACATGCAATGCAAAGTGTGATCAGAGCACCTGGCGTTGGTTCAATGTGGTTTCTCAACTGAGTCCAGTTTCATTAACACTTAAGAGGCCTTAACCTACTGGGGAATACTGTAATGACCCTCTTAAAGCCCAAAGAACTATTAGCGATAATCAATTGTCCAGGTTGGACAGTGCTTGTAACCCCAAGAATAAGCAACTCCGAAAAGGCATCTTTGTATACCCCAGGAAGAGAAATAAAAATGCTGTTTGTAGAAGGGAGTATAAGCAGACTCGGATAAAAAGGAAGTTGGATCTCCAGATAGACATGTGGGAAAAACGAATGAGCTCCTTTAATTTAAAAGATACTAGGGTGTTTTGGGACATTGTAACAGAAGACTGACCTATCAGCTCGGCCCTCACCCTGATCCTGAAGGCTTCCATCTCCTCTGTCACATCCTCACAGATACATGAGTAAATGCCATAGTTCTCCTCCTGATGAAAAAGCCTTTTTCAGACCCTTCAACACTCACTAAATCCACACCCATCCCCTTGCTTACCTTGCTGGCTAATGTCCTAGAGAAACTCATCAACAAAGGCTTCACCAACAATCTATACCATTAACAACTCTTTGACACCAAACAGTCCTGCTTGAGACCTAACCACAGCATGGAAATAGCCCTGATTGCCACCAAGGAGAGATGGTTGCCCTTATCCTCCAGGACCTTTCGGCTGCTTTCGACATGGTATGACATGCCATCCTCATCCAGCGCCTACACCTGATTGAAATCCAAGAACTCATCTTCTGCTGGATCTGCTCTGTCAAAGCCTGGATGGCCCGTCAGTCTGCCAGGCCCCATACCCCGCTGACGGCAGCGAGCTCCTCTGTGGAGTACTGCAAGGATCCTCACTGAGCCCGACCACCTTCAATGCATTCATGATCCCTCTTCCTAGCATCATCCGCTCCCATGACATTGACATCCTCCCCTGTGCCAATGATATCCATCTATTGCTCTCCCTCATGGACAAGTCCCCCAACATCCAGTACAAGTTGCCTGCATGATCAATGTCTCTAACTAGATGAGATTAACTGCCTCAAAAGCAACACACACAAGTCAGAGGTTGTGATCTTAGGGAAGATCCCATTGCCATAGGACTCCACCTAGCAGCCAGCTAAGCTAGGAGCCACTCCCACCCCCACTTCCCAACCCAAGATCCTCAGAATCATCCTGACATCAAGCTTAACCTAACTGCCCAAGTCAACGCTGTGACAGCTTCATGGTTCCTCTCCCTGAAGATGCTAAGGAAAATCTCGATCAGCACACACCAGACAGTCACTCACATCCTCATCACTAGAAAGTTGTACTATGGAAACACCCTCTATGCTGGACTCATCAAGAAACTCATCAGATGACAAAAACCAATACAAAACTCAGCTGCAAACTCCTCACACACACCTTCAAACTATTACACAACACTGGCCTGGCCTACCTCAATATCTGTATCTCCTTCTGCAAACCATCCAGACTCCTCCACTTGGCAGGACTAATTCTTGCACACAAGCATACGCAGGACCAGATCAGGTGGTCGAGTCTTCTCCTACATCACCCCTAAAGACTAGAATGAACTGCCACTAGACGTCAGAGCTTCCTCTTCCATTCTTGAGTTCCGAAAGAAGCTGAAGACCTGGCTCTTTGAATAGTAGGTGAGGCTAGTGTCGCACCTGCTCAGCGCCAGGATACCCTCCCTGGTGAAAGCACGCTCTACCAATAGGCTTCAAATAACATAACTTTCAGTAACTTAGACAGGGATGCACTCCCCTGTAGACTAAATGAATTCTGAAGCAAGATTCTAGTAGAGCAAAGTGATGAAAAGGAGCACTTAGATTTCAGGGGAAGAAACAATGGAAAATAAAAGGTGCTATGCCAATAATCTGCAGTGCATTACAGAACCGAGTGTGACAGCTAACAAACACCAGTCACAAGCAATTGTAGTTTGTTATATTGAAAAGGGTACATTGTGATACCTTAATCCCATAGCCAAAATATTAAGGACTTAATTATCGAAAGTAAGCACCTACATAAAAGTACAGATTTACTATTCTTAATTCCACACCTTGGCGATATAGATTGGTAAACTATTGTCCTGTACCATGATCATCTGTATGTATTTTTTATAGATTTAAGAGCAGCATTTGGTTTGGTTCCCCAAGGCAAACTCTGAGTAGTATTAAGGAACTTGGGAATGCCACATAGGTTTCTTCAGTTAATATCACACTTGTATAGCAACAGCTACACCCATGTTAGATAGTGAAGGAAGGAGGAGTTGACAAACAGAATAAAGATTGGAAAGGGGGCTGCACCAAGGCTGTGTTGGACACCACCTTATTTATTTTTTACGTTAATAAGGTAATTGTCTCATTTTGATTGTACTAACGACTCTCCCAAGAAGGCAAGCCACACAACCCTATCACTTCTTTTGGCAGATGATACGCTAATTTCAAAGACACAAAGGGGCATGCAGATTTTTCTTGACAAGTTTTCCATCTTTTGGCAACATTGGGGTCTTGAAATTAACACTGGCAAAACCAAATGTATGGCTTTTATTACTGGGCAATATAAGAACAAGTGACAATTCTGGAACGAGTTAAGAACTTCGACTATTTTGGTGTCAGGTTAGCAAAGTCATTATGCAGGGGCCCTGCACATTATGAAAATCCATCTCGTTTTATAACACAGATCCCTTTCAGTCTTGAAAATGTTCAAACCGTCTACTTTTCGGCCTTTATTTCCTGCATTTGAAATATACCAAGAAAAGGGTTTAGGTGCTGCTTTCTAAGGTTCTGAGATATAGGGTAATTGTAATACCATCAGATGAGTAAGAGCAGAAAATAAATGATTACACACACTGCTTAATATGCCACAAAGTGCCACAAGGATTCCTCTCCGACAAGATTTAGGCATAAAGGGTACACAAAGCACATTTTTAAAAAACGACTGTATTAGTTGAGACTTTGGTAGAATGGCAATTACATTTGTACGCAACCTAATTTTTCGAGCTAAAAGCGATGCACCCTGCCTTGGCTCAAATATATAACGTTTTTTTTTCTACTGGAATATATAATATGCCGTACAATACATAATCCATCCATCTCCTAAGGATCAGTGAAATTGGTAAAAATCAACACATTGGTCGTTTGTTTATGGTAGGTAGGACTGTCAGCCGAGAAGCAGTGGTTTGGCTGAGCAGTTTCTTACTTCCAAAGATGTGCTGGAGTTTGAGCCTCTATTGGACAAAATCAGAGCTCATACATGAAATGTATAATTGGGATTTTATTGACCAATAGTTTTGTAGTAAATGGTCTTCGAGATCAGATACTTGCCCAGCTCCCAGGGCCCCTGCAGAAACTCAGGCACATTTACTATTTTTTTTGCACAGTATATTGTCACCTTAGGAGGAAATAAATTAATGCTCTCAGTCAGAACTTGGACATAAGACAATATACAATTGCGCTGAGAGTTTTCAAATCAGACATTAATGAAGTGATAGTCTTTGATCTGTCCAAATTCTTATATTCCACGTGGCGTTTAAGACACACTTTAAGTGGATAAGCAATGGTTTTACAGTATTTTCGTATTACTTTCTTTGTTGAAAGTAGGCGTTGATTTTTATGTTCACAATGTTTAATTGAATTGTATTTACGATATTTGTGTGTTTTATTGGGACTTCCCCCGAAATCAACAGTAAAGACATATGTGGAATTAGGTATAGAAATTCTATAAATACACACCTGCCTGTCAATATATCTGCCCTGGATATTTTGACTACAATAGTAAGATTTAATGACATTCAATACTCAATATTCAAGACCCACACCTCCACGAGTGACACTGTGCAGTCAGTTTGGGCACATCCTTCCTCTTCTGTCTCAACATTTGACAACGTTTTATGAGCCGGCCCCCCTCAAAAATACCATGAATATAAATCCAAGGGCCTTACTCTCATCTGGGTTTGGGGCAGCCAGTATGGCACTGTGCTTCCTCTTGACTTCCTCCACATTCTCTGCAATTTTATCAATAAAGCCTCGAATTTCTTCCACCTGATGGAGAATACAGAGAAAAAAGACATGTTGAGGTAAATAACCATCCAGATCCACCAGCAGTAGGCATGTGAGCTCTCTCCACTCACTCTACGTCTCAAACCCCTCGAACGTACGTGTTCAAAGAATTCATCCATGAAGCGGTCGCGATCCACACTGACTGCCACTTCATCATCTTCATCGCTGTCCTTTGCCTGCAAAGATACAAACCCACAGATTAAAAAACTCTCTTCATTCCACTCAGGAAAATACATTCACATCTATTGGTAACTATCACCAAAGTACACAAACACACAGGTGTCTAAAAATCCACTTATGGTTTCCAATGCTAGCCACATGGGGTGCAGGCCTTGGAGATCTCTGTACTCACAGAGAGTAAACCAGAGGAGTGTGAGATGTGGACCATGGGAGAGATATCATTTGTTGATACAGCCCTATAGGATACGGACATGTTGTGACTTAGGAACATACTTGTCGTACCCAAGTAGTTTTACTTTCAGTGGTTTATATCAATTTGCATTGCTTTAATAAAAACACCACGCTGTTCAACCACAGCCATTCTGTATGCCCATGTTATACTTAGGCCTTCACTGTACTCGTAGTTCTGAAGTATTTTGATTTTTTTGTATTTGCACTTGTGAGTATTCACAAAAGACTAGTTCAGTGTCTGATAAAGAAATTGTTACCCTCAAACCATCGGTTTACAGTGTGTAGCGCTGTAGATTCACACACAATGTATTATCCTGCCATCTAGTTTTGGAAGTAGATGTTTACGCGTTATTTTTGTTCAAAGTTGTTTTCAGGTCGCAAGACCTGTTGTGAATCCACCCTTAGTCCACAATGCTCCAGGACAAAGAATCCACCTCAGATTGCTTTTAGCTCTGGGGGTGAGTAGTGCAAGTGGAGTATGTCAAACACAGAGCCGGAAGTAGTGTGCATTGGTTATAGAGGTATTGTTGAGAGTATTTGTAAGTACTGATGGATTCCGGGGAGGAGGCTACGTGAATCTACAGCCAGGGCCAGACTGGGAACCAAGCCGGCCCCAGCAAAGTGCTTGGCAGGCCCCCTGGGGGTTGGGGGGTAGGGGGTCTGAGCTCTTTGCCGGGCCGGTTTTCGTCGGATTTTGTTGCAGGGCCGATTTTGCAGCTATGCTGCATAAACGGCCCTGTAACAAAAACGGCTCCCAGGGGCCCAAAACCGGCCCCCACCCTTGCGGTGCTCCGGGGGATTGCCCGGTGCCCGCAACGGCCAGTCCGGGCCTGTCCACAGCACAACAAGTTACAAACAGATGGTTACAGGGTAAGTAACTTCTTGCATTTGTAGCTTCTGTGGCTGTAGATACACACGATCTGCACAGAATATAAAGCAGTCCATCCCCTAAACGGTGGCCAGCGAGTTGATAATGCAGATGTTTGAAATAAGGTTCTCCAAACAATCAGCGCACTAAAGCATGCTTGCTGGCTTAGATGTCCACACATTAGTGTTTGGTGAATGTGTGCAGTGTTGACCATGTAGCAGCTTTACAGATGTCTGCTAATGGAATGTTTCCTATGAAAGCCATAGTGGCTCCTTTTTAGGTCTGCAGTACGCCAAGACATTTCAATTTTAAAATAATGATATATATATTAATGTATGTATATATATATGGGTATAACGCAGCGCAGAAGGCTGGGGTTACAGGACTTTAAATCGATATATATATGTATATATATACATATAAATATATGTATATATATATATATTATGCTCACTTAAAAAGCATTTCAGCGAGCTCTGTTCACCCATTTGTCTGTTACTGTGTCATTCACATTTTGCTTCCTCTCAGTACGGCATACAGCATGGGGCAATGGCTCAGCCTACTGCAGCCACAAGCTAACTTCCCTTTGAGTGACTGCATTTTGCTCATTCACCAGTAGCACATCTGCACACAAGGTAGTTCACAACAGTTTCAGTTTTACTTTACTATTAGTTTACTCTTGCCCTTATGATAGCAGGAAACATTCTACCAGCCTTGTGAGCACAGGGTGAATTCCAACTTTATCAGTTCCTGCCTCCTTCGAATGCAGTTGTAAATTCCTTATGGAGTGGCCTTAATATTATATGATTGCTGCCGCTTCACAGCATACCAGACTGTGTGCATTTGAAACTGTCCTTTGTAAAGGTATTCTGTTTTAAAAAAATGTGCACAATGAAGTGTATTTATAACTCTAATTTTCTATGTCACCATGGTATGTTAATGCAGCTGTAGACAAAGCTTTTCCAGTTGGCAGAGCAGCAGGCGCATGTACTAGCTTTACACGCTTCATGCAGGATTTGCATGCACTCTTCCGTGAGTTTGAGGTACCCAAACTCTAGGACCTCAGATCGCTACATTGCGTTGTCTGGATGAATGAGCTGACCTGGATACTGAGATAAAAGATCTAGCACCGGTAAAAGCTTCATTTGTGGATGTACTGACATCTCTAGTAGCATGAAGTACCATGGTTGTCTCACCCAGGTTGATGCCACCAAAATGAGGGTCACTGACATGCGCCTCACTTTCCTGACCATATACAGGATCAGGGTAGGGGAAAGGCATAGGCAAATATCACTGACCAATCATCCATCCATTGCCCATTATTGTGTTGAAAGCTCGGAGCGCCAGGCGGATTGCCATGAGTTCTAGATATCTGATGTGGTAGCTCATTTGTTGAGAAGTCCACATATCCCTGACAGTCATGTGATTGAGATGGGCTTCCCAACACAAGTGATGCAAAATTGATGGATGGAATACTGAACAATGCAAACATTCACTCCCACTCACAAGGATCTGGGTTTAATCCATCATTCGTTTGCTCACCAAGCCACCCCAGTTTGGACCCAGCCATTTGCAAATTAGTCTTGACCCTGTTCCTTATGGGAACAGTCCAGCCCAAACTACCAAGCCCAATCCTCCCTGGATCGGTAATAAGCATCCTGTGACCAGTTTTGGGGCATCAACCCTCATCAGCCAGGCTAGCTTAAATCCAGTGGCAAAGTGAGCAAGGGACTCACGTATGGGCCTACCCTACCAAATTAGGGCGAACAAGGCAAACATAAGGAGATGATGGATGGAGCACTGAAACTTTTCAGACACCCACCCCCAATCACAGATCTGGGTTGAATCCATCATCATTCTTTAGTTCAATTCGCCACCCCAGTTCAGACCCAGCCATATGCAAATCTGTCTTGACCCTGTGCCTCATGGTAACAGTCCAGACCAAACTGCCAAGCCAGGGCCTCCCTGGACCAGAAACAAGCATCCTGGGACTGGTTTTGCAGTCAAACCTCTCACCAGCCAGGCTAGCTTGAATCCAATGGCAAAGTGAGCAAGGGCCCACACCTGGGCATACCCTGATGGATCCTGATGGATCCCTGATGGATTTAAGCTAAGATCTCTGTAGTGGGGTGAATGTATGACAATGTTCTGCATTCTGTCCATCAATTGTTCTTTTTGCATTGGTCACCCCAAGTGGGACGGGTATGCCCAGACATGGGTCCCGTGCTCTCCATGCCAAAGGAGTCAAGCTATCCTGGCTGATGAGGGGTGAAACCCTGAAACCGGTCCTAGGATTCAAAACTGCGCCGTCAGAACACTCCTTCAAATCCCTCGCTGGCATTCTTCTAAGCCTGGCCTGAGGGAACTACATTGGCTCCCAGTCAAGGAGCGAATCCAATTCAAGGCCCTATGTATCGCTCACAGAGTTCTCTGGAAACCCAGCCCGGACATCTGCCACTCCCTGATTTCTCCCTATCAGCCCCCCAGACAGCTTCGATCTGCTACAGCTCATCTTGCCCCTGTTGCTAAAGTTCAGAGATCAGGATGTGGCGGCCGCTCCTTTTCCTACAACTCGGCCAAGCTATGGAATGCTCTTCCCCTCCTCCAGCGGGAGGAACCCAACCTACTCACCTTTCGCAAACATCTAAAAACCTTTCTTCTTAACCAATTGTTCTGCTTCCAACATCTTCTGCTTTTGCTTGTGTCCGCAGCGCTAGGACTCCTCAGGGTAGCTACCGGGCTATACAAGAACCACTTTCATTTCATTCATTCATTCATTTAATTTAATTCAGGGTGCTTGTTTCCAGTCCAGGGAAGACCTGGCCTGGCAGTTCGGGCTGGACTGCTCCCATTGGGCGCAGGGTTAAGACTGATTTGCATATGGCTGGGTTCAAACTGGAATGGCATGGGGAGCAAAAAAACGAAGGATTTAAGCCCAGATCACTGTACTGGGGTGAATGTGCAACATTGCTCTGTAATCTGTCCATCAATTGTTCTTTGTGCATTTGTCACCCCAACACGAGTGAAGCATCTGTGGTAATGATCACTTTCAAAATTGGGCGAAGGAAAGGTCTGCTAATGAACAAGTGGTTGTTGTTCTACAACAAGGGAGTGCATTTGATCCTTTATCAATACCCAAATCTCCCATGACCCATCTCGCTAGACACTCCTACAAAGGGAGCATGTGCAATGTGGGGTGCAAATACTATTGTGATATAAGGGCTCATCGTCCCTAACAGTCCCATCGCTATCCTTACTGGGAGGGGATTCGTGTCTGAACAAAGGGGTAGCAGTTTTGGAATGTCATCGCCCTCTCTTAGTTGGGACAGGTTTCATGTGGCAGTGATAAATATCTAATCCCCCCCCCAAAAAAAAAAAATAGGCACTATCCACTAGGACTGCTGGTGTGACTTTTTAGAATGAATGGTGAACCCTAGTCTGCAGAGCGAAGACACTGCTGTTTGAGTGTGTGCTGGTGATTACTGTCCGCTGCAGATCTTGATTAGCTGGTCATCCAGATACGGAAAGATATGAATGGTGCTTCTGTGCAGATACACTGCCAGCATTGCTAGGCACTTTTTAAACCCCTTGATGCTGTAGTGACCCCGAAAGTGACCCTAAAAAGATAGTGCTTTGTAGTGCTGTCCACTTACCACAAAGCAAAAGTACCAGGGGTGGGCTGGATGTATGGCATGTGAAAATAGGCGCACTTCAGGTTGAGGGCCGCCATGAAGCTCCTCTTCACAGGAAGGGGGTGATTTAAGGGCCTATGGTCCAGGTTTGGCCATAGGGTGTCATCATTTTTGGGAAATTAAAAGGTACAGGGAGTAAACTAGTTTGCTGAACTGTTGTGGGGTACTAGCGGAATGGCACCTTTGACGAGGACTGCCTGCATCTCTTCATCAGCAGGCGCAGAGGGTTGCGTGATTGGGGAAAATTAAGGGGGAGTCACCGTTTTGAGGCAGAGGCATCCCTGTTGGAGAATCCTCTACTGCTACCTCTTCTGTTGCCCCTCTGTCTCCCTTACCAAAAGATTTTGCTGGCTGGCCTTATGGAAGCTTTGGTGCTGCTGGTAACCTTCCCTCTGGGAGGGCGAAGGTGCTTTTGAGCCTCCTCTTGCCTGAAATTACGAAAGGAGCAGATATCTGCAGGACACCATTATTTTGACTGTCTTCAAGCCCTTCTTTATATTTTCGAGCTTGCTATAGATCTGCTCCCTGTCAAAGGGAACAATAGAAGCTGCTAAACCTCTGGCTGGAAGCCAGAAATGTGCCGCCAGGCATGGTGCCGCCAGAGGATTAGGATGATAATCTCTCCGGAGGCAGAGTCTGCAGCATTCAACACACACCTAACTTTTGCAGTGAGAATCCCCCCGCCCTCTGCTGCCAGTTCCTGGCCCCTTTTACATTGAACCCATATTATTATTATTATTATTATTAATGTGGATTATTATTATTATTATTATTATTATTGAGGTGCTGGATCAGCTCCTCCGTTTCCTTCCAGTGATGTTGTTGCATTGGGAGAGCAGGCGAACAGAGTTAGCAGGGACAGCAGAGTTAGCAATCCTCCACAGCTGAGCGGCCCCCACCTTTACACACTTCTCTGCTGCATCTGGTCCTTTGCTGTCCTTTTCTGGAGGAGCGTCCACTGTTGCCTAAGCTAAGGCCCATGTTCTTGCCTTGTGGACAATGAGCGAGTCAGGCAGGACATGGCCCCTAATGTACACCAGGGCATCTTGGGATGCCGGACATTTCTTTTTAACCCAAGGATGACAACCCTTGCCTTCACTGGGTCATTAATGTTTCCAGGGCAATCTTGAGCCTTTTCTGTAGCACTGGGAGGTCCTGCACACACCTCTTAGCTTCAGAGAGGCTTTGACGAGGGTCATCCTCCTCCTACACCACTTGCATTATAACATCGTGGAGCTGTGCAGCCCTCTATCACTAAATGGTAAGCCGTAGTGCCCTCTGGTGAGATGTTTTAAAGGGAATGTGTCCAAGTATGGATTAATCTGGTGGGTTCACGTAGCCCTCACATGGACCTCCCTCCCCAGGTGCTGGCTCATAGTGAAGGGGCTTGAGGTGGTTTGGGGCTTCCTGGTCTGAGTCAATGGGAACTGACTGAAGCATGGATTGTGAAGTCTGTGGTTGTTGAGTTGTGTGTGGATGTGGCACTGGAGGAGGTGGCTTAGGAATTCTGGGAGAAGGAGAGAGCGCTGGCAGACTTATAGCCCCGTCCCTAACCCTTTTTGGTGGAGGAAGATGGAGAGTAGAGTCTCAGAGGACAGTTCCTCTTCAAATGTTATGGGTATGTATATATACAAGGAAATGGCACAGCGCTGCGGGAAATTTTGCAGTGCCGCAATATTTAAAAACTCAGGTATGAGCCGGATTTACAATAAGGCGCACCCCTGTGTTTTCCCTTGCGCAGGCACTAAAAATAGCTGCTTAGTGCTAATACAGACACCTTTGCGCAATAGTGCAAGGGTGCCTGCAGTGCAGGGAATGATTGCTTATGTAATGGAATGTGTAACTTCCAGCATCTAACAATCAATAATGGCGATTTGCTACTTCTATGTGTGCTGCATTTTGCAGCATGCATAGAAGTAGCAAATCACCAATATTTAATGATTGAATGGACACCTTCCTGCACACAATCAATCATTAAAGGCGTTTTGCGCTATGTGTCCTGTAGAATGCAGCACACATAGAAAAAGCAAAAATGAGGAGAAATAAAAGTATTGTTCCTTGTTGTGTCTATCTAACGCTGGCATTTGCATGGCGTTAGTTGTTGGCACTGTCTCAGAGTTACAGATCCTTGTAAATCTGGGGCAGCATCAAAAAGCATTGGGTGTTGAGGTGGAACACCCACAGCAACACCCATTGCACAACCCTTTCACGTAGAAAAGTGCATGGAAGGGTACCATTTACAAAGTGCCATTAAGCCACTCAAAGTGGCTTAACGTCACTTTGTAAATATGGTGCTGGGCATGGTCATAAAAAGTGACATTCCAGTGGCGCAATCCTCTTGTAAATATGCACCTTAGTTCCTCATTTTGGGGATCTGAAGGTCAAGTGTGGGTGCTCCTGCAGAGGAGGTTTGGTGAGAATCTTCCCTGTGGACGGGTGAATAAAGATCTTTTTTTTGGTTTGTCGTCCAGGAACTCCGGGAGCTGGAGCTTTATTGGGCTCTTGCTTGTGTCTGAGCCCAGAGTTGAGGGTTCGTTCGGTGTCAGTCTAGGTGTCGGTTTAGCTGATGGTATTGGCGTCGAGTTCAGCTCAGATGCGGGTTTCTCAGTCCCTTGAGGTTGAGGTGGTGGTCACAGATGGCATGGCTCAGCGCCCTTTGCCGATGGTTTGCTAAGAGTCAAGGGCATCTCTCAAGGCCGAGCAGTAACCGGGGCTGGAGCTGGACCGAAGGCTGGTGCCAAAGACATCTTCTAGCAACCATTTCAAGAGAATCCTAACGCTGCATTTTGTAGTGCTTCCAGCGGCTCTCCAGTCAGTACTGAAGGGTCTTATGAACTGAAATGCCTAACAGGCAATGCAGACAACCTTGTTGTGTGTGTGTGATCACAACAAATTACTCACCATGTGTTAATCTGATCAGAGCAATTTTGTCTAGCACCTAGTGCAGAACTGGAAGGGTATTCTCTCAATAACACCCCCAACACAGTCCTTCTCTAGATGCAACCTAAATTCTTGGTAGTGTCATCAATGCCACTTGCTCCACTTACGGTCCAATGAGAACTCCTTGGTGGTGGCATCTCAAAGCTGATCGGATGCCAATAGAAAGTCTCTGCAGCTGGCACCGCAGAGATTCACATCCACCGGATGGCTAGCATCAAAATTCCCAGAGAAAATGCATATTCCCTGCATCATTTCTAGGCTCTCTGATCCATCTGATGAGAGAGCTCTGCACTTGCTGCGACTTCCACTGGCTGAGTTTCAGCTTCTGTTATGTGCATCTCTTCCATTGCTGCTTATGAGGTGAAAATGTATTAAAAAGTGATGATTTGTGGGAGTGGTCAGCATTGTATCCTCAATAGCTCGAGAGGTGAAGGGCGGTTTGGGTGCTTATTTACATTTTTGCTTTAATAAACAAGCTTTAGACTTCAAGTAGGCGTGATAACTTTGAATTTTCTTTCACATTAGTCAAAGATGTTCCATCCATGTTGTGCAACTCTGGCATACTATCCTGAGGTGCAAGTCAACAGCGCGAAACCTCACCTAACTCCCACCAAGCAACTGAGAGACACCCACCCACCCACAGACAATGCCATGAAAAGGTCTCAAACGTCAGATGTTTTAAGTTTAGTATAGTTTATTTCAAATACCTGTGATAGTCGTAGTACACCTTGGTCTTACAGAACATTTGCACCATGTATTATTACATATCTGAAACACTTACAAAAGGAAACATTTCAATTAGGAAATTTGTACAGATTCTGGTACAGTTCAAATCGTGTTCATCTCCAATAATACAATCAACAGTGAAAAAATCATAGATTAAAATATCCGTCCCCAACTTCATCACTCAACCCATAGACAGAGCTGCAAATCACTCTAGTCACAGGCAAATACTTCAGCATTGCCACTCATATACACAGTTTTCCAGAGAGAAACTCCCGGTCATTTTAAACAAAGCGAGTTTGCCCTACACGGCTTAACCTTTATTACTTGCAGGCGTAATCTAGTGCCAGCCTGTCTGTGGCAGGACCACATCTTGCTTTGTAGTAGAACTAGCCACACCGACTTATCCTGGACATCCCCCGCCAAAACCACATCTCCGGCCACCTGAGAGACCTCCACTGGCTTCCGGTCAACAAAAGAATCACCTTCAAACTCCTCACGCACGCCTACAGAGCCCTGCGCAACACTGGGCCCGAATACCTCAAACATCGCCTCTCCTTCTACACAACGATCAGACACCTCTGCCTCACCCATCTAGCCCTGACCACTATCCCACAGGTCCGAAAAATATTGGCTGGAGGAAGATCCTTCTCCTACCTCGCAACGAAGATCTGGAACTCCCTACTTCTGGACCTCAAGAAATCACTGTCACTGCCTCAATTCAGGAAGGACCTCAAGACATGCCTCTTTAACCCCTTTGACGCTGATGACGAGCTGGGCTCGTCATGAGGTAGCCTCCTGCTACGCTGATGACGAGCCCAGCTCGTCACGTAAAGTGCGCTTTGAAAAATCTCAGCGTACGAGCGGAATTCCGCCCGCACGCATGCGGTTAACTGAACAGAAGAACCTCCACTG
Source organism: Lissotriton helveticus (assembly GCF_964261635.1). Taxonomy (NCBI): domain Eukaryota; kingdom Metazoa; phylum Chordata; class Amphibia; order Caudata; family Salamandridae; genus Lissotriton; species Lissotriton helveticus. The sequence continues at coordinate 184,238,243 of NC_136061.1, read as the reverse complement.
CTCCCCCCCGCTGCGCCTTGAGACCCTCATGGGTGAGTAGTCGCGCTTCATAAGAACCCTGATTGATTGATTGACAGAGGCAATATATCACAGTCTCCCCAAGTCTAGTAATCAACCAAGACTTCTTTAACCATGAGCTTCTTCATCCCTTCTCCCCACCCCTAGAAAAGGGCAACTGGACTGCCATTCACAAACCCTTCAATACCGGTCATGTCTCAACCTATTAATGAGTTACTGCCAAATCCCCTGCAAGAACATTACATTTGTAGATTAGGCAGACACTGACCGAGCTAATAGCTTGGGCTTCTCTTAATTAAAAACTTTTCTCAAGCTTCAGTCAATCACAGCACTAGGAGCCCCAGGTGGGCACCCACATGATTTCACTCACCTTTGCTGTCCTGGGTACCTCTTGAACAAACCATTGTTTTCAGGTATTTCAGTCCAATTGTTTCAATCTACTTTAACCAACACAAACACCTCACCCGCTCTCATGCCAACACGTCTCTCTACGCTACATAAATAACTTCTGAGATTGGCTTTCAATCCATAACACACCCACTGTCCACCCCCTTGTACTTGCCCATGAAGTTTCCTTCTTTCACCAAAACTATCATCTTGGTGAAAACACGGAATATCCATGAGTACTGCTCCACTTGGAACCATTATGAGAAGGAAAGGGTGAGGGCGTGTATGCAAACATACACTGCAGTACCTCACTCTGACCCCAGCTCTCCGCTGACCCTCAGAGGGTTCATCCGGGCTTTGAGAGACTCGAGCCACCCCAGGACATCTAATCTCCCAAGCGGCCCCGGGCATTCTACTATTTCTGTCCACAAAACCACGACTAGGGTAAAATATAAGGGAAGGGCTCGGGTGGCACAATCAGGGCAAACTAATGACAGCAAAAGCCGGTTATGGTCAAACCGGGCACCCAGAGTTGGATGGACCCGAGCCACGTGCCACACCTGAGGGCACCCTAGGTTTTCAGCCAACAGCACGTTTCATACAGAGCCTTGGAACCAGCGACTTAAACATCGTCATCCAGGGGCAGCTGAGATGAGGAAACAGGACGTACATCCTCCGAGGGTAGAATGGGGTCCAGGCCTCGCGCTCGTGCGCGCGTGGACTGTATTCTGGCTTCGGTTACAAGAAGGCACGCTGCCATTCACATGCATTGTCAGAACACGGAATCCGGGCTTTACCATCTGTGTGCAGCAGCGAATGCTCTCTTCTGCCAAAGCAGGAAGCGTAGGGCCTCACACAAGGAGAAAGGGACGGGAATCTCTCCTCGTCATGATCCATCGCTGCTGCCAGCCTTCGCCACCTAGGGGCAGTGCCTCTCGATGCCAAAACTAAATACCAATGCGTAAAGCCTAAAGGTTTCGCTATTTTATAAGTGGGAAGTAACCATCAAGAACCAATTTTGCTATTCCTTAATAGCGAAAAATAACGATTCGCTAATAAAGAATAGCAAAATGCTATGCATGAAGAAATCACTAAAAAAATAGCGATTTCTTAAAATTCCTTAATCGCGACTCGCAAATTGCGTGTCGCAATTAAGGAATACCTCCCCATTCATTCCTATGGGCCTATAGGCCCATAGGAATGAATAGGAAGACATTCTCAATTTGCGAATCGCAATTAGCGAATCGCAAATTGAGAATGCGATTTCAATGGTGCAGGGGTGTCCAAAGGACACCCTGTGGCACCCCTGAAATTGATCTGTGCACATATGTTGCGCACACACAGGCCCATAGGGCATGTGTGTGCGCAACATGAAACTTTAAAAAATGCACTTTAGTGCAGTTTTCAAATTTTTTGCAAATTACCATGAAGTTCAACTTCATGGTAATTTGCGAGCCCTATTAGCGAAATCACTATTTTTTAAACTTTAATGCATTGCATTTAAGGAATCTCAATTTGAGATTCCTTAAATGCAAGTAATCGCAATTTTGCAATTTCTTAATTTGCGATTTTTGCATTTGGGATGATGCATCCCAAATGCAAAAATACCAGTCGCAAAGGGGCAGATTCTGAGAATCTGCCTCTTTGCGAGCGGATTTTACCTTGATGCATCTATGCCTAAATCTTTAATGAGCGTTTTTGTGTGTTCAGTTGTGTAGGGGAATCTGATAATAAACTGTTGGTTCGGTGGATAAGTGCATAGATAAAGGAGTAAAAGGCTGGACGGATAATGTAAGGGGAGTTCATGTATGAAAGTTTGAATATGTAAGAGTACTTAGGCCTGGGCAGAATTTCCATTACGCCAGCGTATTCGGAGTCATTTTGGTAAATGTGGTGGTCCTGCAGGACCCTCGCTGGACTTCTGATAATGGCTAACACAGCGTCGCAATAAAGAAACACAGACACAGTTGCATGCAGTGTCAGCCGGAAGTCCCGAGCGACCCTGGCCCGAGAGTGATACAATGTGTGTGGGTGCTTCCGGGTCTCGTCCGCGCTTGTGCTTGCAGACGTAGACTAGACCGCTACATCCCATCCCAAGTTGGTCCTTTAAACAGAATGTTCTAGTCACAATTAGCACACAAAATCGGCAAGTCTATGATTAGGTCTGGGGTTGGGTCTAAGGATGTATCGGTGTTGACGACCCTCTTGGTTCCTTTCAGAGTTGGCTGGTTCCTTACTGCTAGCAGGGATTCTTGGGCTGAGCCCAGCAGATGACGTTGATGCTGTAGGACTCCAAGGCGCTTCATCAACAGAGTTGGGTTCCACCGTTTCAGTCACGGGCTCTCCACTCCTTGATTGCTCCGACTCCTGCACCACATCATCTGTAGCTGGGACTCTTTTGAACCATGAGATATTTAGTGCGATTACTTCTCCACCTCGCTCCATGGTAATGGCTGTTCCTCTGGTTGATCTTACTGTCCACAGCTCTGGTTCATAGGGGGTTCGGAACTTCCCTCCGCCCCAATGATTTCGTATGAGAACGGAGCATCTGGGCATCAGTACTCGGGCTCGTGCCCTCCGTCGATGACTCGCCTTTTCATTGGTCAACTGCCTCCTTGCTTGGGTGTTCATTGGGTCATATGGAGCTTGCCTCCAGTTGTCGCCTTGGGAAACGTGTCACACCGGGCCCCAGGCAGCATTAGTGACCATGGAGATCTTTGTGTTGTGCAGTGAGGTGTGCTGTGGTATTCTCTCAAAAACTGCTGGAGAGCAATCTCCGGGTCCGTCTGCTCAGCTACCGCTATCTGCAGGACTTTGTTAGCAGTTCGCATGAACTGTTCTGCTTCGTCATTGGCCTGCGGCCACTGGGGAGTGATGCGCTGATGTTTGACTCATAGCCGTGTCAGGAAATCCTTGAACTCGCTGTCCTGGAACGGTGGACCATTGTCTGTTTTGAGGACACATGGCAGTCCAAACAGCGCAAATTACTTTTCCAGGACAGGCTGCATATGGGTGAAAGCCGAGGATGGTAGGACCTCTACGATGGGATATTTGGTGTAGCTGTCAATCAGGACAGCTGTTACTCTCCCGCCCGGGAAACTCCCGAAATTAAGGCTCACCCATGACCACGGTAATGGAGCAGGGTCTTCCATTATTACTGGAGCTGGGGCTTCGGGGCTGCCAGTGAGCTTACAGGCTCTGCAGTCGCGCACAACAGACTTCACGTTTTCTTCAAGGCCAGGGAAGCAAACCTTCTCTTCTCATTCTCGATTTCATCCTCCCAGTGCCTTGATGAACTTCATGTGTGAGAGCGGTTGTGGAATGACAATGCGTGACCCTCTTAGTAGGACGCCATTTTCAGCAGCGCTGAGCGCATCTTTGACTTTCCAGAATTTTTCCAGACGGATCCTGTCGGGTTTGCCCAATCCGTGGATGTCTCTGAGAAAACCTTCCCAGGAGCCTTTCCGCAAGGCATCATTCACCCGCTTAAGAATCACGTCAGTATCCATGTGAGCTTTGATTTCTTCTATGGATAAGGCTCGCGGGCACGGCCATTGAGAAACCATGTTGACAAACTCTTCCATCTTCAGCTCTTGGTCAGAGTCTATCTCGGCAGGATGTACGGGATGGCGTGACAAAGTCAGTGGGGTTCTTTGCACCTGGCCTATATACTAGCTCCATCTGATAATGTTGAAGTTGGATCGCCCATCGTTTGATCCTGGGGGGGCGGATGAGGCGCGGTCCTCTTTAATAGTGGGATGAGGGGCTGATGATCTGTTACCACTTTGAAAGGCTGCCCACCGACATACAGATGAAAATGGTTACATGCCCACTTGATAGCTATGGCCTCTCGTTCTATTTGTGAATATCGGGTTTCGGTTGCAGTCAGTGCTTTGCTCGCAAAGGCTAGTGGAACCCATGTTCCTGGCTCCGTTTCTTGCGTAAGTAGGGCTCCTAAGCCCACTGGGCTGGCGTCTACTATCAGTTCGGTAGGTCGAGTTATGTTAAAATATGCCATGGTCGTGCTTTCAAGAAGGGCTGATTTTACTCGGCCAAATGCTCGCTCTTCTTCTTGGCCCCACAGCCAGGTGGTCTCCTTTTTGGTCAGGCTTCGCAGCAGCTCTGCGATGGTGGCAAGGTTCAGAATGAACCTTCCGAGGTATGTTGCCATACCCAGGAAGCTCCTTACCTCTGAAGCATTGGTTGGTGCATGTGCGAGTTGAATTGCTTGAGATTTCCTGGGGTCTACCCTGCCTCCCTACTGACTGAACACGTAGCCAAAGAAATCAGTTGTCTTCTGGAAGAATTGACATTTTTCCTTGTGAAGGGTCACCCCGTGTTCTGCCAGGCGCTGGAGGGTAGCTCTGAGCCAATGGTGATGGTCTTCTATGGTTGCTGAGTGAGCAAGAATGTCATCACTGACGTTGATAACACCCTGGAGCCCCGACAGAATCTCTCTTACTGCGTTTTGGAATATTTCAGCTGCGGAGGATATACCGAAGTTTAGCCTCTTGTAACGCCGAAGCCCCAGGTGCGTCGAAAACGTAGTGATGTATCTACTTTATTCTGCAAGTTTCAGCTGGTGATAGCCAGAGTTTAAATCTAGTATTGAAAACCATTGAGGTCCGCTAGAATGTCGTCAACTATCGGTGTTAGATGTCTCTCCCTCTTTATTGCTTGGTTAGGCATCCTCATATCAATGCAGATCCGGATTTTCCCTGGTTGCTTCGTTTTTTCGGCGATAACCATGGGGGACACCCAGGGGGGTCGGCCCTGTAACTTTCTCTATCACCCCTTGCTGTTCCAGTTTCAGGAGTTCCTGTTCCACCAGTGGCCTTAGGTGAAACGGTATGCGTCGATGCCGGAGGGCGACAGGTTGTACCGCTGTGTCTATGTGCAGTTTCACTGGTGGTCGTTTCATGCTTCCTAGTCCTTTAAATAGGTATGGGAACAGTTCTATGTTGTCGTCTCTTTGGAGTAGCTTTACTGCATTTGCGAACGCTACTAGGTTCAGATCCTCCACCGTGTGACTCCCAACTAGTATATCTGCTTCTCTGTCGACAACATGGAACGTGGTTGTGACCTCTTGGCCTTCCGATTTGACCTGGACGGACATTTTGCCTCTCAAAGGGAGCGGTGTTTGGCTTCCATATGTGAGGATTCTGATTCTGGATGGGGTGAGTGTTGGTCTTGGACTTAACTTTTTGTAGTGTTGACACCCAATGACATTCACCGTTGCTCCTGTATCGATGAGAGCTGTCACTGGCGAGCTGGCAATCTTGATGGCACACTTGGGTTTTGGTCGACGTCTTCGCTTAAGGTCGCTTGCGAAGGATACGAGGTAGCATTCTTCCTCTTCGTCTGTGGATGAGTCCTCCAGACACTGGTTGCGGTGTGCTACAGCCCCTGTCGACCTTGATATGGCGGGTTCTTCTAGTGCGAGGTGTCTCACTGCCCTTGAGGGTACTTGTCGTCCCGAGCTTCCTCTGTTCCGCATACCCCTCTGCATACACTCGCAAAATGATTAGGAATGCCACACTTTGTGCAAGTTTTGCCCTTTGCTGGGCAGTCTTCTTGGGGTGCTCTTCCTTCCCGCAGTAGCCGCACTCTGGTTGTCGCGTGTTTCTAGTGGGCCATCTCCCTCACCCAACACAGGTCGATGTACGAATGGCGTCTGCGCGCTCCGTCTTAACTGCGATCATTTGTTCCGCTGGTTGATTGAGGGATGCTTCCATCGCAGTTGCTCTGATGTCCGATGATTCATGCGAACGTACCAATATCAGAATGTCTTCTAATGAAATACGAGGTTGTCGGTGGATGAGGGTCCGCAGGGTCTTGTTGCGGCACCCTTGGATGGCTTGTGCTCTCACCTCTTTGGCCTGATGGTCTTCGGTACACGTGCTGGCCAATTCTCTGAGGTGCGCATGAAATGTGTCCATGGATGAAAACCTTCATAATCAGGATTGAGCTGAGGGTCAAAATGGGCATTTAGGGCACTGACTGCGGCGTCGTAGTCTGTTGGCACTCCTGTGTTCGGCAGATGGGCAAACAGCTTGTATATTTCGTCTCCAGCTAAATGTAACAGTAGCAACCTCTTAACAGCTCCATCTGTTTCCCACATTGCTATGAAATAGTTGTCGAGGCGGCCAACCCACACCTTCCATCTAGGTGACGCGGGGTCGATAATTTCACTAAACGGAGGGAGCGTGCTGACCTGGGAGTGCACATGATGTGGTGGCACAGCTGGGGCTACGGGTTGTTGGGCCGCGGGTGCGGCCTGATCCACCATCATGCAGTTCTACTTCGCGGCTCCAACTACTCGTGGTTCTGCGCATGTGGCACGCCAGTCACTTGCGCACGTTGGCTTTGTCCTTGTATTACTGGTAATGGTATTGGTTGTGCCAATGCTTGCAGTCTGTTGCCCTTGGTTTTGGCTCAGTGGTCCTTGGTTGTGCCAGTGTTTGTTTGGCCTTGTCTTACTGCCTCCTAGTGCTGGTCTATTTATAGTAGTGTTCTGTTGGGCGTGGTGATATGGTTTTGCCACTGCTTGTTGGGTATGGTTTTGCCACTGTTTGTTGCCTCTCCTTGCCTGATTCAACACCAATATATGGGGATGCTTGTGCTGCGTGCCGGTTTTGAGCGTTTGGGAGGCCTTGTGGTGGTAGAGTGTCTCAGCGCTTGCGCACATGCAGGAGATCAGCGCGAGCTCCCCAGGTTGTGTTCGGGAGCTCCAGCGCGATGTGTACAGCTAGCGGAGGCTTGGGGCATCGACAGATGCTGGAATGAACGGCTCGCTGCTCACCGCTAGTGAGTTCTCGGTGTCCGTAGCTCCTCCCGCTGGTTTCTTTCTCCGGCCCGATCACTAATAATCCACATTTGTAAAGCGCACAATCACCCGTAAGGGTCTCTAGGCGCTGGGGGCCGTCGGGAAGATTAAGCAAGCTATTGCCCAGAGTCACATGGTGCTGGGCTAATCTGCCGCCGGAGCCGGGGATCGAACCCTGATCCCCAGATTCCAGCGTCAGTCGCCCTGGCCGCGGCGCCACACCTCTTCCTCCCAGGTATCGCTCCAGCCGCACCACGTGTACTCGGCTCTCTCACTTCTCGCTGAGCCGGCCTGGGGGGGGCGCACGATTTTTTCTTGGCGCGTAGCTGATCCCACCCTCGTCACCAGTGTGGTAGTCCAGCAGGACCCTCGCTGGACTTATGATAATGGCTAACACAGCGCCGCAATAAAGACACACAGGCACAGTTGCATGCAGTGTCAGCCGGAAGTCCCGAGCGACCCTGGCCTTTTTATTTAAGCTTTCTGGCCACGCCTGGCCAGAGGGTGATACAATGTGTGTGGGTGCTTCCGGGTCTCGTCCGCACTGGTGCTTGCAGACGTGGACTAGACCGCAACAGTAAATACGCGTTAGGCTTTGATGCGGAATTACCGATAATTACGCGAAAACTCTTGCTCGTGTAAATAAGAATAATTTTTTTGGGTGGGAGAGGGGTGGAATCTTACCACGAGAGCACATTTAGAGATTCGTGTTCTGCCGCATTTCGCGCTGTTTCTTAGCGCAGAATGCCTCTTTGCGTGCAGCTTCCTGCTTGCTGGAGCGCCCAGACTTTCGTTTAATTTCAATAAGTAGCCTTTGGCTCACCCTCTACTTAAGGATTTTTGGGGCCTGGGCAAGAAATATTGAGACCTGTCTACAGAACAACATGGAATCACTTTCATTTCCAGTTCAATAAAATTAAGAACTATATGTAAACCTTTCAGAAGTACTAAAACAGCTGAAAGCTCAAGCTATCTAGCATCTGCCAGTCAAACCAGTAGTAAAAGAAAGCTCGAAAAAGCATGGGCAAAGCTATTTCTTTTTGCATTTGGATCTAGATTTCTTTTGTCTTGCAACAACACTATTTCGTGAGGAATTCAATACCTAACCAACCTCTTCCTCCCATTATGAGAATGACAGGGTAAGGGTGACTTGGTGTATATTTAAATTACTATTACATAACAATAAATGAAGACATATGCCTACAGCTCTTGAAACTTTTGCTTTAATCGCTGAATATTCATAATCCCAAATCACCCTCCCTTCACAGCTGGAATTCCTGCTGCACATTTAAAATCAAAGAACTGCTCAAATGATTTTCACCATTTCATTGGGGAAATCTGATAATTTTTCCCTTAATTTTGTTCTCCCACCTTGTTCCTTCTCTCCTCTTTCAACATGTACACTGCTGTATCTAGATAATGATCTGTAACTCTATTAAGGAAAAGAAATACAAGGGGTGGGAGACTGTAGAAGGATGGAAATATAAAGAGAAGGGTGAAGCTTGGAGAGAATGGAGGTAGAACAAGAGAAGAGGTAAAGAGATTGATAAAATAGGGGGAGGTATAAGATAAAGGAAGAAATCTGAAGTAGTCAGAAAGAAAGATACAGAGAGAGAGAGAGAGAGACAGACAGACATGTCGAGAAAGACAGGGGGGGGCAATCGAAAGGATTTTTATTCAATACACTCCACAACAGAGAAGCTCTCAAATTAACATTACTAACAAATGCAGATGCGATGTACAAACATCTTTACTAAATGGGTAAACTAAAGAAATATATTGGTTGTCAATGATCATAGAGCAACCAGACAGCTATGGACCAGGTTTGTTGTGCACTTAAACATGCTAACACACTTGGTTCTTTTATTTATGAAAGAGGGAATCTTTGTGTTAAGTGAAAAACTCTTTCCCTACATCGCTGTTGGCCTGCCCTTCCGTGCAGTAGTTAAATTAGCAAGCAGCATGTGTATTTAGCATGGAATACTCCAATGGCAAAAGTGCACACTTGGAAGCAGAATCAAAATAACTTTCTCTACACCACAGGGACTGGTTAAAACGTACAAATTGAAATAGAAGGTTCCATCTCATATAGCAACTGGATTGAATTTGAGAGAGCAGTTTTGTTTACCCCACAGCATCACTTTTTGCACAAATGCCCTAGCATCACTTCTCTCTCTAAACCAGCCATTTATCATTCTACATTCCAAACCGCAGAGTCCTTAATTTCATCAAAATACTGGTGGTGCCATGGAAAACCAGCCAGGTGGTGGCATTAATCACCCCCCTCCTTTGCCTGCAGTTCTGTGGTGTTTTGGAAGACATGTGGCACGGTAGGCTATGGCATGTGCTAGTATGGGCAGCAGCACGGACATCGGACCTGTTGTATACAGCAGTCAGCTTCGGCCTACATCCGCAGCTCCCGGTATGTTGCCATTGTTTTGCCACCGACCTCCAGTGGTCGAGCCCAGCCCTTTGTCACCTTACCTCCCAGGTGGGCCTTTAAGCACGACCAGCCGGATATGGGCGAAGGAGGGGAGACTTTTCTTTCAGGCTTGGTGTCAGAGTTGCTGCCCAGCGTGAATCGCGATTCTCCTCTAGGGAACCAGTCTCCAAACTCAGTGAAAGACTGGACATACACTGGGCATGAGTAGGCACCGCGGGTTTCTTCAAGCAGGGCAGTCCTTTGAAGCACTTTTGTCCCCGAAATAGACTGGCTGCGCTGCAAACATACACCACTGGGGGGCGGTGTGAATAACAATGAAAGTAGTTACATTAATGTGCACAGGTCATCGTGCATTACTGTAACTACTTGTGAGCGTGACAGACAGCGACGTCAAAGCTGGGGTGAGGGCTGGCCTGGGGGAGGGGAAAGCTAGAGTAGGCAAACAGAACAAGGAGAACAGCCACAGCCATCAGAGGTAGGGGACTGTGCCCACTTTCAATGCAATGCAACCGGAGGAACAAATAGCGAGGCGACCCCAAAAACCAGACACCCGCCACCAACTCTTTTTCCCGCACAAATGGGAAAAATGTCGCCTATCTGTGTGGGAAACAAGTCAAACTGGTAAAAAGCTGTTTCCTCCTTTGTGGCTCCTCTGGGAAACACTATCTGTTTAGGTGCAATCAAGTGTCGGCAGCATTGTGGCTACTGGAAGGGGTCACCCTTATCTTTGACAAACCAAGACAGTGAAGAACTGGGCTCCAAGATCCTCCCGCCATCCAAGGGCAACAGTTTTACATTTTCCGTTTAAGAGACCCGACATGACACTGGGGGAAAATATACGGCTTATCCCTGCAGATTACATTTTATAACAACCGGCTTATCTTTGAGTGGTATACATTGAATGACAAAAATATTTGAAATCACTTATTCTGATCAGCTTTTTCACAATCACAACAATTAGTGTCCTTCTCGCTTAAAATGTCAGAACATTTATCTTTCCTGTCAAAGATGCCTTTCTGCTGAGTAGGAAAAGGAAAGCAATCTAAATGTAATAGTTCCAGCCTTTCATAAAACCGAAATATAAATTCGAATAGAACATATGGCATTTTCTTCTAAAACTGCTATAAATTCCAACCATGTTCAGTTCTTGAAACTTCAGAAAACTGAATTTTTCAGGGACGCATTGTATTTTCCCTGGTCAGCACAGTAGAGGACAATTTATGAATGAACAGAGAATGCATCCATTTACAATCCCTCCTGCAAACGTCAATCGGGTCTAATTAAAGTAGATGAGCTTGGCGAATAAAAGCAACCCAGCCCACACTGAGAGACACACTGCAAATGGGAACAACAAGGAAGATTGTGCACCAGGACCGTGCCTGACACACTGGCACCTCATCTGGAAGAGATTTATCAACTGTAAGTAAGTAGTCTTGATTTGCTTATTTGTAATGCATCCGGGATTAGGAAACATCTCTGATAAATAATAAAACGATCTTATCTTCTGGCAGTAGATCAACGGCAGCGGAGTTGAAAGAAATTGACCTTAGTATCTACTGCACATTTACGGTGATCTCTGACACTGAAGAAGAAAAAAAGCACAGAGGATCAGGTATGTCTTATCACTAGTGAAGATTACGAGTGCAACACTAAACATGTACGTTTGCGCCTATATTTAAGGCATCTGAGATGCAGCATAAATGTTAAACACCAAACCTCGAAGATGGGGAAAAAAAGAAGCACAGAAGAGGGCAATCTTGACATATCTGAAACCCAGAGGTTGGGAAATGAAAACAAGATCTGAGAACTGTGAAAAATGAGACTGTAGTAAGGGGAAGAAGTAAAAAATCCCAAAGCGGCCTGTAGGAGATCACATTGCCCTGTTCTCAGTCTCAAGAAGATGTTTTTTATTTATTGCATTTAATGGCTGAACTTGTTTTATGCTAGGCTCTCTTTCGTCTTATCATAATGACAGCCCCTGCATAGAGATAGTCTTCTTTGCCCCGCTTAATTGAAGTGGCACTTCGGGTTTTCGAAATTTCACAAAAGTGGACCTACAAACCACGAAAAGGATCCTCACAATACCTAACTTGTAATTATGTGTCAGACAGCAGTTAGCACTATCACCTCTCTGTCAAATATTTCTTTACTAAAATTCTCCTAATTCTGTTTTTGAACTTATCAAATGCAAACACCTAAATGCAAATTTTATGAGTTTACATGTTACCTTTTTTCAGTTGCAATTGGCTCTCTTTAAAAATTCCAAGCAGTACAGACTTCATTTATCTTTACACAGTTAAGAACACTAGATTCAAGAATATGTGCACACCACTGCCACAATTGGTTCAGGATGCGACTGAGGGCCAGATGTAGGTCACCAAATACCGGTCGGTAATGGCCGAATTCGGCCGTTACCGACCGGTATTTGGCGATTGAGATGTAGGGGCCATTATTTTACAGAATCGGTAAATTTACCGATTCGGTAAATTTTCCGATTCTGTAAAATACCGAATCGGTAATTTTACCGATTCGGTAAATCCATATGTAGGTGACACTCCTAAGAGTGCCACAGGCCCTTAAGAGTCGGTAAAATACCGAATTCAGGTGTGCATGCACATGTGTGCATGCACACCTGTGCAATGTGACACACAGACATGCCCTTAGGGCATGTATGTGTTCCACATGTCACACATGCCTGTACTTGGGGTGCTAGAGGGTGTCAAAGTGACACCCCCTGCACTTTTGCAGGATTCAGTATTTACCGAATCAGTAAATACCGATTCGGTATTGCCCATTGATTCCTATGGGCTGCAAGGCCTTGCAGCCCATAGGAATCAATGGGCAATACCGAATCGGTATTTACCGATTCGGTAAATACCGAATGTTACCGATTCGGTAATTCAAAAACAAAAATTACCTACATCTCCCTCCTTCATATTTGCCGATTCATAAATACCTTAAGAGTCGGTAAAATACCGAATTCAGGTGTGCATGCACATCTGTGCATGCACACCTGTGCAATGTGACACACAGACATGCCCTTAGGGCATGTATGTGTGCCACATGTCACACATGCCTGTACTTGGGGTGCTAGAGGGTGTCAAAGTGACACCCCCTGCACCCTTGCAGGATTCAGTATTTACCGAATCAGTAAATACCGATTCGGTATTGCCCATTGATTCCTATGGGTTGCAAGGCCCATAGGAATCAATGGGCAATACCGAATCGGTATTTACCGATTCGGTAAATACCGAATGTTACCGATTCGGTAATTCAAAAACAAAAATTACCTACATCTCCCTCCTTCATATTTGCCGATTCATAAATACCGAATCGGTAAAATTCGGTATTTATGAGTCGGTAAATATAAGTTACCTACATCTGGCCCTGAGTTCGTATAATTCTTTTGTTTTTTATTGGGATGCACAATGTTACAATGATGGTTTTTCCATCTCTGGGGGCATTTAATTAGTGGGGCGACGCTCCTCTGCCTTAATGGAGGAACCAACCTTGCTTACAATATGAGGACAGTGTTATAGGGCCTACAGTCATCAATTCATTTTTTAGAACACTTTGTCTCAATCTATTATGGAAAGAATTGCAATAGCGAAAAAAGGGTGTTCTTACCGCTATGTTTGTACATTATACAAAATTCCCTGTGCCCTTTGACGCCTGCCACTTCTAAGAAATTGAAGAGCCTGCTTGTGTCCCTAGTATGGGTGGGGAAACCGAGTAGGGTAGCCCAGGACATGTTAACGTTGGAGAAGGTGGAGGGAGGGTTGTGCCTTCCAGATATAGAACTTTATTTTTGTGTAGCACATATTCAGCATGCAGCTAAATTGGTTGCCCTGGAAGGTAACTGGAAGAGGCAGTTGCTCAGATGAAGATATGGGGATACTCCATTGTTGGAATTACTTAAGAGAGGGCGAAGGGTACTTGTCAGGGAATTATCCCTATGTTATATGTCAGATCCGCTGAGTTTGGGAATGAACAGTTGCGAGAATCCTGAAGAAACCGCCATTTACATAAGAATTGGATATTTAGGTCCTCCAGTCATTTCAACATACTGCTGTGGACATGAAAGTGTTGCACTGGAGGGGGGCTTTCATACATTGGAGGATCTGTACATTGGGGAGGATTTTATTACTGTTCAAGACAAGAAACTACTTAAGAGTTGGGCACTGGCCAGTTCACTAAATTAGCTGCCACCGCCAGAGAAATATGGAGTGAGTTTCCCAATGGCCCCCCTTCTAGTATCCCTTAGGCTGCATTGCAATTAGGAACTAAGTGTCATCTTGATGTTCAGAGTACTAAAGAGTCGACAAGCGTGGGAAGCAGACATTGGCAAGCAACTTATGGACAGAGACAGTGATGACGTGCGTAATTAAAAGGGGTCTCATGTAATGCAAGATTTAAGGGCCTGATTACGATGGCGGACGGACTTCAGTCCGTCCAACCATTGTGTCGTATTTGGAACTGCCCGCCAACAAGATGACAGTCCCACAATAAGAATAAGGATGCAACCACCACCGTGGCGGTCACATCACCCACCTTTAAAATTGCGGCGGGTGCTGCTGGTTGCAGCACCCGCCGCAATGTTAACAAGCATTTACAATGCAATAGGTCTCGCAGCATTAAAGTTTGAGCTATTGGCATTGTATATTACAATGTGTTGCATTAATTTGTTATCAAACTCTGAATTGTTTTATAAAGATTGATTGCAAACTGTCAAATGTTGCTGAATAGTAAGCAACGTTGTGAATAATATTGTTTGCTAGTCATCCTTGGGTACCAGAGTACTTCACTTGAGGCAGAGGTATTATCTTTAGACTACAGGTGCCGGTGCCGCTTGAGCTAGAAACAGGGCCAGCCACTCACTACTCTGCACTCACTACTCACTACTCTGCACTCACTACTCACTACTCTGCACTCACTACTCACTACTCTGCACTCACTACTCACTACTCTACTCACTACTCTGCACTCACTACTCTGCACTCACTACTCTGCACTCACTACTCTGCACTCACTACTCTGCACACTCACTCTGCACTCACTACTCTGCACACTCACTCTGTACTCACTACTCTGCACACTCACTCTGCACTCACTACTCTGCACTCACTACTCACTACTCTGCACACTCACTCTGCACTCACTACTCTGCACACTCACTCTGCACTCACTACTCACTACTCTGCACACTCTCTCTGCACTCACTACTCTGCACACTCACTCTGCACTCACTACTCTGCACACTCACTCTGCACTCACTACTCACTACTCTGCACACTCACTCTGCACTCACTACTCTGCACACTCACTCTACACTCACTACTCTGCACACTCACTCTGCACTCACTACTCTGCACACTCACTCTGCACTCACTACTCTGCACACTCACTCTGCACTCACTACTCTGCACACTCACTCTGCACTCACTACTCTGCACACTCACTCTGCACTCACTACTCTGCACACTCACTCTGCACTCACTACTCTGCACACTCACTCTACACTCACTACTCTGCACACTCACTCTACACTCACTACTCTGCACACTCACTCTGCACTCACTACTCTGCACACTCACTCTGCACTCACTACTCTGCACACTCACTCTGCACTCACTACTCTGCACACTCACTACTCTGCACACTCACTACTCTGCACACTCACTACTCTGCACACTCACTCTGCACTCACTACTCTGCACACTCACTCTGCACTCACTACTCTGCACACTCACTCTGCACTCACTACTCTGCACACTCACTCTGCACTCACTACTCTGCACACTCACTACTCTGCACACTCACTACTCTGCACACTCACTACTCTGCACACTCACTCTGCACTCACTACTCTGCACACTCACTCTGCACTCACTACTCTGCACACTCACTACTCTGCACACTCACTACTCTGCACACTCACTACTCTGCACACTCACTACTCTGCACACTCACTACTCTGCACACTCACTACTCTGCACACTCACTACTCTGCACACTCATCCTAAATGTAAGCATGCGTGAGGAGGGGACCTACAAGGGGCCCGAATCAATAGGCAGTTTTTACTGTCTCTTTTAAGCGGATCAGAGTAGGCGAGGATTTAGTCCCGGTTAGTTGGTTGTTCCAGTGGTTCTCCCTTTGGGAGCATGGATACAAATGACAGGGGGACTCTGACACAGTCAAGTCATGCTGTGAAATGCCATACACGAGAACGTGGGGCAGTGAAAAGCAGCAACCGAAAAGGAGCAAGATGAGGTCCGAAGTGCCCCTGCTAAAGGGGTGCTGGGTATCGGACAGGGCAACATTAGGCCTGTTAGAAGTCACGAAAGAAACAACCCAAGGCCCAAAAAAATAGAAAATAATGCACCCCCGAAGGCTCTGACATGCAAACACTTTTGAAGGAGCACAACATCGTGTCAAGCTGTAAAACAAACCACTCGCCTCCCCTGCAGACCAACCGCAGGGGGTAACCCATGACATACCGGTCACACTGCTGCAGTTGAAGGGATCATAACATCCATCCCTCTCCTACGAAATACACCACTGTAGGACCAACCCTCACCAAACAAAGCCCACCACTCATGGTTACTGATGCCAGGGAAAAGATTAATGTCCTGTAACCCCTACCTCGTCTATCCGTCTGTTCATCGGAGGATATGGCCTACCGGCTGGAACGGTCGAACTCGAAGCTGGGGAACTGGGGTTAAGTCTCGGCAGGGGGGGGCTCAACATTCTGTGCACATCACTTACTCTTCCTGTTCCTAATGTAATGAATGTGTCTGTTTGTGATGCAACTGGTGCCTATCTAAACCGATCTGATACCTTCGGGTCGAGTCCGCGTTATATAAAAGTCTGGAAAAAAAGTGTCAGGAGGCAGGATTGAAGAACGCTGCACTGTTAAAAACTGCAGTACATTACAAAAATTGCCAGCAGTAGAGGTTAAGAGGGGTTTGGTGCTTTTGATGGCTACAAGTTGAGATCTTTTGTGGGTTTTCTTTGAGAGGTGTGGAATGAAGTGTTGTGGAGCGGGAGCAATGACATGATTGTAGCATTTGCACGTCGGGCAGAGGCGCGCGCTCGAGCTGTTGAGAATGTTTTCAAGCACCCCATCACCTGTTTACCTATTTCAGTAGCAATAAATGTGCTCGTAAACTATTTTTACAGATGTCTAAAACGTGCTGATTACATTTGGTAAGCATCTGACATGAGGTCATTAGCTTCATATGTCCCTGCACGAGTCCCACTGTACCCCACTGAAGAAGGCTGTGGCTGTGACTTCCCTGTATGTTGAAGGTGCGTTGGTGCTCGGAGACCATCTAACAGAATTGTGTGATACTGCTTATAACACTGAAAGCTGCATTCAGAAAACAATCAGGCAGCTCAACATGCACTCTTGCGCCCGTACTCCCCTCTCATGCCGATGCCCCCACCACTTAGTCTGTGCAATGACATACCTGGCAGTTCCCGCTCTGCTCCGCTATTCCTGCCGCTGGTACTAATTCTGGGCCATAGCCACACCTCGGAGAGAATTACAAACAAGTTTCAGCGAAAATAGTGCCCACACGCATGTGAAGCCCAGTTTCCAAGGCCACGCTTCTCACAGGGGCCGCAAGATCGCCACACAACACGGGCGATTCCTGTTGTCTGCCCTCATTAAACGGTGCACGCAGCGCCCCTCGGTCAGTGATCAGAGGACACGTGTGAGGCGCTGAGGTGGTCCGTCTGTCCGCAGGCATCCTCCGGTGAACGCTCCCAAGTTTCAAAGCCCCCGCGGGCACGGCTCAGCGTGAAGTCTCTTCTGCCCGCTGCCAGCCTGGTGAACTCACCCCCGTCCACAAGCGAAGGTCACAAGACCGCTGACACTACAAACAGGCAGAGTCCACCCAGCCCGCACGGGACAGGAAACACCCGCAGGAACTGGGGGCAAAGACACGTCCCGGCAGAAAAGAACTGAAAGGGAAGAAAAGTAGCGGATCGAGAAAATGGCCATCCGGCTGCAGCAGCCCGGGAGGAGCACCTACTTCCGGTTTGGCCGGCAATGCTTCCGGGTCGCCGCAGGCAGCGCGGCGGCCCGCCCTGCACGGGGAAGGGAGGCAGCTTTCGAGGAGGACAGCACCTGGCCGCGAGCGCGTTCTCGTGCGCGTGACCTTAACAAATCGCCGCGCGCGGCCAGTGCTGTCCTCCTGGAAAGCTGCTGGAAAGCTGACACGCTAACTATAGGTCTTTGGCGAGAGTGAGCTTTGCTCGCTTCACCGAGACCTAAAAAGGGATTTATTTATTTATTTATTTATAAAGTTTTATGTAGCGCGAACATGATCCCGAAGGATATCAGAGCGCTTTACACTTCAGGGGATAGGATGGTAATAGTAGCAGTACAATTGTCATAGGGGGTACCATATCAAACATGTTTTACATATCCCTGTACTACATGACAGGCACCATGCAGTGCCTGTCACTTTGTACAGGGATATGTAGGGGGCACCATATGAGTTCCCCACACCCAAAGAAAAGGGCCAGGTTTGAAGGGGGGCCCACAACGGGCCCCTAATGTCCATCCCCGCCAGCCTTATTATGGTGGGTAAACCGGCATGGAAAAGCTGGCGTGGAGGGAGCATCCTAATCCCTATGGCCATGCCTGGTAGGCACTGCCACTATTTTAGGGATTGTGAGGCCCTCCACCACACCGGTGGATGCGTGGCGGTCAGGCTTTCCACCCGGCTGCACACCGCCCGCCATCAAAATCTGGTGGGCGGAAAAGCTGCTTAGGATGGTGGGGAGACAGGGCGGTCTCCCCACCATCCTAATCAGCACCTAAGTTGCTGCATTTTATCTTCACCGCACATACTTAACCCCGGTCAAGCTGAACATAATACATTCACAGCTCGGCTACATGTCCCAGGTGCAGAATAGATGATGTCACCTTCTTGCACTTCACTTGGACTTGTGCAGAGGTGGCAGATTTCTGGAGAGAGGTGGTTGGGAGACTGTACAGTGATCAGGGCCGGACTGGGAAACAAAACCGGCCCTGGCAAAGTGCTCGGCCGCCCCCACAACCCCCATGGGTGGGGGGTTTGGGTTGCGACTGCGCTCTTTGGATTTTGTTACAGGGCAGTTTTTGCAGCCATGCTGCAAAAACGGCCCTGTAACAAAAACGGCCCCCAGGGGCCCAAAACCGGCCCACCACCCATGCGGCACACCGGGGGATTGCCGGTGCCCGCAACGGCCAGACCGGGCCTGACAGCGATGCTGCTCTCTCCATGGTGTTGCCCAGCCTTATTTATTGTTAAATTTTTTTCGAATTTAAAATAGGTCATTATATATTTTATAGTTAAATAATTCTGTCATACTTGTATATATATTTTTAATATTAATTCGTATTCACTTATATGTTTAACTATTTTAAATAATTTAATTTATTGCACCATTATTTCCTGAGGGGTTTTATTTTAAGACCATACCTTTGTTATTTTTAATGGGAGTGTGTTTCAGTACGTGTGATTAGCCTTGTGTAGCGCTGGATTTACTACAAAAGTGCAGGTTACAACAAAATTGCACGTTGTAAATACTGAAAAGTAGTAAACTTACTTAAAAAAGCAAGCGTACACAAAGTGCAGTTTGTGAATCAGGACCACTATGTGTTAGCTGGATTGATTGGTTTGCACTGTAGGTATAACTAGTGTTGCTCCTCTGCATTTGTGATAACCAGTACAAGAAGTTGTGCGGCCATACATAGAGAAGCCAAGAGATGTCTAGGGAGGAGGGTAGCGGGCCACAGGGCAACTCATCCTCATATTTTGGGATGCATATAATCATGGAATGGGATTGAGAGGAACGGAGTAAGGGAGTGGGGGAAAGAGAGGAAAAGGGAAAAGATGCAGGGTCAAGGAGTAGGAGCTCCGGGTGGATATTTGGATGTTTTGGAGAAGAGTTTTATCTGTTATCTTTCAATCCCGAAGTTAACTTGCCAAGCCAAGCCCTATACCCATCAGCAGAACTGGAAAGCATTAGAAGCTGTTACGATTATAACAGGGAACTTACGTGGTCTATATTTCCAAGTTAATTAAAACACGGTATGGAGAGTGGTGAGGGAGATTCTCCTTGACGTAGTCTGCCTCCAGTAGATCCACTTGAAATCTACGGATACCCGTTTAATTAAACACAAGCTTTACCCCGCACAGTATTGTGCAGGGACAAAAACCAAGGGGGGAGGGGCAATAACTGCGATACACAAAGATTTTCACTTTGAAGAAATAAAGGTGTTCAGAGACTCTGGTAGGTCGTTACATATACTTAGAAAGCCGACACCCGGGAGTTGCCTTTAATATCCGTATTGTTTATATCTCCAACCATGGTCAGGAGTAAAACATACGTAATCGTTTGACAATGATCAAAGATTGGGGCCAGATGGTCTCCATTGGGTTGGTGATTTAACCTTGCACCAGATGCCATATGATAGATATGTACAAGGAACAATTTCTTAGACATTGAAACAAGAACTGAAGGATTTAAGACTTGTAGATATATGGAGAGTCAAATATCCAAACAAAAAAAATGTACTTTCTTCTTTCATGTACACGGGTCCCATTCAAGGATTGAATAGATGTGTGGAGCTGGATGTCACCGGTTCAATGACAACTGGTATAATAGCACAGTCTGACCAAGCTAAGTTAGTGGGGGAGGGAGAGTGACAAGGGAACGTACACAGAGGCACTACATGGACCTCTGATACATCCCTACTCAAAGATCATGCACATGCACTGTGGGATACAATAATACATCTAAGAATGACACAGATGTGGTCTCCTCTAACACACTGTGGAATGCCTTTAAGGCGGTCTTCAGGGAAACGGTGACACACTTCCGTTCCACACCCGGACAGTTGTGCAGGCCTGGATAACGACCAACCACCACCTGGGATGGGGTACTAAACTAAAAGCCGATACCCTGATGTGGGACAGCAACCGCCTTAAAGAGGTGAAAAAACTGCGAAGGGGGCGCGATGTTTGCCTTCACTGTGCTCCAGACAGAATACGCTCTGGAGCAGAGAGAGATTTTCAGATACTTACAGCTGAAACATGCACTGAGGTGCCACCTACCCGCGGAGCAGGAGATGCCAGATTACTCACCCATGAATGATCGGCTGCTTCTTGATCCCATGCTGACTAAGGCAGTCTCCCTAATATACAAGGAAATAATGAACAACTCACTCAACATTCTACGCCAACTACGAGAGACAAGGGAAGGGATGTGGGACCCATGGAGGATGAGGACTGGGATGTGGCCCTCCACATCTCCAGGGAGATAGCCATTAGAGCCTGATTCCACCTAGTGCAGCTCCGCATACTACACAGATCCTACTTCTCTCACTCCAGACTACATCGATGGGGAGATGCAACTCGGCTCAATGTACCCGGGGGTGTGGGGCACCAGGTACCTTCTATCACACGATCTGGGACTGCCCAATAATACAGCTCTTCTGGAGGGAGGTCACGGCAGTGATGGCTGCAGTTACAGGACTTACAGTCCCACTGAAGGCCAAATGGCTGCTCCTAGGTATCACTGGGGAAGAGAAATGGCCCAAGTACCAAACACTATGGCTGGCTGTAGCTGCGGTGGTAGTAAAGTGAACTTTGGCCAGACTGTGGGGCGCGAGCAGATCACCAACAGTCCAGGAATTGGAAAATTACCTTGGCTGGTGCCAGACGGTGGAACACAGGATCTATCAAGGTCAGGGATGCCTCCATAAATTTGATGAGATTTGGGGACCATGGACACAATTCCAAAGGGACCTGAGGGAGGGGCTGGGTTGCTATGAAGGAAGGGGCAAGGCAGCCCGTTGCTGAATGCATCAGTTGGTATAGCCGGCGTGATACGCACTGTACATGTGAAAGGGCCGGGTGTGATCAGTGTTGAGACGAAATATGCACAGGCTCCCTGAGAGAGGCCCATGGTGTTTGTTAATCCTCTGAACTGTACTGTTGTGAATCTGACCAACTGCTTAATAAAGAGAGTTATTAAAAAAAGATTAGGTCTTTCTATGAATTTTACGCTGCTCAATATCAACAGGATCCAGTACAATTAATAGTTGAGTCCTTTATTAATACAGCCCACCTTCTGAAACTAACTAATGTCAATAGGGGTAGTATGGAAGATTTAATTTCAGCCGAAGAGGTCCCAAAGGCAATCGTTGATCTACACTCTGATAAGACCCTGGGACGAGATGGGCTAACCAACAGGTTCTATAAGCAGTTTCAATCAGAGTTGATTCCGTGTCTAGTGACCCTTCCTAATGTTCTCAATGGTAACACCCTCGATGGCATCAGCGAATTTCAGGCTAATACATAAGCCAGACAAACCTGCCAATAATGTGAGACCTAACGCTCTGTAGCATTTAAACTTCTGATGCAATATGTTTTTAAAAGTATTGGTCAACAGTTTGATGCCACAGAGGCCTAACCTCATAGACCCGGATCAGTCTAACACTTTCGGTGCTCCGTCATTAGGCACAGTGGCGCTGTGCTCAGGACGAGCTGAGCTCGTCATAACCGCCGCTGAACTCCCACGCAAGGATAATTCCCCTCCTGTGCGGGGTGTTCCATTAAGTGGGCGGAGTCGTGATGAGCTCAGCTCGTCATGAGCACATCGCCACCGTGCAGCATGACGAGCCGAGCTCGTCACAAGCACCGCGGCGCCACGCGCCCCCCCCCCACTGCGTCGCGGGGAATTAGCCCCGCGGCGAAGGGGCTAAATGTATTCTCCAGAGGCAAGCTGCTGATAATATTAGATGTGTGCTGCGCCTAACAAAAACACTTACATTTGAAAGATACTCTTAGTTATTCAGTCATTAAACAGTGAAAAATCATTTGACAGTCAGCTGGGTATTTACCTCACAAGTCTGAAAAGCAGTCTGTCTCACTCCCCACATGCTAACATAGAAAGCGGTGAGTTATCAGCAGCCAGCAGCAACGGTAATTGCTAATAGAATCAGGTCAGAGGGAATATCCTTTAATAGAGGAACAAGACAAGGTTGCCCACTCTCCCCATTCTTATTTGACCGTATGTTTGGCGGCCGCTATGAGACAACAAACAGATATTAGAGAGATTCCCATTGAGAGAGAACAACATTCAATCCACGTATTCACCAATAACGTTCTCCCCTCACTAACCCAGAACACTCTATTCTCAGGGTAACAAAGGTTTTGGCTTAAGGTAGAGTATCTGGTTTTAAGGTGAACCTTAACAAATCAGAATCGCTAAATATTAGGCTTGCCTCTGGAGATCAAGGACCAACTATCAGCCAAGACCCCGTTTCGCTGGACTAACAGCTAAATAAAATACCTACTACTATACATTACGCTGCCACATTGACTAATGCATGCTGCAAACTACCCCAGACGATTAAATGATATTGCTACAGTCTTGCGCAAATGGCAAAATCTGTTTTTATTGTAGCTGAGTAGAGTGGCTGTTATGAAGCAAAATGTGTTGCCCAGGCTGCTATTCATCTTTCAGACACTCCCAGTAAAGGATATAAAGGCTTTACAACAGGCTTTGGACACCTTTATCTGGGCATTTTGGGGGAAAAAGTAAAAGCAAATAGACCAACTGAGAGGTGAAAATATTACCAAGGATAAAGTTGTGTTAAAGCTTGTAGATTTATATAGCGTAGTTTATCACCTGTGAGGGTATCCAGGTGCTGTCCTTCAGCACGGAGAGATTAAGTGATTTGCCCAGAATCACAGGATGTTGCACCGATACAGAGACTCGAACCCAGATCCCGAGTCGGCAGCTCTGGCAGCTGCGCCACATCCTCTCCCTCAGCCCAAATTAGGGGTTTTGTATGGTCTTAATATGAGACAACACAGGATCGATATGCGCAGTGACAGACAGCATTCCTTTTGGAAATACTCTGACAGGCTAGAAACACAAGACCCCAGTCTGCTACTATTCGGATATCAGGAGACAGGCCTTAGAAATATGGGACTTAGCTAATTCCCTCCAAGCTAGCCAGGCTCCAGTCACAGCAGGAGCAGTGGTTAACTTGTAAAAGAAATAAGTGCCGCTACTCTCGTCAGGAGGCAGCTTGCACCAGCTGATTTCTTCTGTTAGCGCCACCTAAAACAGAACCAACAGCTAACCGTAAAAGTGGGGTAAAAGTGGGGAGAGGTTGTGGCATAATGGACTGAGCTGCAGACTTCGGAGCTGGGGAACCAGGTTAGAGTCCCGGCTCAACATTCTTTGATTCTTGGCAGACCACCTAATCTTCGCGTACATTAATATCTCCTTAACTGGTGCTCATGAAAAGCCCCAGTGTTGATGATTAAGTGCTGGTGCTGAGCACCAGAAACCACCAGCTGATTTCAGAGTTGGGAGGGGGGGTGGGGGGGATTTCCTTTGAACAGTGGAGTGGCTTAGAAGCTCAAGACAGGCCTATCTGGAGGAAGCTGGGTTTGACCTTCTTGAAACGGGAGCGCCTCTTACAGTAAGACAAAGAAAGAGGAAGTGCTGCAAAAAGAGGCGATGGACTGCGAGAAAATAGTTAGGATTCCGTGGTCGATTTTCACTAAACATTGGCTAGGACACAAGATGTATCTGGCACTTTCCCATGACCTCCTCAGAACATTAGAAGAACTGGGAAGATTCCATGTTAAGAAGGAAGCCCTCCTGGAAGAAGACTACAGGTGTCTACTGGAAGAAGAGGACATCTACAAGGACGCAGGGAGTCCAGAATCCTGCTGCCTCCCAGGGATTGCTTTCCAAAGGTTAAGTTGGGTCCGGGCAAGAAACTCAGATTTGATCCCACTCTGGGATTTTTGCTGTGCTGAAAATTGCTTTAGTGGGATTATGTAGCAAACGTATCTAGCCTTGTGGAGTGCTAGCTGGCTACTTCTTCCAGCTTTGCCCTGCTGGAGGACTCAGATTCCCCAAACATTGACTACGTTCGAAGGTGGAACTTTAGACAAGGTGATGCGACAAATCTTCCAACTTGCAAAGCGACCTCCCTGACTTCAAAGACCTAGGCTGTCCTGCTCACAGCTTCTGGTGCCAAAACCAAAGGCTTCAGCGAGAGCTGAATAACATCATACCTTACCATGGGGGAAGATTTCAACTTCTATAAAAAAAGACTATGTATAAAAGTTTTTAAAAAAATTGACAGGGACGACCCACTTGCTGTACCTGACTGATATTAGTTTTTGTACAGAGTACCATGTTTAGACATTGCAGGAACTCCCCACCCACATTAAAGTTAAGGGTTCCTTAGACAATGTTTTAAGAAGTGATGGGGAAGAGAGAGATGTGTTTAATTCGAGTTCTTGCTATCCTGTTATCAGATCAAATTGGGGTGGGGGGCAAAAGTATATTTAGAAGCAATGTTTGCTATTAGGTTACTCAAAGCGATCAACAGTGTGATACACAATTTGAAGATTGCTTCAATATTTCGGTCAGTTCTGACCTCCATGCAGGTGATCTTTAATCATTTCAATATCAGATGGATAAGCCATTGTGTCTCCGGTATTAAGAGATATTTTGTGCTATGACTGGGTCCACGGGACCACTTAAGTAAGAAGAGGTGATTGAATTTTTAAATCAATATTCATTCTAATCTTCAAACTAAATCTTACACAAAGTGTTCCTCTACTAGAGTTAACTTTGTTTAACCAGTATATTTGGCGTTAAAAACTAAAAAAAGGGGAAGATCATTATATTATTTCTCCATGGCAAGTCTAATGATCTTTGTTATCCTTTTTTGATTATTTGCTTTCCTAAGCATTTTTTTCTTCTGTTTTTCTTGGTAAAACCTAACAGCTCATTAGTGGGAGCAGTCTAAAGAGAAGGTGAATTACCAACTACAGCTGCTTGCTTCTCTGGATTATCTTTGGGAAATATAGGATGTATTATAGCTACATCTGTAATCTCTAGAGGGATTATCAATTATTGTTGTAGAATCTGCAATTTATAATTGAGGGGATAAAAGATCTGTCTGTCTACCACTACTGTTGAAGAGAAGGTGCAGCCAAATTGCTCTGCCTCTAAGTAATCCACCACACTTTGTAGCACCATTGGTATATTTGCTAATTTTTGCAAGATCGGCGAACGTCTACATTGCAGTGTGTCATTTGTATGATCTGCCTGAGCACTCAGAGAAGAATTTAATTTCAGCAAATAATTTTCAATCGAATTAAGCAGCTAATGTAGCAGTTCAATAGGCAATCTAAGAGTTTGCGCTTGATTTGACAGAGCACAGATCATAACATTGAACGCAGCATTCACTTATTACCAAGTAAAAAGCATTATCCAAGGAGTTGCAGAATGGCACTGAATGTGACACAAATTATGGATATATTTGGTGAAAATTGGGTAGGGGTTCAGTATAACTGCACAGATTGAGATCTTTCCTGTCAGAGGGAGGGTAGTTTCACAATTTTCCAACATTTGTATGCATCATCGGGGTGAATGAGGAGCATCATCCGAGCATTTACGTTCTTATTCATTACTTGATGCCTTTCCATGTTGCCCTATCCGGAACTTGGTTGAGGACAGTTCTAATACTGGGCTCGTTTAGGTAGCAATGCCAATACTTCAGGCAGCTTGCAGTTAGTTACTCGTCTGTGATTGGAGAATACCAAAGTCATGAGCAGGTTGCATCAGGGCATCCAATTGACAGGTTGTTTTTACCCACCCCAGGATTCGCTGGGATGCATGTGTAAGAGAGACCATTTTTAAGAGCAGACACTCTGAAATAGTGAGAGAGAAAGATCGCTTGCCCGATAACCTGGGGCTTGGAGTGCAGAGCGTTGCCCAGCAAAGGGACAAATGGAATAGCTGTGACTACCACTGCTAGGGCAGGTGGGTCACCCGATTGCAAAGAAAGTGTTTCGAAACTGTTTCAAAGCATTTAATAACCCTGGTACAGTGCAGTCCACATATCAATACAAACTGTTGTTTCAGATTTAGACTAAACAAGGGACGCCCAAACTGTGTGCAAAGCTGGGGTGAGAGAAGGACCCACGGACACCCGCTGCTGACCTGAGACCTTTATCCCTGTGGTCACCGCTGCTTCCGTTACTGCTCGCAGCACCCGCTTCGCGGGTGCCGCTTCGCGGGTTCCAGCGAGGGGCAAGGTCCGAGGGTTGACGTCAGAGCCAGGAGGCGGAAACGACGAGGGCGCAACAACACACGGACTCCACAGACCAGGAGTCCCTGCATCCGCCCAGGTGCGCACGGCCTCGCCCCCTGGGAGACACGCCCCCCGCCCACAACTACCCCTTTTAACATATCACGCGACGCACAGCGGGACGCGTGCGGGACGCCGAGCGAAGCCCGAGCAAAGGGCGGGCAGTCTGTGGCAGTCAGGGGCTGACAGAGGCTGGGCTGGGCCAGGTCTCCAACATTATCTACACCGTAGAAGTAAGGTACTGTGTTACTGCTAGAGGGCCAAACTTGAACTATGTCAACCCGCTCTGGAAAATTGCTTAGAGGTGGGAGTGAAGCAATTGGACCTAATCCCGTGATAGGAACTATGGATAGGTTTATAACCAGAGTAGCGGCAGTAATAGAAAAGGAGATCGCTATGACGGAGCGTCGCCTTTCTGGGGACCTCCTACCACCTAGACGATCTTCGCTTGGTTCTGTGGCCAAAGCGCTGTCACCTATTCCGACTATAGCTCCATCCCCACTTAGTATAGAAATGACTGAGCCCCCTCGGATATCTGAAATAGGAGACAGTATAGATAGGCTGGAGAACCTAGCAGCGCAGCTAACTTCAGATAACCTCAGTGTTGAGCGTGTAGAAGCGTGTGTTTCATCTCAGGTTTCCCCTATTAACATTCAAAAGTACCCGTCGCCACACCCTGCCCCCCCTGTGGCTTCGACGTTGCCTTGTGCTCCCTCCGTGCTTCAGGGTGTTCCCAATAAAGCTAAGAGGAAAAGGATTCTGAGCGTACGTAAAGGTAGCCACTCCATATTTTGTAAACGCTCTAGGAAGCAAGGGTCTAGGACTAAGGGCGTGATAATAGACAATGCTCAGAGTATAGAGAGCCCGGGTGGATTGGGAGAGTCTCCCTCCCAAGATAGAGGACTCGATACCAACACCAAGCCATCTGCTACCTTACTCTCAGCTTGTGTGGAGCAAATTTTGGATGCTCTTAACCGCTCCCTGACACCGCTAATAGAGCAATTTAAGAGGGTGGAGGCAAGGGTAAATAGTCTTGAGCAATCGACTCTGGATAACTTCTTCTCACTCAAAACCTCGATTAAACACCAGAACAAGAGTAGTGAGGATCCCTTATGTGGTAGATTGGGGAAGGGAGCCGCGGCAGCTCTTGCATCGGTTCAGATTCCAGCTCTGCCAATAGTGGCCACTCAAACAACAACAATTACTGCCCCAACTCCTATCTCTACTGCTCCTTCTACCCCCAAAACATGCTCTGTTATCACTGTCCCGCTCATTTCTAAATCAGGTGCTGCTTCAAATTCTACTATAACACAAGGGAAGGCCTCCAAGGTTGATAAAGTCCAGAGCATAGCAACCAAACCTAAGGACTTTGTGGGTGGTCAAATTCCAAACCTAAACAAATACCTCCAATTAGTGTAAAACCAAAAGGAGATAGGGCAGCCTTGTTAGCTAAACCTGCTAAAATGCTTGTGGCGGAATCTGCTTTAGCTCTACCCACCCAGAAGAACTCTCCTCGGAGACCAAATACTGATCTCCACCCGGAGTGCCATCCTTATGTCACTGTATTGGTCAAGGTTCCACCCTTGAAAGACGACCAAATAGAAACCCACCAAGCCCTTAAAAACAAATGTCTCCATTGGCTTAAAACTAACAAACCGCTTCCTGCGGGCGTAGATGGATTAATCCTTGGCGTCCGCAGGGTGGCCTGGGTTGGGCGGGGTAAAAAGAACTTGGAGGGAGACTGCGTCATTATTAATTTCCAGGACAGCAGAGTAGTTAGATCAATCTGCACTCAAGACCAAATGGTGGGAGGTCCCGGAATTAGTATAGTTGATCTGACTTATTTCTACCCACGGCCCGATAATTACATCATTTTCAGGCCCAATATGGGGGATATGAGCAATAGCGTAAGTGGTGGAATAAGTAGCCTGCCTGTCCCTCCTTTCTGCCCTCAAAGCGGGTGGCTGGGTCATAACTATGGCCCTATGAACTATTGACTTAATTCAATGGGTGACCTAGATAGGGGGGAACCGGGCGAGTCTCCGCAAGGTAGTGTAATCTTACCAATTTCTTCCTCCCCCGGAGACACCCAACAAATCCCTCTTGCCATTTCTGACTCTGTGGGGGACTTAGGTTCTATTGACGTAGGGGGACCATTGTCATGTGTGGACGCCCTGTCTCCAGGCTTAGAAATAGGTTCCGTATGCGTTCCAGCTGTGACGGACCAGCTCTTGAAGGTCTTCAGCTGGAACGTTGCTGGAATTGCCAGAAAGCTGGCATTGCCTGATTGGAATGCATTAGTGGAAGAGTATTCCATATGCATTTTCCAAGAGACATGGAGCAGGGAACCTGTGCATAGGGTGGGGTATTCTGCCCACGCCATTCCAGCTGTCTCCCCAGATTCAGGTAGGGGGCGACCCTCTGGGGGTCTCCTCATCTGGGTAGCCTCAACCCTGAATTGCACGGTAGTGGAATTGAAGACTAACAGCCCAGATCTCCTTAACATCATACTGAAGGATGCAAGGGGATGTGTCGTCTTGAACATATTTAATGTTTACGCTAGAGGCACTAAGGGAGGGAGGCAATCCCCCACAATTGCATTGCTGGAGGATTTGTTGGGGGCAACTCGATACAAAGCCAACACCTTAATTGCAGGTGATGTTAATTGTACCTTCGAGCCTTTGGGCTCGGATGTTACTCTGGAACAGGACGAGGAGGATGGTAGGAGGGGGATACCAGTCCTAGAACTTCCCCCGATTAAAAAGTGGTCTGAGGTGGCATTGCAGTTGAATGCCCTCTGCATGGAATATGGATTAAGGGCTCTTAACGGAAGGACTGGCTCGGATAGAGGGGGTTCACACACTTATAACAGACCTAACCACACATCAAGAATCGATTATATCCTACTTGATGTGTGCTTATGGAATTCAGTTAAGGACATGGAAATACTCCCCACAGTCGAAAGCGACCACAATCTGCTGTCCCTCACCCTAACCGCCTGGTGGTCTGTTAATGGTGGGGGTCCCATACCTAGACCCATAGTCGACCTTGGTGACTCGGAGGTAACTCCTTGCGGTAGGCGCCTGAAGTGGTCGAAACTTCTTTTGTCTTCCGAAAAACTTGAGGCCGTGTCCAAATTGCTGGTCTTAGCCCAACACAACTTAGGCATAGTTGAAGGGGGCCGGGGGGAGGTATGCGATGTATTTTGCGACCTAACCGGGGCACTGACAAATCTGTTCACTGTGCAGCAAAGAAATTCGGGACCAAAAGAAAGGCCCACCAAAAAAGACGGGTGGTACACCATTAATTGCAGGAAGGCGAAAAATAACCTTGTTGAGGCAGTAAAAGCAAAATCCCCAGTTGGAATAAGGGAAGCGAGGAAGGCCTACTCCAAGGCAATCCAGACAGCAAAGAAGGAATGGGAGGAGAAATTCTGGGCAGACTTGTTGGCTGCTAGTAAAGGTAAAGATGCCAGGGAGTTTTGGAAATTGATTGGCTCCCGTAGAAGCCCTGAGGATACCCTGAGGACTTGTACTATTCCACCCCAGAGCTGGACCCATCACTTTGGGGTTCTATATTCAGCAAT
Source organism: Lissotriton helveticus (assembly GCF_964261635.1). Taxonomy (NCBI): domain Eukaryota; kingdom Metazoa; phylum Chordata; class Amphibia; order Caudata; family Salamandridae; genus Lissotriton; species Lissotriton helveticus. Next base: position 184,207,791 of record NC_136061.1, on the reverse strand, counting down.
TGAAGGTCCCCTAAATGACCCAGCTGGATTCCTTTTGGGCAAATTTCAAAGACGCCAGCCTCACCTTGGACTTTTGGTGGGTTTTGCTCCCTGCTGCCGCTGTTGCCGCTGCGCGGCTGACAGCTCTTGCCATCGTTAATTTCCTGCGGAGGTTTGGGCGTTTCTGCTGACCGGCAGGGCTGCGAGCTACTAGCGGGGGACTCCGAGGACCAGGAGCCCCCGCGCGCCCGTTACCACCTGGGCTGCTCTCCCTGCCGGCTCCACCCCCATCCTTCCTTCTTAACCGGCGCCTCAACCCCTGTCAAGTGGATTCCTTTTGGGCAAATTTCAAAGACGCCAGCCTCACCTTGGACTTTTGGTGGGTTTTGCTCCCTGCTGCCGCTGTTGCCGCTGCGACTGGCCGGACCCGCTTCGTGGGTCCCGCTGCGCGGCTGACAGCTCTTGCCATCGTTAATTTCCTGCGGAGGTTTGGGCGTTTCTGCTGACCGGCAGGGCTGCGAGCTACTAGCGGGGGACTCCGAGGACCAGGAGCCCCCGCGCGCCCGTTACCACCTGGGCTGCTCTCCCTGCCGGCTCCACCCCCTTATCCGCCAGTCTCATAGACATAAAAGCCAAGTAACTTCCCCGCTGCGCGGGAGCGCGCGGGAGAAGCCCGGGACAAGGGCGGGACCGTTTGAGGCCGTTCGAGGACAGAGAGGACTGGCCTGGCCCACCCCCCTTGGTTCTTCTCAAGGTTATCGTGCCTGGGCATCGACCCTAGTGAGTACCATAGAGAAACTGTAACTGTCACACATTATGTGTACCCGGGGGAGTCGCAGTAAGACCGCGCTGGGTTTAACAAAGCCAAATGGCACTTTGGATGATTTCCTCGTAAAAACAAACTTGGCAATAGATGCCGAAATTACAAAAATGCAGAAGAGGGTTTCAATGGAGCTAGATGCTGCACGCAGGCTTTCCCAAACATTTGCTAACTCTAAAAAATCCTCCCTGGGAAATATTGCGTCTGCTGCATCTCCCCAACAGGTGGAACGTCCGCCTCCTTTGTTGATCCTCGCCGACGTTCATCATTCCTCCCATTGTTCCTCCCCACCAGTATTAGACTCCTCATTTATTTTCTCCCCCATGACCGTCCAACCCAGTGAAAGTGACCCACCTACTGAGCTGGGAAATTCCACCACCTTCCCGGTTACAACTGCCCCCTCCTTCTTTGTACCAAAAAGTACAAACCCAGGTCGCCAAGCAGCGAAGAAGAAAAACAATGTAAAATCTGCCTATGCTCGTAAGAAAGCTAAAGCCAAAGCTGCAAGGCAGCAGTTTTTCAACCATAGAAGACCATTACCCAACGCAGGGGATCCTAAACAAACACCACCCCCAGCTATCCATCAAATAGGGGGTGATAGTAACCTCACCACGGTTCCTGCGGTAGAGAATCCCATTATCCTTGCAGATAATTCAACACTGGGAGGGCTAAACAAGACAGAGAGGGACAAGGATAAAGTGGGTGATGATGAAGACTTTCTCCAGACAGTCTGGGTCACTTTAAAACAACTATTGACACCCTTCGAACTCAGACTGTCACGTATTGAGAATCACTTACTTGAGATGGATAAAACGTTAGTATCCCTGGCCACGCTTAGCCTAAAACAGCTGGAAGCAACACATCCCCATATTAATGAGAGTCCACCTCTGGCTAGAAATGCTGGTACCCAACCTGCTCCAGCCTCTAACATTGGCACTAAAGCAGCTACAGCGCCTAAGGAGGTTCCTCCTGCCCCCTCGATTCTTCTTGCACCCTTACCCCCCCCGTTATCCAAGCCTACTTCAATTCCCAAACCTAGGACACTTGCAAATGTCGCGGCCAACCTCCCAAAAATAGAGGAAAAACCCCCTAAAAAACATCTTCAGCCCAAACCCCCTCCTAGAGCCGACCAGAAGGCGAATAATCCCATCACTCCTCTCTTAGAGCGCACACCAAATTTACACCCAAATCACCAGAACTTCCGCGGAGGCTATATTGATCTTCCCCCTGAGGCTGGGCCCTATGTGGTTATCTTGGCAGGGGTACCTCCGCTTGCCCCCGATATTGTTGAAACCCAGTGGTCCTTAAAAAATAAAGTGATCCACTGGTTAAATACCAATAGGCAGATCCATCACACCAATAAGAGTAGGGTACTAATGGTCAGGAGAGTCCCTTGGGTGGGCCGTACTCACAAATCGATACCAGGAGACTGTATCGTTATGTCTTTTGCAGACCCTCATACAGCCCATCTCATTACCACATGGGACCAATACGTGACCGAACAAATCATTGTCACCAAACCCCTAACCTTTTTCTACCCTCCAAAACAGCTAGTAGAGCACCCTGGGGCTTGGACCACAATCCACAACCACAGATGGAAGGGTCAGGTGCAGGGATGGCAACCCACCAATTGGTGGGAAGGTGTACACACCATGAATAGGTTTGGATGCTTAGATCAGGTGGATTGACTGGGAATACTCGATCAAACACCCCGATCAAGTGAGCAAGACCACACAATGACTGACACTAATAGCAATACATCGCCACCCATTGTTAAGAACTTGACCCATTTGATGGTGGTTCCAACCACTTCCGCCCAGCACCCTCCCCCTGTCCGAGCCATACAACATCTAGGCAGGCCACATTTTCAAGATCAGGTAGAGTTAATAGAGAGTGAGGGTCACATACAGTTAATAGAGAGTGAGGGCCACATATCTCAGGTAGACAGTGAACTGAAACACTCATTATTGTCCTGGAATGTAGCAGGACTGGGCAACAAGATCAAGCACATACCCTGGTTGGAGACGGTCCACAAGCATGGCATACTTTGCCTGCAAGAAACCTGGCTGGTAGAAGAAAGGCACATCATGGGGTATCGAACGTTCCATACACCCGCTGCTCCCGCCATTCAGGGCCGCAATAAAGGGGGTCTCTGTATATACGTTTCGAATGTGGGGGATATAAAAGTGTATAATTTTCACTCTGACCAATATTTTCAAATCCTTTCTTTTAAATGGGGCACCACACAAAAGGTCATACTGGTGAATTTCTATAACAATATGCCACCAAATGAGATGGAATCCATCTTAAATAAAATGTTAAACCGTATCCATAAAGTGAGGGACCAAAACGCGGGAGACCATACAGTTATTTGGGTGGGAGATTTTAACTGTGCTATCTGCCCACTTTCTGAGTTAGGTTTGTGCGGCCTTGCAGATCGTGAGGAGGACGGCCCTTTTCACTTCTCACACACCAAACTGGGGTCTCTCCTTAACAGTATTATGTTTGCTTTTGACCTCACCTTCGTTAATCAGGCATGCTCTCCCCCAGTTCCCTTTGCCCCAACATATAATGGAAGAGGTTGTGAATCCATAATTGACTTTGCACTGATATCCCCCACCTCGCCCAACTTTATAACCTTTTGGGAGATAGGGGAAGATCCAATGAGTGACCATTACCCTATTACCTTTGGGGTTAGGCTCCAAGTAGAGAAACTAAAGGAACCTAGCGGCTCACTGTACCCATTGGAGGTCACCTTAGCAAAGATAAACGGCTATGTGTTAAAGTGGGAGAAATTGAACCCCACCATCTTCTTCCACAAATTAATATTATCCTGCCTTGAAGACATATTTGTCTGCTTAGAAGAAGATGCGGAACCTAAGGCGATTATGGCAGCTTTTACCAATATACAGGAGTACATAAAAGGCGTTTTAACTAAGAGTCACAAAAAGAAGGGGAGATGTGCATCCAGTTGGTTTGATTCTAGGTGCACAGCCGCCTTAAAGAACTTGAAGAAAGTTTTAAACGCAATCCCGAAAAATAGGGCCCAAATCTCTGAGGCTAGACGAGAGTACAAGAGAGAAATTAACCTCCGAAAAGCAACCATGAAAAAGGAGGCCTGGGAGGCACTGGGAGAAGCTGCCAGGAATAAGGACACCAACCTTTTCTGGAAAGTGATAAGATCAGTATACAACCCAATACATACTGATAATTGCATAGATGTAGCAATTACAGCAGAGCTCTGGGTTGAACATTACGGGAAACTCTACACCAACAGACAGGGGAACAGCATGAACCAACAAAAGGTACTTGCATCCTCGAACAACTTCACGCGAGATTATCAACAAAGCGATCCCCTAGTTTCGCCGTATCCAATTGATCTGGTCTTTACCACCCTAGAAGTCGAAAATGCAATCAGGGAAAGTCCTTCAGGGAAAGCTCCGGGTCCGGATCACACACCAGTGGATGCCTATAAAACAAACTTGGAATTTTGGGCTCCTCTCTTAACCAACGTTTTGAATATGGGAAACAAATGCGGTTTAATCAAGACCTGGTCAGATGCCATTGTAGTCCCCATTTTTAAAAAGGGAAACAGGGACGACCCGGCTTGCTACCGTCCCATATCCTTATTAGACGGCCTTATGAAAATTGCAGGAAGGATAGTCCTAAAGAGGATCCAGCACTGGGAGACAGAAAATAAGGTTATTTCGGAATTCCAATATGGATTCCGAAAGGGACTGGGCACCCAGGAGCAATGCCTAAATCTGTCGTTATTAATGTCCAAATATACTGAGGCTAAAAAAGGGGATCTGTTTGTTACATTCGTTGACCTTAGCTCAGCATTTGATTGTGTGGATCATCTGCAGCTCTGGTCAACATTGGAGCTCATTGGGGTGGATCCCACCATAGTGGTTTTTATCAAAGAGCTTTATAGAGATGCTGGTGCCAGGGTGAGGTTCGGGACCCAGGGGCAATGTACCCAGAAATTCCCCATAAATAGAGGGGTTAGGCAAGGTTGTATACTCGCGCCCCTTCTATTTAGTTTTTATATTAATTCTGTTGTAGAACATCTAACAAATCTCCAGAATGACTACCCAGCTGTCAATGGTAGGCCTGTACCCATCCTATTATACGCCGATGATGCGGCTATTATGTCCAGGACTAGGGTAGGGTTGCAGAGAGCGGTAAGAGAATTCTCGTCCTACATGGGGAATAGAAATTTGAAAGTGAACATCTCAAAAACTTTCTCCATGCCGTGCACCCAAAAGAGTAAAAGGCCACAATGTTCGATATACCTTGACGAGCAAAGAATTGAGACCACAGACACTTTTTGTTATCTAGGCGTTGTCTTTGAGAGAAAAGGAGCCTGGAAACATGCAGTATCGGCTAGGAGGCTTGCCTTTACCCGTGCTATTGGTGCCCTGAGAACTTTTGCAGCGAAAATTGGGGGCAAGCCGATTGCTGAGATGATACAGATTTACCAAGCCAAGTGTTTAGCGACAGTCACTTATGGAGCAGGTTTATGGGGCTTTGAAGACGTGTCCTCACTCCAAATTTGCGAGAATCTTTTTATTCGTTACTTATTGGGGGTGAGCAAATCTACTTCAACTTTTATTACTCACATTGAGACTGGCCTCAAATACCTTAGTGACTTCATAAAGCTGTCACCATGTTTGCTTTGGCACAAAATTTGGACTACCAGGGAATGCCAATTTAACAGAGATCTAATCAGGGATTGCATGAGCTTGGATGTCGCACCCAAAATTAAATGGTTGCGACATGTCCGGTTGATGTTCGCCAAGATTGGTCGTCCCGAATACTATGATGACCCAGAGTCCCTTGAAAATTTGTCTAGGTCGTCTCTCAAAAAACTTTTAATTATCCACCTGGAAGGTGTTAGATGGGATGCAGAGAAACTCAAAAATACCACCTTGAGCTACCAAAGAATTACTCCCACCGAAGGTTTGCAATTGTACCTTAGGACCGAAACTGCACCTTATCCTCGTATGCTTCTCACCAGGCTGCGCCTTGGCACCTTTTTCCGTATGGTCACTTTCCCTAAACAAAATGACTGGACTGCTTCGATTCTAATTTGCCCATGCGATGATCACTCATCACAAAGTAATATTCATATTATGTTCTTTTGCAATCTGTATTCTGCCCCAAGGAAATTGTATCTACTACCTCTTCTAAAACACTGGGGCATAAGAACATGCAAAGACGCTTACTACAAATTACTTTTGTTAGATGAGGTGTATGTCATCTTTGTCGTTTCACGTTTTTTTATGTCAGTGATGAAATATAGAAATTCCATGATGTAACCCTTACATGTTTTAACTTTTGCATATGTTTTTACATGAGGTCAACTGCTGTAATTTCATCATTGACTCTTATCATCTGGAAAACTGTTTTATAGAGTCTCATAAAAACTTCGTTGGGGACAAGTTTTTAGACTTGCTGTATAAAATGTACTTGTATGCTTTTATGATTTTATCAAACAAATCGAATAAAGCTAAATTTGAATTTGAATTTGAATTTGACCCAGCTGTCTTCCCCTTTTCTATGGAACCAAATGCCCTTACCCTATTTACACCACGGGAGGTTGAGAAGGCCATTAAGACTGTGGTCCCTTTGAAGGCTGCTGGCCCGGATGGGCTTCCAGGAGACTTACTAAGGGCCTATCCATTTGACTGGGGTCTTATGATCTCGGCCCTCTTGAATGCCATCCTGGAGGGCGGCCCGATCCCAGAGTCATGGAGGGGGGCAGTGGTGGTTCCCATTTATAAAAAGGGCAGTAGAGTCATACCAGGAAATTATAGGCCAATAAGCCTGATTGACTCCTCACAAAAAGTAGCAGGAAAAGTGGTCTTGGGGAGAATTTTACATTGGGTGGATGAGAATCAGGTCCTATCAAACTTTCAAGCAGGCTTTCGCTCAGGTACAGGGACTATTGAGCAAGTCTTTCGCCTAACACTTTTGCATTGGAAGATCGTGGAACTGGGCAAGGGCAGTCTTTATTTGGCCTTTATTGATCTAAAGACTGCCTTTGACCTAGTTCCTAGGGAGGAACTTTGGAGGGTTCTGCATGGTCTGGGCTTGCCCCCGTATATCCTCCACCTCCTCATCAAACTCCATACCAACAACTTTGCCCAGGTGCGTTGGGGGAGAAATGGGGAAACAACAGACAGAATCCCTGTTTGTAGGGGTGTTAGGCAGGGTTGCGTGCTAGCTCCCACACTCTTTTCTCTATATCTAAATGGTGTGGTGGAGCATCTGCTTCAGGAACCTGCGGATGCACCCTGTCTGGGGGGCGATCGGACCCCAACATTGTTGTTTGCGGACGACACCCTCCTAATTTCTAAAACCCCACAGGGGCTTCAGAAACTGCTGACCCGTTTTCAGGACTTCTGTGTTGCTAGAGGGTTGGTGATAAATGTAGAAAAAACAAAATATTTGACACTACGCCCACCTAAGAAATTGGGTCGCCCACCAACTTTGAACTCGATCCCCCTGGAGAAAGTATCTGAATTCGATTACCTGGGCTTACGATTGAATGACAAGATGAACTGGTCTTCCCACATCCACAAGATGGTCCTTTGCCATAAAAGGGTGGGGGGTGCCCTCTTAAAGGAATATTATACATCTTCCAGATCCTCAGTGGCGCCCGCAGTTGAGATCTACAGGGCAAAGGGGGTTACCTCTGCCCTGTATGTTGCGGAGCTATGGGGGTATTCAAATGTGGACTTACTATCCAAGGCGGAAAATAAACTCCTAAAGGACCTTTTAGCCCTCCCTATGAGCACTCCTACAGTTCCGGTGCTTTTGGACTTGGGCTGTAAAAGCATTAAAAACCAGGCTCGTCTTCGCCCGTTGCTCCTATGGTGCCGCATATGGAGGGTTTCGGAACTAAGATCCTATGCCAAATGTCTATCAGAAGTAATGGACATGGGGGGCTGGAACAAAATTAAGTGGCTAAGGGATACGAAAAATCTTTTGGGGGAATTGGGCCTGGGCCACTGTTGGTCTACAAAATCTGCTCCCCCAAAGGAGGTCCTCAAAAAACTTTACTGGGATTGGTTTTTTTTCCAGCAGAGTACGAACCACAATCACTGTAATTCTACAACGGCGTTCCTTAGAATAAAGGATGTGGCACTATACGAACCTTATATGGACTTTATCACCATGCCACTGGACAGGACACTATATTTTAAGTTCAGAGTTGGCACTCTTCCGGTAGGAGCAACTGTATCAAAGTGGAGGTCTCACGCTCATCTGTCCCCCTTTTGTGCGAGTTGCCCAGCCAGGTTAGAGACAATGGCCCATCTGTTGTTCGAGTGTCCGGACTATACATGCCCAAGGAGGTTCTGGTTGAAACCCCTTTTTTTACGCCTTGGAACACGTTTACATTCGGTGGCCTTTCGGATTTTACAGACTGACACTTCCCCCCTTATAATTTGTGGCGTCTCCAAATTTCTAAAATGTTGTTGGTTGATCCGTTCCAAAAGATTGTCCATATCTGTTTAATTGCTTTTTAGCTAATTTAACTTAGGGGTTCCCCTAAAGTTTTATCTTTTTAAATGTATGACATATTTCTACTTTTGAAACGTTGTTTTTTTATATGATTGTGATGCTGTAAGATATCTTGTATATCGAATAAAGCTTTCAACAACAATAAACAAGTAATCAAGGCCATAAAGAATATTTAGTACCCTAAGCTAACATTCTAGACCCTCATCCAGCCATTGAACCTTTGGTTGTTCTATGGCAGGAAACATCATCTTAAGCAGGACCAGTTGCTGATGGTGTCTGGATTAGAGAGATTGATAGGGTAAGGGAGAGCCAGTTGGTAAATCCTGACTTCTGTACAATGCCAGTAGGTGCAGTACCCATGTTCAGATGGACTAAGATTGAAAATTAAAATGTATCTTCTGGCAAAATCAAGCAGCTCAGAACAATGGCCTACCGACTATATTGCTTACATACTTCTGAATGTATTTCCCTAAAATATGATTAACTATCAGGACCAAAAGAGAACTTGCTTGCAGAACGTGAAGAAAAGTCGTGAGAAGCCGACCTATTCACTGGAGACATAATGAGCGGACTCGCAGGTGAAGACTAATGGAGCAAGAACCTGAAGGTAGAAATAGAAAGGGTGGCTAGGCTTGTTTTCTAGGTTACTACCCTACTGCTGATTGGAGTCTCACCAAGACACATACAATGTACCAGACTAGTACACCTAAAAGCTAGAATCTGAATTGCCCTTGTCTGGCAAGATATTTTAAATTGTTTGGTCATACCGCCTACTATTAAGATACTTGAAATGCTATCCTTAGTCGCTGGCCTTAGTTCCCTTGTTGTGGCTCTTCCCAAAGCATAACATTCAAATTCAAATTCCACCAAGCTCCTTCAAGTGATCCACTTTTGGTGTCTTAGTTGTACTACAAAATCCTACCACTCAATCAATTCTTTTTTAGTCGTTTTGGTGAGCATTTGCGATCAAAAAGGTTTCACAATGACTTGTTGGTTTGACCTTTGCAGATTCTTTAGGTATGCGCTGGTGCAGCATTAATTTTAAGTTTAAGATCGTTACTACTAATTACCTGGGTAATTTTCGTTACAAGTTCACAGTGCCATATTGTTTAGCATACACGTGAGCAAAGAACCGATTTTCCATTGGGGTAATGCTCACACTTTTCTGTGCTCTGGTAAAATTGTGATGGTTGGGTAATTCAGTGGTCTAAAGTAGCGACTCCGCAGACTTGTGTTTGACCTCATGGCCAGAGGTTCCAAACATGGAGGGTACACTCAGCCATCCAAGGGTGATAAAATGAGTACCGTTAAGTTGTGTAAATATCTATTATTGGTCAACAGCATCAAGAAACCCACAAACATGCTTTACGTATTGGTAGATTTTATCTAGGTATGTAAAGCACTCTTCTGTCCTAATGGCTACATCAGTTTGGTATAAATATAATTAATACATTAAAAATTATACCATTGAAAGATAATTCTAGAAAACTGGAGGTGAATGGTTCAGGAGGAGAGAGAGGAGGTACTGATTCCTGAATGTAGAATGGGGATCCTGCCGGGAACTGAGGAACAAGACCTAAGGACTGATGAGGTGCTTGAAACTGAAAGCCTTTCAGGAAAGAAGTTGAGTAGCTCTAGTGAATGGGCTAAGTTAGGTACCTGACGTTCATTTGATTGAGAAAATGGGATAGTAAATTTGAAGCTTGACAAGCTCTCACTACTCTCCTGGTCCCAGTGCTCTTTCAAGTGGGATACAGTTCTTTGCTACCTTAGAGAAAGCGGATAATACAATCAGTAGAAATGTGCAACATACAGGGTACACCATCAAACTGTAGAAGGGTTTTTAGTTATTAGAAAATAATGCCTAATTTAGATGTGGATATGTTAGCTTGACTAGCCCCTAAACACCTTGCATTGACATCCATTCATGTTTACAGAGAAAAATGTGCACTTTTATTTTAAGTCAACAAGCCCTTTTCATTTCAGAAAATAAGCAAAATAGAAGCTATTTTCAAGGTCATGTTTATTTAGCAAAACATAGTTGTATTAATGTGTATTCCATGTCAGGGTGTCCGTGTCTTTGTAACTTCCAAGGTCCTTTGCTCAAGTGTTTTCTAGGGACCATCCATAAATTGAATTGTCTATTGTATCTGTGTATTATATAAACATCATGTCATTTTAGTCATTTTCTATGCACACCTTATTCAAAACTAGAGGTGAAGTCAAGTGTTTCTAGATGTATCTAATGAATTAGACTCATAAGTGAGATACATTATTAGTACAACCCTATTGTGTCATCTCACAGCACTGAATGTGTGGCTTTTCTATCTAAAATGGTATGAAAGATGATGTTTTTGGGATATGTGCCAGACTTTTGCTTACTTGCTTAATGCAGATTATGCCAGTCTGTCTATTGATTTATATGTAAGACTTTCTTGGGCTTTCTGTCGAGGCAGGCTCCATGTCAGTCCCCTGGTTTCTGGGTACTGACTCGCTTTAGAGGTGACAAATGCAAAAAGAACAATTGATGGACAGAATGCACCACAATGTTTTATTTATTTATTTTATTCATAAAGTTTTATATAGCGCGAACATGATCCCGAAGGATATCAGAGCGCTTAGGACGGGAATAGTAGCAGTACAATTGTCATAGGGGGTACCATAGCAAACAGAAGTTTCTAAAAAGCCAACTTTGTTTTGTACTCCATCAAAATTCCTTTTCAAAGTACAAGCATATAACATTTCTTTTGTAACCTAGATCCACCTATTTACTTTCCATCTCAAAATCCCTTAAAACCTAGTTCTGCAGGTTAATAGACCGATATGCTAAACCTCCCTTAGCACACTAAGATGACTAATCTCTACTGTGTGATAAATTGTGTTTTACACAGGACACTGTCAAACTGGACATTTCAAATTACACCCCTATTCTGAATAACCAAACTGTGCACAAAGCTGGAACACTGCCAGTTGCATTAGTGGGATGAACAGATAATTATGTACAATACAAGAAACGCAGGGAGAGGATTACTTGGCAAATTCGCTAAACTGTTTTACTGAACAGATTTGAGACAACAATGCAAATGTTCACAATTTGCTAGTAATCACTAACTATGCAACTACAGTGTTTTCAACTCAATAATTGTAAATGTACAGGGCACAAGGTAACTTCAGACTTTTCAACAGATTGACCATGTCATACATTCACCCCAGTACAGAGATCTGGGCCTAAATCCATTGTTATTTTTGCTCCCCATGCCATTCCAGTTTGAACTCAGCCACATGCAAATCAGTCTTGACCCTGCGCACAACGGTAACAGTCCAGCCCGAACTGTCTGGCCAGGTCCTCCCTGTACTGGAAACAAGCATCCTAGGACCAGTTTCAGGGTTCCACCCCTTATCAGCCAGGATAGCTTGACTCCAGTGGCATGGAGAGCACAGGACCCAATTCTGGGCATACCCGTCCCACCCGGGGGGACAAATGCAAAAAGAACAATTGATGGAAAGAATGTAGAATAATGTCATCTATTGACTGGGGGTGAATGTTTGATTTGCTCTGCATTCTGCTCATCATCTGTGTGTCTTTTGCTTTCTCACTCTAAGTGCACCGGGTATGCCCAGACGTGGGTCCCGGGCTCACTGTGCCACTGGATTCAAGCTAGCCTGGCTGATATGGGGGATGCCCCGAAACTGGCTCCAGGATGCTTGTTTCCGGTCCAGGAAGGACCTGGCTTGGCAGTTCGGTCTGGACTGATCCCATGAGGCACACGGTCAAGACTGATTTGCATCTGGCTGGGTCCAAACTGGGGTGGCATAGTGGGCAAAAGAACAATGGATTCAACCCAGATCTCTTGACTGGGGGAGGATGTTTGAATCATTCAGCATTCCGGCCATCATTTGTTGCAGTTACACTTTTCGCCCTATGAGGGACGGGTATGCCCAGACATGGGTCCCTTGCTCACTGTGCCACTGGATTCAAGCTAGCCTGGCTGATGATGGATGACATACCCTGAAACCGGTCCCAGGATGACTATTTCCAGTCCAGGGAGTACCTGGCTTGGCAGTTCGGTCTGGACTGTTCCCATGAGGCACATGGTCAAGACTGATTTGCAGATGACTGGGTCCAAACTGGGGTGGTGTAGTGGGCAAATGAATGATAGATTTAACCAGATCTCTTGACGGGGGAAGAATGTTTGAATCATTCAGCATGCTGTTCATCATTTGTTGCAGTTACACTTTTTGCCCTAAGTGGGACGGGTATGCCCAGATGTGGGTCCCTTGCTCACTGTGCCACTGGATTCAAGCTAGCCTGGCTGATGAAGGGTGACATACACTGAAACCGGTCCCAGGATGCTTGTTTCCGGCCCAAGGAGGACCTGGCTTGGCAGTTCAGTCTGGACTGTTCCCAAGAGGCACAGGGTCAAAACTGATTTGCATATGGTTGGGGCCAAACTGGGGTGACGAGGGCAAAAGAACAATGGATTTAACCCAGATCTCTTGACTGGGGTAAATGTTTGAATTATTCAGCATTCCGTCCATCATTTGTTGCAGTTACACTGGATTCAAGCTAGCCTGGCTGATGAGGGGTGATGCCCTGAAACCAGTCCCAGATTGCTTGTTTCCGTCCAGGGAGGACTTGGCTTGGCAGTACGGGCTCAACTGTCCCATGAGGACCAGGGTTAAGACTGATTTGCATATGGTCGGCTCCAAATAGGGATGGTGTACGAAGAAAAAGAATGATGGACTTAACCCAGATCAGTCGACTGTGGGTGAATGTTTGATTTACTCTGCATTGTGTCCTTCATTTGTATGTCTTTTGCTTGCTTTAGATGTAGACCTTCATTTTTTCCTTTTGCATTATTTTCACATACTGGAGAGACTTATTGTTGATTCCATAACTAATTTAATTTTTGCCTTCCTGAATGATGTTAATTTTGAAAAAACCTATAAGGATTAACTTGGAATTCTGACTGTAGTACGTTTATTTGGTTTGACTTGGAATGCATCTTAACCCTCTTATTTTAAGAAGATTATTGAAAAGGGCTACAAACCCCATAGCAGGGCAACCAGGAGTAACCCTCTAGCTTAGTTTCTAGGAGAGATCTTGCCCCATAGCAATGGACAGTTAGGCCTTTGTAGTCTCTCTGTATCTTACACTAAGGGTCTCTACCCCCTCTGTGTTGCACTTGCCCTCGTGCGCTTCTCCCCCATGTTGCTTTCTCATTCCCTTCACCCCACATTGCTTTCACCAGCTTGCTTCCCTTTTCTGCCCCCATTCCAAACGGTGGTTCTTTTTTATTATTATTATTTTTTTGCGAAGGACTACCACCAAATTGCTGCCAGCTCCCCCAGCTTAGCAGCGCTATTGTGCTACTTCTATATCTGTCGATCCATCTCGGATTTGTAAATTAAAAAAATAGCACTGCGTTATTTTGCAGGTTTGCCTGCGTAATAGGGTATGTGCACACCACAAAATGAAGCAAGAGAGAGCAAGAAAGAGAGAGAGTGTGAGAGAGAGGGAGCGAGAATATTTGCACCCCCAACTGTGAATCGGGGGGAAAAAAATGGTTTTTCTGGTTGATGACGATCAGGGCTCAGGGCTCTGCTGAATGAGCACTGAATGTGCTGGGGCTACAAAGGTTTGGGTAATATATATCCCCCTCCCAGCAACAGGGGAGGGGAGTACAAGGATGCCTGTGTGGGCCTGATGGTCTTAACTGCTTAGTAAGATGAATAGACTCAGTGCTTGAAGTTTCCCGGATTGACAGAGCATGAGAGAGACTGCTGTTGGATCTTGGTGAGCGGACATAATGTGCATTCTTTGAGGGGAGGCCTCACCTGCGCAAGGTTGCCACAGGCTTGGCAAATTAAAGCACAAGCCGCGGTCACTGAGGGCCATATGTATGAAGCTAATTTTTCCTCGCAAACGCTGCGATTCGCTAAAAATAGCGTTGCGAATAAAAATTAGCAATTTCCACTGTATGAAGCCAAAACCACATCGCAATTTAAGGAATCGCTAACATAGCGATTACCAAAATTGCGTGAGTCAGAAATCTGCGATTCCCTTAGCGATTTCTTATTTTGCGAACATCCAGTTAGCGATAATCGCAAAATCAGAATTCGCTAATAAGGAATCGCAATGGAATGTATCAAAAATTCGCTAATTGCGAATTCACGAAATTTGCAATTTAAGAAATCGCATTTACCACCAAGGGGGAGCAGGTGGTAACCAGGTACAAAGTATATAAGGAAGCCCACAATGCAACAGACTCTTTTCCACAATGGCTGGGCTGTACATCATTGCCAGGAGAGGACATTCCGTGCGTGCATCACAATCTCCCTGCGCACTGAAGATGACATCTACACCCACTGCAGACTGGAGGAGGACAGTATACTATATATTTTTTTTTGTTGAAATTTTTATTAATTTTATAAATACAAACACAAACAATTTGCAAGGAACAAAGAAAAAGAGAAGACAGCAATATAAACAACGTTGCATTACATGGTGTGGGAGCGGGAAGGTCAACCAAGGAGCGTGTTTTCCATCAAGAAAGAGTCTCGCATGGGGGGGGGGCAGAAGGAACAAAATGTATCCAATACACAGTAAGAGGTGAAGGAACCCTCGGGTTACGGGGACGTAGGTGCAACATCTGGGTCAGGGAGAGGGGGGGGTACATATATCGCCACGGTAAGTGTTCCACTGAGTCCATATCTTCCCCCATTTTCGGGGGGTACCCCGGGAAACATATACAGTTTTTTCCCTGAACATGCACCAGTCCATGTTTTGTTTCCATTTCCGAATCCCGGGCGGTCCCTGAGCACCCCATAGTTGCGCAATGTCTCTTTTGGCGATCATATTGCCCAAGGTCACCCATCGAAGCTGCGATACGGAGTAGTCGTTGGGTTCCCATACATTCAGTAAGCATCTCCTAGCCTCCGGCATCGATCGCACCCCCGTGACCTCACTCATCACCTCGTGCACACTGGTCCAGAATCGCCAGTATACTAGATTTAATTGAAGAACTCAGACCCTATCTTGAACACCCCACACGCAGGACACAAGCCATCCCCACTCACATCCAGGTCCTGTGTTCACTACACCTGCTGGCCTCAGGTACTTTTCAGGGGGTGATAGCGACAGCAGGAGGGTTGTCACAAAGTGCCCTGTCGCGCTTTTTTCATGCGTTCCTCGATGCCATGGCACAGAGGATGCAACACCACATACACTTCCCCAGCACCCCACAAGAACTAGCCCAGACCAAGCAGGACTTTTACAATATTGCGCAATTCCCACACGTCATAGGATGTATCGATGGGACACATGTCGCGATATCACCCCCCTCCAACAATGAGTACATATTCAGGAACCGGAAATGCTACCATTCACTTAACATACAGGTGGTGTGTGATGCTAAAAACATCATCACTGACATAGTAGCAAAGTATCCAGGCAGCACACATGACTCGTTCATCTTTCGTCACAGTGGGCTATACCGTAGACTCAAGAGGCGAATTTGGAGAGGGATACTTACTAGGTAAATGCATTTGAACATAGGGCACTGTTCTACTGACTCCTATGTGCAATTCAGTGACTAACCTTTTACATTTCAAACCACAGGTGACAGTGCCTATGCAGTCCGGGACTTTATCATGACACCCTACCTCAATCCTGCTACTGCTGGGGAGCGGCGATACAATCGCGCACACATTTCCACAAGAGGCACCATTGAACGGACTTTTGGCATACCGAAGAGCCGATTTTGATGCATTCATAAAAGCGGAGGAGCACTCCAATACAGTCCCGAAACATGTTGCAAAATCGTGGTAGCATGTGCCATGCTGCACAATATCGCCACCAGGAAAGGCACATCAGTGGAGTTGAGAGAATCTGAATCCTCTGACGTGGAGGGGCCTGGACCTGGAGGCATGGCAGCTGGTGTTGCTGGTGCTGCAGCAGGCCACCTGAGGCGTGATGAGATCATGCGCAACTACTTCTAGGTATGTAATAATGACACAATGACAACTCAAATGTGTGTAACTGTGTTTTAATGTCATGAGAAACAATGCCAAATATCCCCCATGGCAACTACTCACACTCCTAATTACATGCACATGTTAAAGTCACAGTGCAACAAATAAACCCATGTGACTGCAAAGTCATTCTAATTGTGTGTAGCAGGCCTATTGCTCCTGCCACTACGGCGCCTCTCCATGGTGGGTGGTAGGGTGCTGTTACTCCGCACAGACTGGGCGTCTTCCTCACTGGGAGTGAGTACTCCAGGGCCTGCAGTACAGAGGGCCCGCAGCTCGTCCAGAGCAGAGGTTGACTGCACAACTGCATTGGCGATATCCCACATGCCATATGAGAATTCACGCTGCATTAGTATGCTGCGCCTGTTCTGGACGTTGATAGCAGAGGCCAATCTATTGATTGCCCGTGTGTAACGGTCCATGCGCTCATGCTCTCTGCGCCTTGGTGCACGTTCTGCTTGCAGCTCCCCACAAAGTGTTTGTATGGCACCCCTCACTTCTCCCTGTATGCCCCTGAGCCCTGCCCTCAGCTCTCGCTGAACAGACTTTATGTTTTTTGCCTGCATGCGCTGCACCTGGGGCATGTTTAATTCCAAGCCTGCAAACACCGATTCACCTGCCTGGTCCCCAAAGCTGCTGGCCGTGCGGTTCCTACGCCTGGCTGTGCCCTGTACACTTTGGAGTTTTAGAGGCCTAGACTCCAGCTGTGGGCGTGTGTCATCGGACTGCAGATTGTCGTTGCTGTCTCCTGCCTCATCCTCCATTGGTGGCAGTGGCCTCACTATGTGCCGCCTTTGTCTCTTCGGAGGATTGACAGGGCTATCCTCCCCATCTGAATCTGGCTCCTGCCCTGCGTCTCCAGTGTCTGGATGTTCCCTCACTATCACACTGCCTGTTGGCTGTGAAGTTGCTGGTGCTGTGGACAGAACAGCACACATTTATTTTATTAACACTTTTGCAATGTGAACATAAAAAAAATTCACAGTTTGGGTTCACATTCCTTCTTCATTCCCCTTTCTTGTCCTGCACGTGCCAGAATTGGCTTGTGTAATTGTTTACACAACTTCAATTTACATGTGACTACATCTCCCATAATGCCTTGCTGTTACTGCCTTTGTACCTGCTCTAGCATGAAAAGTGATTCCCCTACACTCTAGTTTGCAGCAGGGGATCTGGGGGGTGTGGTTTGGTGTGTGATGGCATGCTTCTTACCTGGTCTGGATGTTTGTGGCTCCGAGCTGTCTAGGTCAGCCACGCCCGTCACGCTCTCTGGTGCCAGAGTACCCTCCACTAGTTGCTCCAGAGGTGTGGATTCTGGCACAGTCGAGGTCCCTCCACCGGTGAGTTGTGACTGCTCCAGCCTGGTAGCTACCTTTTCTTTAGAGCGCTGGCGCAGGTCGTACCAGCGCTTGCGTAGTACCTCCACACTCCGGTGTGTCACTCCCACCGCATTCACTTTAGCCTGTATGGCTGCCCAGATGCTTCTCTTCCTGGTCTCTGGCACCTTCAGGGAACTCCTCCCAAACAGCAGGTCGTGGTTTGGCACCATCTCCTGAATCAGGGTCTCAAGTTCTGCCTCAGAAAATTTCAATTTTCTCTTCCTGGGACATTCTCCTTCCTGCTGTTGCTGCTGCTGTGTTCCAGCCATTTCCATGTTGCCACTTTCAGCCATGGTCTCACTGTAGTATTCAAAATCTCCCTCTCCCTCTCTCTGTGACTCTCCCTCAGCAGCACTGTTGCAGCATGGGTAGTCAGTCACTTCCTGGTAGTGATGTCATCAAAATGCTCCAGCTTTCCGATTGGCTGTTTTGCGAAAATCGCAAATTTGCGATTTTTCCCGTTACCGAATCACAAATTTGCGAATTTTGGGTGTTTAAGGAATCGCTTTTCATGATCTTGCAAATAAATAGCGATTTTTACCGAATCGCTATGTATTTGCGATTTGTTACATACATAGCGATTTGCGATTCGGAATCTGCGATTCGGTAAAAATCGCAAATTCCGAATCGCAAATCGTGAGGTTCATACATAGGGCCCTGAGTTATTTAGGCAGTGTCTGCATTCACTCGCCCACATGGATGAGAACTAACCCGGACCATCGACTGTGGCTGAGGAGCAGTGAGTCCAGTGACCATTGTCCAATGTGCTTCTGAGCTAGGGTTCTAGGCCAAAGCTGGACATGCAGTGATAGGTGCTCTATATCGGCAGGCAATGATCCATGACAACCTGGTAATCCAAGGAGACGCCAGAGGTACAAAACACTCACTGGTGTTCACAAGCACTTCTTAGAACCCACACGGCTCTTGCCAACGTCCCTGAGGGGGGTCCTGCTTCTAGCCTGGTTAGGGGGTTACTGGTCCATGAATGTTTTTAGAGGGATTGCCTCAGACCCCCACCACATCAACGTATGGGGGGGGTCACTTTACCTATTTACATTGGCATGTCGCATGGGCCACTAATGAGTCATTGTTATGCAGCAGCCCCAATGTATGAAAGAGCAGAGTTTGTTACTTGTGAAACCTGTGGCCAAAACCAAAGTTTGAAAGTCTGTTCTTCCTTCAAATATGTGGATGTTGTCCACAGGTAAACAGCCAAACAGAGAAATATAGCTGTCAAATAAAAACAGAAGTCTGAAGGTCAAGTTATACTTGAAAACCGTACTATGAGAAAGATCATTGTGCAAATTCCAAAGTAGACAGGGAGGATAAAACCCAAGCATAAACAGAGCATTTTAAATGACAAAATACAATCTTCCGTCAAAATATTCGGTTTCAATAGAGGCTATAGGCAGATCAGGACAGCGTAAAGTTTACCAGAAGGGACTGACGATTGGTGCAAATTTACGGTTATTTTAGTTGTTTTGAGGAACCAGCCTGCACTCCTGTCAGAGTATGATGGTAGTTCTTATTAGTAGGAAATATGAGCAAGGCAAAGTTAATGCTCAGCAAGGCCATTGCCTGGCACCAGGGTAGCCATGAGGAAAGAAATGTCTTCATCCAACACACTGAGGGGAGAGGAGAGTTAGTTTCTGGAATATAAAACAGGTTATGGCTGTTCTGAATAAGAAGCCCCAGCCCTGAGAGAATTGAGCCCACTAAAGCTATAAGAACTGAAGCTGTACGGTCATTAAACGTGCTAGGGCAAGAATACCGACTTTCCACAGCTTGGCAGCATGACAGCAACTCCCAGCATTCTCTCTATGGAAACTAATGTAAATAATGGACCCATAGGGAAATCCAAGACGTCAGAGCGCACTCCCTACTGTAACTCAGCTGGGTTTTCCAAACAAGACAGGAGGACACATACTGAGAAGAAGGGAAATCACACATTTATCTAAATGAAAGGCATTCTACAAGGGAGCTGCAAAATAAAGGAATTAGGAGGAATAACACGACCGAAAGCACTAAAGGATGCAGTCCATATTTTGGTTCAGCTGGTAAGTGACCAAAAGCTTGTTATCAGGACAAGGACAGACTGGGAAGGAAATTAATAATATTTTGAAACACCCCTAAATTACACTGAGCAAGTGAACATAGCGAGCAAACCCGGCCCTCTCAAGGAGGGTATGAGGAGATTATTAACCTCCCCCGTGTGCCCAAGAAAAGTTTGGAGAACATGAGGTCAAACACACTGTATCACATTTACTAGGACAATAGCAATCAATACAGTTTACAGGCAGTTCTCAAGGAGAAATGATAAGATTTGCAGTACCCAAGCGTGAAAAGCACCATAGCGAGGTTAATATCGCCACTGCATGTGTAGATCTATAAATAAGCCAGTTTCTACAGTGTCCAGCCAAGTAACCCAAATTCTCAAAGAACTTAAAGCCAGTTGTACAAACAATAGTAATGCCCTTTTGCGTTCGCAAACAGTGCGACCATAAAAAAGGCCTTGTAAATCTAGCCCTTGCTTGTGGTACTCTGCTGTGCCATGCCTGGATTCAAAAAGGGTTTTGGCATGAAATTGGTGCTCAGTGCGTTATGGTCGCTATCGCTTCTAGAGACTTCCTCCATATCTATTAGGCTTGGCTAAAGTGAGTTGTCCACAAGAATGTAGTCAATGCTACTGGTGTACAAGCCTTGCTTAAAGTTGGATGCAGGGGCAATCAGACTCAATAACGCAATTTACAGCCATCAGGCCATGGCCTGCTAACAGATCAGCAATTTGGCTGGCGACTCTGGAGTGCTTAGCCGCTTGGTCTGTAACACTAACAGACAGTGCCCTGGGCACTTGTGTTTGATCCATCAAGTTATGGGGGATACGTCAAAGGGTAAGTTAGTATTACAATCACCAGAGATGATTTTAAGATGGCTATAATATATAGTCAATCATGCCTGAGAATTGGGCCATCGTGTCCGATTGGTCATTTTCCGGGACAGCAAATATAGACATTTATGATAGCAATATGCCTGGTGCCCGTTTGAATGATTATGCCTAGTAGATCTCTGGAAAGGAGTGTAATTTTCCTTGTTACAGGAACGAGGTCATCCTAAACCTCATCAGCAAGCCACTTGAAGCTGTTCCCGCTGGAGATGGTACTGCATCTATAGCAATTGTAATGTACCCTGATCTAAACACCGGTTCTAATGCCCAGGTCTCCTGGAGAAGTACGATATGGTGTTGGTTAATGAATGTACCCCAATCGGGATCCACTAACTTGGCTCTAATCCCCGCTACATTCCATGACAGGAATTTTAAGGAACTAACCTGATGCAAGTTCGCCCACACCTGGGTGTTCTGTGGATTGGTGTTCTTCTCATGGATCATTGCTTGATTAGAGAGTTGTGGATGTTCCCCCGCAAACAGTAGATGGAAACTCTAACAGCGGGGGCCTAGATATGGTTGAATTTAGCTGCTAGTCAAGATTAGTGGTTTCAAACTGTTTGGCTAGTATTCAGTCAATGTCCAACAGGTTTCCCCCGAGAATGGCTGGAGGAGATCGCAACATATTACTATTTGGGGGATTTAGGCTGTGAGTTTCAAATTTCATTCATGTTACAGAGCTCCAAAGAGGTGCACATAAAATATACACATACATTTATATTTAGTCAAACACAGGCAAATTCTTAACAAATGCAAATACATAAAAGTGCATTATGAAACAGCACATACTTGCGTAAAAAGTTTACAATATGTACAAATTTAAAAAGCATTTAATAAAAGTTAACAATTCTGTAACAGAATATTTCATTGGAGGGATTATAAAATGATTCTGCATTTCCAAGGCGGTTCATATAGACGACTGCAGGCAAATTGGCCTCAGCCAATTTTGCTGTGGTAGTTGAAGTGCCAGGCAGACAAAGGGGACAAGATTTAAGTCTTTAGGTTACTTTCAACAGCGGATCCGTACCATTTTGCCATAAGGGGATTAAAGGCTGCCGACCTAATCACAACCATGTGGTAAGTTTCATTTTTATATACATTTGTGGTCTGTTCACTACGATTGAATCTTTAATATTTAGAATACCCCCTTTTAAAGTGCACCTCCCTATCTAGGCGGAAATTTGACTCTTGTATGGCCTGTTTTAGACTAGCTTTTAGATGCAACACAGACAATGTGAAAACTGTGTTCAGATCCAGTCGAAGCTGATCTGCAGCATATAGGAAGTTCCTGTAGACAAGTGACTTTTTCTTTTTATCTACCAGAATTTCTTTCTTCATGAGAAACCATAACCTGTTCCATGCGTCAGACGGCCAGGAGCCGTCCGTCGCTATGGTGCTCGTGTGTGTCGGACAGCTCCCAGCCATCCGTGCACATGGCACTGGAAATTCATCTGTTGCTGGCACCAGAGGGATTTCCTTTAGTCCAAAACAGCCTCGGGAGCTGGGGAAGAGCTTCCCCAGCTCCCGAGGCTGTCCGGATTCTTTCAGTAAACTTAGCCAAATGTCTCGTTTCAGTTTCACTGCCTACGTGCTCATGGGGCTATTTCAGCTCCCGAGCAAGTAGGCAGATGGGAGAGGTATTGTTAGAAAAGGGAGAATCTGCCCTTTCCAATGGTACCCCTCCTGGGTGGATACCTGCTTGGGTATCGCTGTAGGAGGGATCCCTGCTTGGGGATTGTTGTAGGAGGGTGATCCCCAAGCAGGGATCCACCACTAGACACCAGGAGGGGGGGCGGAGGGGGGAGCGGCCCCTTGGCCCTTGGGCGTTTGCTCCTGCCAAATATTTTGGCCATATTCAGTCTCTCTGCCCCCCCCCCCTATCTGGCCTCCACTAAACACCAGTGATTTTTCTTTTTTTCATGTAAAAGAAGGGTGGGGGTTGCCCACAATGGGCAAGGCCATGCACCCACCCAAATCTAATTGCAAACCGTCTTTCTGCAATAGCCCCTGATCAGCACCCCCGGGGGGACAGAAACGAAAGGTAGTTTCAAGAAACGTTAGGTATCAACTGAGTGCCCTGGGAGGACAGAAAGCACACTAGGCACCAGGGATTTGTTTTTAAAATAATGCCACATTCTTTCTGCTCCCCCCAGGGAGCAGATGGGGGCAATAGCTCCTGATCTGCCCCGTGGGGGGGGACAGAAAGCCCACTTTATTTTATACATAGGGGTGGGGGTTGCCAAGAATGGGCATGCCAATGCCCCCACCCACCAAACATAATTGCCACAGTCTTTCAAACCCCTCCCCAGGAGGCACATGGGGGCAATAGCCCATTATTTGCCCCCTGTGGGGACAGAAAGCCCATTAGGCACTAGTGATTATGTTTTTTATTATATGTAGGAGTTGGGGCTGCCCAAACTGGGCATGCCAATGCCCCCACCCCAAAACAATTAGCCACATTCTTTCTGCCTCCCTCAGGCAGCAGGTGGGGGCAATAGCCCCTGTACTCTCCCCACCCCAGAGGGGGGGGGCAGAAAGCCCACTAGGAACCAGAGATTAAGTTGTTTATTTTTATACGTAGGGATGGAGGCTGTCCAAAAAAGGGCATGCCAATGCCCCCACCCCCCAAATCATTTGCCACAGTCTTTCTGCCCCCCAGGCAGCAGATGGGGGCATTAGCCCTGGATCTGCCCCCCCCCCTCGAAAGGGACAGAAACCCAACTAGGGGGCAGGGATTTTATTTTATTTTCATACGTAGGGGTAGGCGCTGCCCAGAATGGGCATGCCAATGCTCCAACCCCCCAAACACAAATGGGACAGTCTTTCTGGCCCCCTGGGGGGCAGATGGGGGTAAGGTGTTTAGTGGGGTGCCTAGAGCTTTTTCCTCCTGGCGTCACTGCACCTGCTGCACCATTGAAATCATTAGCCTGTTTTCTGCAAGGTATCTGTACTTGTGACTGCCTGTTTAGCTTAGAATTTGAGCAATAAACTGGGTTTAGTGAGGTCCCTAGACCTTTTAGCCCTAGTGCCACTGAACCTACTGCACCATTCAAATCAAGTCCTTTATAACTGCAAGGTAGTTGCAATAGAGACTGTCTGTTTAGTAGTCAAATATAGCAATATTATGTGTTTAGAAAGGTTCTGACAACTTTTGGGCTCGGTGCTACTGCACTTGCTGCACCACTCAAATGATGACCCTGTTGTCTGCAAGGTAACTGCACCTGTGGCTGCCTGTTTAGTACTAAAGTATATCATAGCTCTTGTATATTTCGTTTAGTTTTTAACCTGAAATGTTTATTACAACATTTAGAATTTGATCATAATGACCAAATCAATCCTATAATGCCTGCAAAGAAAGGTACTGAGGAATGAATAGGAAATGCCACAAAAATTCTAAGGCTAAACCATATGCTTTACACAACTAAGTAATAACAAACTTGCATTCCAGCATACTGTTAGAAGCCGTCTGCCTTTTCGATGGAAAGAGAGCTTATCTCGACAGTGAATGGGACTTAAACATTGTGAATAGCTTTAGTAGAAATATCGTAAATGCGTGCAGCTAGTGGAAGTTAACGAACACAAAAGAGAACCAATACAGTAATTCGGATTGGGACACGATAAGAGCTCACTTTTAAGATATATTTAACACAAGAGATTTCACAAGCACAGCGCAAGCGCTGTGCAGGTGAAGCCTAAGAATTGACCACACACACTTCAATTTTGCTGGGCTTCTCACATATACCAGTTGTAAAAGGGCCAGCTGAATTAATCGATTAGCTAGAGCGCCCGTCAGGGTGAGTACTGAGGCTTGTGGAGTAGCTTCCTCTAACACAATTAACAGCTAGAGCACTGATTCCAATTAATTATCTTAATTGTGACAGTTGTGGTGCACACTAGATGAGGTCTACTACACTCTACTGCAAATTAAGATAACAGACCTGCCAACTCACACGGTGCCACTGTGAGTCATACAATTTAGTATCTCTTCACAGGTCACCCTGTAAGGAGCAAAAATCACTCTGTGGCAGAGAAAACGAGCAGAAAACTGTAAGGACCTTAGCCCCGCCCCGCTGTGTTAAGCTGACCCGGAAACCGCACCTCCTTGTACATCCTCTGGACAGGCGTGGCCAGAGGCTTAATGAGGAAGGGGCTAAGACTGCACAAGGTCTTTAGCCCGTGTTCTACCTATGTGTGTGTCTCTCGGTTATTGGTGCACACTGCGACATGGCTTCTTGTACACCCACACACACAGGGCCCATCACACCGGTGATGAGGATGGGCCTCTCTAACTCCACCAGCTACACCCTGCTGATTCACAGTCGACCCTGCACACTGCCAGCCTCACCTGCTCCTGACTGCCCAGGCTGCACTTCAACAAATGCTAGTCGGCGCGCTACCTCCCTTCAGCGAACTTGCAGACCCAGCCACTGCCTCGCTGGAAGACCTGGATCAGAAGGCTGGACAACTACTTTGTCACGACTTGTGAGACTGACGGTTCCGTGAAGAGATCCCTCCTGCTCCACTATGCGGGGGAGGACATCTACCAGCTGTTTGAGCACCTGCCTAACACGGGTGCTGCAGCCAACTGACGCACGGTTAGAGCACTCACTACGCATTTTGGCCCACAACTTAACCCAGGACTGTGAACACATCAAGCTCCGCCAACGTGTAAGGGAGTAAATGGACACACTCTATGCATGCCTGCAGGAACTAGAGCAGACGACCAACCAAAGGAAGTAATGGCGCAAATTATAGAAGGCTGCAGGAACAACATATTAAGGGGATTCATCATACGGCAGCCCAACATCACCATGGATAACATCCTCATCCTGGCCCGGTCCCATGACCTATCCATCGTCAGGGCCACGGAAATGGACATAGCCATCACACAGCAGCCATAAAGGATCACATCAAACAATCAACCAATCAATCATTCAGTACTTGTTGAGCGCCGCTACTCACCCGTGAGTGTCTCAAGGCCCTGAGGGAGTGGGAGGGGGCTTTGCAGGTCCGACTACACACTATGGTTTATTCGCAGAGCCAGGTCTTGAGATCCTTCCTGAACTGTGTCAGAGACTGGGAGAACCTGAGGTGGAGAGGCATGGAGCTCCAGGATTTGACAGCGAGGTAGGGGAATGATCTTCCTTTGGTCCTGATCATAGGCGAGGATATAATGCACAAATGAAGTTCGCGCATGAGGCAGGGTGACCACGACTCGACAATCAGCCTCTCCTCTGTCTGGGTCCTGCTGTGGGTACTGCAGGCAAGAAGAACACCCCCTCGAGGAATGCTAAACCACTTCACCACCGCAAGCAGAGGTGGGCCTAGAGGCAGAGGCGCACAAGGGAGGAGAATACCATCGAAATTGGTAAGGCAACTGTCCCTGGAAGACCTGAAATCTCAGGGCACCTCCAAGATATCACCTCGTCCCTGATACCAATTAGAAGACTCATCTCCAGATGAGGAGTAGAAAGCCTTCCTCATCTTGTTCACAAACGAAACAGACGACCACAACCCATATGCATAGTTGAGATCTCAGGATCCAGCATCAAGTCCCTAATTGATACTGGGGCTTCTGTAAACGTAATGGGGATCCAGCAGTACTAATGCCTCCGGCCACGACCACCTCTGTCTCTGACAAATACCAACATCTTTACATACAGAATACAGACACCACTACCCTTAAAAGGGCGGATGACCGTACAAATATAAGCAGAGGGTCAAGAGATCACAACCACCTTCCAGGTCATTGGCAAGGAAGCAGACTCCCTTGTTGGAAGCCATACCACGGACGACCTGGGTCTAGTGGCCTTTGCATGCACAGTGAAGGCCTACCAGACAGAGGAGATCCTAAGTCAATACCCAGATTTATTCATAGGACTTGGGTGCCTCAAAGCTCCTCCAATAAAACTACACATCAACAAGTCCATCAAGCCGATAGCCTTCCAGCCCGGCATGTACCGTTTCACCTAGGACCACTTGTGGAGCAAGAACTCAAAAACGTGATAAACAAGGAGTGATTCAAAAGGTCTCTGGTCCGACACCGTGGCTGTCTTCCATGGTGATCGCCGAAGCAACCTGTCAAGATACAACTATGCATAGACATGCACCTCCCCAATCAAGCCATCAAACGCGAGAGGCACATAACGCTGATGGATGGCATCATTGCAGACGTAAATGGCTCAAGGTGGTTCTCCAAGCTGGACCTCAATGCTAGGCACCACCAACTGATGCTAGCAGAGGAGAGTCGCTAAATGACTCCATTCTCAACACACCTAGGGCTACGGTGATACATTAACCAAGAGTGGGTCCAGGTTGATCCCCGCAATTGCCACGCCATCAAACAAGCACCCGCTAAAACTACAGTGTTGGAGGTACGTAGCTTCCTGGGAATGACCACATACTGTGGCCGATTTATCCAGAACCTGGCAACTATTGCCGAGCCTCTACGATCCCTCACCAACAAACATGCTCCCTGGAAGTGGGGCCACAGTGAAGATGCCTTCCAGAACATAATTATGGCCTATTTCGACTCTAAAAGGCACACTGAACTGTTGGTTGACACCTGCCCCATAGGCCTGGGAGCTGTGCTCACCCAAGAAGTGGAACCGGGCAAGTGGGCACCACTCGCATTCACCAGAAAAGCTCTCACACCAACAGAAACTTGATACTCACAAATAGAAAGAGAAGCACTGGCCATCAAGTGGGCGTGTGGTCGCTTCCATCTCTAACTCACAGGGCGACCCTTCTGCGTGGTCACCGATCATCAACCGCTCGTCCCCTTATTCTGTGGCACAGCGCCACATCCTTCACTGCAGATCGAACGTTGGGCCATCCAGCTGCAACATAACCAGATGGAAGCAGTCTATTGACAAGGATCCAAGAACCCTGCCGATTTTCTCTCCCATCACCCACCATTCCCTGTGGTTGACAGCACAGACATCACAGAGGAGTATGTGAGCATTGTGTTCCAAGGAGGGTGCCCCCAAGAACTCAACATCCCAGAAATCAGCGAAGCAACTAAAGCTGACTAGTTCATTATTAAGGTCATGGGTGCTCTCCAGCACGGCTCGTGGCAAAACTTCCTATGAGAAGGATCAACGTTTCCTGGTGCCAGTGGGGAGTCCTCGGATATGGCGCCATTTGTTGCCTCAACTCTCCCTGGGACCAGTGTCTTTGGTTGATAAGCCCCTGCTTACCGCTGACATCAGTGCTGCAAGGGCGGAACAGGACCGGCATGGAGTCAAATTGATTTTCAAGCCAGCGTTGGACGGTGAGTCCTCCCCACCCGCACCTCCTGCCTTATCGATTACTTTGGTGCCGGACGGCCCTGAACGGGTTCCTCCACTACTAGCTGCCGGGGGAACGAGGTCTTGTCGTCGGGGCATGTACTCGCCCAAATCTGATGGGTCTCCTGCTGCAAGATCAGCCCAGGGCCCCGAAGCGCTGACTGCCTGGCTAGGCTCAACTTTACACATTACAGCCTCATCCCCGTGGCCTCCTACCTCTGCAATCTCTAGCATGCCAGTAGGGCGGCCCTGAGCCTTAACGCACCGGCTGCTACTTCGCTACTCCAAGGCAATCATCACCCAACCTGGTTCGCCTTCCCTTGGGATGTTCGCAGCTACTACGGCCTAATATGGCCACTCTATTTCTGCCATCTAAGCCTGCTCCGAAGGCAACCCTGGGGCCTGAGACACCGGCGACCCCCTCGGCCCCACCCCGGTGGCCCAGTTGCACACGGTTGAGTGCTGTGGCTGGTTCTGCTCATCAGTTTCTTACACAAATATAATTTAAAATTAAACTATTTCTTGTGGGTTTTTGAATCGTTCTGTAATATTGGAGCACAAGAGAGAGGCTACGCTAAGCACCTCTTAGGCACACCCTCCCCCACTCAGTGGGTCTACCACCGACAGTGAAATTGAACACTCCTTCTATGGTCCCCCTCAAACTCGGAGAGCACCTTTTCATTCAACATGGCTACCGGAATTATATCTGGTTCTACTCAGTAGCTCAGTGAGCTAACTCATCTGCTGGTGGAATTTTTGGAACCCTGCACCTGGCAGGCTCAAACGCAGCAGCCTGAAACACTGGCTGTTTGGTCCGGTGTGGCCCGACCCCCTCAGCCTCACCGCGGTGGCCTGGTTGCACACTGCTGAGTACTGTGGCCAATTCTGCAGAGTTTATTCTTCGGACTGGAATGCCCGGTGCATCCACTCCCCAGTGACTTTCTATTAGTGTTTCGTCCTTTGACCTAAAGATGATCGTTATTGTTTCAGCAAAAATATTTTGACCCATTACTTTTCTAGTATCTGGTTACTGATTCACCGTTCCATTATATTTTCACCGGTAAGGGAAGATGTCCCATCTGACAAGGCGTTCTGATAGGCTTAGCTGAGGAAACAATCCTAAGATCTAGAAACAACACCACATACAGAGTCTTGGAGATCAACAGACTCGATTTACCTGACCTTCAGATGGCTGCCAAGCTCCACTCCCCTTCCTATCCTACCACCCTCGCCAGCTCCACCAGCCAGTCTCTGGACTCTAGACTTTTGGTCCCTTCCTGATTCTCATCTTTATCTGAAATGTATGACCGATTCCCGGTTGAACTGCCCTGACAGCTATAGGGGAGACAGGCTCTGGCACACCGCTATGACCGTCACCTACCCAGCCGGACCTTGGACTTATGTCTCATATCTTTCTCCGCTGCTGTCTCCCTCCCGTAGACTCCCTGCTCTCCCTGGCCTTTTTCTTTTCCCCCCCTCTCTTTTCTATGGATCTTGTTTTTCATAGTCGCTAATAACTCCTGTATTGAATTTGTAACCTCTCTGTAATTAATGTGATCATTTTTGTAATTTGTAATACAATGTTTCCTTATGTTAAGTGCTAGACCTAGTTTTTTGGCCGATGCCCGGTGGAGCTACCTGATAGCTATAGAGGAGATGGCCCTCTTGGCAGTCACCTACCCAGCTGGACTTTGGGCAGACCTTCCTTCGTCTCGCCTTCGCATTCTCCCTCCCACCCCTTTACCCTACCACCTTTCCCCCTCTATGCTCCATTTTTTCATCCCCTCTGCTTTCTAAATGTATTTCCGTTGAGACCTAGCTATTTGGCTAATGCTCGAAGGAGCTACCCGATAGCTATAGAGGAGATGGGCTGTGGACTTCCCCCTCAGCCGTCACCTACCCAGCCGGACTTTGGAAAGACTCTCCCTCATCTCTCCACCCTATTTCCCTCCTACCCCTTTACCTTACCCCCTCTCCCTACTAAGATCCATTTATCTCGTCTTTACGCTCTTGAAATGTTTTTCTAGTAACAGATGTAACTGATGTCATTTTATAACTTTGTGGAATCCTATGTATAGCGCTCTGATACCTCTGGGTCTAGCCAGCGCAATATAAAACTCAAATAAATAAAAATAAATACCAACAACTGGCATGGCATGGATTAGGAACACCTCGGGAAGATATGCGGTGAAGAGTATGCGGCAAATTCAGCACCACAGCTGAAGGTCTAATATTACGAGGAGCACACATCAAAATCCCTGAAAGCCTCCAATTCCGAGTGACAACTCTAGCTCATGGAGGCCACCAAGGGACCGTTCAAATGAAGTACCGGATGAGAGAGAAAGTCTGGTTCCCAGACCTGGAGGCAGAATTAGATAATTTCATGAGGCTGTGCCCATCATGGCAGCTCACAAGTCTCCAAGAATGCCCGGCGCCAATCTTCACGGAGGAGCCATGCATGACCCCATGGTCCCAGAAAAGCCTTGACTTTGGGAGCTTCCCAGATGGATGAACCACAGCAGTGCTAATCAACAGATACTCTAAATATCCTATAGTTGGTGTGTGGACAAGATGGCAGAGGTGTGAGATGTGTTTTTCCATCTATCCTGACCCGGTGCCCTGGGCCTCCCCACGTACCCCCATAAAGCAGCATACTGCCTTCCTGGGGGCCATCTCTAAGCAGGGGTGACCGGGGGAGTTATCTCACTGCCTAAAACTACCTGCGGTGAACCAGTAATCAGTGGCTTTTAGCTTCCGGAGGAGCGCTCGAGACAAAGGGAGTTGGCCTCCTATACCAGTGATCGCCCAGTGGAGTCGCCGAAAGAAACGGTTAGCCCCGGAGCTGCGCCGCTGCGAGAGGCCGAGTCAAGCGATATCGGCGGCAAGAAGGGTGTGGCGAAGCCTCCTCAACACCTTGGGTCTTGGTGTAGGCCTAGCCTGATCACCTAGGTCCCCCTGGGTCTCTACAGCCCTCGTGGGCCCAGAGGCGCCCGACCCCAGCGAGAAGCCACTGCAAGCAGAGGGATGCCTCAGAGCTGTGTGTTGTTGTGGGGCTGAGCCCCGGAGCTGCGCAGCCGCGATAGGCTGAGTTGAGCGGCTGTCCGCGGAGAGAAGGTTGAGAAGGAGCCGTCAGATAGGGAGATGATTCTCCTGCAACGTTTCGTGCTGCAAGGCAGGCCTGGCCTGATCGCCCGTGCCCTCAGAGCTTCACTAGCCCACCTGGGCCCAGCGGCACTTGGCCCCAGAAATCGTACCCCAAAGCTGCCGAACATATAAGGAAGCCCCAGAACTGAAGACCTGGCTCTTCATCTAGCTCCACCCCTTGTTCGGCCCATACAGCTCCTGCTACAGCCCAAGATACCTTTCCAGATGAGTAGGTTGCTATGAAAATACGCATGACATAACATAACTAATAAAAAAACGGTGTGCTGTTTAGGACAGTTCTACAAAGAGATTTAGCTGTCTGTTGGCTAGACTTTAAGTTTCCAATATGACTAAATGGTTATGTTGTCTATCTCAGTTGTCCCCTCTTGATTCAATGTATGTCTTGCTTATTCTTGCACAGGAGCATTTAGATCTCACAGTGTTCTGCATGATTGCTTTGAATTCTTACTCTGCTGATGTTGCTTGCTTTCTGGTAACCAATTGTTGCTTCTCCATGAAGTACTCCTTGAGTGTGTGTGTTTCCCTGCTTTTCCCTCAATGTATTGATTTCCCATTTACTTTGTCCCCAACCTAATTTCTAGACCTTACATCCTTGATGTGGTATTTCCCAGACCTTTCACCTTCACTCCCTTATTTTTGAATGAACATGTTTTGTTGGCTTTAGGACTCTGTGCACTTTTCCCTTGCTGATCAGAGGCAAAGTGCTCTCCCCCTTAAACATGGTGAAATTGGTATACACCCATTTGGCACATTTAATTTACGTACATATTCATGGTAAATAGTTCTAACTGCACGTAGTGCTGTATATTATACACCCAATTGGCACATGTAATTTACTTATATGCCCCTCGTAAATGGTTCTACTTGTATCCAGGGCCTGTATATTTAATACTGCAAGTGGGCTGCAGCACTCATTGTGCCACCCACTAACGTAGTACTGTACAACATGTCCCAGGCCTGCCACTGCAGCATGTAGTGTAATTTTAAATTGCCATTTTGACCTGGCAGAATAAATCTTTTGCATGTAACTTCTTTTTTAATACTTATAAGTCACCCGTAAGGCACGCCCCACAGACTGATGGGGCAGACTGCATGCTATTTCAAAAGTAGGACATGTGCACTTAAGTTTTACATGACCTAGCAATGAAACACTTCTGTCGTTTCTCACTGTAGCAAGGCAGTCTCCCATAGACCAACAATAGGTTACCATATTACATGTATTAAGTGATAACTTCAAGTTCAGGTACAGATAAAGAAATACTTCTTCCACTCATTTGAATTGTAATTTAAAATCTTCTTTAATGGTAAATTTGGATCTTAAGTTACTATTCTGAAAATGTTTCAAATTGGGGAGGCATTGGGGGCAAAAGAACAATGGAATTAACCCAGATCTCTTAACTGGGGTGCATTCCGTCTTTCATTTGTTGCTGCAGCACTTTTCGCCCTAAGTGGAATGGGTACGCCCAGACATGGGTAACCTTGCTCGCTGTGCCACTGGATTCAAGCTAGCCTGGCTGACGATGGGTAATATCCCAAAACCAGTCCCAGGAAGCTTGTTTCTGGTCCAGGGAGAACCCAATTTGGCAGTTCGGGTTGGACTGTTCCCATAAGGAGCCGGGTCAAGACTGATTTGCATATGGCTGAGTCCAAACTGGGCTGGCTTAGTGAGCACAAGAAGAATTAATTTAACCCAGATCTCTTGACTGGGGGTGAATGTTGGATTCATTCAGCATTCCATCCATCATTTGTTGCCACAGCACTTTTGAAAGGTGACATTTTTCTGCATAAACCAAATGTGACTTTGTCAGTGTCCAGGGTCTCATGACTGAAATAGCTTTCCTGTGGAGTGTTGTGTATTCCTTCCAGAGAGGGAACAAAAGGGCCCTGGTTGTGGGGGAAGGGTGTTCAACTCCTGAGCAGGATGGTTTGGGGGATTTTACTCTGCCCTTCATGAGCTTCAAAGAGTAGACGGAGGGCTGTGTCCACCTATTTTTCTGACTTTTGAGGTTGCCTGCTCAGTAACTTGCAAATGCAGCGGCCACCTGGACCTGCATGCTCTGTGTTACCCTAGACACTTTGGAGCCAAAACCAGGGTAAGAGGCAGAACTGACTCAATCAGTTGGCCGGGGGTAGGTGGGGGTTTGGAAAGTGAGGGAACCCCCATAAAGGCTGGCATTAAGTATAAAAGTGACACCCTCAGAACCGCTCATAAGAACACTCGAGGACCTGTGGAAGATTCAAAAGAAGGACTGCTCTGCTGTCTTAAGAAGGAAGACTGAGCCTGCTTGCCTTGAACCCAGGATCCTGACCTATCAGCACCAGCGGGGCTAATGAATTGCCTGGAGGAAGGGAAAGGATGGATGACAACATCTTCCCTCAAACTTAACGGGGATAAAACGGAGCTGATGCTTCTGGGCCCCACAACTCCCATACTTTTTAACTCCCTCTGGCCCCCATGCCTAGGCACCCCTCCAGCCCCCAAGGACAACATAAAGAGCCTGGGGGTCTGGCTGGACAAAGCTCTATCTTTTAACACCCAGGCCACGAAACGTTCGGCAACTTGTTTTGGCCTCCTTAGGATGCTGAAAAAAGTTCTTCCACTCCTACCTATGGAGGCCAAACAAGCGGCCGTCCAGGGCCTGATCCAGTCCCGATTGGACTTTAGCAATGTTTTGTATCTCGGTGCCTATGAATACACATTGCGTAAACTGCAGATAGTCCAAAATTGCGCAGCCCGCACATTGCTCCAACTGCCTCGCAGACTGTCAGCTAAACCTGGGCTGAGCAGCCTTCACTGGCTACCGGTACGACAAAGAATTGCCTTTAAGGCAATGTGCATTTCCCATCAGGCCTTTTGGGGCACAGGACCGGCAATCAGCCGTGAACGAATAACACAGTACCATCCCAGTAGAAACCTCCGTTCAAACCAGGCCTTCCTGGCCATAGTCCCTCGAATAAAAAAGGCAAGAGCTGGCGGCAGGATGTTTTCCTACAATGCCGCCAAGCTGTGGAACTCACTCCCCCTTCAACTTAGGTCCAACCCTAATCTATCCTCTTTCCGGAAGCAATTGAAGACTTTCCTTTTCAATGTCCACCACTAATTCTCCCGGCGAACTACCTCTGTTAAGCAATCACATTCTCAATTAGACGCCTCAGGGCAGCAATCGCGCTCTACAAATATACATTTCATTTCATTCATCCCCATAAATGACTTCAAGGGTCAGTTGGCTGACATCCAGTTTGAAACACAGGGACACAAAGCTTCTAAAGGCCTTCTGTGGAACTGCTCAGCTAACCAGCACCACCGGGTACTGGCCAGAACACTGCTCCTGTCCTCTGCTGAAGTGAGTCCTAATCCCTAATAGATGCCCTACCCAGGCTCTCGGCTCATTAGAGTATACTCCTCTTTCTTTAAATCAGAGCTATAGGTGAAAATCCAGAAGTTTGAGGCTCTTCCGAGCGGGTTCCTTGCATCAACAACAATCGCCACGTTTCCTGCCAGTGTGAAGCTCCAATTTTGACCTGCTATTGGTTCAAAACATCAATCACCAAAGTCTCCAGTCAACGCAAGGCTCCATCGGGGATCTGCTCCTCAGGTCGACAACGATCTCCTTGCCGGCCATGCCAACGTGAAGTGCCAGCTGAGTCTTCTTGTGAGGACTTGGACTTTATGAAAGTAAACTGTTCACCGGGGTGAATCTGATCCCCGTACCTGACCCACAATCCATCGCTGTCGGCCTGAACTTGTAACTTTACCAGGTCAATTGCAAACAGACAACGGTGAGTGGCACTTTGTTTTTTTTGGTGCGATTTTCACCTGAAACTTTAAAAATTCATATCTCTGGTTCTACTGATAGGATGTTTTGTTGCTTTGGTGTCAGTTTCTTTATGAAAATGTACTTTATTCGACTAAATTGGTTTGGGATTTTCTTGTGTTGTGTTTTTCACTGTCTTACTATTTGATTCTGCATAACTACTTTACACATTGCCTCTAAGTTAAGCCTGACAGCTTCTGTGCCAAGCTATCAGTGGAGTAAACACAGGTTTATTTAGTGACTTTTTGTGGGTCCCCTGATAAGGATTGTGTTTATTATTTGAGTGGGGTTCTCACACATCTCAACTAATAACTCAATGTATTACATGTGTTCTTAGTGTTGCTTCCTCCGTACCTCCCCCTGCTTATCTTCGCTCTCCGTGTTGCTTCTTCCCAACTTCCCCAGTTTCTTTGTTACTTTCACTCTCCAACCCATTCCTCTCATTTAAAAAAAAATCTCCTACCTCACCCCTTCCCATTTGTTGCTCCCCACCCTTTCCAGCTGGTTGCCCTATCCCCCACTGTTCTACAATGTTAGTTTTAATTCCCACCCTACCGTGCTCACCCATCCTAAAATGGGTTTTTACCCATTTCCAGATGGTTGTCAGAGTGCAAACGTGCCCACATACGTGTGGGCACTTGGGAATGGGTTGGTATTATTTGAACATACTCACTCAAAGATGGCCTCCACCGAATGCGCGCCACCATTGAACTGGCTTGTTCAGATAGTACACACCCTTTCAAAGATGGCTGAAGGTGGCCACCGTGATTTCTTTTTTGTGTTCTGTCACCACAGCGGTTATCTTTGAATGGTTTGGTAAAAATGTTGCAAATGCATTTAAATAGGGCAGTCAAGTTTGCACGTGCATCCATGGTGGCAATCTTTGAACAAATGTATAATGCTTGAAAACGAGCATCCATAGAGGCTACTTAACAAAAAAGCATTATACAAACATGTTTTCAAAGTTAACAGGTGTTCAGAGCCAACAGTTCTCACTGCTGAGACTTATTGGATTTACTAAAACTTGTTAGACAAAGGTTTCCTTCTCACTTCTGTACAGGAGCCTCTTTGTACTGGAATCAAGCTATCCTGGCTGAAGAGGGGTGAAACCCCGAAACTGGTCCTAGGATGCTTGTTTCCAGTCCAGGGAGGACCTGGCCTGGCAGTTCGGGCTGGACAGTTCCCATTGGGCGCAGGGTCAAGACTGATTTGCATATGGCTGGGTCCACACTGGAATGGCGTGGTGAGCAAAAGAATGATGGATTTAGGCCCAGATCTCTGTACTGGAGTGAATGTGACATTGTTCTGCATTCTGTCCATCAATAGTTATTTTTGTCTTTGTATGCAGCAGGCTGCTCACTCATGATCATTTCGTCTCCCAGCCCACCAAATCTCATACACAGACACAGCCGCTCTCACATACATAATCCGCAACTAGATTTACTAAACACAGCTACACACATTTACAAACCAGCACACTTAATCATTCACATATGCACAATCACATAAATATTCACATACACTTTAGAACGGGTGTTTGGTTTCAGAGACTCAAACTGGAAATTCATCTAATGTGTATTGCTCTCTCTCTGTCTCTCTGATGGTCCCCGAGCAGTATAATGGATATAAACACCTTGTGAAACAATAAAAGTATGTGGAGAATAAGTTTGACTTTGTTCTTTCACGTTTAAGCACACAGAATTTCAACACAGCAACTTTTTAGCAGTACTATGGGAGTAAGATGACAGTTCTGGGCCATATGATAATGAACCCTTTGGCCAGATGGCTTTGATTTGTCAAGCAGGCAAGAGTATTGCTAAGATCTCCTAAAACAGTGTATCTGACAGGTCTTTGAAGGATTATTTAAACAATTCATAATCTGGACTAGAACAGCCAGAAGGACAATCAATAACCCCCTTACTTCCCATTAGCAGACATGCGCATGGTTTTTAAATTTAAAGAAAAAAAAAAAGAACAAAGGCAGACTGATGCAGAAATATAGGCTGGAGGAGAGTGACTCGACAAAAAAACGAGGTACAGATTTACAAATAAATCACACAACGCATCCCAGCAAGTGAAGTTGATGCACGGCATTGCGTGAACGGGACAAGCAGAACAGCGCCATATCTACAAAGATGTGATGCTGTTCTGCTCTCTCGCTTTGCATTGGCGCACTTTATTCTGTCATGGGTCAACACAGATACCCTTGCACCATAGTTCAAGGGTGTCTGAGTTGTGGTCAGTATAGTTTTTGTGCAGGAAATCGTCTCTTCGGGCACGATAATTATGCCGAAAGACAGTTTCCTCCTTGCGGAAAGCAGCACACACACAAAAAGGAAAAACAAGGAGAAATAAAAATATTTCTCCTGGTAACGACTGCCTCAGGGAGGTGCAGGAGTTTGGCGCAAATCATTGTTCACAAGTCTTTGTAAATATCACAGCCCATTGGTGCTTGCACGGGTACGTCCATGCACCACCCATAGAAAGCCTCCTGGATACAAAGTTGCGCAAAGCAGCGCATTGTGCTGCCTTGAGTTACACCGAGTTATAGCCCAATACAAATCTTGTCCAGCAGTATGCCTTAGGACATTGCTCAAGTCAAAACTCAATTGAAAAAATGATTAAAGTTGATCAGCTACATAATTTCGATATTACAGGCGAATAGAGTTACTTCTCGAATGTGAAAACAAAATTAGAGATAGGCTACACGGATTGTAGGCTCCCATGTATTATATATAAACATGCAGAGATATGCACCCGTTATTACTGTTACAGTAAGGAAAGCCGAGAGCTATGGCACATCACTTATAAGCTTGTTCTGTGTTGGTTTTACTGTCAGTAGCCAATGCCGTAGACCACTGGTTCTTAACATTTTGACTTTCGTAACCCCTCACTTCATTATTACTGGAACCCGGGTACTCTCCCACTGAATGATTATTGGAACCTGTGGACCCCCCATTGAACCATTAAGGGAAGCCAACGATCCCGGGCCTAAACATTTTCGATGATTTAATAAGCAAAAAAAGACAAAAAATACAGGCAAGAATTTATCAAGCAAATACACAAGTTATGAAATATTTAATTTGTTTGACATACAAATATAATTTTTTTTAAATATTATTGGGAAGACAGGTACTTTTCTAAATTTTGTGGAGGCCACTCGTCATCCACGCTATATTCTCTTGATGCACTTGCTTCGCTCCCACAAATCAGTGTGAGGAGTTTAATCTAACTTTTAGCCTTTAATTTCAACTTCTGTCATATTTACAGGGCACTTTCAAATCCCCAATTTTACATTTTGCTTCTTTATTTATATACACCTTACTAATCTGTTAATGATACTTAATTTTCTGAGCAGCCGTCGCGGACTCCCTGAGTAGGCTTTGCGGACCCCAACGGTCCCCGGAAGACACTTGAGAAACCAATGCTGTAGGCGACACATGAAAGAAAACACTGGTGATGGTAGGGAAGAGGGAAAAAAGACTAATCTTTCTGCGGCCTTCCGTGGGCGCCATAGTACCATCAAGAGAGTAACCTTACGTGTTGGAAATTCTGACGGGACTGAAACATATTTTCCGTTTATTTTAAACTCCTCAGAACTCCCTTAGGCTTGACTGTTTACATTTAGACCCAGGCCCAGAGGAAGTGACGCAGAGTGCAGCGAATGGCGGCCGGTCTCTGTGGAGAATGCTTAGTTACACCCTAGTAATGTTACCACAGTGGGACTCCTTCGTAGAAGCTACCGGAAATACTACAGACTGGTGCGGGGAGAGGTTTCCAAGAGTCTCCGGGGCAAATAAGAATACATACTTAACAGCGATGGTCTAATGGCCATGCAGATCATGGACTGATGTGAGCGCGAACATCAGGACATCTCAAGCTTCAAATAGTTCCTAAGGGTTTGAACAGGTCTGCTTAAATCCGCACCCCCATTTAAGACGACTTAACACAGTGGTCTTTTTTAGATCAGTGCAACACATAAGGAAATCTCTAACACAGTACCTGGCCGGACTGAATTTAAACCACATGACGTGCTTAGAGAATCCACTAGGACGCAGAATCCCAGCAGCGAATATGTCACTTCAAATGACAATTGATAATTACTTTTTAATAATCCATTTGTTGTGTTTTAATAAGAGAAAGGGTGTGGTGAGGCCACGGCAACCACAAACAAAGGAAAACTCACAGACTACGCCAAAATAATGAAATAACTCGAGGTGCCAACGTGCATCCATCAGCAGACTATAGCAATATATACAGTAATGCATATGTACAGTTTCTGGTACAGAGCGGGCAACAACTCCCTGTGTTAAGAGGGTTTAAATAATGGTTACAATCTTTGTATCGGTTAAATGAATTATATAAAACATACTAAGGCCTACAACACATAGTGCATAAGTGAATTTTCAGAAACGTCGTGAGGGGAAAGGAGAGTGATAACCTCATAAAACGAGGTATTTCTGTGTCGAATTACCCCCCAAAAGGTTCAAAAAGCGAAGAGAAAAAGCTGGAGTTAAAGTAAGCAGGACTATGGGGAAGGCATGGGTGTCGGGATGTTTGTGGAATAGAGAGTGGGCTGACAGTAGGCCATCAGGGTGCACGGTCAAACCTGAAACCCAGCACTTGTTTCAGGCCAGCATAGGTTTGAAACATCTCACACCATCTCAGATTCTGTTCCGTCCTGACAACAGAGGCTCTACCTAAGCACAGTCTAGGAGCATGTCTCCCAATATGGCAAGGGCTTCATTAGATTGTTACCTTTCGCAGAAATAAATACTGTCCATTCGGTTTCGTTTTGCTATTGTGGAAGGAACAGCTACTCGTGGGTGAAAAATAATGTGTGAATAATTGTCAGTATTCTTTTATACCATGGCAATTATCCCTGTGTTTGCTTTAATAGTCAGAAATTATGTGGACAGCTCTCAAATACCCTTTCAGTGATTTTGTTCAACTGTTTGCATTTTTAGGTGAATATTCTAAAAGATTTAAAAAATAACAAGATGTCACTGTTTTCCATTTTTTTCCTGACATATGAAAAATACAGACTAGGTAGGTAAAAAAGCAGGCATGTAACTTTCCTTAAATCTGTATTGCATAGAGCCATGCTGTATTGAATTTATATCGAACAAAGCGGTACAAAAGGGGGGGGGGGTGATGGACGGAGCATCTGAACCAATCAAACACTCACACCCAGTCAACAGATCTGGGTTTAATCCATCACCGTTCTTTAGCCCACTCTGCCACCCCAGTTCAGACAAGGCCATATGCAAATCAGACGGACCCTGTTCCTCATGGGAACAGTCCAGCCCGAACTGCCAAGCCATGCCTTCCCTGCACTGGAATCAAGCTTCCTAGGACCGGTTTCTGGCATTTCAGCTGTCTTCAGCCAGGCTTGCTTGAATCCAGTGGCAAAGTGAGCAAGGGACCGGTTTCTGGCATTTCAGCTGTCTTCAGCTGTCTTCAGCCAGGCTTGCTTGAATCCAGTGGCAAAGTGAGCAAGGGATTCATGTCTGAGCATACCCTGCCAACTTATGGCGAACAAAGCGGTACAAAAGGGGGTGGTGATGGACGGAGCATCTGAACCAATCAAACACTCACACCCAGTCAACAGATCTGGGTTTAATCCATCACTGTTCTTTAGCCCACTCTGCCACCCCAGTTCAGACATGGCCATATGCAAATCATTCTGACCCTGTGCCTCATGGGAACAGTCCAGCCCGAACTGCCAAACCATGCCTTCCCAGGACTGGAATCAAGCTTCCTAGGACAAGTTTCTGGCATTTCAGCCGTCTTCAGCCAGGCTTGCTTGAATCCAGTGGCAAAGTGAGCAAGGGACTCACGCCTGAGTCCCTTGCTCACTTTGCCACTGGATTCAAGCAAGCCTGGCTGAAGACGGCTGTAATGCCAGTAAACCGGTCCTAGGAAGCTTGTTTCCGGTCCAGGGAAGGCATGGCTTGGCAGTTCGGGCTGGACAGTTCCCATGAGGCACAAGGTCAGACTGATTTGTATATGGCCATGTCTGAACTGGGGTGGCGGAGTGGGATAAAGAACGGTGATGGATTAAAACCAGATCTTTTGACTGGGTGTGAGTGTTTGATTGGTAAGATGCTCCGTCCATCACCACCCCCTTTTGTACCGCTAAGTTCGCCATAAGTTGGCAGGGTATGCTCAGACGTGAGTCCCTTGCTCACTTTGTCACTGGATTCAAGCAAGCCGGGCTGAAGACGGCTGAAATGCCAGAAACCGGTCCTAGGATGCTTGTTTCCAGTCCAGGGAAGGCATTGCTTGGCAGTTCGGGCTGGACTATTCCCATGAGGCACAGGGTCAGACTGATTTGCATATGGCAATGTCTGAACTGGCGTGGCAGAGTGGGCTAAAGAACGGCGATGGATTAAACCCAGATCTTTTGACTGGGTGTGAGTGTTTGATTGGTTCAGATGCTCCGTTCATCACCACCCCCTTTTGTACCGTATTGAATTTATATTGCACTCATTGCCCTGACAGTGCAAGGCAGCGCTTTTGGTTGTTGTCAATACGTTCTGTTGTCCATTTTGGGCCATGAATGAGTGAGACTTGGTAGGATGAATCTGAACTATGATTGGATTTCTCTGGAGTATGCAAAAAGCCATGCCACACCTATTGCCCAGCAGCGGTTTGCCAGTCTCTAAAATGGCATTGATAGCAGGGGCAGCAAACAGTGTAAATCTCTTCATAGGTGACAAGCGATGCAGAGGGGAATAGGTCTTTGGATAGCCTGGCTCCTAGCCAACATAGACTAGAGCGCTCTCCTCTCAAACAAAGGAGACGAGGCTTGGGGTATCCCTACTGATATCAAGTGCTCTGCCACAGGAGGCTTGAAGCAAGGCATTCACTACAGTCGCTTGCTTCTTTATAGATACCAAGTGCTCTGTCACTGGAGGCTTGCAGTGAGGCAATCACTACAGTCGCTTGCTTCTTTTACGGATACCAAGTGCTCTGCTACAGGATGCCTGAAGCAAGGCATTCACTACAGTCGCTTGCTTCTTTATAGTTACCAAGTGCTCTGTCACTGGAGGCCTGAAGCAAGGCATTCACTACAGTCGCTTGCTTCTTTTACGGATACCAAGTGCTCTGCTACAGGATGCCTGAAGCAAGGCATTCACTACAGTCGCTTGCTTCTTTTTTAGATACCAAGTGCTCTGTCCCTGGAGGCTTGCAGTGAGGCAATCACTACAGTCGCTTGCTTCTTTTACGGATACCAAGTGCTCTACCACAGGAGGCCTGAAGCAAGGCATTCACTACAGTCGCTTGCTTCTTTATAGTTACCAAGTGCTCTGTCACTGGAGGCTTGCAGTGAGGCAATCACAACAGTCGCTTGCTTCTTTTATGGATACCAAGTGCTCTACCACAGGAGGCCTGAAGCAAGGCATTCACTAAAGTCTCTTGCTTCTTTATAGTTATCAAGTGCTCTGTCACTGGAGGCTTGCAGTGAGGCAATCACTACAGTCGCTTGCTTCTTTTACGGATACCAAGTGCTCTGCTACAGGATGCCTGAAGCAAGGCATTCACTACAGTCGCTTGTTTCTTTTATAGATACCAAGTGCTCTGCCACTAGAGGCTTGAAGCGAGGCACTCACTACAGTCGCTTGCTTCTTTTACGGACACAAGTGCTCTGCCACAGGAGGCCTGAAGCGAGGCATTCACTACAGTCGCTTGCTTCTTTTAAGAAACCAAGTGCTCTGCCAATGGAGGCTCGAAGCGAGGCACTCACTACAGTTGCTTGCTTCTTTTACCGATACCAAGTGCTCTGCCACAGGAGGCCTTAAGCGAGG
Source organism: Lissotriton helveticus (assembly GCF_964261635.1). Taxonomy (NCBI): domain Eukaryota; kingdom Metazoa; phylum Chordata; class Amphibia; order Caudata; family Salamandridae; genus Lissotriton; species Lissotriton helveticus. Next base: position 184,165,025 of record NC_136061.1, on the reverse strand, counting down.
CATTCACTACAGTCGCTTGCTTCTTTTAAGAAACCAAGTGCTCTGCCACTGGAGGCTCGAAGCGAGGCACTCACTACAGTTGCTTGCTTCTTTTACCGATACCAAGTGCTCTGCCACAGGAGGCCTGAAGCAAGGCATTCACTACTGTTGCTTGCTTGTTTTACAGATACCAAGTGCTCTGCCACGGAGGCCTGCAGCGAGGCATTCACTACAGTTGCTTGCTTCTTTTACGGATACCAAGTGCTCTGCCACAGGAGCCCTGAAGGGAGGCATTCACTACAGTCGCTTGCTTCTTTTACGGATACTAAGTTCTCTGCCACAGGATGCCTGAAGCAAGGCATTCACTATAGTTGCTTGATTCTTTTACGGATACCAAGTGATCTGCCACAGGAGGCCTGAAGCAAGGCATTTACTACAGTTGCGTGCTTCTTTTAAGGATACCAAGTGCTCTGCCACAGTAGGCCTGAAACGAGGCATTTACTACAGTCGCGTTCTTCTTTTACGGATACCAAGTGATCTGCCACAGGGGGCCTGAAGCAAGGCATTCGCCACAGGTGCTTGCTTCTTTTACGGATACCAAGTGCTCTGCCACCACAGGCCTGAAATGAGGCACTCACTACAGTTGCTTGCTTTTTTTACGGGTACCAAGTGCTTTGCCACAGGATGCCTTAATCAAGGCATTCATTACAGTTGCGTGCTTCTTTAATTGATTCCAAGTGTTCTGCCACAGGAGGCCTGAAGCAAGGCATTCACCACAGTTGCTTGCTTCTTTTACGGACACCAAGGGCCAGATGTAGGAGCCCTAATACCGGTCGGAAACGGACGATTTCGGCCGTTTCCGACCGGTATTAGGGTTTTCAGATGTAGGGGCATGTAATTTAAAGAATCGGTAATTTTACCGATTCGGTAAATATACCGAATTGGTAAATCCATATGTAGCTGACACTCCTAAGAGTGCCCCAGGCCCTTAAGAGTCGGTATTTTACCACACAATCCTATTGTGTGGTAAAATACCGAATTCAGGTGTGCATGCACATCTGTGCATGCACAACTGTGCCATGTGACACACAGACATGCCCTTAGGGAATGTATGTGTGCCACATCTCACACAAGCCTGTACTTGGGGTACTAGAGGGTGTCAAAGTGACACCCCCTGCACCCTTGCAGGATTTGGTATTTACCGATTCGGTAAATACCGAATCGGTATAGCCCATTGATTCCTATGGGCTTCAAGGCCCATAGGAATCAATGGGCAATACCGATTCGGTATTTACCGAATCGGTAAATACCGAATCTTACAGATTCGGTATTCCTGATTTCGGAATTACCTACATCTGCCCCCTTCCCATTTACAGACTCTTAAATACGGAATCGGTAAAATTCGGTATTTAAGAGTCTGTAAATGGGAATTACCTACATCTAGGCCCAAGTGCTCTTCCACAGGAGGCCTAAAGCAAGGCATCCACTACAGTCGCTTGCTTCTTTTACGGATACCAAGTGCTCTACCACAGGAGGCCTACAGGAGGCCTGAAGCAAGGCATTCACTTAAGTCGCTTGCTTCTTTTACGGAGACCAAGTGCTCTGCCACAGGAGGGATACAGGAGGTCTGAAGCAAGTCATTCACTACAGTTGCTTGTTTCTTTTACGGATACCAAGTGCTCTACCACAGGAGGCCTGAAGCAAGGCATTCACTACAGTCGCTTGCTACTTTTATGGATACCAAGTGCTCTGCCACAGGCTGCCTGAAGCAAGGCATTCACTACAGTCGCTTGCTTCTTTTACGGATACCAAGTGCTCTGCCACAGGATGCCCGAAGCGAGGGATTCACTACAGTTGCTTGCTTCTTTTACGGATACCAAGTGCTCTGCCACAGGAGGCCTGAAGCGAGGCATTCACTACTGTCGCTTGCTTCTTTTACGGATACCCAGTGCCTTGCCACAGGAGGCCTGAAGAGAGGCATTCACTACAGTCACATGCTTCTTTTACGGATACCAAGTGCTCTGCCACAGGATGCCTGAAGCGAGGCATTCACTACAGTCGCTTGCTTCTTTTACGGATACATAGGGCCAGATGTAGGTAAATCTGATTTACCGACTCTAGAATACCGAATTTTACCAATTCGGTATTCTAGGGGCCAGATGTAGGTAAATCTCATTTACCGATTCATAAATACCGAATTTTACCGATTCGATATTTATGAATCGGTAAATGAGATGTAGGTAAAAGTTCAGTATTTTTTACCGAATCGGTAAGATTCGGTATTTACTGATTCGGTAAATACCGAATCGGTATTTGCTATTGAATCCTATGGGCCTTGAAGCCCATAGGATTCAATAGCAAATACCGATTCGGTATTTACCGAATCGGTAAAAATACCGAATTGCTAAGGGGGACAGGGTGTCACTTTGACACCCTGTTGCACCCCTGTAACTGGCGTTTGCGCCATGTGGCACACATACATGGCCTTAGGGCATGTCTGTGTGCCACATGGCACAGGTGTACATGCACAGATGTGCATGTACACAAGAATTCGTAATTTACCATGCAATTGTATTGCATGGTAAATACCGAATTCTAAAGGCTATGTAACACTGTTAGAAGTGCTACCTACATCACAAAATACACTTTCTGTATTTTTACCGAATGGTAAATGTACCAAATCGGTAAAATTACCGATTCGGTAAAATTACCGAAAATGTACGTTTTTCTAGCCCCTACATCTCCATAGCCCTTTACCGGTCGGAAACGGACGAAAATCAGTATTTTTGGCCGTTTCCGACCGGTAAAGGGCTACCTACATCTGGCCCTTGATTAGGTAAATCAGATGTAGGTAAAAATTCGGTAACTTTTACAGAATCTGTATGATTCGGTAATTGCCATTGATTCCTATGGGCCATGAGGCCCATAGGAACCAATGTCCATTATTGAATCGGTAAATACCGATTCGGTAAAATTACCGAATTTACAAGGGGGACAGGGTGTCACTTTGACACCCTGTTGCACCCCTGATTCAGGCTTGTGTGCCATGGAGGCCTACAGGAGGCCTAAAGCAAGGCATTCACTACAGCCCTGAGGGCATGTATGTGTGTCACATGGCACAGGTGTACATGCACAGATGTGCATGTACACAGGAATTCGTTATTTACCATGCAATAGTATTACATGGTAAATAACGAATTCTTAGGGGCATGTGGCACTGTTTCCTGTGCCACCTACATATAGATTTACCGATTCGGTAAATATACCGATTCGGTATTTTACAGAATCGGTAAATTTACCGATTCGGTAAAATATAGGCGCCCTACATTTCAATCACCAAATATCGGTCGGTAACGACCGAAATCGGCCGTTACCGACCGGTATTTGGTGACCTACATCTGGCCCCAAGTGCCTTGCCACAGGAGGCCTGAAGCGAGGCATTCACTACAGCCGCGTTCCTTTTTTACGGATACCAAGTGCTCTGCCACAGGATGCCTGAAACGAGGCATTCACTACAGTCACTTGCTTCTTTTACGGATACCAAGTGCTCTGCCAGTATTTTACAGAATCGGTAAATTTACCGATTCGGTAAAATATAGGCGCCCTACATTTCAATCACCAAATATCGGTCGGTAACGACCGAAATCGGCCGTTACCGACCGGTATTTGGTGACCTACATCTGGCCCCAAGTGCCTTGCCACAGGAGGCCTGAAGCGAGGCATTCACTACAGCCGCGTTCCTTTTTTACGGATACTAAGTGCTCTGCCACAGGATGCCTGAAACGAGGCATTCACTACAGTCACTTGCTTCTTTTACGGATACCAAGTGCTCTGCCACAGGAGGCCTGAAGGGAGGCATTCAATACAGTCGCTTGCTATTCTTGGGGACCCAAATTGGATTTGCCTTTTACGCAGCATGTATTCTCCGAGGCTGTTTAATTCTAGCTGGGTCGGCGCCAGCAGATAATATGAGATTAAGAGAATTATGAGAGACTAACCGTATAATCAGCTTGTAACAGCTAAACCGAGCACAGCCATTAATGCAATTAAGAATGATGGGATAGATGGGTTCGACGTCAGATGTATGGGGTCACTACATTTCTCCTATATATCCTACCCGGTGAATATAAAGGTGGAAACAGCAGGCAGATGACCAATATGATGACTGATTATGTCGATGAAAGTTCAAATACTGATGAAAAAATACAAATTTAATCCCAGGTTAGAAAGGGTACTTTTTTTTTCAAAGAAAAGCTTCATATATCTCAGTAAATGTTAGGGGAAATGTAGTATAGTTAAGAAAAAGATGAATATGGCAAAGGAAAAATATGAAAAACATATCCATGCAGGATTTAATATCTGGTTTACAGCTTAGCTATCTGCCAGAGCTCATGCATCGAGCGTTGGCAAAGCCAATAGGTCTTGCTATTTTTAAAGAGCACATGGTCTTGAAGAGGCGCAGCTGTTGCTTTCCAGATGTAGGCTGCTGTACCTTAAAGTGTTCTAAAGGTCACCTGAGTAAGACACAAGCCTGTTGCATGAGGCTGCAGGACTGGAGGACATTACTGGAGGTCCCTGGAGTCAGATACCAGGCTCTGCTTTAACAGGCAGCAGTATGTTAAGCTGTTAAGAGAGGTCCCATGGCCTCCCACCAATGATTATAGGAAGGGTGTAGATTCAATATTTACATGCATATTAACTTTCACAAGCCTGGTTATTTTTCCTTGCTCTCCAGGGCCTAAATAAATATGGCAGTGATGAGTTTATCTGGTCAGATTCATTATGGACACCCAGAGTGTGTATCCTGTATGAGTGAAAGAGTCACCCTGACTCTACTAGGCAGTACCAACCACTTGTATGTTCATGGTAAGTGTGCTGGGTTAAGGAGCAGCGCTTAGCTGTGTTCTTCTATGTGCAAAGCAGCAGCAACCACTGTAAGCACAAGAGAAGTGATGGCTGGACTGCTCTTAATATGCAGGCCCCATGGAAAGAGTAGGGTGGAGTGACTTGCGGACTCTAGGACTGAAGGAGAAATGGGAGCAGGACGAGCAGGAGAGACAGTTACGAAAGACTATGGACTCTCATGCACAGCTAAAAGTCCTAGGTCACCCGAAGAATACTAGTAACAACACGTCTACAACAGAGGGCAAACCCTAATCATGGAAAGCGTAAACAAGCACGTAGAGACAGGGGCTTTATGCACGTATTGTATTGCGATTTTTATATAGCGCACGTATCACCCGAAGGTATCAAGGCGCTTGCATTGGGAACCCGTCCTGGTATTCCCCTGTGAGATAACCCCAGCAGGGTATCCACAAGGTGAAAGCCAGGCATCCCGCCGCGAGGGGCCGTAGTGGAGATTAAGCAAGCTATTGCCCAGAGTCGCAGAGTGTGAACCCGTGAGTCGAGTAGGCACTGGAACGAGAATTATCGAGTCCGTGGAATTTTTGAGCCCAAGACCCGCCGAGGCGGGGAATTGAACCCTGGTCCAGGACCGATCTCAGCTTCCGGGTCTGCCGCCTCTAACCCCTGAGCCACATTTCTCCTTTGTATAGGCATTAGAGAGGTCGCCGTTGTGTCAGCTCCTTAGGAAGCTCCATTGATGCACCTACCACATTTGATGGCCTGTGGCACACATGCTGCCAACCCTTTCACCCAGACGCAAGGGCGGCAGCCTCCAAGGCCGCAGATTTCTCACCGCAATTGCAGCACTGGTAGGCCTGGCACACGCAAGCTGCACATAGCAGTCCCCCTGATGCTCAAACCATACTCACAACTTTATCTCTGGGCTTCAAAACAAGACCCTCCATTTAAAGCCCTCTTTTTAGATGGCGTCTAGTCGGGTTTACGGCCAACCCAATGTTGACCACTGCTTGGCTTTCTTGTCCCTCTCATTTGCTTGCTTCTTTTTCAGTGGTCCTTCCCTCTTCTGTTTATCCCTCCATGGAGCATCAGCTTCTTAAGCATTCTTTTGATTGGAGGACTTGTATCCTTTCACTGCCTACATTCAGGAACTATTTTCTTTTACTTTGAGCACTCCTTTGGCGTGCATGTATTATCTTGCTCTCGCTCCCTCCCATTTGCGCTGCTTCACCCTTCACATCGCCGCCCCCCCTCCCCGGGCTGTTTGGCTCCCCCACGCCCCCGCCCGTTACTTCCGCTCCCCGCCCCGTTCTGCTTCTATACCCTTCGCCCGCCGTGCAGTGCTGCTGGTACCATGCGGGTCTTTTGTTCGGACTCTGGAGCTTTCACTCCGTGCCGCGGGCGCAGAGCATTACTGTTTTCTTTTCGATCCGAAGGCTTCCTTCGCGGGGCCACCAAGGCAGCGTAGATTTGTGCCTACATTTTAGGTCTGGGCTAGAGACGTCACAGCTTTAGCTGTGTCTCCAGGCTTATGTAATGAATAATATACACTATGCATTATATAAATACAAAGAAGGTTTTATTCCACCCCGAACAGCCATTGCTCAATTAGAAATGCCATTCACACATTGAACCCTCCATAAGCAGTATACAAAGAATTGGGCATGGGTCAAACCCTTTTAGCTATTGCTTTATTGAGAGCGTCAGCCAATCAATTAATAAAAGATCTTGATTCTGATATTAAATGAACCCTAAAAGATATAAAGGATACATTTCATGTAAAATGTTATCTTGAAATCATTATAAATCCTCGCTAAAAAATAGATAAAGGGTCACATTTTTGGATCCGCCCATAGAGCACTAATTTGATCATCAGATTGTCAGTAAAACTGAGAGGTGGCACTTAGCCCTTTCACAGTTAAGTTTGTATTACGAGCAAGAGAGGAAACAAAGGAGTCCCCCCCGCCCCCACTGCAGGCATAACAGCTTCCTTCACACTACACTCCATTAAGCTGTGGAATGGACCCAATGCAAGGACATCAGGAAGGTGATTAGATGTTGTTATGCCCTCTTCAGTCAATGGGCTGTCACGCCGTTAATGCTACTGCAGGTATATTTGTTGCCCTGAGGGCATACTGTGCTCAGCAATGCTTTGCACCTAGGGTTGCCACCTGATAGTTTTCTAGCGGCACGGTATGTTAATGTATGTTAATGTCCAGGCCGCTATAAAAATAAGGAAATTCACCTAAAGGCGATGTTTTTAGCACTTATCCGTACATACTTCAAACAGCACATCTAAATAGAAAGCACTTTTAAATGTGTTCTAGTGTGTTAACGATCTCGGACTAACGATTAAAGTAAAGAAAGGCGAAAAGTAATCTTACAAATGAATACATGCGATTTTGTTTAAAGGCCTTTTTAGTATCCTCTCCGGGCCTTCAAAAACTCTTAAAACAAACAAATGGCCGGTGCTTTTCTCTTGGAAAGATGGAAACCCTATTTGCAGCACAACGTAAATGATGTTGCCAATGTTATTCAGTAGATCCTGAATGAGATAGTACATGTCAGCTGAATTGTATTTTTAAAAACTTTATAATTTTGGAAAACAAGCATGACCGACACCAAATCCGCAAACTGAATCAGCAGTGAGGCGGAGTCAACATAAGTGCACCAAAACAGTGCAGCTAAAATAACAGAGACAGAGTATGGAAGTGAAGAGGCATTGCATCTGGTATAGTCTCTCAGGAGAGGGCCATAAGTCTCATCCATGTGTGGCGTGTAGCTTGGGGCCTCGCTGTAAATTTCCAAATGTATCTGTGGACTCACCTGCATGCGCCTCTTCCCCAATGAATCCCCTTTCACACAGACTCCTCGTCTGCTCTTGCTACCTCTCACACTCCTTCCACCTACATCAAGCTACATACACGCACCTCATGCAACGGGCCCGTTGGTCCATCTTACCCCTCTGGCAAAGGTGAATCATCCCATACGGGGGGCAGTCATTTGCTTCACCTTCTCCTCCCATCGCTCAAGATCTCGCTCAACATTTTTATCTGTTCTAACTATGCGTAGCCAAATTTCTTCCCCCAAGACCCATTCTTGCAGATCCTTCCTCCACCTAGCTATGTGCAGTGGTCCAGTGGATCACAATACACTGTCGAGCCAGCAGTAGACCCAAAGAGGCCAAGTGGTTAAAAATATTCATGGCAGTCCTCGGGACCACGAGCAAACTCAGTGGGCAATGGCAGGGCAAGACCTTCAGTTTGGCGGCCGTAATTTCCCTCAGCATCTCCACCATTGCATGCTAAAACCCTCCTAGCACTGGGCATGTCCAGGTCATATGTAGAAAAGCTGTCAGGCTAATATTGCATCTGGGACATCACCCGAAGGCGCTCAAGGAACAGTCTTTGTAGTCTCTGCAGTGTGAGGTATGTGCTGTACAAGAAATTGAATTGTGTCAATTTAAATCTGGCATTACTTGCCACTTCCTTTACCTGTACACAAGGTCTGTCCCAATCCGGGTCCCAGTCCATCAGAGGGTCCACTAAATCATCATCCCACAGCTGTCGCCCCTTCATTAAGTCATTGCGGCGATCCAGTTTGAGGGCCAAGGTTAAACAGTTCCCAGGCTTCTACAAAAGAGATAACAACATCTCCCTGATATAGATCCTGCAGCGACTGGCATCCCCCATCCATTCACTGGCTCACATCCATCACTGTATGCATCTGCTGAAGCAGACTCAGCCACCATACAGGTAGCGTCTTAGCATAGGTTTGGCGTCGAAGGACTTTGCACGTCGCCGCCTCCCATGGGCTCACCACCGACCTCGAGATATGTGGGCACCCAGAGTAGTCTCCGGTGTCCCGCATAAGTTGCAGGAGGAGATTCAGCCCTTCAACGATCCCATCCAGTAGGCATTTCTCCTGGTTTGGTCATTCTTCATGCTATAGCGCCACCTTTTGTAGGTGACCCGCCAAGTAGTAGAGGAACAAATCAGGAACCCACAATCTGCCTTTATCGAGGTTTGCTTCAGGACATCTCATTTCACTCTACTCCTCTTCCCCGGCCACACCAGCAATATAAGTAGGCTTTTAAGGTTAACAAAGTGTGGGACCTTGCCCTTTTTGGCTAAAGTTGTTGACCTTTTTTCTGACATGGAGTTGCCAACTTAGATGCTTTGGGCACTTTGCCACTGCTGATCAGTGTCGAAGTGCAAGTGCTCCCAGTGTAACGTGTAATGGTAATTGGTTGTCCATGATTGGTATGTTTGCCTTACTAGTAAAGTGCACTGTGTGTGCCAGGGCTGGTAATGCAAATGCTACTAGTGGGCTTGCAGCACTAATTGTACCACCCACACGAGTGGTCCTAAAGAGAGAACTCAGGCCTGCCACTGCAGTGCCTGCGCGCAGTTGTTAAACTGCCTTGTTGTCCTGACAAGTGCACCCACATGCCAGGCCTTACCCTTTCCTTTTTATGCACATCTGACACCCCTGTGGTAGACACAAGGTACCCCCCTGGGCAGGGTGCAGTGTATGTGAAAGGTGGGACATGTACTAAGGAGGGTACCATGTCCTGACAGGGAACAACTGCCAAATTCGTTTTTCACTGTTGCAAGGCCATCTTGCCCATAGGACAGAATGGAGGAGGCTGTGTAATATGCTTCCAGCCTATCTTCCCATAGGCTTAAGATGGAGAGGTGATGTTTAGTGTGCCTGTACTCCCAATTTAATAACACATTTTTGTGAAGGGGGTTTTTGAATTGTGTGTTTTGAAACCACGCTTTTAGAAGTGGCTGGTTTCTTTGTTCTATCAATTCTGTGGGTCTCTGCTTGATTGTGGATTGACTGTCAGGATTTGAATGTGATAGGATCTGGGAAATGTCTTCACCCAGGGGAGGAGGTGAGACAGCAACAGGCTGCCCTGCATCTGGAGTGTAGCGGGGAGGAGTAGCCCCTGGAGGTGAAGAGGCCTGGGCTGCTGCCATAAAACAATGGCTCCATCTCCTGTTGAGTGATTGAGGATCCAGACCCCCACTAATCAAAGGAAGAAGGTGTCACTGGCCGGGAGACACTTAGAACTGGTTTGGACAGGGGCCACTGCCCCCTGAACACAAAGACTTCAAAGACATTTAGGGGTATAACTATGAGAGCTGAAACCCCTGATTGTTGGACAGATCAAGACAGAAAAGGATTAAAAACTATGTTGTGGTCAATAGGAACCTCAGCCAAGGAAGAACAGCTGAAAAAACTGAAGAGAAGGACTGACCCTTGCTGTATGGTCTTGGGCTGGCCTGAAGTTTGCTGATTTAACCAAGGAGAGGCTAAGGGACTTTGCTGTGTGCTGTGTTCCCCTGCTTGAAAGGACTTTGCTGTGTACTGTGTCCTGAAGTAACGTGTCCCCAAGGGCCTGAGGAGAGCTGGCTCCCTTTTGTGGAAACTCAGGAACATACAAGTTTCCAAGTGTGTCTCAGTGACGCTGTGTGCTTGTGATTTTTGCAGCCTGAGACCTTCGTAAGAACTGCTCCGTGATTTTGTGCACCCGGAGTCCAGGGGAGTCTCAGCGACGATGTGTGTGTGTGCTTCGTGCAGCCTGAGACCTTTGTGAGGATTGTCCAGTAATCGTGTGCATCCGGAGTCCAAGTGAGTCTCAGCGATGCTGTGTGTGTGTGCTTCGTGCAGCCTCAGACCTTCGTGAGGATTGCCCTGTGATCGTGTGCACCCGGAGCTCAAGTGAGCCTCAGCGACGCTGTGTGTGTGTGCCCTGTGGCAGCCTAAGACCTTCTTGAGAACTTGCCCTGTGACTGTGTGTCCCGGAGCAGTTGTGTTCTCTGCTTCGATCAACAGCATGACCAGAAGTGCTGCGATCGTCATTGCCATCAGTCCAGACTGGCATCCCCAGAGGAACTGTGGGAATTCACCGCCGCCGGCGTGAGCCTGCCTTTGCCAAAGAGAGACCTCGAACAATCACCGTCAGGGGTCCAGTGCCACTGCCCAAGATCAACGAATTCGCAACGGAGGCCCAAGCCACGAGGAGAGGAGAGGAGAGTGAGATCTTACCCCCCAGGGAATGCTCAGCGAGCGTGCGTGCGTTGCTGCCGGGGGCAGGGTGCGGGCTTCGAGAGAAATGCTCTTTGCCTTTCCTATCTTTGCAGTGCGAGCCTCTGCTCAAGCCCGTATCGGGGCCCGTACTTGCCTAGGGGTGGAAGTACCGGGGCCGGAGTGTGGAGCTGCACTTTGTTTTCCATCAGAACAGTGTTGGGGGCATATTTTGGCAGTAGCTGACCGTGAGTCAGTAAGAGTGGCATAGAGACCGTCCAGAACACCACAATCAGTGGAGGAGTACTTTATTTTTGCATTACCAACTGCCAGATTGTTGCATTATGAATTGCATTATTTTAGCATTAAGAGATGCCTGATTGTTGCAAAACGAACTGTATTATTTTTTACATTACAAAGTGCCGGATTCTTGCATTACCAACTGCATAGCATTGCATTAGGGATGTATTGGATCATTGAGAATTGCTCATTAATACTGCAGGAACCTACAACCTGGCCTAATAACCGGCAAGGTGAAATATTACAAATACGCATATGTTGGATTTTTATCATGTAGTCTCATCATATAACTTTTTTATAAACATATAATTGTCTTTATAAAACTTTTGTGGAGTCCATTTCTGTTGTTTTCACTAGGTTACTGAGAACGTGGTTGCAAATACTTTACACATTTGACTTGGAGATAGCCCTGGCTGCTCGTGCCAAGCTACCGAGGGAGTGAGCAGGGGCTATCTGAGAAGGTGTCATTCCTTTCCCCGACTTAGAGGCAATGGTCTCTATTTGGACTAATGTACCTACCTCAGCCAACTAGAGACCCCCAGTTCTAACACAAAGGTACAGCGGAGAAGGGCACAAAAATTATTTTGTAACAAGCATCACTGGAGGAGGACCATGGGCAGCCAGCCCCATAACAGAGCGGCAGGATGTTACAGAAAGCGATTGATGATTCTAGTCCCACTAACACCGTCCCCATAATATATTTGTATTGCCGGTCTGGCGTGTGAGCCACCTGAATTCCCAGGTATCGGAACCCATGCACCTCGCAAGGTGCTCCTACCTCCTGTAGGTCTACCTAGTCCACGCCCTCTAGCTTTGCCAGAGGAAATACCACGTTGTTTTGTTTACCCAGAGGCTGGACATGGCACCAAATGTTGCCAATCTCCTGCAAAAGTAGGGGGACCACCGTCCTGGGCTTTCGTAAATGTACAAGGGTGTCATCTGGTACATAGACACAACGTGTTCTGTTCAGCGGCGGCTGCCATAAACAAAGGGTAGTGGGGTGAAAAATACAATATTAAAAATTTAAAAAAACATACCTTTTGCCGCAGGGGGCCTCCAGCATCGCATCTCGTCACACTGCCTCTCATCCTCCTCCTGCCTGGTCCCAGCAGTCCCTGGGACAGACTCCTTGTCCAATCCCCTGAGTGGGCAGGAAAGATGCCTTGCTCAGACCAGGGAGTCTGTGGGGTTTCTCCAGCCCGGCTGCTCAATGCAGCTGTGCTTGGGAGAACCTAAGTGCGAATGTGTGTTTTGGTCAGTCTGAGACGGCCGGCCAAACACAAATGAGCACTTACGGAGTGGAGTGCACAAGCACTCCTCATCCCCCTCCTATTGCCCAGGCCCACTCCTCCCAATGCTGCTGGCTAAGAGCCGGCAAATGTAAAATAGAAAGATGTAAGAACATGGTTTTATTTTACATTTGCTGGTTCTGAGCCAGGCAGTGGGGTAATGCTCCTCCGCCATTGCAAAAGAGCCGCCACTAGTTACTGATTTCTATGCCCTATTTGTCCATACAGGTCTGGAGATATATTGCCAGTGGCTCCAAACCAGGGCAAATAGCAATGGGTATAGTGGGAAACCCTGCCTGGTGCCCCTAGCTATCTCTACGGGGTCGGAGACTATGTTCCCTGTTCGCACTATAGCCTACTGCGCTGCGTACAATAGTAGTGCCCAGCGAATGAAACATGGGCTGAAGCAGAACCTCCCACAGAGACACCCAGCTCAGGGAGTCAAATGCTTTTTCAATATCAAGGGCTATTAGAGCCCCCTCCATTCCTTTCTCAGTGATTGAGTGCAGAACAAGAGACCGGTGACGTGAATTCATATGCATGTCTCTACCTGTGATGGACACACATAGGTCTTTGTGCACAAAATGTGCCACCACCCCTTGCAGCCTGGCAGCTAAAGCTTTAGAGAGGATCTTGGTATCAACATTTATCATTGATAATGGGCGATATGACCCCGGGTCATGAGGGTCCTTGTCTGGTTTTGGGATCATAACTATCAGTGCGTCCCGCATGGACCGGGGAAGAGCGCCCCTGTGATATGCCTCTCGGAGGATCTCCAGCAGTTTAGGGATTAGTTGTGCCTTGTATTCTTGTTACCACTCCATTGGGAGACCATCAGGCCCTGGGGCTTTGGACCTGGGCATTTTCCTCAGGTCCTTCTCCAATTCCTACTCCTGTAGTTCTGATTCCAGTTGCTTACAGTCTTCTCCCATTAACCTAGGGACCTCCACTCGGTTGTGGTACTCTTCGACACCCCATTGAGTTACGGTGGTAGCGTCCCCATGGACCTTTGTTGGGTGCCTATGGAGTAGGGTGTTGCTAGTCACCTGTGTACACGCTGTTCCACCCGCTGGGGTAGTAAATCCCAATATCTGGGGTTAGGCGCATTCCCTTTACAGCAGTTAGGCCAGTAGTTGTTCTGCGGACCGTTTGCAGGATCAAATCTCGGTCGCGGTAGTTGAGGACTTTTGCTATCAATGTCCCTGGGGGCTCGCCGGGGGGCGGCTGGGGAGCAAGCACCCTCTGTGCCATTCAATGACAAGTTATGGTGCTAGGCTGTCCAGGGCCATGGCTGGCCTGTTCCACTTCTCCAACAATTGTTCTGGTGCAGCAGCTTCAACTGTTTCAGGAAACCACCCAAACCGGAGGTTCCCTCGCCTTGAGCGCCCCTTCACGTCTTACACGCAGGCTTCCAGTCACCTGGAGGTCTCTGACCGGTCAGATATGGTGGCTTTCAAATTTTTTATCTCCTCCAGGAGCAGCTTTATCATCCGCTCCGTTTCCTACAACTTCTCAGACACTTTATGAAGGTCTGCTCACAGTAGGTTGACATCCAGGGCAACGATTTCTGCGCTTCAGGTGCGGTCTTGGATCGTTCAATGGTTGCCATAATTTGGGACCCAGTGGTTTCGGGCTAAGCAGCCTCTGCAGCACTGCCACTTGCTCCGGGGCCAACCCGGTCCTGGCCAGGCGTAGTATACTGGTCCATATTTGTCTGCTGGGTGCTCTGGACCTGCCTGTCTTTTCCCATATTCAGACACGGTCCAACCAGCCGAGGGTACCCCCCACAAGCAATCCTGTCACTGTACAACAGTATTTCGCAGGATTCAGGTAACACGTCATCTGACTCTCTGGGGGCACCCAGCCAAGACCGGTCTGCACTGTGTGGCAACCAGGTGGCCAGGCAACCCTCAAGTAAGGGCACGATGCAGTCTGTTCCCTTCCTCAGAGCATCTGTTTTCAGTGAACCCCCAGGTGAGGAGGGGGGGTTCAGGAAACCCCCAGCCGCCAAGCCAAGTCACAGAGGGGGTGGCACAAGCCCTCCCAGGCCGATTCCACAGTCCATCTTTGGGTTGGGGGATCGAAGATGAACCTGCACTTCCACACAGTCCGCTAATTAAGTCTGTGGGGAGTAAGGGTAGGGTCTCTGCAGCCACCCGTGCACCCACCAGGCACTTACTTCGAGTCCAGTGTGCCGCCGTCTTCCAGCATGGCCCCTGCAGCTCCCCTTAACAATCCATTACAGGGGAGCCAACTTTAGTCTTTCAAAACACCCTGAGGGTTTCCGAGGCTCCACTAATCGGTCCCACAGAAGTTGGGGCCAGTGCCCCAGCTCCCCAGGGCACAATCCACCAACTCACGCTGCCTACATAGGTAAGGTGGCCAGCAACTCTTGTATCTCCTCACGGGCCCCCCAGGAAGCGGTGGCCTCAAGCGCCGTCGCCTGCGGGCTCAAACACTTATCGGCACACAGCGGCTCAGCCCATGAGTCTCTCCAGCACCCAGGGCCAGCCCTCACCTTTACTTCTGCCCCAGCACAGGCATCTATTAGGAGGCCCAGGAGCTGCGGCCCATCCACTCCAGGCTATCGCAGTATCCAGGCACCCATCTTGCTAGGTCGACAGGCCTACTCATGCCGGGAATGGGGACCTCCTCAGTCATCCCTGGGGGATTTGCGGAGTTTCCCCCTGGATCACCGGCACCAGCAGGTGGCCATGCACGCGATCAGCACACCCCTTTACACTCCGGGGCACAGGATGTTGGAGCATGCTAAATGAATATCCGGGAGCCAGCTGCTAATCCATGTTATCGAACATCTTGCCGGCCACGGTTGTAGGGAATTGTTTTAAAATATTTTTTACGTAATGTCAGACTTTGAAAAAAAATCCTCCCTCACAAAGCTTCCCGTCTAATATTGATTACACAGTTTACTGCAATACCCAGGGTTTTAAGTGGGATGAAAAAACTGGGGGGTCTCTCAAAGGGGTGTGGCTGATGTAATTAAGGGCGTGGCTTAGAAACACGTAAGCTAAAAAACTGTTCATAGCATAGTGTCCCACCCGACTTGTATTTTGCGGTTTCTGTAATTGCCTCCAGATACATGACACAACAAGTAACTTCATAACTACAACAAGTCAGGACTATTGGCTTGGTCAATGGTTGTTAGTTGCATAAGATAAATAAGCTGCAACTATGGCCTGTATATAATATTGAAAAAGCTTCCACTTAAGGCCCTGGTGACACCACGACAATGTTGCTGCTCCTGAATTTCAAAAAGAGAAGGGAAATCCAGAGAGAAAATGATTCATCATTCCCCGAGGATACAAGAACTCAAGGAAGGACCACCACACCCGCCCGGGAGGAGGAATCGCCATCATCCCCAAATCAAGATACTGACCAGCCCTACCACCACCCTACAAGGGAACCCTCATCTACCAACCCCCAGGGCCCCGCGAACCGTTCACCAACTCCACCACGAACCTCATCTCCCCCGCATGCCAACACATCCACCAACTACACCCTGCTGGGAGACTTCAACTTCTACCTCGACAACCAACTGGACCCCAACACCACATCCCTCCTGGACAACCTCCACAACATTGGACTCCGCCAAATATTGACCGAACCAACGCACTCAGTAGGACACACCACGACCACCTTTTCACAACAGGAAACTCCATCACCTTCAGTAACACCACTGAACTCCCGTGGACTGTTCACCGATGTGTCCACTTCACCTTCAGAACATCCACCATCCACAGACACCAGCACCTGTTCAGCCAGGATAGCTTGACTCCAGTGGAATGGAGAGCACAGGACCCACGTCTGGGCATACCCGTCCCACTAGGGGTGAAAAATGCAAAAAGAACAATTGATGGACAGAATGCACAACAATGTCATACATTCACCCCAGTACAGAGATCTGGGCCTAAATTCCAGTTTTTTTTGCTCACCATGCCTTTCCAGTTTGGACCCAGCCATATGCAAATCAGTCTTGACCCTGAGCCCAATGGGAAAAGTCCAGCCCAAACTGCCAGGCCAGGTCCTCCCTGGACTGGAAACAAGCCTCCTAGGCCTGGTTTTGGGCTTTCAGCCCTCATCAGCCAAGATAACTTGACTCCAGTGGCATGGAGAGCACGGGACCCACGTCTGGGCATACCCGTACCACTCCGGGTGACAAATGCAAAAACAACAATTGATGGACAGAGTGCAGAACAATGTCATACATTCACCCCAGTACAGAGATCTGGGCCTAAACCCATCGTTTTTTTGCTCACCATGCCTTTCCAGTTTGGACCCAGCCATATGCAAATCAGTCTTGACCCTGCGCCCAATGGGAACAGTCCAGCCCAAACTGCCAGGCCAGGTCCACCCTAGACAGGAAAGAAGCATCCAAGGACTGGTTTTGTGCTTTCAGCCGTCATCAGCCAGGATAGTTTGACTTGACTCCAGTGGCATATAGAGCATGGGATCCACGTCTGGGCATACCCTTCCCACTCAGGGTGACAAATGCAAAAAGAACAATTGATGGACAGAATGCAGAACCATTTCATACATTCACCCCCGTACAGAGATCTGGGCCTAAATCCATCGTTTTTTTGCTAGGCAAATCAGTCTTGACCCTGCGCCCAATGGGAACAGTCCAGCCCAAACTGCCAGGCCAGGTCCACCCTAGACTGGAAACAAGCCTCCTAGGCCTGGTTTTGGGCTTTCAGCCCTCATCAGCCAAGATAACTTGACTCCAGTGGCATGGAGAGCACGGGACCCACATCTGGGCATACCTGTACCACTCCGGGTGACAAATGCAAAAACAACAATTGATGGACAGAGTGCAGAACAATGTCATACATTCACCCCAGTACAGAGATCTGGGCCTAAACCCATCGTTTTTTTGCTCACCATGCCTTTCCAGTTTGGACCCAGCCATATGCAAATCAGTCTGGACCCTGCGCCCAATGGGAACAGTCCAGCCCAAACTGCCAGGCCAGGTCCTCCCAGGACTGGAAAAAAGCATCCGAGGACCAGTTTTGTGCTTTCAGCCGTCATCAGCCAGGATAGTTTGACTTGACTCCAGTGGCATATAGAGCATGGGATCCACATCTGGGCATACCCTTCCCACTCAGGGTGACAAATGCAAAAAGAACAATTGATGGACAGAATGCAGAACCATTTCATACATTCACCCCCGTACAGAGATCTGGGCCTAAATCCATCGTTTTTTTGCTAGGCAAATCAGTCTTGACCCTGCGCCCAATGGGAACAGTCCAGCCCAAACTGCCAGGCCAGGTCCACCCTAGACAGGAAAGAAGCATCCAAGGACTGGTTTCGGGCTTTCAGCCCTCATCAGCCAGGATAGCTTGACTCCAGTGGCATGGAGAGCATGGGACCCACGTCTGGGCATACCCGTCCCACTCGGGGTGACATGTGCAAAAAGAGAAATTGATGGACAGAATGCAGAACAATGTCATACATTCACCCCAGTACAGAAATCTGGGCCTAAATCCATAATTTCTTTGCTCACCATGCCTTTCCAGTTTGGACCCAGCCATATGCTGAGCACAGGACTCTGGATTCTGGATTCAAGCTAGCCTGGCTGACTGGGGTGGATGTTTGCATTGTCCAGCATTCCGTCCATTAATTGTTTCTTTTGCATATCTCACCCTACATGGGAAGGGCATGCCCAGATGTGGGTCCCATGCTCACTACACCACTGGATTCAAGCTAGCCTGCCTGTTGAAGGGTGATGCCCTGAAACCGGTCCCAGGATACTTGTTTCCGGTCCATGGAGGACCTGGCTTGGCAGTTCGAGCTGAACTGTTCCCATAAGGAACAGGGTCAAGACTGATTTGCATATGGCTGGGTACAAACTAGGGTGGTGTGGTGAGCAAAAGAATGATGGATTAAACCCAGATCCTTGTGACTGGGGGTGAATGTTTGCATTGTCCAGCATTAGGTCCATCAATTGTTTCTTTTGCAAATGTTTGTTACATTAGCAGGCTTGTCCAAAGACATCTTCCAAGTACACTTTGCAAAGTTTTGTGCTAAATACTAGTTTGAAAGTGTTCTATTAAAACAAGCTATAAAGACAAAGACATTTAGGCACTATTGCAGTAATTACTCCTCTGTGCTATGCCATCCATAACATCTGAAGTTGCAGGGCTGAAACAAGATCCAATGCTTAAAATAAACAAACATATTTGCTATTAATGTCATGACAAAACAAAAAGACCTTCATAGAGAAACAGTATAAAATGGCACTCACACAGTAACAGCTCCCCCACTAGATGAGTGCATGACTCATCAGAGGGTATTTTTACCATCTGCCTTTTAACCTGGCATTTCTGTCCTTACTTTCAGGTTTATTAACTGAACAGAGTTTATAGGCCTCCATGCACAGTTTGAATAGGCGGCTGTCACACTAGACACATTGCACATAAGTAGTATAAGTAAGAAATGCAGCAGTGCCAGAACAGAGGGACTTAATTTCCATTGACTCACTGTCTCTTTCAATAAGCAGCGAAGCTTGAATACGGTTCCCATTCTGGGAAGTAGATTGCAAAGCACCATCACATCGGAACCTAGCACGTGTAAATGGCATTTCATTTCAAGGGTCCTACTCATTTAACTTCAGAAGTAATGACTAATCCAGGACTGTAGACAAAGGTGACTTGGTGTGTTTATTTTTATAGATTTTGTTTGTTGCCTTCTATTATTTTCTATTGCCCTGAGGTTGCAGAGAAAATGTGTGATGTTTTAGAAAGCTGCCCACAGTCACCTGTCCTCTCAATCTATATAATTTAGCCCCAATTTCCCTACTTGTATTTTGTGAATTTATTCCCTTTCCCAAAGTGTCCACTCTGCCAGAATTGTCTTTAACAGTGGGTTATATAATAATGTTTTTATTGGTTAACCATCTACTGCTCCAGTTCAACATCTCAAACATTGTTTTACAGTTGCTCCTTTGCCACTCCTAGGTGGACACTTCAGGCATACAACTTGGTTGGTTATATGATGCACATTTCTATGGGTTGCTCCTCTGCAGCACAACGATGCCCTCTTTAGGCCTACAATATGGATCGATCTTCTGCCGTTCCATGGTAAATCTACCAAAATACATATTACGACTGGTTGTATAACGCCCATACTTATGTGCTTCTCCCTACCGATCTGGGCGGACTCTTCAGACAGTATACCATGGACGGTTGTATAACGCCCATACTTATGTGCTCCTGCCTACCGTTCTGGGTAGACTCTTCAGACAGTATACCATGGATGGTTGTATAACGCCCATACTTATGTGCTCCTCCCTACCGTTCTGGGTAGACTCTTCAGACAGTATACCATGGACGGTTGTATAACGCCCATACTTATGTGCTCCTCCCTACCGTTCTGGGTAGACTCTTCAGACAGTATACCATGGACGGTTGTATAACGCCCATACTTATGTGCTCCTCCCTACCGTTCTGGGTAGACTCTTCAGACAGTATACCATGGACGGTTGTATAACGCCCATACTTATGTGCTCCTCCCTACCGTTCTGGGCGGACTCTTCAGACAATATACCATGGATGGTTGTATAACACCCATACTTATGTGCTCCTCCCTACCGTTCTGGGCGGACTCTTCAGACAGTATACCATGGATGGTTGTATGACGCCCATACTTATGTGCTCCTCCCTACTGTTCTGGGCGGACTCTTCAGACAGTATACCATGGATGGTTGTATAACGCCCATACTTATGTGCTCCTCCCTACCGTTCTGGGTAGACTCTTCAGACAGTATACCATGGACGGTTGTATAACGCCCATACTTATGTGCTCCTCCCTACCGTTCTGGGCGGACTCTTCAGACAATATACCATGGATGGTTGTATAACGCCCATACTTATGTGCTCCTCCCTACCGATCTGGGCGGACTCTTCAGACAGTATACCATGGACGGTTGTATAACGCCCATACTTATGTGCTCCTCCCTACCGTTCTGGGTAGACTCTTCAGACAGTATACCATGGACGGTTGTAGAACGCTCATACTTATGTGCTCCTCCCTACCGTTCTGGGTAGACTCTTCAGACAGTATACCATGGATGGTTGTATAACGCCCATACTTATGTGCTCCTCCCTACCGTTCTGGGTAGACTCTTCAGACAGTATACCATGGATGGTTGTATAACGCCCATACTTATGTGCTCCTCCCTACCGTTCTGGGCAGACTCTTCAGACAGTATACCATGGACGGTTGTATAACGCCCATACTTATGTGCTCCTCCCTACCGTTCTGGGCGGACTCTTCAGACAATATACCATGGATGGTTGTATAACACCCATACTTATGTGCTCCTCCCTACTGTTCTGGGCGGACTCTTCAGACAGTATACCATGGATGGTTGTATAACGCCCATACTTATGTGCTCCTCCCTACCGTTCTGGGTAGACTCTTCAGACAGTATACCATGGACGGTTGTATAACGCCCATACTTATGTGCTCCTCCCTACCGTTCTGGGCGGACTCTTCAGACAGTATACCATGGATGGTTGTATAACACCCATACTTATGTGCTCCTCCCTACCGTTCTGGGCGGACTCTTCAGACAGTATACCATGGACGGTTGTAGAACGCTCATACTTATGTGCTCCTCCCTACCGTTCTGGGTAGACTCTTCAGACAGTATACCATGGACGGTTGTAGAACGCTCATACTTATGTGCTCCTCCCTACCGTTCTGGGTAGACTCTTCAGACAGTATACCATGGATGGTTGTATAACGCCCATACTTATGTGCTCCTCCCTACCGTTCTGGGTAGACTCTTCAGACAGTATACCATGGACGGTTGTATAACGCCCATACTTATGTGCTCCTCCCTACCGTTCTGGGCGGACTCTTCAGACAATATACCATGGATGGTTGTATAACACCCATACTTATGTGCTCCTCCCTACTGTTCTGGGCGGACTCTTCAGACAGTATACCATGGATGGTTGTATAACGCCCATACTTATGTGCTCCTCCCTACCGTTCTGGGTAGACTCTTCAGACAGTATACCATGGACGGTTGTATAACGCCCATACTTATGTGCTCCTCCCTACCGTTCTGGGCGGACTCTTCAGACAGTATACCATGGATGGTTGTATAACACCCATACTTATGTGCTCCTCCCTACCGTTCTGGGCGGACTCTTCAGACAGTATACCATGGATGGTTGTATGACGCCCATACTTATGTGCTCCTCCCTACTGTTCTGGGCGGACTCTTCAGACAATATACCATGGATGGTTGTATAACACCCATACTTATGTGCTCCTCCCTACTGTTCTGGGCGGACTCTTCAGACAATATACCATGGATGGTTGTATAACACCCATACTTATGTGCTCCTCCCTACCGTTCTGGGCGGACTCTTCAGACAGTATACCATGGATGGTTGTATGACGCCCATACTTATGTGCTCCTCCCTACTGTTCTGGGCGGACTCTTCAGACAGTATACCATGGATGGTTGTGTAACGCCCATACTTATGTGCTCCTCCCTACTGTTCTGGGCGGACTCTTCAGACAATATACCATGGATGGTTGTATAACACCCATACTTATGTGCTCCTCCCTACTGTTCTGGGCGGACTCTTCAGACAGTATACCATGGATGGTTGTATGACGCCCATACTTATGTGCTCCTCCCTACTGTTCTGGGCGGACTCTTCAGACAGTATACCATGGATGGTTGTATGACGCCCATACTTATGTGCTCCTCCCTACCGTTCTGGGCGGACTCTTCAGACAGTATACCATGGATGGTTGTGTAACGCCCTTTCCTAAGAGGTGCTCCTCTGTCACTTATGTTTCAGCTCCACTCCACATTCTGTAATCAATTGAAGGTGGCACCTCCTGTGGGTACCACCCTTCACCTCTGCCCAGTTCCTTCCTCAATTTGACGTAAATTACTTGATGATGGCAGGTATCTGCTGCCATGATCATGTTTATTCTCACACTTCTCCTACACAGTCAACAGATATATATCCAATGTGCAGCGAATACAATTGCTGACCCAGTCTGAGTAAAGTCTGCTGTGCACACACAGTAAAAAGCTTTTCCCCACATAGCTGACATTGAACTCACACACTTTAACCGTTCAGGTGAAAAAAACCTATGTATCACTACTCTTTGCTTTATTTAATGCCACGTTGCAGAGACAAAGCATAAAAGAACAGTTCTGCTCATCACACACTCCATCAAATTACTACTAACAGAGGCAATTCAACAGCTACCCACAACTCCTTCCAAAGCACTCTCAGAAAGAAGTGTTACACTTCTGCAGATGAGCTTAACGGCCTTAGTTATCAGAGATGTGAAATATAATACAAATGCAACTAAAATACAATGCAATATTTCATGCAGTCACTGTCCTTCGAGCACAGGAAAAAAAAGCCAGGCAGCAACATCAGAATTAACCATAGTACCCAGGGACTTTGATGTGGCAATGTGGTGATGCACAGCAAGGTTTACGGCGACATAAATTAGAACAAATACAATGCAATCAAAGGCCTATTTGCTGTAAAGAAAGCCCTGACTGCAGGATCAAAACACATATGCATACACCCTGGCATACACTCTGAAAAAAGTGGGGAGTTCTCTGTACTTACGGTCCTACCTGGTTCATAACCGTGTTAAGTTTACGTGTGCTGATAATAAGTATGGAAAAGACATCACAAATATTTGTGACTCGAACATTTTAGGACGTGACTGAAGAGAATTGAAGATTCTACTTGCAGGTCCGTGACTCTGCACTTTTTATTGCTGGCAGTAGACATCCCTTGGAGTCTAGAGGAAGTTTTATTCCTTGAAAGTCTTGTTCATGGAGGGTCTATTGGTACTTCCTTCTAAACATATACTTTGCACCAAAGGCGTTGTCTAATTTTCCATCACCTCCAGGTGCTGGTCGACTCACTTCTAATTCTTTAGCCTGGATCCCAGGAGGAAGGTTTGCTTCAACCTTTAGAAGTCGGGATCATGAAATGTGTCTTATCTGGGCACAAGCAGCCGCGGCCCGTTAAAGTAAGAGCGGTGGGGCGATGGGGTGAGGTGGGTGGGGGGGGGGGGGGGGGGGGGGTTCGACAGACGATGGTGGGGGTTGGTGTGGGGGAATTAAATAAATAAATAATTTCCGTAATCCCCACTCCCCTCACTGGGCCTGGCCGCTCTTACCTACATGGGCCGCGGCTGGGCACAAACATTTCACTATTTATCAGCTAAGACATGGTTGGCATCTCAGCATGCCATCTATGTTTTCTTCCAGTCATGCAGGTTTTAAGGTGGTTGCTGCAGCCTGTTGATAGGTAATTAAAGCTTCATGAGTGTTTGGCTGGGAGTGGCAGGTCGCAGCGAGTGCTGCTTTCAAAGGTTTATGAGTTATGGACAAAACAGCTTCCCTTAGTTAACTTTTCATTTAATTATTTTTAAAACATGACCGGTGGTGTGTAAGAGGAAGCAAAGTATGTGGTTGGCCCCGATGAATCCCGTTTATTTGTTCAGCATCTCTCAACAGTATATTAAATACAGAAAAGGGAATGCTACTCATTAGCACTGCTACTACTACGATATGTCAGGCCGGTTTAAATAATCAGACTTCAATTACAACAACAACAAAATGCACCAGACTTATTGACTTTGCCAATGCTTGTATTCCTTTTTTGTAGCGACCGATTCTCCATGTGCCACCCTACCTGTAACCCACAAACTGCAGCACTGACCTGGCTCAGTGCCTTGCGAGGCACTTTCGCTATCTGGTGATTTATTGAAAGGTGTTAGCCCCTGATCAGCTCCTAGAAGCAGCCTGTGTGAAAGGCGCAGCTCTGCCCTTCGAACCATGAGCCGAGGATCACGCTGAGCCAGTGTTGCTGCAGTGAATCCCACAGTCGAGTTACATTAGCATGAGGCAGTCCAGTAACTTTAATCGAGGCAGGCAGTCCCCTGTGTCACAGCACGCAGTGCGGCTATACTTGGTCTCTGTGTGAAGGGACTGGGAGTCTCCCCATGCCTGGGCCGCAGCCTACATGGTATTATTATAACATACATCAAGGGCTAGTTCTAATCTCCAAGCACTACTCAGGTTCACTAACAGCTGGAAACAGAATCTGCAAATGATACACAATTAACATCATGTTGACTAATGGCAAAACTTTCAAACACACACACATGCAGCCACACACCCAGTCGTCACACATGCTACCATACACACACATAGCCGCATGTTAACTCTTATACATACATATACATCAAACACAAGCAGTCTCACACCCACCTGTTATGAAACTATCAATCACACACACGGTCACACGTCCATTCGTTAGAGAGATGCCGTAAAAACATAGCCACATAGTCACTATCACAGATACTGCTAGAAACACAAAAGCACACAATCTCACACAAAAGCAGCCACAAATCCAATCGTCATAAAAAATGTCCCAAATACATACACAGTCATACGTTCACTTCTCATACACGCTGCCCCACCTACAAACACACACACAGTTTCTATCACTATAGGGCATACAAGTGAGTTATTCCCTGTCCTGTTCTACAGCAGGGCTCTGCCCTAGTAAGTTCCCGAGTACTCCCCATAGGCTTTAGATCTGGAGGGGGAAGCTGCGACACCCTCTCTACCCACACCTCACATGCAGGGAATGTCACCTATTAAATACAATTTTAGGATTACGTTTGCTTCCTGCCATACACGCACACACACCGTGTCTTGTCACAGCCAACGAATTTCAACAATGACAGTCCACAAAGTAACGTTTCTGTAAGCTAAGAGTGTGTGCAGTTTCAGAAGGCACAATAATAGGTTAAGTAAAAAATACACATGCACTAAGAGAACGTGCATGCTTTACCTAAGGAAGAAACAGTCCACCTCTGCGGAGCGCACGGCTCAGTTGCGAAGCCTGCAAATGCTATCCGGGAAACGATGAGGCTGCAGGAGGAATTTGCCGACGGTCACACTTCGCCAAAGTGGGTAAGCCGGGACTGAACGAACGACTGGCTCAATTGTGCAAGTGAGGCCCTAGAAAACTGGTATACCCAAAAATGAAGGAGAGCGGTGGCTTTTAAATCCCAACTATGAGCTAGGTCTGGGTGCGGTTGGAAAATAAAAGACCCTGTAGATGTTGGTAATGGTATTGCGTTTGGGGGAAATATCGATAGTGAGAACAAGCACTAACGAGTGGCGGTGACGGCGGAAAGTAACCTTCCCTCAACCCCGTGTGTACAGGCTAAGGTTCCTGCCTGCCCTCCGTAAAGCGCACTGCAGAAAGCGCATTAATATTACAGCCACCATGCTGCTACTGCTGATATTGACCATGTTACAGCTGCGCTTCTGCTTTCAGGTAACGTTTGTACTGCGCATGTACGCTGGACAGGTCAGGCAAAATAGAGTTTGAATTGAATCAGCCAATCCCAGGAAAAAAAGCATTCATAAATGCAATAGGACTCGTATGTATGTAAGACCTATTGCATAGTAAACAAAAGTGAGGGAGTCGAAAAAGGCACGAATGGGAGGGTGAAGGGGGTGAAAAGTGACAGACTGCGGGAGGGGGAGGGTGGGAAACACAAGGAAAAATAGCATTACAGTAAAGGGGCTGATAGCCTCGGAAGTCTACAAATGACAACATGGCCGTGAAGAGGAGGGACTAACAATGGGAAAACCAATGAGAACATTGCATTTATGATGTAACCCAATCAAAAAGATGGGCGGAGCTTAAATGAAGCTTCCCCGGTATAGTGTATACAAACATGCCTCGCATAGCGATGGCAGCGCGATGTGCTGCAACGCACTATGCGAGACCTAAAAATGCATATTTAGTACCTCGAGAAAAGCATCCGTTTTGACATCCCAAATTTTTGGAATGTATGAAAAGACTTGTAGAATATACTCATAAAGATCAATTACAAACCAGTTGAGAAAGGTATTTGCTAGAAGATATACATGTTTTACATATAAGTTCCCATTTTAAGGCTGCATGATAATTCTTAATGAGGTCTCGCTCAATGTTGATGTTATTGATTTTTTGTCATGGCATGGCATGAGACTGGAATAAGTCTAAAGGAGGGGCGCATGCAGAAAAATCACTGAAAACAGGAATTTCTATAATGTTCCTATGAACTTAGTATATTTTCAGTTTTAACACAATCTTGAATACTTTGTAGGATTACTTTAGACGAAACGTTACTATGAATATCGATCAGGCTTCTTAGCCTCTGTGATTTAGGATACTCAAATATGCCTGTTTAAATAAAGATACTCCTCCTCCTTGAGAGTACCATTGTTGTCCAGTTTCTGAGGAAGCTTTCTTATTTAACAGATTGCCCTGGCCATGTCTTTTTCTGTGAAGCAGTTTCATTCCAACTGCCCTGTAGGATCAGTTGTTCTGCACGTAACTGATCTGTCTTTATTTGCCATACAGATACTGGAGGTTCTTAATCCACTGGACTGTACAAAGCAGGCTAGAATGCTGAAGGTTGTGTAACTGCACTTCCTTATCTTTGATTTTTGGTTTGTTAAATGGAAAACAAGAGAATTTCATTGTGACCTGGTCTTTAAAAAAAAGCCCAAACATCTGAGCCAGTCAGTGCAGCTTGCATTGTTAAGCACTGGAGCAAAGTATCCTATTGATTCTGTACATTGGTGACTGGGTCAGCAGTAACAGGTCAAATTAAACTAGAGAGGGTTGAAACACACTGCTTGATTTTATGGACACACAAGTAGTAGAACTCTAGTCATGCTACTAGAAAAAAACATTCATTAGACCAAATAACACCAAAGAATTAAGAACTTTATAGTGAAATTAACTATCCTACTGGCCCAGAAAAAAAAAAACAACAGAACTACGTTATCATATGGACCAAATGTAACCAGAAGGGACTCAGATACATTTTGGAACCTCTATAACTGAAATAATACTACTAGTTCCTACAGCCCAAGCAGACCAAACCCGGAAAAAAGCCCAGAAAAGAGGACAAGAAAAGATCATACTCTACAGCTTTTCCTGCAGATATAAGAAAGCCATACTTCCCTTCTGACTTATGAATAAAAGTACGGGGTCCTACTATCTAGTTGTTCAATGATGTGCTTTTAATGAGGTCATCAAATTCCAGGCCATGACAATACGTCTGTATGAGAGTGAAGTCTTAGGACTGAGCCTCATGCTTCCTCTGACACTGATGATTCAGTATTGGAACCATATTCCCCATACCAATGCATGCATCCAGGAAACACATTCCGTACACTTCCCTCCAATCCAGGGCATCAATGGAATAAGATAGAACCTCCATAAAATGCTAGAAATTCCTCAGTAAGCCATCCTCTGTGTCTGAATCTGGGATATAGACCAATAATACTACTCATCAGACCATGTGATCCAACAATGATACTCCCCTCCTGATACCTTAGTTCAAAATGGGCCATTTTTTTCAGTCCAGCCAAGGGAATCCATTATTTAGTCACCGTATATGATAAAGTTCTTGACACTTAAGATATTGACACGCACACCTATTCGATCCATCCAAAAGCAGCATATATGCACACAAGCTTTGGCCTGCAAAAAAATGATTGTACGATAAGAGCAGTTTGACCATCATGATAAACTGTGAGTCATATAATGCACACAACTCCAGTTACATTTTATTAATTTTGTATAGTATATTTAAGCCTAAAGAGCATCAGAGCCTATTAAATACAGCAACAAGCGTAGCTTTGTCAGTGTTAATCACTGGGTTGGAATCTCAAATTTGTCAACTAAAAAGCAGTGGGCCACAAGGTGAATCTGTGAGGCCACAAGGTGAATGTGTGAGGTGACTATGGTTCAGGATGGACTGTTCCCATGAAGAGCAAGGTTAGTACTGATTTGCATTATGTGGGCCTGTGTGGTTGCTTTAGGGTTTCACGGACAGGTACTCTATTGAGATGGCGCCGGAGTACCCTGTTCATCAAACTCACAGTCTGCTCGCCTGATTTTGAAGAAATAATGAGGAGAAATGAAGTTCTATCCTCGTGATGCCATCAGCAATTAGGTGCACCGTTTCGGAACAAACCCGTCTACAACTCTTTGTAAATGTGGATATCCCTGTCCCCAAGACCAGTGTCTTTTCTTACTTAGGCATTATGCTGTACGACAAGCTAAATTGGGGCCCTTTGAAAAAAAGCAAACGGGGGAGATTTCTAAGTGCTAATGCAGCTATTTTTAACTTTGTGTACCAATTGCGCAAACAACCAATAGGCGCTCTCCTGAAGGTATATAGAACCAAGTGTTTATCGCATATGGTAGTGAGATTTGGAGTTATGCCTCTCATGATGAATTTAAAAAAAATCGAAAACAGGTTCTTGAGACGGCTGTTATGTGTACTCCAGGCCACTGCTACCTTTATTGTCCTAAAAGAATTGGGTGTGCCCTATTCGTCAGAATTGTTGTCTTTTTGGCGCCCTTTATTTTATTGGCTTACAGTATGGCTAAGCAAACGGACCGCAAGTAGGTGCACCATTTCGGAGCAAACCGGTCTAGAACTCTTTGTAAATATGGATTTGCATCAAAATTCATGGGTGGATGCACGGAATGCCTATGCACCACCAATGGAATGACTACTTGATGCAAAGTAACACAAGCCTGCGCAATGTGCCGTCTTGTGTTACTTTTTCTAACAAATCCACGAAAATTGACATTTATGTAGCTTCGGAAATACCAAGGCAAATTTTGGATCAGGCTGGGTCTAAAAAGTGATGAAACTCTGGCACTAAATCTTCGTAAATCAGGGCCTATGTAAATTTATGTTTGCATCAAAATCCATGGTGGATGCATGGGAATACCCTCTTGACGTACTTGACATAAAGTAACGCAAGGCAGCACAAGGCGCTGCTTTTTTTCTTCTTACAAAGACACGCAAATTGACATTTGTGTGTCTTCGTAAATATAAAAAAGGATTTTGTTCCTGGGATGCATTAAAAAAGTGACCCAACCTGGATGCAAAATCTTTGTATATCAGGGCCTAATTATATTTAAGTTCAAAAAAGTTAAAACCTGTTAGTGAAATCAAGATGACAAGAAAAAACCGACAGACATAGCAGATCCCCACCTCAGAGCCCCCAGACTCAACTAACAATAATGTATTTATTTGGGGGATGTCAGACCCCAAACACCCTCTCTGAAGCTATGCCAAGGTGGTAAATACTGCAGACATGAGAGCACCACAACCAAAAGCACACACTTGAAATCAGAAAAACAGTTTCTGATTCTGAGAAATGAAGAAACTGGAAACCGCGCACACGGTCCTCACACCCAAACACTGAAGAGCAGCATCACAACACAAGTGAGCCCAGCCGAGCGTGATCCGGGTCACTGCCTCATTTTCCACTCATTAGCACAGATCCCGCAGGCTCAGGAAGCGACTCGGAGAGCTCTGCTGAGCCGGTGCTCGCGACAGCTTTCTCAGCCCGCGCAGGCAGGACGCTGAGGCGCGGCTCTCAGCCAGGCTCTGCTCATATTGTCCTCAAGCAAAAGGTTGCACTTCGCTGGTACGAACTTGCACCCATTTAGAACCATGCCTTTTAGTTTTTAAAAATGGAGGCATGCTCAACACAGTCATCCATGTGTTACCTGCCTTTTACCTTGTTTCACCAATTGCCCTTTTATTCCTACAAGTGGTGCTGTTAAGGTGTCACGGGCTTTGATGCA
The DNA here is from genome assembly GCF_964261635.1 of Lissotriton helveticus. NCBI lineage: Eukaryota > Metazoa > Chordata > Amphibia > Caudata > Salamandridae > Lissotriton > Lissotriton helveticus. The sequence goes on along the minus strand of NC_136061.1, from coordinate 184,134,844 downwards.
AGTGAACCCCTCAACCCATGGTGGAGTTCTAAAGAACAGCCATATTTGAAATTATGTTGGTCACTCACACCCCTGGGCCACAGGACCACTGCACTAATGAGAGTTACGCCTACACCTCTTTCCACCATTCTTTTATGTCCTCTCATAGTGACTACCCCTTTGTCGCATTTGGGTGTGTTATATCTCTCACTCCTCTTTCCGCCGCCACACACTAAGGAGCAGCAACCCAACACAAATTAAGAGCACCACTCTTGTAATGCACTCAACACCAATACATATTCCAAATAGACCACACTAATATTTAACACTGTTTCAACCAAGAACTACTCCATGGTGCAGCATATTACCTGTCTGCTAATGTGTTTCAACATTATTCAGGGATATGAAGCACTAGATCAGACAAATTCCAATACAACACACCTCCTACAGTCACTCTTTCCCTCTTTTAACACGCTTATAGGATTTTGAACCTATTTTACATAAGTCTTTCTTCTAGCTCTTCTAATGTGGGAAGCACCAGCAACTTGTCCCCTATACTATGTCCCACATACCTCTCTTCAATGCCAATCTAATCCTTGCCCAATTTCTCCCCATTCCACCTGCTTCCACCACTGTCTTTACTTGAAATTTCCCTTTCGCTTTCTGGATTTTTCTTTGTACTAATAACTATTCTCACAAATTGATTTCTGTTAAATCACAATGTAAAACATTTGAAAGAAATTTGTTGCAAGTCGACCAACATGGCAAAACCCGGTTTGGTGACTCAATGGACTAATGCATGCTTTCCTGTGACCTATGTTTGATCTCATGTCACAGGTTGGAAGCTCAACCGGTCACAAAAGCCTTTCATCCTTCTGATACAATAAAATGTCTTCCATTCAATAGCTAGCAATAGACATCTGTTATTCAACGTCAAGATGCCACAGCCGACCGGGCACTTCAAAGATACACATGATTCAAATTATTTATTGGATACCTTCTCAGCACAGGTTGGGATTAAATTGGTCTTAATTTTAATAAATAAGAGACAAACACCAAGCAGAGAAACTGGCGAGTGAGTGAATGAGTCACCAATGCTCATGCAGTAAAAACACTTGGTCTTACTCGCATGCCTGAAAGTGAAAACAGCAAACTGAAAACAGATAAGTCAACACCCTGCGTTCAGGCACGATCAGAAACTCACATAGGTGAAGGAACAATTCCAGTCTCTACTTAATTTTTTATAATAAATATCATTACACCTTCATCTCTGTCCTCTTCATCACAACCATAACTGATTGAGGCATTTCCAACGCCAACAGACCTTTTAACACACTTAGGGGATCTTGAACTCATTTTACTTCCTCTATCTCCGTGCAAATTGAGTAGAAGAATGTCCTTCTCCAATCTCACCTCCTGTATCTTTTCTATCCTCTTCAGACCTACACAGAGGTATGCCATTATTTTGTTCTAATATATTGCTTATGTAATGCATTTGAGTACTTACAGTAGAAGATGTGATAGCTCTCTCTGCTGTTACAATTACATTCTGGCTGCCGACACACTCCCCGCTCCTGTGCTGGGCTGGGATAGGGAGCTTTGGCACTGCTGGTGACCTGAGCTGTTTGAGAACCACAACTCTTGTTTCAGCCCCACAGCAGTGCAAGTATGCATTACAGGTTCGGCGAGGCATGGAGGTTTCCGGTGTATGTTAGCCAATTCTTGCTGGTTATAACGATTCCTGAGCGACTCCTCCTATTAAAGAGACGCTGCTTAAGGACATCTTGATGTATGACCGTTTCAAGTCAGCTATTCTCGGCGTCCCAGATGCTGCTTGTAGCACGTTTTCTCAACTTTGCCCATTATGCAAGGTGGAAAGACTCCATCCAGACAACATGATATAGAACATGTGCAGGAGTAGGTGGATCTTCAGATATTGAGAGCAGCCTTGGTCAAAAATGTGGTTGAATCTGCTCTCTTGGAGCCTCAGTCCAACTAACCGAGGGAGGATGAAGATAATAAATCAAGAGACTGATCAACTGGGGAAGTATGTCCAAGGCAGACAACTTTGACCCTCTTAACCATATTAGGAAGGTGCTTGTCTGTGAGGAAAAACCTCAGCAGGAAGAAATATTTTGTGCTCAAAATCGTCCAGGTTGATGATGATGTGATAACATGACGTGATAAAACAGATTTTACTCAGCAAATGGAAGGATCCAGACATGGCATCAATTCCTCGGTTCCTTTAAAAAAGATATTCCCTGAAAGACTTTAATACAAATTTTCCACAAACCCCCTAAAGCAGTGCTTCCCAAATTGTTTAGAACCATGACCCACTATGGGAGAGGATGTAGCCTTGCGGTTAGAGCGGTCGACCTCGAAGCTGGGGAACCGGGTTCGAGTCTTGGCAAGACGCTCAACATCCTGTGATTCTGGGCAAATCACTTAATCTTCCTTTGCCTAACAAAAATAAATGTGTCCGTCTGTAACAAAACTGGTGCTCATGTAAGCGCTCTGATACCCGATGTCTCGGGTCTAGTTCGCGCTATATAAAACTCTTAAAAACAAAACAAATAACACTATCTAGAATGACAAACACTTGCAACCCACCTAACTTTGATGGACATGGGGCAGGGATGTTTTAATGCAACTGAAGCATCATGTGGCAGCACATTGTCATTATCAGACAGCACATTTTCAATTGAAATGCCCATTAAATGTACACAGACGTGCAGCTTTACTGATAAAACTATACTACAAACAAATGATGAGAGAAATCGGATTTCAATGAATATTTATCATTTCTGCATCACCAAGTAAAGTGTCCTAATTTGTTTGAATCCTATTAACATTTTTGCTTTCATCACACTTCAGAAATACAATCAAATGTGCTTCAGTTTTGCTTTCCTAACTGCTGAATGTGTACAGTTCACGTACAGGTATTTACATTTTGATGTGCGTTGCAGAAATGACACCCTACAGTCTTTCCTTTCACACTCTCTGCACCCCAGCAAGACTGTCACATAATTAATTGGACTTTTTTTCTACAATTGCAAACTGAGAGAAGTTTGTAAACTCCAATACCCATTTAAAAAAAGCATAAGCAGCAATTTGTCAATAGAAATAGCCTGCCATTTGACCTGTTTATTAAAGCGCAGCAAATGTTGAAAAATAAATACCGAATTTAAAAGGCATCTTTGTTTATTCTTGGCCTTTCATGACCCACCACAAATCGGTTCATAACCCACCAGTTGGAAACACTGCCCTGAAGTGAACACTATTTTGGCTTTGATGACTCAATTTCCTCTCTCAGGTCAGAAGACGCAACTGACGTGGTAGATTAAAAGGGTCTCAACAGATCGTTTGCAGCGTCTACTTTTTCCACCACTCGCTCTGCACGTGCCACACAAGTTCTCCTTACGGATTTCCAACAGCCCTATGATTGTCTTCATAAGAATAGATCTCCTACTGCCATTTTGGCTGAAATGAGGATCCTTTTCTGATGTTTGCCTGATGTTTCCTTTGATGGGCTTTGGGCAGCTTCATCTTCAGCCGAGGCAGCTGTTGCAGGGAGACGGTTACTGTGGATCAAGTCCTGAAGCTCGACTCATCTCAAAGACCTCGAATTCAGAAATGGCTGTTTATGGGTCCAAGGTAGTTTGGTGAGGATTAGCTAACATGGTTCAAAAAGCAGTTGACAAGAAAAAAAAAATCTCAAACCGTTTTCAGTCGTTCTCCAAAAAAGAATCCTTTCTCTCAAAGCAACACACCCAGAGGGCACAAGATAAACGTTGCCTTTGTGGCAGGGCCAGGAATTTGGGAGACTGCGTTCACTAGTAAAACCTGCCCAGTCACCTCTGCCTTGCCACTCTCCTTTCCCAAGAACAAAGACAGTCACAGAAGGTACTATGCTGGAGTCGGTGCTAAGTTTAGACTGTGCTCATCGATGGATGGAGTGCATTTCGGACTCTTGGATTCTTAACATCATCAAGCAGGGGTATTCCATTTCATTTTCTCATGAGCCTCAAAAGCACTAGTTTGTTCCTACATACCTATCAAAAGAGGAGTTTAGAAGACAATCTATGTTTCTGGGGTCTAGGAAGGAACAATTGCAGAAAGGAGAAGTATTTCCTGTCCCAGCACATCGTTGAGTCACAGGATTTTATTATATTCTCTTTTTAGTGCAGAAAGTAGATGACAGATACTGGCCAGAATTGGACGTAAAGGCATTACACAGGTTTGTCCTAGGTGGAAAAGGTCTGTAGGATTTCCATCCAGTCCATTATATACTACTATTGGAAGGAGATTTCCGAATGACTTTTGACCTACAGGATAACTATTCATATTCATCCAAACAGTTCGGTTTTCCTTTGTTTCGCTATGGAGCACCGACATCTGAATTTTCAGGCTCACGCCATCTCCCAGAGTTTTTACAAAGGTACTGGCGCCTGTTGCGCACCTTTATATCTTGATGACTGGCTGTTTTCTGCTTTGACTGGCTGTTTTCTGCTTCTTCTCATTTTAAGACCCGGAGGATGTCAATAAAGGGACCTAAGTGTTGCAGAATATAGACTACATGAGAAATCGTCACAGCTTCAACCCATACGGATCAAGACTTTTATTGGAGAATTCAATATGGAGTTGGTTCGAGTCTTTCTGCTTCACAGCAGGATTGTCACAATTCAGAACAACCTCGCTTTTCTGCTCAGTCATCATTCACTCTCGGGCAAGGGTTGGTTGAAAGTCCAGGGACTGAAGGCAGCAGCTACCGCAATAGTCCCCTGCCATCTCAAGCCCCTAGTAAGCCACTTGCTTCACCAAGTTCCCAGTGGGTCAATCAGCAGGTTCTGTTGACGCCTCAGATACATCAGGAATTACAATGGTGGTTAGTGAAAGACAACTTGTCGAGAGAGGTCCCACGTCATCAGCCTCTCCCAAGGCAGCTTACCATGGATGCAAGTCTATGGGGTTGGGAGCAAAGCTAGCGGACCTAGAAATAAAGGGCCAGTGGCTGGAGAACAGGGCTGGACTGGCCATAGCGGGCACCGGGCAATCCCCCAGTGCGCCGCACGGGTGGGCCTGGTTTTGGGCCCCTGGGGGCCATTTTTGTTATAGGGCCGTTTCGGCCCTGTACCAAAATCGTCCGAAAACCGTCCCCGGCAAAGAGCTTGGCAGCACCTCCAACCCACCCGAGCAAGGAGGGGGAGAGCCGGTCGGGAACTTTGCCAGGGCCGGTTGTGGTTCCCAGTCCGGCCTTGCTGGAGAAAGAGAAGTTACACTCCTCAAACTGGAGGGAGTTAGCCGCATTGTGGAATGTGCTGTAGGATTTCGGCCACCAGTTGAAAGATTCCGATCGTGCTGTCAGAACTGACAATCAGGTTACAAAAGCCCATTTGAACCAACAAGATGGGGCAAAGAACACCAGTCTCACCCTACTAGCCACCCAGATATCCTCTTTGGCAGAGTGTCGCCTTCTGGCATTAACAGCAGTCTACATACATGGATGATTGAATTTCAGGGCAAACAGTTTGATCAGGAAACTCCCATCCTTGGTGAGGTAGCAGCTGTCTGTCCATGAATGAGTTGAAATTAAATGAAATATTTATAATTAGCTACAAATACCCGAGGGTGTCTAGGTGCTGCTTCAGACTAGTGGATTTAAAAATGTTATGTTGAACTCACCATTTTAAAAAAACAGGTTTTCAGCCCTTTCCTAAATGGAAGCAGATTTGTTTCTTTTTTTTCATATTGTTGGCAAGGAATTCCAGAGTTTCGTAGTGGTATGGGTGAAGATATTGCCTCCCCGTTTGCTTTACGCACTCTTGGAATGGTCAGATTTTCACAGTCCAAAGACCTAAGTGCTCTGGCCGGAATGTATAGTTTAAAATGTTGTGACAATTGTAACGGACCAAGACCATGCAGAGATTTAAAGGCTATGCATAAGGCTTTAAATTGAATGCGCTTTGCGATTGGCAGCATGTGCAGTTGTATAAGAGCCTTAGAAGCCGAATCAAAGCGTGAGAGCCTTAACACGGCTCTAGCTGCTGCATTCTGTGCTATCTGGAGCTTACGAATGCTGTGCTTGCTTGCACTGGTGCATAGTGCATTACAGCAGTCAAGCCTGGATGCAATAGGTGCAGTGACCACTGATATCCTCAGCTCGAAGGGATGAAAGGAAGTACCTTCTTCAGAACTTTAACAATGAAAAACAGGTGAATGTTGTGTGATTAATCTGGGTTTCAAATGATAAATTAGTGTCAAAGAAAACACCAAGATTTTTCACTTTATGTGAGGGGGCCGGTAAAGGACCCATTTGAGTGGGCCACCAATTATCTGTTTAGACTGAAGATGAATTCCCAAAGAGAAGGACTTCAGTCTTAGACAAATTTGGTTTAAGACAGTTGTCTTGCATCCAGATTCCTATATGGCCCATACAGTCCTGAAATTGGGCTGCAGTTGTCGCAGGTGCCCTGTTGATTGACACAATATTCTGCGCGTCATTCGCATATGACACCATTGCGTAGCCATAACTTTCAATTAAATTGGCTAAGGGAGGGACATACAGAATAAATAGGGTAGCCCTGGGGGACTCCACAATGTTAATGTTAATGTTGCTTATAAAGCGCAAACAATCATCCTGAGTAGGATATCACGGCGCTATAATGTCTGTGGTGGGCGGTAGGCTAATACAGAGTGGTTTGTCTTAATCTGGTTTGGGGAAGAGAAAGGTTTTCAGTTGCTTCCTAAAAGATAGGTGACAATCCGTCAGCCTGAGGTTCATGGGCAACTCGTTCCATTTGGTTGCGGCTAGGTGGGAGAGAAAAGGGAGGGGGAAACAAAATCTCCAAGTACCACCACTTGGAACTAATCTGACAAAAAAGTGCCTAACATGGAGAGCGCTTTGTCTCTGATTCCAAGCGATGATAAACGGTCCACCAGCACATCGAGGTTGACTGTGTCAAAAGCCGCAGACAAATCTAATAGGATCAGGGCTGCGCTCGCCCCGCCGTCTAGAGTTTGTCTAAGCTCTTCCGTGGCTGTAATCAGGGCCAGTTCAGTGCTGTGATGGGCCTGATATCCATAATACGATGGATCAAGGATGCCATTTTCAGTGATAAAGGTGGATAATTCTTGATTGATGATCTTTTTGCAGAGAACAGCAATCGTGAGATTGGCCTGTAGTTTAGGGGGTCTTTAGTATCTAAATTGGTTTTCTTTAAAAGTGGTAATATAGAGGATTTTTTCCATTGGATATGGAAGTCTCCTGAAGTAAGCATAAGATTAAAAATAGGCAGAAGTGATGTTGCTACGATCTCTGGGGATAAGTGAATAATTCTCTGCAGACATGGGTCCAGGGGGGTCCTGACTGGACTATTGAGATTATTTTTATAATCTGATCTAGGATTGAAATAGGAAATGATGAAAGTGTCAGCATTGTAGGATTTCCAAATGTGGGTAGTAAAGGAGATCTGTGATTAGTCAGTAATAACCACTTTATTCGGTTAATAAAAAACATAAAAGTACATAACATACAACATATAACACAACAATAATACATTTTAAAATAGAATTCATCAATAGGCTTGGGCAACATAAAACATTTTTAGACCAAATTTCATAGATATACAAATAAAACAAGTTCTAAACAATTCATATTTAGCAACGTGCAACCAAAATACAGCAGTTTCAACAGAAACTCTGATGGGACGTCAACCGTTAAGAAAATATTTATTTGAACATTCAAGAACAACCGAATTACATGTCAAAGAATACAGTTTTTCCTATGCCTCACAGCAGCCACTAGGTAGCTCGCAATATTAAAGATCTCCCAGGGATCATTCAGTATTTGTACATATAACAGAGCAGGTCTAACCTGTGTAAACCCTTACCCTTTAAAATAGGGATTAAAAACCCTCTCCAGATTATTGAAAGTGCAAGGGCCTAAATCGTTCACCATACTCCAACCCTATGAATCTGGTAGTAAACAGTGAATAAGATTAAAACAAAATCTGGTTAAAAGAAAGCGATGGAAGGTTTGGTAACAAATGTCAAATAGAGTTCTATCTGTGGAGAGGTTTTTAGCAGAAGGTATGCTTTTATGGTAGGTTTCATTATCTCAGACGCCTCTCTCTCTAAAAACAACAAGTTTAAAAAATGTGTTTTAGCCCACACCAGGTCCTCTTTTCTTATTTTGTCTGGCGAGTCGAAGAGTTTAGGGCACCATAATTTGTTTAAAATTGACTTAACATTGTAGCCATGGAATACTGCTTGCTTTTTCCATAGAGACCCAATCCCTGGCAATCTCATGGTTCAACGCTAATTCTGGGTTGATCCAGGTCATTAGCCAACATGCCACCGGGGCCAGCCTTATCAAATCAGAGACATAGCTAATGCCTAATTCTTGGCATATGACATAGGTGGGGGTAGATTGAGGGACGGACAAGAGAGACCTTAAAAACTTGTTTTCAACGATCTAAAACCCCTCCCTCGGTTTATATCCCAAGATTGCAGACCCATACCTCGCAATAGCTGTGCATTTTGACCTGTAAATATTAAGCATGGCTATGATTGGTTTGGCCCCAAGTCGCTGAGCAAAACCATGGACGGCGACTGTAGATCTTGCCATGGCATATTTTGTTGCTTTGTGTTGGGGGACCCACGAACCCCTCTCATCGAACAGTATCCCCAAGTAAGTGAAAGAGGTCACCCTAGACAGCTCTACGCCTTCACAATAAAATGTTTTGAGCTTTTTTGGTCTCTGTCCCATGATCATTGTGTGCGATTTAAGCATGTTGACAATTAAATGCAAGGATTGCATGAAGGCACCAAATGAATCCAGAAGCCTCTGGAGCCCTACAGCTGCACGAACCAACAATACTGCATCGTCTGCGTATAGGAGGGCAGGAATTGCCCTATCTCCTACACGTGGAATATCTAGACTGGAAGAGCATAGGGAGTTGCCTAGGTTATTTATATATAAGGTAAAAAGCAGGGTAGCTAAAATGCAGCCCAGACGGACGCCTCTACCAATGCTAAAGTGCTTTGTGCATTTGCCATCTTTGCCAACTCTCACCCTCGCAAAAAGATCCCTATGTAGGTCTGCCAGGAAATAAACTAAACAGTGATCCACTCCCATTGCACACTCCCTGTACCCCAGCCTAATTGTCAGACAGTTCATTTTACAAAATCCTCTAGCTTTGCAGTCTAAGAAAGAAAAGCAAACTGTAGGCTACCAGGGTGAAAGTGAGGGAGGTTTGCCAAAGCCTCCAAACCACAAACATAATTAGGGAGTAAGGCGTAAAAGCGTAGTTAAATATCCATGCCTATTTCATCCATAGTGCATTAGCACTGAACTGTGTGTGTGGAAACCTGAAGTCAAAGTTTGGGCATTTGGAGATTTTTGCTGTTGTAAACAAATCTATAAGTGGGAAATCCCATCTGTGGGATTAGCTGAGGAGGACTAGTGGGTGAAGTTCCCACTCATGGACTTGTTGCTGCATCCTGCTAAGGAGGTCGGCAAAATCAATATCCATCTCGAGAAGGTACTTCTCTAACAAAGAAAGTTTGTGGCAGAGAGCCCACCGCCAAATGCTCTGTGATAACTGCGAGAGTTGTGAAGAGCGTGAGCCCCCCTTTTTCTGAAGATAGTACATTGTTGACATATTGTCTGTCTGAACAAGAACCACCTTGCCTATCAGGTGAGGCAGGAAAGCCTTCAACGACAAGTGAATTGCTAGTAGTTCTAGGTAGTTGATGTTGAGACCCTGGTGTTTCGGTTCCTACTGTCCCAGGATGGTCATATACTGTAAGTGTTTGTAAGGGAGGTATGCATTGTAACAGTGCTCTGTGAAACTGGGTTGAGGAAAAGCTGTCCCTGCAACAAGTTGCAGGTGTTCCATCACAGCAGAGAGCAACAGGTGCGACAGCCAATCAACACTAGATCATCCCAATGACACGCCGCCTGAAACCACTGTTGCGCTAAGCATTCTTGCAACCGACGCATGTGTAACCTTGGATAGGGTACTATGGCAAAGCAAAAAGCAATCTTGCCCAAACAGTGCATGACTGTTCTGACCGTGACCTGTTGATCTGGTAAGAAAAGAGGGAGCATTACCTCAAAAGACTGTATCCTGACAGGGTTCGGATAGGCCATGCCTATCTCTGAATTGGGAATACCCCCTGTAGGGTTGGATCTGGAGAGGTTGGAGATGGGATTTTGTGGCATTAATTGTAAAACTTAATTGACTGTGACCTGTGTGTGTGTCTGAGGTTTTGCTGGTGGGTGGCTCTCTTAATCAGCCAATTATCCAGATAAGGAAAAATGTGTATGTCCTGTCTGTGCAGGAGTGCGGCCACTACCATGAGATACTTGGTGAATACCTGGGTGCGGTGGCGACCTCTAAGGGAAGCCGCTTGAATTGGTAATGTTTTCCGTTGGCCACGAAGCTGAGATATCGATGAGGGGCTGGATATATTGGTATGTGAACATAGACATGCTTCAGGTCAAGAGGTGATGAAGTTGCCTTGCTGGAGAGCGACCATATAAGTAGTCTGAAAGGATGTATTTGTTTATGGGTAAGAGGTCCAGAATGGGTCTAAGACACCAGTCTTTTTTTGGGGTATTATGAAGTACAGCAAGTACAGTTCTTTGCCCTGCTGATGGCTGGGAACAGGCACTATAGCCTCTTAGAGGAGAAGTCATTAGACATCCTCCCTGAGAAGAGTTTTGTGCTGTGGGGAGAGTCTGTGTTTGCAACATGGAATGGTGGGAAGCGTGGAAGTGAGCTCCAGACAATTACCATGTTGGATAATATACTACACACATTGGTCTGAAGTGACTGTTTGCCATGTGGGAAAGAAGCCTTGAAGGCGCACCCCGATTAGAATTGTACGGTCTGGGGGGGGGGGGGGAGAAAAGGCACATCAGGGTTTAGTGGTGTTTGCAGCTCCTTTTGAGGAGCCAGCTTTACCTCTGCCTCCAGAGATTTTGCCCCTAAAGGACCCTCTAAAATATCCCCTGTAGAGGGTCGCTGTTCCTGGGTGTGTTGGTAGGTAGGATGTGGAGGCCTCTGGGGAAGCGGTCTTGGAGCCTTCACGATACAGTGTACGATGAAAGGAGCCAGGGCAAGCTGGGCTCTTAAGATCACCATCGATTTTGCTATCTCCATATCTTTCCTGATCTTTTCTAAAGTTTGGTACATTTCTGGACCAAAGAGATGCTGTCCATCAAAAGAATTATTTAATAGGGTATGTTGAACTTCCAGTTTAATGCCAGAGATATGTAGCTAGGCATGTCTGTGTAAAAGGACACAAGAGTTGACCATCCTAAGTATGGGGAGGTATTAAGTAGAGCACTGAGGAAAGAGTTTCAAAGAGGAAATCCTCTATTAGGGGCTCTGTATGGAGGTCCACCTTATGAAATAAGGCTGCCCTACCAATCAGCTCTTGGTAGGACATGGAATCATCCATGGGGGAGGGGGTGGGGCAGGGTAAAGGTCAGGAGATGTGTCTCCCAGTGGGTCTAACTCATAGGAGTCCAATAGATCACTCTGCGGGGGTGAAGACAAATGTGTTGCACCATGTCCACTTGTGTCATAGTGTGGAGATCCCTGAAGTGTGTTGTCAAGGGGGTCCCCTGGAAAAGAAGGTGGGGAAGGTGAGGGATGAGGGGCTGAGAAAGAATGTGGGGGGATGGTTGGGTAAGAGGTAAAGGACTAGAAGCTTTATATGACTTTTTGAGTTGCTTTGGGGGATTCTGAAAGTCCAACACTTCCTTAAAGGACAGCTGGCGTTTCGAGGGTGGAGCAACTGTAGACACCAGAGGTTGGGTAAGGATCCAGGCCATATGGGAGAGGAGAACCAGGTGCTTCTGCCTTGCATCTGTGGAGAATCCACTCAACAGCACCTCCGCTGACATCAGTCTTACTGGTCGATGCCAAGGTCTTGAAATTTGAGGGAGGTTTTCATTTTGGAGCTGAAATTCAAGATGGTGCCGAGGCAGATGTGGTTTGTAGCGAAGGTCGACTCGGAGCCGGTGTTGGAGTATCTGGCACCAAGGTGGCTGGTTTTGAAGGTTGCTTTAGTGCCAGGCAGAGAGTCCACAATGATTTGTTGGTGCCGAACATGAACTAAAGGCAGTGGCATCCGAAGGCCTGTCTCTGGCGCTCTAGAGTGGCTGTGTGCCCTTTGGCAGTGGGCTGCTCAAATTGAGAGCATTTGGCGAGGAGGAGTGTGTACTGTATTCACGTGCTGCTGGGTAAGCAGAAGATCCTCAATCTCCAGTTCAGAACCAGAGCTTTATTTGGGGGAGAAAGCCTCTGCATATGCAGCCAACGGTTGTGGATGGAGTTCCCCCTCTATGTCCTTTGGACCCAAAAGTGTGGGGTGTCATCACCACTCCTGCGCAACATCTCGAGCCGACGTGCCTGATGGCCTCGAAGAGTCTTTTTGGAGAGGAAGGAGAGGCAGCCGTCGCTAATGGCTTATGTTTGTGCTCGGGAACAGCAAACTGCACACTTGATGGGTTAGTCCGAGAATATTTCATGTGACAGTGAGTAGAATACTCTGTTCCATCACCGTCGACGCATGGTAAGGAGGAGCAACCAAGAGATGCAAGTAGGCCCCAAAGGCGAGGCCGTGATCGACCCGGGTCCGCACTCGAACAAAATAGCCAAATGTCTATCTGAGGAAGAGAGAAAGGAATACGCGATTGAAATACAATACTGATGGAGGGATGGAACCTGTGTATACTCAAAAAGAGCACTGCCCTGGTGTTGACCCGGAGAACAGGAGCAGTCCGAACCCAAAGGCGAAAAGAAAACAAATCTAACAATGGAGCCGATGAACATGCGCGTCACCAGCAAGAAGAGTCAAAAGACCTTGTGGCTCGAAAGACTTCTCCAAAGAGAAACAACTTACACACATCCGGGCCCACCAGTCGATGGCAGGAGTATGCACATCATGTGTATCTACAGCCACACATGCCTTGAACACATGGGTCACCTCCACATCTTCGGACATTCTAGGCGTCCTTCATACAGGCAACAGCATCCATTGTGTGGAACACCCACATAAGCGGGGGTAATGCCTCACTGTCATCCATAAATCCTCATAGTCCTGCAACCTAGGCAAGTACCTTGAAGCTGCTGACATGCCATTTCCCAATCTTTGCAACTCAAACTGCCACCTTCCATCTCATCCACAGGCCTCCCGGACAGAACAATGACTTTATAAATGAATTCACAGATTTCCTTATCACCATATCCAGCTGACATGACCACACCACCCTCTTGGGTGACTTCAACCTCCCGGACAATACAAGCTAAAAAAAGAAATACAAAAAATAAATTAAGAAAAACACAAGAGACACCCTTTATTGATACACTCAACATGATATATGGTATGATGGGGGTATTTATAAAGCGCACTGCCACTCAAGACTGAGCATCCTGGCACTAAATTAGAAACACAAGTAGTTAACCAGCAACTACAAATAAGGATGTAATATTAAGGGCCCATGAGAAAGGAAGTGCACATTGAAATCAGTTGGCCAGACATTTGCAAGAATCATCAGATAACGAGAAAAGACAAGTTTTAATGTTTTCTAAATTCCATTTCCCAGTCTGTAAATCTAAATGAAACATGGAGCTGATTTCAGATTTTGGAGCACAGTACAGAGAAAGATTTGCCTCCCTTTGTTTTGCATCTAATAACAGGAATCGCTAACAAATTGAGGTAAAAAGAACTTAAGGTATTAGAAGAGTTCTATTGTTTAGGACACAAACGGTGGAAGGCACAGAAGACCAAGGTCAGTGTCTTGAAAAGATTCTGTTTATGGATCGGAAGCCAATGCAATGCGCTTCCTGAGTCCTGAGAAACGGAAGCATTACGTGAAAGTTTCAGAAATAGACTGACTGAAGCATTTTGGACCACGTGAAGAATGTGTAATAAGAATTTAGTAATACCTAAATACAAGTTGTAGCAGGACTACTGTTTTCCTTGCTGTCAGAGGAATGTATTAAAAAAAAGTATTTTGTGATTTGATGTATGAAAAGCAAGTGCCAGAGATAGATATGTCTTGAGAATGAAAAAAGAGTGAGCAATCGAATTTGATACCTAGATTAAGAGCCACTTTAACTGGAGGGGGGAGGGGGAAATTGTCAGGCCACCCCAACTGAAGAGAAAATAAATGATACTAACCAAATAAAAGTATCTCCATCTTGTCAGTATTGCAGTTAAGGGAATCAAGTTCCATCCAGCTGACGATATTCATAAAACAGTTTTTAAAATTGAGCTTCGAACCAAAAGGGTTCTTGTCTAATGACAAGATCAAGGGAGTATCGTCGGCATATGAGAAAGATGCAATACCAAAAGAGTCGATGAGAGTTATTAAATGAGATAAATAGACATTGAAAAGGGCGGAGCCCTTTGTAACCCCATAACTCAGGGTTTTTTTTTTGAGGAAAACTGACAAATAGATATACCATGCCATTTGTTTTTAAGAAACGGCTGAAACCAAGACAGGGCCTGTCTGCAAATGCCACTAAGTCGTGAAGAAGCACTGAATGAGATATTGTGTTGAAAGTTGCAGACTGATCTAAAACGATCAACACTGCGTTCTGACCATTATCCAAAGTGAGTTTAATCATTTCAGAGACTGCTAGCAATGCTGTCTCAGTCAAATGCCAAGGCCTTAACCCTGATTGAGCTGGGTGAAAACTGCCGAAATGTTCAGGAAAATCCAGTAGCGGGTCATTGACCAAATTTCTCCAGCATCTTAGCTGGGGCGGGAAGAAGGAAGATGGGTCTAAAATTGGCCAGGAGTTTTGGAAAGGCAGTACGTTTTTTTTTATAATAAGGGTTTGACCACAGCCAGAGTCCATGACTCTGCCACCAGGGCAGCGGAGAGGGAAACATTCTGAATATTATTAATAACTGGATTGATAACTTCAGTAGCTTTAAGGACCCAGGAAGGACAGGGGTCTCAAGGGGAGCCTGATTTGCCTAGCAGAAGGACTTGCTTGCTCTAACTGAGGTGAGAGAGATGTTCTGAAAAACAGCAAAAACAGACTAAGGTGGCAGAGAGTTTTTTTCCTGTACCAGAAGGGATAGAAGTCCTATCAAGGCCATTATTAAAACTCACCTGGTTGTTAGGAATTTTTTATTGAAAGTAATTAGAAGGATCGTCACATAGAGTTTGAGTAGGCAGGAGATCGCCTTCAGAAGCTTGCAGATGAAGAAAGTAATCTCAAACATTTTCTTTGGATCAATGTTTGCAAATTCAAACTGAGAGGTGAAAAACTATTTCTTTGCCTTTTTGATAAGAATATAGTACTTTTCCAGAGCAGCTCTACAAATACGTTTGTTATCTAAGCTGTATTGAGATCTCCATTTTCTTCTAAACTGTGTACAAATAAGCTTCACTTTAGCCAGGGATGAATTACCTGAGCGGATCTGGCACCGTCTAATTGGTAGGGGTGGGGGCAAATCTGTCTATGGCATAGTGGATCCAACAGTTACATAACTCAAGGTACTTAGACAACTCTCCTGTAGGAAAAAGAGGAGATTGTGCCTGGTGACTAGACAGACTTTTGCAGGAAATGTTGCTTCATTTCCGAATAATAACATTACTCGAGCCTATGGGGCTATTACCTTATGGATAGTAACCTACTCCTATATTAAAGGGAATATATGCACGGTCCGACCATACTCAATCTTCAGGAGTAACAGGAGAAAGCATAGTATGATTAGTAAAGATTAAATCCAGTGCGTGGCCAGCTATTTGAGACGGACCAGTCACACACTGAGAGAACTTTAGTACAGTCAAGTTATCAATAAGGATCCTACTTTCTAAGTTGAGGGGGGTCATCTACATGAAAGTTGAAGTCACCTAGCATTGAAAAATTGAAAAAATGAAGCACATAAATAGTCAACATGTCTTCTAAAGAGTTCAGGAAACTAGAACAGGAACCAGGTGGATGGTAAATTAGGACTCCTGAAAATGAGCTTGAATGGTTTGAAAAAGAAGTTGAGGTTTTCAGCAACTTTATGATTGTCAAACAATCGTTTTGTACTGAAACTGCTCAAGAAAAATAATAGCTAATCCCCCCTAGCGAGCCTTATCTATCATAGCAAATGATGAAATAGCCCTATATGAGGGCAGCTGAGAAGTCTGGGTTAGACCAACTCTTAAGCCACGACTCAGTGATAAGTAGGAAGTCATAAAGGCAATCGGAGAGAAGGTAAAAAATGTGATGACTATGTTTAGGGGTGAGTGCACATTAATGAGTCCAGCGTGAAAGTACTTACAGGTGAAGAGATAATTCTCACTCATGGCATCTTCTCAGATTCTCTCAAGACTGGCCAGATACTTTCACTCCTAAAGAAACCTACATTATACCCTGATGATCTTGCCAATTACCAGACCATCACTCATCTACCATTCATTGGCAAAATCATTATAAACGCAGTCTATGTTCAATTCCAAGGTCACATCAGTGTTAACCAGCTCCTGCACAGTTAAAAGTCTGGCTTGAGAGCATACAGCAGCTCAGAGACAGCCATATTACACATCATAGACAATGTCCTCTTAACCACAGATGAAGATGATCCCTGCCTCCTGATATTGCTGGACCCTTCAGCTGCATTTGAAAAAGTCAACCATCTCACCCTCGTACATAACCTCTAGTCGCAAATGGGATTCTCCCACAATGTCTTTCACTGATTTGCCTCCAACCTTACCAACTAACACCAGTTTGTTCAGATGGGCACCTCTAGGCCACACAACATTTCTATCACAAGTGCCAGGCACGGGCCGAGGGCCAGTCCCCCTGCCCAGGTAATTATTGAGAACCGCGTAAGCTGGACTAGAGACCAGCTTATACAAATAGGATCGTGCTCCTGTGATATAGCAGTCCGCTGCCTCCCTGAACACTTAGATGGCCATTCCTTCCAATGCTCTCAGTGTAACTTTACTCTCCCTCCTTGGTGCGAACGCACCCATCCACTACCCTCAGCCCCAACTGCTCGCACCTTAAAAGCAGCGCTGATTAACTGTAGATCTCTCCCTCGTCACGCTAATGAAATTTGGTCGATTCTGAACACTTACAACTGGGATATTCTATTCCTTACTGAGACTTGGACTAAGGATACTTCAAATCCGGATATTTATCTAGCCACCCCCCCGGACTATCGCTTCTTGGGCATTCACCGAGAAGGCAAAACTGGGGGTGGACTGGCTATCATGTTTAAATCTTACCTCAATATCACTATTAAAAAATTAACGAACATTGGGTTGATTGAAGCCTTGTATTTTTCGATTGCCGACTCTGCTTCAGCCTACCTAACCGGCATTTTAGTCTATAACCCTCCCAAAGCCTCCCCCTCCTCTCTGACGCAGCTGGTTCACATTATAACTGACCTGTCTCTCAAGCACCCGCACCTTATTGCTTTAGGTGATTTCAATTTACATGCTGATGACCCTACCTGTGCCTTAGCCACTCGATTCCTTGACTCCCTTCAGAACCTGAACCTGACACAATTAATTCAAGGTTCGACGCACGAGGCGGGCCACACATTAGATCTAATTTTCTCTAACCTCCCAGGTATCATCACCCACCCCTCCATTCCCCTCACCTGGACTGACCATTACCTCCTCTCAGTCGACATCTCGCTCCCTCAGACACCCATGCCGGTGGGACTGGGAACAGACTACAGGAGGAAATGGCACAAAATTACTTGCAAAGCCCTAGAGTCGGTATTTAGTTGCCCTCTAGAGCTTCACATAGACAACATTGATGCTGGTGTTTCTAAGTTCAATGCTGCACTATTATCTGCGATAGACGGCATTGCGCCATCTCTACCGGTGTCTTCTGCAAGATCTCGTCCCTCCGCTCCTTGGTTTTCAGCTGCCTTACGTGAAGAAAAAAGCCGCTGCAAAAAATTAGAACGCAGCTGGAGAGTAACTTATGATATAGAGGCGAAATTCATATACAAAACGGCCTTAAAGCAATTTACTAAGCTAAAAAAATCTGCCATGAAAGAGTTCTTTTCCTCGCAAATTAAAGACGCAGACAACTCGGCAAAAACGTTGTTTAAAATTGTCAAAGACTTTGTCAAACCTCCTGCAATGACACCCAACAATGTTGCCAACCAGTCTCTTTGCAACGGCCTATCAGATTTCTTTCAGGAAAAAATTGAGAAAATCGCAGCAACCTTCCCTCCAGCTGTGGTGTCTGATCACTCCCTTTCCCTGACTTCAATCAGCCACGATACTGCTCCTGCCCTAGTAGCATTCAAGGACCTCACCCCCGATCTTGCACTTAAACTTCTTACACAGTGCAAATCGGGCTCTCCTTTGGATCCGGTTCCTCCTAAGATCATGAGTGACTTGGCTACTCTATTATTAGAGCCGCTTACTTCATTATGGAATGCCTCCTTACAATTAGGCCAATTCCCCTCGGCTTGGAAAGAAGCCTTGCTGGTGCCTATCCTGAAGAAAACAGATGCGGACCCCACACAATTCTGTAATTATCGGCCTATTTCCCTCCTTCCGAAACCAGCGAAGGTCCTGGAGAAGGCCGTCCAACTTCAACTTGCAGAATATCTCCAGACTAATTCCCTACTCCATGACTCCCAGTCCGGTTTCCGTGCGGGCTTCAGCACGGAAACGGCATTACTAGAGGTATCTGAGACTGTTCGAGAGTGTGTGGATAAGGGCGAGGAGGCCATGTTAATTTAGATAACTTTACGGTCGAGGTACCCCTACCCCTACCTTGGACCGACCACTTCCTAATACCTTTTGTCTGGTCTCCTAATATTCCACCTATCCTTCAGAGCCATAATAAACGATGGGGGAGGAAGTGGGCTTCACTTCCCGCCCCTGAGTGGATTCAGGTTCTTAAGGAACACCCTCCGGAGATGATGGCCAATCCCAACATGGCCTCTGCTAATTTTGATACCTGGATCACTAGCTCTCTAGACCAAGTTCTCCCCAAAAAATCCCTCGACCTGATAAAAAGATCCAAGGTTGCGCCCTGGTACTCTCCCGCCCTTAGGCTCATGAAACAAGCCTGTCGCAAATTGGAGAGAGCCTGGAGAAGTAATCGCTCTCCTGGAAAAAAAGCAGACTATAGAGCTGCAATAAGGCTCTATAAACGGGAAATGAAATCTGCCCAAGCCCTTTTCTATGACTCTAAAATCAGCTCAGCTTCAAACTCCCCCAGAGAAATTTTTAAAATAGCAAAGTCTCTAATTTGTCCCGCCCCTGAGCGTTTGTCATTGGCAGGTGCCCAATCTCGCTGTGATAGTCTGGCTAATTTCTTCTCTCAGAAGATCCAGACTATCTATTCTTCATTTACCAACTGCATCGATGTTGGGGCACCCATTGTCCCTACCGGCCTCTGCACGCTGGACAAATTTCCTTTGTTAGACTGCACAACTCTTGACAAAATCATATCCAAAGTCACTTCAGGTTCCCCTAGCGACCCAGCACCACCCTGGATTCTTACTAAAGCCTTGGATACCATCTGTCCGGTTATTTTGGAGGCTCTCAATGCCTCTATTACCACCAACTCTGTTCCTATCCCCTGGAAGTGCGCGATGGTCAGGGCTCTATTAAAAAAGCCCTCGCTGGACCAGAACAACCTCGCCAATTTCCGCCCAATCTCCTTACTCCCCTGGTTGAGCAAACTGCTTGAGAGGCACGTCAACACCATTCTAGTAGACCACCTGGAATCAGCAAATCTGCTGGATGCCTCTCAGACAGGGTTCCGCCCTCAGCACGGGACCGAAACTGCCCTTATTGCAGTGACGGAGGAGACCCGTGCTGTGCTGGATCGGGGAGGAAAGGCAGCCATTATTTTACTCGATCTCAGTGCCGCGTTCGACACAGTCAACCACACCACCTTATTACATCGTTTAGGCAGTCTGGGTGTGTCGGGCGCGGCACTGGAATGGTTGTCCTCCTTCCTGACCGAGCGCTTCTTCCAGGTGTTTGAGGACGAGGTTGTCTCCCCCAAACATCCTCTTAGATGCGGGGTGCCTCAGGGCTCCTCCCTGAGCCCCACGCTTTTTAACGTTTACATGCAGCCCCTAGCAGGGATAGTCCAACCCTTTGGTGTGCGTATTGTCACCTACGCGGACGACACCCAACTGGTGGTCACTCTTGACCACAGGGAAGGGGCGTCCAACACCTTAGGTCCCTGTCTGGAGGCTGTGGCTAAGTGGATGCAACTCTCCTGCCTCAGACTCAACGGAGAGAAGACGGAGATTATGTTGTTGGGTAACCCTCCGCTGACTCCTTTGGCTTCCATCTGGCCCACTTGTCTCGGTGTCCCCCCCATTCCTAAACCCCAGATAAAGAGCCTGGGCATCTGGCTCGACAAAGCGCTTGATTTTTCGGTTCAGGCAACCAAAACAGCTGCCACTTGCGTAGGGCTTATGAGGATGCTCCGTAAGGTGCTCCCCCTACTTCCTTTCCAGGCGAGGAGAGTCATGGTTCAGGCCCTGATTCTCTCCCGCCTGGATTATGGAAATGCGTTGTATTTGGGCACCCCGGTAGCAGTGATCCGGAGGCTTCAGGTCACACAAAACTGCGCTGCTCGCCTGCTGTACAACATCCCACGGTGGCAGTCGGCAAAGCATGCCTTAAAAGATCTACACTGGCTTCCAGTGGCGGCCAGAGCTCAGTTCAAGGCGATGTGCATTGTGCACAAATCCTTTCATCAAACTGGCCCTGCCATCCTGCTTCCCTTAGCAGTGCCCTATGTCCCCCCCAGAGCCCTCCGTTCTGGATCATTGCATCTAGCGACCACATTTAAAATTAATAAAGTGAGGTGGGGTGGCCGCTCTTTTTCCTACACGGCTGCCAGACTCTGGAACTCCCTCCCCCTTGCCCTGCGAGAGAACCCAAACAGGATGGCTTTCAGGAAAGCGCTGAAAACACACCTATACACTAAAATCTGCTAAACTTTCCTGCTGGCCCACCTAGCTATCAATAGAAGCGCTGCGAGGCCTCCGGGTGGCTGGCGCTATACAAATATAATTTTTCATTTCATTTCATTTCATGTTGGTACTCCTCGACTTGTCCGCCGCTTTCGATACGGTGTCTCATCAAATACTTCTAGATCGACTGGAGCAGATTGGACTGAGCGGCTCGGCACTACGGTGGATCACTTCTTTCCTCCAGGGTCGATCTCAGAGGGTTCTTCTCAGACCTTTTAAATCGGAGTGCAAACCTCTTACTTGTGGAGTCCCGCAGGGCTCGGCCTTGAGTCCTTTATTCTTTAATGTCTACCTTGCACCGTTGGCCAGGGTAGTGGAGGCATGCGGAGTCAGAGTGATTTCCTATGCTGATGATACTCAGCTGATATTCTCCTTTAGAGATCACTCTGACTCCAGCCTCTCTAGTTTCCGCCACTGTTTGGGCAAAATCTGCTCTTGGATGGCCCTGAACCATCTCCGTCTTAACACTGACAAGACGGAAGTCCTGTTTTTTAATCAAAAAATGACAATACCCCCCTCACTTTGGTGGCCTACGGTTCTCAACCCCCCCCCAATTCCGGTGCATTCTGCTCGTAATCTGGGATTCCAGTTTGATGACACGCTCTCCTGCAGCCCACAAATTAATAAAGTTACTGCCGCCTGCTTTGGAAAATTAAAAATGATGAGAAAAATCTTTCCATTTCTGCCAATGGATGCGCGCAGAACAGTTACCCAGGCCTTAATAACCTCTCATTTGGATTACGCCAACAGTCTGTATGCGGGGGCCCCATTGTACCAAATTGAACGCCTTCAAGTAGTCCAAAATGCGGCAGCAAGACTGATTGGCAATATCCCTTTCCGACACCCGATCTCAATGTTTCGCAAACAGCTCCATTGGCTTCCTATAGCCTGCCGCATTAAGTTTAAAATTCTCACTCTTGCGTTCCGTGCTCTGAACGGATCCGGACCTGAATACTTGAGAAAGAGATTGACATTATCGCACTCAGTAAGAGACCTACGTTCGAACAGTCTTCGTCTTATGGTGGTGCCACGCTTCCGCCGCGCCCGAATGGGTGGCAGAGCCTTTGCTGTCCTTGCTGCAAAACATTGGAACAGCCTTCCCTTAGACCTCAGATTTGCCCCTTCTGAAGCACTGTTCCGTAGACGCTTGAAAACTTGGCTATTCTCTTCTATTTAGACAGGCCCTTCTTTCTTTTCTGCTGACGGTTTTAGCGCCGGGACACCCCCGACGGGGGTAGCTGTGCGCTCTACAAGAATCATAAATAAATAAATAAATAAATAAATAAATAATAAATAAGTGTAGTACCCTAGGATTCCATACTGTCTCCTTCAACCTTTACCTGGAGCGACTTGATGCTCTACTCACAAATAATAACATCAACATTCACCAATATGTTGATGATACATAACTGGACCTGAAAGTCTCTTCTTCTTCAGAAATTCAAAGTCTCAAACACTGCTTGCACATAATCCAGACCTGTCTGCCCAGTGCCTACCTGAAGCTAAACCTCATCAAGGCAAAAATCCTATTTTTTGGCAAGAAAAAAAAAAGGATACAGTACAAACCTGGTGCAATTATACCAACCATGATGGCTCTGAACTCCCAAACTCCCACTGAATGCCAAATCATTTTGATTCACACTGAACACCAATGTTTCCCTTAAGGAATAAATAGCCAAAAAAACAAAGATAGCTGGGTATCAGCTCTCTCTCCTAAAGAAAGTCAAACCACCTCATCCAGAAAGAGTTTTCAGAACTACCGTTCAAGTGCTTGTACTCTCATATGTGAATTGTGGTGATTCCATATTGCATGAACTCCCAGACCCCACACTGGCACACCTTAGGAGTATGCTAAGCGGCCCATGTCTCAGCCAGGGCCTGAGGAAACATTATCACATCAACCCTACCCTGATGGAACTCCATTGCCTCCCATTGGTAGCCTTGAAAGCCACCTGCATCACTTACAAAGACATCACAGCTAGCATCACAACTTATCTTGCAGACAAGCTCACCATCCCTGGTGGTTGTTGACACACCTGCAGCCAGAACATCATCAGACTGCAGACTAAGATATGTAAAAAAGAAGAAACATGACAAAAGGTTTTTTCACCTATGCACCCAGAATCTGGAACAACATCTCCGCATCCATCAGGACCGGCTCAATGCTTCTCCAATCTAGGAAAGAGTTGAAGACTCATCAATGCAGTAAACATCTACAACACAGCTTCCTCCCCTTTTACTCGCCAACTTTAAGCTGGTCTTTGACTATGTATAGATATGCTCTATACAAATATTTGTGAAATGTAGGTGCTAAATTGCATTTCCATTTTTTGTGATTAGATTTCGGGGATTCGATAAAACATAAAATACAGTCTTCTACATTGATAACAAGTAAACTACTACATGGGTCTAATTTAACACGTTCGTGTAGGCTTTCACCTACTTTTGAGTCCTGAAGGCCCAAAATGCGCTCAAACTCTGGAAGTTAGAGGACATGTGTTTTCCGTTGGCTGATGTATAACAACATCGGAGGCAGCATTTAATTTTAGTTGAACCATTAAGCAACCTCAGTCAGCTTGGTGTAATAATTTTACTGCTTCTAGTAAGCATATTTGTAGATAATGGGTTCCGCCCATTTACTCTTCCAGGATTGTTCGCTGTTGAGTACCCGAGTCCCGCTCATTGTAAATTCATAACAACTGGACTGAGCATCTTAACTGCCAGTGTCCACCAGCTAAGATGAGGGCTGCATTTGTGCAGCTAGGGTAAGAGACAATGGGCTTGTTACACGTGAACATGATGTGTCTGTAAGATCTACAGTTGTGCGCGGCCTGGTATTTGTGCACAAGGAGCCTGTCTCAGAAGAGAGTGCAAGGATTGGTGCTGACCTGGGGTAGGTCTAATGAAATAAGTGGGCAGTCATAGAGTAGGTGTTGGAAAGTGGGTTAGTGGTAGGGGCAAATGTAGGTCTGCCACTGGCAATAAGGCCACAAACAAATGGTAGGACTCAGCATAGGTCTTAGAAAATGATTCCTATGCCTAACCCTTGGTAGCTTGGCTGCGAGCAGGCAGGCTTAACTTCAAGGAGAGGTATGTAAAGCATTTAAAAAGACCAATTTAGTATATAATTAAGACACAACACATAATAAAAATCCAATATCAATTTATAAAATAGGAAATAATTGTATCTTTAAAATGACACCAAAACGACAAAAATCCAATTTAGGGAACCGGAAAGATGAATTTTCAAAGATTTAGCAACATATAGCACTTAGAAGATTATACCACCATATTGGGATACCTGTTCGCGATAGACCGGGTCAAAGTCAAAGTTTCAGGCTGACCGCGATGGAGCCCTGAGCGGCTACAGCTCGCGGCAGGTCCAGGCTTCAGTTTCTACCTTCACACTTAGAAACTTTTCTGGAGCTTTTTTTCTCAGGGTCTCTCGATGCTCTTCATGTAGTCGGATCCGGTGAGGGTTCGCCGGCTTCAGATTTCATTTAGTCCCAGTCAAACTCTGGAAGTTGGACCGATGGAGCTTTTAGCTGGACGAACCTGGTTGGCTTAGCTGGCTCGCGGTTGAAGGCAGGCAGCCTGGCCCGCCAGGTTGAGTCGGTCCCTTTATGGTGCTTTTTTTCAAAGTTGCTCCAAAGTTCTCCAAACTTCTTGAACTTCTTCCTGAAGTTCCTCAAGAGGTCCAAAAGTGTCTCAAAGTCACTTCAAAGGTCTGGAAGCTCCAAGATGGTCTTTGAAAGTTGAGGACTTCAGCTCCCACAATCCACTTGGACAAAATCCTTACAAATCCACCGGTGTTCTACAGGTTGAGGATCCTTGGAGGTGATGTTCCAGGTGAGCTCTTTTAACCTGTAGCTTTCAGGGAGTCCACTCTTTAGTTCTTTTTCAGCAAGATAATCCAAGGGCTGTAGTTTCAGATGGTGCAGTCTTCAGAGGTCTTGCCTTCGAAATCTTTGCACAGCAAAACTTCTCAACAGGGCACTTCTTGCTTCAGTAAGTTTCAAGCAGCAGATCTGAGAGGCTCTGCCCCTCAGATACTTATTCCCAATTCTCTGGGTCAAGCAAGAGGTCGCTCACTGCTGACCAATGGAAGCAGGCCACCTCCCCAAAAATATGACCACATCCTGCAGAGTCTCACATTATTTTGTCCCAGAGTGCACCAGATCTTCTAAAGTCATAATGGCTGATTTTCCAGCAGAGAGTCAAGAGCTGGCTAAACACACCCCCTAGGATGGCTTATTTCTATAGACTCTCCCCCTACCATCTGCACATGCCTTCCCTAATCCTAGGTCTGGTTGAGGTCAAAAGTGTAGAGTGGAAACTGACAATGTGGCCATCCTGCTTCCTTTGAAGACCATGTTTTATGACTCCTTCCCCTGCTCTGCCATTCCTGTGTAGCAGGACACTGCCCTCCTAGCAGAGCTGATTAACCCCAGGGGCTCTTTATCACCTCTTCAAGCCTGCTTGGCTAATCCACTTAACCCTGACCAATCAGGACAGACCACTGGAAGGCTGAATTTGGACTTACAAACAAGAAAGTCTTAAAACTTCTTGTATGTACACTTTAGGAGAAATTCAACAATATGATATTGTTGGATTTATTAATACCATTCTAGGAAGTCTTTGAATGGCATTTCAAGCCTGTTCCTATCAAGAGTCATTAGTTACTAACCTCTTGTCATGTTAACCTATGTGGCTTGGGATTTGCATAGGGGGAAATTACTTGGGCCCTTTTTCCAGGACTAGGGCTTATAAAAACATATTGTATAAGTACTTCACTGATTTCTACAGGACTCCTACCCCATGTGCAACTAGGGGAGACTTTAGGGGTTCTGAATCTGTAGAAATATTGCAGATCCTCCCTCCACAGTGCTCCTAGCATTAAAGTCGAAATTGAGCAGCACTTTACCACAATGTGGGGAGTGAAGTGTGAAATGTCATTTAATCCAGAGCATATAAAACTAATTTTATAAGGGTGTACCTTATAAATATCTGACACCCCACCCCTGGGACACCTAGGGGAGACCTTGGGGGTTCCTAATATGCTAAAACATTGTAGTTATCCATTTTTAAGTGCCCCAAAGTCAAGTTTGGGCACAATTTACTTTTTAAAAGCAGTCCTGGCACTCAGGGCTGCTTTCAAACTGAGCTCAGCCTTCAGCAGTGCACACATGCAAGTGCAAAAATAGCTCCTGGCCTCTAAACTGTCATGCCCTAGGGTACTAGGGACTTCTAGGTCATTTCAATCCCCCTGCCCTAATATATACTATGGGCTTACAGGGTCGGTGATGCCAATCACAGGGGTACCCCACCATACCATTGTGTACCCTAGTGTATGTAAGTGTTTTAACTGTATTCTAAGATGTCTCTTTCAGCATAGCACTGACCCTGGGCCTGGTTAGGCAGAGGCGGCAAGGGTCAGTCAGAGTCAGTTACCACCAGTACCATTCAGCAAAAAGTTGGGGGGTGCCCAGGGCGCAGGGTGACTTTGCAACAATAGGGCATTAGTGCTTACAGCAAATTCTGTTGTGTTTTCACTGTAGGAAATATATATACATATAGGGGGTGCCATACCATACCTCAGCTGTGAGTGGCTCCCTTGGCGCAGTGGACTCTCTCAGCGGGTTCACTGAGACTCCAGAGTATAAAAATTGGCTCTTTCCCGAACAAGGGGAAAGAGCCAATTGCTTAGTCAATAGGACACAAAGGACAGGGGGCTAGGCAGACTAGCAAGCAAGATGAGAGCTTCAGGGGAGAGGGGATAGAAGCTAGGAACTAGGGAGGTAGACAAAGAGAGAAAGAGTACTAAATGGGAACAGATTAAATTAATGAGTTATTATATAGCGCTGGCTAGACCCGGAAGGAATCAGAGCGCCTTAAATTAATAACAATATTGTTGCAATTTACATCAGTTAAAAGTTACATAAGTATCAAGAAAAGCATTTAAAGAACATATTGGACTAGGTGAATGGAGTAAGGAAGGGTAAGGGGATAGGCTAAAGGGGTAGGAGGAAGATAGGACTCCCCCTTTGACAAAACATGGGGCACCACTATAGAATTTTTATCAACTGAATTCACTGAGCTCACATGCCTGAGATACTCACTGGTCAGACAATCAGACAGACACACCTCACCAAGATACATTTAAATGCAGGATTACATGTTTCACTCCTCAAATTATTTGCTACCAATAGCTTTTGAGATTCTTCTCTTATCATCCCTCCTCTCCACTTATGAATACTCTTTACCCTGCCGTCTTCTGACTATCCCTATAATGATTCTCCCCACCGGCCCCTGGATGTAGGTGGCGACTAATGTTGTATTAGCAAATCTCAATAGAAAGATTTCAACCATATAAGTATTAATGCAAGATAACATTTTTGTTTAGATAAACAACTTCTGAGGTTGAATCAATATACTTGAAGTTGTTAAGCCTCGTTATCGATGTATATATACTTTACCAAAGATTTATCAGCAGGTCTATTCCCTCCTGGATGACCAATCATCTCAAAGATTGGGGGCCCTACAGATCATCTACCAAAATATGTGGATTTTTTTAAGATAGTATGTTGCCAATCTACACATCAAGGATACCAAACATATTCCTAGTATCATTTGAGATGTTGAGTGGGAACAGGGTATGGTATTGGTTACCTTAGATGTTATTTCACTATATACAAATATTGAACACAAATGTTGTATTGATGCAATGGACTTTTATTCGAGAAAAAGATTAGCACATTTCTATGAACATACATTGATGCTTTTGGAGAGGATTAATTTAATCCCAAAATATGTTTCTTATTAAAAAAAAGACTTGTATGCGCAATGCTGTGGGACAGCTATGGGTTTCTGCTTTGCACAATTGTATGCGCTTGTACATGAGATGGCATGAGGAATCATCTATCTGGAGACCTGGTGGAAAAGAATGGAGTGATGGTATTCCTTATTGGAAATGTTTTATTGATGACATTTGTTTCATATGGACTGGCACAATTGATCAACTAATGAAGTTCTCAGTGTATCTGAATGACCAATTCTATTACTTAAGATTTACTTTGAATTATGATGTTGAAAGGATCTATTTTTAAATGTGGAACTTTACATCAAGGGCAACAGACTGAAAGTAAATTATACAGGAAGCCTACATCTTGCAATGCTGGTCACCAAGCAAGTAGTGCACACCAGAAGTCACAGTTGAGAGCCATACCATATAGTGAGATGGTTAAGACTAGAAGAAACTGTAGTGAAGAAAATGAGTTTGTCCACATTATTAAAGATAAGGAAAGATTATTAATGAAGCATCATGAAGAATACTGTATGTTACCAGGGATAAAACACTGCAAGAGTGTAGAAGGGAATCAACTAAGACGAATGCCTTAATTCGAATAATCACCTATTATGGGTCGGATACAGGCAGATTGAGCCATATCTTGTTTAAGTATACTTACTGCGGATTCCATTACTACCAGATGGGACACTACGAAACCTAGTGTTAGGTTGAGAAGGGTTGAACCCTATAAAGTATGGATTAGCCAGAGCTACTCAAATAAAAAGCTTCAAGGTAACTGGTTTAAGCAGGCAAGTAAGAGTTTCTTTAAATGTAGAACTGTGGTGTTTGCAGGTATGTTGAAACCTATGTTTTTATCATCAGCATAGCACTGCAATCACATACAACATTCGCACAAACTGTGCCACATAACTTGTGTTATATGTAATTATTTGTAAATGTGACAAGACATACATAGGCAGTACAATTAGACTACTAAGAGAACAAATCTTTGAGCACATTAGAGCAATAAAGCTTAAAGACGATCTTTATCCACTAGTTTTGCACTTTTCTTTTTTTCTTTTTCCGAGACCGCCGGACAAGCAGTCATGCGCACATGGAGTGCCACCAGCCCCACCCAAACCCGCAAAAAATAAAATAATAATAATAACTGCATTATTATTTTTCCTGCTCGAAGAGCAGTGGGGCGACGCTCCTCCGCCTTAGCGGAGGACCCGCCCCTGGTGATA
The DNA here is from genome assembly GCF_964261635.1 of Lissotriton helveticus. Taxonomy (NCBI): domain Eukaryota; kingdom Metazoa; phylum Chordata; class Amphibia; order Caudata; family Salamandridae; genus Lissotriton; species Lissotriton helveticus. The sequence goes on along the minus strand of NC_136061.1, from coordinate 184,105,828 downwards.
AACTATTTAGCAATAGCCTAAGATACCTATGGTATTTATGTATAATTGATTGCTATAAGTATCTGGATTATGAAGAATTTATGCAAGGAGATGATCACCTCTTTTGTATAATGTTGCCTTCTCACATCCATCAGTGGTCAATTACATAGTTGTAGTTTGTCCAGATGATAATGACGTAGATGTTGATTTCCTATGTACATTAATTTTTGGTATAATTATTTTTTTCTGTCTAAAGATAGCACTGAATCAGAATACTGTCAGCTCACAAAGGAGTATCTAATGGGAAGTTCTTTTTTTATACTGGTAGTATGTTTTAAGATGTACCAAATGTAAAATACAGTTATTAATTTAAGTTGGTGAATATACCAGACGATATTGGCCAGTGTTACTGTTGTTCTGTGGTTAATTTGATTTTGATTTAGCAATAAGCTGATGTGCTGACTTAATGAGAATAGGTGCATTGCAATTATACCCTTCTGCTCAATAATGGCGCTCATCCAGGACCCCTGAATACACATTAATCTGTATACAGACTCATTGTGGGAAGTCCTCTCTTTATTTCTAGTTTACAGAAACTTTAAAGTAGGCGCTTATACTGAACACCAAACAGGCACACACGAGATTCAGGAGATATGCACATGGACAGATGAAGTAAGTGTAATGGGCACTCTGGCTATTTACCTGTGTGAGGTCTGAGTAGGCATTTACTGAGGTAGATTCTTATTGAATGTTTTGTATATACTTTCAGCGGTACCCAGTTCCTATGGTTAATTCGTATTTGATTCATAGTCTTAGTCTGTTGTGACTTTTGAAAGGATAAAGTAAGTGGAGTTAAGAAACATGTCGTTGGGTGATACTTGACTATTTATACATGCTTATTACGCGGACAGCTTGAACATTAGTGGCTTTTTGTTTTTTAATAGGCGATACATTACCAGATGAGAAGCACATTGGTGGTAGTATACTTAACTGTTAATACATACTGAGGTATGAGTTTTGAGTATTTTGAGCACCATCGGTTTCAATTATAGGGTTGTGACATTTGATGTACTCTGTTTTGAAGGAAATACATTAATGGTTTGTCTACTTCACAGTGTGAGTTGATTTATTTTAAGTAGGAGTCGTTTTCTGGTACTTCATGTACACTGTGGTACTCACAGGACATAGTGTGGTTGGCCATTGATGGATCTGAGGATCAACTCTACTACGCCATACACTTTAATCTATTAAAGTTATTAGTTGAGCTTTTACACATTTGGTGTTTGGGAGAGGAATCTTAACTATAGGGAATCTTTCTTTAAACAATTTTTTTTAAACTGAGACATTCATAACAGTCTTTTTGGGTGATAGTTGTGAATTATTTTTGTATAAGGATATCTGGTTTTATTATATTTGTTTTTGTGTTTTCTAGCCCTGAGAAAGTTGTGGCAAAAGGAACCAGAGAAAACACGTGTTAGCTAGTGGAAACAAAAGAAAATTAAAGACTTTCCTTTGAATAACACATTCTTAAGAGTTCTTGTGTCATTTTGACTTTCTCAACTGGAACTAATATTTGATATGGGGTATTGGCCATATTTGAAGGGTGTTGGTGGCTACCCCTCAGCTTGGTTGGAACTAGAATTGTGTTAATGAAAGTAAATGCAGTGTGGTGTGCTTTACTATCCCCTCATAGCACAAGATTTAAAACTAGATGAAGTAGGCGAACCTTTTTTGTCTAGTTTCGACCTAAAAATCTAACTAGTCATGGTCAGGAGCATTCAAAAGGGTAAACTAGACATCAATGACGAAATACCTACATTCTTTGTCATCATTTCTTAAGTGAAGAACAGAGGATAGGGAACACACAGCCACAGTATTGGCATGGATTGTAATTCTGTCCAGTATTTAGTAACCTAAGGGAGAACAAATGAACACATAAAAATATATGTAATACACTCAGTGTTTGAGATTGTCATTCTAGGCTCTATGTACAGAGCTACTATCTTCAGAGTGGTACTATTGCCAAAGTTATATTACATGCCCCTTCCAAAAACTTTGGCCAACACAAACCCACCAACACACACACAAGGAAAAAGTCAAGCAACAAGTCATGATGTCAGTCTATGATTGCGAGTGCAAATACCGAGGCCAAGCTACCCATTTATCAACTGCATGCAGGAAAGCATACTGAGGATACACCTTGTATCTAATGGAAAAATATAAACAGTCAATGTTATAAGTCTCATTCTTATTGTTTGAAGCATTTCCCATGTACAGGGTCATATACTAATGCATGCTTAAAACAGTACCTTCCAATGCCAGCCTCAGCCCAGTTTACCTGCATCTCCCTGCCAGCCTGCACAGTGCAGTATGGCTCTATAGGCAGGGTTTTTAAAAGAATTAAGGCACACTGCAGTGGTCTAAAAGAAGGAGCAGTGGCGCCTCAATGGGTGGTGACATCCTTCCTGTAAGCGCAAGAGTGTAAGGAGCTTTTGGGAAATGTTAACTGAAAATTTGCACTAGTAGGAAAGACAGCAGATGAGCCATCAAATTCCACTCATCGCAGGAGACGAAATGTGAAAACAAGCATTGGTAAACAGGAGGGCGTCTGAACTGTTGAGTGCATTGCATCACTCTAGTGTAAGCGAGTGTGACTTGTAAAATTGAAATGGGTGGAGTTGCTAGTATTATAGGGGTCAATTTGTTTTAGAAATATATTTTTAATTAAGCTCAAGTGTTTGTTAAGAGGTGTTATATGAAATATATTTTTTGTTAAATTAATACATTTCCACTTACTTCACTTTGATTGTGTGTTGCTTCTCTCATGTAGAATAAAGGTCTCTGTTCTCCACAGGCAGGTTTCGTAGTGACCAGAATTGTTTTAGTGGGTTGCACCTGTTAATTGTTGATTACGTTTTTCTATTACTTGTTAATCATTACAGCTTTGACTCGGATTGGTTAAAATATTTTTGAAAAATGTTAGTATGTGTAATTGCACGTATGTTACTTTTTTGATTAATATATGATATGTTACTTTATGATTAATATATGGTCTTAAGTCCGCTTTTTTAAGTGTACTAAAATGTTTACATTTTGAAGTTATCCATTTATTTCTGTTATCGTTAGTCAGCATTTCCATTGACAATATTTATATTGTTGCTATTTTGCAGAATTACAATGTATTATTTAGAAAACTATATTTCATTTTCTATATTTCTGTAGCCGGCTGTTTTGACGATTTGTTTTTAATATACCTGTGTTGCAGATACTATGGTGTTTTACATAGTGTGCACTACAAATAACTATATATTAAAGTTGATGATAGTCAATAATATTTTGGAATCACAATATCTTCATGAGAAACTACCTTTACATCGCGGTGATTACACTGCAATGCTATTACAACGTGGTCGTTACAACGACCTGTTCGTTGTAAGTCAATACATCGACTTGCAGTAGATGGAGCGCTAACATTAGTAATAGTACTATTCCAACACCTTCCCTACCGTTGCGTAGGCTAGAATTAATATATTAAATTATATATTTCTAATGTCAGCGCGCCATCTACTGCAAGTCGATGTACTGACTTGCGTAGTAATGGCACAACGACCGCATTGTTACCACGCAATACCGCGTAATGCCACGCGATGTAATGACTCGCATAGTAACGAGTCACATTTTATTTTTGTGGTTCCTATTGCAACATCCAACTCTAAAGGGCTTAACTAGCACCTGTGCTTTTCAATGTGATTTCATATTGGACCAGCTCCCATTTCTGAGTGTTAGGTGGCTGTATCTCTGAATCTGCATCTCTGCATCTAAAGGCTACAACCAAGATTTGCCCTGGTGAAGGCAAGTGCAACACTAGGGGCACCCACTGCAGTTGTTTGTAAAACCAGTAGCAGCTGCTGTAACACCAATAGCACAAGTGAACCTCTAGGAAAAAGCAGTGACTAATTTCAATCAGCAATATCACTAGAACCATAAGGACTAGAAAATGCTTGACATTTATAAGTCAACATCCTCCAGCCAGTGCAAGTGAACTGGTAGGTGTGAAGGCTGACTGCCTCCTTATCTCGCTGGAGGTTATGAAGGGGGATAGAGACACCCTACTTGAAAAGGATGGGTCGAAGACAGTGTAGGCTCGATGAAAATAATCCTAGAGCGTCCCACTCTAACGGATATCGTTGCTTCCGTTGTGCACCATGTCTGTGGTGACTTGGTGACTACTTGACAGTTTCAGTTCGTCAGCTGTCATCTGACAAGTCCTACAGTCATCTTTCCCTAGTGCTGGTCTTCCTGTGGATCAGGTCACTCCTACCTGGCAAGCGCAATCCAGCTTCTGAACAGACATTTTTTTCTTTTCACTTCCCTTCAGCGCAATGAGGCGACTCTGCAGGCATTCCAGACTTTTCACCAGTCTGGAGGGAGCAGAGAATCTACTCCTGTTCTGGTGTGCTATTCTTACCCAGTGTGGACTAATTTAAAATGCAGAAAATAACAAAGTAGAAGAAAGTACTGGGTGAGGGATCAAGAGCCTGTACAACTGGTAGAAGCAGGACACCAGTACCAAACGAATTGTCTAAAACATAAAAAAGTTTAAAGGCCCATTCAGATATTGATCAGTTTTTGCGCGCCTCTGAGACAGATTAGTTCTAACTGGTACAGCAGGCATCAGCCTTTGGCCCACATCTACTCCCTCTGGCAAGGAAGATCAACACAACATAGGAGATAGGTTGGTTTCACTCAGGGGAAACCTTGACAAAGGGAATGGGTCGAAAACCATCCAAACAGACTTGGTTTGAGGTCTAAAGCAACAGCACTTGTACAGAAATAAAAAGCAACGTTTCTTGCTGTATGTTCAAATCTTATTTCTTAATTGTTAAAAGAAACTGGCCAACACGTTTCACAACTTCAAGGTCGTTTCATGAGGGCTGAAACATTAACGTCTAAAATAAAATTAGTTGTCGGAATGGGCAATAAACACGACCAGACACACTTCTGACAACTAATTTTATTTTAGATGTTTCTGGGTTAGGGACAAAACGAATATGCAGTCAGACTAGGATATCTTAGATATACATCACCAGAACCCGGCTCGAAAAATCAGGAGACCATTATTTTGTGCTGAACGTACATGATGTGAAAATGGACCCCATCATTCTCCAATGCATTTGTGAAACACACATATCTCCTACAGATAATGATATTCATCCATCAAACATGCCACACTGTGTGTAAAAAAGCCTTATGAAGAGTGGGCAAAGAGGAGTGTTTTCAGATGGCATCTAAAAATTGATAGTTTACTCTGGGTTCCTTAAGTCAGAGGTCAGCTATTACATGCTTTGGTTGCGGTAAGAACAAGGAATTGCCCTCCTATTCTTGATTTTGTGAAGGTGGGCACCATCACTTGGCTCGCAAATTAAGAGCTAAGAGGGCGGGCTGGCAAATACCATGTGCATCCCTACGTGAGGTATGGGTATTAACGTAGATGCTCTTGTGGCAAACACACTGTGTTTTGAACAAACATCTCTTATGCCAAGGAGTCACTGACGTTTCTTGAGTTCATTTGTTACAGAGGCATATTTCTTCAGTCCCTAAACGAGTCTGGCCACTGTATTTTGTAAAACCTGCACTTTATGTGTATGATACCAGTGGAGAGTTGCAATAGTCTATTCCTGCAAGCACCAAGGCTTGACTCAGATCCTTCCTTGCAGATGTAGGGATCAACAGAAAAATAATTCTTGTATTAGCTAGCATACAGAAGCCGGTCAGGCAAAGACTACCGATCTGTTTAGTAAAAGACAGATCGGAATCAACAAGAATTACCATATTACGTGCATGAGGAACTGGTGTTGATGCTTGGGTTAAAAAATTACTAATTCCATATTATTAGAATTTAGCACTGAGGAATTTGTGTTCCGCCATTCTGAGACTTTGCGTAAGGAATGTTTCAAGTTTGCTGCAATCTCATTTGGATTTTTAACCTAATAATAAGTTGGCGTATCATTTGCGCAGGTTTGAAAAGAGATACGAAAGGGCTCTATCTGACCAGCCAAAGGAGCCATCTACAATTTGAAGAGCGTTGGGCTCAAAACTGAGCCCAGAGGGAATGGATTTACAATAGGCTTAGGAGAAGATCTAATGTGTCCCAGGGCCACAGTCTGTGTTCAACCATACAGGAAAGACTTGAATCAAGACAAGACTGCTCCAGAAATCCCAATTGCTTCCAGGCGCTGGAATAAGAAGTAGTGATAGGTGGTATCAAGAGCAACAGATAAATCTAGTATCAAACATTACTGCTACCTCATTTTCATGAAGAGTACACCTAATTTCTTCAGCTGCTCTTACCAGGTTCTCTGTGCCCAGTCCGGAGCCACAAGAATGACCTGGGCCAGGTTATTTGTGGTCTACTTGAGAACTATGGGCAGGAGTGATAAGGGTGTAAGGGTGTATAGGAGGCCTGAGCTCCACCTAAGACGAAAAGCATCTATGAGTGAGAGATGGTTTTGAAACTCCAGTGCACAAAACAGCTGACATTGAGCATTCTTGTGGGAGGCAAACACCTCTAACCAAGGCCCTCCCCACTTCTAAAAGAGACCTTGTACCACCTCCAGGTGGAGACACCATTCTAGACAACGACGGCTGAGTTAATCTGCACTGGCATACAGAGAGCCCACCAGGTGTTGAACCATCAGGGATATGCCCTGCTGTTCCAGCCATGTCCAGAGACCTCTTGACAAAGGATCCGCAATCCCCACCCGCCCTGTTTGTTCCCACCCCGCCCTATTTGTCGCAGTACCACATGGTGGTGGTGTTGTCCATAAACATCTGCACTAGCCTTCCCTTGATGGAGGGTAGATACGCTTTCAATTTCATTCCGATCGCTCAGAGCTTCAGCATGTTTATGTGGAGTCCTGATTCAGCCGGAGACCAAAATCGTCTGATCTCCACCTCTCCCAGCTGGCCACCCCATCTCAGGAGTGATGCATTTGCCACTACTGTCAGATCTGGTTTGAGATGGGAGAACAGTCTGCCTCTAACCCAACTAGGGTTGGTTAGCCACCACTGCAGATCTTTTGCAGTTGCCTCCGAGAACTGGAACATGCGAATACTTGCGAATTCTCTACTCCTGAGGCGGAAAGCCGGGAGATTTTAAACTTAAAAATTGTTTGTTGCTGCACATTATTCTTTTAAGTCACTTACCCCCAGTCACCTCGCTTGATCAGCGGGCTTACCGCTCTTAGTGGAAGGCTTAGAACGCTGTTTCCAGCGCCACCATCAAAGCTCAGGCCACGCCCCCTCGGAGGCCACGCCCACCACCTAGGGCTCAAAAGGGACGCTGAATACGAGCGTCACCACTTGCGAATACTCTACTCCTGAGGCGGAAAGACGGGAGATTTTAAACTTAAAAATTGTTTGTTGCTGCACATTATTCTTTTAATTCACTTACCCCCAGTCACCTCGCTTGATCAGCGGGCTTACCGCTCTATGTGAAAGGCTTAGAACGCTGTTTCCAGCGCCACCATCAAAGCTCAGGCCACGCCCCCCTCGGAGGCCACGCCCACCACCTAGGGCTCAAAAGGGACGCTGAATACGAGCGTCACCACTTGCAAATACTCTACTCCTGAGGCGGGAAGCCGGGAGATTTTAAACTTAAAAATTGTTTGTTGCTGCACATTATTCTTTTAATTCACTTACCCCCAGTCACCTCGCTTGATCAGCGGGCTTACCGCTCTTAGTGGAAGGCTTAGAACGCTGTTTCCAGCGCCACCCTCAAAGCTCAGGCCACGCCCCCCTCGGAGGCCACGCCCACCACCCATCCACTAACTCTCTAATAAAAATGTGCTTCCCCAGGAAGCGCAGCGGACGAGCGCAGCGGGCGCGCCTAAGGAAAGCCCGTCTGCGCCCGTCCGCGGCCGACCGAGGCTAGTCACTCTGCCTCTCTCACTCAATATTCCCGCTCGCAACTAACTGATCTCCAAGGCAAGTGGCCATTACCAGCTGCTGCATTAACCCGTGTCACCAGTCTTGGCCTTCTGACTCCTCAAACCCCACTCTACACTAGTCCCTTGTTCTTGCCTCAGACTAGTCGCCCTTCCATCCAGACTCCCATTGCCCCTTCCCCTACAGTTATTTCTGCAATGTACCTCAATACTAGATCGGCAGTTAAACATCAGCTCGATCTTTTCACGTTACTGGAGTCTCAAAAACCCGACGTGTTATTCCTTACCGAGACTTGGTTCTCGGATAGCTCTCTCCCCTCCCTATTGGCAATACTTCCCCCATCCTATTACGCTATCCGAGTTGATCGTTCTTCCGGAAAGTCAGGTGGAGGGGTTGCCTTGATTGCCCGTAAGGAAATTACTTTCCAACCTTTAGCCTTCTCCCCTCTGGGTTCTTCAGACTGTTTAGTTGCCCGTTCACTTTCCCTGACCCCTCCACTTACCTGTGTCCTTATCTACAGACCCCCGTCTTCCCCTCTAACGTTTCTCCCAAGCTTCCAAGACCTGATGGCTACCTTGGTAGTCAACCACTCCTCCATCGTTGTCCTGGGAGACTTCAATTGTTGGCCCACTGACCCTGCGGAATGTGCAACCTCCAAAGAGTTTTCAGACTCCCTCCAGTCGCTCAATTTCACTTCCGCTGTCCACGCCCCTACGCATAGGTTGGGACATATCCTTGACCAAATCTGGCATCGAAACTGTCCGGTCACTTCACTTTCCATTTCTCCCTGTGTATGGCCAGATCACTCGCTGATCACCTTTTCTCTATCCCTCCTCTCACCCCCCCAAGCTCACCTCCGCCAAAAACGTCTGGGCACGATCATGGAATCGCGTTGACGTAGTGGCCCTATCTGCCACACTCTCCTCATCCAGCCCTGACCTTTCAGAGCTACCATCTTTCGGTCAAGCTGAATCTATCAACAGCTGGTTGCGGGCCGGCTGCGACTCCATCGCTCCTCTGAAGCGCATCTCATCCAAACGCCCCAAAGACGCTAACCGGTGGTTCTCCAACGACCTGAAGACCCAAAAACGTAATCTCCGCCAAGCGGAACGCCTTTGGAGGCGGGATTACTGCCCGACCTCTAGAATTCGATATACCACTCTCCTCTCACAATACAAGAAATCCATTCTGGAAACTAAAAAGACTTATTTTTCATCTAAAATCCAGTTCGCGGAGAACCGGCCCAGAGAAATATTTTCCATCGTCCAAGACCTTGCCTACTCTGATAGAACCTCACTTAAACCTTCCCCATCACAACCACTTTGCGATTCCCTTAATTTATTTTTCCTCAACAAAATTAGCACGATCAAAGCTAACATCCCTCCACCATCCCCCTCCTTCACTGACCCTTGCTGTCCCTCAGCTGCCGCACGCCTCAATTCTATCCCCCCCCCTCACGATCAACTCTCTTTTCTCCATCCTTCCGCGGGTTAAATCCGGCTCCCCCCTGGACCCCTGCCCTGCCTACATCTTGAAACAGATCTACTCCCATTGCCCCTCACCGCCCCTTACGTTTCTTAACAGCTCATTATCCCAGGGTATTGTCACTCCTTCACTCAAATCGGCAGTGATCGTTCCTATTTTAAAAAAACCTGGGGCGGATCCTTCGGATCCAGCCAACTATCGCCCCATCTCTCTCCTGCCTTTCTTGGCAAAGGTATTGGAACGTCACGTTGTCAGAACCTTGAGCGAATTTGTGGAAAGAAACAGTGTCTTGGCTCCCAGGCAGGCTGGATTCCGCCCTGCGCACTCAACAGAATCAGTAATTATTTCGGTACTGGACAACCTCCGAGAGGGTATGGACACCAGTCAGCCCCAGGCCCTGGTCCTCCTTGATCTCTCCGCCGCTTTCGACACGGTGGACCATGCCATCTTACTTTCACGTGTCGAGGCGGCGGGAATCGGAGGGACGACCCTGCTATGGCTATCTTCCTTCCTAAATGGCCGCACCCAGGCGGTCCGCCTGGGTGAGTACTCAGCTGACTCTTGTCCTGTCCAGTGCGGGGTGTCCCAAGGATCATCTCTGTCTCCCCTGTTATTTAACCTTTATATTGCCCCCCTTATTTTTGCTTTACAGCAGATGGAGGTCTGTGTATACAATTATGCGGATGACCTCCAGCTTATCTTTTCTCTTTCTTCCTCCCCCGGATCAATATCTAATTTTCAGTTCGTCATGACTTTTATCCAGGACTGGATGAACTTCAACCACCTGAAACTCAATCCCGATAAAACGGAATTGGTGTTGACGGGTGGTTGCTCCAGTCCCTGGTCCTCTTCCTTTTGGCCCCCCTCTTTAGGTTCCCCACCCACTCCAGTTTCCTCTGTCAAGACTCTTGGTTTCAAAATCAATAATCAACTTTCCCTCCACTCTCAAGTCAGTGCTGTCGTTTCCTCAGCTTTCCTTTCCCTCCGGACAATACGTAAAGTTTCACGATTCTTTTCCCCAGCCGCCCTCAAGTTAATACTTCTGGCCATGGTGACATCTCGCGTGGACTATGGCAATGCCCTTTATCATGGCATGCCTGCGTACCTCGTGAGGCGTCTTCAACTGGTTCAAAACCAGGCCGCTCGACTGGTGTTTAATCTACCTAAATCACAACATGTCACACCCCTGCTCGTATCCCTTCACTGGCTCCCTGTCCGGCAGCGTGCCTTATTCAAGCTTGGCTGTACCATCTTTAGAGCGCGGACCGGCTCTGCCCCGTCCTTCATTAATACAGCCATTCAAGACTACATTCCTCCTAGAGAACTGCGTTCTGCTACCCATCATCTCCTTGTGGTCCCCCGCTTCAAACAGAAAAAGTGGGGAGGTTCCAAATTTTCCACCACGGCTCCTGCCTTTTGGAACTCTCTCCCACTCCACTTGAGATCTTGCTCCCAGTACCCCCTGCTCCGTAAAGGCCTCAAAACCTTCTTGTTCACCCAAGCCTTTCCCTCTTAAATTGCCGTATCCTTTACGCTTTTTGCCCCCTGAGTAGCAGTATTTACATAGCGCCAAGAAACTGTCTGGTGAATGCGCGCTCTACAAATCCCTTAAACTCAAACTCAAACTCAAAAATGTCAGAGAGATTCCCCTGATGCTTAGCCCACTGGAACTTTGGTCCCACTGTAGAGCCTGCATGTGTCAGCACACATGTGTCACCAGCAGGAGGCCATGAGGCCCAGCAGCCTCTGAGTCAGTCTGACCGGAACCCAGCATAGAGGCTGAAACATCGGTATCATAGCCTGAATATCCTGGATTTGCTGCTTCGGATTATAAGCCAGAAACTGCACTGAATCCAGAACAGCTCCTATGGAAAGGAAGCATCTGAGAGGGAGACAGGTGCGACTTCAGCATGTTGATAAGAGCCCCAGCAAGTGCAGGAGGTGCGCCGTGGTCTGTAGGTAGGACACAACAGCTGCAGGTCAGGCTGCATTCAACAACCAGCCATTGAGATAAGGGAACACTGGTACCCCTGATCTTTGCAGATGAGCTGCAACCACCAACATCACCTTGGTAAACACCGAGGGGGCGCTTGTAAGGCTAAGAGGGATCATGTGAACTGAAACTGCTCATGGGTTACTGTAAGCCGCAGATAGGGCAGATGGGAAGGCATGAGAGGACTCTGGAAATAGGGGTCCTTCAAGTCCAACACTACCATCCAGTCTCTTGTGTCCAGGGCAGACAAAAACTTAGTCAACTTGAGCATTTTAAACTTCTCCTTAAGAAAGAAGTTAAGAGCTTGGAAAAATAGAATAGGGTGAAGGTCTTTGTCCTTTTTGGGACCACAAAGTAGTGGGAATGACAACCACTGCCTACTTCTGGCACCGAAACCTTCTCAATGGCTCCCTTGGCCAAGAGAGACATGATTTCCTTATGAAGAAGGGAAAGATGATCCTCTGTCAGGGAGTAGCCCCTTCGGACAATCTGCAAAACCCACTTGTCCGATATTATGAACTGAAAGTGGGGCAGGTGATGTCTAATCCTGTTGCCAACTGGATGCCCATGGTGGTCACGGAGCAGATTAGGAAGGCTTGGGGGTTGCAGTTGTTGGGGGCAGGGAAGTAGGCTGACCAGACCACTGGATACCTTACTCACGAGGTCTTTGGGTATCATGCTCTTGTCCATACAGAGGCTAGGGAGCCTGCGCAGCTTGGAGGCTGAGAGAAAACTGGCGTGGTTAGAAGCCCATTCCGTAGCCACAAAAGGAGCGAAAGGTAGAATTGGGGGTGACATGGAGATGTAGAAAGGCCCAAGGACTTGGCCGTAGCCCGAGAGTCCCTGAAACGCTCAAGCGCTGAATTTGCCTTGACTCCGAAGAGACGGGGGCCATCGAAGGGCATGTCCATAATCGAAGCTTGGACAAACCCTGAAAAGCCAGTCGTGGTGCCTCAGGGCCACCGTCGATAAAACTGTTCTGCCCAGTCGGTCGTGTGAGTCCATATTGTATTGTGAACTTTGCTGCATCTCTCCTGTTTGCAACAGCCTGAGAGAGGTTGGCCTGGGCCTCCTCCGGGACCTCTGACAGCACTTGCACAACTCTGTCCCATAGAGCATGGGAGTAATGGCCCAAAAGGCATGCGGTGTTCAAAGACCACAATGATAGACTGGCGGAGGAAAACATTTTCCTCCCTAAAGAGTCCAGCCTCTTGGATCCCCTATCTGGGGAAGCAGTAGGGAATGCATCTTGGGATGTCGAGGTGTAGACCACCAAGCTGTCTGGGGTAGGGTGATGGTTGAGGAAGTTTGGGTCCCCAGGGGTGGGGCAGTGGCAGCAGGAGATTGTCCTATTCACAAGAGCACCCGTGTTTGGTTTAGAACAAGTCCCCAAAAGGACGTCAGTGAAGGAGTCATTGAATGGGAGTAAGGGTTCGAATGAGTAAACTCCTGGTTGCAAAACCTCTGCCAAGATATTAATCTTGACTACCACTGAGGACAACTGAAGGTCAAGGACCTCAGCTGCCCTCTGCACCACCACTGCATAGGAGGGTACCTCCCCGTAGCCATGGTCGTGGAAGAAAGCATACCAGTATCTTGAGAAGTATCCAGTCGATATTTGGGTCTTCTTCATAGGGTTGGTATTTTGCAGGGTCCAGCAACCCCTTTAGATCATCCCCGAAGCCTAGCCCAGTAAAATAGGGCTCAGGCTTTAATCTAGAAAGCAAAGTTCCTGTTGGCGCCCATCTGAGGAACAAGGCTTTGAATGCAGACGCTCGCTCAACGCTTCGGCTGACAAATGAGAAGTTTAAGACTGCTTCAACTTCTTGCTCTTTTTCTTATGTCTCGAATTACTTGAGTGTCCAGAGGACTTGGAGTGGGATGATGATGACTTCGGGCTTCGTAACTGCACCTGTGACCTTGATTTGTGCAGAGTTGCATGCTTAGCCGCCAAGAGCTTTAGAGACCACTCTCTCAAACCTTTTGGATTCATGGCGCAGCAATCAGAGCACAACTTTGGATCATGGTCACGCTCCAGAAACCACAGGCAGACATGGTGCAGGTCAGTCACCAACATCGGATGATGATAGGCTCCATGGGGCTTGAATCTTGTCTTCCTAGGTCACATACTCCTACACACACCAGGAGAAAAACCTCAAAAACTCAGCAAAATGTTGAAAAAATCCATTCAAAGAGTGACTGAGGGGTAGCTCTTCTCCAGGTCAGCACTGGTTGGCGCAGAAAGAAAAGAACAGATGTCAGCACGCTTAAATGGCACCAATATTGGTACCACGTTGTCACTTCCTCCACAGTCAGCGACAACGATGCACGTGGAGCCGATCGACGTCACCTGCTGGTGCACTGGTGCACTGGGGTAATTCCAACAAAAAATCTTCCGGATCCAGTCTGATGCCAGAGGAAATTCAAAGGTAAGGAATCTGTGGCTAGAAGTCCCTATTAGATCCTGTGTGCACTAGAATTAAGCTGCCACCACTGCTAATCAGCACATAGCCTGGAATGGGAAGATGCAAGCCAATTTTAATCAGAAAAGGGAGACATTTTTTGATGTTCCATTGGAACGCTCATGTTTACTAAAAGCAACACAGGACACCTCCAGTTGACTTGCATGACTATCAAAATTATTGGAAGTAATAGACACAGGTCTGCAAAGAGAATGTGAAGTGTAGGACGGCAGTTTTCCTCGGCCATGTAGAGGATTTTGCCCCAGCCAGTCTCTGCTCCAATGGATCCTCTGTCTTCTTGCTAGTATCGGGTCATGTGCTGATAAAAAGAACGATTCAAAGGGAGAATACCACACATTCCACAATTTATTAAAAAAATTAGACTGTGAAAGCAGGTCGATAGAGTTGTCTATTGTCATATCACCAACTGCAAAGTGTAAGCTTTGAACAGTTAGTCATTCAGGTAAAAGCAAACACTCCCCAATGACTCATAGGACAAGACTAGGCCTTTGGTTAACACCATCAGTGCAGATTCCACAGTGGCTTCTATGGTGTCGCTGTGTTTTTATGCTGACCTTAATAACCATCTCTGTTTTGTTCAAGAAGGACTCTTTCCTTTGTCTAATTTCGGTGCTCGTAGGCTTAGGCTGCAGCTGAAAGGGATTCCGCTTCCTGGAATCCTCCTCATAAAACCTGTCCAGAACCTTTCTCCGTTGTGGGGGGGGGGGGGGGGGGGGGGACACTTAGTTTCATAAAAAAAAATAAAAAAAAATAGGCGTAGAATTTATGCCTGAATGTAACCATCTTGCAGAGACACGGAATCAAGACATTGTTTTATCAACTGTGTAGCAGGGCCGGGAACGTTTATCAGGAAAAACACCGGGAGAAACGTGCGGAAACTGTGACAGGCGCTACAACTCTGAGTGAGAAAAAATATATTTAAAAATATAAATGAAATGCTAAATCACAGACATATTTATCATTTATCAAAAAAACACACAGATGGAAGAGAGCTTTCTGAGGCCCCCAGAGGTTAATTGGCATACTCCATTTCCTTCGAGGCTTTCGTTAAGAATAACTTAAAATACAACCCATGGCCTTCCTGGCGGCATCGAAAGACGTGCACGTGTTGGGAGTCTGGGGGAAGATTACTTGCCGAGTAGTGCATCTCTTACACCACACCGTTAGAAGGCTTCAAAGAAATCAAAGCTACATCTCTCCAAACTGCTGAGTGGCCTAGCACCCAAGTGCCTGAAGTGTTCGACCTCCTCGAGCACTGAGCCACCTCGCGCCTTCAGATGCAGCCCATGGCTCCTGGGGGGAGGGGGGAGCGCACCGGCCCGATGCCTGCCTAATGATTCCCAGGCTCAGATGGGATTTGCTACCTTCAGCCTGAAATAAAGTATTTACAAAGCGGATCACATATGTACAGATTAAAGTGTTTTCATCGCATCTGTTAAACCTCCTAGGCCATGCCGAAATCCCAGGCACACACAAGAATCCATCCTGCTTCAGGGGTCAAAAGGTCGCAGACGCTCGCGTGAAAGCAAAGGTTGAAAGGGGCGGGACCAGAGTGCAGCGCTGTCCTCGTGCGGAACTAGGAGGGGACCAGCGCTTTTCCATGCAGAACTCAATGCACCAGGTACTGTGCCTGGCCCTTTAAAGCTAAAATAAAAGCAAGATGCGCAAAGCGGAAACAAGCAACAGCCGGGCTTTAAGTGGGCCAGGTCTCAGACCCGGTATTAATTAACAAGCATTTGCAATGCAATCAGTGCTTTAAATGGGGGGAAAAAAGTGCAGGTACTCATCAGATCGAGTTGGGGGCGTGGCATGGAGGCGGGGCTAGAGGCGGGACTAAGGGTGGGTCTAATGAAAAACATTTGAAGGGCGCAAGAATTTTTTCGGTTGCGAATGATGACAAATTGCTTCCCTCCGCAATTTATTGTTGATGCCCTTGCATGTATTAAGTTGTACTAGTTGACAGACTTGAAAGGTAACTAACTATCGGGTTTCCCTTTTTGTTAGAGACACCTTTATATTAAAAGGTGCAGAGACTTGTTTTACTGAAAATTAATTAGAGGAAAAAAGACTACATCCTAAAATACAACTCTGACCCACATCGGGTGGAAGGAAGCCATCAATTGTCATGCTAGTGATCCTGGGAAAAGCAAGTTATCTGGGGTCTCACAACAGAGCAGAGCAATAATATTTCACCCTTTCATTCACTTTCTAGATTCTGTGCCACCCAGCAAAACCTAGCTCAAAATTCTGAGGGGCTGGTAAAAGGATGGAGGCACATATAACCATGTACATATGAGCACGGTGTCACTGATGATGGTGGTGGTCAGCAAGCCTGCTGTAGCCACTGTTTCTGATAGGGGAGGCACCCTGTACCCACATGTGTTTGATGCTCAAGGCTTCCATTAGGCCTGCTCCTTCTCCTCAAGTCCAAGGATTGGTTTCCTCCCTTGGGTGCTTTAGGTTCCCTGGTGCTCCCACTCCTACTGTGTGGCTCACTTTTTTCATGAATACCATATACAGCCAGCTGTTGTGTCAACGGGTGATGACCAGACTGGTGCACCTCATAGTGCAGTGGAACCCTACATATTTCTAAGCTGCTGTAGTGTAAATTGGGAGGGGCAGACATTCGGCACTATCCGTTCATATCTCTGTACTGCTCATAGCCGTACACTTATGGATGCCTCCACAGTATTGTCCTGGAAAGACATACCTGAGATTCCCCGGCTAACCTTGATCCTTCCTTCTTTCGACTTCTCTGCCTGCTCCCTCCTTCCAGTGCGGATATATGTGTCCTAGGGTGTAGTGGTGTGGGTGGTTCTTAAGCTCCCTGCCTGGCCTGAGGGGTCTAGCCCTCTGGCCACATCTGAAATGACAACTACATTCTTGGGACAATATTTACAGTAGTCTGTGTACCACTTTGCCAATTCACAAATTTTACATGGATGGAAATCCATTTTCATATTATACTTTTGTCACAACACACTAGTGGCACTCTGTGGGTGTAGAACTCCCAAGCTGGAGTGTTGGGTGTGCATCCAGAAGAAGGCAGCAAATGAAAGATAAACCACACCTAAAATAGATGGTCTTACTTTATTTAGCTGAAAACTGCAGTTATTTTCCCCAGAAAGTTATGTGAATTTGCATCAATTTGCTATAAAAAAAAAAGGTGAAGGGCTGTCTATAACTGACCCTCTCCAAGGCAGACAGTCTTTGACATGAAGAAATAAAACTGAATTTCCCAGTTTGTGATTATTGTAGGATGTCAGTAACATTCACTGTTTGGGGAATCTAGTCATTTCTGCATCTGTGACAGGTAACAGGATATGGGCCTGTCCCAGTATGGTAAGAGCTCTGCCTCCAGATATCCTTCTTCCTGATGTCTGTGTCAGTCAAAGCCCTGGTCCTCACCCACCTGGATGGAGGCAACTATCGGCCCCTTAGCCTCCTTAACAAGATTCAGACACCCATGAAAGCACCATAATCACTGCAACACTTCCCATCATGGGCTTGTAGAAGTTGGCCAAATCCACCCACACTGAAGATATTGTATTGTATTTTAATTGCATTTATTTAGCGCTTGCTACCCCTGATGAGGCGTCAAATCGCTTTTTCGGCGAGTAGCACGCTACTCTGGAACCAAAGAATGATTAGTGTGGAATTAGTATAGTGAAAATGTGAAAGTAATTTGAGTGGTGGATAGGTTAGTCAGTTATTTGGATTCAGAAGGATAGCAGAGGGATAGAAGAGGGAAAAAGGTTTGCATTTATATAGCGCTTGTTACCCCTGATGGGGTGTTGAAGCGCTTTTGTTTGGAGAGTAGCACTTATCGTTTTTAAAGAACAAAGAAATACCAAAAAGTGTGCCTTGAGCATGTGTATGACAGCAAAAAAGCGTACTTGGCAATCTAGAATAGGCCTAGTTTCTGAGAAATGCTTGATATCAGACAAGCATTCTGGACGCAATTTAAAGTGTAACATCATAGAAATGAATGAGAAACATTCTCCAAGCCATGGGACGTCGTGTTTGAATGCTTATATTATTGGCTACGTTCAGGGTTTTCTGGTAAATGCGCATTTTCAACTCTGTGCACATTATTCTTCCCCTTCCAGTGTGCCCCAGTAAAGTCTATACTGTGTTTAAGTATTTTGATAAATCCATTCTTCCTCCAAGTATGCAATCTGCATTCTTATGTTTGTTTGTTGGGCTTTTCGCTGTTTAACTTCGTTACAAAAAAATGAGTCACATTATGGTAAACTTTATATTAGCTGATAAAAAACACGACTTAAAAATACCACCCTCCCACAAAGTTATTTTTCTATCCAGCTGCCATCCCCGCTTTAGATAACACTTTTTTGGATGACGAGATACTCGCCTACTTCTACCCTCTGATGTCCCTAGCCCTTACTTACTAGCCCCATGTCCCTTCCGATGCCCCATGTGTCTCTTTACATTTTCTCTTTTTTCAGGTAGTCACGGCACCTTTCATCTTAAATGTCCCCTTGGTCATCTCATCAAATTCCATAACTTGCTTTTCTGGGATACCCCTCCCCCACTTTAAATACCAGTCTCTGCCACTGCAACAGTCGCTCTGTCCTCAGTCAACAGGCCCCTTCCACCGACCTGTGTCATTCTCGAAAGCCTTGGCTCTTTCTTGGGACGCCTACCCACCCCGACTCTCATCAGATGATCCTCATCTCATCCATCGGGGGCTTTATTTTAAACCCACTGCCCCGTGCCCGCAGAGTATTCTCTACTACAATTTGCTTGCCCCTTTCTTGTTCTTCAGATAACCCCTCGATTTCCTCAGCTGCCTGTGCTTACACCCCTTCACTCCTGAAAGCTCACCTCAGTTGTCCCCTTTCTTACCTGCCAGCTGCTGTGCTATCCTATCCTTTCCGTCTTTTTCGCATAGAAGAAAGGGAAAGCCAGAGCAAATTGAGCTTTTTAAAGAGCTTCCCTTTCTTCCTGCGCACAGCTTCCTGGCGGGTGAGGTCACACCAGCAGGAGCAACTAAAGTCACATTTCGGAGGGAGGAGTGGGGGGCCTAAGAAACATTTTTGGGGAGGGTTGAGGGGGAGACTGAATCGTCAAGCAAAAGTCAGAGTGGCGCAGCAGGGGCTCTCTAGCACATCAAAACCTCATTAACAAGCAAAAAGGTTTTTCAATGACCTGTGAAGTACTCGGGTGCGGCTGTGTGCGCGCCCGGTAAGCTGTTAGAGCTGGGGTAGCCACACACGGCGGGAGCGCGGGGCTTAAGTCCAATAGGCATTACGCGCCTGGGTCACACGTTGCTCTGCCTTGGCGCCATGGCGTTACTACCCTCCTTGTGAAATCACCAATATGTGAGCATGCGCCGCAGTGTAGAAATGTGATGCATGCTCACATGACTATGCGTGACAGTGAGTACCGGTATTCTATTTTGTAACAGAGAAGTGCCGGTACTCTTGGGGGTGGGGGGGAAGAAGTGCCGGTACTCAGTACCGGTGAGTACCGGCCCATTTAAAGTATTGAATGCAATAGGTCTCGCAGTTACGCGAGTTTAAGCTATTGGCATTGTAAATTACAATGCGTTTTATTTATGTTTCTAAAAAGAAAACTAAAATAAAAGGCATTGTTATTTGCAATGCCAATAGCTCAAACTCACATCAATACGAGACCTATTGCATTGTAAATGCTTGTTTTTGTAACTGTTTGCAATTTATCATCAAATATGTATACATGCATTCCTGAACATTTGATCTAATTAGCATTCACATGTACACACTACTTCACGTTAGAACGTGTATACGCGATTGTGGTCACTAGTCTTCTGTTGGTGTTTATTCTTTTAAACTTTCCATGGGTCTTGATGGGTTAACTTTTTTTCATATCTATTGTCACCTGTTATCACAGCTCCCACTTTTTGGTTGGTTTAACTCTGATCATGCATACACACTGCTTTGCATTTCATGATGTCACGAGGTTGAATGAGGTTATCCTGTGCCATCTTTCTCCAGGTAACATGCGGGACATAAATCTGGATTCCTATTTGTAAGCAGCATCGCCTACCGCAGGCACCATTAAGTATTGATGTTTTGCCTCTTGAGTTTGTTCTTTGCAGTTAACATTGAGTAAGCGGGCACATTGTCCATACAGCACCACATGCCTCGTGCCACCACCACAGGTACTGCGTCTCACGCGCATCCTTCAGATTGCTATTTCAAGACACCACGCGCAACACAGAGTTTTACAAGACAGCATTTTATTATTGCAGGCTTGCAGTTTAGCATTTAATGAGTGCACTCCATATTGAAGTTGTTGGAAGAGCCGTGAGAAGAACAGTAAAGTAACAAGCTGTTGCAGTGAGACACATGTGCACATCGCCTGTCCGGGCATGTGCACATCTCCTGTCCCCCTTCGGAAGCTAAATCGCCAACAATAGATCTCGCCAAAGCAATGCAGCGCATGCGCTGCGTTGCTAGGCGAGACCCAAACCGGTTATTAAAATGGGGCCCTACAGGGCCCAATATTAATCCCTTTAACTTCTACAGGCAAAAACACTAATCGATTTCTGAACAATGAATGTAAAAACCGTTAACGTAATTATTGTCATCAATGTAGTTCTTGTTTAGATTTCACATATTGACCTTGCATTCTGTGAGTGTGCTGGCTATGGCCTGGATGTTGTGCTTCTGTATTTCTTTTCCTGTAGTCTATTACTCGTGTATGGTGCATACTTTGAACTGAGTCCTCTCAGGTGTTTACAACGAGCCACAATTGAGAGTTCAGGGTTTGAGGTTGAAGGCAATGAGAATTTCTCACACTGCTTCTCAGTGAGGCAAAAAAAATTAAAAGCACTTGGTCCACAAGTACTTGGCCTCTCTGCAGAGCGCACAGAGCAGTGGTCCCTTATTTCAGTGGCAACTGTGATTCTGTGCAAATGTGTGCAAAGGAGGTTCAGAGCTGTCAAAATATTGACGGAGTAAAAGAAAATACAGTGCTTATAGGTGAGTGGGAGCATTGGGTATTTGGGGATTGTGAAGTGAAGCAGATGGGAGGAAGTGTATTCAGGAGAGAGTGGAAAGACGCTGCTAAATAGGAAACAGATGAGCACAGGCGGCTACCATTAAAAAAAATATGATTGGGTGCGATCATGCCAAACTCACCATATATGCTGCATTTCTCCCCAGCGGTCCACTAGCAGGAATGGAAGGACTTCCTTCCTGCTAAGTGGAACCCAAATCCAATCAATCCTGGAGCTGCTCTGATTAGCGTGAGAGCAGCTCCAGGATTCAAGCAAGCCGGGCCGAAGAGGCTGAAATGCCAGAAACCGGTCCCCGGTAGCTTGTCTCCTTTCTGGTGAAGAATTGGCTTGGTAGTTTGGTCTGCCCTGTTCCCATGATGCACTGGGCCAGGGACAGACTAATTTGCATATAGCCAGGTTCTGAGCTGGGATGGGGCAGTGAGATAAATAACGGTGATGGATCAAGCCCTGATCTTTGGACTGGGTAAGAGTGGTCTGCTTAATTCAGACACTCTGTTCATCACCACCCCCTTTTCTGTATCGTTTTTGGCCACTATAGGTGTGGCAGGGTATACTCAGACATGAGTCCCTTTCTCACTGCTCCATCAGGATTCAAGCAAGCCGGGCCGAAGAGGCTGAAATGCCAGAAACCGGTCCCCGGTAGCTTGTCTCCTTTCTGGTGAAGAATTGGCTTGGTAGTTTGGTCTGCCCTGTTCCCATGATGCACTGGGCCAGGGACAGACTAATTTGCATATAGCCAGGTTCTGAGCTGGGATGGGGCAGTGAGATAAATAACGGTGATGGATCAAGCCCTGATCTTTGGACTGGGTAAGAGTGGTCTGCTTAATTCAGACACTCTGTTCATCACCACCCCCTTTTCTGTACCAGGATTCGTGGGAGCAGGCTAACCTAAATCTCATTTTGAGGCTGATGCCTGTCAAACAGCTGGCACTGGCAGTGTATTTAAATTCAAAGGTTGAGGTATAAACCTAGCCAGTGGTGGCTCGCAGTGGAAGTGCTGCGGGGAGGGGGAGGGCCAGGGTGGGTGGGTAGTGGAGTCAGACAGAAGGTGTCCACGAGTAAAGTAAGTAAATAAATTAATACAACTATTTACCTTGCACTCGCTGAATCACTGATTTGGCAATGCAGCGAACGCACTGTAAATAGTTTTATTTACTTTACTCGTGGACGTCGTATGTCCGACTCCACTAACCCCCTACCCATCCCCTCCCCCGCCCCGCAGCACTCCCACTGCGAGCCACCACTGAACCTAACCTTAACAGACACTGACCCAGAAAGAGAAAGTAATTAATTCACCATTTGTTACATTTAGAAACCGTTTGCCTGCACCAAATTACACACTATCAACCTTTTCTTTCCTCCCAGAAATGATCTGAGCTTCAAATGTGGCTTCTAGGACAGTGGTGCACGGTGGGATTTTGTCACTTGCTACTGGTGGGCTGATAACTGATGCAACAACACTATAATTGGTTTATCAGGTTACTTCTTGGTACACATGACTCCAAAGGTAGCTAAGTCAAGCAGTCAAAATGTGTTCCTGCACTTCGCAGAAGGTCTGGAACTCAGATACAAACTATCAATGTAACTGCACGCTGTCCAGTGGAAGCGACATAAGTAAAGAAAAAGGCTTCAGTTTCATGCAGGAAACATAAGGCAGTTAAAATATTAAGCCACTCAACACATCTAAAGGTCCTAACACTTTCCGGTAGCGGAGGCAAGATATTGTATTTAAACAATCTTACAGCACTAAATAGTTAAGCCAGTGGTATGCAGATAACTGAAATCTATGACAACGCTATGCTGTGGGGTAAGTATGTGATTTCTGGGCTATCCCCGGAAATCTTTACCCACAAAAGTTCCAGACAGAAGGTTGCAATGTATCAATATTCTTCTGAAAAGTCTTTCTTTGGTCTTATTTACTTAGTACTCCAGGGTGCAATGGGGGCTACCATGGGGTGGGGAATGTCTAAATGTCACACAAAGTGCAAAAACCATCACCCCAAAAAAATAATCAGGATTTCCATCCATGGTCAAAATGACAGTTTTAGAAGGCTCAAATGGCTGGTCCCACATCAAAATGGTAGTGTCCAGTTAATGGAGCTATCAGAGCTTCAATGGCCTTTAACAAAGGAGTGCTGGACATAGGACACAAGAGACCAATTACTCATTTAACTGTTACTAGAAATGTGGAAGAACCCACAGTAGGTCAGGGAAAACATTTTCAGTTGACGAGAAAACGTATGGAATCTGGACACCAACTGGATCTATCAGCTGTAGCAACCAATGAACTGGGATTCATTATTAGGGTCCAGTCAGGTCTTTACACCGCCTCTGGAGCCAAGAGGTGTAGAGAGATGGTTCAAACAGTAATGGATATAGGTTAGTTAGGCTCAGCCAGCAGACAACTACCTACAGTCTACATGTGTTCAGTTCTGGCCAGTTGAGCTGATCTTTGTAAATCCTCAGTGTCTCACACCCCTTGGATGGTCTCCATGCAGGTTTCTTTGGCTCCTCACGCAACAGGTATTACAGCTTCTACTTCTTCCAGGGCATATCAGTGTAGCGGGGCTTCCTTCAAACTCCCAGCTTTAGGAAAAATGCAAATTCCAGTGTTTTCTTCCTAGTTTGAAGTCCGTCTGTGCTTATTCACCAGGGCCTCTCCAGGCACCCAGAAAAATAAAAACAAATAAACCATACTGACTTAACCGGGCACGTCTTTAGCTAAAACTGAGTGCCCTGGCAGAAAGCTTGGGCCAATCAAACTTGGGTGCTAGGATCTAAAACAAGTAAACAAAGAGCAACTTTTGTGTGCTTTCTTCGAAACCTTTCACAAAGTAGAAATAATTTCATGGGAAGCAGCGCAGCATCCCTAGTGAGGATTTAGTAATTTCCATATATTTCTCAACACAGAACGGGAGGAATAAGAAAATAGAACGACAAGGAAGCCACCTCTGCAACAGGATGTGGATTGGTCCTCACAGAGGTAAAAAGGGGTAAGCCATCTACACACAGATTTGGGACAACTAACTAGTTGTTCAAACCAGTTTAGAGTGTTCTTTAGTGTTCAGGAAAGACTGTCGGATGAAGGTATATTGCAGACAGAAATCAGAAAGAGGTGGAACTGCTATGGAGTTTGAGGTGTGGCCCTAGGACCAGAAGTAAAAATCAGAATCAGTTCATCGATATCAAAGAACTACCATCTTTCTCAGCACGCAAAATGCCATTTGCACAAAGTCTCAACTAAACTAAACACAAGAGTCCAAACGCATACATTGATAGGGGGACGTTAGGCACCCCAGTTGTGTGGCACTGAACAAATTTCACAGCCAACAGACGTTCCTAGCATGTATAATGAATAGCCCTCTGCCTAGAATGAAAGCTGTAACATATTATCAGCGTCTCACAACCTACTGCAAAGAACTGTTGTCGCCTTTCCCTATGCTTGGCCACCACAGCCCTGTGAACTGCAAGTCGAGCAAGGAGCAGCCTTGATGGGCTTGCAGATTATTAAAAAACACGAGGAATAAGACTCAGGATAGACTAGAAAAAAAATGAAATAGTGGGCAAGATGGCACCTGTCTTCTTGCATGTGAGGCTTTCGTCCTCACCATGTTTGAGAAGGCACATTGGAGGGGGGGGGGGGGTGGTGTGTGTGTGTGTTTTTTTTTTTGGGGGGGGGATGTCCATCTGCCATATCGATATGCATACATAGGTTTATAATTTCGGCACATATTGGATTCATGGACCGGTGCATATACGCAAATACCTCACAAATGTATTCAGCCTGTGTAGAACAATGGATCATTTATTGGGCTGCCTGTGTGAAGCTGACATCATTACATTTTTAAATGTCATGCGGATATGCATTTCTTTTAAAATTCTTAAAGTACTCTGGAAATAAAGTGCACGCCCACGTGTCTGAACATCCTGTGGTTGATGACTCAGGGCCAGATTACGATCTTGGCAGGATGGAATACTCCATCAGAAATGTGCCGGATATCCCATCCACTGTATTACAATACCATTATATCCTATTTATCACATTATGTCGCACAATAGCTTGGTGCAAACTAATCAGTGACCCACTTTTAAGGAGTAGATCAGAGGACTTCCCATTACCATCCAAATCTTAATCAAGTCCAAATCGGAGTCCAATATCTGTTTTGCCGGCCAATTAGCCTCTAAGCATGGCAATGCAAATAAATATTAAAAGCATAAATCACACTGGGTGATGTTTCAGAAGCTTAACAAGCAGTTTAAAACACACATGCCTCCCGGACCCAATAGCTTCCTGGACGAATTTTTCTAGGCCTAATCCCACCTACTCACCAAGTGCCACATGTATCAAGCAATATTGCATTTGCAAACAGGCTTTGTTTTAAACCCTATTTTGCAAATCGGTAATCTGTTACTGAATCAAAAAAGGAGTTTGCGATTCAGTATTTGGAAGGTGCGTGTTTAGGGTATTCCTTTCAAATGCCAAATCGTAACAGTATGAATGAATGTTTTGTGACAGTGAATGCGGTTGCAAAACATTTGCATTTTACCAACAACTTCAAGTTGGTTGTAACCCATTCACAGATGGGACAGGGCCCCCAGGGGACCCCTTCCCCTTTGTGAATGTATTCAAAAACTTTTTTTTAAGAGCAGGCAGTGGTCAACTACCTGCTTTCAAGAAAATGAAAGGAAAACTTTTTCTATTTGTAAAGTTGCCCATTTTCCTTTAAGGAAAAGGGGCTGCTTTACAAAAAAATAAAAATAATGATTGCTTTATTGAAAAGCAGTCACAAACGTGGTGCTTCGTTGACCTCAGCAGAAGACCATACCTGTGATTTTTGTGATTCCTAATGGGTCACAAATTGCAACCTACCTTGTTAATATTCCTGAGGTGAGTCATTTGCGACCTAATGGGAATCAAAGAAAGTGTTCAACACACTTTCATACATGCTGTTTTGCAATTTCCTAAGGGAGATTCGCAAGGATTCGCAATTAGGAAATCGCAAAACAGTTTCTAAATGCACCTGGACCCAAATCTCTAGACAGAGACCTAGGTGAAGCTACTATTACCATTATACCAAAACCCACCCGCCCAATGAATGTGCCTCCTAAAGCTTGAGCTCTCTCTAACAGCAAACATAGAATCCTTTCAAAATTCTGGCTAGTCGCCTCATGACGGTAATTCAAATACCGGTCAAACCCTATCAAAGTGACTTTATGGTGCATAGAAACACAAGGCATAACATAAGGAGGGTAAGCAATGCTGTTGCAAACTTCCACAGGTTGGACGGCCCACGGACACTGCTCCAGGTAGGTTTGGTAAAAGCTTTTGATAGGCTTTAAGGAGAGCACCATTTTTCTCTTCTAGCCCACCTAAACTTTGGTGAAAATTTCCAGGCATATGGTAGACTTCTCTGCATTAATATGACTGCCAGAATGCGGTCAAAAGCACCCTATGTGCCCCTATTCAAATAAGCAGGGGTACAAGCCAGCGATGCCCCCTCTACCCTAAGCTTTTTGTCCTGCCCATAATACCTCTGGCAGATATGCTTCATCAGGATGCAATGTTTAAGAGCTTCTGCTGGACCACTGAGTTTGAGGACATGATCTTAGTATGTGTGAATTTCTTCCTTCTTTTCTGATCACACCCAACCATCTCGAGCCCTAAGGTGAAACGGGTTTTACATGAGTTTGGTGCTCACTCTCGTTTGCGGGTGAACTGAGATAAATGTTATGGCTTTACTCCAAATGATCTACAAGATGCAAAGAGGTTGACTTCCCAATCCTTGGTACAAATGCTTCAACACTCTTCAAATGCCTTGGCACACACATCTCACCCACCACCATGGTGGCCTACTGCAGTAATAGGACACATATGCTGGACTGCTTAAGTAGAGATCTGAACCACTAGGTTCCACTCCCCCTTTCAATCCTGTTTAGAGTTGTAATTATGAAGAGGGTGGTGCTGCCCTGAAGGATCTATATACTTCAAAACTACCCTGTTGCTCTTCCACAGTTATTTTTCACTAAACAGCCACTTTATGCTCCTTTCTCTCTCACAACCATACCCCCACGTGGGTTTATGCTAAAAGGGTATAACACTCCTATTAAGGTAGCGTGGTGAGGATTGCACTCACTTATTATCGGGATGTCCAACTTGTCATGCTTAATGGATGGCTCTTCGACACCAACAGGGATCCTGCATACAAAACTGAACTCTACATATATGTGGGTTATCTCACCATATTTCCCCCTGCCACTATGGTGGCTCTCAAGGCCAGGTCCGATACTGTGAAACAAAAACAATGGCATGGGTGTCTCACAAGAGAAACTCCCCTACGGTAAGGGTGCTCTACTCCCTGAAGTCATCTCATTATTGAGCTTCAAAGGATGGGACAAATGGGGCATCTCGACTTTGGGAGATGGCCTTACAAATACTACTCATAAATCCTTTGCAGATCTCCAAACAGATGTTGGCCGATTTCAGGCACCATTTTTTTACTATTATAACATGCATTGCTGCCTTACACTGAGCACCTACAATATATCCCCAACTTCTATCAGTTCACAGTGGAAGATCTTGGACACAGACATACCATCTCCAGTGATTACAAATCAACAGTCATCAACACACCAGCCACATTCAGTAAACTTAGAGAAGCATGGTAAAGAGACTTAGGTCCCTTGGAGGATGTGGAGTGGAGACAGGCACTGGCTGAACCCACAGACATTGTGATAGCCATATGAATCAGACTTATGTATTTCAAATACCTACATCGTATATACTATACAGGGGGAAAACTGTGGCACTTCCGCATGACATGCCATCCGCTGTCTTAGATGCCACACTAAAGCTGGCAATCTGCTGCACACAATTTGGTATTATAGAGTTCTCCAGAAGATTTCAGAGGTTATCGAAACAACTTGTAAATAAGTGATGGGTTCCCATATTTCGCTCGACCCACGCATGGCAATTTTAAATACATGTAGGCCTTTCCTAGGTATCAGAAACTGTTCTTTGGCATGGCCTTGATTATCACCAAATGTGATATCGCTCAGGGCCGGTGCTCATCAACCATACCAAACATCACAAGATGGCTGCATGGTGTGGACGAATCCTGAGTACTTGAGAGGCCTATTTATGAAGCCTACAAATATACGTGAACATCTGAGGTGCATGGGCATGGGCACAATACCGTGTGGTAACAGACAGTGTTTAATTCGGAGATCAAATTTGGGAAATTGAGGGACTTACACATGTGCCACTATCTTGCTTACTCTGTTGAACTAGACATGATGCTTCTTATGGATTGGAGAGACCTTCAATGTTGTTGTTTGTACAGTTTATATGTCTCACATTATTTCATCCATTGTGTCGTTTCCGGAGCCAACCAATGTAATGTCTTCTGATATGTTTGTATCTTCCTATTTTGCTCTTTCAAAAAAAAAAAATATATCCATTTATAAAAATTTTAAAAAGCAAGAAAACACATCGCACAGCATCTTTACTTGAGGTTTGTTTAAATACCTCTTCATCAAAGATAAAACCTGAACATTCTGTTTCCAATCAGGGCTCAATGTTAGCTCAACATTGCAGAAAGCAGCATCAAAACACATTACTTATCTTGACTTGCTTATGATAGCTCTTCGAAGCGTTCTTTAGCTTAGTCAATGACTCTCACCACCCAGGCCCAATCCTGGCAATACAACCTGGCAACACAAAGTCGTCCGGTCGGGTGAGGAGAGGGCAGTTGGCCTGGCACACTGAGGGCACAAAAAGGAGCAATCAATTAATGGGGGATGAAGCAGGGGAGCCTTTCGAAAGAAGGTGGCACCCCATCAGACACACGTGGATCAAAGAAGTGCCCAGGCAATCCGAGCACCCCGGAACACAAATCCGTTCCTTGCACCTCCTTGGAAATGAGGTATAAAGGCACAACGTCTGGTGCACATTGGTACGAGTCACATCAGACAGTTCAGTCACACACAATGCAGAGTCACATAGAGTAACACCCTGGAAATGAGGCACGATGTCTGGTGCATGTGGGTACGAGATGCATCAGACAATTCTGGTCACCCACAAGGAGGACTTGCAAATTATGTACGTCCCTGGAAATGAGGCACAACGTCTAGTACACATTGATCTGAGTCGCACCAGCCAATTTCGGCTCACACACACAGGCGCATGTTCATCAGTGCTCCACAAAGTAGAATGAGGCACTGCTATGGGTACGCCCTCATCAGCAAGGGTCGCAACCTGTGAATCGGACACTGCACGCAATGAGCATGTAGTCAATGTGTTGCATGGAAAAGATGCGGCACGATTGACGAAGCAGGCCACATGGTGTCCCGCAACCGGTGTATCCGCTCACCACCAAGATGCTTATGCGTGTCGAGGCTGGACCCACACTCCTGAGATGCGGGCAGTACTTTTGGGGCTCCACACCAGGCAATCCGATCTCCAAGCACAATACTTAGTTCCAAGCTCACACTGCGCTACCATCTGGGATCCAGCCAACGATGTGGGCACTTAAGAGGGGACCACTCTCCAGGTGTCACAGGTAGATGATGAGGGTGGTTCAGAGGATTTCCTTTTGACCCACAGATGTCTCCCTTAAATTTCAGTTCCGTCTGCCATAGGGCCGTAGAATACAGATCTTAATCTTTAGTGGAGCCACGATCTGGCTCCAAGAGGCCAAGTGTCAAAAGCTCATCCTCCAATCTATCCAGCCATGCCCTCAAATGGCAGAGGTCTGTTGTTTCAGTGGCATGCCCAATGTATATAGCAGTCTCCGGGGAATGCACAGATGTGCTCCCCTAGCCTCTAGTATGGACTAGAGTCAAATTAAAAGGCACACAGAGTTTCGAGCAGAGAAATACCAACTTTCTAACAGTGACATTTCTAGGCTATTAATGACAAACCCTTCTTTACCACAGGAGAGGGTTTGTTATTGTGAGTCCAATAATAAGAAACAGTATGAGGCTGATCCACTGTAAGTCCCTATTGCAGCTTGAAGTAATCTCAGCCATTCCTCCATTGTGAATCTATGGGAAGAGCAAACCTTGTAAGTAGTGAAAACACACATGGGTATTCTTCACTACTTGGGCAGGGAACACACGTGTGCCTGCCATTCCTTTCACCTACCACTGGCTTCACTCCTTAAGACTTACCCCATGGGTGCCCTAGAGGTGGTAACAGGTCCACTCAGGAATGGCCAGTGGTTTAGAAAGGCCAACCTGAGCATAATGGTAACTGCATGCACACAGGCCTGCAATGGCAGGCTTGAGGCATGTTTAAAGACATCAGGTATGCACCACTTCCTAACGTGTGTAGGGAGGGTGTGCGCACTTTCATACTGAATTTACAGAAGGAAAGTGGCCAGAGCCCTAAGGCCACTAAAAGAGAATGTTCAAAACCCAAGTGTTTTCCCATGGTAAAAGCGGTCCTTCTAGGTAGATAAAACCCACATGGGGGTTGCTTCACTACCTGGGGCAGGGAACACCTGTGTGTACCTGACCTGGCTTTCACCTACCACTTGCTCCACCCCTCAAGGCTTTCACTAGGAGTGCTCTAGGTGTAGTGGAAGGCCTACTTAGGGTTGGCTAATAAGTTGGACATGCCAACCTGAGCATAGGCGCAACTGCAGGCTTGATACATGTTTGGAAGGCTATTCCGGTGGGTAGCACAATCAGTGCTGTGCCCCATTAGCCAGTGCAGTACCAGCCTGGGTATGTGGTGAACCCTTTTTACAGGGCACTCACAGGTATAACACCTAAACCAATCAAATAAGCACCATTTCTCATGGATAGGTAGGCTGCATGCGCTTTCACATTGCATCACAGTTGGAAAGTGTCCAAGGTCCCAAGGATAATCAGCAAAAAACAGGAGGAGAAAAAGCTAAAAGTAGTAGGGAAATCCCCTAAGAAGAGCTATGTCGAACACCAGCACATGTGTTTGTGTGTGTCCGGCGGACAACTCCTTGTTAGCACTTCAGATGGTGCCAGAGTTAGCATCCCCACAGAGTAAGGTCATCATTGCTGGTTTACAGTAAGAGGTTGAGCTTTCCATGAGATGAGTTTGGTGTGACCGGCAGCCTCTGCTGGGGACTCACTGAATGTGTTATTGCACAAAAGTGGCAGTGTATGTTTGAAGAGAAGATGTTTTAGTAGATTTAGAGGCAGGAGATATTGAACAGTTGAAAGGCCACTAAGCAGGTTTGTGCTTTATTGCAGGGCTTTGGCCCAGGACCCTCAAGGACAAGGTGGGTGCTAGTCAGGTGAAAGATAGGCAAACATACATCATGGACGCCTATTGTAGCTTTGTAAAGGAAGTCATCTAAACAGAGTACGTGGAAAGCATATTGATTGAGGAAAGACATGTTCCAGACTTTGATTTGGCCACACTGACCTCTGTGAATCATCCAGTCATGAGATCATCTGCCCTTCACGTTGCTGAAGTGTGAAGCTTATGGCTTCAAAATGAGTAGATGTAGAAAGAGTCCCAGTAGAGCCTGCGAGAACTCCGTCTGTTTTATATCAGCAGTCATTACACTCTACTCTGCAGGCTAATCTGTCAAAATGAGAGAGATCTGGCACAGAATGCAAAGAAGGCCAGCACATGCTCTGCATTCTCAATAGGAAGAGGTTGAGCAAAACAATTCTCTGTGCTTGATAACAGGAAGTACAGGGTATGGGACTTCTGGCTCATTTAAATTAAAAGGCCAATGACATCATGGGACAAGGTGTTAAGCTACACACAAGGGGAGAGAACAAGCGCTGATAGACAGACGCTTTTTCAAGGTGTTCGGCGTTTATTTCTGCTATGTTATGTTATGTTATTTATTTTCTTCTATAGCGCACGGCTACTCCCAAGAGCATCCCGGCGCTTTGGCGAAGAGAACTAAGTGCAGAGTGACAACACAGCAGCTAAAAACTAAGGAGAACCAAAGCTACTATTAAGCAAAGAGCCAAGTCTTCAGTTCTTTCCTGAAAGCGAGAAGGCTGTTAGCCTTTCTTAGAGACAGAGGTAGCTCGTTCCAGCCCCGCGGAGCCAGATAACGGAAAGACCGGCCTCCTATTCTGGAACGCTTGATGGCAGGCACAACCACTTTGGCCAAAGAAGCTGACCGCAAAGCCCTGCTAGGCAGGTAGAAGGCTAGGCGTTTCCCAATGTACTTGGGGCCTACACCTTGAAGGGCTTTAAAGGCCAAGGTCAGGCTTGTAAATAAGATTCTCTTGGGGATGGGCAGCCAATGTAATGCTTTGAGTAACTCAGCGGCGCTGGCCCGTC
Organism: Lissotriton helveticus; assembly: GCF_964261635.1. Taxonomy (NCBI): domain Eukaryota; kingdom Metazoa; phylum Chordata; class Amphibia; order Caudata; family Salamandridae; genus Lissotriton; species Lissotriton helveticus. The sequence continues at coordinate 184,073,630 of NC_136061.1, read as the reverse complement.
TCGGGAGCCCAAAGATGGCTCGAGACGCCGAATTCTGCACCACTTGCAGGCGGGTCAAAAGATATTTAGGTAGACCCAAGTAGAGGGCGTTCGCATAATCCAAACGCAACCCTATCAGGGCCTGCACGATGTTTTTTTTGTGGTGGAGTGACAACAAAGGAAGAAACTTCCTAAGCATCCTGAGAATGCCAAAGCATTTCCCTGAAAGCCCAATGATATAGGGTCTGAAAGATAGATCACAGTCAATCAAAATTCCAAGGTTTTTCGCCTTGAGGGAAACATTGCCCGGGGGAAACATATCCTGTGGCCACCAGGCCTTCCAGCTGGGATCAGGGGTACAGCCAATGGTGGCTCACTTGACTAATGGTGTGTTTGACCCAATTATCACAGGTGGGAATCCTTGTGGGTCTATTCCGCTTGACATACTGTTATCTACAAATAAACTTGTCAATGTTTTGTGCCAAATGAAGCTGCGCATTGGCCCAAGTAATCCACCATTTTGAAAAAATTTCCGAATGGGAAATGTCAGACAGCAAATTTTTGATCTACCTTGCTAAGCTTCTGCAAAGAAATACTCATCAGCGTAATCACAACCAGCTTAAAGGAAGAGTATCATATTGTCTAGGTAGAAGTAGATCACTAGCATGTCCCTATAGAAGAAATTGGGTGGCTGATGGTTAACAGAGTTTCAAATGGTCGACAGGAGATGGGTCAGAACAGGTATCGAAGAGTCCACATGTCCAACCAGAAGAGCTGTGACAACAGCTTTAAGGGTTTAAGATACCTCAAAATCTTAAACATACACTGGAGAAGCAGCTGCATGGATGAAAACCTCAATCAGCCCTGCGGCTCCTCTGAGTATAGAGAAACAGAAATAAATGGCATGCTTCAAAGGGTTGAACAACCAAGTGAATGAATCCCAAGCCCATAGAGTATGGTGTGCATGCAAGCATCATGGATGGCCTTGGTGACTAGCACATTTGATTAAATGGTTTTGTAGGAACTGTCAACGTTAAGTTTTTGCACCTAGCCTGGGGTATACGAGAGTAGACGGTTGTAAAAGTAAATATGTATATGGTATTTCTATTGCGCAAACTAGCCAAAAAGCAGTGGAGCACTGTACATGGTCCTAGGTAAGCTTAAAGTCAACAAGTAAGAGGAGAGGAAGCTGAGTTCAATTCAATCAGGCATTTGTATAGCGCGCTACTCACCCGGAGGGTCTCAAGGCGCTTGGGGAGGGGGGTCCGCTATTGCTCGAACAACCAGGTCTTGAATTGCTTCCTGAAGGAGAGGTGGTCTTGGGTCAGGCGGAGGTGGGTGGGGAGGGAGTTCCACGTCTTGGCGGCCAGGTAGGAGAAGGATCTACCTCCCGTTGTGGCTCTTCGGATGCGGGGGACGGCGGCGAGGGCTTGGCTGGTCGATCGGAGATGGCGGGTGGGAGTGTAGAAGTTGAGGCGGTCGTTGAGGTATCTTGGGCCTTGGTTATGGAGAGCTTTGTGTGCGTGGGTGAGGAGTCGGAACGTGATTCTCTTGTTGACGGGGAGCCAGTGCAGGTTCCTTAGGTGTGCGGAGATGTGGCTGTGTCTGGGGATGTCCAGAATGAGCCGTGCTGAGGCGTTCTGAATCCGCTGGAGTTTTTTCTGGAGTTTTGCAGTGGTTCCGGCATAGAGGGAGTTGCCGTAGTCTAGACGGCTGGTGACGAGGGCCTGGGTGACCGTCTTCCTGGTTTCGGTGGGGATCCATCGGAAGATCTTCCGTAGCATGCGTAGGATGTTGAAGCATGACGAGGAGACAGCGTTGACTTGTCCGGTCATGGAGAGGGAGTAGTCCAGTATGAAGCCCAGGTTGCGTGCGTGGTCCGTTGGTTTGGGAGCGCTGCCCAGGGCAGGGGGCCACCAGGAGTCGTCCCAGGCGGATGGTGATGATCCCAGGATGAGGACTTCCGTCTTATCTGAGTTCAGTTTCAGGCGGCTGTTCACCATCCACTCGGCTACGTCTTTCATCCCTTCGTGTAGGCTGGTTCTGGCGGTGGCGGGGTCGTTGGTGAGGGAGAGGATCAGCTGGGTGTCGTCGGCGTAGGAGATGATGTTGAGGTTGTGTTGGCGTGCGATGGCCGCGAGGGGGCTCATGTAGATGTTGAACAGCGTGGGGCTGAGTGATGATCCTTGTGGTACGCCGCAGATGACTATGGTGGCTTCTGATCTGAATGGGGGGAGGCGGACTCTCTGTGTCCTTCCGGCCAGGAAGGAGATGATCCATTCCAGGGCCTTCTCTTGGAGTTGTGGACATATAATGCTTTGTGATGTAGTGTTCTTTAAAGTTGGGAGTTTTCAACTCTTGGCAAAAACAAAGGAAGGAGTATCCACTATGATTTTGAAGAACAGACGTATCTGGAGGATCGGTTCTTGGCAAAAAGAAGGAAATTCATCCTTTTGATAGAAACCCCTCACTCACCACCTAGTGGTGACATGCTTCATCATTGGGGTCCACCTTGGCGTCCTAGCGACACCAAGGTGTGCTACAACACCTGGACTACAGTGGAGCGGGTTGTGGCTGTAGGTGCAAAAAAATGTTAAAAATTGTCCTGGTTGTACTCAGAAAAAGTAATTTTATTTATAGAGCAACTGAACAATGTTTTAAAATTAATACTGGCGAGATCCTGGTAGGGAGGGTTACGACCCTGGGATCTCTATATGTGTTGAGTGGTCAACATGTTTCTACCATAAGGGCTATTGCCCGGTATTCGTCAGGACCAGAAAAAACAGGTGGACAGGGGGTGCGTGCTCCCTAAAAAGCACACCCGGCCTTGATCCCCTGTGTGCCTACTGGCAAAAAATGCCAGTGGTGAGTGCCGCTCAATAGAATAAGTGAGCTGGCGGGTTAAAACAAGAGACCTGTAAGGAGAGAAGAATGGATAAAGAACAATCAGGTATTAAGTGATAGACTTACTCTCCTGTAACGTCGTGCAGTCTCTCAGTGCAATAAATATCTAGTGCCAAATGGGATGGGTGGTTCTCCAGATATACGTAATACCGAGGTGAGGTGATACTAGTCAACATCTATGGCAAAGGGTGGGTGCACGCAAATTGCATGTAGTGCTAGCACGACCCAGGGGGGGGTTGGGGTATTAGATGTAAAAAACTAGTGCTACACGGAACAGGTCTGTCACGTGGTGCCTAGGCTGCCCGCTGGATGCTAAATGCCAGGGCGGAACCTATTTCATTATAGTTGAAAGTAAGGTGAAGTGAATTAGGGCATAGATGTAACTCGGTAGTGCTATATACATTTGTCAGCAAACGACTCAAAACGTGTAAGTGACTAACATTAAATCAACAAACAGGAACAAACATACATGTAACACTGAAGGACACACTTAGGTTCAGAATGACTTGGGAATATGCTTACTCCAATATGAGTACTCTAGGCTTCAACGGGCAGGGCGTAGGGTCAATGCCTGTATAATAACATTTTCTGTAAGAGACAAACAGTGCGCGAGCGTTGTAAATCACTGCGCCAGCTCAGGACGCTATGTGGATGGTGGGCGGCGCCCTCGTGGACCCGGTATGTGGAAGTATATCCGGGGCTTGGTATAATGAAACTACTTACAGTATCAGGCAGGTAAGATCAGAGTCGACCTACTCCTCGCGTCCACTGCTCGGCTAGTAATGCCGATGGCAGCTGAACGCGGTAAAGAGGAGTCGACCGCTTCCGGGTTTGGGCGCGGCCTGGGCGTGTAGGGGGCGGGGCTGGCAGTACGCGGTGGCGTGCTGTCGGTAGCTAGGCTACCGTTTAGGATACAGCCAGCAGGTTAGGTAGTACCACAACACATAGCAGGGTCGGTTGGCTCACAGGGTAGCGCCGCAGTGCTTGAAGGAAAACGAAGCGTGGGGTGCACGCCAGGACTAATATGGTGGGAACAGATATTCACGCAGCAAATAGTTGTGGGCATTTATAATTAGCGCTGCGTTTGGACTAAAGACCTGTGTCTGGTCACTGGTAAATTAAGTGCCTCACTATCAAAAGGAGCCTTATTACAAGGTTGTTGGGGGTGATATATTAATATAAACAAATTAGACCTGCTGGGTCAAGTTGGAAAAAAGGCCCAACGCAGATGCGTCTGAGCGGTTCAGTGGGGCCAAGGTGATTCATGCTATGGTATTTCGTAAAGCGAGGAGCAATAAGTTAAACGCTCAGTGGAGCAAAACTTAGGAATATATTAAGGGTATAGGGTGGCAGAGCTCTGTTGTTAGCTCTTGGTCTTGGAGGCCCTAGGGATGGAGTCTCATTTCAGGACCGAGTTCCACGGAATATTGTCGTTGAGCCCAATTTTATGGGAGGAAAGACGATAGATCCATCGTTGCTCTTTTTCAAAAAGCCGTGCTTGTGCATTGGGACCTGGTTTGATTTGCTCAATTACAGTCCATCTCATGTCGTTGGGTGTGTGATGGGCTGTGAGAAAGTGATCAGTGAGCCTGGTGTTCGTTTTTTTGCATCGAATTGTGCTACGATGTTCCGCTATTCGTTGCTTGACCTTTCTTGTCGTCATGCCCACATAGGGCTTGTCACAGCTACATCGGATAAGGTAGATCACAAAAGTGCTGTTACAGTTAGTGTGTGATCTTTGTTGCCAGACTTTGCCTTCCTCAAGGTTAAGAGTTTTGGTGTTGTTCGTGAGGTGGCAGACACTACAGTCACCACATCTGGAGTGTCCGGTCACTGGGGGAAGGCCCCAAGCGTTGGTGATGGTTTGGTCGGTTGTAACCATGTCCATTCTAGGTCTGGTGTTGACCAAGGTGTCTTTTAGGCTCCGTGCTTTTTTATAAGAAAAAAGTGGTTTGTCCCAATTGTGATTTCCAGTGTTCAGTATTTGCCAATGTTTTCTGATACTTTTACTGACCTGGTTGGACACCGCATTATATGTGGTCACGCATGTAAGTGGAATCTCTCCCTCTGTTCTTGGTGTGTCCTCTAGGAGGGCTTGTCTTGGCTGATTTCTGGCCCTTTTCTGACATCTCCTTGTGATTTTCTCAGGGTATCCTCGGTTGGTTAGTTTCTCCGTCAGGTCTGCTGCCTGTGTTTTGTAGTCCTGCAACTCGCTGCAGTTCCTCCTGAGTCTGAGATACTGGCCATAAGGTAAATTTTCCCTCAGGGGGCGAGGATGGAAACTCTCAAATCTCAGCAGGTTGTTCTTAGCGGTGGGTTTAAAGTGGGTTTTGGTCTTGAGCTTGTCATTGTCTCTTGCGATCTCAATATCAAGGAAGACCATTTTGTCTTTGTCCACATTATGTGTGAACCTCAGATTAGGGTCACACGTGTTAAGCCACCTGATGAACTCCATTAGTGTTCCTTGCGGTCCTTGCCAGATGGCGAGGACGTCGTCTATGTACCGCCTCCAAAATTTGATGTGGGTGTTGTAAGGGTTGTTGGGGGTAATGACATATTTTTTCTCGAAGTCATACACATAGAGACCCGCTACGCTGGGAGCAAAGACACTGCCCATTGATGTCCCACCTATTTGGAGGTATAGCTTTCCATCATGTTCAAAGAAGTTCCTTTTAAGTGCAAGAGTTGCACATTCTACAATGAACTCTGTTGGTGTTGTATGGTCCCATGTGGAGTTGTCCAGTGTTTGTTTTAGTACTGTAATGGTGGCGTCTTGGGGAATGTTAGTGTACAGGCTCTCTATGTCTAGACTCACAAGGATGTGGTCCGGTTCAATCCTGATGTCTTCCAGCATTGTCAGTAGGCTTTTTGTGTCCTTCAGATAGGTTGCAGTATTTTGAACAATGGGTTTCAGGAAATAATCACAGAAGCGTGAAAGGGGTTCCAAAAGCGAGCCTATGCCTGACACGATTGGTCTGCCAGGTGGTGGAATCTTGCCTTTGTGCATCTTGGGGACAATGTAAAAATAGGGGATCTTACCCTCCGTTTTGCAGAGGTAGTCCGCCTCTTGTTTTGAAATTTGGCCTGATGCCTCTGCTGCTTCCACCATATTGGTTATTTCCACCCTTAAGTCGTCAGTGGGGTCGGCTGAGAGTCTCCTGTAGTTGGTGTTGTCTCCCAGGAGGCGTTGGCATTCGGTGTCGTAGTCTGCCTTATTCATTATTACCAGTCCCCCGCCCTTGTCGGCTGGTTTAATTATGATTGAATCGTCATTCTTCAAGTCGGTTATGGCTTTGTTCTCAGCTTGGCTGTTATTATGGTATTGTTTGGTGACAGTTAGTGCTTCAACGTCATTAAATACCGCTTGCTCGAAGGTGTTGATCTCCACTGGGATTGAGTGTGGCGGGGGCGTGAAGGTGGACCTCAGTCTAAGGCCCGTTTCATTCTTGATTTCTTCAGATTCAGTGGTGGTAATCTTTTCGAAATATGCTTTCAGTTTAAGTTTCCTAAAGAAAGCAGCCAGCTCACAATGTAATTTAAATTTGTCCAGGGCTGCAGTGGGCACAAAACCTAGACCTTTGTTTAGTACAGTAGTTTCTGTAGTTGTCAGTGTACGTGAAGATAGGTTGGTAACTAGCTCCTCGCTGTGCTGGGGCCCGCTTTGTTGGCTCCCGATCTGCTCCTTGTTACGCTGCCTGTTGTGTCTTCCTCTTCCCAATGGACATTGTTTCCTCGTCTGTTGCGTCCCCTCCCGCGCCTGCCTCTGCTCTGAAAAGGGGGGCGGGACTGGTTTTGTTGGAAGGGAAACTGTTGGAACGGTGGTTGCCATCCAAACATAGGGTATTGTTGCGGGTGTTGGTAAGGGTGCATCAGCGGTTGCTGGAATGGGTACTGAGGTGGATGGTTAAATTGTGGCCATTGGAAATTCCCTCTGTTGCCTCCTTGTTGTCTTCTTCTGGGGGTACCATTGTTGGAGCTACCACTATTGTGGGAACTGTTGGTGGTGTCACTTGATGCATCTGAGTCCTGGTCTGGGGCTCCAGTGCTTTTAAAGTCAGGGTCCGAGTATGGGTAGATTTTTACAAAAGAGAATTTCTTCAAGTCTTTCTGAAATTTTTGGACCTTTTGCTGGGTAAGGTTTTCCCTGTATTCGGCTATTTCTTTATTTAAGTCTTCTAGCTTTTTTTTGTAACCAGTGATACTGGCTTTGATTTGTGTCTCGGTGACTTGAATCTCCACTTGGATCTTCTCCGACAGGCGCATGGCCGTTTTCAGAATTAATATGATCCAATCGTGGGTGCAGTGCCACGCGATGAGTGCCCAATCTTTCCTAAACTCAGGGTCATCTAGGAAAATGCGTGGAGCGTTTGTGACCAAGAGGCCCTTTGGAGCTATTTTGTTGGTAACATATTCCTTTAGTATTGTTCCATGTAGGATAGTCCTGATACGGTTCTTTTTCATTTCAGTCAGTTTTTCCCAATCGCAAGTTTGGGATATGGTGTTACTAATATTGGCGTCCGCAAAGACACTGAGATCGCTCATGATGGAGTCTATCTCATCAGTAGAGTACGTGAGTCCTGTATATTCCGCCATCCTGGCTGTGGGTGTGTACCTCAGAGATTACAGTGAAAGACAAGTTAAAATGCTCAGTGGTGGAACCGCAGTGAGCTTGGTAAAAGAACTCTCGCAGCTGTGCGCTGCCAGGAATGTTTCAAACAGAAGAGAGAGTAAGGGAGTTCGTTCACCCAAAAGTGAACTAGAGACTTCTCCTATTCCCCTAGGAGGAAATATGGCAAAAACAAAGGAAGGAGTATCCACTATGATTTTGAAGAACAGACGTATCTGGAGGATCGGTTCTTGGCAAAAAGAAGGAAATTCATCCTTTTGATAGAAACCCCTCACTCACCACCTAGTGGTGACATGCTTCATCATTGGGGTCCACCTTGGCGTCCTAGCGACACCAAGGTCCTAAATTGGAGCAGGGTTGGGGTGGTCCTGATGGATATGAAAAAAAAGTGCATGGATATATATGTGCGCCAATAGTAGCTAATATCCATGATACAATCATCCCATATAGCAATCGTTTTTCACCACTAGCTGACTTATCAGAAACACCTATGGCCCTGGGTACCATAGTCGGGAAGGGAGAGCCGGTGACTGTCACAATTGCTCTCACCGACAAGGCCGTTACCTCAGCACAAATTATGGAGCGGAGATCAGAGGTTGATGCCCTCAAGTCCTTGATAGTGAACATTGCCATTATGGTTAAACAGCTGATACCTGCCATGGAGGGGACAACTTGGAGCACCATAGATGTGTCCAGAAAACCTACAGGAAAACCTATGGAGCACTTAGCAAAAAGGAGTCAGTTAACAGCTTCCCGGTGTCTACTGAGGGAGAAAGGGTAAACTAGAGCAGTAAACCAGTATGGGGAGGGCAAAGTCAGGGCGTTACCAGGGGCACAAGCCACACGCCAAGGCCAGGTGCTGCTGAACATTTCACCGCAGAACCCATGTGCTTAGAGTCATTAGATGATTTGTCTCAGCTCTTAATTCGACAGAGTGCCAATAGTATTACCAGCAATAAAAACATATCAGCAACCCGCAAGATTTATATGGTAAATGTTTCAAAACTAACATCACATACAAGGTATGAAGGGGAAGACTCAGTAAAAAATAAAGCCATCCACTGGATACAGTTTGTAAGGGGTGCAGGTCTCATTACGGACAACATCATAAGGGCTAAAAGGTACACCTCAACAAACCATTCAACAGATTGTATAGAACTTACTATGTCAGATGGGTGCTTGGTTTATAGTTTGATGGCACTTGGTGGCCGTACTAATTCTCCCCCATGGATCTGGTTTTCAGTTTAACAATCACCCCACGGGCATTAGCATGGCTCACACTGTTCGGGATATTCCCTTAATGGGCGGGCGTGACTCTGCCTTAGCTGAAATGTGTTGACTGGACAACTGACTTTGATTCTACATTTCTTCCCTCTAAATGTGCATCCATAGATTCACAAGTAGACCCTTATTTACATGATTCACCATTTGCTGACAACACTTTGGGCCAGGAATTGGTGGTTGCGCCTCTTCTAATGTGTGGGTCACTCCCGGTCAGTGCAATGGTCTGGAGAGAGGCTTCTAACCCTTGCGAGAAAACATACGAGCCAGATAGGAATTCTTCCACTGCTATGCGTGCTGAAACTTCAATTCCAACTCCAACAGTGTGTTATTCCGACACAGCGCCAAGAGACCTCTTGGTGGACGTGCCCTTTATAAATTCCCTGTAACATAACATTACATTAAAAAAGACTCAGTTAGTCTCCTGGAATGTAGCGGGGATTCGGTAGAAGTCCTCTCTCCCTTATTGGAATTATTTTATTTGTAATTTTGACTTCTGTCTCTTCCAGGAGACCTGGTGCATGGAATCAATCCACACCAGTGCTATTGTTCCCCGACATCATCAGACTTACAGGGAGGTCATAAGGAGGCCTATAGATCTGGGCAAAGATCTCACAAAAGTGCTCTATTAGCATACTGCCTATAGCTAGCCAGGACATTCTATGAATTAGAGGGAAAAGTAGCTCAAATGTCCCAGTGGATATCTATAAAATCTTAGTGAGAGGTACCAGGGGAGAAATATGGTCACCCATTTTACAAACCCTTGAGGTCCATTTGGATAATAGGCCACCCTGCCACCATTTAATTGTAGCATGTGATTTCAATATCTCTTTTGAGCATTTGGATAGGGACGATGACAGTCTTGCCACTGAGGAAGATGAAATGTGGGCTATTCCCGGGTTGGACATAGCCCCAGTGAAGAAGTGGTCGCGGTAGCGCTCCAATTAAAGGCCCTTACTTTAGAATATTGGCTAAGGGCTACCAACGGCAAAACCAAAGGCGACAGGCATGGGGCCACCACGCCTCATAGATAAAATTGCACAAGTGGAATTGATTACATATTAGTTGGCCTAAGATTGTGGCACACAGTTGTGGATAGGGAAGTCAGGGAGATATTAGAAGGTGACCACAATTCACTGTGTCATACTCTTATGTTCACTGTGTGAAAATAAGCCGTGTGGTACATGACCATATTGCCAAATGCAGGAGGTTATCCTTACCAACAATAGCCGTTGCCTTAAGTGGCACCATGTAGCTCTCCAAACTGATGCCCTATCCCAGATAACCCTAGATTTAAAAGTAACCATACCAAAGTAGATGCTGTGAAATCTGTATATGGGGAATGGAATGAGGCTACCAGTATCCACTCACACTTCTTCGAACAGATTATGCAGTACTTCACAGTTCTTGCTAAAAACTTGAAAAAGAAGACATACAACCCCATAAATGGTTTGACAGGAAATCTAGGCAGACCAGATTCGAACTGACCTAGGCTATAGAGCAAAAGAATCCAGGTCCTATTAGCATGCTGAGGAAAATGTATAACTTAACCCAAAATAGGGCAAAGAGAGATTGGGATGAACAAAGGTGGTGAGACCTTAAACATGCTTGTGAAAGAAAGGATTTCTACAAATGTTGGGCTTTGGTCAGCGTAGGGGGAAACAGTTGCTTTACATCCAGATAATGCTATCCCCTTTTCCCTTTGGGTCAATCATTTTAAATCCCTGATGACTCGCAGAAACAGGCTTTGGAATTCCTGCCTGCAATCATCCCTACGGGGCACCCAGATTTGCTTGATCTTGGTGAGATCTGTACCTCCCTCGATGCCATAGACTGCAGAAAAGCCCCAGGAGCGGATGGCATTCTGGGGGATCTGGGGAATTGGGCAAAATACATCCTAGCATTAGCTAACAAGATAGCTTGGGGTTAACCTGCCCACGACTCATGGAAAAGTGGAGAGGTGGAGCCAGTCTTAAAAAGGGGACAGGAACTCAACACCAACTATAGGCCAATCAGTCTCATTGACGCTACACAGAAAGTATTTTGCTGTGCAGTTCTGGCTAAGGTGCAGGACTGGATTGATGAAAAGAGAATTTTAACACCTAATCAGGCAGGCTCTAGGGCCAAAACTAGCACCATAGACCAGGTATTTGGTTTTATGCTTCTAAATTGGAAAACTGTCTTATAAGGCAAGGGCAGGTTTTACATTGTGTTTGTTGATTTAAGAACTGCTTTCGACCTGGTCCGGCGACAAATTGTGGCATCTGCTATTTAATATGGGTGTGCCATTAGAAATCCTTTCCATAATCAATCACCTGCACAAGGCGTTGGCGTCTGGCAGGGCTGTGTACTTACCCCCACACGGTTTTCATTGTACCTGAATGAGATAATGCACTTTTTTTCCCCATCTACCCGGCTAATGCTCCATCTATCGGAAAGTCTATAATATCTACACTTCTCTTCATGCACAATACATTACTGGTGGCCAAAACACCTGGTGGCCTCCAGCTTTTACTAAATCGCTTCAAAGAGTTTTGCTAAATCTGGGGGCTAGACACATGGGTGTGGAATTCAATAGATTATCTACTTGTCCACGCTGCCTCATAAATCTACTTGCCCTGTAAAAATCCACTTGTCTCTTTTGTGCCATGTAGTGCAGTGACAAATTATTCATTATAAAAGAGCTCTGATATAGCCTGCCTGATTATGCAAGGGCTCATACCATAGTAGGGTTGGAATACTAGCTATCCCCTTATTTTTCCACCTTTCCGTAGATCTACATACTAGGACTGAAGGTAGTGGTATGCAATAGTTCCAGAATTGGAATACCCTTTTGAATCTGTGAAAAACTATGAACTTGCATGTTTTAGTGGGTTTTCACCAGCTCTTCTCTAATGTTTTCCCATACTAAGAATTGTTGAAATTTTACTTTTGACAATGGCAAACATAAAACGTTTTCTACATTTGGGAAAAAAGTGGTGTAGAAAAAGTAAACTTGCAAACGTTCAACAGATTTTCGCACGAGCTCATCTACACTTGCATGTTTGCTTGTGCTAAAATGTGGGTTCACAAATATTTTTGACCTACTTCTGAAAATTCGTGTGATTTCATGAAAGCCGTAAATCTGCACTAATGCTAGGACATATACCATAGGTACACCTTTAAGATTTCTTCAATAACTGGGCCCTTAATGAGGTCTAACCAAAACCTTTTGTGATTATTCAAATACTATATCTCTCTATCTTTTGGGTGGTTTCACTATGAGCGACAGCATTCTGCTCTTTCACAAGGAGCAAATTGGCCCTCAAAGTAGTTTTTTTCAGTGCCAGGAACTAATGTGGCAATGTGAGCTTTTTGAGACCAAAATGTTTTTTTGCTTTTTGCCAATGCTTATTATAATAGTGAGGGCCTGGCAGTTCCTGCACCAATAAAGTTTTACAAAACCCATGCCAAATCAAGACACGCATTGACAAAACCAAAAGGCTGACTACCAATTTCAGACCAACTTACTAATGCTTGTTTTTTTTTTGTTTCCCATAATCTTTTTGAAACTGATTACACCGATTTTCCCTTGGAATATTTTTGGGAAATACTAGCATGCATCAACATATTTTATAAATGATGCTCAAAGAAATGGTAGTTTTGTGAACATTTTATTTTGAAAGCAAGGAACCATCCATCTTGCTTTTAAACTTCTGCAAATAGTTGCATCTAATCAGAGAGCATTCTGGGAGCATTATACATAGACTTATACTACTAAACTTAAAAAAATGTTGTACACATGTTTATACTGGAACCGCTCTCAGTAGTGCAGTCCGAACTTACCACATTTCCTTATAACACTCATCCTAATAAAGACTTTGCATTCATGAACCATAAATACAAGTTCAAAGCATAAACATTTGAACACAAATATTACCTTAACTGGAGACAGTGTCCTTCTCTGATCCATAACGTGGTACTGTAAACTGGCAGCCAGTGGGTTTGACCTACTTGTCCCAAGGACAAAATACAAATGAAAACCTGTCGTCCTTGACCCCAAACAATATGTCCTGGGTGTCAGGCTATAGGAATTACACACCCTTGAGACATAAATGCCACTAAAACCAAGTACATGTCAATAAACCCATACAAATCATAAGGGGAAGCTTTTTCTAGGGGGGAGAGGCCCTTGAGAGATTGGATACTTTTGAGTACCTTGGAATCAAACTAGCAGCAAAAATTACATGGCAACCTCACATAGATAAAAATGGCTATAAAGCACAGGTAAATTGTTGGTGCCCTGGTGAAAAAGCACAGAGCATCAACAAGCAAGCCGGTAGTTGCTACACTCCAGATTTAGGATTAAAGGCTGAAGGGACTGCCTTATATGGGGCTTAACTTTGGGGATTCACAAGCATTGCAGAGATGTCTAGGACTGAACACAAGTTTTTAAGAAACCTGGTAGAACTGCCGTCCTGTAACCCACTTCATCCCCTTAAACTTGACATGGGGAGAAACTCCATTGAGGACGAAGATGGGATCTACGCATTATTACACTGGAGGAGACTGATATCCACCCAATAGCTAGCCCCCTTCGCTGAGGCATTTTAAAGGTCAAAACTGAATCCGCCAGGTGGGAGCAAGCCTTTGTAAATCAGCCCCCAGTTATCCCTCAAAAAACTAATTTAAAAATACCAGCTCAAAATAAAACCTCACGGTTCTCACAAGAATTGCGACAACTAAAAATAGAATGTAAAAAACATGAAAGGAAATGGAGAGTTAAATATGACATGAGTAAACAGATCTACAAAGCTTTATTGAAATAATATTATCAAGCCATCAGAAAAGCTTGTGCAAATGATATTGCAGAGAGAAATTAAGCAATCTGCTAACTCTTCAAAAGAAATCTAGAATATAGTGAACACCTTTTTTAATCATAACACACCTGAAACAGGACTTATGGCATCAACAGAACGATGTTAATCTCTATATAATCACTTGCTCTGGAAAGTGAAAGATATCTATGGGTTCCTATCAAGCCCACCAGACTATTGCAATAAAGTAAATAACAGGCAAGAGACAGCGACATTGAAACACTACTCACTACTTTCCGGCAGCTGACCATAGAGGATGTCACGGCCATGGCCGCTACAATTAAATCAGTCCCTCCACTTAACCCAGCTCCAATCTACATGCTACAGAAGGGGGGCACAACAATGCTTACTGCTTTCATGGACTTATTTAATCTTTCCTTGAAGAGCTGCAGTGTTCGGGTGGAATGGAAACATGCCATCACCCGACGACTATTAAAGAAACCCAACCTAGATCCTGAGCCAATAGGAAATTATAGATCCATCTCCCTTCAGCCTGGTATTAGCAAACTGCTTGAGAAATTGATCAACAGGTACATCATTGATCATCTGGAAACTATTAACATTCTTCACGCTACCCAGACAGGTTTCCGTGTGGGCTGTAGTACAGAGGCAGCTCTTCTAAGGGCCACAGAGGATCTGAAGGTGGTCCTGGACCAGAGTGGATCAGTGTCACTGATTCTTCTGGACCCGAGTGCTGCTTTCAATGCAATCTCCTACCCTACCCTTCTTCACAGATTCTGGAAAAGTTGGCATTACAGGGAAGCCCCTGAAGTGATCAGCCTAATTTCTGTTTAAACACAGCTTCCAGGTCATCGAGGGGCCGTTCCCCTCATCCAGCCATCAGCTGTAGTGTGGTGTCCTGCAGGGCTTGTCCTGGAGACCTACCCTTTTTAACATTTATGTCCACCCCTATCAGATATCATATGTTCCTACGGTTTCAAGAAGGTATCTTGTGCAGACGATACCCAGCTGATTGTTACGCTTTCACCAAATATGGACACTGTTTCCATGGGACTTAACAGCTGCCTAGCAAATGTGTCTGAGTCGATGGCAGCCAGCTGTTTGAAATTGAATGGTGAAAAAAACGGAGGTTCTGGTCTTAGGAATTTAACCAAAGCTCTGGGATCCGATCATCTGGCCATATCCCTTAGGAGAGCGCCCATCCCTTAAGTCAGAAGTAAAAAGCCTAGGGAATACACTGGACAACCAACTAATTATGGCCTCCCAAGCAAAAAAGGTGGCCAGCAGATGTTTCGGCCTTTTGACAGCCCTGAAGAAGATCTTGAAATGGCTCCCAGTAGAATCAAGTAAAATTGTGATTCAAGGTTGAATCCTGTCTCGTCTTGATTACGGCAACTCGCTGTACTTGGGGAGCCCAAAATCAATAATAAACTCCAGATTACTCTAAATGCCGCAGCCTGGATACTGTTAGGTATGCAGAAAACATAGGCAGTTGGCACTGAGCTCAAAACACTTCACTGGCTTCTCATAACCTGCAGAGTACAATTTAAGGCACTATGGGCCAGATGTACGACCATTCACTTTTGCGAGTCGCAAATTGCGTCGAATTGCAACTCACAATTTGCGACTCGCAAAAGTGAATGTACAACAGTGTCTCAGACACGGTTTGTGATTCCCAATGGGGTCGCAATTTGCATGCCTCATTAATATTCATGAGGCAAGCGCAATTTGTGACCCCATTGGGAATGGCTAGCACTCCCAGGGATTGTGGCCTGCTGGGGTCATCAGACCACCATGTCTGTGGCTGCTTTTAAATAAAGCTGGTTTTTTTAATGTAACCGTTTTCCTTAAAGGAAAATGGGATGCATTTAAAAAAGAAAAATGAAACTTTTCAGTTTCATGTTTTAAGGGCAGACAGTGGTCCCTAGGACCATTGCCTGCTCTTCAAATATATTTTCGCAAACACTTGGGACCCCTTCCCATTTGCGAGTGGTTTACCGCCTACTTAAAGTAGGTGGTAAACTGCAAGTGTTTTGAGGCCGCAAATGCGGTTGTAAATCAATCGTACATTGCATTGAGACTCGCTATTAAGAAGGGACTTCCTTGGCATGCCCCTTCCTAATAGCGAGTCGCAAACCATATTTTCCGAGTCAGTAATAGGTTACCGACTCACAAAATATAGTTTGTGCATAGGGCAGAAAAATGTTGCGGTTTCAAATGGGCCAAATTCCCTTTGCGACCGCAAAAACAGTCGATTATCTGTCCCCAAGCATCTTACATTTGGCAAAGCATAACACAGGCCCCTTTGTCCTGCAGCAAATGGCCACCACCCCACCATGCCAAACAACTGTGAACTGCTCTTTGCCCCAGAATCAAGAGAGCTAGAAGTGGGGGCAGGTCTTTTGCTTACCTCGCGCCCAGGCTTTGGAACTCTACGTCTATCAGCCTCAGAATGGAGGCCAATTTTGTGAGGTTCAGAAATAAACTTAAGACAACTTTTCCCTTAATTCTGTCCTATTCTTTGTAACTCACCCACTCACTTTGTAACTCAGACCAACAACGCTGGGAAGCCCGGTTTTGGGCAGCCATGCACTTTACAAGTTCTGGAGAAGAATAGAATAGTCAATATCGACAGCTTTCATAAATACCATGGTTTAGCAATGTCAAGAAGCTGGTATCCTCTCTGGGACTGCAAGCTGCATGGAACACTACTTTCCAGGAACGTATCCCGTGGAAGGCGCAACTGAAGAATTGTTACTGGGCATGGGTAGTGCAGACTGAGGCAGAATCCCCCTCAAGAGGGTCCTTGACAAATGTGTTCTTAGATTCTAAGTCTATTAGTGCACTTGAGCCATACTTGGATTTTATCAAGCGCTTTTTACTCAGTTTAGCCATTGCTCTCTTCCCCTAAAAACATTCTCGGCAAAATTGGCAACGAACAGTGCTGCATCCACCCTTTGCCCCGGTTGCAATTCTGCAAATGGAAGGGTAGCACATGACTAATTTGCTTGTCCCGCATACTCTAGGCCTCGCTCAAGGGGGGTAAAGCCACAGGCTTTCAGACCTGTATTCGCTGATCTCTCAGTAAATCGGTCCACATCCACCGGCTATTCCCTGCAATGCCCCTCCCCCTTTGTGCTGCTCCCATACAGTACTTCCAATGCACCCCAATCCAGGCACGCACCATTCTTGACTACGTCAATTTCAGTCATTCGAACTATAATGGCCTGGTCCTGCTCGGGCAATATTCTTAACTCTTTTTTATATATATACAACTGTACTACTCGTTGCAAGACTTTACAACTCTCTCCCCGTTCTTCACAGTTCATGGGGTAGAAAGTACACCGTTATTATGCCCAATATTATTTTTAAAAAAATGTTATCCCTTGCAAGACAGTCGTGCTGAATGGACAACATATAACCATATATAATGTGAAAAAATGTGAGAAAGCGAGGTGACCCCTCACGGGCGAACCACCAACGGGGAACCTGGTAGGTACTCACCAGTGTGGCCCTGTTCTCATCATCGGCAGTCACCAAGCTTTGAAACAAATGTGTCCAAGAAAAACATAAAAGTGTATGTGTAAAGAAAGTGCAGTGAAAAGAATTATGAAAACGCACACAAAAAACAAAACAACAAACAATGTGTTGTAAAAGGATAGGAAATGCACGCTTATACGACCTTTATTCCATTCCTTCGTGCAACCTATCTAAGTAAAAAGCTGGGTAGGGCTATTGTTCATATAGCCACATACCTCACGCCAACATGTTTCAATGCCTTATATACTGACGGCAATTTCTTCAGTGCATCAATTATTTAGCCACTGCATCAAGAGACTGGACACACCATTCTTCATGACTGTTCAAGAAAAACACAAAAATAGCATCCTTACATACTGCCCGAGGACATCTAATTACATCAGCCAAAATGTACAGAAAACAGATATGGGCTTCTGATATTTACCCCCACATGGCCCAAGTGACTCCTACCGACCGCGAGGTACAAGATAAAAACGTAAAACACAACTCCTGCTGTGAGTTGTCTCTGATCTCATGTCGTTTTCTTTACTGCAAAAAATGAGAATCATATCAAAGAAGTACTTCCCTGTAAAAGTTTAAAATCTCACGTAGCTGGTTGTCACCACCGTGACAGCTCGGACTGATTTGATATACCCCTCTCCTTACCGATATTTGGAGACCTGTACCGGCATTTACTCAGCCCGTAAGTCAACGTCTTGATTCACCGAACTAATAACTCTCAGGCGCCCCGTGTAGTCTCATCGAGGATGCGGCTCCTCTCGCGAGAGGACGCATCCGCCATCTTTAGTTGGATAATACTATTGAGATCAGTGCAACTTCTCGAATCAGTTCGTTCTCGCGAGAGTACGCAACTGAATTACGAGATCATCTCTTTCAAACAACTTTATTCAATCTTGCATTAAATGCAATGCAATTGTGTTTTATTTTCCTGTACACAACGCTCCCCCAAATATATACAAAATCTACTGCTGCACATGTTTGTGTCCACATTGGTGTACAGGATAAAGCAGCATATATTAATAAAATCTCCTGTTTTTATTTTTATTTTTAAACTGCTATTCCTTATCCGGGCACCCTTATTGTAGCTGCTGCCGCTCTTGTAAACTATTTTCTACGTGTTGGCTTCATCGTTAAAAATTAGAAATGTATCTAATCTCATATTAATTTGTGGACATTTTACCTATACATCCCCCTGACCAAGAGAACAGGGGGGGGGGGGGGGGGGGGGGGGGGAGGAAGGCGGGGGTTTTGTTTTATTTGGGTGGAGGAAAAAAACTTGAAGAAAACTGAAGGACATGCACCTTCGACAATATCAAGAAAGGAGAGAGAGGGGGGATTGAAATATAGATGCAAGGCAAATTCAAAATCAATTTAAAATTGCAAAGCAAAATTTAATGCACCTTGTTCCATTCTAAAAGCTCATTGAGCCCCCACTGTTCACTTTTTTCTTGAAAAATCCATCTCGCCTCCTTGGATATCAGCAATCTTTCTACATTCTGCGGATCGCTTATTACTTTCTCAAGGACCACCCAGGTGAAACTGTGCTTGGTGGTGTGGCAATGCTGGACTAGTTTTGTAGTTAGTTTCCCCATTCTGATTGTACTAAGATGTTCCTGAATCCTTGTTTTTATTTTGCGTGTTGTTAGTCCTATATATTGCAGTCCACATTCACATTGTAACCTGTATACCACATTTGTGGTATTACAGTTACTGAACTGTCCCAAGAACCAATCTTTCCCTGATCTTAGAGTCACACTAGTGCATTTTTTAGTCAATGGACACACAGAACTGTCAAATTACGTCAAATACAGAACTAACTCAGCGCTCCCATTGGCTCCTCAGCAGCTGAGCAATGAACATGCACTTCTTTCTGGCGCCAGTTCACACAACCCTTCCCTCTGCAATCAATGATCTGTCATAACCCATGAAGCCTCCCCTCTACCCTCCACAGACAGAGACCGAGTCACACTGCTCTGACTTGTGGCAACAAACGAACTTCCGCCCACAATGTAGCGCCAATATTTTAGAAACTCCTGAGTTACTTACTGCTGCTTTATTAGTTCCCTGAAGTCCAGAAAGTAAGTACCTTTAACAGTGACCTACGCCTAGATCACCCGAGCACACACACCTTGATAGTCATAGAACATGAACGGAACTTTGAAAGCTGGCTTCAATCCTGCCACAGCAACAACCAATCCCCGTGCAGACGTGAAGCCACTCGCCCTGTAATCGTCACCCGCAGCACACTAGTGCCTAGCTCTGCCCGACGCTGAAGCGCGAAAATCTGGCGTGAATCCATTCCAGGTGAAGAGACACACAGCAGCGTCACCCCAGCACCGCGCACTCAGCAGTGACATCCCACAACACGTAATAAACAGTGGCGGCTGGTGACATTTGAAAGTGGCGAGGCGTAGCGTGCGTGCCCGAACCCCCCCCCCCACCCCCTGAAAAAATGGAAAATCAAGTGGACATATGGTCAGTGACTGCATATGGTGCATTTTCAAGCAATAATAAACAACTTGTTAGGTTGCTGGTGCTAAGAACTGTGAGATGCATGAGCGAGCTACAAACCTACGGAGTTACTTAAACAAAATGAGAAGTGCTCAAACCAACCAGGTGTATGGATACATTATCCTCCACGACACCCCTGCTAATTTACTGATTGAGGTGGTATATCCCCATGGCATGTCAGATTTCAGACACCCTTGCGTGTTTAAACAAGTAGTGAGTCAAAATTGCACCATGTGAATTTCAAAGTGCAAAACACACTTACAATCAGTCGCTGCCGCTCTGTGCATGTTTCTGTTCCAGATCCATGGGGAAATATTCTATTGAGATTCCACCAGTAAGACTTTCCTCGCCCCAGAAAGAACATTTTATCCGCGGATGGTCGCCCAGAGCTCATCGGATATCACAAGCTGTGTGTTTATAAAATGTGCGCATGAAGTGTTCCAGTGTTCTGCAACGCCATTATGGAACACGTCGGCCCCACCTGACAGGGGAGAGGTCACAATCATAGTTTCTCGACCCTGGGAACACGACGGAAAACACATCTCCACTCGCCCTCCGCTGGGTCTCCGCTGTGAACTCAAGCCGGAGCGCCACATCTTGACAGGGGGTGAATTTTATTTGAGAGGCCACAGCTGCAGGTTTTCGACCTTTGCCTAAAATTCTGGGAGGGGCCCCAGGAGAAACAAGATGAAGTTTCTCAGACTCGCGTCTGTAGTACCTCAAAGACGGGGCTGTGCAAGTGTTTCAGCCACCCTTATAGAACAGAACTTACCAAATGTGCAGCCTGGAAGATTGCCTTTCCACGCCTATGTGTTTAGTGAGCCCTCCTCACCCCCACTCCTTACCTTACCCTATAATTTATGGCGTCCAAGAATAAAAAGAGCCGGCCGGCATTACGGGTGGGGGGGAAGCAGGATAAATAAAATAAAAGTCAAACTTACCTTCTTCCCGCCTTCAAGTTCCGACTCCGAGACTCCACCGACCACCAGACTCCCGACTCCCGCCGTCCTGTTATTTTGAATTCCGAGTCGTGCTCGTCATCATGCAGGAAAGCTGCAGGCAGCCTCCCTACCCTTCACCACAGCACAGCACTGTGATTGGTTCGGCCGGCTGCCCCAACCACGTAATTTCTCTCTGTATGCTGCAGCATACAGAGAGCAGGGAGAGTGGGAGGGGTTACTCGAGGGCAGGGGGGAGCGGCTTGCCCACTGTTCTTAATACTGTCTGTTTGGACAGCCTCTCAGGCTGCCCAAACAGACAGTATTAACAACAGTGGGAAAGCCACTCCCCCCTGCCACTCTGTCAACCAGGAACTTCTGCTTTCTCGCCGTGCGAGAAGGCAGAAACAAATGGTAGTTCTCTACTATTTGTTTCTGCCTTCTCGCACGGCGAGAAAGCAGTGGGGCAGCACCCAAACGCCCCCATGGAGGATGCGCCACTGGTAATAAACAGGCACACGCGGCCCAATCACGCAAGAGCACACGGATGTGACATCACACACACATCTGTACACATAATATGGACATCCCACCACACGCATGCAGGTAAATACACACAGCAGGGACATCTGAGCACACAACTAGCCACACTGCAGAGGCCTTCCACAACCCAAAGAAATCACATCTAGCCAGGCCACACACCACACACTAACTACACTAGAGATATTCTGCACACACAAGCAGGCAAATACACACACAAACCGACACTCACGCAGCACACAGACACACTCCGGAGTGTCAGCGTTGCACCTACACATACAGCAGTGATATTCCACCGTACACTAAGTAGAAAGCGCATACACATGGCCCACTAATAGCAGAAGATTCCTTGGTGCTTTAAATGGGCCGGTACTGAGTGCCGGCCCTCTTGAAAGGAGACATTAAAGAGGCGCGTCGGAGGCGCTTCTCAACAACTAAAGGATGTTATCACATGCTGGCCGCTTCTTGCATGTCACACAGGCGCCGCACGTACCCCATTTATGGGTGAATAGATCGCATGACACATGCTAAACGGAATATGCCGTTTGATCCCCGCACAGCTGCCGGGTGGGGGGGTAGAGAGGGGGGGGTTTGAAGAAGGCCTTCCACACCAGGTACATTCTCCGCTATAGCACATTAGGACTGCCTTCCGCACCTCATCAACTGCAAGCAGTTCAGTCAGTTGGGGGGGGGTCAATGCATCTGGGGTGCCCCGGAGGGGCAGCCCCCCTGCTATGTAAGGGAGGAGGCGGGGCCCGTGCAAGCACCAACGCCTGCCCCGAAGCAATCTATTTCCATCCCTGAAACGAAGGTAAGAAAATTACCGCGCTGCGCAGCTGAGAGGAGCCATCTGATGCGGCTATTTTTAGCCTCATCAAACAGACACAACTGCTGTTAAGTCTGCAGAGAGCCTGACACCAACTGAACAAACATCCACAGGGGCGGCTCCGCGCTCACAAAAAGAGGTGTGTGCTGGGGCTTCAGAGCCTCTCGGCGCGGCAGGTGCAGGGCTGACAGGCCGCTGCCATGGGCGCTCCCAGAGCATGCACGAAGCAGCGCCGCGAAGCTCATCTCTGGCGCTTACGAATCCTGGCGCAGAGACCCAGGCATGGTTCACCCTGGCGCAGAGTCCCAGGCGAGGCCCTGGCGCAGAGACCCAGGCATGGTTCACCCTGGCGCAGAGTCCCAGGCGAGGCCTTGGCGCAGAGACCCAGGCGAGCTTCACCCTGGCGCAGAGTCCCAGGCATGGTTCACCCTGGCGCAGAGTTCCAGGCATGGTTCACCCTGGCGCAGAGACCCAGGCATGGTTCACCCTGGCGCAGAGACCCAGGCATGGTTCACCCTGGCGCAGAGACCCAGGCATGGTTCACCCTGGCGCAGAGTCCCAGGCATGGTTCACCCTGGCGCAGAGACCAAGGCATGGTTCACCCTGGCGCAGAGTCCCAGGCATGGTTCACCCAGGCGCAGAGACCCAGGCATGGTTCACCCTGGCGCAGAGACCCAGGCATGGTTCACCCTGGCGCAGAGTCCCAGGCATGGTTCATCCTGGCGCAGAGACCCAGGCGAGCTTCACCCTGGCGCAGAGACCCAGGCATGGTTCATCCTAGCGCAGAGACCCAGGCGAGCTTCACCCTGGCGCAGAGACCCAGGCATGGTTCACCCTGGCGCAGAGTCCCAGGCATGGTTCATCCTGGCGCAGAGACCCAGGCGAGCTTCACCCTGGCGCAGAGTCCCAGGCATGGTTCACCCTGGCGCAGAGACCCAGGCGAGCTTCACCCTGGCGCAGAGACCCAGGCATGGTTCACCCTGGCGCAGAGTCCCAGGCATGGTTTATCCTGGCGCAGAGACCCAGGCGAGCTTCACCCTGGCGCAGAGACCCAGGCATGGTTCACCCTGGCGCAGAGACCCAGGCATGGTTCACCCTGGCGCAGAGACCAAGGCATGGTTCACCCTGGCGCAGAGACTAAGGCATGGTCCACCCTGGCGCAGAGTCCCAGGCATGGTTCACCCTGGCGCAGAGACCCAGGCATGGTTCACCCTGGCGCAGAGACCCAGGCATGGTTCACCCTGGCGCAGAGACCAAGGCATGGTTCACCCTGGCGCAGAGACCAAGGCATGGTTCACCCTGGCGCAGAGTCCCAGGCATGGTTCACCCTGGCGCAGAGTCCCAGGCATGGTTCACCCTGGCGCAGAGTCCCAGGCATGGTTCACCCTGGCGCAGAGACCCAGGCATGGTTCACCCTGGCGCAGAGTCCCAGGCATGGTTCATCCTAGCGCAGAGACCCAGGCGAGCTTCACCCTGGCGCAGAGACCCAGGCATGGTTCACCCTGGCGCAGAGACCCAGGCATGGTTCACCCTGGCGCAGAGTCCCAGGCATGGTTCACCCTGGCGCAGAGACCAAGGCATGGTTCACCCTGGCGCAGAGTCCCAGGCATGGTTCACCCTGGCGCAGAGTCCCAGGCATGGTTCACCCTGGCGCAGAGTCCCAGGCATGGTTCATCCTGGCGCAGAGACCCAGGCGAGCTTCACCCTGGCGCAGAGACCCAGGCATGGTTCACCCTGGCGCAGAGTCCCAGGCATGGTTTATCCTGGCGCAGAGACCCAGGCGAGCTTCACCCTGGCGCAGAGACCCAGGCATGGTTCACCCTGGCGCAGAGTCCCAGGCATGGTTTATCCTGGCGCAGAGACCCAGGCGAGCTTCACCCTGGCGCAGAGACTCAGGCATGGTTCACCCTGGTGCAGAGACCCAGGCATGGTTCACCCTGGCGCAGAGACCAAGGCATGGTTCACCCTGGCGCAGAGACCAAGGCGTGCGTCACCCTGGCGCAGAGACCCATGCATGGTTCACCCTGGCGCAGAGACCCAGACATGGTTCACCCTGGCGCAGAGACCCAGGCATGGTTCACCCTGGCGCAGAGTTCCAGGCATGGTTCACCCTGGCGCAGAGACCCAGGCATGGTTCACCCTGGCGCAGAGACCCAGGCATGGTTCACCCTGGCGCAGAGACCCAGGCATGGTTCACCCTGGCGCAGAGACCCAGGCGAGCTTCACCCTGGCGCAGAGACCCAGGCGAGCTTCACCCTGGCGCGGAGACCCAGGCGAGCTTCACCCTGGCGCAGAGACCCAGGCGAGCTTCACCCTGGCGCAGAGACCCAGGCATGGTTCACCCTGGCGCAGAGTCCCAGGCATGGCTCACCCTGGCGCAGAGTCCCAGGCATGGCTCACCCTGGCGCAGAGTCCCAGGCGACTGGCACAGAGACCCAGGCGAGCTTCACCCTGGCGCAGAGACCCAGGCATGGTTCACCCTGGCGCAGATACCCAGGCAAGCTTCACCCTGGCGCAGAGACCCAGGCGAGCTTCACCCTGGCGCAGAGACCCAGGCGAGCTTCACCCTGGCGCAGAGACCCAGGCGAGCTTCACCCTGGCGCAGAGACCCAGGCGAGCTTCACCCTGGCGCAGAGACCCAGGCGAGCTTCACCCTGGCGCAGAGACCCAGGCGAGCTTCACCCTGGCGCAGAGACCCAGGCGAGCTTCACCCTGGCGCAGAGTCCCAGGCGAGCTTCACCCTGGCGCAGAGTCCCAGGCGTGCTTCCCCCTGGCGCAGAGACCCAGGCGAGCTTCACCCTGGCGCAGAGACCCAGGCGAGCTTCACCCTGGCGCAGAGACCCAGGCGAGCTTCACCCTGGCGCAGATACCCAGGCGAGCTTCACCCTGGCGCAGAGGCCCAGGCATGCTTCACCCTGGCGCAGAGACCCAGGCATGCTTCACCCTGGCGCAGAGACCCAGGCGAGCTTCACCCTGGCGCAGAGACCCAGGCGAGCTTCACCCTGGCGCAGAGACCCAGGCGAGCTTCACCCTGGCGCAGAGACCCAGGCGAGCTTCTCCCTGGCGCAGAGACCCAGGCGAGCTTCACCCTGGCGCAGATACCCAGGCAAGCTTCACCCTGGCGGAGAGACCCAGGCGAGCTTCTCCCTGGCGCAGAGACCCAGGCGAGCTTCACCCTGGCGCAGAGACCCAGGCGAGCTTCGCCCTGGCGCAGAGGCCCAGGCATGCTTCCCCCTGGCGCAGAGGCCCAGGCATGCTTCACCCTGGCGCAGAGGCCCAGGCATGCTTCACCCTGGCGCAGACACCCAGGCATGGTTCCCCCTGGCGCAGAGACCCAGGCGAGCTTCACCCTGGCGCAGAGACCAAGGCATGGTTCACCCTGGCGCAGACACCCAGGCATGGTTCACCCAGGCGACGCAGAGACCCAGGCGAGCTTCACCCTGGCGCAGAGACCAAGGCATGGTTCACCCAGGCGACGCAGAGACCCAGGCGAGCTTCACCCTGGCGCAGAGACCAAGGCATGGTTCACCCTGGCGCAGACACCCAGGCATGGTTCACCCTGGCGCAGAGACCAAGGCATGGTTCACCCAGGCGACGCAGAGACCCAGGCATGGTTCCCCCTGGCGCAGAGACCAAGGCATGGTTCACCCAGGCGACGCAGAGACCCAGGCGAGCTTCACCCTGGCGCAGAGACCCAGGCATGCTTCCCCCTGGCGCAGAGACCCAGGCGAGCTTCACCCTGGCGCAGAGACCAAGGCATGGTTCAAACTGGCCCCTGGCGCGGAGACCCAGGCATGGTTCACCCTGGCGCAGAGACCCAGGCATGGTTCACCCTGGCGCAGAGACCCAGGCATGGTTCACCCTGGCGCAGAGACCAAGGCGAGCTTCACCCTGGCGCAGAGACCCAGGCATGCTTCCCCCTGGCGCAGAGACCCAGGCGAGCTTCACCCTGGCGCAGAGACCAAGGCATGGTTCAAACTGGCGCAGACACCCAGGCATGGTTCACCCAGGCGAGCTTCACCCTGGCGCAGAGACCAAGGCATGGTTCAAACTGGCGCAGACACCCAGGCATGGTTCACCCTGGCGCAGAGACCCAGGCATGGTTCACCCTGGCGCAGAGACCCAGGCGTGCATCACCCTGGCGCAGAGACCCAGGCATGGTTCACCCTGGCGCAGAGACCCAGGCATGGTTCACCCTGGCGCAGAGACCCAGGCATGGTTCACCCTGGCGCAGAGACCCAGGCATGGTTCACCCTGGCGCAGAGACCCAGGCATGGTTCACCCTGGCGCAGAGACCCAGGCATGGTTCACCCTGGCGCAGAGACCCAGGCATGGTTCACCCTGGCGCAGAGACCCAGGCATGGTTCACCCTGGCGCAGAGACCCAGGCATGGTTCACCCTGGCGCAGAGTCCCAGGCATGGTTCACCCTGGCGCAGAGTTCCAGGCATGGTTCACCCTGGCGCAGAGACCCAGGCATGGTTCACCCTGGCGCAGAGACCCAGGCATGGTTCACCCTGGCGCAGAGTCCCAGGCGTGCTTCCCCCTGGCGCAGAGACCCAGGCATGCTTCCCCCTGGCGCAGAGACCCAGGCATGGTTCACCCTGGCGCAGAGACCCAGGCATGGTTCACCCTGGCGCAAAGTCCCAGGCATGGTTCACCCTGGCGCAGAGACCCAGGCGAGCTGCTCCCTGGCGCAGAGACCCAGGCGAGCTTCACCCTGGCGCAGATACCCAGGCAAGCTTCACACTGGCGCATATACCCAGGCGAGGTTCTCCCTGGCGCAGAGACCCAGGCGAGCTTCACCCTGGCGCAGAGACCCAGGCGAGCTTCGCCCTGGCGCAGAGGCCCAGGCATGCTTCACCCTGGCGCAGACACCCAGGCATGGTTCACCCTGGCGCAGAGACCCAGGCGAGCTTCACCCTGGCGCAGAGACCAAGGCATGGTTCACCCTGGTGCAGACACCCAGGCATGGTTCACCCAGGCGACGCAGAGACTCAGGCGAGCTTCACCCTGGCGCAGAGACCAAGGCATGGTTCACCCAGGCGACGCAGAGACCCAGGCGAGCTTCACCCTGGCGCAGAGACCAAGGCATGGTTCACCCTGGCGCAGACACCCAGGCATGGTTCACCCTGGCGCAGAGACCAAGGCATGGTTCACCCAGGCGACGCAGAGACCCAGGCATGGTTCCCCCTGGCGCAGAGACCAAGGCATGGTTCACCCAGGCGACGCAGAGACCCAGGCGAGCTTCACCCTGGCGCAGAGACCCAGGCATGCTTCCCCCTGGCGCAGAGACCCAGGCGAGCTTCACCCTGGCGCAGAGACCAAGGCATGGTTCAAACTGGCCCCTGGCGCAGAGACCCAGGCATGGTTCACCCAGGCGACGCAGAGACCCAGGCGAGCTTCACCCTGGCGCAGAGACCAAGGCATGGTTCAAACTGGCGCAGACACCCAGGCATGGTTCACCCTGGCGCAGAGACCCAGGCAAGGTTCACCCTGGCGCAGAGACCCAGGCGTTCGTCACCCTGGCGCAGAGACCCAGGCATGGTTCACCCTGGCGCAGAGACCCAGTAATGGTTCACCCTGGCGCAGAGACCCAGACATGGTTCACCCTGGCGCAGAGACCCAGGCATGGTTCACCCTGGCGCAGAGTTCCAGGCATGGTTCACCCTGGCGCAGAGACCCAGGCATGGTTCACCCTGGCGCAGAGACCCAGGCATGGTTCACCCTGGCGCAGAGTCCCAGGCATGGTTCACCCTGGCGCAGAGTCCCAGGCATGGTTTACCCTGGCGCAGAGACCCAGGCATGGTTCACCCTGGCGCAGAGACCCAGGCATGGTTCACCCTGGCGCAGAGACCCAGGCATGGTTCACCCTGGCGCAGAGACCCAGGCATGGTTCACCCTGGCGCAGAGACCCAGGCATGGTTCACCCTGGCGCAGAGACCAAGGCATGGTTCACCCAGGCAACGCAGAGACCCAGGCGAGCTTCACCCTGGCGCAGAGACCCAGGCATGCTTCCCCCTGGCGCAGAGACCCAGGCGAGCTTCACCCTGGCGCAGAGACCAAGGCATGGTTCAAACTGGCGCAGACACCCAGGCATGGTTCACCCAGGCGACGCAGAGACCCAGGCGAGCTTCACCCTGGCGCAGAGACCAAGGCATGGTTCAAACTGGCGCAGACACCCAGGCATGGTTCACCCTGGCGCAGAGACCCAGGCATGGTTCACCCTGGCGCAGAGACCCAGGCGTGCGTCACCCTGGCGCAGAGACCCAGGCATGGTTCACCCTGGCGCAGAGACCCAGACATGGTTCACCCTGGCGCAGAGACCCAGGCATGGTTCACCCTGGCGCAGAGACCCAGGCATGGTTCACCCTGGCGCAGAGACCCAGGCATGGTTCACCCTGGCGCAGAGACCCAGGCATGGTTCACCCTGGCGCAGAGTCCCAGGCATGGTTCACCCTGGCGCAGAGTTCCAGGCATGGTTCACCCTGGCGCAGAGACCCAGGCATGGTTCACCCTGGCGCAGAGTCCCAGGCGTGCTTCCCCCTGGCGCAGAGACCCAGGCATGCTTCCCCCTGGCGCAGAGACCCAGGCATGGTTCACCCTGGCGCAGAGACCCAGGCATGGTTCACCCTGGCGCAGAGTCCCAGGCATGGTTCACCCTGGCGCAGAGACCCAGGCGAGCTTCACCCTGGCGCAGAGCCCCAGGCGAGCTTCACCCTGGCGCAGAGACCCAGGCATGGTTCACCCTGGCGCAGAGACCCAGGCATGGTTCACCCTGGCGCAGAGACCCAGGCGTGCGTCACCCTGGCGCAGAGTCCCAGGCATGGTTCACCCTGGCGCAGAGTCCCAGGCATGGTTCACCCTGGCGCAGAGACCCAGGCGAGCTTCACCCTGGCGCAGAGACCCAGGCGAGCTTCACCCTGGCGCAGAGACCCAGGCGAGCTTCACCCTGGCGCAGAGTCCCAGGCGACTGGCACAGAGACCCAGGCGAGCTTCACCCTGGCGCAGAGACCCAGGCATGGTTCACCCTGGCGCAGAGTTCCAGGCATGGTTAACCCTGGCGCAGAGACCCAGGCATGGTTCACCCTGGCGCAGAGACCCAGGCGTGCGTCACCCTGGCGCAGAGACCCAGGCATGGTTCACCCTGGCGCAGAGACCCAGGCATGGTTCACCCTGGCGCAGAGACCCAGGCATGGTTCACCCTGGCGCAGAGACCCAGGCATGGTTCACCCTGGCGCAGAGACCCAGGCATGGTTCACCCTGGCGCAGAGTTCCAGGCATGGTTCACCCTGGCGCAGAGTCCCAGGCGTGCTTCCCCCTGGCGCAGAGACCCAGGCATGCTTCCCCCTGGCGCAGAGACCCAGGCATGGTTCACCCTGGCGCAGAGACCCAGGCATGGTTCACCCTGGCGCAGAGTCCCAGGCATGGTTCACCCTGGCGCAGAGACCCAGGCGAGCTTCACCCTGGCGCAGAGCCCCAGGCGAGCTTCACCCTGGCGCAGAGACCCAGGCATGGTTCACCCTGGCGCAGAGACCCAGGCATGGTTCACCCTGGCGCAGAGACCCAGGCGTGCGTCACCCTGGCGCAGAGTCCCAGGCATGGTTCACCCTGGCGCAGAGTCCCAGGCATGGTTCACCCTGGCGCAGAGACCCAGGCGAGCTTCACCCTGGCGCAGAGACCCAGGCGAGCTTCACCCTGGCGCAGAGACCCAGGCATGGTTCACCCTGGCGCAGAGTCCCAGGCGACTGGCACAGAGACCCAGGCGAGCTTCACCCTGGCGCAGAGACCCAGGCATGGTTCACCCTGGCGCAGAGTTCCAGGCATGGTTAACCCTGGCGCAGAGACCCAGGCATGGTTCACCCTGGCGCAGAGACCCAGGCGTGCGTCACCCTGGCGCAGAGACCCAGGCATGGTTCACCCTGGCGCAGAGACCCAGGCATGGTTCACCCTGGCGCAGAGACCCAGGCATGGTTCACCCTGGCGCAGAGACCCAGGCATGGTTCACCCTGGCGCAGAGACCCAGGCATGGTTCACCCTGGCGCAGAGTTCCAGGCATGGTTCACCCTGGCGCAGAGACCCAGGCATGGTTCACCCTGGCGCAGAGACCCAGGCATGGTTCACCCTGGCGCAGAGACCGAGGCATGGTTCACCCTGGCGCAGAGTCCCAGGCATGGTTCACCCTGGCGCAGAGTTCCAGGCATGGTTCACCCTGGCGCAGAGACCCAGGCATGGTTCACCCTGGCGCAGAGACCCAGTCATGGTTCACCCTGGCGCAAAGTCCCAGGCGTGCTTCCCCCTGGCGCAGAGACCCAGGCATGGTTCACCCTGGCGCAGAGACCCAGGCATGGTTCACCCTGGCGCAGAGACCCAGGCATGGTTCACCCTGGCGCAGAGACCCAGGCATGGTTCACCCTGGCGCAGAGACCCAGGCATGGTTCACCCTGGCGCAGAGACCCAGGCATGGTTCACCCTGGCGCAGAGACCCAGGCATGGTTCACCCTGGCGCAGAGTTCCAGGCATGGTTCACCCTGGCGCAGAGACCCAGGCATGGTTCACCCTGGCGCAGAAACCCAGGCATGGTTCACCCTGGCGCAGAGACCCAGGCATGGTTCACCCTGGCGCAGAGTTCCAGGCATGGTTCACCCTGGCGCAGAGACCCAGGCGAGCTTCACCCTGGCGCAGAGACCCAGGAGAGCTTCACCCTGGCGCAGAGACCCAGGCATGGTTCACCCTGGCGCAGAGACCCAGGCGTGCGTCACCCTGGCGCAGAGACCCAGGCGTGCGTCACCCTGGCGCAGAGACCCATGCATGGTTCACCCTGGCGCAGAGACCCAGACATGGTTCACCCTGGCGCAGAGACCCAGGCATGGTTCACCCTGGCGCAGAGTTCCAGGCATGGTTCACCCTGGCGCAGAGACCCAGGCATGGTTCACCCTGGCGCAGAGACCCAGGCATGGTTCACCCTGGCGCAGAGACCCAGGCATGGTTCACCCTGGCGCAGAGACCCAGGCATGGTTCACCCTGGCGCAGAGACCCAGGCGAGCTTCACCCTGGCGCAGAGACCCAGGCGAGCTTCACCCTGGCGCAGAGACCCAGGCGAGCTTCACCCTGGCGCAGAGACCCAGGCGAGCTTCACCCTGGCGCAGAGACCCAGGCATGGTTCACCCTGGCGCAGAGTCCCAGGCATGGCTCACCCTGGCGCAGAGTCCCAGGCGACTGGCACAGAGACCCAGGCGAGCTTCACCCTGGCGCAGAGACCCAGGCATGGTTCACCCTGGCGCAGATACCCAGGCAAGCTTCACCCTGGCGCAGAGACCCAGGCGAGCTTCACCCTGGCGCAGAGACCCAGGCGAGCTTCACCCTGGCGCAGAGACCCAGGCGAGCTTCACCCTGGCGCAGAGACCCAGGCGAGCTTCACCCTGGCGCAGAGACCCAGGCGAGCTTCACCCTGGCGCAGAGACCCAGGCGAGCTTCACCCTGGCGCAGAGTCCCAGGCGTGCTTCCCCCTGGCGCAGAGACCCAGGCGAGCTTCACCCTGGCGCAGAGACCCAGGCGAGCTTCACCCTGGCGCAGAGACCCAGGCGAGCTTCACCCTGGCGCAGATACCCAGGCGAGCTTCTCCCTGGCGCAGAGACCCAGGCGAGCTTCACCCTGGCGCAGAGACCCAGGCATGCTTCACCCTGGCGCAGAGACCCAGGCGAGCTTCACCCTGGCGCAGAGACCCAGGCGAGCTTCACCCTGGCGCAGAGACCCAGGCGAGCTTCTCCCTGGCGCAGAGACCCAGGCGAGCTTCACCCTGGCGCAGATACCCAGGCAAGCTTCACCCTGGCGGAGAGACCCAGGCGAGCTTCTCCCTGGCGCAGAGACCCAGGCAAGCTTCACCCTGGCGCAGAGACCCAGGCGAGCTTCGCCCTGGCGCAGAGGCCCAGGCATGCTTCACCCTGGCGCAGACACCCAGGCATGGTTCCCCCTGGCGCAGAGACCCAGGCGAGCTTCACCCTGGCGCAGAGACCAAGGCATGGTTCACCCTGGCGCAGACACCCAGGCATGGTTCACCCAGGCGACGCAGAGACCCAGGCGAGCTTCACCCTGGCGCAGAGACCAAGGCATGGTTCACCCAGGCGACGCAGAGACCCAGGCGAGCTTCACCCTGGCGCAGAGACCAAGGCATGGTTCACCCTGGCGCAGACACCCAGGCATGGTTCACCCTGGCGCAGAGACCAAGGCATGGTTCACTCAGGCGACGCAGAGACCCAGGCATGGTTCCCCCTGGCGCAGAGACCAAGGCATGGTTCACCCAGGCGACGGAGAGACCCAGGCGAGCTTCACCCTGGCGCAGAGACCCAGGCATGCTTCCCCCTGGTGCAGAGACCCAGGCGAGCTTCACCCTGGCGCAGAGACCAAGGCATGGTTCAAACTGGCCCCTGGCGCGGAGACCCAGGCATGGTTCACCCTGGCGCAGAGACCCAGGCATGGTTCACCCTGGCGCAGAGACCCAGGCATGGTTCACCCTGGCGCAGAGACCAAGGCGAGCTTCACCCTGGCGCAGAGACCCAGGCATGCTTCCCCCTGGCGCAGAGACCCAGGCGAGCTTCACCCTGGCGCAGAGACCAAGGCATGGTTCAAACTGGCGCAGACACCCAGGCATGGTTCACCCAGGCGACGCAGAGACCCAGGCGAGCTTCACCCTGGCGCAGAGACCAAGGCATGGTTCAAACTGGCGCAGACACCCAGGCATGGTTCACCCTGGCGCAGAGACCCAGGCATGGTTCACCCTGGCGCAGAGACCCAGGCGTGCGTCACCCTGGCGCAGAGACCCAGGCATGGTTCACCCTGGCGCAGAGACCCAGGCATGGTTCACCCTGGCGCAGAGACCCAGGCATGGTTCACCCTGGAGCAGAGACCCAGGCATGGTTCACCCTGGCGCAGAGACCCAGGCATGGTTCACCCTGGCGCAGAGACCCAGGCATGGTTCACCCTGGCGCAGAGTTCCAGGCATGGTTCACCCTGGCGCAGAGACCCAGGCATGGTTCACCCTGGCGCAGAGACCCAGGCATGGTTCACCCTGGCGCAGAGACCCAGGCATGGTTCACCCTGGCGCAGAGTCCCAGGCGTGCTTCCCCCTGGCGCAGAGACCCAGGCATGCTTCACCCTGGCGCAGAGACCCAGGCATGGTTCACCCTGGCGCAGAGACCCAGGCATGGTTCACCCTGGCGCAGAGTCCCAGGCATGGTTCACCCTGGCGCAGAGACCCAGGCGAGCTGCTCCCTGTCGCAGAGACCCAGGCGAGCTTCACCCTGGCGCAGATACCCAGGCAAGCTTCACCCTGGCGGAGAGACCCAGGCGAGCTTCTCCCTGGCGCAGAGACCCAGGCGAGCTTCACCCTGGCGCAGAGACCCAGGCGAGCTTCGCCCTGGCGCAGAGGCCCAGGCATGCTTCACCCTGGCGCAGACACCCAGGCATGGTTCCCCCTGGCGCAGAGACCCAGGCGAGCTTCACCCTGGCGCAGAGACCAAGGCATGGTTCACCCTGGCGCAGACACCCAGGCATGGTTCACCCAGGCGACGCAGAGACCCAGGCTAGCTTCACCCTGGCGCAGAGACCAAGGCATGGTTCACCCAGGCGACGCAGAGACCCAGGCGAGCTTCACCCTGGCGCAGAGCCCCAGGCGAGCTTCACCCTGGCGCAGAGACTCAGGCATGGTTCACCCTGGCGCAGAGACCCAGGCATGGTTCACCCTGGCGCAGACACCCAGGCATGGTTCACCCTGGCGCAGAGACCAAGGCATGGTTCACCCAGGCGACGCAGAGACCCAGGCATGGTTCCCCCTGGCGCAGAGACCAAGGCATGGTTCACCCAGGCGACGCAGAGACCCAGGCGAGCTTCACCCTGGCGCAGAGACCCAGGCATGCTTCCCCCTGGCGCAGAGACCCAGGCGAGCTTCACCCTGGCGCAGAGACCAAGGCATGGTTCAATCTGGCCCCTGGCGCAGAGACCCAGGCATGGTTCACCCAGGCGACGCAGAGACCCAGGCGAGCTTCACCCTGGCGCAGAGACCAAGGCATGGTTCAAACTGGCGCAGACACCCAGGCATGGTTCACCCTGGCGCAGAGACCCAGGCAAGGTTCACCCTGGCGCAGAGACCCAGGCGTGCGTCACCCTGGCGCAGAGACCCAGGCATGGTTCACCCTGGCGCAGAGACCCAGACATGGTTCACCCTGGCGCAGAGACCTAGACATGGTTCACCCTGGCGCAGAGACCCAGGCATGGTTCACCCTGGCGCAGAGTTCCAGGCATGGTTCACCCTGGCGCAGAGACCCAGGCATGGTTCACCCTGGCGCAGAGACCCAGGCATGGTTCACCCTGGCGCAGAATCCCAGGCATGGTTCACCCTGGCGCAGAGTCCCAGGCATGGTTCACCCTGGCGCAGAGACCCAGGCATGGTTCACCCTGGCGCAGAGACCCAGGCATGGTTCACCCTGGCGCAGAGACCCAGGCATGGTTCACCCTGGCGCAGAGACCCAGGCATGGTTCACCCTGGCGCAGAGACCAAGGCATGGTTCACCCAGGCGACGCAGAGACCCAGGCGAGCTTCACCCTGGCGCAGAGACCCAGGCATGCTTCCCCCTGGCGCAGAGACCCAGGCGAGCTTCACCCTGGCGCAGAGACCAAGGCATGGTTCAAACTGGCGCAGACACCCAGGCATGGTTCACCCAGGCGACGCAGAGACCCAGGCGAGCTTCACCCTGGCGCAGAGACCAAGGCATGGTTCAAACTGGCGCAGTCACCCAGGCATGGTTCACCCTGGCGCAGAGACCCAGGCATGGTTCACCCTGGCGCAGAGACCCAGGCGTGCGTCACCCTGGCGCAGAGACCCAGGCATGGTTCACCCTGGCGCAGAGACCCAGACATGGTTCACCCTGGCGCAGAGACCCAGGCATGGTTCACCCTGGCGCAGAGACCCAGGCATGGTTCACCCTGGCGCAGAGACCCAGGCATGGTTCACCCTGGCGCAGAGACCCAGGCATGGTTCACCCTGGCGCAGAGACCCAGGCATGGTTCACCCTGGCGCAGAGTTCCAGGCATGGTTCACCCTGGCGCAGAGACCCAGGCATGGTTCACCCTGGCGCAGAGTCCCAGGCGTGCTTCCCCCTGGCGCAGAGACCCAGGCATGCTTCCCCCTGGCGCAGAGACCCAGGCATGGTTCACCCTGGCGCAGAGACCCAGGCATGGTTCACCCTGGCGCAGAGTCCCAGGCATGGTTCACCCTGGC
Organism: Lissotriton helveticus; assembly: GCF_964261635.1. Taxonomy (NCBI): domain Eukaryota; kingdom Metazoa; phylum Chordata; class Amphibia; order Caudata; family Salamandridae; genus Lissotriton; species Lissotriton helveticus. The sequence continues at coordinate 184,038,393 of NC_136061.1, read as the reverse complement.
GCAGAGACCCAGGCGAGCTTCACCCTGGCGCAGAGCCCCAGGCGAGCTTCACCCTGGCGCAGAGACTCAGGCATGGTTCACCCTGGCGCAGAGACCCAGGCATGGTTCACCTTGGCGCAGAGACCCAGGCGTGCGTCACCCTGGCGCAGAGTCCCAGGCATGGTTCACCCTGGCGCAGAGTCCCAGGCATGGTTCACCCTGGCGCAGAGACCCAGGCGAGCTTCACCCTGGCGCAGAGACCCAGGCGAGCTTCACCCTGGCGCAGAGACCCAGGCATGGTTCACCCTGGCGCAGAGTCCCAGGCGACTGGCACAGAGACCCAGGCGAGCTTCACCCTGGCGCAGAGACCCAGGCATGGTTCACCCTGGCGCAGATACCCAGGCAAGCTTCACCCTGGCGCAGAGACCCAGGCGAGCTTCTCCCTGGCGCAGAGACCCAGGCGAGCTTCACCCTGGCGCAGAGACCCAGGCGAGCTTCACCCTGGCGCGGAGACCCAGGCGAGCTTCACCCTGGCGCAGAGACCCAGGCGAGCTTCACCCTGGCGCAGAGACCCAGGCGAGCTTCTCCCTGGCGCAGAGACCCAGGCGAGCTTCACCCTGGCGCAGAGGCCCAGGCATGCTTCACCCTGGCGCAGAGACCCAGGCGAGCTTCACCCTGGCGCAGAGACCCAGGCGAGCTTCACCCTGGTGCAGATACCCAGGCGAGCTTCACCCCGGTGCAGATACCCAGGCGAGCTTCACCCTGGCGCAGAGACCCAGGCGAGCTTCACCCTGGCGCAGAGACCCAGGCGAGCTTCTCCCTGGCGCAGAGACCCAGGCGAGCTTCACCCTGGTGCAGAGACCCAGGCGAGCTTCACCCTGGCGCAGAGACCCAGGCGAGCTTCACCCTGGCGCAGAGGCCCAGGCATGGTTCACCCTGGCGCAGAGTCCCAGGCATGGTTCACCCTGGCGCAGAGACCCAGGCGAGCTTCACCCTGGCGCAGAGCCCCAGGCGAGCTTCACCCTGGCGCAGAGACTCAGGCATGGTTCACCCTGGCGCAGAGACCCAGGCATGGTTCACCCTGGCGCAGAGACCCAGGCGTGCGTCACCCTGGCGCAGAGTCCCAGGCATGGTTCACCCTGGCGTAGAGTCCCAGGCATGGTTCACCCTGGCGCAGAGACCCAGGCGAGCTTCACCCTGGCGCAGAGACCCAGGCGAGCTTCACCCTGGCGCAGAGACCCAGGCATGGTTCACCCTGGCGCAGAGTCCCAGGCGACTGGCACAGAGACCCAGGCGAGCTTCACCCTGGCGCAGAGACCCAGGCATGGTTCACCCTGGCGCAGATACCCAGGCAAGCTTCACCCTGGCGCAGATACCCAGGCAAGCTTCACCCTGGCGCAGAGACCCAGGCGAGCTTCTCCCTGGCGCAGAGACCCAGGCGAGCTTCTCCCTGGCGCAGAGACCCAGGCGAGCTTCACCCTGGCGCGGAGACCCAGGCGAGCTTCACCCTGGCGCAGAGACCCAGGCGAGCTTCACCCTGGCGCAGAGACCCAGGCGAGCTTCTCCCTGGCGCAGAGACCCAGGCGAGCTTCTCCCTGGCGCAGAGACCCAGGCGAGCTTCACCCTGGCGCAGAGGCCCAGGCGAGCTTCACCCTGGCGCAGAGACCCAGGCGAGCTTCACCCTGGTGCAGATACCCAGGCGAGCTTCACCCTGGTGCAGATACCCAGGCGAGCTTCACCCTGGCGCAGAGACCCAGGCGAGCTTCACCCTGGCGCAGAGACCCAGGCGAGCTTCTCCCTGGCGCAGAGACCCAGGCGAGCTTCACCCTGGTGCAGAGACCCAGGCGAGCTTCACCCTGGCGCAGAGACCCAGGCATGCTTCACCCTGGCGCAGAGACCAAGGCATGGTTCACCCTGGCGCAGACACCCAGGCATGGTTCACCCTGGCGCAGACACCCAGGCATGGTTCACCCTGGCGCAGAGACCCAGGCGAGCTTCACCCTGGCGCAGAGACCAAGGCATGGTTCACCCTGGCGCAGACACCCAGGCATGGTTCACCCTGGCGCAGAGACCAAGGCATGGTTCACCCTGGCGCAGAGACCAAGGCATGGTTCACCCAGGCGACGCAGAGACCCAGGCGAGCTTCACCCTGGCGCAGAGACCAAGGCATGGTTCAAACTGGCGCAGACACCCAGGCATGGTTCACCCAGGCGACGCAGAGACCCAGGCGAGCTTCACGTCATGTAGGTGAATTTATGGAAAAATGAAAAGTGAAAAATCATGTTGGAGGAAACCAAGTAATGGAAAATCAGTTTGAAGGAAAGACGATGTTAAGGAAATATACAAAAGAATCGAGAATTAAAGAAAACATTTTAAAAGAAAGAACATTTGAAATAAATATATACAATGATATTTTAACATTGGGTGGAGTTTGGGGTAGGGAGGAGTTTTTGGGTACAAGGTAGTGCGAGGTTTAGGATTGGTGAGGCTTTTTAGGGGGTCAAGGATGGGCGGAGTGAGGGTGCAGAAAGGGGTTTTAGGGTTAAGGAACGGGAGGAGTTTAGGGGTGGTGTGGGTTTTTTTGCTATCAGGAATTGATGGACTTTAGGGGTGTTGAGGGGTTTTTAGGGTTTAAGGATGGGAAGAGTTAGGGCTTGTGATGGGATTTAAGATTCAGTGATGGGTAGAGTGTGAGAGTGGTGAGGGTCTTAAGGGTTCAGGGAAGGGTGGAGTTTAGGGGGTAGAAAGGGCTTTTAGGGATCAGGCGTTGTGGAGTCAAGGTGTGTGGAGGGTTTTTTAGGGGTCTGGAATGCTTAGTGTTTAGGGGCTGTGAGGGGTTTTAAGGGATCTGACAGATGTTGTTTAGGGGTGGGGAGGAGTTTTTAGGGGTTGGGATGGGTGGGGTTTATCGGTCACGGATTGGTGTAATTCCAGCGTGGTGAGGGATTTTTAGGGATCAGGGATGGGAGGAGTTAGGGGTTGAAAGAGTTTCAGGGATGGGAAGAGTTAGGGGTTGAAAGAGTTTCAGGGATGGGAGGAGTTAGGGGTTGAAAGGGTCTCAGGGTTCAGAGATGAGAGGAGTTAGGGGTTGAAAGGGTCTCAGGGTTCAGGGATGGGAGGAGTTAGGGGTTGAAAGGGTTTCAGGGATGGGAGGAGTTAGGGGTTGAAAGAGTTTCAGGGATGGGAGGAGTTAGGGGTTGAAAGGGTCTCAGGGTTCAGAGATGGGAGGAGTTAGGGGTTGAAAGGGTCTCAGGGTTCAGGGATGGGAGGAGTTAGGGGTTGAAAGGGTTTCAGGGATGGGAGGAGTTAGGGGTTGAAAGGGTTTCAGGGATGGGAGGAGTTAGGAGTTGAAAGGGTTTCAGGGATGGGTGGAGCTTAGGGGTAAGGGGTGTTTGGAGTTTTGGTCTAGTGAGAGGAGTTTTAGGGGGCAAGGATGGATAATGCCTAGGGGCTGTGGGGGGGGGGGGTGAGGGGAGGGATGATGTTTGGGATGCTGAAGGATATGAACTACTGGTTTGATACTGTAAACAATAGAAATCTGAAGTCATGCCCCTTGAAATGAAGCACTGAAATAAATACATCTGAGAAAAAGGTCTCTGGAAGTGGGACCTGTAACCATTACATTTACACTGTCCAAAAGAAGCATGCAAAAGCCAATTTTGGAAGAAGAAAAAAACCCACGTTCTATTAATCGAATTCTATGAAATGGAAAATGGCATTGATCTTGCAAACTTCAAGTAATCGGTTTAGGCGAAATGGTTTCCCAGTAATGGTATTCCATGAAATTGCGTTTCTATGAAATTGCACACAGCGTGTGCCTTTATCTGCTGGAAGACTGCTATCGACGCCAGCCAGCCCTTGCCCTTTCCCTTTCTCAGAGGGCGCCGCGACAGGGCCAAACCTTCCCCTTACATCCGGATGTAAGGCAGACTTGCTAAGCGATAACTGTGTTAACACATAGGGCGATGCTGTCTGAACGGAGGCTGTGCTAGACGACGTGAACCCTGACCCCTGCCTGGAATCCACACCGCATCTCAGCATGATCATTTGTAACTGGACTGTGGACTATTTCCAGTTTACTGGGGGCAGCGGGGGCCTTACCAGATAGCGTGAATGGCCTCAAATTAGGCCCTGCCATTGGGAGTAGAACAAACCCCCCCTGCATCACCATTTCTGCTCCCACTGATCTGTGCGGCTGCCATTCATCCGGGGTCACTCTTACAGGGCAGAGGGATCCTGGTAAAGATGGAGAGATAGTACCGGCCGGGGAGAGTGAACTGGTGAGAAGTGTGGCCATAGATAGAGGGACAAACAGTCGCGGCATCTGGACATCGTGGCAGAGAGGAAGGCGCGAGAGTATAGGATGGTACCAAGGGATAATGACAGGAATACATGCATCCACCGAGAAAGAAAGAGGGACAGAAAATGGAGTGACTGACAAGATAAAGTGACACATTGAAGGGGACTGGCAGGGAGAGAGAGGAGGACAATGAAGGGGGGATAATGGGAGGGAGGAAAGACGAGTAGGGTGAGAAAGAGGGCACGGGATCAATCAAGAACATTTGTAAAGCGCGCTACTCACCCGCTAGGCTAAGGTCTCAAGGCGCTGGGAGAGTGGGACATGGTGACTGAAAAGAATATAGTGACAGAATGAATCACTGAACGGGGAATAATGACAGAGAGTGACAGTGTGATAGCGGAAGAGAAGAGACAGTGACGGGAGATGGGTGTCGGGGAGCGCACTGCACGCCTGTCACTCAGCGTTGGGCTGGTCCCTGCTCCAACACTCTCGCTAGGCCCTGTTTAATCTGCAGCTGTCCCACTGCGGGGCTATGTCGGAATCACCCGTTCAGCCCTATCCGGGGCCCTCTGCCCCCCCCCCCCCCACCTGCGCAGCTCTGCTGTTTATTAATTGCGTCATAAAGAACCCCCTCCCCCTTCAAAAGTTACACTTTGACATTTGTGCGCTGAATGGAGGTATTTAGCTTATTTAAACAATCGTTAGCCACAAAACACCAAGCAACACCATACTTGGAAGCCATCGTAACCAGCACGAATCTAAGAAAAAAAAGAAACTAACTAGTATGGCAATGGACAGAACAGACGTTTAGGCAAATCTTTGTTTAACTTGAATTTAATTGAATGTTAATTTTATTTTTTATTTAATTCAATTATTCGGTTTTCATAAAATATAGAATAAACCATAAAAGTACAGTAAATAATAAAAGAAAAATATTATATTTCAAATTGAATTTCATTTTCTACTTACAATAAATAGTTTAAAATATTTACACAGCAGGAATTGAAGTACATTTCACCATTAAAATATACAACCGGGATTAAAAATCAATAATTAAAAACAACTGGTAGCTAATTAAAACATAGGTGAAGAGAACCATGATGACGATCGAAGTGTACAGCATCAATCTCCACTCTAGGTTTTTCCTATGCCTAATGCAGAGTTTCAGAAATCGAGCAGTATTTTTCGCAAAGCGCTCTGCATCCAGATTCAATCAAAGATACCGCAGCTTTCATTCAATGCATGGGCTAAACTGAGCGAAGGTGTGTGATGGGGAAGATACATTCAGAAAGCTCTATATTAAAGATTTAAGAGAAAGCGGATTTCCAGAGCAGTTTCTTTTCAGTAAATCATCGATTGCACCCACCATGAAAGAGGACCACCTCAGAGCGCGCGCTGGGTGGCTGTACTAACCAACACATGTATCGGCCTTGTTTAATAGTAAATGGTGTTTTGGTAAGAGGTGTATACACTTACAGCCTGCATAAAACAGAGCAAGCTCCAAAGGAAGTGGGGGGGGGGGGGGGACCTCTACAAAAACAGCAACTATAAAACTTTTATCTACCAACAATTATCAAAAACAACTCGGCCCCACAGAAGATTTTGTAACCTCTCTCAGAATGTCCACATTGCCTGTGGTTTAAAAAAAAAAAAAAAAAATTTTTGTGTCCTCATACTGCCAAAAACTCAAGATGGGATACCTCCAACTACTCCATGCCATACGGATAGGCAATGGAGAATGTTAGAGCGTTCCCTTCATGATAACACCAATACCTTCTCCAATCCCGTTCACTTTATCCGGTTACATCCGACCCAGTTACTAGGGAGATTTGGACCAGCTGTGTTTTGGCTAAATCATTGGACCCAGTATCTTTTTCTCTCCAAATTAGCACATTTGCCCATGTCTTCACCTTACTTTTTAAATCACAGGCCATGTCACTCTCACAAGTATATATCTCATTTCTTAAGAGTTCTGAGAATACTGGAGGATCTTCTGATTTCCAAAGCCCACAAATTTCTCTCCTGGCCAAAATAATAACATAAAATATAAAATTAAACATAGGTGTGTTCATATGATAATCGTTTGGTAGACCGAAGAAAATCAGGCTAATACTTATATCAATTGGTCTCTCCAAAACAGATTCCAAAAAAGCACATACCTCATTCCAATAAGGTTTGATTTCTGTACATTCCTTGAATATATGGACATCATCTGCGTCTGGAAATGTACACCTCGGACATCTGTGTACTGTCCCAGTCACCTTAGTCAACTTTTCTGGAGACCAGTATACTCTATAGGCTGTATAGAGATGATTTCTCCTCAGTGCAGCAGGATTTACTAAATCCTGTAACATTACAAAAGAGTCAGAACAAACCTTATATACATCTCTTGTATTCCCTCTTTTCTCTCCATATTCCTCCTCCCATAATCTGCTTACTTCTGTTTTTCCCTGGTCTTCCGTATTAAGCAATGCTCCATACAAATATGCAACTTACTTTTTCCAGATACCACCTCTGGCCATTTGATCTAATACCTCTGCATGAGCTTCTTCGGCCTGCCAAGTCTGCGACAACCACCAGGATGAAATCTGATAGTATTTAAACCTTGTCAACGATCCTTGGGTTAACCTGCTCAGTGCCTCCCAGCTCATCAGATTACATCCATTTTATAAATCACCCCAACACTTTATTCCCCCTCTTTTAAGAGGCGCACTCAGTTGATCTTGTAGGCATTCAGGAATGCCAGGGGAATCAGGGTTATTCATCAGGATCCTAAAATTTTTAAAATGAAAAGCATAACAGTAAAGTAATAAATCTGGTAAGGCTAACCCACCAACTTTGAGGCCTCTTCTCAATTTTTTCCAGGCTATCCTGGAGCCCTTTGTTGCCCATATAAAAGTGCCTATTTTACCTTGCAGTTTGGCAATATCTTCTCGCTTAAAGGTTAAGGGGATTGTGTTATATAGAAAAGTTATTTTTGGCAAAATGATCATTTTAACAAGGTTTACTCTCCCATAGATGTTTAAGGGGAGATTTGCCCATCTAGTAAGTAAACTGACAACTTCCTTCAAAGTCCTCTTCCAATTTACTTCTGGAATATCCTCTTAGTTCTGCACTAGCTGAACCCCTAAATGCCTAATTCGAGACTTTGCCCCTGGGTAGCTGTTAAGTTGTCCCACTCCATTATTTCAGTCTTATCTTTATTGATTATGTATCCCGAAACTCGTCCGAATTCTTCCGCCATCTCAAATAACCGCGGTATGGCCTCTATAGGATTGGTTGTGTATAAAAGCAAATCATCCGCGTAAAGAGCGGTTTTAAGTTCCATCTCTCCCAGCCGATAAGGGTGGATGGCGGCATCCTGCCTTAGCTTACTTACAAAAGGTTCAATATTAAGGTTAAATAATAACGGTGACAGGGGACACCCCTTTCTTGTGCCTCTCCTAACATTGAACCATGTTGGGAGACTACGTTGTTGCAGCAATTAAACAGACCTGGCTCTCCAAAGCCATAGACCTATGTCTTCCTCTAACACATAAAAAAATTAACAATCATCGCCCCCCAGCACCATGGTTTAATGACTCCCTTAAAGCCGAAAAATCAAAATGCAAAGCTTTAGAGCGCAAATGGCTGAAAAATTATTTACTTGAATTGAAACTCATCTACACCAAGGCTAGGAACAACTACCACAAATTATGCATCAAGATAAAAGCTACATTTATTTCTAAAACCATCACTGAAGCCACCAATCACTCAAAAACTCTTTTTGGCTTTGTGAAAAAACTGGCGGGCTCTAAAACAGTTGCTACCCCTAGGCCTTTAAATGATCAACAGAGTGACAATCTTGCCCAATTTTACATAGAAAAAAATTGAAAAAAATTAATCTGGAAATTACTAATTCTTACCTAGGCAGACCTCCACAGGAACCAACCACAACCCTGCTATTAACCTCACCCTCACCAGATACCACTACTCCAACACACTATGAGGGCACTGTAAAGTCCTCTGCTCCCACAGCCCATTTAGATTGTTGGCCCTTTTAAACATGGATGAATTTAAAACTATTCTCAACAACGTTAAATCTGGCTTGCCTAAAGACCCCCTCCCTATCACCATCATGAAACAACTAGATACCCCCCATTTGCAGGTGATTCTTAATACTGTGAATGCCTCATTGCTACAATCCATCATACCTGCTCAATGGAAACATGCAATGGTGACCCCCCTCCTGAAAAAACGAACGGCAGATCCTGAGGTTCTTGCAAATTACTCACCCATTTCTCTCCTGCCAGCCTTTTTCAAAATACTTGAAAGACATATCCACTCTCTTCTTTCACAATTCACCGAAACTAACAATTTACCCCACCCTTCTCAATCCGGCTTTCGGACCGGTTTCTCCACAGAGACAGCACTATCAGGAGTCACCGAGAGGCTACGTCAATTTCTAGATGCAGGACAGACAGTCGCACTTATTTTACTAGACCTCAGTGCGGCCTTTGACACCATCTCTCACAACCGGCTAATCCACACTCTTAAATCCTCTGGCATATGCGGCTCTGCTCTGGATGATTTCCCTTTTGGACAATCGCACATTTCAAATCATGTCGGCTACAGCTTGCTCCAAAACTTACACCTCGCCTCAGTTCCCCAGGGCTCGATCCTTAGTCCACTGCTATTCAATCTATATGTCAGACCCTTGGCGGACATTGCAGACCAGGCTGGACTAATTCTTTTCACCTATGCCGACGACTCTCAAATTATTTTCTCCCTCTCTAATCCTAACCCCTTGGCACTCTCCTGTCTCAAACAAGGCCTTAGTAATATTTCCAACTGGATGACCCACAACCATCTGAAACTTAACGGTGAGAAGACAGAGGTCCTCATCCTGGGTAAGCAGAAACACCTCTGGAGTCCTTCTCACTGGCCTACTCAGATGGGTAACCTCCCGAAACCAACCAGTCATGTTCGAAATCTGGGCGTCATTATTGATGACACGTTGTCCATGCACCAGCAAACCGTCAAAGTGACAGCACTTTGCTTTACCATTCTAAAATGGCTCAGGAAAATCCTAAGGATGCTGCCTGTCTCTACCCAAAAAACCGTTGTCCATGCCCTTATCACATCTAGACTCGATTACGGTACCTGGGGTCAAATAAGGCCGTGGTCCGTAGACTTCAGTTAATCCAGAATTTGGCAGCCAGACTTCTCTGCAGAATTCCCAAGGCCTCCCACATTTCTGGATACTTACGTGACCTGCACTGGCTCAGGGTGGAGAACCGTATCAAGTTCAAAGCCCTGAGCTATATGTTTAAAATCAAGGCAGGCACCGCCCCCCAATACCTTCAAGCACTTGTCCGTCCATATGTTCCCTCCCGCCACCTACGCTCTGAAACCATGGGCAACTTTGTTGTGCCCAAGGTCAAACTCTCCAAAATGGGGGGTGGGGGTGGAGATCCTTTTCCTATCTAGGCCCCTCCATCTGCAACACTCTACCTATCAATATTTGCAAAGAAAATAATTATATCCACTTTCGCAGAAATCTTAAGACCTGGCTTTTTGACCAATAATCTCATCTAAATGGCCCTCGATTTCTGCTTTCTGCCCGTCCTGGCGCCAGGAAACCCTTTTTGGGTAGCTGAGCGCCTTATAAACCCAATAAATAAATAAATAAACCAATCTGTCAACACCCCATTCACCAATACCTTAGCTTTAGGACTAAGATAAACATTCTTGAGAGCTTGAACAAAATTATCGGGGAAACCGAATCTTTTTAGGGTTCGCCAAAGGTATAGCCACCTAACTTGATCGAACGCTTTAGCAGCGTCTGTAGCTACTATTGTCAGTAGAACTTGGTTTACTTCAGCCATATCAATAACTCCCATTACCTGGAAGGTCAACTCATTGAGCTGTCTCCCAGGTATAAAACCTCGTTGATCTGAGTGAACTCCCATCTTGATAACCTTTGCCACTCTTGCCGCCAAAATACCAGTAAACAGTTTGTAATCTGAATTTAATAGTGATGAAATGAAATGAAATGAAATTTAGGTCTTATATAGCGCATGGCTGCCCGTGAGCGTCCCAGCGCTGAAATTGCAGAACTTCTGAGGGTGAAGACGGGGAAAGGAAGGAAGTTATTGCGGGAAGAGATGAGTTTTTAGATGCTTACGGAATTTCAGAAGATTGGACTCAGAACGAAGATGAAATGGCAGGGCATTCCAAGAGATGGCCACAGTAACCGAGAAACGGCGTCCTCCAGTTCGGGCTTTTCTAATTTTTTGGACTGTGGCCAGATGACCTTGAGCTGATCGTAGGGGCCTATTGGGTCTGTATGGAAAGATCATATCTTTTAGCATTGGAGGCCCTTGATTTTGCAAAGCTTTATGGGCCGTGCAAAGTGCCTTAAATTTGACCCTTTCGCGGATCGGCAGCCAATGTAGAGCCTTATGGGCGGGTTTGGCTGAGACTCTGCGAGAGGTCCCAGTGAGAATCCTAGCTGCAGCATTCTGTGTTCTTTGAAGAATGTTGATCGTGGATTCCGGGGCAGCAAGAAAGAGAGCATTGCAGTAATCTAGTCTTGATAGGACTAGACCTTGAACAAGCAATTTCTGGGAGGGTCCTGGAAGTGAAGGGAGGATCTTTCTGATGGAACGCATTAGCCCCACACATGTGCCAGCTGTTTTTTCCACTTGCGTTTTGAGGGATAGGTCCTGTTCGAGCCAGAAACCCAGACTTTTTAATTCAGTCTTGGGTTGAGGGAGGGGGCCTAAGCATGCTGGCCACATGGCAGATGGAAGAGAAGATATTTTGTTTCCCAACAGCATGAGCTCAGTTTTCGAGCCATTGAGCTTAAGCCTTGAGGCAGACATCCAGGCATGAATACCCTCTAGACAGTCATGAAGGTTTTTTACCTTATCCTCTTCCAGAGAAAATGAAACGATCATTTGGGTGTCGTCAGCGTATGTGACGGCTTTTATCCCAAAAGGAGAGACCACGTCATCCAGGGGGGCCATGTATGTGTTAAAAAGCGTAGGGCTCAATGAAGAGCCCTGGGGGACCCCACACTGGAGAGGGAGACTATCGGATCGCACATTCCCTTCGCAGACCTGAAATGTTCTGTCTTTTAGGAATGAGGAGAGCCAGCAGAGGGCTGTGCCCCTTACTCCCAGACTGAAGAGGCGCTTAATGAGGGTTTTGTGGTCCACCGTATCGAATGCAGCGCTTAGATCCAGGAGGATCAGTAACACTGATCCTCCCGAATCCAGGATGCATCTAGCCTCTTCAACTACCTTTAAAAGGGCTGTTTCCGTCCCTTGGCCTGGCCGGAAGCCTGTCTGTGTGGGACGAAGGAGATTGTTGGTTTCAAGGAAGGCAGACAATTGCTTGTTGACTACCTTCTCTGCAATCTTACTTAGTCCAGGAAGGAGTGAAATTGGGCGGAGGTTAGTCAGATCTGTAGGGTCCATACCCGGTTTTTTCTGAAGTGCCTTAACAATGGCATGTTTCCAATCAGGAGGGACCACTCCCTGGTTCAACGAGGCGTTAATAAGATTGGTAGCCAGATGCGAGATGGTGGGTCCAACCTGTTTGAGAATGTGGATAGGAGCGGGATCGTTAGGGGAACCACTTTTCAAGTCTGAAAGAGTTTTTAAGAAATCGTCCTCAGAAAGTTGGCTGAAACTGTCTAATGTTGGACCACTGACAGAGACTGATAAAGCGGTCAGGGAGTTATCATCGTTTAAAGGAGGAAGTGACTGTAGGATCTTGATGATTTTATTTTGGAAAAAACAGGCTATTTGGTTGCATTTGTCAATTGTGGGTTGTAGGTATGGGAGGGTGTTCGGTATAGTTAGGAGCTCTTTAACTATTTTATAGGTCTCCCGAGAAGAGTTAGAGGCAGCTTTGATTTTTTTTATCAAAGAAGGAGGCTTGGGCTGCTTTTCGCGCCGCTTTATAAGTCCTCATCGCTGATTTATATTCTTCCTTGGTGGTGGGGTCCCATGTTTTCCTCCATTTACGCTCATGGCTTTTACAGATTTTCTTAAGGTTCCTGAGTTCCTGTGAGAACCATGGTGATTTAAAAGTGGTACTTCTTTTCTTTAAGTCGATCTTCGGGGCGACTATATCCAAGGTGGAGGTGATCCAATTAGTGAAATTATCATTGGCTAGCACAGGATCAGGATCAGCTAGGGGGGTAGATCGTGACAACTCCTGTGTCCAGTCTTCAAGGGGTATTTTGGACCATGGTCTGTCCCGTCCTCTAGGAGTTTGCAATTGGCCAGTGATTTTGCTAATTTGCCACATAAACGGGATGAGGAAGTGATCAGACCAAGGGAGAGGGAGTTCAGGGCGAGCTTCAATTTTTATGAGATTGGCAAATAAGGGATCCAGAAGGTGACCCTTGGTGTGGGTTGCCTCTGAGTTGATCAGATGAAGGTCGAGTACTTTTAATTCTGAGATAAGGTCCCCAGCAGTTTTATTAGTACTGTCCTCAAGATGTAGGTTTAGATCGCCAAGCAGGATAAAATTGGGGGTCAAAGTACAAGAAGAAGTGGTGGTGTCCAGTAATGATCTTACAAAGTTACCTGTGGGTAACTTTGTAAGATCATTACTGGGTCTAAAGGATTAAATTGGTAACTGGGTCTAAAGGATTAAATTGATTGTGGGCCTTTATTGGGTTTTAAAATGAATGTGACTGTGGCTTCTGCCCATGAGCTTGGGGTGTTTTCGCCATCAACATATATTTTATTAAACAGAATGTTCAGCATTGGTACTAAGCTCTCCAAGACTAACAGATAAAACTCACTCTGAAGCCCATCTGGTCCTGCAGCTTTCCCCCTAGTCATTTTTCTACATTGGGCCTGGATTTCTTCTTCTGTAATTCCGGATTGTAAAAAGACATTAAATTTTTCTGACAATTTAGGGAGCATAACTGCTTCTACCCATCTCTCCACTTCTTCTTGTTCTGGACTTATATCTTCTGTATAAAGATCGTTCATAAAACATCTTGCTTCCTCTAATATCTCATCTTCACTACATGTTGGTCTACCAGAACCCCGCAAAATTAGACTCTTTATCAAGTTCCTAGCCTTATCTGTTCTCGCCTTACAGGCTCACAAGGAACCACACTTTTCTCCATATGAAAAATGCTGAAGTTTACTGACTCTCCACTTATCTAGTAGCTTCTTATCCATCATAGCTTGATATTCTGCTCGTAGTTTGTCTAGATCTTTTTCTAGGGATACGACAAATTCTGGAATCCCCACAACTTCCAGAGAAGCTTTCTGTAGTTCCGTTTCTTTGTCTTTGATCTTTGTTATTTTCTCCATTTCTCATAACTCTCATTCTGCCTACTGATATTGAACTAAGTACCCCTCTTATATAAGCTTTATAGGTCTCCCATACCGTCTGTACTTTAGATGTACCAATATTAAATTTAAAGTACTCGTCTGTTTTATTTATCACCTCCGCTATCAAATCTTCGTCTAATAACATGGCTCTGTCTAGGGTCCATCTCCTTTGTACTTCCCCTTGCTTAAATCCCAAAATCATCTCAACTGCAGAGTGATCTGACAGTATGGCTGGAGTATGTTTTATATCTACAACATCAGAACACAATGCATTGCCCGTGGGGAGTTCAGATTACCACAGACTAACCCCACAACCCTAGAGTGTTAAACTAAAAGGCGCACCGTCATGGTAAAATAACACCCCCCCCCCTCCTCCACATACGCCTCCCCCACAATTCTGGTAAAAAACGCCCTGTCTTTGAGAGAGCTTCTTAGAATGGGAAAGATGTAACAACAAAAAAAAAAACATACTTAAAAGTCCCAAGAGTGAGACAATTGGACCCGCTGCTGCTCTAGAAATCTTTTCTTTAAGAAATCCTGGAATGCCTGGCTGCCGTGAGTAGCTGGATGAGGTGGTACAAACTTTTTGAAACAGGCATGCTTGCACAATCATTCTTTCCCGTGGGATCCCCACCTAGAAGGGAGTGCTGTGTCAGCGTGGTCTTTTCAGATATGGTTCCCCTACAGGAACGTTTTAGAATACTTTCAAGTGACATCTCCACTGGAAGATGGCTGCATCAAGAAGAGAATCACTAACCAGGCTTTAAATTCGACCACTGACTCTTGGCTTAGGTCAAAGTATATTTCGTGCAATGCATCTCAAACCAATATAGTACTAACAAATTACAAAGATCCACGGTGATACTGCTTGCGAAGGGTGTGGAAGGTCTTTGCTGTTCGAGGAACTAACAGAGGTTCTTGAAGAAGCCATAAACAAATATGGGACGAGGGCATTTGGGAATATGCGATGTTATATCGCATGCGCTACATTTGTAACTGGCGTGCAGTCCTTTGAGATAGAAACCAAGTGGCACCAGCTATACAAGTCCCAATTACAGGAGCGTTCTTAACTCATGTTGCAATTCCCAAGGTGTGTCTTTCCTTAGAGTGTTATGGTGTCATAGAATAGGATGGGTTGCCAGTGCATTGGCCTCATGTCCTCACTCCAAGTACCCTTAGGTATTTTGTAGTTTTCTCCCACACATAGCTAAATATGTTCCAGTCGCTCTAACAGGCTAATATGCTCCTACAGCGGAAGGGACAGTCGCTGATGTCTAGGGCGAGTTGGGCCTAGAAGGTGGGCTCGAACTCCATGACTAGACTTCTATGCAGCTACGTTTATCCGTTTTTGAGGATATTTTTGACTTTTTTCTAACAGGTTGAGTGTTCCACTCCAGCAACACCATGCCATTGTTGATGATAAAAGGCTCTTCTCTGCTAAAGGGGTCTTAGCCCTTTGAAGAATGATGTCCACCTTTTTACCGAAATGAGTGTAGAAACTGAAAAGCATGTTGTGCATTTTGTCTTAAGCAGGGATGTGGAATATTATAAAATATTCACCGGTTCAAATAACGAGATGCCCCAGAAATCTGTGTGCTGTAAGAAAAACACTGGTCTCATTTGGTGCAATGCAGTGAATTGACAAATTATGGCAGTGCTGTGTTTGTATTAGAGAGACGAGAAGCCCCACTTGTATTATGTTATTGTTTGGATTCTCAAAGGCTCTGAATATGCCACCTCTCTGATTATTCCAGACTCTCACTATATGAAGGCTTTATTTATATCAACTATTTGAACATTTGCAATCGCTGCACACACAAAGGTCCTGTTTATGTACATGTTCTATTCATGCCAACACGTTCTTTGTGCAATTATAGTAGGGTTCTGGATACGTCAGTGGCCCAATTATGTTCTTGCTCTCTTTCTTACCTTGTTTCTGGAGGAAGCATCCTTTGAAAGTCAAAGGATGGACAATTTAGTTTTATAACTAGATGAACCCTGCAAAATTTTGCCAAAGTAAAATATTTTCAGCTCATTCTCATGACGTATGATTTATGCATCGAACGGATCTCAGAATATACAAGTTATCTCAAGAAGAGAAAAGAAAGAGCCGGGTACCAAGTTGCTATTGTTCAATTGACAAGGATCACTGTACCACACAAGCTGTAGTGCGTAAAACACTGGAGCTCGTAAACTTGTGACAGGGATTGAATCCTCCTATGAGCTCAACAGAACTTAGTATTTTACTGTTAGAGGTTAGTAATAATTACATAAAAGCAGTGGCGGCTGACACAACGAAGAGGTGGTGGGAGGGTGGGAGTGTGGGAGTGGGTAGCGGTAAGGGGGTAATACTAAAACATTTTTTAAAAAGCTACTTACCTGGAGCTGCGGCCGCCTCCCGTGTTGCGCCTCCATATTCTCTTACTGGTTCCAGGCTCTGGGCATACACTGGGACAGGCTCCCTGTGCAATCGCCATGCTTCTCTCAAGCTATGAGTGCAGAGCAGGGATTGGTCTGAACTGTCTGAAAAGACGCTCTGCTCAGATTAGAGAGTCTGTGGGATTTCTCCAGCTGGACTGATCAATGCAGCCGGGTTGGAGAAACCTAAGTGCGCATGAGTGTTTGGCCGGCCTGAGACAGCCGGCCAAACACACATCTCCATTTAGAGAGTGCACATAGCACGCCTACTCCCCCTCCCATGCCTTGGCCCTGCCTCCTCCCTAAACGTGCTGGCTCGGAGCCGGCAAATAAAGAATGAAACAATTTATGTAATTGTTTTATTTTTCACCTGCTGGCTCGAAGCCAGCGGGACGATGCTCCTCCGAAATTGTGGAGGAGTCGCCCCTGCACAAAAGTCGCTTGGGGATTCTCACAGATCATCCGCCTGAGCTTATCATAGTCAGCAGCATAGCAAGGATGCCACAGGCCCAGTGCAAGCAAGAAAAATGGGACTTTGACTGCTGCTGAGGTAGTAAAATACAGCAATTATCAGGGTACAAAGTGCCCGTTAGGGCTCTGGGACCCTAGTGCCAGTGCACCTCTTGCAGCAATGGTACCTATGCCCCTGATCACAGTGGAGAAGTCCTAATAAGAGCAAAGAAGAGCTGAAAAACAAGAATATATGGGCCATGATAAAACCGCACCATCCATGGTAAGCGCAGCCTTGGAATGCTAAGACTACAGCACCATGCTGGACATAAAATTGATAAACTTTAAGAAAAAGGTGGGCTTTTACAAATTCATTTACTCTCACATAATATCACCCATGGCAATGTAATATTACGTCGGGAGTGACTCAAACACAAGGGGTGAGGAGTGGCTGGTCCAGGCATGCGTAGCCTTGACAGTTTACGAAAGTCCACAGATATCGATCTGAAGAATTCACAAGCTGTTTGCAACTCATTCCCATTCAAGAAATGATCAGAGATTTACTTCAGGCAAGGACTGGAGTAAATTCCCTTTCAGGCTGGGTAAGAGACTGGAACGTCCCCAAACTTTGGAAAGGAGTAGGGAATGGAGTTTCTTCACAGGGAAAAGCATTCGAAAGGAAAAATTGGGGGATTACCCTTTTATCTGCACAAATACATCAAGTATTTGCATATAATCAAGCAGCATTCTGGGAGAATTAGCCATAGCCCAAAATTGGTAACACTTACAAATGTGTACATGTTTTTATTTTGGAAACACTGTTGGCAATGTCAGCAGATTGCAGCTTAACTGTACGACCACATAGCACTCGCCCCGACAGTAAAAGCATTACATTAATGAAAGATACATACAACTTGAAACAACCTATATGTTTGAAGGCATGTCATGCCAGAGTAGCAAAATATTCCTCTTTCTTCTAACTGTGAAACTGAACCCATGACCTAACAGGAGGAAGGAGTAAACAGTGGACAGACAGACATGAACACTTTTGCCCTTAACCCCAAACAATCTGTCCAGGGCACTGGGTTAATTGTATTCCAAAACACATTAAGCTAAAATCGGAATCAATGAGCGCCTTTTAAAGGCAATGTTCTTCTTACAATAATGTCCCAGGGAAAATAATTGCATTTGGATGGAGTTGGATAAATACCTTTAATTTAATTTCAAATGGAAAATTAGTCAACGTTTTAGGTTACGCAAAGATTCCACTACATTCACGAATTTCCCCCAACAGTAGTAACAGGTTTTACAGAATACCATGGTTGAAAGTCAAGGTGGAATCCAGGGTTTGTTTGTTAGGATTAACACCGAGGTGACCACAGATCGAACTTTGCTACTGGAGTAGCGGTAGATTGCAATTCTATGGAAAAGTAATATTTCCCAACCTATAAACAAATGGACATATGGGTTCGTAAAGAGGACCGAGGATGAGGCAATAACCCTCACTCAGTTGAGCATCACCCTCACGCATTACAGAGTTGGATACATTTATGTTGAAGATAACTAAAGATGATAATAGGCCACCTTGACAATGCCGTGTAGTGTGATCCTGCAGAGGGCCTGGAGTAGTAAACCCAGTGAAACATGGGAAATATGTGTCAATGTGGAGGGGACAGCAGGTTGCGCAAAAGTGGGGATCGATCTTGCCAGAGTGGCTTTTCGTTGTAAAAGAACACCATGAACTTGGAATGATTACAGGATTTAATGGTTCGATCTTTTTGAAGGGGGAAAAAAAGCAGGACATTTAGGGCCATATGTGCAAACATCTTTTCCCATAGACACAGAATGGGTAAAACCCTTTGATACCTCTGGCCCGTAGTCATTTGAAGAAAACTGTGACGGTCCTTGGCCTGTCCTGGTGCTAATAATTTTGAAATGCACAAACCTATTTTGTACCTTTTTGCTTTAATTGACCACGTACACGTGTATATTATGAACATTGATATATGAACATCACTATGTTTCATGAATGTTACAAGCACATAGGTTACCTATATATAAAAAACAATCAAGAAATTATTTTCAAAGAAACAGAATTTTCATACATGTAGATATGATTTGTCCTAATTATCGATCATTTATGAATATAAAGTGGTGCAAAAGATGATGACAGCAAAGTAATAGGTAAACTAGTCCCATTGTAGAAAAAAAGGGACGTTACATTACATTCATATTGATACAGCACAAATGCTACCATTAGCAAAGCACCCAGGTGCTAAAAGCAGGCAAGCAAGCACAACTCTTTCAAATTGCTAACACGTTTCAACCATTTTGAAACTTTTAAGAAACCTTCATTAGGAGCATAAAATACCATAGTTCTCCTGTAGATTTGTATGGTTGCGGTTAGTGGAAAGGCTTTGTTTGAGAAATCTGCTGTGAATTAGGACTACTCTGTGAGCTGCTGCAGTTAGAACTATGGTACACATCATTATACTTGCACCACAAACCTCTGTAAGACAAAGTAGGGGAGAGAATTATTTGCAAAAGAATGATAAGGTACTCTTCGAATGGATAGATTCCATAGCTCGATCTGCCACACGTGAACAATTGCATAGCGAGATTGCCACGTGGAGCTCTCTTCTGACAACCACACAAGTGTGCAAGATGGCTGTGGTGTGTTCTGATGTTATTCAAAAGCTCTTTCTAGGAGTACAGCTTATCAGCTTCACATCCAGAAATGCTTCTATGAATTAACTACAAGAAGAAACTGTGGATGAGGGTGAACTTTTCTTCTACAGGGAGAACACTCTATAAAAACAGGTGTTAGCAGACACCCACCAACGGTTATAACCTCCTGAAACAAAGAGGCCATATAAACAGTAATGAATGTATGCTTATTGTATATGTAATATAGCTAAATGTCACAACCAACGTTTCATTTCTTTCTCATGGACGCAAGGAATGTTCACTTCTAATGGTTTGTCCATTCATTTGTTGTGCTTGCTTGCTCATTTTAGTATTCATAAATAGAAATACTTAGTACATATTAAACCTACACATCAAAACATACTGCCCATTTTGGGAAGAACATGAAAGCAGTGAAATTAACTCTTCATAAAAAACACGTATTGAGCATTTGAAACGTAATTAAACATTTCAAATCCTGCTGAATGCTAATGTTTCCATGCCCAGATTTACGATTACTTCCTGGGCCCTCGGTACTACAGGGCCCTGCCAGTACTTGTTACAAAGATGTATGTGCTAATCAGGAGGTTATGTGGCGTCCTTGCTTCTGATACCCTGTTTAAGATCCCAACAGCATTGCGGATCTGCTGTCACAAATAATCTTTAGATGCATGAGAGCTTTTTACAACCTCGGAGGGGCGGAGGACATATGAGGCGGTCACCAACTACGGAGTACTTGTGCGGCCTGCTCCGATACCATGGCCCAAGTGGCTGCCACCACAAGGGAATGGCCATGTCCTCCCAGACCCCTAAAAAATGGGAACCAACGAGTGGTCTTTATTGCATTGCAGGTAATCCTGCTGTCCGCGTCAGTCTACCTATATATTCACTGATGTACAAACTATGTAAAAGTCAAACGCCACACGAAAGGTTTGGATACAGGCAGACATACAAATTCTATATAGCTAACCATCTAAAGTGCATAAGAAACATGAATTAAATAGTATGTACTACATAAAATAGCATTGTGACAAATGAGTGTGCATTCCACTGCACAGGTGGGCCAAAAATCCATTTATTACAGTAGTACTCTTTCCGAGCTTGTGATAGTGTGACCGGCTGTGTAGACAATGAGCCCCAGCGAACATTAACAGAAATCAGTACAGTCCCTTCAAACGGGGGAAATGCTTATTACATTCCACTGACAATCCATCAAACAAAATAACAAGACCATGTGTGCTGCAGCTCTTTACTCTCCAAGCAATGGTCTTACATCTAAATATGGAAACCTAAAGACGTGGCCAGGGTAGTGATGGAGAGCAGTGAGAAGCAATGATGGGTTCCATTCATGAATCTTACAGCGAATCCGGCTCCGAGGAACAGTCATTAGCGATGTGCGTGCTTTGTACTACACAGTAATATTCATGCTTGAGTGCCAGGAATGGGCCTAAGAAGCGTGAGGCCCTTCAGCGAGCACTGATGTGAGACAAGAGCACTGAAGCATGCATCTCAGAGCCTTCTTCCTGGATGGAAAGCCTGCTTATCAGCCTCTCAGTGAACCGGACTGGGACTGCTCTTAAACACCACTCATTTCCTCTTCACTTCCATACTTTTGTTTCACTCATTCTTACCCCCTCTTAATCAAACTCCTCCTTCTGTTCTCGTCTATACCGTCATTCTCCGTCTTTTTTAATATATCACTCATTTCCTCCTCACCTCTACACTTCTGTTTCGCTCATTCTTACCTCTTCTTTACCAAAACCACTTCTTCTGTTCTCGTACCGCCATTCTCCGTCTTTTTTTATATATATATATAGCAGTCATTTCTTCCTCACCTTTATACTTCTATTTCGCTCATTCTTACCACTTCTTTACCAAACTCCTCCTTCTGTTCTCGACTATACCTTCATTCTCCATCTTTTGTATTGATCAGTCATTTCCTCTTCACCACTGTACTTCTATTTCGCTCATTTTTACACCCTCACTAACACACTTCTTCTGTTCTCGTCTACACCTTCATTCTCCCTCTTGTTTTATATATCAGTCATTTACTCCTCACCTCTGTACTTCTATTTTGCTCATTCTTACCCACCTTTTACCAAACTCCTTCTCTACCACACTCCTCCTGTTCTCGTCTATACCTTCATTCTCCATCTTGTTTTATATATCAGTCATTTCCTCCTCACCTCTCTACTTCTGTTTCGCTCATTCTTACACCCTCTCTACCAAACTCCTTCTGTTCTCGTCTATACCTTCATTCATCATCTTGTTTAATATATCAGTCATTTCCTCTTCACCTCTATGCTTCTTGTTCGCTCATTCTAACCCACTCTTTACCAAACTCCTTCTGTTCTCGTCTATACCTTCATTCTCCATTTTTTTGTATATATTCCTCACCTCCTCCTCCTCACCTCTGTACTTCTGTTTCGCTCATTCCTACACCTTCTCTACCACACTCCTCCTGTTCTCGTCTGTACCGTAATTCTCCATATTGCTCTCGCCCAAGTTTCCTCTTTTTGCCTGCCCCAATCTCGTCTCTTTATTACCTCCTTACTTAAGCTCTTCCCCATCTATTCCTTGTTCTGTTCCCGCTAATACTCTGTCGAGCTCTCCTTCCTTTACCACGCCCCACTCCCTTCACAGTACTGTTTTCTGTCCCTGTGTATATTTTGCTCTTCTCTTTACCACATCATTGCCGTTGCTCCTCTATCTTGTTCATCCTTTCATTCTCTCATTCTACCCCACTTTCTCCTCGTCCTCTTATTTTCCTCCTCCTTGTTCCACCCATTTCGCGCCCCCCCCTCTCCAGCTTTCATATTTACAGTTTGCCTTCCTCTACCTGTCCTGTTCTTGCATCTCTTTTCCTCTGTACTCTCTTGGCCACGCCAGACCAGCTCATATTTGCCCTTCTTGTGCAGTTGAAGGCAGTCTGATAGATCGGGTGGCAGAAAAGCTGCACTCCTGACCTCCCCCTCTTAATTCCCAGCAGAGCGCTAGTTAATAGGTTTACGAGGGTGATCAGTTGGAGCTAGTGAAGCTACATGAAGTGTCTTCAGGGGGTTATAACCATCAAAGAACCCTCGCTGCGCCCGTATGAAGTGACGTTTAACAAAAGACAGGGGTCAGCCTTGTCAGCTTGGAAACGGTAAGAGTTATTGACAGGGAGTCAGATAAACAGGGGATAGGGTCGAGGCAGGGCCTTTGCGTTGCCTCAATATGAACGAATGCAGTTTTATGTGAAGCTCATAACGGAACGTGAACTAGAGGGACATACAATGGTGTGCTCTACAGCACTTGATTTGCCGTACTGTGAAGCTGCGGCTTTAATCAAGGTCTATTGTTTAACTCTGCACCTTAACTCTCTAAACATACTCTTTTCCCCGAGGGAATCACGAATGCTAATCCACAGCCTTATCATTCAGTGCTCCTTTAACAAAATATTTCGAAAAAAACCAAAAGTTGCAAATTCTGAATCCGTTTAAAAAAAAAAAGAAAAAAAGAGACATACCCTTTATTCCGCTCACAACTGAGTTATGCACGACACAATGCAATTGTAAAATTATAGATCATCAATATTTTCCCAAAAAGTCCCCAGTCATTTACAAGAATGAGTTTTTATACAGCACTTACTGTTACAGTCTTAAACTTTTGTTGCAACAGATGCTCATCCAAAATGTTCAACATTTTATAAGGTTAATTGTTGCACCTGGCTTTCAGGTCTTTCACTTGCTAATATTAAGGCAAAGTGTTTCTTTGTCTGGTGGTTATTATCTTCTATCTTCAACATGTTTTCTCTAGCATTCTTGGTAGATTGCATTTTGATTACCACTTTTCTGAAAATGGGAGTCATTTTGGTTATCTAGAAAAAAATCAACAATTTACTATGACTTGCTCAAATCGGTAAGTAAAGTGCTCAGCAAAATGGCGCTATTCTAAGAGCTATTGCTGGCCAAGTATGTGTGGACGGTGTGTCTGGTATGCTGCTGCGGTCTGCAATTGCCGAACAGGAATGCTCTTGCTGACCACAGTGAGAATTCCGTCGAAAAGGATAATAGATACTGTCACCAGTGCCAACACTGTCAGGAGGGAAACGCCTGTTGCTGTCCGCAGTGCTGAAGCCGAATATGTAATCTGCAGCGCGGAAGCTGCATGCGCTGTCCTCGGTCCTGACACCGTGTAAATGTTGAAGAGCGCGTAAGTGCTGTTATTAGTGCTGGACAGGCTCGTCTAAACTATCAATGTGTTTGATGACTGGGCGGGGCGCACTGCTGGACAGAGGTGGTCCTGCTGCGTGTGTTCTCAGCAAGAAGGGAGTGTCGTCAGCGCTGTTGCTGGCTGGATGTGGGACTGTCCCCTCAGATCTGCTGCCTAGCGGAAAGTAATTCTACCTCGCCTAGGTGTTAGGCGCCGGCGAGGTGGTAATGTGGCAAGGGAAGAAAGTTAAGGGCAGAGATTGTTTTGACGGTCGTTGGATGAAGTACTCTACAAAACCTTAAATGCTGCTTTTGGTTCCGATGTTGTATTTTGCAGAGCGAAAACAGTTCCTCTTGCACCAGGGTTTGGGTGAAGTGTTCTGTTGTAGATGGAATGGTTATAGTTGACATGATACTTCTAGTTGATTATATGTAGATTTATTGTAGGACACAGCTGAGTACACAACCTCGCCAGCTGACCAGACCATCAACTGACACTAGTAGAATTCTTAGGTGGAAGTAAGAACATACATAGGCATTGTGGTAGACAGAGAATGAGAGAACACTAAGAAAGGACTAAGACTACAGACAACCACATTACATGAAGAATCAATGTACAACACATCTCCCTCCTTTATAGAAAAGAAATGAAATAAAGCAAAAACAGAGATTACAACACCTACCCCATGTAGTACAAAAATGAGATACACAAATCTAATTAAGTACCACACGAGGTATCACTAACACAAACGGAAAACAATAAGATAGTAGACATTTTGTACTACACACTCCATCCCTCTCCCCTGGTGAAACCAAAACATGGTTTAGATGAGTGAAAATCAATGCAACAAAGAAAAGGTGTTTACGCCCACAACCTCCCCAAACATGGGTACACCAGAGGGTAGGTACACTTTCCACACTGACCCCCAAAACCCACAATAAGTTAAACAAACCAGGTAAAATTATATGAGGTCATTTAGATAGAGTACATCAGGGGTATTGACCCTTAAAACAAGAATGAGGCACTGAACGTTAGCACAACCTAGGGTATACCATGGGTACTGACTGGCCCCACACCCTCCTGAAAGAAGGGTACACCATTGGGTAAAAAAAAAACAACGCCCTAGGAAAGTACAGCCACAACAGCTCTTCTTACACTTTCCACAATGACCCCCAAAACACACAGGTAGGTGTAGACACAAACCCTTGGGAGTCAAGTCAAGTCAAGTCAGAGAATTTATATAGCGCACTACATACCCAGAGGGTCTCAAGGCGCTTAGGAAGGAGAGGAGGATTACTTGTCAAATATCCACGTTTTAAGTTGCTTTCTGAATGCTAGGTGGTTCTGGGTGAGGCGAAGGTAAGTGGGAAGTGAGTTCCATGTTTTAGCAGCCAGGTATGAGAGGGATCTGCCTCCCATGGTGGTCTTGGTGATGCGAGGTACAGTGGCGAGGGCTTGGCTGGAAGAACGTAGATGGCGGGGGGGGGTGTAGAAGGACAGTCGTGAGTTAAGGCATTCTGGTCCAATGTCGTAGAGTGATTTGTGCGCGTGGGTTAGCAGTCGGAAAGTGATTCTCTTATTGACGGGTAGCCAGTGGAGGTCTTTCAGGTGACCAGAGATGTGTTCGCTGCGTGGGATGTCCAATATGATTCTGGCTGAGGCGTTTTGGATTCGTTGGAGTTTCTTCTGGAGTTTAGCGGTAGTACCTGCGTAGAGGGTGTTTCCGTAGTCCAGTCGGCTTGTGACCAGAGCATGGGTGACTGTTTTCCTGGTCTCGGTGGGGATCCAGCGGAATGTTTTTTTGAGCATGCGAAGAATGTTGAAGCAGGATGAGGATACGGCGCTGACTTGTCTGTTCATTGAGAGTGAAGAATCCAGGATAACGCCTAGGTTCCGTGCGTGGTCTGTCGGGATGGGTGCTTTTCCAAGGGCTTCCGGCCACCAAGAGTCGTCCCATGCAGAGGGGGATGTACCTAGGATGAGGACTTCTGTTTTATCTGAGTTCAGTTTCAGACGGCTGTGTTTCATCCATTCAGCGACTTCTTTCATTCCTTCGTGTAGGTTAGTTTTGGCGGTGCTGGGGTCCTTGGTGAGAGAAAGGATTAGTTGAGTGTCATCCGCGTAAGAGATGATGTTGAGGTTGTGTTGGCGGGCGATGGCCGCGAGGGGGCTCATGTATACGTTGAAGAGGGTGGGGCTGAGTGAGGATCCTTGTGGTACGCCACAGATGACTTCGGTGGCCTCGGACTTGAATGGTGGAAGGCGGACTCTCTGGGTTCTTCCGGTGAGGAACGAGGTGATCCATTCAAGTGCTTTTCCTTGTATTCCGATGTTGCTGATGCGTTGTAAAAGGGTGCTGTGGCAGACTGTGTCGAATGCTGCAGAGAGGTCGAGGAGGATGAGGGCGACTGTGTCTCCATTGTCCAGTAGAGTTCGAATGTCGTCTGTTGCTGCGATAAGGGCGGTTTCAGTGCTGTGTTTTGCTCGGAATCCAGATTGTGAGGAGTCGAGGGAATTGTTGGCTTCGAGGAAAGCGGCGAGCTGGTTGTTGACAGCTTTCTCGATGACTTTGGCCGGGAATGGAAGGAGCGAAATGGGGCGGTAATTTTTGAGTTCAGTGGGGTCCGCTGTGGGTTTTTTCAGAAGGGCGGTGAGTTCAGCGTGTTTCCAGTTTTCCGGGAAGGTGGCGGAATTGAAGGAGCAGTTGATGACGTCTCGGAGGAACGGTGCTATGACGGAGTCAGCTTTGTTGAAGATGTGGTGAGGGCATGGGTCTGTGGGGGATCCTGAGTGGATGGAGTTCATCAGGCGGATGGTGTCCTCGGTGGAGATTGGGTTCCAGTTGTTAAGGGTGTTCGCGGGGGGAGAGTGTTCAGCATATGGTTGGGTGGGTTGGACTCCGGGTTGGTTGTCGAAGCTGTTGTGGATGTCTGCAATCTTGTTGTGGAAGAATGAGGCTAGGGAGTCACAGAGGGCTTGAGAGGGGGTGATGTCGTTGGAGTTGGCTGAGGGATTGGAAAATTCCTTGACGATGTTGAAAAGTTCCTTGCTGTTGTGGGCGTTGTTGTCAAGTCGATCCTTGAATGCTGTTTTCTTGGCCTTTCGGATTAGTTGGTGGTGAGTGCGGGTGGCGTTTTTGAAGGCGTCCTTGGTGCTGGTGGTTGGGTCTTTTTTCCAAGCTTTTTCGAGGGTGCGGCAGAGTTTCTTGGACTTCTTAAGATCATCGTTGAACCATGAGGCCTTCTTGTTGCCAAGTTTGCTTTGACGTTTTTTCAGTGGTGCTAAGGTGTCGGCGGTGTTGGATAGCCATAGGGTGAAGTTGGCGGCGGCTTGGTTTGGGTTAGAAGAGTGGGCTGGGGTGCTTAGAAGGAGCGATGAGGAGATCTGGTCGGTGGTGATTTTGTTCCAGTTTCTTTGTAGAGTTGGTTGGAGGTGGTTGGTGGGTTTGGGCTTGTTGTAGGTGAAGTGAACGCAGCTGTGGTCAGTCCAGAAGAGATCCGTAGTGTGGCTGAAGGAGACATGATTGCTGGAGGTGAAGATGGGGTCGAGTGTGTGACCTGCGATGTGGGTGGGGGAAGTGACCAGTTGTTTAAGTCCGAGGTTGTCCAAGAGGGTGGTGGTGTTGCGGTCGTTGTTCTTTTCAAGGTGAAAGTTGAGGTCTCCCAGAAGGATGTATTCTTTGGAGGGGAGCGCGTGTGGAGTGATGAAGTCCGAGATGTCTTCACTGAATTTTGCGCGGGGTCCTGGTGGTCTGTAGAGGAGGGTGCCTCTGAGTGTGGTTTTGGGGTCGATGTGGATCTGGAAGTGAAGGTGTTCGGAGTTGGTGAGGTTGGAGTCAGAGCTGGTTGAGATGCGGATTGATTTCTTATGGACGATAGCGATTCCTCCTCCTGTGTGGCCGGTACGATATTTGCGCATGATCTTATAGTCTTCAGGGATGGCAATGGTGATGTCTGGGGCGGAGGAAGCGTTCATCCATGTTTCCGTTAGGAAGGCGATGTCTGGAGAGATGGTGTCTAGTAGATTCCATAGTTCTATGGCGTGTCTGTGGACCGAGCGGGTGTTGAGAAGGATGCATTGTAGGTGGTTGGGGTCGGGAGTCTGAGGTGTGGTCGAAGCGGAGATGTTGACGGTGCCGCTGAGTTTGCAGGAGTAGCAGGAGAAAGGTCCATGGGTGTGTCCAGGAGCGGCCAGGACGCAGTTGGGGGCGCGACCGGGGTTAAGGGCTAGGAGGGAGGCGGCGTCGTAGGAAATGCGAGAGGGTTGGGCAGCGTGATGGGCAGGGGGTCTGGCGCTGGGCGCGGGCCAGGCGTACCTTTGGCGCACCTTCGGCGCGGATTGGGCGCGGTCGCTGCGCGCATGGGCTACTGTCATATATGGATGGTGGGGAGGGGGAGGGGCGAGGGCGGCTCAGCTGGGAGGCGGGGCGGGCTCACGAGGACGCTGACCCAACACAAACAACAACACCCAAAATGGCAGCGGAGGGGAGGGCAGAGAACAGTGCCGGGGGTGATCGCGCTAAGTGTGGAAGGTTCTGCGCAGGAAGAGCGGAGCAGCGAGCAGGGGATAACAGTTTAAACAGATACTGGCCAATTTAAATTAAAGTAAAAGCGGAGCAGCGAGCAAGGCAGCACAATGCTAATCAGCTGAAGACAATTAATGATAGCGGAGCAGCGAGCAAGGCAGCACCAGGCTAATAAGCTAATGATACAAATGCTGAAAGCGGAGCAGCGAGCAAGGCAGCACAGTGCAAATAAGCAGAATACAATTAATGATAGCGGAGCAGCGAGCGAGGCAGCACAAGGCTAGTAAGCTGTGGTAGGCAGTACAATGATACCAGGTCTCGCCAGGGAGACTGGGGAGCGACCACTCAGCACGGCGGTGGAGAGGGGATCACAACACATCATACCCAAAGAAGGGTACACCATTGGGTAAAAGACACCGCCCTAGGAAAGTACAGCCACAATAGCTCTTCTTACGCTTTCCACAATGACCCCCAAAACACACAAGTTCACACTCTGGAACTAAAACTACAACATACCCTACATAGGGTATACCATGGGTACCAACAGGCCCCACACCCTCCTCAAAGAAGGGTACACCATTGGGTAAGAACACCGCCCTAGGAAAGTAAGAATGAGAGAACACTAAGAAAGGACTAAGACTACAGACAACCACATTACATGAAGAATCAATGTACAACATGTTCATCGGCGTAATTGCTAGTGTTTTGGATTCGGTACTGCTGTAAATTAACAGCTAGATAGGCATTGGTGACTTTGCAGTCTGGGTGCTTGGCAGTGAGTGGGCGCTATCTGGCTGGAGGTGCTGGTTGTTGTGCAGTGGTGCCATTGCAGCCTGGATGCTTGGCAGTGGGCAGGCAAAATCTGGTTGGGGGAGGTGGATGCTGTGCCTGGGTGCCCTAGCAGACTGGATGCTTGGCAATGTACGGGCCCTATCTTGATGGAGTGCTCGTTTATGTGTATGGGCGCCTTTGCAGCCTGGAAGCTTGGCAGTCAGCAGGCGCTATCTGGATGGGGGTGTTCGTTGCTGTGCATGGGTGACCTAGCAGCCTGGATAGTTCACAGTGAACATGCGCCATCTGGCTGGGGTTCTGGTTGCTGTGCCCGAGTTCCCTTGCTGTCTGGATGCTTGGCAGTGTACGGGTGCGCTCTCTCTCTCTGGGGGTGCTGTTTGATGCGCATGGGTGCCTTTGCAGTCTGGATGCTTGGCAGTGTACGAGCCCTATCTGGCTTGGGGTGCTGGTTGCTGTATCTAGGTGCACACGTTGTCTGGCTGCTTGGCAAAGAGCAGGCGCTACCTGACCGCGGGTGCTGATTGCTTTGCGTGGGTGCCCTAGCTATCCGGATGCTTGGCAGTGAGGAGGCGCTATCTGGATGGGAGTGCTGATTGATGTGCATTGATGTCCTTATAATCCGGATGCTTTACAGTTAGCAGGCACTATCTGGCTGGGGGTGTTGGCTGCTGTGCCTAGGCGCCCTTGATGTCTGAATGCTTGGCACTTGTACGGTCGCTACCTGGCTGGGGTGCTGATTTCTGAGCCCGACGTTAAGTGCTGTCCAAGGTCCTGGAACTGTCCCACTGGGTGTTTGCTGCCCTTGGCGCTGACGAGGGCTAGATGACTTTAAGAGCAGAGTGTTAGTAAACTGCTGCTAACTCGGAGTGAATGCTGATCGGGTTTGCAGGTGCTGCTGTCCTGTGATGTTACCCCGATATGGTCGAGACCCACGTGTGCTGCCATGTATGTCTGCTTGGCGCTGCGGAGGTGCAGGGGCTCCATTAAGCGCTGCTCTAGCACTGGACATCAGGGCATCATGTTTACTGTAGTTGACGAGACTTCCGTGAAAAATGCCCTCTAAAGGAGCACCATTGGATACCGTTCTTATCCCCGCTACTGTCCCACCCAACCAGTCCCCTTCTCTGCGGTTCTGGTAGTTGGGACTCTCTAGGGCGTAACCCTAACCCAAAGGGTCCACAAGGGAGCGGTGCATGAGCTGGGGGGAGCGGTGCATGAGCTGGGGGGAGCGGTGCATGAGCTGGAAGCCCCCTTGCGCTTTACCCCTGAGCTCGGGGCACTCCCGGGCGCCCAAGACAACCCCCGACGCCAGAGGCACAGTTGAGTGCTGAACAACCCTAGTACCGGAGACCACCAGTGAACTGCTCTGGTGGCGGCAGCTCTCGTGGGCGTAACCGTCACACCGGAGGCTCGACTGGCTATTACCCGGGAAATAAGCGGCTAATTTGGGCGCTCAACAACCCTTCATCCTCACACTGCCAACACAGGAAGACACTCACCGTCCGCAGTTCGTGGGTCCGGTCTTTCATGTTTCCGGTGACAACAAGTCCGGAGCGTCTCTGTCCGGCTCGTTATTTGAGAGTGAAACGCGCGCCCGTTATTACTCCTGTAACGGGCGTATTCCGTCCCGTAATCACGGCCAGCAGGACCGCAGCTTGTGGCACCAAGGTGCTCACGGCCAATCAGGTAGGGAGTAACATATTCCGCCCCGAGTGCGAAAGTGTGGTGATCTTGAATTGGCCAGAAGAACTCTTGTTTTATAATGATTGGCTGCCTGAGGTCTTATCAGTTGTTTATTCGTTCTAGGTCTCGCACAATGCTCCTTGCCTTGGGATTGGCTGGGAATACGCGTATCTGTTGTTTATTGGCTGTGCTGTTAACAACGCACGCACGTGCCACCGGCACAGTAGGCGGGTTCTCGTGACAGGAGGTTCGGAGACGCTGATTCTTTGGGCGGTAACTGTTATTTTCTCAGTATGTGAGCTGAGTCTGTGCATTGCCAGATAGGGATTGCCTGATGGGGGTTTGAAGCGAATAGAAGCTGGTGCAGGAATCAATATGCATGTTGAATACAAACAAATGGAACCCCCGTTTCCTATACTAAACTGACAGACTTATTTGCCTTTCGACAGGAGAGTTCTTTGGTTTTTCATGTGCTCTGCCAGGGGTTCCTTTCGTAGTAGTTGCATGTTGCCTTACTGCCGAGAGTGTTTGATGAATAGGTAGGGATGTTTCAGGGAGGGTTAAGGGTAGGTAGGAAATCTGAAAGTAGGTTGTATTTCTGAGGTCCACCTGAGGGTTGTTTGAAGTAGATGTAGTGACGCCAGAGGACTTTAGAATGAGCTCATACATGCCAATAGACCCGATTCAGGCGGGAGTCTACCGATTTTTCAAGCCAAAAATTGCTCTATTTGAGCTGTCTCCCGCCTGAAATTGCATTATTTATAATAGAAGTCAATGGGGAATTTTCATTCTCCCGATTTTTTATTGTAAATCTCCCACGTCCCTGTCCTAAAATGTTGGCATGTATGAATGAGCTCAACATTTTTATTACACTTATCTCTACGAGCATCTCCAGAGAATGAATGTACAACTATTACTTAACATGTCAACGTTCTAAGATTAACAGCGCATGAGGTGCACTAACACACATGTTAGTGAGCGGGGATGGAGAAACACCACAAGGAGCTAGGCAGACAATCATTTCAAGGTTGGCTTTTTGTGTTAAATACAATATTGCAACTCGGATACTACATCTTCTCCTTCTTTTAGAAGAAGTTAGTCAAGCAAATAATCTTTGGGTCTGCAGGGC
Source organism: Lissotriton helveticus (assembly GCF_964261635.1). Lineage (NCBI taxonomy): Eukaryota > Metazoa > Chordata > Amphibia > Caudata > Salamandridae > Lissotriton > Lissotriton helveticus. The sequence goes on along the minus strand of NC_136061.1, from coordinate 184,006,891 downwards.
ATACCAACATTACCCGAGGAACGCTCCTTCAACTCAGATTTTGCGTTTCATATGACAATCAGAAAAAGGAACCGCATGGTGATGCTGATGCAGCATTGAGGCAAAATGGTACAGTGGAATCAATATTGGAAAAAGTGTCAGCATTACTTGCTGTCTTGAATGTATGTACATTGTTGTCAATTTTGGTGACACATGCATATGGTGCTTGGCGTGAAGACACACACACACAGCATGAGACGCATGTCACCAACAACTATTATCAACTATTATCAAACTTTAAGTAGAACCACTGGTTTTAATTCCTCTCATGGCTTTAACAAATTTGTCACCACCAATCTTGTTATATGGCCGTTTGATTCTAACTATGTCTCCAACACTTATGTTGGCTTTGGCAACCACCTCCCTCTGCTCCTAATAATGCTTTGTTTTTTAGTTTCAACCATACTCCTTAACCTTTCCTGAACATTATGCGGTGTAAGTAGAAGTGTTCTACATTTCCATTTGAATCAAGTGGGCTGTAGTTTAGTAAAGGCAACTCTACCTCTAAGCAACTCATACAGTGTTTTGCCAGTAGTATTATGACACGTGGTACAATACACCCAGAGACGGGGTCTCGAAGAATTTTTGACAGGCAAGATAGGAATGGGTGATATGAGGGGCAGTGGCGCTCAGGAATGCATACAGTTGAAATATCAAACCGATTTAATATGTTTATAAATGGTCTTTATTTGCAGTGCTTAAAGAGGGGGAACGATTCAGAAAGGGGGTGGTGATGGACAGAGCATCTGAGTTAAACAGAACACTCATACCCAGTCAAAAGATCAGGGCTTGATCCATCACCGGGGATGGTGCAGTGAGCTAAAAAACGGTGATGGATCAAGCCCTGATCTTTTGACTGGGTAGGAGTGTTCTGCTTAATTCAGATACTCTGTCCATCACCACCCCCTTTTCTGAATCGTTTTGGCCACTATAGGAGTGGAAGGGTATGCTCAGACATGAGTCCCTTGCTCACTGCACCATCAGGATTCAAGCAAGCCGGGCCGAAGACGGCTGTAATGCCAGAAACCGGTCCCCGGAAGCTTGTTTCCTTTCCAGTAAAGAATTGGCTTGGTAGTTTGGTCTGCCCTGTTCCCATGATGCACTGGGCCAGGGACAGACTCATTTGCATGTAGCCAGGTTCTGAACTGGGATGGTGCAGTGAGCTAAAAAACGGTGATGGATCAAGCCCTGATCTTTTGACTGGGTAGGAGTGTTCTGCTTAATTCAGATACTCTGTCCATCACCACCCCCTTTTCTGAATCGTTTTGGCCACTATAGGAGTGGAAGGGTATGCTCAGACATGAGTCCCTTGCTCACTGCACCATCAGGATTCAAGCAAGCCAGGCCGAAGACGGCTGTAATGCCAGAAACCGGTCCCCGGAAGCTTGTTTCCTTTCCAGTAAAGAATTGGCTTGGTAGTTTGGTCTGCCCTGTTCCCATGATGCACTGGGCCAGGGACAGACTAATTTGCATGTAGCCAGGTTCTGAACTGGGATGGTGCAGTGAGCTAAAAAACGGTGATGGATCAAGCCCTGATCTTTTGACTGGGTAGGAGTGTTCTGCTTAATTCAGATACTCTGTCCATCACCACCCCCTTTTCTGAATCGTTTTGGCCACTATAGGAGTGGAAGGGTATGCTCAGACATGAGTCCCTTGCTCACTGCACCATCAGGATTCAAGCAAGCCAGGCCGAAGACGGCTGTAATGCCAGAAACCGGTCCCCGGAAGCTTGTTTCCTTTCCAGTAAAAAATTGGCTTGGTAGTTTGGTCTGCCCTGTTCTCATGATGCACTGGGCCAGGGACAGACTAATTTGCATGTAGCCAGGTTCTGAACTGGGATGGTGCAGTGAGCTAAAAAATGGTGATGGATCAAGCCCTGATCTTTTGACTGGGTAGGAGTGTTCTGCTTAATTCAGATACTCTGTCCATCACCACCCCCTTTTCTTAATCGTAAAGAGGGGGAAGCCATTCACCCCACTCCCCAACGATCATGCAAATCTCTAGCACATGCTGGTTGAAGTAAATAAATTACATTAAGCAGTCAATAATTGCACATTAAACCATATGTTTTTGCCCGTGCTCGGGATTTTTTTCTTTACTTTATTCTTTTCATCTTCTGTTGGGTTCTTTTTTATGTTTCTGTAGCCAACACTTGTTTTGTCTTATAGGACCCAAGATGTCTTCAGAGCTACAAAACAATATCAGTTCACCCTCAACATGAAGTCGATAACCCAGATATTTAACAAGGATTGTAGTACAATATAAGGCAAGTCTATGCATGGTTGCATACAATCGTTGGCGTGCATCAGCACTATTCACCCACGGTGAAAACCCCAAATGAATTCAGCCTACCAATTCTGAAAATTGAAGTGTAGACATAAATTGTCCATCCATTCCAACACATAGGTGGTGCGGTGTCCCTTCACATACAAATAGATCTTCACCAAATGGTGTGAAGAAACCCAAAAGTACAATATTAACCTTTACTCTAAGTGGGGTGGGCCGATATCATGGTCTCAAGTACCTGTATTCAGTTATCTGTAGACCAAATCAAATCCAAAGTATGCTGTAATTCCACTTGGTTGAACGTGCCTGTGTATTAGCATGTGGGTATCCTCAATTATTTTTAGACCAGATTGAGTAATTAAAAAACGTGTAAATAATTGTCACAAGCTAAAACACACCAGGGTGGTCAATAACAATCTCACAAATTATATCATAATGGTGTGGAATATCAATTTATGGCATTAGCACTCATTGCAACAGAGTTTTGAGTATTCCCCCTTGTCCTTCCCTTAGTCAAGCTGAAAATCCCTAGATTCCTTGTGAGATTCCTCTCTCCAGATACACTTAGCATAACCTGTTAGTTATAACAACAACAGAATCCAATCAATGACAATACCCCCAAACCAGAGAGTTTAGCATGGCCAGTAAAGCGTACCATGCTTACCTGCAAGGCACATTGTATATGTGTGGAAGGCAGGTATAATAACCACAGTATCAAAGCTGAGCGGCCAAATCCCAGCATCAGTAAAATATAATGTATAAATCCTCGTAATAGTATGCACACAATCTGTAAGTAAATGAAAGTATACACCATTAGCCCTAATTGAATACCACAGAATCCCTACAGGAGTCAAAGAGGTGTCTAACACTAATTCCACCTGCAATTATATGTATGCATATAATCAAATGCAAAAGCATGATGCCTGAATTATTCATTCTGTTCACCATTCCAGTAATACTGGTAACATTGTTTTGCTCCATTCTATTAATCATTGCAGCCCACGTATTTTACACAAGAGTGCAATTGCTTCAAAAAATGCCTGAGTTATTAACGAAAGGATAGAATCAGTTTCCATGATTGCCCTGGGGAGTCAGGTTTGTCATATTCTGAGGTTGCACAAACCATCCGGTACCTCGCAGAGTTTATGGGTCCAGATGGTGCACTGTGATCTAGCCAGAAATAAGGTCAGCATATCCTGATGGTGTGTATGGACTCAGTCCTGCATAGTTTTGATTTTTATGATATTCAGACGCACAGTTTTACAGAAATAGTATGAACCGTGCGCCAGATTCATTACTCTGCAGATTTCAACATTTAATTTCCAATACTGCTTAGAGCGTCATTAAGTAGGCACATATGAAGCATTAGGGGAAACGTATGTACATGAGTATTGAGAATTACCTTTCAAATTCTGCTGTCGGAATAAGGACACTGAAGTCTTTCTCAGTGGCTACGGCTGCAATAATGCGTTATGTGACTCCCTAGTGTGCAAGGAGGTTTTGCTCCACAGGGCTTTTAATGCTTCCATAGAAAACTTATCTTGCTACTTGAAGGGTTCCCCAGCAGCTGTGATTCGTCCGGCTTTCAGATTGCTCTCGAATGGGAGTTATTTGATGTTGAACGATCAAGGTTGCTGCTGGATGAGACCAGGCATAGCTTATCTTGTCACGGTTTTTTCCATTGTAACTTGTTGTAAAAAAGTATTATTTCCACCTGCCTGTACAGTTAGGGAGGTGACACTATGGCATTTGATAAAACTTTTGAACGTGCACTTTGAAGCCTTGAGCAGACTGAAAGCCTTACTGTTTTAAAAAGATCTGCTCTTAACATCTGCAAAGAAGACTTTCGATCTTCAAGTTGCAAGGTCTTCTTCCTTCATAAATACAGTTGCTACTCCGCACTGATGCCCCACAACATTTTGGAGAATCGTTGCACCGCATTTTTAATATGTCTCATGGGTACTGCCTGGGTTAGCCCCTTCCAGACAGTTTTCAGAGTTAATCCATCATTTATTCACTTCGTGCTCTGAAGTGTTTTTGGAGGTCTTCCATTATTCCTGTTCCTGATTGTTGGAACTGTGATTTTAATTTTTCCTCTCCACCGATCCAATGGAGCTGGCACTACCACATGTGCTCCTGTGCCATGAACAAATGGTATAATGCCTCACCGCACCTTTATATCAGGAAGTAAACAACAATTGGTTTTTATACTTTAGGCCTGTTTAGCTTCACTGCGGGCAGCCTGTATTCCACACTCTGCTGTGCACTTGGTCTTAAGTTTGAGCCTTCGGTCATGAACGTACTAGACTTAAAGGCCCATTTGTATCGTTGCCTTTTCCGTGTACAGTTGCTTCAGTCTGCATTCTACGAGCCTTCCTGGGATGTGTCTGCTCCTGGTGAGTTGGATTTTGGCTATGGTTCTGGGGACCTTTCTCTGGCTATGGTCACTCCCTTAACGACTGTTGTGGGGACGGGATGGTGACACATTTGCTCCATAAAACTGCTCAGATGTATGCCTTTGAGATCATCATCTGCAGTGGCTGGGAACAGAAATGTTTTGTCTACCTCTCGGAATACAAACAATAGGCTATTCTGTTTGGTGGGAACTTTTTATTCATCCTGCTTTAACATCGTAAATAGTTTTAAATTAGTTTTTTAAGCTGCTTTTATACTTTTAAATGTCTTCCTGTATACTTTTGCCAATGAACTGTAGAATTGCCTTTTTTTAAATGGTTTTTATAGAATTGTTTTGATTCTTTATTACATAAATGTTGTAGCATTACTCTGCATGGCTTTCTTATTATTAGATAGCATTTAGTCAACTTATGTCCGAGGAATGGGTGTCACTTGGCTCAGTTAGGCCAGGCAAATACACAGCCATTTTAACATGTACGTGTTTCTTAAGTTGCCTTCTCTTTAACACAACGACTTAGGCCTGGGTGTGAAATTCTGCTCCACTTGTGGAGTTTTTCTCATTCTGCGCTCCGCGTAGCACGGGGAGTTCTGAAAAACTCCGCTCTACAAAGGTCAGTTTTTTCCTTGCTCTGCAAGCAAGGAAAAGCTTACTCCAGACCACCTCCCAGCTAGATTTCTCAGTGCGGGCGGTCACTGAGGGCTGCTACCACTCGCGTTGAGAAAACTTCCATTCATTTTGAGGAAGCTGCCACTTGAGTACAACATTTACTCAAGTGGCAGAACGAAGCAGCACCCTCTTGCGCTGCACATGGTGCCATTCGTGCTGATTTTCCAGCACGAAACAAACACAAGCACTAAAAATCAGCGTGAACGGCAAGACCTAACGCACTCTGCTACTTGAAGAACTTCACGTAGCGCGGCAGAGTTTTTTGGTCATTTCGTGTGACAGTACAGGGTTAGTTTCTCCGAAACCTCAATGCTTACAAAACCAATTCGTTAGTACACTATCACGATACCTTGAACATTTCGTACAAGGCCTCGACACATATTGTGCAAATGTTATTTGTCATTTCGTCCATGAGGCGACATTGCTATCAAAGAGTCAATGAAGCATCGGAAGCAGGATGTAATTGTTATAAGAACAAACCCATGTCTGTGATAAAATTAGAGGACTCTGCAGTCATTGCGAGGTTATCGCTGTGTTGGTGCTTCAGCTCAGCTGGTTCCTGTTTATCCCTCTGTGTGGAGCAATGTCCAACCTATGACCAAGAAGGGGACCTACATACCTTGCCTTCAGGTAATGGGGAATTAGATCACCCAACAGGGAATTATTGGCAGAGCACACACACCCTAGACAACCAGGTTAGGGAATGAATCGTAGGAGTATACTATACTCAGTACTTATATGCCAACATATTTACACTGCTTTAGCACAATGGTGGAAATGTTCATTCTCTTCATTGTCCTTGTACTACTATCACTTTTATCTGTTTCTGTCTATTGATTATCTCAGCACATATATTTTATACAAGAATCACGATGGTTTAATAAATATTGAAAACGCCACTTTGTGTATTTCTTGTATAGCTCTCCGAGAGCCTATGAGTGACTAAGCGAAAGGGTTCTAGATCTGTTATCACAATTCCTTGGGAGATCAGGGTTGTCGTGTTCTGAGGTTACACAAACCATTTGTAACCCTTCTAGTTTTAGAGGGACTTATGGTGGCACTTTGAGTTAGCTAGTTTGTAAGACAACATATCCTGAGGGGTTGCATAGAATCAGTCTGCCACCAATCCCAATGTTTATGTTGTGCAACATACGCGCAGTTCCTACTGGAAATTGGACACTGCATGAAAGTTTCTTTTCTCGCATTTGCGGCAGGTCTTCCCAGAGGCAGAACATAAGATCTAAGGTGGTTGCCAGAATAATAGCGGTATCATTCACTGTGATTGGCAGGGTCCTGCCTGGAGTTAGGTACAACAGTTTTATTCTTGGCTCTAAAATTGTCCCATTTGGGTGGTACATTGGTTCTCACAAGATTCACGTTGGTGGTAGTGGTGTAGCTAGGGGAAGGCGGGGTCAGTCCACCACAGGTGGCACTGTTTTTTGGGGTGGCGGAGGTGAGCAAGTAGTGCCTGTCAACTACCATCTTCCTCCTGCCCCCAGAATAAGTTGTCTATCAGTTGCCAGACCCTCCCATTACAAGTAGTCCTTCGCCCCCTTTACCAGCACTGGGCGGCAAACTTAGGATTTGCCCCAGCTGGCAGTAGGTCTAGGTAAGCCACTGGTTGGTGGAATGCTCCTCTGGATTTTGTGAGCATTCTAACTCTCTAAGCAGAGCTTCAATACTCTTGATAGTGCTAATGACTTTTTCAAGACTCCGGTTGTTTGGCTTTCAAACTCTTTTGTGCCTTATTGCAAGAAGTGCGCATGACTATCTGATCGTGGATCGTTTCATCTATATTACTAAATGCACATATTGACACCAACATGTGCAACGTGGCTACATGCGCCTCAATAGGCTCTCCAGGGGCCTTGTATCAGCAGAAAAATGTATGTTGTTCCATTATGATGCTAAGGGTAATGTCAAAATATTCCTCCATCCTTATCTTTGTCTCAGCACACTGGTCCCCAACATTTTTGACTTAAGGCAATTACTATGGGTGCTTCATTGTCAAAGAGTCGTCTTACTTCTGCACCTAGACAAAAAGTAGGCTTGTTTACGCTCTACACTGTACTCTGTACGTTCAGTCACCACCAGATGCTCCTCAAAACTTCTATTCCACTGACTCCATCGTTCTTTGGGTGTTTCTGGTAATTCTAGAAAGGTTGCTAGCATTCATAACACCAGCCGTGGTAGAGGATAGTGCTTTGGTCCAGCAGAGATGAGGGCACACTATACTTTTACATTATATATATTTGACATTTCCATAACTAGTATGACAGTCGGTTCAGCTAATGTTTTGAAAGTGTAGGGGTGATTCATCAAGTGGTGACAGAGAAAAAGAGGGTTCCCAAGATGCTTTTTCCCCATGCAATTTTCAATAGAAATTTTAGACACAGCTGCAGCCCAAACTGCTTCAACCGAGTCCCAAAAAGAAAAACATTCAAAAATAGAGTAGGGGGCAGGGTAGGGCTTCACAAGCCCTTCCCATCTCATGTAGAAATCTGATTGGCTGCCAAGAACTCAATCAGGAAGTGTTGGCAGCCATGTTGGGACTCTGCTTCAACCGAGTCCCAAAAAGAAAAACATTCAGGCCCTCCCCCTTAGGCTTAAAACTAACCCGTGGACTGCCACCTCCCGGGACACTGCTTTTAATGTATGCGGGGATGCACACGCAGCACCCCTGCATCCTGGTGACCGCCATGTCTCCAGGGCAAATCTCTATAAGTAAATGTGGAGGGGGCCAGTGTGGCCTCACCCCTGTCCTGGCCACCTCCCCAGGGCACTTAAAATATATATGCAGGGAGGGCCCAGGGACTGCTACATCTCTGGGGCACCACAATTAATGTATGTGGGGGTGCCCACGTGGCACCCCTGTGTCATGGTGACTGCCACCTCCCCAGACGGGCTTCACTGCGCAAGTGGGTTTTGCCGGCCTGAGACAGCCGGCCAAACTGACATGCACACTGACGGCGGTGCCCAACACTCTTCCCCCCCCCCCCCCCCCCCCCTCCCCAGCCTGTCACCACCCTGGCCCCACCCATAAGCATTGGCTCAGAGAGAATAATAAACAAGAGTTCATCATAGTTTTATTTAAAAATTTTGCGGCTGCTTGCAGGCAGTGTGATGCTCCTCCGCCATAATGGAGGAGCCTCTGCTGGCCTCACGTAAGGAGCTTCCTTTCCAGCAGCTCCTGCAGGAGGCGGGGAGGAAGCAGGGAGTGCGGAGGCCTTGATGCTCCCCTGCGCGGGGAAAAGAAGAGAAAGAGGCAGAATAAAGGTCAGAAAAGAGCACAAAGAGGTAGAAAATAGGTCAGGAAAGAGCTGAAAGAGGCAGAATAAAGGTCCGCATTGTGCAGAACGAGGCAAGATAAAGGTAAGAAACAAGCAGAAAGAGGCAGAATAAAGGTTAGCAATGAGCAGAAAGAGGCACAATAAAGGTTAGAAACTTGCAGAAAGAGGCAAAATAAAGGTCAGCAACAAGCAGAAAGAGGTAAAATAGAGGTCAGAAACTAGCAGAAATAGGCAAAATAAAGGTTAGAAATGAGCAGAAAGAGGCAGAATAAAGGTCAGCAACGAGCAGAAAGAGGTAAAATAGAGGTCAGAAATTAGCAGAAAGAGGCCCCCAATGAGCCTCAGCAGCCATGCGGACTTTATCCACCAACCAGTAGTGCGCCAGAAGGTGCTTTTGCAGAGTTGTTGAGAAAGGGGGTGGGGTCTTTGAGGAGGTCTCAGCAATCCCGCTGTCGGGTACTTACAATGGGGGTTATTTGCCCCAAGGACCCTCAGCAGCCAAAGAGAGTTCATCCTTCAACAAGAACTGCGCCAAGAGGCACGTTTGCAGAGTGATTAAGAAAGGGTATTTAAAAAAACAAGAGCGACCCATACGTTCATGCGAACTGGGTATTAAGCTATAGCTTGCAAAAGTGTTCACATGGAACTAATTTCGAAAACAACCTTATTTTGTCACAAATTCTTATTCTGTGTTGGTTTAGTCAGGGGAAGAAAAAGAATAACAGCAAAGTAGGATATAACTGCTGCAACTTAATTTTAACAACACAAATATAAATATTTTTCAATTGAAGGTAAGTAGCCCACTGGATATATTACATTATACTCAATTCAGCTGAACTGAGTGATATCTCTATTCATTAATTCATTCAATTAGTATTACACATTCATTTTAATTGTGACTCAAAATAAACTCAGAGGGCCTAATTCACAGAAGTAATCTGAGACGAAAGTCTAACTTTACGACTTTCGGTATTTACACAGGCCATTTACGAATAGTAAAGTTAGACTGTTGGTCTAAGTTTAGCCCAAAAGTCTAACTTAGACCAAAAGTCTAACTTTACTACTACTAAAGTTAGACTGTTGGTCTAAGTTTAGCCCAAAAGTCTAACTTAGACCAAAAGTCTAACTCTACTACTGCTAAAGTTAGACTTTTGCTCTAAGTTTAGACCAAAAGTCTAACTTAGACCAAAGTCAAGTTCAGACCATTTGAATATTGATAGTATGAAATTAATGTGCCTGTAGTAATGGTTATTATAGAATTAGATGGCACACGATACACAAGTGAGGAGGGCAAATACAGGGAAAAGCCACAAGAAATGCAATCAAATTAATGTTGACTTAATGTGGTAAATAAACACAATAATATAACTGCAATATCACAGTAGGCCTGCTAAGTGCTGCACAACAGGGCACTAGACATATATACATTGTCACGTATCAACTCATAAGTTAAAATAATCCTATCCTGTTAATGGCTGGCACAGTCACAAATGATCAGTTTGCCAACAGGTAAGAAGAGATAAGTGTGTCGACGTTTCGACCCCAGTTGAGCAGGCGACGCTATTGCCCTACAGCGGGGTCTTCCTCAGGACAGGTGATAGTGGGGTGTGGGGGTAGTACAAAAAGGGCACCTATAAAGGAGAAACTAAATTAGAATTGATATATTCTTAAAAGAAGAACTGAAGGCTAATTAAAGCCATACCAAATTACCTACACGAAGCACGGTGATTCTAATGGCTCCGTCTGATACTGTTGTTGGGCTAAGGGCTCCTAAAACCAAGAGAGCGGGATCCTAAAAATAAATTAGGCATTTATGAGACAGTGGACCGTACTTGGCTATAATCCACGCAAAACCATAATTAATATAAGCACAAGTGTTTGAATTGATAAAACATCAAACACTACCCAGCCGGGTTAAAAACATAAATTGCCAAGTCAAACAACGGAGAACCAACCAAACCTGCCAACCTCAGGGCTGGCCTTAATCATTCATGACATTCCTTACTCAAAACCAACCAGTGTGACACTAGTCAGAAGCTCACCTATTCACGCTGCGGCGATCCTAGGTGATATTTTACATGGAAACGCTTCTATTGGTGACAAAAGTCTCATCTGCAATTAACAAAAGAACGAGAAACTTTTTTAGAAAATATCTCTCATGTCGTAATGGTATCTAAAGCCACTACTTCGTTGTGTACTCACCAAATGTAAAGGTGAAACAAGCAGAGCCAAACGTCTTGCTCGCAGTGACTTCTCACTTCAAAATTGCTTTTTGGAAAAGCTGCCTCTTAAAAAACGCTTCAAAATTCCTCTCGGATTTCCCATGCGTCCCTGTGGGACAAGATAGACAGGGGGATCGTTTTAGCATAAACACTAGCGACCTCCGAACATCTAGGGGGAAAGGCCTAATGTTTCTTCTAAAGCTTACCCGAAAAAAGAAGAAATGAAAGCGGGAAGAATCCTCGCTGCTCATCAGCACATCAGCGCATCACTCCGTTTACTCGAGTGACTCGCCGCGAGGCCAGGAGCGGTATTGAGAAACCGGGCAGCAGCTAAATGTCAGTGCTTACAAGTAGCCAATGGGCGCACACTTGAAATGGTAAACAGACTCGGCCCCGGGTGAAATTAAGCGGTGGAAATACGTGGTCCATCGTTTTACCGCGTTAGTGATTCATGTATTAGCACAAAATGAGATTATCCTCGATGGCGCACAGACATCTATTTTTTATATATTAATTTTAATCTGCTTACAAACGCATCCGGATTAATGTAGCGGGACGCTCATCATGGCCAAACACCAAAGGGGGATTCAGTGTGTAAAAACAGTATTATAACCACCCCCTACCCATCAATCTTATTACATTTCAAAAGTGTAGAGGCTTACAAAAATTGCAGAGATGTAATAGTTCAACACATGTAAACAATTTATAAATCACAATAAAAGCATCTTATCTCAGTTGGATTGTAAAAGACCTCTAGTCACAGTTGGTATTACAATCTTTACACTGACAATTATATATCACATCAGACAAACTCAATCCTGACATAGCATTACATGGAATCTGACACTATAAGCATGCCAGTTGGGCATAATTGTTCTCTTGTTCATTAAGCCCATGCACTATAGTGTCCAAACGGTGCATCCATTTGCTTTCTCTTACAGTGAGGATGGATGATATACTCCCTCCCCGGGGTCCCAAGAATAGATGTCTGTGCGCCATCGAGGATAATCTCATTTTGTGCTAATACATGAATCACTAACGCGGTAAAACGATGGACCACGTATTTCCACCGCTTAATTTCACCCGGGGCCGAGTCTGTTTACCATTTCAAGTGTGCGCCCATTGGCTACTTGTAAGCACTGACATTTAGCTGCTGCCCGGTTTCTCAATACCGCTCCTGGCCTCGCGGCGAGTCACTCGAGTAAACGGAGTGATGCGCTGATGTGCTGATGAGCAGCGAGGATTCTTCCCGCTTTCATTTCTTCTTTTTTCGGGTAAGCTTTAGAAGAAACATTAGGCCTTTCCCCCTGGATGTTCGGAGGTCGCTAGTGTTTATGCTAAAACGATCCCCCTGTCTATCTTGTCCCACAGGGACGCATGGGAAATCCGAGAGGAATTTTGAAGCGTTTTTTAAGAGGCAGCTTTTCCAAAAAGCAATTTTGAAGTGAGAAGTCACTGCGAGCAAGACGTTTGGCTCTGCTTGTTTCACCTTTACATTTGGTGAGTACACAACGAAGTAGTGGCTTTAGATACCATTACGACATGAGAGATATTTTCTAAAAAAGTTTCTCGTTCTTTTGTTAATTGCAGATGAGACTTTTGTCACCAATAGAAGCGTTTCCATGTAAAATATCACCTAGGATCGCCGCAGCGTGAATAGGTGAGCTTCTGACTAGTGTCACACTGGTTGGTTTTGAGTAAGGAATGTCATGAATGATTAAGGCCAGCCCTGAGGTTGGCAGGTTTGGTTGGTTCTCCGTTGTTTGACTTGGCAATTTATGTTTTTAACCCGGCTGGGTAGTGTTTGATGTTTTATCAATTCAAACACTTGTGCTTATATTAATTATGGTTTTGCGTGGATTATAGCCAAGTACGGTCCACTGTCTCATAAATGCCTAATTTATTTTTAGGATCCCGCTCTCTTGGTTTTAGGAGCCCTTGGCCCAACAACAGTATCAGACGGAGCCATTAGAATCACCGTGCTTCGTGTAGGTAATTTGGTATGGCTTTAATTAGCCTTCAGTTCTTCTTTTAAGAATATATCAATTCTAATTTAGTTTCTCCTCTATAGGTGCCCTTTTTGTACTACCCCCACACCCCACTATCACCTGTCCTGAGGAAGACCCCGCTGTAGGGCAATAGCGTCGCCTGCTCAACTGGGGTCGAAACGTCGACACACTGTTATCTCTTCTTACCTGTTGGCAAACTGATCATTTGTGACTGTGCCAGCCATTAACAGGATAGGATTATTTTAACTTATGAGTTGATACGTGACAATGTATATATGTCTAGTGTGGCACTACATGTGTAAATATTGATGAGACCACATACTATGTTATTCTTCTATGACTAATTTAAACCTATGTTGCACAAATTTCCTTTCTTCACTCCCCCCTCTACCTTCTTTCTGGGCTTATCATGAAATGCTTTGAACTGTATTATTGTAAAAGACATGGTAATTAGTTTTCTAAGAAGGATGTATATTAAATAACATTCTTTGAAGTTTATATTGATGAGGTAAATTTTGTCAATTTGTTGATTTTGTGTGTTTTATGTTGTTCCATCTGGGACCCCTTCTCATATATCATTGATTACCCAGGTCCCAGTACTAGTGGGTTGACCCATTTATTATAGCACAACAGGGCAAGCAGTTGGTGTGAAAGTTGGCTGTGTCTTTGAAGTCCATCTGAGGGTTGGCTGAGGTGGAGTAACACAAAATGACGCTCACTGCTCCCACAGAATGAGATGAAAGGCCTCTGAGTCTCCTATATCTTATAGATATTCAACACATAAGATGTCACACTAACGCAGATTGGACTTACCAATGCAGAGTCATGTACCTTTTAAATAATTTCTATAGCCATTTATGACTTGGTGTGACTTATTCCAGGTTGGAAGTGTGACTAAACATCTATGCATTTCTTCTTGGAACCATCCCATATTAGGTGTTTCTGAAATGTTGGAGTACTATTGTTACAAAAACGGTAATATTTTGCAAACCATTTGATACTGAAAGCTATAGATAACTGTTATCACAACACGTTATTTACAGGGCTTGCAAATGCATCGGTAGCTCCCAGCTCCCTGCATGGTTTTATGTGTATCCTGAGCCACTCGCTATGTGGACTGCCATTACCCACTTAATGGTCATGGTCACCAATGTGCTTTTCCTTCTGCAACATTCTCCAGATGTCTCTCTTTCCCCTGTAACAAGGCCTTGACTAATTTAGGGTTTTGAGCATGCATTTCTGCAACCTATGACTAGTCTTCCTGACCCTCCCCTTCTAATCCACCAAGAACTACCCACTCCTATCCTGATGTCTGACATCAGTGCTTCGTTGGACCGTATATTCTTTGTATTCGTCCACTGGAAGAGCCTTGTCAGGAATGCAGGTTTCAGAAGAGAACATGGAACAGCAGACGAACCTTGAGGTGTGAAGGTAAGACAGCATACTGTAACGAAATTAATGAGTTGTTCCACTTATATGGGCCTATGTGTTTAGTTTTTAGCTAGGTGGATAATCCTAACAATTTCAAGTTCGCAGTTGACAACAAAAACAGCGTGTCCATGGATGAAAATACATTCTTTTCTACAGTGATGGGCAGAGAATATCTTGGGTTCTTCTTTAGACTTTTGCATCAGGGAAGTAATTTTCTGATATCCATCTTCAAGAGATTGCATTATATAAATGGTGTCTGGACCATGAAAAGGCAAAGCAATGGTACAAAAATCATACATGGGTGGTATACATAAGATCCAAAGTTGGGAGGTATTTTGAAAGCTGAATGAGTAGTGGTTAGATTATGCTTGTTGATGCTCTCGTAATATCATGTGTTAACATTCGCTGCACTATTTTCTTTTTCAGACTCCATTTTGTGTGAGGTTCGAAACTAATCCTTCCCTGTTCCGAGAAATACCCTTTACTATGTTTCGTTTCCGTAACGAAGAACTGTTTGTGCCAGTGCATAGTTTTCCCTAGATAAAGAACCTCTCTCACCTGTCTGGTAGTTTGATTGCAGTATGGAATGGAACGGCCTTGAGAGTGTCCTGAACTGCGTACGATATGAGAGTAGAAACCTTTTTTTGTCTTTCGCTGGCCGGCCACATCTGTTTGGAAAATACTTCTGTCGGCGTGTTCTTAGCTAACCATGCAATGTACATAATGTATCTTTATGCTTGCTGTTCCTCAGTTCCCTCTGTAATACTTTTTACGAGACTGTGCAGACGGATCCCCGCTCTGAGGGTATACTAATAAACGAATATTGGTGTATATCCTCCACTGTTTTTCCAAGTCTTCATTCGGTATGGAAGGCTGAGAGGTGGTCTGTGGTGACCCAGGTGGCCCAAAGCTGGTCACTTGCTTCATAGTGTTAATATATGTGTATTCAACAAGTAGTAGTAGATCAACCCAATTCTGGTCCTGTAGTGTACAAAAGCAACAGCGACATTGCTCAACTGTCTGAATGGTTATTTTCAATTGTCCATCAGTCTGTTGATAATAGGAAGATTAATAACAAAATTGATGTCTCAGCAGCCTGTGGAGCTCTATCCAAAATCTAGACAGGAATTGGGTTCCTCTGTCGGATAGTTGGACAGTTTGTTCTGTTTTCCATGTGCATGAAAGATGTGATGGACAATTGACTCAGCGAAGGTACTGGCTGTAGAGCAAAGGTACAGAAATAGTACATTTTAGTGTAGAGATGTACCACAGTTCAGATGGTGGTCTAGCTGTGATGGTCTGTGATGAAACCCATTGTAAAGGCATGCAATGGATGAGGTGTTATTAGCAGCGGATGAAGCACCCCTTGAGGTCTTTGAGCCATCAGTTTGGACTGTGCACAAACCATACAACCAGGGGTGTAGTGTAGTTCCTATATTCCCAATAGGCTCTGCGCATTGGAATAATATATCCTATAGATTTGACGTAGGACTTAAGTCAATAGTTCTCTATCGAATATACTAAACTTAATAGTGAGTGCCAGCTAGCTCAGAGGTCACTAGAAACTTTCTCGAATTCACAAGAAGGGATTAGTTTCTGACAACCGCATAAACATGACAACTTTGTTTCCCAAGAATAAGAATATATCTCTCAGAGTCGTGGAAACAATAGATAACTAGTTCACTCAGTCAATTGTGCATGCTTCGTTTCTACAGAGTTGCATAGAAATAGAGAGACAGGCGTTTTCAATAAAAGGTTTATTGAACAGTCTTCTTTCCTATGCAAGAGAGGTGAACTGCTACAATTGTTAGACAGAATGCAAAGTATAATGCGTACAGCGAGAATAGTATTATGAAATAATACTGTAAGAGCATTGTATGGTTTCTAAGCCATATAAAAATACATACATAAATAATATAGACTGAAATACTCAACTGATGCTTCTAAAATACGCCTACCCCAAGGTACCTAACCTAAGTCTAGTACGAGGGAAGAAGTAAGTATGTTCTTTTGCATAGGTTTAGTTTTGACAAGAATCTACCAAAGGTTTCTCTACATTCTAATCAGCTCCATACCTTAGAGTGAAGGAGGTCTAGTATCTCTGTCTCGGGACTCGATTTCCCAACACCCCGCAAGGGGAGTCAGAAACACTGGAGCTGGATTCTCGGCAGAGAAGGGCAGCTTCCTGATCAGTGCGGCAACTGGAGAGTCGGCTTCCTTCGGCACTTGCTGTAGCGAGCTGCGTCGGGCAAGTACGTCGTCGAACTGCTCCGAACCACCGTGCGTTGCTATAGCAAGTGAAGGTATATTTATACCTTGAAGGTGTTTAGGAATGCCATGTTTGACGTAAAGCCAGGCATATGAACGTCATGAATGAACCTCTGGGGAATAGTTGTTCATTGTAAAACTAACTGAGTTCTTGGAGAAATCAATATTCAAGCAAGGGGAAGTCCCTAATGGCTTAAGCTGGTTTTCCAAGAAATCGCTGTGACGTTTGGGGAACGGATGGCAGTAGCCATGCCTGTATTTGGGTAGCATGGTCTATGTCTAAATAAGGGCTTGATTTCTATGCCTATATAAGGGCAACGTGAATTGTACCTATATAAGGGCATGAATCGGGAAAATGCGTTCGGAATCTAAAACGCCATACAACAGTAGATTAGTCAGAGATACTCACGGGGGTTAAATCTTAAAAAAACAGTGGGTTGCAGGGTGAGATGACCATGGTTTGAGATGGACCGTTTTCATGAAGAACAGGGTCACCACTGATTTGCATTAGATGGGTCTCTCTCAACATTGCTACCGTGGACAAACACAATGGTTTTGAATGCTACCCCAAGCAATTGTCACTGGTTAGACTGTTAGCAAGCATTCATCCCATCACCTTTTGTGTGTGTGATTGCCAGTAGATCACCTGGAAAGTTAAGTCAGGCGCAGCTTTCCAAGCCTACTTCTGCCAATGTTTGTGAATTCCCAAAAGTAAAGTACATATGCACCAAGAAGTACTTCTATGCATGCAGATTTGCTGCTATTATTTTGGGTCACTATATATATTGAAGATCCTGATCCGAAAAATTAACTATTTAATACCTCTTCGTGAAATGCAAAAAACAGACACAGACCATATTCAGAGGCCCCAGACTCCTCTACCAAAGCAAGGGGTGTCACACCCTAAACACCCCCGCTGCAGCTGCGCTTCTTCCCATCCCACTGCGTCTGGTTCTGCCTGGGAAGCCTTCACTGCGGTCACGTACAACACAAGGACCTGGAGTCCCTGCCCTGGGATCACTTGTCCTAAATATATTTTCACTGTACGCACTCTTCGTTTCTGCTACAAGAAGCATTGATGGTAGAGTTGTCATATTGGTACATGTGGGCAAGGCTCAATGTTGCTAGTCTTTGCCTTTTACAAATCCTTTTATCAAGTGACTGAGAGCAAAACAAGGGTGGTACTCAGGCAAATTAAGAGATGAGCTGAGGCAGGGCCAAGCAAAGGGTCTGGCTTGGCTCTATGAGTCTGTGCACAATCCATGAGAATGTTTGACATGTATTACGTGCAACAAACAATGTAAAAATATGATACATTCTCTTCAAAAATCAAAATGGTGTATTTCTTTAACATGCGAAAATGTTTTACCTTAGCACATTTAATAATATCACTGCATAGACAGACATTTATTAAAAGTGATAGTTTTTAGAAACATCCTTGGCTCGCCTTTCAATAACAATGTCATTAATGGAAAGAGGCAAGTCAATAGTCATATAAACCCTAAATGTGGCCTAGATTTTTTTTTAACATCTTTTTCTTAAACAGTTGCTCATCATATCAACATAGGTGTATGCATAAGATCATATCCAGTAAGGGCAGGATAAAAACCCGTTGGTTGTTGGCAGAAAACATCAGTTGATCGAGTAATACACAATTCCACAATGTGAACATAGCACAGTACACAGTTACAATACAATGTAGGATCAATTAAAGATCGTCTCCTTGACTTCTATACGCACCCCATAAACCCCATATCTTCTTCCTCTTTCAAGGGCACCCTTTGCTCCAATAGATAATTTTTTTGGCTTGCTGGCACCAATCAATGTCGGTCTCCCATTCTGTCACTGTTGACGGGGATGTTAACTCCCCACAATCCTAGCTATGTTTCGTTTTGCTGCCCTGACACAAGCATCAGCTACATTTTGTGATTTGTGGCCATGTCTCTTCCCCCATTAGCCACAGTATGTGCCAACGTGCCTTCATTGGGACTGTCAATTCTGTAACTCTGGCCATGATTGGCGTTATATCCGTTAGTTGGTACTCTCCCTGAAGGTCTTCAAACGTGATTAGCTCCTGGCCTCTCCATATGTCTCCAAGATGTTCTATACCTAAAAGTTCCCATTTATGAAACCCTATCAATCTCCCGAAGCAAGTCACTTTCCCAGAGTGAGGTCCTTCCCGTCAACCTGCCCTCCCAACCCAAGTCACACAGCCACATGCCAGGCCTGAATCACTGTTCATGTGTGTAATGATAATTGTCATTCTGTTCCCTCGGTATAGTGCGGCTGGATAGCCACGAGCCCCCATTGCATGCCGGTTGATCCGGTATGCCAGTTCATTCCTATCTGCGAAAACCCAATTATTGATTATCAATTTGGCTGCTAAGTAATACTTTCTGACATGTGGAACTACAGGGCCCTCCTCGAACACCCTGCGCAAGAGCTTATACAACTCTATTCACACGTTACCACCATCCCAAAGAAGTATTCGCATTTCATTGTTGATCCTCCGGAAGAACTCCAGTGGTATTGTCATTCTGCAGGATGCATGGCAGGCGCAGGAGAGCCATCATCTTTAAGAGAACGGCCCTACCAATCAATGATGCCAGGAGACTCCTCCAGCGGGCCACATCGTTCCGTAATCTCTCATGCTGAGGCAACAGGTTAAGAGCAATGGAATCTCCTGCCCGCACGGTTATCTGGATACCTAGATATTTGAACTCGGTCTGCATCGCCTAGGCTGAGCAGTCAGCCATCAGTGGTGAGACGTATCCAGTCAAAGGGAAGATGAGGAACTTATCCCAATTAATGTGATAGCCAGAATGGCTACCAAACCAGAATATATGCAATAGTCTGAATTGTCTGGCAGGGTCCCTGTGCATATACTAGAATATCATCGGCATATAGGGAGAAGTGCTCTTCCCAGTTCACCTTGCCTACTATGCCCTGAATCAACGGATCATGGCAGATCCATGCTGCAAAAGGCTCAAGAGCGAGTGCAAATATCATCGGGGGTTGAGGACATCTCTGCCTTGTGTGAGAATGAGTGTTACAGCAAACAAATGATGGACGGAATTGTGACAATGCAAACATTCTCCCCCAGTCAAAAGATCTGGGTTAAATCCATCATTCTCTTCCCCACAATGACACCCCAGTTTGGACCCAGACATTGGCAAATCAGTCTTGACCACGTGCACTATGGGAACAGTCCAGACCAAACGGCCAGGCCAGGTCCTTCCTGGACCGGAAACAAGCATCCAGGGACCAGTTTCAGGGTATGTCACCCTTTTTCAGCCAAGCTAGTTTGAATCCAGTGGCATAGTGAGCAAGGGACCCACGTCTGCGCATACCCATCCCACTTGGGGTGAAAAGTGTTACAGCAAAGAAATGATGGACGGAATGCTGACAATGCAAACATTCTCCCACAGTCAAAAGATCTGGGTTAAATCCATCCTTCTTTTGCCCACTACGCCACCCCAGTTTAGACCCAGCCATTCGCAAATGGCTGTTTCTGGGCTGTGCCCCATGGGAACAGTCTAGACCGAACTGCCAGGTCAGCCCTCATCAGCCAGGATAGCTTGACTGGATGGATTCCGTTCCACAGTGCTCCTTAGTGCTCTGTGAAGCAGGAAGTCAAATTCGGTTCTGAAGTCCTCAAACGGGAGCAACTCCGAATCCCTATACAGATCACTCACCTTTGTTACTCCTGCCCAGGCCCACTGGGTCAAGCCTCTCCATCTCCCCCTATGAGCCTGTAATTGTAAGAAGTCAATAGGCAGTTCCATTGTGTAAGGAGTCCGGACACACAATCTCTCTAACCCCCCTATTCCAACACTTTGTCACAATGCGAAACTCATGCAAGTCATCCGCATTAGATCGCTTTACAAGGAGGAGAACTCCAAGCTGGTCATGAAGCAGAGTAAAAAGTGGCCAGGGGTCCGATCCAGGTGTCGCCTAAGTGCAACACCATGGATCAACCACTGCAGCTGGGCCCGCAATATAGTAAAGCTCAAAATCTCGGAAACGGCAACCCTTCTCATCCATTGGATGTTGTAAAGTGGTTAATACTATTCTTGGTCGACCTGACCCCGATTGAACTCAGTGCTCAGGGTCCTCAGCTCTCTAAACCTTGATCCCAGGATCTGCACTGGGAGTGTAGAAAAAAATTAAGGAGTCGTGGCAGTGCCACCATCTTCATAAGGGCTATCCTCCCAATCACGGATAACAGAAGCGTTCCCCAAACTCATGGAGGATCTTAAGGAGCCAATTGCGCACTCCCGGTCAGTTACAGTAGATAGGCATGACCACCCACCTACTTAAAACCAGAATGACAAAACATAGGACAATATCAGGTGCAATAAAACCATCACATAGATGTACACACCTTACAGAACACACCCACATCACCAATGATCTCTCATGAACTATCTTGGAAGCTTTTCCACAGATTTCAAAGGAGGCCCTCTTTAGGAAAGAGCAGAACTGGGTCTTTAAATTATTATCCCACACACGAGGTCTTAATGATGACATTCCCTGGGCCAAACTCAACCGCCCTTAACCAGATCATCCAGTACTTTGTTGAACTTCCAGCAACACACCACTGGCCCCCTGTCCCTCCTAAGCGAACCCCCCTCTAGGCTATACACCTTATACCAGCTTCCCCACTGACCCGGGTACTGGTGTGCATACGAGGCAGCCACCTTGCGGTTCATACTCAGCACTAGGGACCCTTCACCGTAGGCCCTACAGCTAAGTACCGACCACTACCAGACTCTGTTTTAATTATTGTGGGCCCCCCTATCCAACTCCTGCTTTTGGTGTCTACCATTGGGTCACCACCCTATTCCTTCCCAAGTCGCCATGAGGGAGCAAGCGCACCACCACACATCCCTTAGGTGCTGTGTTCTGCCATTTAACTTTGTTGAGGTTTTTGCCCACTGTCCCTCCCTTTGTTTCTAAATAGGTCTGACCTGGGGGCTCTCCAGATATGAGGCGCTTAGTAGCTCCCTACCACCACGCTTCTTCCCCCCATATTTGTAAACCACTCTGAGACCGCCCCATGGGCATCATTACATCGTAAGTCCCTTCTGGTATTCAGGTACACTCTTGACAATAAAGTTCATACCCAACATGGCCACCTCTTGCACCGGACTAGCCACTCACTCAGTAACGTCCTCGTGGCCTCGGTATAAGCCGCGACCCCGGAAGCACCCATCACGGGGCACAGAGCCAGGGTAGAACGGATGCAAGTAGTTCTGTCTCCAGGCGTGAGTATGACAAGTAATTTCTTTGCGGCAATCAGAGCTCTCTCACCAAGACGACGGTAATATTGTTACTTGCTGATTTGTAATATATGACTACATGTCCCTCTTTTTTGTAGTAACAAGAGCAACTAGGTGTTCTGCTTCCCCTGTCAGCCCTTGACCTTAATTCTTTTGGTGAATTTTACTGTACATTCGAATGCCGTCTGGCTATTTGCTGACTTTTTATTTAAAATTACATTTATTTCACTTCTCATTATCGCCAGCTGCACAGGTCAGTTTTAGAGACCATCTCGGGCACGCCGTCCATCGGCAGTTGCCCCCGCGCTTATCTTTGCCTTCTGTGGTTTTGCATACAAATTGGGGAAGTTTAATAATTTACCTCTGCAGTTAGTTCAACATGACGCCGCAGACGCCATTTGTCAACCAATGGGTTACCTTATTGGCAGTTAACACCTTCCTTCCACTATGGAAGCACTGCTATGGACGGATTTTTCCCGGGACTCAACTTGCATACCTCGAATTGTGGATGTTTTTAAATATTACCATGAAGCAAATTGGAATGTATTCTACCTTCATCGGATTCTATGACCTTTGAACATAACAACTAGCCTTGAGAAAGCCCTGGCTCAACTTGCCACATAGGGCGAAACACGTGTCGGCTGTCCCCCCTTTTCTTAAAAACTTTCCATAAAATATAACAAAAAAGAGTGAAATGGATTTACAAAGTGGCAAATGGAAATAAAATATCTACCTTCACTCAATCCTACTTGGATTACTGTGTTGTGTCATAAAAAGAAATTACTCTAATGAAAAAAATAGACAGTTTGAAGGGAGGAACATATGCTTACACCCTCACTCCTATTTGTCAATACTAGGCTGAAAGGTCCAGAGCCTTGAGCGACGTTCCTCCAAAACTCTTAGGAATTCATATCCAGTAACAGGATCTCTGGACCGTCGTTTTCCCTTGAATTAGACACCTTCCTTCCTTGTTCATAAGGCGTGTGATTGGCAGAGTGTGTTTACTTGTTCACTTATCCGTGATTTACAGACTTAAAGAGCATAGATCTCTCACATTGTGGCATAATCAAAACTACGCTGGTTGAATCATCACCAATTGGTTGCTATCGACACTGAGCACTCAGCCGTTGCTTAAAAATGCTCCATCATGTCTGTGGCTCATCTAGATCACGATACCGGCACCACTAGTTGCAATGCCCAAAATTCTCTAGTCACGATACCATAATTAGTCACTCAGCACACCACAGGTGACTTTTTATCGCTTAAAATTACTCAAACACCTTACCTGTTAGAGCTCACCTTTATAGTATGTTGGTGTCACCATCATTGTTACACTAAGCACCATTGCTGGTCTTCACTTTGACCTACCTACGAGTGATCCCACCATTATGTACTGTTTTTAACTAGCCCTTGGTTTCTTCTCTTCTTTATTGTTTCCCTCCCTTTCCTCTAGGTCTTTTCATCAGGTATAACTTAATCTGGGGTGTCCTACTCCTTCTGGCTATCAGTAATAATTAAACTGAACCAGGCCTGCCGTAGTGCTCAAATACACAGTTTTAACTACACTTATGGTCCTGATAAACTGCCACTGGACCCGTTAGGGACTCCATCGGCACGAAACATGTCGACCCATAGCACCACCGTACCCCTATCGGACCATCATATCCATTTAGGGGCTCTTCAATTTTAATTAGGCTAGCACTCCCAAAGAATAAACATATCAATTGGACTGCCCTAGACTTGAATGAATGAAATGATCTTTATTCGGATTCTGAAAAATCCATAAAAGTACATACAGAATGAATCTTTTAAAATACGTGAAGACATATACAAAGTTAAAAGTTAAAAATGTTAAAATACATCCCAATTAGACATGAGCAGCATATATGGCAAAAAGTGCATATTACATAGAATTATACCACAAACAGTTTAGAAAAACATTCATAAATTTCTATATAGTTTGTATTTAAAGTTTAAAGTGCGTTATGCGTCCGAAGACCGTTATGCATGTTCCATACTTGCCCTCGATTTAACACAGGATTTTATGAAGCAGCTTACGGTAAATGTGACATCATCGGTTGGTAGCATTTGCAAAAATTTAAATGCCAATTTAAAATCTCTTAGATTGTATTTTCTGAAAATTGGCAATAGGTAATGATGGATATACAATTTATAGTGGCCACAGAAAATAAAATAATGCAATAAACTTTGTTTCCCACCGACAGAACACTGGCATTCAAGCTCTTCTAGATTTTTGTTATAGCCGAGTGGAAAGCTCAATAAATTTACAATACTGCCATCACGGAACCTGAATAAGAGGCTCCGATTCCATCTACCTATCGGTAATGTCAGATATCTACAGGGTTTGGAGGATTCATTTAAAACAATATTGTTAGTCACAGTTAGTGGAAGATATTTAATAATAGCTGGTTTCATTAATTCAATTCTCAAGCGTTCCTCTTTGTATAACTCATATAGTGCCCGTTTTACAATGTTCTTATGGGCGGGCACAATGGTATTTGGTGAGCTAAACAGGGAACCATGTCCAACACTAATTAGACTATTCTTGACCGCATTTAGCCAAGGTATAAGGTTGGATCGTTCATGAGATAAACAGTCTAAAATTATGCTACGGGTCAAGGAAGCTGCTGGATTTGTCCAGGTTTTTAACCAGAAAAGCGTAGGCCTTGACTTTATGAAATCAGCTATGTATGACAACTTAAGTTCTTGGTGGCAGATAAAGATGGGCGTGCAAGAAATACCACCCAATACCTTCCTACAAAATCTATTTTCCTCTAGCTGCAGAGGCAAGCTATTACAATAGCCCCACACTTCGGATCCGTATGTCCCAGTTGGCAGACATTGGGTACGATAAATATTTAACAATGGGGTAATCACATCTGCCACTCTCGGTTGGCGAAGAGATAGAATTGAATTAATTGATTTGCCAATCTTATTTCTTGCGAGGGCAGTGTGATGCTGCCACGAGCCAGTATTAGAGAATAATAACCCTAAATAGGGGAAGGTACTTGTACATTTTAGTTCATTTTCGCCACTTTTGATTGAAAGGATATTATATCTTTTTAAACCACAATTCATGATAAATGATTTTTTAAAATTGGTATTTAAACCTAAATCAGACATAAAAACAACAAACCCTGTAATTAATGAGCGCAACGCATTTGGGGTACGCCCCATCAATACAGCGTCATCCGCGTAAAGTAAGGTAGTGATAGGGGAACCATTAATAATTGGGACATCCTTAGTGTTCTTACTCAGAGCAGGGCTCAGCCCATTGATATATAAAATAAAAAGTAAAGGGGCGAGTACACAGCCCTGCCGGACTCCTCTTTGGATGGAAATGTCACCAGATAATTCACCTTCGTTGTTAATGCGTACTTTTGCCTTAAGATCCCTGTGTAAATATGAAAGGAAATGTACTAAAGAATCATCTAAACCATATTCCAGCAATTGTGACCATAACCTAGAGCGGTTAACAAAATCAAAAGCGGAACTCAGATCCATGAAACCTAAATAAAGTGGGGACTTTTTAACGATAATATATTTGGCCATGATTAGGTTCAAGTTGAGACACTGCTCAACAGTGCCCACATGGCTTCTAAACCCCAATTGGCTGCAGTGTAACACATTATTATCTTCGGCCCAATCCCTTATTCTCTTAAATAATACCCTACCAAGGACTTTTAATGTATTGTCGATCAGCGAAATCGGTCGGTAACAGGCCGGATCGGCCCTGTCACCTTTCTTAAATATTGGTACGATGACGCTGTTCGACCAGGTTTCGGGGATGGAGCTATCGGTCAAATGATTAAATAAGTTACATAATAAGGGGGCCCAAAAGTTAATTTCCGATTTGATCTGGTCGATAGAAAGACCATCAGGGCCAGGGGCTTTATTACTAGCACTATCAGAAATTGCATCCTCCACCTCAGATATTGAGAAGTTCAGTTGATCATTATTGTTTATAGGGAAAATAGAATCTATGCTAGGGGCAGCTATGTTGTAGATTTTGGAGAAGTGCTCCACCCAGTCCTCTCCATTGATGTTACAGTTAATTGGTTGGATGTTAGAACCAAAAGACCTGAGTGATTTGACTTCTTTCCAGAACCCCGCGGTGTCTTTTAGAGAGACATTCCGTATTAGTAACTCCCAATGGTTAACCACTAAAGCCTCTGTTCTTGTCCGTAGGGCGAGTTTATATTTAGTTCTTAGTTCTCTCACTAGGTTAAAATCCCTAGGGTTTAGTTGTAAGGCCGCCCTCAATTCCCTATTGGCTTTAGAACACGCGGAATCAAACCAGCGTGGGCTGTGGTCTGTGTTGGGCCTAGATGGTTTAGAGGATTCCCTTCTCACTGCCCCACAGAGATTACCAAATGCCCCAATCAACACTTCATCGGTGCTCTCAAAGGACAGACAGATGTCTATTAACACTGGGTGCTTTCTGATTACATTGGCTAGAATAGCTTTGTTGTCCGCCCCTTTCCATATTAGTCTAAGTCTATCAGTAGACAGTACCAGATTTTGTGGGCCACTCTCAACCTTTAATGCAGCCTTTCTTGTCTGAGGATGGTCTAGATGTATTCTTAGCGGATAGTGGTCACTATATGTACTACAAATAACCTCAGCTTTTCTAATTATATTACACAGAGATGGACAAAGAAATACATAATCAATCGTTGAGGCGCAGCCTTGGCCTATATAGGTGGGTGCGAATTTTGTTTCGGCGCTAGTACCAGCGATTTCCATGGCATTCACTAAGTTACGTGAGGCTAATATGTTCTTTAATTCCTCACCATTTTGACACGGAGCACTCGTGCGATACATATGTGCATTAAAATCTCCCCCTATACAAATACCATCATAATGACCATATTTCAAACCCTCAACGATATCATCAATAAAACCAAACAAGGACAAAAAATTTCCATTGGGATGATTAACAAAATCATTATTATAAAAATTAATTATACATAAAATCATCCTATTAATGTATTTTACAGCCATAAAACTTTTGCCTGGTGTTGGTATCGTTTTGATTTGTACCCCTGGTTTTATCTTTGACCAAATGGATAGCCCCCCGCTTGGCCGTCCCATAGATGAGGCTAAGGCCTTTGAGTTATAGCAGCAGAAGCCCTCCATTGTAGGGTCAGTTAAACACCAAGTTTCCTGGAGCAACAACAAGTCACAATTAGTTTTCACCCAGTCAAGCCATTCTTTGATTTTCAGTTTGGAGTTAAGACCCGCTATATTCCAACTCACAACGGAAAGTACAGAGTCCGAGGACTTATGATTCGTAGATTGGCCTCTTACAGGATTTCCTATCAGGGAATTTATATCTGTCTGATTTCCGTTGGTGACAGATGATAAGGAAGCAACTGAGTAGGCTGGCTTAATTAGAGATGGTCAGTCCAACATATCCAAACCTGACAGGGGTGCAAATCTATTAAATGTATTGAAGGGGAAAGCAACTGGCTGGAAATGCATGGCTGGTGGCTGAGGGTGCCTTGGTAGAGGATAAAAATGCATTAAAGGCGGTTGGAATTGCATAGGTGGCTGTCTGTAAAAGTAGCTTAAAGGTAGCATAGTTACAACCGTAGAAATTGCTGAACAGTTACCACTTATATTAAGCAGATGTCTTACAGTTCCTGGATTTTTGAAATTAAGAACTACACAATCTCCGTCCTTATCTTTAGGTAGTGGTCCAATCCAAGGCACCCTACGGGCTGATATTATTTCTCTTGATATGTCATATCCGACCCCTTTATGTTTAGTTAGCCAGTCTATACATTTGTTTCGAAGTTGAACCCAGGTTTCCCCCTGATCCTCCCTCAGCACTGGTACTCCTGCCAAAATCAAAACAAATGGGCAGGCATCCGGTGGTAAGTGTAAAGGACGCACCGGCCCTTCGTTTCTGTAGGACTTATTTAACCTTACTTGGGTAGAACCTATGTTATCGTTTGCAGCTGATGTTGTGGCTGTAATAGGTTGGGTAAGGTAGTCATCCTTGCTGGTTACACTTTTGTTAGTAGTGGCCAAAGGGGTGATTTTCCTTGGTGCAGGGGTAGGGATGGTTTTAACAGCCATACTAGGTTTTACACACTTAGCCCCTGCATTAACAGTTCGTGGTTGGGCTGGAGGTTGTGTAATGGGCGATAATGATGATGATTCCAGGTTTTTTGTTCCCTTATTCAATACAATGCAAGCAGCCTGTGTTTTTGATGAAAGGGTGTTGCTTAAGGATTCAAGATCCTTTAAAAGACGGTCGGCTCTAATTTGGTCCAGGCTAATAGACCCCTTTCTTTTGGCTTCAACATTTTTGACCAGGTTGTCCAATCTGTCCAGTCTTTTAAAAACATTATTAAATTGGTTGATCATAAGTTTCTCTACTCGATTAAAAATAGTGTCTACTATAGTTTCAATAAAGTTCCCATTCTGCTTGGAAAAGTTATAATTATCTCCCATTAGTGTTGTTTGGGTCCAAACAGTATTACCGTTCCCATCAGGGTGGGTTATGGGTGAAAAAGATGTATTGTCTATATCCATAGAGTCTTTTTCCTCCGTGGGTACAGTTGCCACCCCCAGAGATTTTTGTTTGTTCCACAGGCTTTGGGGAGTAGGCTGACGCTTGTTTGATGAGGGTTGTTTTCTTTTATTAGTACTTTGCTTAATGATGCATCGTTTCCTTTTCCACCCTCCTGGTTTGTTACTGCTGGGCTCCGTAACGTCTAGGGTAATGACATCCCCCTGGGAAACAGGTATGCTAATAGGGGTGGTTTCTTTAGACAGAGGTGCCAGTTGGCTAACTGCTGTAGTTCTTAATAGGGCAGAATCTGTAGCTATATATATAACTGTGTTTTCGTCTTCCGATACAGTAGGCACGGCTGCAGGTGGAAGTGGTGGCTTAACCACTGTAATCTCGGGGGTAATATGGGTGTTTCCGGAAGCACTTGGTATGTTGTTAGTCATATAAGGACCCATTGAAAACCTCCTCTCTGTCTCTACAATTTCATTGAAAGCGGTTTCAATTAGTGTTTCAAAAGATGTGATCAGGGAGACTGAGGCAGAGGTGTCAGCATCCTGGGAGGATATATCAATGTGGGTGTTTATGGTAGTGGAATCACCCATGTTTGCGCTTAGGTATGACACTTACGGTTGAGATGTTCTTAGGGGGGTGGCCCGCCCGTCCCCTGTCGTCCCCGGACGGCCACAGACGGCCCGCCCTCTGCCCGGGCTCCGCCCGGCGACGTCCGCGCGCGTCCGCGACGCGGAGGGAGTTCCTCGATTTTGTGCACCTCCTGGTGCGCGGGACAGGAAGTGGCGGTGGTGTCCGGCCGCTATGGATGCTGGGAACCGTAGTTCCTCCCCTCGGCAGCCAAGATGGTGTGAGGCGCCGTCAACAGGGATCACCAACGGCGTCAGGAGCCCAGCACCCGGCAGCGACAGACACGAAGAAGAAACAGCAGTGCCCAAGGTAAATGCAGACACGCTTCTGCGAAGGTCCCCGCTCCACCGAGGGAGCTCCTCGATTTTGTGCACCTCCTGGTGCGCGGGACAGGAAGTGGCGGTGGTGTCCGGCCGCTATGGATGCTGGGAACCGTAGTTCCTCCCCTCGGCAGCCAAGATGGTGTGAGGCGCCGTCAACAGGGATCACCAACGGCGTCAGGAGCCCAGCACCCGGCAGCGACAGACACGAAGAAGAAACAGCAGTGCCCAAGGTAAATGCAGACACGCTTCTGCGAAGGTCCCCTAGACTTATTTTAACCCACCTATTCACCACACTACCCAGCCCCACACCCAACAGCTTCATCAATAGATCTCCGCCTAAGAGCCCCATTCACGGGTGCCCATTGGGCATTGCAGCGCCGGCCCGACAAGGAGCAGGCCCTACGATGAAGCATGACATCCTCCAGGGTGTTTGAGGGCACTTCTCAAAAAGACCTCCCCTTCCCCTCCTTTCCCTAGGAACTGCACACTGCTTTCCTCACACAGGGATTCTTGCCAGTGTAAGAGATGTCAACTGGGGCACTGCCCATCTCTAAATCCAGGGTACAGTCCGTCAAGGCGACTGAGTATTTGACTCTGTCGTCCTGACGGAGTAAATAACGTACTCCACATTCTAAATCTGCACCATATTGTCCGAAAACAAGTGAGGAAAACTGCTGTCTAAACATCCCTTCGTGCTATTCAGACTAGATTGAAGGCCCTTTATGTTTAGCTTGCTGTGTATTGTTGTTGACTTAGCCTGATCAAGTAAGACTTGTATTAATGGTAACGCATATCCTATTTTAATAGTCATTACGTTCAGCTAGCAATAATCAATACAAAGTCTTAACTCAGTCTTCTTTTTGGGAATGAAAAAGATAGGAGGACCTGCTGTGGGTAAGGAATACAAGACAAACAACTTGTCCAAATTTTTCCTGTATATATTTCTAATTTTCCTTTTCAGTGAGAGTGTTCCTTCTCCCCTAGGGAAAGGAAGTACTTGGAACGAGATTTGTTTTACAGATTATACCCTATTGGGAGAGAATGTCTTTGCTTTCTTATCATCAGAGACATTAAGGTGAACGGAATACTCAGGCGTAATATCACATTTCAATACAGCGTGACCCTCTTCGTCAGATTAAAAACAGAGGTTGTTATTTCTTCTGTGCTCTTTTTCTTGAGCTGTGAGTGGGCCTCTTACACTTCCAAGTTGCATTAGCTCTACTCTTGGTGGTAATGACCATGTCAGAATACAGGCTAGATAAAAGACATACTTGGACTGGATCTGTTGGAGTTGGTCGATGGAAGTTGAGACTGAAGCACGGGACCTCAACCTATTAATGACTCACATCTTCTCCCTTTCTACATTAAGAGTTATTTTCAGATCAAGATAGATTAGTCATGTCCCTGGCTATGTGTTGTGTGGTTGCATTTCCGATTCTCCCTTTAGGTCGCATCCTTTTTGCACCCTTGCACTGTTTAATATTTTTTCCCTTTATGGTTCCCTTTAGACCCTTTGTCTCCTTGTAATGAGTTTTGTTGCTTCATTTGTAATGGAGTCTTACCTGGGGAGTCCAAGGTCTGCACTGGATTTCGGGTCGGCTCCTGGCTTGTCAAACCACCGTCTGCTGGTGAAACAGATAACCATTGTTTGAACTGTTATTTGTTTGTCGCTGCTCAGCTAGTATATTTATACTTACAATATGCCCTCTCTCTTCCAGCTGGTCACATCTACTGTTTATCGTAACATCCAGGCAGAATGGTGCCATCAATTGAACTAGACAAAACCTCAGAATGTGGGCTCCAATCTGGACTTTCTCTCACTCCTTACCCTGTTTCTCCCATGATTTCTGTGTCTGTTCCATGTTCTATCTTGTTCATCATCAAAGATATTCAGGGTTGGCTGGGGCTTTCAGCAGGTCCACAATACCCAAACCTGACAGTTTGCCAGGCATCTAAATGGACTCATCTTAGAGTCCTATTCAAATGATGGCTCAATGTATTACTAAGAGCTGCAAAGAGTTTGAGGTTGCTCGCCAGGAACAAGGTATTTTACTGATTTAATCAATTAAAACCTAGTTTAAGTAACGTTACACCACCCTTGTTTCATAATGACAAATCCCGAGTGAGTGCCTCCACAGCAGCACAAGGTAAGAGTAGTAATTTCAGAGTGAAGCATAATCCACAAGCTACTCCCAATTTGGCCTAAACACCTCCAGACAAATTTGGAGGAGATGCTCATAAGTTTAAACATTTTCTGGCTCACAGTCATTTCCAATTTTTAGCACAACTTTTCAGTGGATTAATGATGAGTCCATTAAGATTACTTTTGTATTCACATACCTTACTAAAGAAACTTTGATGTGGGATATGCCATTTACTTTAAATCGGAAAAACCCATTTCTCAGCTGGACTCAATTCTTGCTGCACTCCACTGCTCTTTTTTGAAAGCGCCACATTATCTAAATAGCTCCCACTGGTCTGCTAACTCCAAAACAATAAAACAGAGGCTTCAGCAAATGCTATTGGTAGAATGATAAGAAAGCCTAGCCACCACTTTTCCAATCACATCGATATAGTCTTCGGTCACTTGGCATCTGACTAAAACATGAGAGTGCCTTTGTGCATTCAAACTTTGTTTTGTTTATTTTCATAAACTTTTAAGGGATAGAACTATTTTGATAATTCATGCTTCTTTTCTTTCCTCCTTCATGCTTGTCTGATGAAAAATGGCTCTCTGGCGCCCTCGATAGGAGGAGAAACTTCTTTTCTCTTTTTAGGCCTTTGTTTTTCTTTATAGTTAGTAATTTGTGAAAAGGTCTCTGATCGGGTTTATCTCTTCACCTGTGTGCAGTTAATACGTGATGCTTATTAGTGTGTATCTAAATCTGTGGTTTTTATTTCTAAATGCATTGAAATGAATTTTATTGTATGTATGCTTTTTAAGATATTTTCATATGTCGAAATAAAGCCTTTTTGACTTGACTTGACTTGACTAATACGTGATGCTCTTCTTTTTATGTGCAGAGATAGGTCCTGTGTTCCTGAATCTCACCAAAGGAAATAAAATACTCGAAAACAAACACTAAGAATGGTTCTCTCCTGCTTTTCATGAGTCCAGACGTACCTGTAGACTGCTCGAGAAGAGATGGCGGAGCAGCAAGACCCTGGAAGACCACTCAGCCTTCAAGACCACTATCTCCGCACACCACCACCTCATCAGAAAAATGAGTGGTCCTACAGGAAAGGATCCACGCCATCGCACACAATAGTAAAGAACTTTTAGCTGTGGTTATAGAATTTGCAAGACCCAGCACAGAGACAACAGACTCCCACCCCCCTCTCAAGACCACTGCAACAACCTCAGCACCTACTTCCACCGCAAGCTCAAGGAGATATACGACAGCTTTGACAGCCCTGACCCCCCAAGACCCTCCCACCCCACCTGCAACCACCACACCCAATGACACCAGCCACCAATGGACTGTACTCAGCTGGACTCCCCTTACCACAGATGACACCCTCTAGATCATGAAGATCATCCACTCTGGGGCACCCTCAGACTCCTACTCCATCACATCTTCAACAGAGCCAGCATCACCATCGCTCCGAACTCTGCCATACCATTAACTGCTTCATCAATTCCGCCTCCTTCCCGGAAGACTGGAAGCACGCATAGATCAACCCCTTGCTGAAGAAGACCTCTAGCGACCCTATGGACCTCAGGAATTTCAGACCCATCTCTCTCCTCCCCTTCCCAGCAAAGGTCATTGAGGAAGCCATCAACGCCCAACTCTTCGAGTTCATCGAAGCAACCCACATCCTGGAACTCTCCCGATCCGGCTTCCGTGAAACTACAGCACTGAGACAGCCCTCTGTGCCGCCACAGATGACATCCGCGCCCTACTATACTGAGGCAAAACTGCAACCCTTATTCTCCTGGACCTGTTGGCCTCCTTCAACACCATCTCTTACCACACTCTATGTACTAAACTCCACAATGCTAGCATCCACAATAAAGCCCTGGAAAGGATCTGCTCCCTCGTCATCGGCCGAACACACAGAGTCAGACTACCTCTCTTTCACTCGGAACTCACAGGGATTAGCTGCGGAGTGCCTCAGGGCTCCCCCCTGACCCCCACTCTTTTCAACATCTACATGGCCCCACTTGCAGACATTGCCAGGAACAACAGACTCAATATAGTCTCCTATGCTGACGACACCCAGCTGATTCTTGCCCTCACCAACTAACCCACAGTCGCCAAGAACAGCTTCCACAATGGAATGAAGGCTGTCGCCACCTGGATGAATAAGAGCTGCCTCAAGCTCAACTCAGAGAAGATGTAGTCGTCATCATGGGCTCCAACTCCTCCGCCTGGGACAACTCCTGGTGGCCCGCAGCACTTGACCCCCCCACACCCATAGGCCACGCGCCAAACCTCTGCATCATCCTGGAATCATTGCTCACCATGAATCGCCAGATCATTGCTGTCTCATCATCCTGGTTCCATATGCTACGCCTGCTCCGAAAGATCTTCAAGTAGATCCACACCAAGTCCAGAAAGACAGTCACCCAAGCACTTATCAGCAGCAGAATCGACTACAGCAATACACTCTATTCCTACATCACCCAGAAACTCATCACGAAACTGCAGAACATCCAGAACGCCTTTGCCAGACTCATCCTCAACATCCTCTGCCACAGTCGCATCACCAGCCACCTGAAACACCTCCACTGGCTCCCAGTCAACAGAAAAATCACCTTCAAGCTCCTCACACACGCCTACAAGGCTCTACACTACGCAGGCCATGTATACCTCAACTACTGGCTTGCATTCCACGCACCCACCAGAGACCTCCGCTCCACCCAACTGGCCCTGGCTACCGTTCCACATATCTACAAGACAACAGGTGGAGAAAGATCCTTCTCCTACAGCGCAGCAAAGACCTGGAACACCCTACCACCACAGGCAATCACCATCTCTGCCCCTGTTCTGGAAGGACCACAACTCCTGGCTCTTTGCTTGAACCACAGCGCCTTCGACGGACCAGCAGTCCCCCCCCCACCAGCGCCTTGACACCCTTTCGAGTGAGTAGTTGTGCTTTACTAGCCACCTGATTGATACTCAAATGAGCCTTTCTATCTGTGAGGCTTTAAATCAACAAAACCAAGTATCTGGATGCATGGTGCTCTTTAATAACGACCGGGAGAGTGCTCCGAAGTGTAGAAGTGCCCTACTCTCCCGACACGGTTGCTGCTCATTATGAATAACAGGGCTGTTCCCGATACCATAATCCCCAGTCCTCTCCCGCTCCAACCGCTGCACCCTCCCCCTTCTTCTGAAGAAACCACAAGCTATTACTTATCTACATTAGCTACGGTTATCCGTGAGGGTGGCTGGGCAGAGTATTCTACTGGCGGCCTTCTCACAGGGAGCAACCTCTTCCCCCACCTCCTGACTTCCCCCACTTCCTGGATTGGGTCATCTGTATACTTCAGCAGGGTCTCCCGATTCATCAGCTGGGCTTGCTCCTTTCCTGATGCTCTTCCCTACCGACGGTGGGCATCCGCTCAAGAAAGATGGCTCCTCCCTCTTTCTGAGACTGCACTCCTCACTGTCGTCACTTCCTCTTATGTCTGCCTTCTCCTCTGCCTGACATTGCCCCTTTATTATGTCGGTGCCCAGGCTCAAGTCCTGCAAGGGAATAATGGGCTTCTGTCTTTTAGCGATATTTACGGCAGAGATTGCTGACCAGAACGGGGCATCAGGTAAGTCATCGCCATCATCATGGCCCTCTTTGTGCATCTTCTTAGCAAAATAAGTAATCTAAATTGTCTATGGTTCAAAACTCTGGGATTTGTACAAGAGCGTTAATCTCCTAGGCCTCTTTGAGAGAAACAACCCTTAATATACCAAACCGATTCCCTACTGCTATCCTAGAATCAGATGTGGGTTGCACTTCTATAGAAACAAATGCCAAATGGCCCCCATCATGTACGGTCTAAAAAAAATTAAAAATTAAAATAATGGCAAAACAACTTGGTGGACTTGGCCTGGGATGAACATTTCAACCTAAATAGCAAATCCACGTTTGCTATCCTATGGCTTAAAGAAAGCAAGCAACTTAACTTGATATTGCCAAAAGCACCAAATAATTTTCAAATGATTTCAAAGAGGCAAATAAATCCCCCAATTTCTAAGCACTTTGCGCACCTGGCAAAAATACAAAGAATGAAAGCACTTGACAGTCTGTCATATATGGACTTAAGAGGTATGTTTGATCCCTCGTCAAGTGTACAGCAATATTTAACCATGCTGACACATCATAGAGAAAGGATTTTTTTTGCATTTGCAAGAGGTGGCTGCCTGCTACTAAACAAAACTCTGAATAAGAGGAATGCTGCAACGCCTGTAAATATTCCTGCTTTGCAATGGAAGATGTGAGTACTTTTTTATTAGACTCCCCCCTGTAGTGTTCCGTTGGAAAGAGTACCATTGCAAAGCTGCTTAACCTCTTCGCTGCTTGGTCTTTCCCCCCTGTGCTAAGCCTTTTCTGGCTATTTGTGGTAGTTTGAGCTTCGGCCCGTGTAACATTTTGTCTACATAAGGTAAGGTATCCACGCCAAATGTGCTTCCTTTTCTTCCAGCATCTTGAGGATTTTAGCGGTAGCAAGTGTTTGAGAATTCCTCTAGAAGGTACCGAGAAATTGACCAAAATACAGCAAATGTTTTAGGTTTTTTGGAGGGGGGAAAGTGCTGCAGAAAGCATCTGTTTATTTCCCTGCAAATGGTATAAACAAAGGGTTTGTGGTGCTAAAATCACCCTGTTCCCAGCTTTCACGAACCGGCAGATCTTTGTCAGAAAACCAACATTTTCTGCACAGTTTTACCATTTTACTGGGACATAGTCTATTTTTCCTATTTTTTGTGCTTCCAGCTTCTTTCCAGATAGTGGTTGTAATGGGTGTGAAAGCATTAAAGAATCCTTGAAATCTATACATTTCTGAAAAGTAGATACAATTCTGAATTCAGCAAAGGGTCATTTGTGTAGATCCTACAAGGTTTTTCTATAGACACTAACAATTGTAACAAACATTTTTTAAATTAAGTTGAAAAAAACAGCCAATTGTGCTAATGTTTTCACCTGTAACATCTTCTAAGTTAAAAGCGATATACCGTTATGTCTCCTGGACCTGTCTGGTTGCGGGTGTTTATAGGACTTGTAGGTTCACCAAGAACCCAAGGAACCCAGAGTCAGTAACTGAGCTGCTTCTTGCAATTGTTTTTCATTGTGTACTGGGTACATAGCAATTCATTTGGTAAAATATAGAGAGTAAAAAATAGGTAACAAGGAAACCTATATATTTCTGAAATTAGAACAAAAGATAGGGTTTAGAAGCAGTGGTTATTTGCACATCTCCAAAATAGTGGGTACCCATTCAAGCATATGAATTAGAGGAAATATTTAAAAACACTTCTTGTATTATTCTGCATTCCCCTAAGTCTCCCCAAAAAATGGTACCTCACTTCAGTGAGTACACCTACTGCCTGCGACAGGAAACGGCCCAACACGCAATGTGGATACATCACATTTTCCCGGTGAAACCTGACCCATTTTTTGCAATGTGCCTAGCTGTGGATTTTGGAATCTATAGCTAAGCCGGCACCTAGGGAAACATAGCAAACCCTTAAAGTTATTTTTTTTTTAAATCTAGACACTAAGGGGAATCCGGGATGGGGTGACTGTGTGGCTCTAAATAGGTTCTGTTACTCAGAATCCCTGTCAAACCTCAAACGTTGTAAAACAAAAAACACATTTTCCTCACATTTCTGTAATGGAAAGTTCTGGAATCTGCATGGATCCACAATCCTCCACCCACCCAGCATTCCCCAAAGTCTTCCCATGAAAATGGTACCTCACATGTATGGGTAAGCCTGGTAACCATGACCAGAACTGGCCCAAAATGCAACTTGGACACATCACATTTTTCCAGTGAAAACTGACCCTTTTTTCCCAATGTGCCTAGCTGTGGACTCTGGACCCTAGCTCTGCCGGCACCCAAAGAAACCTAGCAAACCTATACATTTCTGAAAACTAGACATCCAGGGGAACCCAGGATAGGGTGACTTGTGTGGCTCTCACCAGGTTCTGTTACCCAGAATCCCTTGCAAACCTCAAACGTTGTGAAAAAACAAAAAAGTTCTGGAATCTGTGCTGATCCCCAAAGTTCCACCCAACCAGCATTCCCCAAAGTCTCATTGTGTGAGTAGGCCTAGTGCCCGTGATAGGAATCAGCTCAAAATGCAATGTGGACACATCACATTTTTCCACAGAAAACTGACCCTTTCTTTGCAATATGCCTTGTTGTGGATTTTGGGCTCCAGCTCAGCCGGCACCTAGAGAAACCTAGCAAACCTGTACATTTTTTTAAAACTAGACACCCAGGGGAATCCAGGATAGAGGGACTTGTTTGGCTCTCACTAGCTTCCGTTACCCAGAATCCCTTGCAAACCTCAAACTTTGTGAAACAAAACACATTTTCCTCACACTTCTGTGATGGAAAAATTTGGAATCTGTGCTGATCCACAAACTTCCACTCTCCCAGCATTCTTCAAATCTCCCGATAAAAATGATACCTCACTTGTGTGGATAGGCCTAGTGCCTGAGACAGGAAACGGCTCAAAACGTACTGCGGAGACCTCAAAATTATCGATTATAAAAAGACCTTGTTTTGCGAGCGAGTCGCTTGGGCTTTTGATCCCAGGCTCGGCTGCCAAAACTAGGTAAACCTACCAATCCCAGACATTTCTGAAAACTAGACATCTAGGAAAGTCCAGGGAGGTGTGACTCGCTTGGATTCCCGAACATTTTCCTCCCCAGAATCCCCTGCAAACCTCAAATTTACTTGAAAAAAAAATCTAATATTTCTCTTATTTCTGTGTGGGAAAGTTGTGGGATCACCGGGCTGACACACATTTCCTAACACCCAGCGGTCCCACAAAACGACTTGGTTTTGCAAGGGAGGCACATGCATTTTTGGTCCCGGGCTTGGCATCCATCTAGGGAAACTCACCAAACCCAGACATTTCTGAAAACTAGACACCAGGGGGAGTCTGGGGATGTGTGGCTTGCGTTGATCCCTTATCGTTTTCTTACCCAGAATCCCCTCAAACCTCAAATTATCTAAAAAATCTAATTTGCCTCACATTTCTGTCTGGAATTACTGTGCCGGGCCAAAATACCTACCACCCAGCGTTCCCCTTGGTCTCCCGAGTAAAATGATCCCTCACTTGTGTGGGTGGGCCAAGGGCCTGAAACTAGGAAGGGCCAAAACATAGGGATTGAGGGAATAGCGCAGCGAACTCTAAGCGCTATCGGGAGACCAAGGGGAACGCTGAGTGGTAGGACATTTGTGCTGGGGTGGTGATCCCAGGCAGAAATGTTAGGAAAATATGATTATTTCAGCTAAATCTGAGGTTTACAGGGGATTCTGTGTAGGAATAATTTGGAGGATCTGCCCAAGCCACACCGCCTTGGACTCTTCAGGGTGTCTAGTTTACAGAAATGTCTGGGTTTGATAGGTTTCCCTAGATGCCCACAGAGCCCAGGATCAAAAGTGCAGGTGACTACCTCACAAAACCAAGTCTTTTTGTGATCGATAATTTTGAAGTCTCCACAGTACGTTTTGAGCCATTTGCTGTCTCAGGCACTAGGCCTAACCACACAAGTGAGGTGCCATTTTTATCGGGAGACTTGCTGGGTGGGTGGAAGTTTGTGGCTCCCTGCAGATTCCAGAACTTTCCATCAAAGAAATGTGAGGATATTTATTTTTTTTGTGTGAAAAGTTTGAGGTGTGCCAGGGATTCTGGGTAACAGAACCTAGAGGGGGGGGCACACAAGTTACCCCATCCTGGATTCCCATGGGTGTCTAATTTAAAACAATTTACAGGTTTGCTAGGTTTCCGTAGGTGCCAGCTGAGCTAGGGCCCAAAATCCACAGCTAGGCAAATTGCAAAAAAAGGTCTGTCCCTTGTGGGCTTCTGCTGCCCTGGGGTAGGGGAGCAGACAGGAGGCTATTGCCTTGATATGCTCCCAAGGGGTGCAAAAGACTGTGGCCATTTTTTCTTGGGGGATGGGGCATTGGTATTCCCATTCTGGGCAGCCCCCACCCCTACGTATAAAAAACAGCATAATCCCTGGAAACCCAGGGGGCAGAAAGACTGTGGTAAGTTTTTTGGGGGGGGCATTGGCATGCCCATTCTGAGCAGCCCCCACCCCTACAAGTAATCAAAAGAAATCCCTGGTTTCTAGTGGGCTTTCTGCTTTTTTTGGTGGGTGAAGACATTGGCATGATCATTCTGGGCAGCCCCCACTCCTATGTATACAAAAAATCCCTGATGCCTAGTAGGCTTTCTGCCCCCGGGGGGCAGATCAGGAGCTATTGCCCCTATCTGCCTCTTGGGGATCCGAAAAAGTGTAGCAATTATTGGTGGGGTGGGGGCATTGGCATGCCCATTCTAGGCAGCCCCACCCCTGAACTTTGGAAAATAAATCCCTGGTGCCTAGTGGGCTTTCTGGCCCTCCGGGGGGGGGGGGGGGGGGAGATAAGGGGCTATTAGCCCCATATGCCTCCCAGCAGGTGGCAGAAAGAATGTTGCACTTGTTTTGGGGTGGGGCATTGGCATATCCATTCTGGGCAGCCCCCACCACTGAACTTTGAAAGAAAATTCATCATTTTTTGAAGTGGAGGGTGGGGTCATTGGCATGCCCAAAATGGGCAGCCCTCACCCCTAAGTTTAAAAAAAAGAAAGCCTAATCCCTGGTGCCTAGTGGGCTTTCTGCCCCCAAAGGGGGTAGATCAGGGCGTATTGCCCCCAGCTACCTCCCTGGTGGGGCAGAAAGACGTTGGCATTTTTTAGAGGAGAGGGTGGAGTGTGGGGGCATTGGCACACCCATTCTGGACCGCCCCACCCCTGAACTATAACAAAATAATTCCTAGTGTCTAGGGTGCTTTCTGCCCCCCTTGAGGAAGCTCTTCCCCACCTCCTGAGGCAAAAAAAAGGAATCCCTCTGCTTTTACAGCAGAGGGATTTCGTGTCTGTGTGCACATGACCGAATGGTTCCATCATTAGCACATGAGCACTGGTGCTCATGATGGAACCATTCCATCATGAGCTCCAAAGGGGTCAAACAGGCCTCAAAAATCTACTTGCCCACTCCCAAATGCAGTAAAATTTTATCAGGCCGTGCTATTTTTAGCACCTGCTAGTCCCATCTGGCAAGTAAACATAGGCTGGAAAGGAACAGGTGTTCTGTTCATTCAGAAAGTAAATGAGCAATAAAGATGACATTAAATCTTGTTTTTATCTTGAGGCATTTGCTGTCTGTTCAGGGAAAGAGATCAAATGTCAGTTTGTCTGTTAACTAATTGCTGCTTGGAAAATTAGGTTTGTTTTTCTCTCTCTTACTGGAGTTAGAGGTTTTTGTCAAGTGAGCTGTCTGAAGGAGTCAGTTGTTTTTCTCTACCATATAACATTGAAACAAATAGCATGTAAATTAATATTACAAATATTTCAAAATATATCAGGAATTTAAAAAGTGCATGTGTAGAAGTGTGATGCAAACAAAAGGTTAAATAGGAGCAAAACAAACCAGAAAACTTTACTTGGTGATGTGCAAATGACACATATTTGCAGAAACCTTATTTCCAAACATTATTGTTTGTACACTATTTAGTTTTATCAGTAAAGCACCATGTCAGTGGAAAAGTTTGCAGTCATTTAGTTATGTATTTATAAAAAGGGATAGTTTTTAAACAGGATTTGAGAAACATTCCTGTCACCGCCCTGATGAAAATGCTGTTATTGAATTTGTGGCCAGATGTACAACCATTCCAAATTCCAACTCGCAATTTGCGCTCAGTTGCGAGTCGCAAATTGCGAGTCGCAATTTGGAATGTACAGCAGTGTCAGAGACACTGATTGCGATTCCCGATGGGACATGTGCGAAACACAGCAACCATGCATATACGTCAGCCACACTGACAATGCAAGAGACACCACATGACGAGTAGCATGGCTGCAGTCCAATCACCATGACAATGTACACGGCACAACACTGAGGTGGCTGAGTGGGGACCACAACCGGAAAGGATCAGGTCACACTCGGACACAACCACCTGCACAAACAACCACTGACGTCAACGGACTAACCATTCCCAAAAGTCACAACTCGACAAAGAGCACAAGTTACCCAAGTCTGCAACATCTCAGCACGCACCATGCAGAATACGCACATAGTATAAGTGCACCTCAACGTTGACAACATCCCGGTACAAACAGCAACACCTCCACAACGGAACACAAGACACAACTGGTGCCGTAAATGTGCACAACATGGCAAATCACATTTGGCGATTACTTAGATCCGATTCCTCTACCGGTGTTGGATGAGGAGGACGCCCAGGATATAGGAGGCCCTGTCACCCTGGCCGAAATTAGAGGGGCGATTGGCCACATGGCGCGGAATAGGACCCCGGGGGTGGATGGGCTGCCGATCGAGTTCTATGCCAAATTTATCGATGTACTAGCGCCCAGGCTGCAGGCTGTATATGTGGAGGCGAAGGAGCTGGGGCGATTGCCTGAGTCCATGACGGAGGCGCTGGTGGTGCCCCTGCTAAAACCGGGCAGGGATGCTTTGGATGTCGCCTCTTTCCGTCCGTTGTCTATGTTGACGGTGGATTATAAGATTCTGAGTCGTATCCTGGCCACCCGTCTCTTGCCATTGATGACCTCTTTGGTACATAGGGATCAGGCGGGATTCATCCCCTCCAGGAGTACCTCGATGAATATCCGTCGGCTGATCGGGGTTATTGATAGTGCTGCCTTGTCCGATCCGGGCCCGGTGGTGCTGGCGGTCGATATTGAGAAAGCGTTTGATAGTTTGGAGTGGGACTTTTTAGATGGTGTGCTGGCGAAGTTCGGGATCGGGGACGGGTTCCGAGGCTGGACAAGAGTGCTCTATTCCTCGGCCAAAGCACGGGTGCGGTTAGGGACACTGGTCTCCTCGGTTTACCCGGTGTGTAGGGGTACGAGGCAGGGCTGCTCGCTATCTCCTTTGCTCTTTGCTCTGGCGATGGAACCCCTAGCTGCACAGGCGAGGCTGGGAGTTGCTTACGACGGGATCATGCAGGGCCTTGACTCACATTATATATCGCTGTACGCTGACGATCTGTTGCTGTACCTCGCGGACGCTGGAAAGGCTCTGGAAGGCGCGGTGGATATGTTGAGCAGGTTTGGGGAGCTGTCAGGCCTCAGGGTGAACTGGACTAAAACTTGTGTGTTTCCGCTGCGGAAGGCCACGCGCTGCCCACAGCTCGTGGGGTCTGTGAAGTGGGAACCATCTTGCTTTCTGTACCTGGGGGTACGCATCTACCATGCTACAGCGGACCTCCTTGACGGGAATGTGGGACGCTGCATTAGAGCGTTGAGAGGTAGTATGGACTTCTGGGCCTCCCTCCCGCTGTCTGTATTGGGCCGAGTGGCGCTGTTGAAAATGGTGGCACTCCCGAGACTGCTCTACTATTTTAGAACGTTGCCGGTGTGGATCCCGCAGGGCATATTCAGGGAGCTGAGGGCGATGGTGACTGGTTTTCTTTGGGGCCATGGTCGCAGACGGGTAGCATTGACCACCCTGCTGAGACCCAAATGTGAGGGTGGGATGGCCGTCCCCGATTACGAGTTATACTATTTGGCGGCGCAGCTCCAGGTCCTGACGCAGAATGTGGCTAGAGAATTCAGGGGGCCCGAGGTTGGTCGAGGGGTAGGCGTTCAGCGACAGGTCTTGTCGTCCATTGTGATGCAGCAGAGGCTGGCCAGTAGGGAAGTCACGATGGAAGAGTGGACCCTCAGACTGTGTTGGAATAGATATATGAAAAGGGCGGGGAAGCGCCGGCCGTATGCCCCGGAGATCCCGATAGGTATGCTCACTATTTTGCCGCACGGGGGTGATTGGTCCAGATTGTTGGAGTGGGAGGACCTGGGCTTGCTGATGGTAGGTGACCTGTATGTGGATGGGGCGTTGGCCCCGTTCCAGACGTTGCAGGAGCAGTTCGGCCTGCCGAATGGTTCCTTCTTGCTGCATGCGGCGGTGGTCGCGGCTCTGCGACGGCACTGGGGGGGGCGGATTGGCTGAACCAGAGGTGTCGGGGGTGTGCCAATATGTGGTGATGGCTGCGGGCACCGTCAAGGCGGTGACTTGCCTTCACAATAGGATGCTGAACGAGGGTCTAGCTCCGTTGACTGAGTTGAAGTTGCGTTGGGAAGCCAGCATCGGTAGGCCCCTTCCGGACTCTGTTTGGGGTCAGGTGCTACACAGGGCCTGGAAAGAGACGAGGAATGCGAGATTCCAACAGGTGCATTATTTTGTGCTCCATAGGGCGTATTTGACCCCGGAGAGATTACGTCGCCACTTCCAGGTGCATGATGCCATGTGCCCGAGATGTTTGGCGCCCGGAGCGGATTTTGACCACATGCTGTGGGGCTGCCCGAGGTTGGGTGACTACTGGGCCGAGGTGGGGGAACTCTTGAATGCTGTCACGGATCGGGAGGTGGACTTTGACATGGCCACGTGTCTGCTTCTGTGGTTCCCGCATACCAAAAAGACAAAGGTGACGAGTAAATTCATTGGGTTAGGTCTGATATTGGCGCAGCGAGAACTCACTTGGCATTGGAAGTCTAAAGAGGGGCCGTCTGTACGGAGGTGGAGGAACGAGTTGGTGAAGTGGTCGGGCTGTGAGAGTGTGTTACGGATGCGCCAAGCGACTAGAACGGGTAATGAGAGGAGCTTGGATCTGGCACGGTCGTGGGAGATGGTGGTGCAGGCGTTGAGGGACCACTTAACTGACAGTGATGAGACCGATCAGTTATGAGTCAGGATTCCATGTGACCACTTGTTCGTTACAACTTCCTGATGGTTGTCACCCTAGAGCAGGAGGGGCCTGGAGATACCCGCGTTAGCAGCAGTTGGGGGTGGGCTTAGAGTAGGAGTTGTGGGATGGGGTGGGTTGCCAGCGACTTCCCGGAACCGGTTGACCCAGGAACATAGTCGGGCTGATTTTGTGATATGACATTGCAGTGACTGGGGATTGGGTGGGGAGAAGATGGTTGGTTGTTTGGGGATAAAA
Organism: Lissotriton helveticus; assembly: GCF_964261635.1. Taxonomy (NCBI): domain Eukaryota; kingdom Metazoa; phylum Chordata; class Amphibia; order Caudata; family Salamandridae; genus Lissotriton; species Lissotriton helveticus. The sequence continues at coordinate 183,962,292 of NC_136061.1, read as the reverse complement.
GCAGGAACGAAGTGCTGTACTTGACCCGTGTCCGGCATTGGGCATGTACCAGGGTGCCTCCAGCGAATTGTTTTATTGACGCGCCGCCCAGCCTCCGGGATGTGGGCTAATCGGCTGTGTATTGCATTGCTGGACTGCTGTCTGATGGGACCCGTTGGTACTTGGGTTGGTTTGTTGGCTATGTTTATTCCTGATTCTGCAATAAAAATACATTTAAAAAAAAAAAACATGGCAAATCACATCTGGCACAGCAGGAAACTGTGACATGACAGTGTACAAGTACAACCTGTAACCTGCAAATATGTTTTATTCACAAGAAATCATGAGAAATTATTACAGGCAAGTATCATATAAATTCTTGATTTGTTATTGTTTAATTGATATTTTCATAATATATTCCAAGTCAGTTTCTATAGACAATGACAACATGTTCCCAATTAGTTTCTCTATACAAAAAACATTTTTTGAGAATAATGATTATTCAATACATCAATATAGTTTTACAAAGTCACAACATGATGCAGTTCATGATCTCCTTTGCATGATCCACAGCCTACGCGTTTCGTCCCATCCGGGACATCATCAGGGCTGTAATAGGAAAAGAAATATAAACTCAGACATACTCCAAAATTATACAAAAATAAGATAACATCCGTCTTGATCCCAACATGAACTCCCTGCCTATATACCATTCTAAGCTGCTAAACCATCCCATTGTACATTGTCTAGGTAGGCCAATTGACATGCCATTCAACGTGTATGATGAAAAAACGGAACCTTGCCTATATCACAATCTACAATGCTTATAAACGGTGAGCACATCTCAAGGAGTTTATTTCATATAATCATAAAAAGAGGTCAGAATGAGAAATCTATGCATGCTGCAATCTCAATACACCCCTCAATTATCAAAAATTACATTGTATGAGAAATCAAGCTCCTTAATCCTGATCCATATTGAGAATAAATCTTCTCAAAATTACATTGTATAAAAAATCCACATCCTATATCATGATCTATATTGAGGGCAACATTTCTCACCTCCAAAGAAAGTTCAACACTCGAGTATCTTGGGCATGAGCACTCTGTATTGTATCTCCTGGTCTCACTTATTGTCTGCATGTAAGTTTCCTGATAAAAAGAAACATGCAAGGCATCCCTAATTAAGTATCTGAATACTTCATTCCAATCTTTCACAACATGTATACGAAAGTGAGTATTAATATTACCTCTCTATTCAAAATTCCATCAAGTCTAATGCTTCAATCGCCTCTGCACATTTGCGTGTGATCCACCCCCAACAAAAGGCTTCTATTAACGCAAAAAAAAAGGGGGGGGAAAGGACCTGTGTCAGCATGAAGGGCACCACTGCTAGTTGCCCCTAGATGCCCTGTAAACTCAGTAAACGTCCACTCACAGAAAATAAAATGCTCTCACCAAGTCACAAAGATGGTGCAGTGCACCCTGTCTCCTCCACCTGCTTCGCCCTTGAATGTGGAACCAATTTCCTTTATATCTATAGAAAAAGTTATGTATGCATGTGAAATAAGCCAAAACAGGAAAACCTATTCCAAAGACTGTTACCCAGTCTACTATTAGACCTTATACTAAGTTTCTTAGCCCCACTGTTCGACTCACCTTTCAATTATTCTGTCATCAATATACTGAATTCCTCACACCTTAGTGCAAACTGTAGTCCACCGTAATCCGTTTGATAAGTATCTATGTTAGAATTAATCTGTGAAAACAAGAGAATGTCCCCTTAAGTAATCCTATTAAATCTAGCCGTATACTCTAGTTCGAATGAAAGGTACAACTCCGTCTTACCTCGTTTGTTTCAATAGCGTCCTCATCACTCTTCCCGCCTCGAACGTCAGGCTCGATAAATCCTGTCGTTGGAGTGGTGTTTCCTTCCGAGTGATTTATATGCGTGATTAACCAATAGCCATGCTCCTACGGCATGAAGCTCAAAATTCCTCTATTTCCCAATGTGGTCCGCAAGGGAGATGCCCGTAAAGTAGCCTCCCCCATTGCTTCCACAACTATATCCTCAAGTCGCGTCACTGTAAGCCCGCCTCCACGTGTCTAACGAAAGGTGCTGGAATTATTTCCTGTTTCCCAAAAACAGTCCAATCAGCGTTAATCATTCTAGCGTCGCAAACTTCCGATTCCCTTTTGACAGGCTAGAATGAAAAGGAGCACCCAGTTCCCTCTCTAGTCCGCTATTCACCTATTGCTTGTTCTAACCCCATTGGATGATCAAAAAACACCAATCATAAAGCTCAATAGTACGACTCCCATCCCTCCTGCTCGCTAAGCGGAACGGATGGAATATTTTACCGTTCCTATGTCACGCCCACTTTCAGGCCGACTATGCCGGAAAGGAAATAGATTTTTCCTGTCCTGTCGAATGTCACAGGAAAAAACTACATCGCATTCCAAATGGTGTTACGACACATCTACCCGCCACATCATTTTTATTCTAATCACACATTCTATGTCTCGCAGTTTCCCTACGGAACAAGTCTCGATGCTTTAGTAAATCAGCTTCATTCTAAAAAAAACGTCATCACCAATGATAATTAAAGCAGACGCACGTCAAAACCAGGACGCTCGTACATCAACCCCATTGCATACTCAAATGCGGATTGACAGTGCTAGATCCAACATGTACCCAAAGGATACAAATACTCGTTACTCACTTATTTACCAGTCGAGGAACAACTGTGTATCTGGTATAACTGTTCACCAAGCATACTCGTGGTCCCATTGGCCTTCCCTGGGATTAAAGGGAGAAATGTTCAAGATCATGTGGCTCATCCAAAAATCCTGTCCTACATTGGTCAGACCTTCCGCATCTAATTCATTCAAACAGCGTGTTCACAAAATCCATTAGAACAACGTTGGCACAAAATAAACCATTAGAAGAAACTGCACAATTCCGGTTAGCTACTATTCATTCCAGTAACCCCATTACATCCGACTCATGAGAGAGAAGGGGTGGCCTTATATAACAAATCCCTCTGGTAATGTTGCAACACATACTAAGATATAAATGACCCAGATCCATCACTATAGAGTACACCTGAAGGAGAATCCAATAAGTGTTCCGGTCAAACGGAAATTTCTTTAAAAAAGTAATGTAGTTCTGAATCACTATTCAAACCCCACTTGACCGCTCTACACCGACTGATCCACCGTGCTTCCTGTTGTCTAATCAACAATTCCCAATCTCCTGCCCTTACTCTAGGGATAAATTTCTGTATCCCATGAAACTTGAAATCTTTTTGTGTTGCATGCTTCTCCTTAATATGTTGAAAAATGGGCGATTTGGGATCTTGATTAAGAATCGCACGTTTATGTTACAGAAACAGCCCTTAAGTATTTTTTGGGTAGCCGTAGTGCAAGTTTATTTGAGCACTCGGCTATGATTGTGGAAATGAGTGCCATAATTCTGAAAAATAATTTTTTTCTGTTTCAGAACGAATGGTACCACCAGATACAGGGAACGGCGATGGGCTCCAGGTTTGCTCCCTCTTACGCCAACCTGTTTATGGGGTGGTTTGAGAGGGAGCATGCCTGGAGCCGCGCAGCTGCCGAATGGACAGATAATATTCTTTTTTGGGGTAGTTTTATCGATGACATTTTATTACTCTGGAGAGGAACCAAGGATGATTTGAGCAACTATTTGAGTTTTCTAAACCGGAATGATTACAATGTGGCATTTACGATGAATCATCAGAAGCATAGAATCGAATATTTGGATGTAGAACTGTTTGTGGAAGGAGAATCCATTAAGAGCAAGCTCTATAGAAATAGCACTGCCACAAATTCAATTCTACGGGCTGACAGTGCTCACCCGATGTTGGTGATCAATGGTATACCTTTTGGAGAGATGATTAGGATCCGTAGAAATTGTAGCACAGAGGATTGCTTTCAGGAGGAATTAGTTAAATTAAAACGCAGACTATTGAATAGAGGCTACCAGACAAAGAATTTGGATAAAGCTTCAAATAGGATTACTCAAACACAAAGAGGAGCCACTTTAGTACCTAAAGGGAAAATCAAGTCAAAGCAAGCTTTAGCTTTTATTACTACATATAATAAGCAGAAGGATCTGATTTACAGGAGTTTGAGGAAGAATTGGTACTTGTTGAAGGGTGTGCCAGGCCTTTTGAATAGTATTGGAGACAAACCAAAAGTGGTGTATAGAAGGAGTCCTACAATAGGCAATATGATCTTGAGGAATTATATTTAACCTGCACGGAATAAGACCAATATTTGGATGCCCCCGCCACCTAAGGGCTTTTTCATTTGTGGGTCCTGCAGTATTTGTCATTTAGGTCTTAACAAGACCAAGCAATTTTGTTACAACACCACTAAGTGCTATCAGATCAAAGAGTTCATTAATTGCAACAGCACAGTTGTAGTGTACGCCATTATTTGTGCATGTAATCAAGTATATATTGGCAGCACTAAGAGAAGTCTTAAAATTAGAATTCAGGAACATAAACGTGCGATTCTTAATCAAGATAACAAATCACCCATTTTTCAACATATTAAGGAGAAGCATGTGACACAAAAAGATTTCAAGTTTCATGGGATACAGAAAATTATCCCTAGAGTAAGGGCAGGAGATTGGGAATTGTTGATTAGACAACAGGAAGCATGGTGGATCAGTCAGTGTAGAGCGGTCAAGTGGGGTTTGAATAGTGATTCAGAACTACTTTACTTTTTAAAATAAATTTCCGTTTGACCGGAGCACTTATTGGATTCTCCTTCAGGTGTACTCTGTAGTGATGGATCTGGGTCATTTATATGTTAGTATGTGTTGCAACGTTACCAGAGGGATATGTTATACAAGGCCACCCCTTCTCTCTCATGAGTCGGATGTAATGGGGTTACTGGAATGAATAGTAGCTAACTGGAATTTAGCAGTTTCTTCTAATGGTTTATTTTGTGCCAACGTTGTTCTAATGGATTTTGTGAGTGCGCTGTTTGAACGAATTAGATGCGGAAGGTCTGACCAATGTAGCACAGGATTTTTGGATGAGCCACATGATCTTGAACATTTCTCCCTGGTTCTTCCTTTAATCCCAGGGAAGGCCAATGGGACCACGAGTATGCTTGGTGAACAGTTATACCAGATACTCACTTATTTCCCAGTCGGGGAACAACTGTGTAACGAGTATTTGTATCCATTGGGTACATGTTGGATCTAGCACTGTCAATGGATGTATGACGGTACAATGCGTACCGTTACAACGCGTCCCTTTATGACTTGCTTTGGGGGGGCGCTGATAGTGAATAGTTAAATTTACTATTCCAACACCAGTCCCCGTGGATAGTAGGGAAGGTGTTGGATAGTAAATTAAACTATCCCCTATCCTAGAGCGCCCTCCAGCGAAAGTCGTTGTAACGACTTTCGTTGTTAAAGCTGCGTCGTAACGGTACCGCGTTGTACCAGTTACGTTGTAAAGGATGTTTCCCCTTTCAATCCGCATTTGAATATGCGATGGGGTTGATGTACGGGCGTGCTGGTTTTGACGTGCGTCTGCTTTAATTATCATTGGTGATGACGTTTTTTTTAGAATGAAGCTGATTTACTAAAGCATCGAGACTTGTTCCGTGGGGAAACCGCGAGACATAGAATGTGTGATTAGAATAAATATTATGTGGCAGGTAGATGTGTCATAACACCATTTGGAATGCGATGTAGTCTTTTCCTGTGACAGTCAACAGGACAGGAAAAATCTATTTCCTTTCCGGCATAGTCGGCCTGAACGTGGGCGTAACACAGGAACGGTAAAATATTCCATCCGTTCCGCTTAGCGAGCAGGAGGGATTGGAGTCGTACTATTGAGCTTTATGATTGGTGTTTTTTGATCATCCAATGGGGTTAGAACAAGCGATAGGTGAATAGCGGACTAGATAGGGAACTGGGTGCTCCTTTTCATTCTATGCTGTCAAAAGGGTATCGGAAGTTTGCCACGCTAGAATGATTAACGCTGATTGGACTGTTTTTGGGAAACAGGAAATAATTCCAGCACCTTTCGTTAGACACATGGAGGCGGGCTTACGGTGACACGACTTGAGGATATAGTTGTGGAACGAATGGGGGAGGCTACTTTGCGGGCATCTCCCTTGCGGACCACATTGGGAAATAGAGGAATTTTGAGCTTCATGCCGTAGGAGCATGGCTATTGGTTTATCACGCATATAAATCACTCGGAAGGAAACACCACTCCAATGACGGGATTTATCGAGCCCGACGTTCGAGGCGGGAAGAGTGATGAGGATTCTATTGAAACAAACGAGGTGAGACGGGCTTGTAGCTTTCATTCAAACTAGAGTATACGGCCAGATTTAATAAGATTACATAAGGGGACATTCTCTTGTTTTCACAGATTAATTCTAACATAGATACTTATCAAACGGATTACGGTGGACTACAGTTTGCACTAAGGTGTGAGGAATTCAGGATATTGATGACAGAATAATTGAAAGGTGAGCCGAACAGTGGGGCTAAGAAACTTAGTATAAGGTGTAATAGTAGACTGGGTAACAGTCTTTGAAATAGGTTTTCCTGTTTTGGCTTATTTCACATGCACACATAACTTTTTCTATAGATATAAAGGAAATTGGTTCCACATTCAAGGGCGAAGCAGGTGGAGGAGACAGGGTGCTCTGCACCGTCTTTGTGATTAGGTGAGAGCATTTTATTTTCTGAGTGGATGGTTACTGAGTTGCCTGGGCATCTAGGGGCAACTAGCAGTGGTGCCCTTCATGCGGACACAGGTCCTTTCCCCCCCCCTTTTTTTTTTGCGTTAATAGAAGCCTTTTGTTGGGGGTGGATCACACGCAAATGTGCGGAGGCGATTGAAGCATTAGACTTGATGGAATTTTGAATAGAGAGGTAATATTATTACTCACTTTCGTACACATGTTGTGAAAGATTGGAATGAAGTATTCAGATACTTAATTAGGGATGCCTTGCATGTTTCTTTTTATCAGGAAAATTACATGCAGACAATAAGTGAGACCAGGAGATACAATACAGAGTGCTCATGCCCAAGATACTCGAGTGTTGAACTTTCTTTGGAGGTGAGAAATTTTGCCCTCAATATAGATCATGAGATAGGATGTGGATTTTTTATACAATGTAATTTTGAGAAGATTTATTCTCAATATGGATCAGGATTAAGGAGCTAGATTTCTCATACAATGTAATTTTTGATAATTGAGGGGTGTATTAAGATTGCAGCATGCATAGATTTTTCATTTTGACCTCTTTTTATGATTATATGAAATAACCCCCTTGAGATGTGCTCACCGTTTATAAACATTGTAGATTGTGATATAGGCAGGGTTCAGTTTTTTCATCATACGCGTTGAATGGCATGTCAATTTGCCTACCTAGACAATGTACAATGGGATGGTTTAGCTGCTTAGAATGGTATATAGGCAGGGAGGTCATGTTGGGATCAAGACGGATGATATCTTATTTTTGTATAATTTTGGAGTATGTTTGATTTTATATTTCTTTTCCTATTACAGCCCTGATGATGTCCCAGATGGGACGAAACGCGTAGACTGTGGATTATGCAAAGGAGATCATGAACTGCATCATGTTGTGACTTTGTAAAACTATATTGATGTATTGAATAATCATTATTCTCAAAAAAATGTTTTTTGTATAGAGAAACTGGTTGTGAACATATTGTCATTGTCTATAGAAATTGACTTGGAATATATTATGAAAATATCAATTAAACAATAAAAAAATCAAGAATTCATAGGATACTTGCCTGTAATAATTTCTCATGATTTCTTATGATAACACTAATACGTGTGCAATAATTTAATGATACTCTCTGGCGCTCCTTCTATCTATAGTTGTAGTTGTATGAGAAGTGGCTTTTACGGTGAGCCGCTGGGAGTTGAGCGCCAAATAATTAAACAGTTAGTTCCAAAATTCTACAGTAATACCTCTGTGCACATAAGGGCATTACCCTCACCGTAACTTTAATAGTTTGGATGTTTTATTCACACATGCTGTGCTTTTGGACATTTTGTACTGTCACTTGATTGCCAGGGACGGCCACAATGTCACGTGCTCATGAGAAGTAATTGTCAATTATGGTGTTCCTATGGGCCATTCCTGCTGCAGCTGCAGTGGGATGTGGGCCACCTGCCCCATCGTCCCCATCATCGTCCGGTACTTCTGGAACTGGGATCCATGGGGCATCGGTGCATATACAGATGTTGTGCAACACACAACATGCAACGATCATCTTGCACACGATGTCCGGGCTGTACAGGAGCTTTCCACCTGTGCCGTCCAGGCACCTGAAACGTGCCTTCTACACCCCAAATGTGCATTCAGCGATGCCCCTGGTGGGTATGTGGGCCGCATTGTACTGTCTCTGGGCGGGTGTGTTCGGGTCTCGGAGGGGTGTCATCATCCAAGGTCAGAGTGCATATCCTTGATCACCTGTGACAGTGCAGGGAGAAAAGAGTCAATACTTGGTTCGGCAGGATGTGATGGCAGGCCCACTAATCCAGAGATGCCTGTGCTGGCTGTGTGTGGGGTGAGTGTAAGCCTGCCCTCAGGAAGTAGCTGGCGCTGGCAACAACTCCAACAGTCATCAGGCACTCAGAAATGCAATGTCAAAGCAACAAGGGGGGATGACTTGAGTCGCACAGGGTTAGTGGCCCCGTATGCACAACGGCTGACACAGGCCCACCGCCACGGGACACTGACCTGCGGGAGACTGGCGTAGGGTTATGAGGGCAGAGCAGGGTCACATATGTGTCAAAGGTGCCTTCTGCGGAGTGTCTCGGGAGAGAATGGGAGGTCTACCCCCAGGGCATGATGCATAGGGCACATGCCAGCTGTGCCCGGCAACATGGCGGATATGAATGCCACAGACTCATGCCAGACACCACGTCCGCACCTGCCAGTTGCCGATGACAACCCCCAGGCCACAGGCTCAGACAGCAACGATGTTCCACTGGAGGCTGACAGCCACTCACAGCGCACAGGGTTAGTAGCACCACGTGTCACCAGCTTGCGTTGAACAGGGTTAGTGGCATCACATGTTGCAGGCTTGAGTTGAACAGGGTTCGTGTCACCACGTGTCGCAGGCTTACGGTGTCGGCAGGTGAGCAGTGCGGCCTTGGGGCACTGGGGTGGGCAGGCCTGGTCTGGGTATCCGCGTCCTGGGGAGCAGCAGGCGCACAGGGTCACAGACCCCGCTGCTCTATCGGTGACGTTGGCCTTTCCAGGAGAGAACCATGCTCTGCGCCACTGGGTTTTTGCCCATACCCCTGCGCTGCCCTGGCATACTCAGGACCAACCCACTATGCTCACGCACACAGGGGGGACAAGCAGCGAGCGACATTTCTGCTATCTGAGCCACGGCCTGGGGTGGCATGGCTGCATCCACTTTTCACTATTCTCCAGTCACCAGCAGTTGTGGTCTGCATGGACATATCTGTGGTTTGCATACCCATGTCTGTCCTGCACATCTATACCTCACTTGTCGTGTACATTCCCATTCACTGGTCACTTGCATCCTTCGCACATGGCTGCATCCCGCATCTACACACGTTCAGCTGTTGTGTGGCTCTGGTGCCATTATATAGCTGTATTGTGTGCAGGGGTAGCCCAGGATCACCATGGAGTTGTGTTCTCGTGTCTGGTAGGCGGGCATGTGGATTGACATGTTGTATGGGGTTTGGTCACATGTGCATTCCCACAGTTGTGCGTTGTGTGATGGTGGTTTTGAGGTGTGTGGTGTGTTGATTTGGTACATACCAATGAGCAGTCCAGTTCCATATGTGCCACCCTGGAAGCACTGGTTGATGATGGACTGTCGGAAGATGTAGGAATCGTGCACACTGCCGGGGTAGTTTGCGACGGCATTGGTGAACATTCCCCGGTGGTCCACTATTGCCTGCACATTGATGGAATGCGTGTGCTTTCTGTTGCGATAGTGGTGTGCAGTATCCACAGGGGGCACAAGTGGGACATGTGTGCAGTCTATTGCCCCCAACACGGCCGGGAATCCAGCTAGGGCGTAGAAGCCTTGCTTGGCCTCCTACTGTTCTTGCACAGGGAGGGAAGTGAAGGTACTGGGGTATGAAGCTGAGGATGGCATCCAGGACAGCTGTGATGAACTTTGATAGAGTTGGCTGTGGGACCCCTTCGACTCTGGCAGTTGTTGGTTGGAAGGTACCAAAGGCCAATAGGTGCAGCCCACCTGGCTTATTTGTCTGCGGAGGGATGTTGGTTCTCCGCAGTGTTGGGACCGTCAACTTGTGGGTGATGTGGGTCATGATGCGGATGATGGTTGTCCTTTTGAGCCTTTAGTGGGCAATGACTTCCTCAGGCGTTAGGTCTGTGAGACGGGTGCCTTTTCAGTAGGTCTGCTGTCTTACTCTGCGCTGCCTCTGTGGTGGTCCGGGGGGCGGATCCGGGTCCTGGGGGTGGTGGCAGTCCTGGGGGTGGTGGAGGTGGGTGTTGTTGTCCAGTTGGGGCTCCGAGCTGCATGATGAGTAGCTCCATGGCGTTGTTTGTTCTTTGGGTGTGGCTGTCTGTGGGGCTCCATTGCCTACTGCAGGTAGTCATCCGGCTTTATTTATTTATTTATTGCGATTTTTAGAGCGCTCAAATACCCAGGGGGTGTCTAGGCGCTAGCAGAACAGAACCGTCGCTGTGGCAGAAAATTTATGCTGAAAACAACCAGATTTTTAGGTTTTTTCTGAAACTGATGAGCGTGGGGGCGGTTTTGATATAGAGGGGTAGCGTGTTCCAGAGTTTGGCTGTCGAGATGGTAAAACATCTATCTCCCCAGTTGGCCCTTCTTGTACGTGAAACTTTGAGCAGATGGGCTGATGACGAACGTAAAGTTCTTGAGTGTTCAAGAGGGCAGAAGGCTTTTTTTAGAAATTGTGGGCCCAGGTTGTTAATGGCTTTGTATGCAATGCATAAAGCCTTAAATTTTGTCCGGCTCCTCACTGGGAGCCAGTGCAGCTTTCGAATATAAGGGGAGATGGATGTGAATTTGGGAATGGTTAGTAGGATCTTGGCCGAGGCGTTTTGGACCAGCTGCAATCTGTTGAGGACCTTTTCTTGGGCATTCAAAAGGAGGGCATTACAGTAATCTGTTCTAGAGAAGACCAAAGTACTGATTAGAGTTTTGCCAGCAGAAGGAGGTAAGTATGGAATCAATTTTTTAATCCTTTTTAGGATATAAAAGGATGAAGAGACCACGGAGTTGGCATGTTGATGGAAAGTCATTTTGTTGTTGAATATGACTCCCAGGTTACGAACCTTGGCAACCGGTTGAGGTGGTGCTCCCATCTCAGGTGGCCACCATTGGGGGGACCAGGTTGGTTCCAGTTTCCCGAATGTCATCACCTCTGTCTTGTCAGAGTTTAATTTAAGACAGTTTGATGACATCCAGGAGCTGATTGCCCGCATTCCCTCTTGGAAGTTTGCTGCAAATGATGTACCATCGTTGTATACAGATAACACCAGTTGAGTATCGTCCGCATAGGTTGTGAGGGCGATTCCATAAGATTTTATTACCCTCGCTAAGTCCGAAACATAAATGTTGAAGAGTTTCGGACTTAGCGAGGAGCCCTGTGGTACTCGGCAGGGGAGAGTAAAGGTCTGGGAGGTGTAATGGCCCATCTTCACTGTCAGTGGACGGTCAGCCAGAAAAGAAGCAAGAAGTTCTTTAGCTCTGTTCTTAATTCCTATGGCTGCGACACGGTCGATCAAGATGACATGATCGACCGTGTCGAAGGCTGCGGAGAGGTCCAAAAGTATTAATACTGCCTCTCCTCCTTTGTCCAGTGTCATCCTTATTTCGTCTGCTTATTTTAATAGCGCAGTCTCCGTTCCGTGCCCCTGTCTGAACCCAAATTGGGTGTCATCCAGTAGGTTGTTGTTGTCTATAAATTTCGATAATTGTGTATTCATGGTTTTTTCGGAAATTTTTGCAGGAAAAGGGAGACAAGCAATGGGTCGGTAGCTGGCGGGAAGGAGGGGATCTAAAGTAGGTTTTTTTAAAAGTGGCTTGATGATAGTCTCCTTCCAAACCGAGGGGTATATGCCAGTTAAAAACATAGCGTTGCAAATAGTGGTCAGTGCAGGGGAAATAGCTTCAGGGATGAGGTTGAGGATGGCGGGAGGGCAAGGATCTAAAGGTGATCCTGATTTGGTGCGAGCGACAAGTTGTCGGATATGTTCCTCCGTAGTAGGCGCCTTATTGGGAGGGGGTAACATGGGGGTGGGAGACAAGGAAGAGTGGGTGAAGGCTGAAAAAATAGCACTAACTTTGTCTTTGAAGAATTTGGCTAGAGAATCGCAGAGAATCTGTGATCCATCTGAGCGCGGGGCGGGTGGGTTAGAGAGATGAGTGACCACCTGAAATAGCTCTCTTGCAGAATTTTCGCCTGATTGATTTGGGAGGTATAGTAGAAAGTTTTTTCCGAGGTAGTGAGTTTTTTATATTTGGAAAGGGCGTTTTTGTCCGTAGGATCGTAATGGCGGCGCCAGTGTCTTTCCAGATTCCTGCAATGTTGTCTTTGCAGTCGTAAGGATTCCGTAAACCATGGGGCCGAGGGGCGCTTCCTGCTGCGGTAGGAAGTTTTGATAGGAGCTAACTTATGGCAAGCCATATTTAGGCTGTTCAGATAGTTGATGGAAGCTAGTGTGGGATCCTGTTCGTTAGTGGTGGTACTGTCGGGCATCATCGCCGCGAGATGGGAGGGATTAATATTTTTCCAGTCTCTAAAGGAGACAGGGGTAGGTGATGTAGAGGGAGGTGGAGGGGGGTTGATTTTTATGGAGAAACAGACGGCTGCGTGATCCGTCCAAGTAAGAGGGATTACCTTAGAAACAGAAATGTGTGGATTGCTGGTAAATAACCCATCTAAGGTATGTCCCGCTTTGTGGGAGGTTGTTTGACCATTTGCTGAAGACCAGCTGCTGCTAGGTCGTTGATTAACACCGAGGTGTCAGGGTCGTCAGTTGCTTCGAGATGAAAGTTGAAATCTCCCAGTATGGTAAAATGTGGCGATCCTACTGAGACCTCGATTAGATTACTAAGATTTGTGAGAAATTTCAACCTAGACCCGGGGGGGCGATGGATTAACATACCTGTGAGTGATTGTTTACCCTAGAGGCCGATAGTAAAGGAGAAAGCCTCACTCTCAGTATAGTTAGAGTCCGTAATTGTGACTTTGAGGTGGTCTTTATAAATGATGGCTATCCCTCCACCCTTTCTTTTAGGTCTATCCAGTCTATAGACGCAGTAGTTTGTCGGGGTGGCCTTTTTGAAATCTGGACCAGAGGAGTCATCACCCCAGGTCTCAGTAATGAATAGTAGATCCAAGTTATGAGAGTCGATGAATTCGGAAATTTCAGTTTTGTGTTTAGGGAGAGATCGCACATTTATGAGTGCTGCTAACACCTGTTGGGGGGAAGTCGTGGGGGGGGGGGAATAGTGCAAGTAGAACATTTGTGAGGACCAATATTCGGAATGGTGTAAAGCAGGTGTGGTAAGGCATGAGGCACGTCCGCTGAGGCCTTGAGGTTTAGGAGTTGTTCAGAAGTGTATGTGATTACGCCCGTATTAAGCAATGTGTGAGGCACAGGCGAATCAGGGGGGGTGGCTCTAGGTCGGGCCTCGGCGCGGACGAGCTTGCCTTATGCGCGCCTTTGGCGCGCAATCGTCGCGCCCGCTGCGCTCGTCCGCGGTGCGTCCGATAGGTGAGCATAATTTATGGAGGAGAACGGGTAAGGAAAGAGGGCGTGGCCAGCCCGAGTGGGCATGTCCGCTGGGCCAGGGATGGCGTCAAGATTGAAACCAACACTCGTCCGCGGCAGCGTTCAGTCAGCTGAGCGGGGTGTCGGTTAGCTGGAAATGAGGAGTGCCCAGGGGGTAAGTGAAGTTAAAAACACAGAAAATATAGTGACATCAATTTTAAAATTTGGCAATGTGGCTCCCGGCTTTTCGCCTCAGGAGGGGTTCTGCTAGTGCGGCGCTTTCATTCAGCGCGCTTTTATATGACCGGGAGAGGGGGCGTGGCCAGCCCGAGTGGGCGTGTCCGCTGGGCCAGGGATGGCGTCAAGATTGAAACCAACACTCGTCCGCGGAAGCGTTCAGTCAGCTGAGCGGGGTGTCGGTTAGCTGGAAATGAGGAGTGCCCAGGGGGTAAGTGAAGTTAAAAACACAGAAAATATAGTGACATCAATTTTAAAATTACACCTACAGGAGGCAGGTGTTGAATATCTGCTGCTAGCGTGGCTTGTTGCGTGGTTTTGACTCGCATCGCGGATTTGGCAGTTCGTTGTGAAAGTGGTGTTGTGGTTTTTTTGTGTGTTTTTTCATGGAAATGCCTACTCTGAATCTCTTTAGGGTTAGTTGGTGGTGGCCACCATGGAGATAAATTTTGGGGCAGTTATCGCGGGAATACTGGCGATGTCTGCCGTTTGCACCCGCTTGTGAATGAGGTGTTCAATCTATCTTCACTTTTGATGCATTAAGGTGGAGATAAGTCCTTGTGAATATCCCCCTTGATTTTCCTCCAGCTCTAATGCTTGTTTACCCTCCCACTCTACTACATTATTGGCTGTTTCCCTCCCGCTCTAACACTCAGTTTTCCTTCTGCGCTAACACTCATTTTTCCTCCCTCTCTAACACTCGTATTTTTCTTGAGTTATGTTATGTTATGTTAATTTTGTCTTTTATAGCGCACGGCTACTCAAAAAGAGTGTCCCGGCGCTTTATTGACAGCCTGAGCCCTACAAACAAAACACAGAGATAAAAAAAAGACAGAAACAGCAAAAATAAAAGAGGGGAGTCTAAAGGGCAAAGAGCCAGGTTTTAAGGCCCTTCCTGAAGGTCAACAAATTCGAGGTGCTGCGCAGTGCCAACGGCAGAGTGTTCCAAAGCTGTGGAGCCCTCAGCCTAAAGGAACGGCCTCCAATGCGGGCCTTCTTCACGCGAGGGACCGTGGCAAGGAACATCGATTCTGATCTCAGAGATCGAGTCGGATGGTAAAAGGCAAGCCTCCTTTGAAGATATTTAGCCCCCGAGGCGTGAAGAGCCTTGTGTGCCAGAGTCAAGGCCTTGAAAACTATCCGCTTCCGGATAGACAGACAATGGAGAGACTACAGGAGGCCGGAGACTCTGGCTCACGCGGCCGTGTTCTGGACCGCCTGCAGCCGTTGTAAGAGATACTCCGGCAGGCCAAGGTATAGGACGTTGGAATAGTCCAATCTTGAACCAATTAAGGCCTGTACCGTAGTCCTCCTATGGTCCTCAGAGAGCAGAGTAAGAAACTTCCGAAGCATCCTGAGGAGGCCAAAACAGGTGCCCGTAAGGGCAAGGATCTGAGATCTTAAAGTCAGACCATTGTCCACCTTGACCCCCAGGTTCTTAGCCAACTGAGACGATCGGGCTGGAGGAGACATATCAGCGGGCCACCATTCCTGCCAATCTGGATCGGATTGGCAGCCGAAGAAGAGTACCTCAGATTTATCTGAGTTGCACCTGAGGCTGTTCAGCTGGAACCATTTTAAAACAGCCCCAAGGCACTCACGGATACTCTCTCCATCAAAATCCTCTCCTTTACCGCAGGTAAAGAGGAGCTGGGTATCGTCAGCATAGGACACGATCTGGGCCCCAAAAGAATCAGCCAAAGCCGCCAGAGGAGTCATAAAGATGTTAAATAGAGTCGGGCTCAACACAGAGCCCTGCCAAACTCCGACTCCCAACGGCGGCATCTCGGCAGAACTAGATGAGGCCCAGACCGTTTGCCGACGGCCCGCCAGAAACGATTTAAACCAGCTAAGCACCGTCCCCCTCAGACCGATCTCATAGAGTCTGACAAGCAGACCCTCGTGGGGGACGGTGTCGAAGGCCGCCGACAAGTCCAGCATTACCAGCATGGCTTTACCACCCGAATCCAGTGCCTCCTTAATGCCTTCAGACACCTCCAGAAGTGCAGAGTGTACGATATTATTGTCTATTTCCCTCCCACTCTAGCAGTCATTTTTTCTCCCTCTCTACTATTAGTTTTTCCTACCGCTCTAACACTAGTTTTTCCTCCTGTTCTAACACTCATTTTTCTTACCGCTCTAACACTCATTTTTCCTCCATACTTTATCCTATTACGTGACAGTTTCCTCCACTCATTTGTTTCCTTTAACCACTTGTTTCCCTCTAAACACCCTTTTTCCTCCAACCACTTGTTTCTCCCTCTGACCACCGCTTTCTCTGACCACTGTTAATTGTATAAATCGCTCATTTTTCTACTGTACTGTCTGTTTCCTGTGCTTGCTTGTTTTTCCACCTCGCAAACTGCTTCTCCCTCCTGCTTCCCACCTCCCTTTGGGGTATATTCACAAAAACGTGTGCTAAACATCGTCAAAAGATGCCAAAGCAACTTTGCACATCACAGCCTATTGCGGGAAAATAACCCGGTGTCAACATGGAATTCACAACAAGGCGGTGCCATGCGATAGTCTGCCGAAACCGTGGCCAATCTCGCCATGCAACCACCTCCACTGAGATAAAAACACAAACCACAACACCGAAAAATGTGCGATGAGCCCATTCGCAATGAGGAAAGCAGGGATAAGCACCGCCAGGCCCGCGACACACACGGCAGGTGGGAATAAGCACAACAAAAGCCTGAAAAAGAAAGACAAACCATACAGAAAACAACAGCCAAGCACAATGGAGGCAACCCGAGCCAGTATACAACCCCACAAGCCCCATTGGCAACAACACATTGTACATGGCAGGCCATCTTGGACAAGGTGCAGCCTGAGAGCGGAGAAGGATAATGGAAGAAAACCAGAATATCCGAAATGATGCAAAATGAACAAACAAGCAGAAACACGCCAACAACAAGAAGGCAGCAATGCACACCGGAGGTGGGAGTCCAGCGCAACACCAGGAGCTGGGTGACATGGAGGAAATGGTGTCCACCACATCAGTCTGGAGGTGGTCTCAGAACTTGGGGACAGGAAACTGCCCAAAACAAAAGACACAACAGCAACAGGGAGAGGAACCAGCAGGGACTGGAGGCACGGGGGAAGATGGGCACAATGGCACACATGCACAATTAAGCACGGCACAACTGCAGACAAACCATGCCCAAGGGTAATAACACCAACAAAGAGCACAAGTCACACAACCCGGCAATATCACACCACTGAACAAGCACACAAGTAAAAGCCACACTGCCTGAAAGGGAGATGGGTGAGCCAAATCAGAGCTGAAGAGACATCTCACACACAATGCAGCACACACACATGGGAAGCAGAGCACCCCAACATCGAACACCGTGTGGTACAAACACCAACATTTGCGCAACCGAACACAGGACACAAGTGCACCCGCCTGTGGCCGGTAAACGGCCATACGCATCTGGCAAAGCACAAAACAGGGACACGATAATGCACAAGTACAAACCCACAAACCTGATGGGGTAGCAATGCACGTATGGCAGGGAGCCAGAGAGTCTGTGACACACACATTGGCGTACAAATCAAGACACAAGACAGTTGGAGACAAGTGAAATTGCGGAAACTTTAT
The DNA here is from genome assembly GCF_964261635.1 of Lissotriton helveticus. Taxonomy (NCBI): domain Eukaryota; kingdom Metazoa; phylum Chordata; class Amphibia; order Caudata; family Salamandridae; genus Lissotriton; species Lissotriton helveticus. The sequence continues at coordinate 183,944,668 of NC_136061.1, read as the reverse complement.
CAACAAGTGCATGTCAGTACGGCCAAGACAAGTGCCACGATATGCAGACCATTGCAGCAGCATGCCTGAATGAGGAACGTAGGAAAGCACCCATGTCCACCTCGGGGGAGTCCATCACCAACACAAGTCAGTGCCAACCCGCGTTGGTTGTCCGCGCCTGGATCATGAGTCCAGGCCAATGCAGCTATGTCCACTATCGTCTTGGGACATGTGACCAGATTACCAACATGCAACCAGGCGTCGAGGCACGTGCAATGGGTCACATCCAGTTGTGGCTGCAGGTACCTTGTCACACGTCCATGAACGTGAATGCAGCAGCGTAGGCCAACATCTCCAATGAGCGATCGTTGTCCACCACATCTGACATGTCATTGACGTAATCCATCAGCTGACCCGGACAGATGTGCTGACTCCAACCACTGGACCCGATGTGCACCAATGCCCAATCGGGTAGTGGCTCAATGTGCTCACTGCACACGACGACTTGTGCAATCTCCCCAGTCCAGTTTCCGGCCTGCATGCCAAACATACATGCATGCCATAAACGGGCATCACTGTGACACTCCTGGTCATGGGCCAACAGGGGGCGCACACACACACGTCGAAATCCAGTTCAGCTACCGTTATATTGAAGAGGCAGACAACCATGGACCACTCGAATATGCTCGAGCGACAATGCAACACAGGCTGAACGCAGGTGACGTCTGGAATGCTGAAGCTCAGCTGGTAACTGATCCGCAGCACCGCCAACGACGCCACTTGTGCATGCAGGGAGGTGCATGCGAATCTACATGTTCAGGGTCACTGCCAACGCTGAGGTGACATGGTAACGTCCGCTGAAGACAGCACACTGTTGCAGGGCCCGTGCCCATCATGCTGACACAATGACCACACGGACACACTTGCTCAGATGATGTGAATGGCAACAGGCACGTGTGCACAGCCACATTTATTAGCAGGCACACATACTGAGTGACACCTGTGTTGGATATGTGTGGGGTGTGTGCACACCAGCCGGCAAAGGCTGCCTGGTGCAGTCAGAAATCGACAACAGTGTACATCATAAAGGACACAACCATTCAACCATAAAGGCCCCATGACTTGTGCTGCACAGAGTTATTGGCCCCGGATGCACAGCATCCTGCACGGGCCGCTGACTTGCGGGGCACTGGGGATGGGTCACGAGTGCAGAACAGGTTTTCGTAGATGACAAAGGTGCTTGTCATGGAGTGTCTCGGTGGACAGTGGAAGGGGTACCCCCAGGGTATGATGCAGAGGGCAGGACCATGCTAAAACAGTCACTATGGTGCAAATAAATGGAATTGCCACGTAGAGCTTCCTTCCTCAGGGTCTGGACGTGAAGACACAATGACCCACCTCTCGATACCTGATTCTTTTTTAAGTTAAACGGAGGATTGAAGTGATCAAGCAGGGGAAATGGGGAAATTAGGATGGGAACAGCAGGGAAGGAGATCTGTAATGGAAAAAAGTTAAAATACAACAGCACAATTGTAATAATAGTGTAAAAATATGTTCCAAAACTCCTTAGAGTTTTATCTTACAATTAGCTTTTACAGGGTATAATTATATAAATAAGTTCTACACTCAGAATAATAATAAAGTGTAGCACATGAGTAGGCCGTCCGGAATTCGGTTAAAACCGAATCTGACCGAGAATACCCTACCGGTGTGAAAATCAGCTGACCCGGTTTAAACCGAGTGTCACTGATTTTCTTTGCTATTGCACGACTTGGCCACTTGATGGAGCTAAAGCATTAGAAGCAAAGCTCCAGCAGCCACCAGCGCCACACCAGCGAGTCCACAACAGTTTGATTTCCCCTAGGTAGGCCTCTGAGCACCAGGCAGAGCCCTGCTGCCCCCGCGAGTCCCCACTGCCAGCACACCTTCCACAAGCATTGGTGAGCAGGACCAACCCCATGCCACATGCTGCCTTAGATCCAGTAGTTTAGATCAGTGCCATGTGTAGTCCATTGTGCCAGTCCGGAATCTCTTCGCTGCCCAGCACACCTGCCCAAGTCAATACGAGCAGTCCACCAGCACCCAGTAGGTGAAAAATGCAGCATTTCTGACAGCGAGTGCCACGCTTGGGTAGTTCGAAGTGTAACAGTGTGAGGACAGGGGCATCAGGACCTGCACAGCATAGCAGGACAGGGGTGGGCCGGCGGAAGAGGAGGGGCAGTGAGAGGGCGTGGGGTTTCAGAAGAAGTTTGGAGTAGGAGGCGAAAGGAGTGAAGCAATACACGAAGTATCCCCATACACAACTACACGGGCCTCAGATTACATATTCAGGGGTGCATTTATAGCGATTCTGTGATTGCCTGCATGTGGAGACTGGTGTGCATTTATTAAAGGGACGGTATGATTGCTGGCATGCGGGGACGCTCTAAAGAGGTTTGATATACTGCTGAACGCTTTATGTGTCTAACAAATCAGTGGCAGATTATTAACATTTTTAGGGGGGAGGGTTTTATATAGCGCACACAAAACCCGGAGGTATCAGAGCGCTTTACATGTGTGCCAGAGTGCAGGGGGAGAAGACAGACAAGAGAATGGGGTGCCGAGGTGTGAAAGGCCAAAGGGTCAGAGCAACACCAATCCCCCTGCCTGGCTCACGTGGGGGTGGGGGATAGGAGCTATTGTGTTCTGGCGCATCTAAGTACTTCACAGGTCTGTATACGACCATTTCACTTAACAAGGCTATCTTGTTTTTCACCCCTTCTTAGAGTGGGGAACTTAGTGCCACCGGAGAGAGTCAGATTTGCACAGTTAAAACATGCCATGATGTAAATTACAGCGCCACTGCAGGCTCACCTCCTCATTTTTCAAATGTTTGATTTTATGAGTTCAGCAGAGCCCTGCCGCCCCTCTCACCACGCGCTGATGCAGCAGCCACCAGTGCCACACCAGCGAGTCCACAACAGTTTGATTTGCCCCAGGTAGGCCTCGCACCAGGCAGAGCCCTGCTGCCCACGCGAGTCCCCACTGCCAGCTCACCTTCCACAAGCATTGGTGAGCAGGACCTCCCCATGCCCATGCGCCTTAGATCCAGTAGTTTAGATCAGTGCCATGTGTAGTCCGTTGTGCCAGTCCGGAATCTCTTCGCTGCCCAGCACACCTGCCCAAGTCAGGACGAGCAGTCCGCCAGCACCCAGTAGGTGAAAAATGCAGCATTTCTGACAGCGAGTGCCACGCTTGGGTAGTTTGAAGTATCCCCATACACAACTACACGGGCCTCAGATGACGCATTCTGGGGTGCATTTATAGCGATTCTGTGATTGCCTGCATGTGGAGACTGGTGTGCATTTATTAAAGGAACGGTATGATTGCTGGCTGCGGGGACGCTCTAAAGAGGTTTGATGTACTGCTGAACGCTTTCTGTGTCTAACAAATCAGTGACAGATTATTATACATTTTTAAGAGGGAGGGTTTTATATAGCGCACACAAAACCCAGAGGTATCAGAGCGCTTTACATGAGCGCCAGAGTGCAGGGGGAGAAGACAGACAAGAGAATGGGGTGCCGAGGTGTGAAAGGCCAAAGGGCCAGAGCAACACCAGGCCCCCTGCCTGGCTCACGTGGGGGTGTTCTGGCGTCAGAGATTTCCAACCAGAGATACAACTCACGAGTGCTTCCTCTGTCCAAAGCTGCCCTACAGTGGAATGTCGTTTCTGAAGCCTCTCTTAGACCTGTTTCTTCCTGATATTGTTATTGTATTATCTTGTCTGTGAATGGTCTTTGCTGTAGGAAGAGAAGGTCTGTGTGGAATCTAAAACGTACATCAGTTTCTGTCTTGCTTTTTAATATTCCTGAGGCAGTGTGTGGTCATCTTCTTGTTGAGTTCTCACTACATGGCAAGGTGTTTACCTTCAGTGGGAGTTCTCAATGCATGGCTAGGTGTTGCCCTTCTGTCTGTCCACATGTATTACAGATACAGCTAATGAAGAATGCTAGTGATTTTGTAGTCCATTCACTGCACTGTTTCGTTATGCGCGGGAACCAAAACGCAAATATTTCTTGTTTTGTGTGGCAGCAAAGAAAGAGTCATCCCAACTGTGTCATTTAGTCTGTGGTTCTCTGTCCTAGAGGCTGTGAATGCAATACTATCTATGTGGCGACCGTTTACTGATTTTTTTGCTTAGTGATGATGCAAAAGGCAAGAAATGTCAGGATCTTCGGGTGCATATTGATAGTGATGTCAAAAAAAGTACACTGTACTGTATTCTTAGATTTTTACAGGAAAACATGACTGCTGTAGTGGACATAATCAAAAAACTCTAGTCAGAAAGCACCCTTGTGTACCAAGTGTTCAGCATAATTGGTGTAGATGTTAAACATCTCCTCGAGAGTAGGCTGGGCGACACTTTTAGTGACTTTGGCACTGCAACATGTTCCCTGTTAGAATGCTTGCCACTTGGTAAGCAAAGAAGTGTTGAGGACCAATTCAGGAAATTTTATTTTACAATGCTTGAGAAATGGCTAGCTATGATGCACAGAAATGTCCCTTCTCCAACCATGGCGTTTGAAGCCAATGAAGCCTCACTTTGGTACTCTGCGCAAGTGTTAGACCCTTTCCGTAAAGGGGAATTTTCTCCAGACTTTAAAAAGTACCGCTTCATTTTTGACCGATTTAACACCGATGAGGGCATATGCACCCAGTTCAACGCATATGTTTCAGAACCTGGCCCAAAGAATGTCAACCTTGAGGTGCACCAGTATTGGCATGGAAAGCTACGCCAGTGGCCAGAGTTGGCAAATTGTGTACTGTCTGTTTTGGCATTGCCAGTCTCAAGTGCCAATGTTGAGAGGGCCTTTTCACAAATAAAAGTGTACATGGGAAGGAAAGAGAGAGCGCGAATGACCAAAGATTCACTGAAGAAATATTGCATGGTGTACTACAATACATTTGACTTGTAAAAATTTATTTGGACCTCATATACACTGTACATAGACTGTCTATATACCATGCACCAATTAAGAAAGCAAGCAATAATGAATGAATGAATGAAGGATTATTTATAATGCGTGAACTTAGCCCAAAGGGCCTCAAGGCACAAACTAAAACATAAAGTATATATGTACAATTACAAAAAACAGACAACTGATTTAAAAATTCAGTAATAGGCCTGAGAGAAGAGCCAAGTCTTCAAGAGCTTCCGAAACATAGTCAGGGAAGGTTGATTGGAAAGCTCGGTGGGGAGGTTATTCCACAATTTAGGGACCAGAGTGGAAAAGGCTCTTCCTCCCCATTTCGCCTTTTTAAATCTGGGGACCGCCAGCAGATTTCTTGAGGATGATCAAAGGGTTCTCTTGGTAGCGTAGGGACTGACCAGAGCATTTATACCATCGGAGCCAGAGCCGAACACGGCTCTGTGTGCCAGACATATACGTTTAAAGGAAATACTGGCATGTATGGGTAGCCAGTGGAGATCCTTTCTTGCATGAGTAGCGGATGATAGCTTTGGGAGGTTTAGGACCATCCTAGCAGCAGAGTTTTGAACCATCTGAAGACGATGGAGGGCTTTCTTGTTCATGCCCCCATACAGCGCATTGCAATAGTCAAGCCTGGAAGATACCAGGGCAACAGTTGACTGCTTGCGAGCGTCAGATGAGAAATAGGGAGCAATCTTTTTTAGCATGCGGATGGTATTGCAGCAGGTGGAAACAGTTCTATTTACCTGAAGTTCAAAGGAGAGGGCCGAGACAAAGAATACCAAGGTTTCTGGCTGAATTGGTGGGTTGGGGACAGTCTCCTAAAATAAATAATTAATAAAAGCAAAGCGTATCATAAACACTGGTAAAACACCGTTTCAGTTGTTTTTTATGGTGCGAAAATGAGTAAACACTGAATAGCACTGTTTTTTTGAGGTATTGAAATCACTGGAAAACACTGAAAAAACACCACCAGAATTTACCAAAAATAGAAACTGAAAACAGGAAAGCCTACACATGAGTAATGGCCTTCTTTCCATGAAAGATACAATATCCTTAGGCACCATATAAACGTGTCATGAGTTCCTGACGACTGGTCTTCACTCTTTTAATGCAATAGATTATGCTGACACTAATAAAGAAAAGTTTGTGCAATTTTCTGCGTGCCAGTGATTATACAAAGACTTAAAGAACAAAAGAAAACAGTTTGCCCGAGTTCTGTGTGATCACAATCATAATATGCAAATGAGTAGGCAGTAACGAAGACTAGGTCACAATAATATGCTCTTCTTACCTGCAGAGCACGACCTACTCTGCTATTGATTTGTGGAGCTGTCAAATGTGAAGAGAAATAAACTCTGAAGGAGCCGGCACATATCGGAGGAAAGCAGCGGGAGGCCAGTAATGTAATGCGGGAGCCGGCACCAACCAACAAAGAACTTCGGGAGGCCTGGGGCGAAATGGAAACAACCCAAATAGGATTCTGGGCCTCAATGAAAAAACACCAAGGCCACTAACCTGCACCACAAGACAAGGAGACCGTGACCAAAGCTGAGAGCTCCGCACTCGGGACAATCCAGCGGAATAGTGAGCGCAGAGGAAGGGGCGTGGCCCCTGACGTAAGCGTTGCCACGCTCTCCGTGCACCTTCCCCCCCAAGCATGATGGGAGTTGTAGTTCTCAAGGGGAAGGACCTCCTGTGAGACAATAAAGAGCTATAAGCTCTTATAAGAAAAAGCAGGCATCAAGGTTAAAAAGCAGGCATCAAACAAGTGTGAGGTAAAACATTAAACATTTTGATGCATGACAATACAGCAAAGCACAGCACCTTTGATGGGAGCAGGAAACCCACCAGCGAGCCAAGGTAGCAGCCTCATGTGCTTTACCACAATGGACCTTAGCACACAACGGCATACATACATGTGCAGTGAGTGGGGCGGGCCCTAGACCACGTGCCGCCCTAAACCTGACAGAAACAGACACATATCGGACACCAAGTCCAGTCCAGCCAGAAGTAGATGCAGAAAACCACCAGGCCATGGACTCAGACGCCACCAAAGACAAACCAGATAGTGCCCATGACTCATTGCACACAGAGTTAAGTGGCACCAGTGCTGTTAGGGGAGGCCGCGGGCGATGAGGCTGTCCAAATGTGTGGACTCCTCCACATCTTACCTAAGACACAGTTCCACATGTGTGACCTACTGGACCGCAGTGTAGGCCTGGGGCAGCAGTCAGCACAGGCCATACACCGAGTGTCGCCGGCTTAAGTTGGATGGCCCCACCGAGCTGCGTAGTTCAGGTTCAGTGGCACCACGGGATGCGGACTTGCGGTGAACAAGGTTGATGGCACCAGGTCAGTTATTGATAGTGTTCGTTCACCTCTGTGACTGTTCCAGGTTTCATCCGGACTGAGCCACATCTTCCTCTTACTCCTCTCCGTGTTCACTGACCAATTTATCTCCACCTTAACGCATCAAAAATGGAGATAGATTTAACACCCCATTCACAAGCTGGTGCAAACAGCAGACATCGCCAGTATTCCCGCGATAACTTCCCCAAAATGTATCTCCACGGTGGACACCACCAACAAACCCTAATAGTATGCAAAAGCACACCAAAAAACAACAACACCACTTTCACAACAAACTGCTAGATCTGCAAAGCGCAACAAAAACAGGCGATAAGCCATGATAGCACCAGGGATTTAAAACCTGCCTTTTGCTGGTGCTAAGCAGGACGAAGACCCACAGAAGCCATGGAGACAATGATCCTGCAGCTCCGATACCCATGATAGCCACAACATCCCCCACCACCACCCCCAACCCCCTGACCCCTCCACCGGACATACACATACCGTGCACGACACAAGAGCCACAAAAAGCGCATGATGACGCACATTGTCAAAATAATTACACACATGTGTGGCAAGAAGAACGAGAAACAGTCACACAGCACTGAAGTAACAACCAAAAACTTTATTGAAATACAACACAAAACACCAATGCGGAAGACTTCTGTCGGGTCCGTCAGGGACAATCTCGGTGTCACAGCCTGGAAAATAAAGCACCAAATCAGGACGTGTGTCATGCGCGCATCAAAGGAGCAAGATACAGAGAAACAGAGAAGGAAAGTAAGCCAAAGAGAGACATGCTGACAACTAGAACAGTGACCTGCACACCACTGGTGAGTATGCCTGCGACCGGTAGCTATGTGCCCCCCCCCCCCAGAGCGTAAGCGGAGGGATTTGGCCTGGCATACGCCGTACCAGGGCTTGCTACAATGACTCAGGGGATCTGGGCGTGGTTCAGTCCATGCTCGGACAAGGAAGTGACTAATGCGTGTGTCCCTGTTTTAGTGTCCATGGCACCCGGAACACAATAGGCAATGTAGCACACTGTGACTGGCATCCCACTAGATGAGCATCATTGACGTAAGGGAAATCACTGTTCCTACATTCATCCACACATTCATACATGAATGATGAAATACATGACACAGAAGTGCGTTACAGGATGTTTATTGCACATCCAGTGGAGTTTTGCAGCTGGTGCGATACAGGGCTTTGTAGCTGGTGCGGTACAGGGCCATGCCAAGCACACTACACAATATGGGCCCGAGGAGGGCCAGCCAGAGTCCATCCGGGGATGACAAGTACTGCAGAAGAGGATGGGTACAGTCCGCTGTCTGGTCGCCGTGTCATTGGTCCTCAAACAGGATATGGCAGTCCATGTCACGGTCCAAGGTGAGTGCAGCGGAGTGTAACGGTGGTCAGTGGAAGGTCATGGGGCCATGCGCGGCACAAAGCAGAAACAGGCCACAATCCCATCCAAGTCCTCATCCTCGGATGTGTGCTCTGACACATCAGTGGCCGGAGGAGGATTGTCGGCCGCACTGTGTGGCAGTGACACATCAGGTGACGGAGTGGATACGCCTGCCGCACTATGAGGCACTGACACACCAGGGGGCGGAGATGGGGACGGTGTGGGGACAACATCATTCATCAGCACCACACCTTGTGGCAGTAATGCCATGTATGGATCTGCAGGGCATGGTAGATCCCAGCTACATTTCGCTGATGTGCAACGGTGGCTGCCATCTTTTCCGCCTCCTTTCGCACCATGTCCTCCTTGAGTCGACGCATGTGTGCCAGCTCACGGCTGGGATCGCTGGAACCAGTCTGAGCGGACAGGTGTTCTTCTCTCCGCATCATGACTCCAGCGATGTCAGTCAGGACTCATTGGAGACCATGGAGCAGGACGTGGGTGTCCGTTAGGGACTGGAGCTTGTCCCTGATGGGACCTAGACACCCATGGATAGTGTCCAGTTTGGTAGCCATGAGGCCGAACCCCACCCGCACCTGCTCAGTCGTCTCCCTCTGGCCCTCTAGCACACGGTGTTGGAAGGCCATGGTTTGTTCCTGGGGGTCTTGGGAGACTGCCAGGGCTGTGGGTGCCTCCTGCTGGGTGGTTTGGATAATGGGTGGGGTCGCCTCGATGCAGCTGGGCTGCCCTGATCTGATCCTGGAGGTGAGTTGCTTGAGATGCCAATGATGTGTTGGAGCTCTTGGGTGTCGATGCTGGGGTGTCCTCCTCGTCATCAGTGAAGAGTGGCTGGGACTGCTGTGCCGGAGATGTTGACGGTGTCTCTGCAATGTGAAGGGGAGATGGTGTATTACATGTGTCCACATGTATGTAGCTGCATGGTACATGTTGACATTCAGACAGCATTGCATTGTACATTGTGACAGTCTGTAGATCAGGGCCATGACCCAGAGTCATTGTGGGTGTGCACTGTGCTCTGCTTGATTGTGAATGTGTGCCATTGTGGCCATCTCCAACCATCCCCCCAGTACCTGGTGGTCACTCACCCGGTTGTGGTTGTGTTGTGTCCTGTCGAGCAGTGTCCGGTCCCCCGACTCCAGCCACAGTCTCCACACTGATGACTGTGAACACCAGCTCTTCCATGTCATCCAGCACGAGCTGGGCACTGGGCTCCCACCTCCAGTCTGCTTTGCTGCCTTCTGGTTGGCTGGGAGTTTCTCCTTGGTCTTGCGCTTGGTGTCAATCCATCGCCTCTTGACCTCGTCCATTGACCTCGTATTCTCTCAGACGGCATTCACCTTGTCCACGATGTCCTGCCATATCCCATTTTTGGTGCCCAATGACACGGATGTGAAGAACAGTTGTTGATTGTGTTCCATCACCTCCGTGATCAGGATCCTGTTTTCCTGTGACTGAACTTCGTCTTCCTCTTCTTCTTGTCCTTGCCCTTCCTTGTCCCCGAGGTCCCAGACTGGTGTTTGTGGGGTTGCTCTCGTCCTCTGCGCCTGCTCCGGCTGCCTCCATGGTGCTTGGCTGTTGGCCAGTTTGTGTTTGAGTGTTTTTTCTACTTTTATAGTGATTTTTCCCACCTGCCTTGTGTGTATTGCAGGCCTGGCGCTACTTATTGCCGATTTCCTCTTCACACTTTGGCCCATCTCATGTTTTTTCGCGTTTAGGTTTGTGTTTTTATCTCCGTTGAGGTGGTTGTATCGCAGACATTGGCTGTGGTTTCGGCACACTAGCGCATGGTACAGCCTTGTTGTGAATTCCACGTTGACACTGGGTTATTTTCCTGCGATAGGCTGCGATGTGTAAAGTTGCGTTAGCATTTTTTGGTGATGTTTAGCACACTTTCTTGTGAATATACCCCATAAACTAATTTTTCCTCCCGCTCTAACACTTGTTTTTCCTCCCCTCTGATGCTCATTTTCCTCCCCACTCTACCATATTATTGGCTGTTTCCTTCCTGCTTTAACAGGCATTTTTCTTCCTGCTCTAATACTAATTTTCCTCCCACTCTAACACGCATTTTCCCCCGCTCTAACACTTGTTTTCCTCCTGCTCTAACACTCGTTTTCCTCTCGCTCTAACACACGTTTGTATTTTACACTATATCCTATTTCTTGACTGTTTCCTCCACACATTTGTTTCATTAAGCACTCGTTTCCCTCTAAACACCCTTTTCCCCTAAACACTTGTTTCTTCCTCTGACCACTGTTTTTGTTATAAATCGCAAATTTTTTCACTGTACTGTCGTTTTCCTATGCTTGCTTGTTTTTTACGCCTCACACAAGGCTTCTCCCGCCTGCTACCTGCCTCCTGATATCCCTGCCTCCTGATATCCCTGCCCAGCTCCCCGCCCCCTTCTCACAGCCTAATTAATGGAGGCCACACTGTGACCCCATGGAGCAGGCACCAGGGCCAAGATCCCCCTTTGCTGCTGGCAGCTTGTGCTATTAGATTCTCTACACTATGCCATCATTTTGATTGTATCCCTCCCGCTCAAACACTCATTTTTTCTCCCGCTATAACACTAGTTTTTCCTCCTGCTCTAACGCTTGTTTTTCCTTCTCACTGTTCCATATTAATAGCTACTTCCCCCCGCTCTGACACTAACTTTTCCTCCTGCTCAAACACGCATTTTTCCTCCTGCTGTAACACTTGGTTTTCTTCCCGCTCTGATGCTTGTTTTTCCTCGTTCTCTAACACTTGTTTTTGCTCCTGCTCTAATGCTAGTTTTTCCTCCCCACAGTACCATGTTATTGACTGTTTCTCCTCCCGCTCTAACAGTAACTTTTACTCCCACTCTAACACTTGTTTTTTTCTCCGGCTCTAGCGCACGTTTTGTCTCCTCATTGTACCATATTATTAGCTGTTTACCTCATGTTCTAACATACATTTTTGCTCCCGCTCTAACACTTGTTTTTCCTCCTGCTCTAACACTTGTTTTTCCTCCCGCTCTGAAGTTTGTTTTTCCTCCTTCTCTAACACTTGTTTTTCCTCCTACTTTAATACTTATTTTTCTTCCCGCTCTAACACTCGTTTGTCCTTCACACTATACCCTATTACTTGACTGTTTCCTCCACTCATTTGTTTCTTTTATCCACCCATTTCCCTTTAAACACCCTTTTTACCCTAAACACTTGTATCGCCCTTAGACCACTGTTTTTGTTATAAGTCGCTCATTTTTCCACTGTACTGCCGGCTTCCTGTGCTCGCTCATTTTTCACACCACACACAATGCTTCTCCCGCCCGCTACCTGACTCCCGATATCCCCACCCAGCTCCCTGCCCCCCTCTCAGGACCTACTTAATGGAGACCGCAGTGTGACCCCATTGAGCAGGTGCTCAATCCTCCTTTGCTCCTGCCAGCTTTGGCTATGAGCTTCGCCATACTATACCATATTATTGGTGGTTTCCCTCCCGCTCTAACACTAATTTTTCCTCCTGCCATAACTCTAGTTTTTCCTCCTGCTCTAATGCTAATGGCTATTTCCCTCCCGCTCTGACACAAATTTTTCCTCCAGCTCTAAAACAAATATTTCCTCCCGCTCTAACACTTGTTTTTCCTCCTGCTCTGACGCTTGTTTTTACTCCTTCTCTAACACTCGTTTTTCCTCCCGCCCTAATGTTAGTTTTGCTTCCCCACAGTACCATATTATTGTCTGTTTCCCTCCTACTCTAACACTTATTTCTCCTCCCGCTCGAACAGTCCGTTTTCCTCCCGCCCTAACATTCATTTTTCCTCCTTCTCTAACACTTGTTTTACCTCCTGCTCTAACACCCATTTTTCCTCCAACTCTAACACTGATTTTTTCCTCCCGCTCGAACCCCTTGTTTCTCCCTCTGACCATCTCTTTCTTTGACCACTGTTTTTCTTTTAAATCTTTCATTTTCCTACTGTACTCTGCTTCCTGTCTTTATTCATTTTTCACACCTCACATGCCACCTCTCCCTTCCCCTTCCCACCTATCGCTATTCGCACCCATCACTCTGCCACCCTCGGAGCACCTACTTAATGGAGGCCATAGTGCAGTTGTGCCGAAGGTGCACCAAATGAGGAAATTACCAGAAGGTTCTCTGGGAAACCTAGTGCACTGCACGAGTCACTCCAATGAGTGTACAATATCAGAAACAATTGTTAACACGTGATCAGCAACATTCATTTACCAGAATATAGTTAAACATAAACCAATGAACCACATTAGCAAAATAACATGTAGTCTGTAGTCTTCGAACATTGGATTGATACTCGTTTTATTTAAAGTTCATGGGAATTGTTGCAGGTTTCACAAAACCCAAATGGTAGTGTTCCGTAGCAACATCATAAATGTGACTTAAAAATCCCAATGCATTTCGGGCAATAGAAAATGCCCTTCTTCAGGGGAATCTATGAAAGACAATAACTACCAATATAATATATATATCACATACAGCGGAAAAACATGAGATCTTACAAGTGAGGTTGAAAAAAGCATTAAGAATGTTGTGAAACCGTTATGAATAATGACGAATCATGTCAACAGCTAATTAGAATAAGGGAAAAATAGGAAGGGTGCGTATTCAAAGGAATGCCAAACCACCATATGAATCGAACAGTGAAACGAAAGGTGAATGACAACAAGTGGCCCCAAATTAAACAGGTGAAGGAAAATAGTGCATGGAAAACAAATTAAACAATCCTTACTAAATCGAGTAGAAAACTCGAAAGGCAAGAGGTTTGTGAAAACCAACTTCACAGGTAACAGACCGCGCCAAAGCGCGTCCCGAGAGGTGAATGACTGCAAAAAAAAGTAACAGAAACCACAGTCACGAACCGAAAAACCAAACGCAAGGATGACCGGCTTAAAGCCAACCAGTTAATCAAAAACTTACCAACCAAAGTTCAAAATAACCTGGCGTTGGGGAGGTAATATAAACTGGGATGATGAACACCCTAAAAAAACAGGAATGCAAAGCTAAAAAAAAGTGTACAGCAAACGCGCTGTGTTTAAAGAAGCCAAGAGTGCCAGAGAAACTCACCAGAAAGTGAAGTTAAATCGAAAGAACTCAAAGTACACCAAAAGTCTCAGTTGTTCTTCAGAATCACCGTAATCCGAACAGCAAGGTCCTAATCACGATAAGCTAAAGCTATGCGCGCTGCTACATGGCGTTTAAACACAAGACTCGACAGTGACAACAGACTAGGGAAAGTGTAGTTGAATGGCGGCCATCTTAAAGTGGAGTATAAACACAAGGAAAAAGAAATCAAAGAAGCACAGCTAAGAAATAAAAATAGAAAAGCAGTGTTGACAATCGCATCATTAATAACCAGTACACAACAGGGAGGCCCAGCAAAAAGGTCATAATAGATCATAATTAAGTCAAATGTGCAAGAATATGCAAACAACAGTGATAATGTGAACATACAGTCATAGATGAAAATTAAACAGTAACATTTCCTAGAGAAAAGCAAATATAAACCGTATCACATCAATCACAGCAGCAAAATAATAAGAAGACAGAATGAGTACGAAATGTACAATATCATAAAAATCATGCTAGTTCAAATTTATCATTGAGCCCAGATGGAGTCAATGATTGCATAAACCAAATCCAGTGTGTCTCGCGTTGGGAAAGAAATTTACCTATATCTCGATCAGGGAGATGCTCAACTAATTCCAGCACCCCACATTTAAGTTGGGCAATGTTATGTCTCATAGTACGCCAGTGTTGGGCAATGGGAGAGCTGGCAGTGTTGGTCCTAATACGGCTTTTGTGTTCAGTGATACGGCTACGCAAGGCCCGTTCAGTTTTCCCTACATAATACAAGTCGCAAGGACATTTGATGAAATACACTACGTGGTGACTATTGCACATGGCATTAAACCTCAAGGGAATAGGGTTTCCTGACCTTGGATGATGAATTAATCTACCGGTGATTACATTATTGCAATTTGAGCAGTTCATGCAAGTCATCATTCCTTTGAACGTCACCGGTGGTTTTTGTGCTGGTTTATTAAGGATTTCTTTAAGATTTCGCGATCTCTTGTAAGCAAACATGGGAGGTTGAGAGAACATCCCTTTGAAGTCAGGTTCATGTTGTAAGAGGGCCCACCTCTCGAGTATAATGGACTTCAGCTGTTTCGATTGAGTAGAGTACGTGGAGACAAATACCTCTCTTGGAGGTGAATTAGTCTTAGTGCTTTTTTTCAATAGATCTTCTCATTTCAGTCCTAAGGCCCTGGTGGCTGCCTGCTTAATCACAGTGGTAGGGTAACCTCTTTGCAAATATTTCTGCTTGAAAACATCAATAGTCTGCATGCCTGTTGACTGATTGGAGTTGATCTGTTTGATTCGCAAAAATTGCAAAAACGGTAGGTGGCGCTTCGATCGGTTGATTTTGTAAAGATGGAAGTTTCAATGTTGCCATCAGACAGAGTGATCATGACGTCCAGAAAAGGTATATTCACTGCATCAATGTGATGAGTGAATAGAATGCGAGGGTTGATGGTGTTGAGATGATGGATATTATGTTCAAGTTAATGTTCAAATTCAGAGCGTGTCCCACGCCATATGATGAGAATATCATCAATGTAACGTTTGAACTCAATCAAATGATCAGTCCAGTTTGGTTGACACGGAATATGTTCATCCTCATATTTCATCATGAAAGTATTGGCCTAGCTGGGGGCTCCAGAAAAGCCCATTGACGTGCCATTGGACTGGAGAAAAAAAGCGACCCTTCCACTCAAAGTAACTGTGGAACAGGCAAAAGTGTAGTATCTCCAATAGGAAAACACGATTGGCTCTAACATTGTCAGTTCTCAATAGTGCCCATTCTATGGCCTCTATTCCCTCAATGTGAGGAATGGAAGTGCACAGTGAAACAACGTCCACTGTACACAGCCAAACCTCTTCACCAGTGGGTATGAGAATGTCACTCAAAATGTTGAGTAAATGGGTAGTGTCCTGAACATACGTTGAGCAAGATTGAACAATAGGCTGGAGAAATGTGTCTATGTAACGTCCCAAAGAGTCATGAAGGGAACCACAACCTGAGACAATAGGTCTCAGGGGGGCGGGTCTGTTAAAGATTTGTGAATTTTAGGTAGCATATACAGACTATGTCTGCGTGGAAATTTCGTGAACAGGTATTCTTTGGTTTTAGTGTTAATCCATTTCATGTCAATTGCCTTAGTCAAAATGACACCAAGGACACGTAAAAAATCATTGGTGGGATCTTGGGATAATGGAAGATATGTGGATGAGTCTTGTAGCATACTTTCAATCTTGAGATCATGGTGCACCAAAGGCAAGCCGGTCTGAGCCCGTCTGCTCCTGGGCAGCGTCCAATGACCCTGGATCTCCACCAACCCACAGCTGCACCAGTGCCGAAATGTCAAACCTGAAGCCTAGACACCTCAACAACCATTGCAGCCGACCATTTCCACGCTCACCGACCTGACCCTTTTTGTGCATCACTGCCTCTTCTCCTGTGCAGTTAGAACAACCTCTCACGGGCGTGGCCAAGCCGCCTACCTTAGTGGACGCACGGAACTGAAGCTCCGTCGACATCTCCGCTTATCAGAGCCCATCCAGGCTACATGGCTGCACTCCCACAAAGCTGATGACTTGCCAAGCGCCACTGCAGATGCCCCAAGACTTTGAATATGCCGGAGGGGCACTGTTGGAGACCCGCTGGCACTTGGTGCTGCTGGCCAAGCTGGGTCCCTGTGGGCACCACCTGAAGGCACCCAGAAACAGCTCAATGCTGGCAGCAGGGGACACTAGCCTGGAAGGGCTCCCGTCCCCGATGCTTCCACACACCGGCCATTGAAGTACAATCCTCAGGGGAACAGAGATGCGGAGAGTCACTATGAGCGGAGCAGTTGCATCCTCCCTTTGACGCATCAACGACTGGCCTGGAGCTGTGGGGGAGCGACGTCTGAAGCCGCATCACATGGAGTGGTAAGGGCAGCCGTGCCGGGCTGTCCCGCTGCCTTCTCCCTTTACTGCATGTCCCCTCCCCCGCTTCAAAGCTGCCTGCTGTCCTGACAGTCCTGCCTGCGGCATCCCCCGGATTGGCCCGGCTGAATCTGCTGGCTGCTGTGGAGGACTGAGCTAGCAGCTGACACTGCAGGGGAGCTGTATGTGGCCACACTAGCCCGGCTGCGTTGGGGAGAGAATAGCCAGGCCCTGCAAGAAACTCTATGGCCTCATCCCGCTACCTGCCGTACTTAAAGGGGAATGCACGTTGGAGCCTGCGTAGCCTCCTGAGAGCCTGAGCGACCATTTGGGCAACTGTTGCCCTTGTGAGTAGGCCGCGTTGCACTACGGGGCCACTAGCGCTGCGAGGACAGCGTGCGCCCCCATACATGGGGAGTTGGGCACTTACGCACACTTAGCGGGAAAGGCCCGCAAGGTCCCTACATCTCCGCCGGCTACCATTAGATACGGTTAAAAACTAAGGTGTAGCACAGAACCGAGAGACTGCTGATGAGGCTGTGCGAGGGACTTGTGAACGGGCCCCCCTCAGACACAGAAGTATTGATGGCAGAACTACGATCAGGCTTCAAGGCACTGGATGGCCGGTTCGATGCCCTAGATAAAAGGCTGGACATACTGGGGGAGCGTAGAGACCGGCATGACGCCAGTCTGGATATAGCAGAAGGGAGGATATCGGACCTTGAAGATTGTCGGCCCAGACAGCTAGGAAACTAGACAGAATGGAGAAAGTTGTGAAAAAGATAGCCGTGAAGAATGACAACTTGGAGGCAAGGAGCAGACGGAACAGTGTGCACATAATAGATGTCCCTGAGTCCACGAATACTGGGTGCTTGGACCAATTCATTGAGCATCATCTGATCGACTTGTTTACAGGGAACATTTTATGACTACGTTTGTTGTTGAGCATGCACACCGGTCACTCGGACCGTACCCCAACTCTACATGCCCTCCCAGGCCTATTCTTGTTAGACTGTTGAACTTTAGAGACTAGGACACCGTTTTAAGACGGGCACGGGAAATGGGGATGATCAACCTGGCAGGGCTCCATACTATCCATTTGCATGGACTTTACGTTGCTTGTTCAGGAGGCCTGGCGTAAATTCACCGGGGTGAAGGCCACACTCTGAAATGTAGGTCTTGGATATGGCATGTTATACCCGACCCACCTAAAAGTAGATGTAAATGATAGGCCACGCATCTTCGACAACCCCACGGATGTCCAAAATTTCATTTCTATAAGCAAATCTCAGAAAAAACACAAACCTCTGGGGGATGTCCCCTGGGTCGTCGTTGCCAGACATCTACTCTAGTGCTAGTGTGGACCTTTTCCCATCTGGTTGAACTTGGGAGTATAACTCACACTACACGTTTCTATCCTTGGTATTCTTTAAAAATGCAACCCCACTGCCTTTTCTCTGTTACTTCTTAGGTGTAGGGAGATAACTATGGGATGCAGCTATGTAACACTTTTTCTAATCCAATTTCCACATGATGTGGGGGTTCAACGTGGCGTTACCATCCTCTTGTGATGTTCACTTGTATGCCATTTTGCAGCCTTTCTGGGCTTCTGGGAGTTTTGAAGTTGGGACAACTGTTCTGTGGGGGATGTACTTGGCAAACAACTATCAAGTATGGGAGGGGGAAGTGGGACGGGAGTTGTAGGAATTGCTGTTCTAAGAGTTTTTTTTTTGTTTCACATCCTCAGTGTCACTGATCATTGCTGTTTTTGTTGCACGCTACAATGTATAACACCACCCTCAATGGCACACCAAGTTGAATTTCGACATATGTATATGTCATGTTCATAATTTGGAACGTGAGGGGGCTAATCAACTCATATAAGTGCAGGTAGGTTGATAATTGTGTTTTTATAGGACATTCACTTGGCACCCACAAGCCCGCCTACGGTTGCCACCACTTGGGGATCACATTGCTTTTTCTCTAATTACAGCTCTTACTCACTGTTGGACCTGGGGTTTCCAGACCACATAGGGTAGCCTGGCACAGAGTAGGACGGTCAAACCCAAAGGCAAAAGTGTTAAGCTTGCGTCACACCCTTACAGTAACTCAGCATCCATCCATTCAAAAATGACACTACACCAATTTTAGGAAAATATGGGCTGTTTTATAAAAAAAATTCTGTTTACTCTTACTTATCTCATCTGACAGTTTTGTTACTATTCACATCAAGTATTTCTCCATCTGTTTCTTTGCATCAATTAAAACTCAACAATACCTTGTACCTGGTGATACACTTATTCTCCCAAAAGATAAAAGTTAAACAACAACTTCACAGTTTATATTAAGTAGCGGCAAGATTAGTGTTTCCCTATGGTGTAATCAGTATGCACATTACACTCAATAGCTCTTTGTCTTTTTAAACAGGAAGATATTCAGGTTTAGCAGACAGTTCCACAGTTGATACCCTTGGTAATATGGCCTTGGCACAATAAAAAGCAGAGTCTGTCGCCTATAAAGGTAAAAGGAATTCCTGTATAGTTCCAGTGGGTAAAATAAGTTGTACAACCTGCTTCACTAAAGGACATCAAGTGTTTACCAAAGTGAATTTAAAGTAAGCTTTCTCTTCCACCACTGTAATAGAAAGGTTAAGCAATAAACACAGTCAATGACAGCATTCGAATAAGCTCAGAGGCCTTTTTCCCACTTGGTCACCCTTCTCCACCTTACTGGTTCCCCTTTTGTAAGAGTCTCAGTGGCTTCCTGGACTCAATTCTCCCTGACTTGCCAGCTCTGTACTTCCAGTCAGGTAAAAGGGGGAAGAATCTCCCCTCCGGGACCATCTGTTGATAGTCCCCAGACCCACAGCAGATCCCAGTTCCCTCGTTAGCCCCCAGATCACTCCTTACTTGAAGTATTTGGCATTTGTTCCCAATGTCCCGGTCAGCTGAGGGAGGCCAGAAGTTTTATTTGGCCCCAATCCACTCCCAACAGTGCATCCCCCACAGGTCAAGTCACTCGGTCCCAGGGCTGACACTGTGGGAAGGCTGCGCGGGAAGAAGGGGAGCGGCGACCGCGCCTCTCTCACTACCCTTCAGTGCGCCGTCTCCGCCGTCCTCCGGGAAAGCGGCACCAGAGAGCAAGCGCAGGAGACCAGCGGCTCCTCCACTGAACCTGCTCGATCGCGGCAGGCCTCCTGTTGCCGCTCCGCCCCCACACAGGGACTAGCGATCACCTCACAGAGCCTGCGCAGTACCGCGGCGGCACGATTCTCTCCAACAGCGCCTCCCCCACACAGGGACTAGCGATCGCCTCACAGGGCCTGCGCAACACCACAGCTGCACGTATCTCTCGGCCACTCACTCTTCCCTTTCCTCAGAGCGGCCACGCTACCTGATGTCACTGCCACTGACTCCTTCTCCAGGCTCACTAACTTCCACCCAGTCTCACTCGTGAGAGAAAACGTTCACGTATTGGCGATATTTAGCTCAGGTGAGAGGGGGACAGTAGGGGAAAGCGTGGAGTAAGTATGGACATAAACCGAAGGAGAAAGGGGGGGGTATCTAATCCGCACCTTCTGTTCTCTCTCCTATCGTGGTAATGCTCTCAAAGTTTCTAATAGATGTTCACCCACTGGACAACGGGGCAGAACTACCTCACAGTTCAGTCTCTTAAGATCACTCCAATTCCCCCCCAGGCTAGGGGTCGACTTTCAGGTTTTGGGAGGAACTTATGTCCAGGGTCATCAGGAACACAACTTGGCAGGGTCAGGTCTGTATATAAAAGGGGAGAGGGTGGTGAAAGCAGTAAGGAGGCAACCCTAAAGAAGGAAGTCAACCCTCTGAATGTCCTACCCCCACCTAATGCCACAGCCTGCACTCCAGCTGACTCTCTCTCTCTGTATGACAAAATGGCCGCCTTACAGTTGGCCTTTTATACCCCTAGCCCCTAGTGTCTAGAACAGGCCAGAAGGTTCTAGATTCCCCATATGTGTCTATGGGCCAGTCCCTGAGGTAATCAGTTTTTGGCAGTTACTAGCCACCATTTTGTGTAACTAAACTTGCCCTTGGAAAAGGAGGGGTTTCTAGGCCTATGAGAAACTATAAGGTCAAGGAGTACCTAGCCCCTGGGACAACACCTAAAAATTCCAGTGGACATAAAAATGAAAGGAATTGAGGGGCAAAAAGAGGACAAAAAAATAAATAAATAATAGGAGGGACCACCCAAAGGGCTGACAGGTCTAACACGCGTCCCCCCAGCTGAAAGTGGGGAGAGCTACACAACCCCTTGGGAGTCCTCATCACTAAGGCGGAAATACCTAGAGAGACCGTCTGCATTGGCGTGGTCCACTCCAGGCCAATGTTCCACCCGGAAGTCCATTCCCTGTAGGGAAATGGACTATCTCAACAGCTTGGGATTCTCCCCCTTCATTTGCATCAGCCAACGAAGATGGTCGATGGTCGGTCTGAACCAGGAAGTGCGAGCCAAAACAGGTATGGCCGCAACTTCTTTAGAGCCCATAACACTGCGAAGGCTTCCCGCTCAATTGCACTCCACTTCTGTTCCCGGGGAAGCAGTCTCCTGGACAGGAAGACTACAGGTTGATCCAGACCCTCTTCATTGAGTTGCGATAACACTGCCCCAATGCCATGCTCTGATGCGTCTGTCTGGACAATGAATTCTTTAGAAAAATCCGGGGCCCTCAGGACCGGTGCTGCACACATTGCTTGTTTCAGCTTCTCAAAGGATTGCTGACAAGCCTCCGTCCAGACTACCCGTCGAGGTTGCTTCTTGGATGTGAGCTCAGTCAGGGGTGCCACAATAGTGCCATACCCCTTCACAAAGCGAGGGTAATAACCTGTGAGGCCCAGGAAGGCTCGAACCTCAGTTTGGGTCTTGGGGGGGCTCCCAGGCCATGATAGCCTCAATCTTTGCCTGGAGGGGCTGCACCGCTCCCCTGCCCACCAAGTGGCCTAGGTACACAACCGACCCCTGCCCGATCTGAGATTTACTGGCCTTGATTGTCAAGCCAGCCCAATTCAGGGCCTGGAGAACAGCTTGTAAGTGACACAAATGGTCCTCCCAACTGCTGCTGAAGACGGCAATGTCATCCAGGTAAGCAGCGGAGAAAAGCCTCCATCCCAGAGAGGACCTGGTTCACCAGCCGCTGAAAGGTGGCAGGGGCGTTCTTGAGCCCAAAGGGCATTACGCAGAACTGGTAGTGGCCCTCAGGCGTGGAGAAGGCTGACCTTTCCTTTGCTCCATCTGTAAGGGAGATCTGCCAGTGCCCTGAAGTAAGGTCAAAGGTACTCAAGTATTGGGCAGCTCCCAGCCGGTCAATAAGTTCATCCGCCCTAGGGATCGGATGTGCATCAGTTTTGGTCACTGAATTCAGTCCACACAGAACCTTAGTTCTGGGGTGGGCCCGGTGGGGCAGCTTTTGGTACCAGAACCACCGGACTGGACCAGGGGTTATTAGAAGGTTCAATTACTCCTAGCTCCAGCATCTTCGTGACCTCACTGTGGATGCTGGCCTTCACCTTGTCTGACAGCCGGTAGGTCTGAGACTCCACTGGTGGGCTGTCTCCTGTGTCCACATCATGGGTACACAGGTGGGTCCTTCCCGGAACAAGGGTGAACAGCGAGGAGTACTGCTCCAGGACCTGGCGGCAGTCCTCCCGCTGCTCAGGATAGGGATGGGGAGAGAATTACTCCCTCCACCGACCCATCCTTTTCCTGAGACGAAAAGAGATCAGGGAGAGGCTCGCTTTCCGCTTCCTCTGCTTCCTCTGCTCCATCAGTCACCATCATCAAGATGACCTCGGGTCTCTCATGGTGGGGTTTGAGACGATTGGCATGAAGCACCCGTAGGGGCTGTCAAGGGGTCTTAAGGTCCACCAAATAGGTGGCCTTACCCTTCTTCTCCATCACCTCAAAGGGGCCTGTCCAGCGATCCTGGAGGGCACTAAGCTCTCCAGGTTCCATCACCCACACCTTCTGGCCAGGCTCCAACTCCACAGGGTGAGCGTTGTGGTCATACCACTCTTTCATCACTGCTTGGCTGGCTTCCAAGTTGTCTGAAGCTTGCTTCCACAACTTAGCCATTTGGCTCTGGAAGGCCAGCATGTAGCTCACCACATCCTGGGGAAGCTTCCTGGGAGACTTTTCCCATCCGTCTTTCACCAGGCTGAGAGGTCCACGCACAGGGTGCCCATACAGAAGCTCAAAGAGGCTGAAGCCCACTCCCTTCTGTGGAACTTCCCTGTAAGAAAACAACAAACAGGGTAGGAGGACGTCCCATTTCCTCCGCAGGCTCTCAGACAGACTTCTTATCATGCCTTTCAAGGTCTTGTTGAACCTTTCCACCAGACCATTGGTCTGTGGGTGATAAGGAGTGGTGAACCGGCAGGTAACTTCACACTCCTTCCACATAGCCCGCATGTATGCTGACATGAAGTTGGTCCCCCTGTCGGACACAACCTCCTTGGGGAAACCCACTCGGGTAAAGATCCCCATCAGGGCCCTAGCCACTGCAGGTGCAGTAATGGTCCTCAGAGGAATTGCCTCTGGGTACCGTGTGGCGTGATCCACCAGAACCAGGATAAACCTGTGACCAGCTGTAGTTGGTGGATCCAATGGCCCCACAATGTCGATGCCCACCCTTTCAAAGGGGGTGCTAACGACAGGAAGTGGTTCCAGGGGAGCTTTCAGCTTCACCCCTGTTTTCCCACTGGCTTGGCAAGATACACATGTCCGACAGTATGTGTCGGATGCCACCCTCCTCTGAGGCCAGTAAAAGTGGGGGACAAGCCGGGCAAAGGTCTTGTCCTGTCCTAAGTTTCCTGCCAAGGGTATCTCATGAGCCAATTCTAGAAGAAAGGCTCGGTAACGTTGAGGGACAACCAAGGCCCGTGATGAACCGTGCACAGGTGCCTTAGGTTCACTGTAGAGGAGTCCATCCTCCCAGTAAATATGGTAACTCCCAGTAACGTTCCCTGCTGCCTGGGCTTCGGCCTGTCGCCTCAGTCCCACAAGGGTAGGGCACTCCTTCTGGCCCTTACAAAACTCCTCCCTGGTAGGCCCTCCTTCCACATGCCACTCAGCAGGGATAGGTAAGTTCTCCAGGGAGACAACTTCCCCCTCCACGGACTCCTGGTCCACCACTGCAGGTGGCCTATCTGTCTCATGGGGCGTGGAAGCCAAGGCAGGCTTCTCCTGTCCTCGGTTCTTTCCCTTTTTGGCAGCTGTCTGGACCTTTGTTCCAGGCTCCAGTCCAGGCGAATTCTCCCTCCGGGTAGTCGCGGACCTTGTGCTAGCACAGGCCCAGTCAGGTGTACCCAGCATCTCAGAATGAGTCCGGTATTCCACCTCCTTCCAAGCATTGTGCTCCATATCATTCCCCAGCAGAAAATCGACTGGCACCGCAGGGCTTACGGCAACTCGAAGTGAACCTGCAACCCCTTCCCACTCAAATGGAACCTCGGCCACAGGGTAGTGGCCCAATCTGCCGTCAGCCATCGCGGCGGGGTGGAGTACATGTGGAATCACCTGCTCTGGAGACACCAGTTGACTCCTTACCATAGTCATACTGGCTCCTGTGTCTCTCAGAGCCTCCCCTCTCTGGCCATTGATGATGACCCACTGCCCATACTTTGTAGTATTTGAGGGCACCTGGATCTTAGGAACCATCTCCCGATCTCCCAGGGACACTAAGGTGACACCCGCCCACTCCCCCCCTTATCTAAGGGCAACTCCTCCCGAGCACTACACTAGCTACTCCCGGGCCCTTTCCTCCAGTGGGAGGGGGTGGTCTCTTTGGGCACTTGACATCTCCCTTATAGTGTCCAACGCCACCACACTCAAAGCAGTGGACAACCCTTGGCTGCTGACTTTGGCCAGGATGAGGGTTTCTGGGTGGGTTAGCCTTAGGGGTGACTCCTGTTCCCTTTCCCTGGAAACTGTTTTGGGGGCCTTTTGAGAACTCCCTCTTTTTGTCTCCCCCCTCTTTCTTCTGGGGGGCGCCCTGTCCGGTCCTTTGGGAATCCCCTCCAGTCCCCTTTGAGGACACCCGGGTACTAGCCCAGACGTCCGCCTCCTCAGCAAGCTTCCGGGGGCTGGTCAGCTTGCTGTCCACCAGGTGTTGTCGCAGCTCGGGGCAAAATTTCTCGAGTAGGTGCTCCTTGAGAATAAGGTCATACAACCCCTCATAGTCCTTCACCTCACTGCCTTGTACCCATCCTTCTAATGCCTTCTTTGGGTAGTCCAAAAAATCCACCCAATTCTGTGTGCCTAGTTTGTGACTACCCCTAAACTTCTGCCAATACTTCTCTGGGGTCAGTCCAAACTTCTTGATCAGCGCCACTTTCATGGTGGGGTAGTGGGTCTGCTCTCCCTGCTCTAGGGCCAAAAGTGTATCCCTTCCTGCAGGAGGCATGTATTTATACAAGCCACCCCCCAGTGTTTCTCCAGTATCCCATGGGCTCTTAAGGAGACCTCATAGGCAGCCAGCCACTTGGCGATGTCATCCCCTGTGCTATAGCCGGCAACTACGTCCTTTGGTAAATAGGGTCTGGGTTCCCTAGTTGTATCTTTGGATTCGCTGCCACCATTAGGAGTACTGGGAGTCCCTGCCTGTAGGGCCTTGAGATCTAACTCTCTGAGTTTCAACTCATGAGCCATCCTCTGCTCCTCCCTCTCCATTTCCAACCGGGCTAACTCCCACTTCAGCTGTCTTTTCTCCCTCCTGTCCGCTAGTTCGGCTTTAGTCAAACTTCTCACGGAAACACTGCTGCCCTCCCTTGAGAGTGTTCTGGGACCTGTCAGTAGGTTCTCCCTCTCAGGCTGGTACAACACATCTATCCCGATGACCGTGTCCCGCTCCCCCTCTTCCTCCTCCTTCCCATCTGGGTACGCTGCCACCCACGCTCTCAAGCTGGTTTGGAGTTCCCCCTTTTTAGCACCACGCTTGAAGAACGCTCCCATATTTTGACAGGTTAACAACCTTTACAACGCAACTTTTACCACGCAGTGCCTTTACAACGCAACTTTTACAACGCAAACCATTACAACGCACTGCGCTAGTCGGCGCTCTAGGATAGGGAATAGGTTTAATGTACTATCCAACACCTTCCCTACTATCCACGGGGACTGGAGTTGGAATAGTAAATTAAGCAATTCACTATCCAGCGCTTAAAAGCACTATGCGTTGTAAAGGTATTCGTTGTAAATACTGCGTTGTAAAGGCATGCGATGTAAAAGCATGCGTTGTAATGTCATACATCCATTTTGACAAAATTCTCGAAGTTGAGACACATTATAGGTCTCTAATTCTTCCAGAGCAAATTCCATTTTGCCAATGAGAGTCAGGGACAGCCGCTTGGAAGAAATTAGTTAAGAGGGTAATTAGAAGCTACCTCCACCCACCACCAGGAGTAAATTTGGAAAAACAAAAATATAATTAGGGAGTCCGCCAGGAGAAAACTCCAGGTGTAGGTCTATGGAGTACACTGCGTTACTATTGAGTGGACGCAAGCACAGTTGTCATCCCACCGCTGGACACCAATTATGTTGGACCTGGGGTTTCCAGACCACATAGGGTAGCCTGGCACAGAGTAGGACGGTCAAACCCAAAGGCAAAAGTGTTAAGCTTGCGTCACACCCTTACAGTAACTCAGCATCCATCCATTCAAAAATGACACTACACCAATTTTAGGAAAATATGGGCTGTTTTATAAAAATAATTCTGTTTACTCTTACTTATCTCATCTGACAGTTTTGTTACTATTCACATCAAGTATTTCTCCATCTGTTTCTTTGCATCAATTAAAACTCAACAATACCTTGTACCTGGTGATACACTTATTCTCCCAAAAGATAAAAGTTAAACAACAACTTCACAGTTTATATTAAGTAGCGGCAAGATTAGTGTTTCCCTATGGTGTAATCAGTATGCACATTACACTCAATAGCTCTTTGTCTTTTTAAACAGGAAGATATTCAGGTTTAGCAGACAGTTCCACAGTTGATACCCTTGGTAATATGGCCTTGGCACAATAAAAAGCAGAGTCTGTCGCCTACAAAGGTAAAAGGAATTCCTGTATAGTTCCAGTGGGTAAAATAAGTTCTACAACCTGCTTCACTAAAGGACATCAAGTGTTTACCAAAGTGAATTTAAAGTAAGCTTTCTCTTCCACCACTGTAATAGAAAGGTTAAGCAATAAACACAGACAATGACAGCATTCAAATAAGCTCAGAGGCCTTTTTCCCACTTGGTCACCCTTCTCCACCTTACTGGTTCCCCTTTTGTAAGAGTCTCAATGGCTTCCTGGACTCAATTCTCCCTGACTTGCCAGCTCTGTACTTCCAGTCAGGTAAAAGGGGGAAGAATCTCCCCTCCGGGACCTTCTGTTGATAGTACCCAGACCCACAGCAGATCCCAGTTCCCTCGTTAGCCCCCAGATCACTCCTTACTTGAAGTATTTGGCATTTGTTTCCAATGTCCCGGTCAGCTGAGGAAGGCCAGAAGTTTTATTTGGCCCCAATCCACTCCCAACAGTGCCTCCCCCACAGGTCAAGCCACTCAGTCCCAGGGATGACACTGTGGGAAGGCTGCGCGGGAAGAAGGGGAGCGGCGACCGCGCCTCTCTCACTACCCTTCAGTGCGCCGTCTCCGCCGTCCTCCGGGAAAGCGGCGCCAGAGAGCAAGCGCAGGAGACCAGCGGCTCCTACACTGTACCTGCTCGATCGCGGCAGGCCTCCTGTTGCCGCTCCGCCCCCACACAGGGACTAGCGATCACCTCACAGAGCCTGCGCAGTTCCGCGGCGGCACGATTCTCTCCAACAGCGCCTACCCCACACAGGGACTAGCGATCGCCTCACAGGGCCTGCGCAACACCGCGGCTGCACGTATCTCTCGGCCACTCACTCTGCCCTTTCCTCAGAGCGGCCACGCTACCTGATGTCACTGCCACTGACTCCTTCTCCAGGCTCACTAACTTCCACCCAGTCTCACTCGTGAGAGAAAACGTTCACGTATTGGCGATATTTAGCTCAGGTGAGAGGGGTACAGTAGGGGAAAGTGTGGAGTAAGTATGGACATAAACCGAAGGAGAAAGGGGGGGGTATCTAATCCGCACCTTCTGTTCTCTCTTCTATCATGGTAATGCTCTCAAAGTTTCTAATAGATGTTCACCCACTGGACAACGGGGCAGAACTACCTCACAGTTCAGTCTCTTAAGATCACTCCAATTCCCCCCCAGGCTAGGGGTCGACTTTCAGGTTTTGGGAGGATCTTATGTCCAGGGTTATCAGGAACACAACTTGGCAGGGTCAGGTCTGTATATAAAAGGGGAGAGGGTGGTGAAAGCAGTAAGGAGGCAACCCTAAAGAAGGAAGTCAACCCTCTGAATGTCCTACCCCCACCTAATGCCACAGCCTGCACTCCAGCTGACTCTCTCTCTGTATGACAAAATGGCCGCCTTACAGTTGGCCTTATATACCCCTACCCCCTAGTGTCTAGAACAGGCCAGAAGGCCCTAGATTCCCCATATGTGTCTATTGGCCAGTCCCTGAGGTAATCAGTTTTTGGCAGTTACTAGCCACCATTTTGTGTAACTAAACTTGCCCTTGGAAAAGGAGGGGTTTCTAGGCCTATGAGGAATTATAAGGTCAAGGAGTACCTAGCCCCTGGGACAACACCTAAAAATTCCAGTGGACATAAAAATGAAAGGAATTGAGGGGCAAAAAGAGGACAAAAAAATAAATAAATAATAGGAGGGACCACCCAAAGGGCTGACAGGTCTAACACTCACGAACTCACAGAACTAACTTAAGACAACATCCTAAACATGCTACCATTTACTCATTTTGGTATTCACAGAAGGCACTTACTCATTTTGGTATTCACAGAAGTCACTTACTCATTTTGGTATTCACAGAAGGCACTTACTCATCCATGAGTAAGTGCCTTCTGTGAATACCAAAATGAGTAAGTGCCATGACTAAGTGCCTTCTGTGAATACCAAAATGAGTAAGTGCCTTCTGTGAATACCAAAATGGTAGTAAGTTTAGGATCTTGTCTTAAGTTAGTTCTGTGAATCGGGCCCGTAGTGATACTGAAGGGAGGTATTTACTGGCCATAGGCCACCTAGCGGGACATGGGGTTTTCTACATTCGGGGAGCACACGTTGACAAGGAGGACACTATGTCCCGCTAGGTGGCCTATGGCCAGTAAATACCTCCCTTCAGTATCACTACGGGTCAGATTCACAGAACTAACTTAAGACAAAATCCTAAACTTACTACCATTTTGGTATTCACAGAAGGCACTTACTCATTTTGGTATTCACAGAAGGCACTTACTCATTATGGTATTCACAAAAGGCACTTACTCATTAATGAGTAAGTGCCTTTTGTGAATACAAAAATGAGTAAGTGCCTTCTGTGAATACCAAAATGAGTAAGTGCCTTCTGTCAATACCAAAATGAGTAAATGGTAGTATGTTTAGGAGTTTGTCTTAAGTTAGTTCTGTGAATCGGGCCCGTAGTGATACTGAAGGGTCTGAAGGGAGGTATTTATTGGCCATAGGCCACCTAGCAGACATAGTGTCCTCCTTGTCAACGTGTGCTCCCCAAATGTAGAAAACCCCATCTTTTATGAGTGCCTGCAGTCACAAATGGATCTAGTCGATGCAGACCACATTCTTTTTGTGGCCGACCGTAACATTCTGATGGACCCAAAACTAGACAGTACTGTCATGACTCCCGTCAACAAGCCATGTTCACTTAAGATTTTACGGGTTCTTTGTGAAGCATATGCACTATTGGATATCTGGTGACAACTGCACCCCCAGGAAGCTGTTTACACTCACCACTCGTCTCAACAAGATACTTGGATGTGGCTGGACTATTGGCTCTTGTCAGGCACTCCTATTCCATCAGTCCTAGACATGAGACACCTTCCAAGCACTCTGTCGAATCGCTCACCAGTTACCCTTACTGTTTGTGTTCCAAGAGTGGGAGCGACCAAACGCCAATGGCACTTTCCCAATATGGCACTGCATGAAGCTATATTTCGGACAGAGCTGCGCAGGGCACTCATTGGATACTTTGATCTTAACAAGGGGTCGGTCTTGTTGCAGGCCGCCCTATGGGAAGCCTTCAAGGCATACACCAGAGGGGTCTGTATCTCTAAACAAGTGGAAATACTGAGAGACTTGCGGAGCACTTTTTATCCCGGTTAGAAAATGACCTGTCGGCTCTACCGGACTACCTGAACATGTGAGCGGCCCTCCTTGCCAATGATCAGTAAGCAGAGGAGAGGGAGGCACATTTTTGGGGAAAGTATGCCAAAGCCTGTAGATATGGAGAGGGGGTGAGGCCAGGGCGCACTCTGGCTCAGCGGCTGCGGCCGCCGCTGGGTATGTCATATATAACGGGGCTACGGAGCCTGGATGGCACGTACATGGTAGACCCAATAGGCATACAATGACAGCTGCTGACATATTACAATGATTTATACACCTCCATATCAACAAATGACCTAGGCGCCATCTCCGCCTACTTAGTAGAGGTAATAATGATTTGGCTCAGGACTGCACAGAAGCAGGTTCTGAGTGAACCTTTTACCACTAAATAAATCATAAAAGCTATTGTTGCTATGGTTGGAACCAAAGTGCCCGGCCTGGACACCTCCCAGGTGCCTTTCACAAGGCATAAAAGCACCTCCTTGCACCACACTTACTGGAGGTCTATGCGGAAGCGTTAGCAATGGGAACTCTCCCTCCCACATTGAGAGAAGCGGTCATAATTCTACTCTTGAAGCCTGGAAAAGACCGACTGCAGCGCAGCTCTAACAGGCCGATATCGATATTAAACTTTGACAATAAAATATTGGCCAAATTGTTAGCCTCTTGTCTGGCGCTCCTTATAGTACAGATAATTTCACCCACACAGGCTGGTTTCATACCGCATGGATTCACTGCGCTGAACTTATGAACATTTTTCGCCACCATCCACTGAATAGACCCCACAGTTCCTTCACTCAGATTGCTTATCACGGATGCTAATGGAGACCGTCACATATCTAGATTGTACCGTACATGCTTAGCACTTACACCATCACACAATACCAGGGTGATAATAACTGTATGGGAGGCAGATCTGGGGCATCCACTTACTGAAAAGTTTTGGTTAGAATCCTGTACTCAAACCAAGTTGGTGTCTTGTAACCACTGGCATAAATTGTCACAATATAAGTTCCTGTGGAGGGCCTATACCACTCCAGCGATGATGACTCGTGCAGGCCCTTCTCAGTTTTCTCACTGCTCTAATGGATCAAGAGTCTGATATACTGTGACACTACAAGCAAAACGTTTGCAGAATTACAACCCACTATGTCCAGACCAAGGACATATGTCAGCCCCTGAGGGATTACTTGAGGGAGCGGGACACCTCAGCCGCCAACCAGAAACCAGGCATGCTGCCAGCATCCCAGTGAATGGGGCACAGCGCAATAAGAGCACTTGTCATGATTCCGTATGAAGCCTCTGATTATGTAAAGTGAGAATATGTGTTTTGTACTAATGTGATTTATAATGGTTGCTTTTGGAAACATGAAGCCTCTGATTGCCGTTTTTAGGAGAGTGTCTCATGATTTGATTTCATTGTGCCTTTTTTCCTAATAACTCAATGTACCTCTCGAGAAATATCTTGCAGGCTTGTTTCAGGACTTAATCATTTGGATTTGATCTCTCGCGTGCGCCCTGCCTGAATCTGGCCTAGCGCAAGCATACGTAGGGTGCGGCTGGGTGCGGTCGGGTATTTAAACCGCACCCAGCCTTCTGGAAGGCGCTTTGCCTTCCGCCAGCTCCAGTAAAAGGACGTGTTAGCTCCCATTGCAAAGAAGACGGCAGCTTACCTGATTTACGATCTCAAGGCCTGCAGTCTTCTTCGGAGTTAAAGCCTGGCATCTTCTTTCAACGTCGGAATCTGCAAGGACAAAAGATACGTTTTATTATTATCTAAGTTAAGGCGCCCTTCGCAAGAAAGGTTACCGGAACAATTTTTGGAACACTTCCTTCAGGAGATAATCTACAGTACTTCAAGAAACAAACATTGAAACTCGATTTAGGTATTTAGTAATTTAGAGTTAGTTTATTTGACTAAGGGTCAGAAGGTGATCTCTGTAATTTGGAAAGGTGTTATTTCCAAAAGTGGTATCTTTGATTCCTCGTGTTTTGCGCTTGTTTCTTCTTGCCATAAAACCTTATTTTTTAGATCTGGAAACCAAAGAATATAAAGACACAGAACACAATTTAAGTAAGTCAAGAAAATGAGATAGGCCCTAGTTTATTAAGGTTAAAGGGGGGGTTTTCTAGACAAAAGTTAGAGAACAAAAGTCTTAATCCTTTTATTTGTTTATTACAGGAATATTTTCAAAGGCTTGAATCCACAACAAGACAACACAACAAGACGGGACAACAGAACCCCACCCGACAATACTGACCAACAAAACAAGAAAGACATACTGGACGGAAGACTG
Source organism: Lissotriton helveticus (assembly GCF_964261635.1). Lineage (NCBI taxonomy): Eukaryota > Metazoa > Chordata > Amphibia > Caudata > Salamandridae > Lissotriton > Lissotriton helveticus. The sequence continues at coordinate 183,912,408 of NC_136061.1, read as the reverse complement.
ACAACAGCTGTTCGCAGGTAGGCGAGAGGTTGAACTTCTAGTAAGAGGGAGTAGAAGTCACAGAAGTAGTGTCTGTAAAAAGATCAGAACAAGGAGAAGTAATTTAGTGATTCATGTTGTTTCGCAGGTCGACAGCAAGAACTACTACGTCCAGGTCCGGCCCTCCTCCCCTTTGTCTAGCTCATATCTTGTAGTGTTTTATACTTCCTCCAGGAAGGGGTTAGTCTTTAGGGAGGTTGGTCCCTTGCGTCCCTGCCAATTCACTACGCGTCTCATATCAAGACAAGGTAAGCGACGACGTTTTAAGACCTTGACACACTGGGCTTACACAACCAGCTAAATATAACCCAATTGGTACCAAACCTGCACTGAGCTATGACACAGAGCCTTACGCACTAGCCACACACAGACTAAACTGGATCATTTTGTATGATACATGCGAATAACGTGATGTCTCTTATAAGACCAATGTTTCTTTTCTCTTCCTTGCACCAATCTACCATGAACAGAAATGTATGTACGACACCGAGAATCTTAAGCATAAATAAAGTTAAAATAAATAAATAACGAACAACCTCTCACGCGCCCCTGCATGTCACCACTTAGCTCGAACAACTCAACTGCCTCAACACCCGATCGCTCCACAAACACTCCGAGATCTGGGACACCATCACCTCCTTCACCCTGGGGTTGTCTTCCTCACTGAGACTTGGTTCAACCTGACATCTACACCCAATATCGCCACCACCACACCCAACGGATACAAGTTTGTACACCAGGGCCGCATCAAGAAACACGGAGGTGGAATAGCCATCATCTACAAAGAATCCCTCCACTACACAGCCGCCACCGATGACACCTCCCCCATCATAGAACACCTCAACTTCCAACTCAGTATAGACAACAAGATCACTATATGAGGCACCCTCACCTACAGACCACCAGGACCATGTCCTGCCTTTTGCAAGGCCATCCCTGACTTCATCTCCCCACTGGCCACTAACTTAAAGAACTTCATCTTCCTCTGAGACCTCAACTTTCACCTCGACACCGCCAACATTGCCTTATCCTTAAGAGCATGAATATCCTCGGCATTTCTCAACTTGTCACTGATCCACTCACTGTGCCAGGCACACGCTCTCCCCCATCTCAACAGCCAGCAACAGAATCAGATACAGCCATATCACCAAACTCACATGGTCAGACCACTCAATTGTATACTTTTTCCTCACAGCTGCCACCCCTACTAACCATCCCAGACCCTCCCACAGGAACTGGAGCAATATACCCAAAAACCAATGGACCAACAACCTCTGCGCCTCCACTCCGGACACCACTTGCAACCTCGATGGCACTGCCAAAAGTTTCAACGCATGGATCACCAACTGTGTCAACAAAATCACCCCTGTCAAACTCACCAAACCAGGCAGACCACCAAGCACACCAGTTGGTACACCCTGGAACGAAAACCCACCAAACGCATTTGCAAGCATCTGGAAAGGATTTGGCGCTCTAGCTAAGAGCCAAAAAATCAAGACACCTTCAAGCTGGGACTCCAGAACTACCATCAGTGCCTGAAAATACATGACGAGGGACAGGGTGTCCACCTGATTTGAAGCCAGCTCCAATCACAGCAAAAAACTCTTCAACATCATCAGCGAGTTCTCCAACCCCTCAGCAACTGAGAACACAGTCAGCCCTTCCCAAGATCTCTGCAACTCCATTGCGGATATCTTTCACAGCAAGATCTCCCCCAACTATGACCATTACAACCTTCAACTGCCCAACACCAGCATACAAAGCCTCCTCAACCTCACGGACTCACACCCAAACCACAGGATTGCAACATCGGACCAACTCACCATGCAGGCCACCTCTGCCATCATGAGCTCTATCCACTCAGGAGCACCCAGGGACCCCTGTCCCCACCACCCCTTGGGGAACATTACTAGCAGCAAAGAGCTCACCACCATCCTCAACACCTACATAACCTCTGCCACTTTCCCAGAGGAATGGAAAGATGCAGAAGTCAAACCACTCCTCAAGAAACCCTTTGCAGTCCCAAAGGACCTCCGGAACGAACAACCCATCTTCCTGCTCTCTGCCAAAGTCCTATAAAAAGCCATCAACCACCAACTCACCAACCACCTAGAGAGCAACTACCTCCCAGACCCATTTCCAATCTGGGTTTGGCTTGAACCACAGCACAGACACTGCGCTATCGCAACCACCGACGACGCCAGGACTCTTCTAAACCTGGGAAAAACTGCCACCCTGATCTTCCTTGCCCCTTTAGCTGCCTTTGACGGCATATCCCACTACACCTTCCTAAAAAGGCTCCACAAGATAAGGAATTGAAGAAAACGCCCTCAAGTGGATTGCATCTTTACCGTAAGAACCCAGAGTGTTTGCCTTTCACCCTACATCTCGGACCCAAAGAACATCATCTGCTGTACCCTCCAAGGGACCTCCCTCAGCCCCACCCTGTTCAACACCTATATGACCCCTCTGGCCCACATGGTCAGGACCCATGGGCTTAACATCATATCTGATGCCCAGCTCCTCTTCTGTCTAGCCGCAGACCCCTCCACCACCAAGCTGACTTCCACCTGTGCATGACCAACACCGCCTACTGGATGCAAAACAACTGCCTCAAACTCAACACTGACAAACGGAGATACTCATCTTTGGAAACAACACATCCCCATGGACGATTCCTGGTGGCCAGCAGAACAGGAACGCTCACCCACTTCCACAGAACATGCTAGGTAACGCAGCATCATACTGGACAGCAAACTCGCCATGAAAAACCAGATCAATGCAGTATCTTCGGCCTGCTTCTTCACTCTCCGCGTGCTCTGGAAGGTCTTCAAGTTACTCCCAGCTAGCACTGAGTGATGAATTGCTACTTGTCATTCCTAGCCTTGGCCCAGAGACATTAGGGAACCACCAAAGATGTGGTCAGTCGAAGAATGAGGACAACGTACAACAACAGGAATTTGCTTTTACAGTGAAAAAAAGAAGCATTTGGTAATAGCTTGTCCCCAGGTGCAGGGATGCGACCCCCTTCGCCCCCCCCCCCCTTGAATTACGGACAAGAAACGGGCTCACAAATTACTGAAGTGTGTGTTATTGACAGAGATTATTACTTTCTGAAAATTATGATTGCCACTTCCCTATGTCCTTGCTCTTGTGACTCCAGATCATGTGGATGTTTTATGAATAGTTTCTAGCCGTCTGACAGATTCCTTTAAATAAAAAATTTGGAAAGAAAGAAATTCAAGGAATTGGGTGGACTGTTCTCACATTCAGAGTCCTATGCTTTTTTGGCTCTTCCTTTACTATTGGCTATTCAGATTGGGCACAAACTGGTGATTCAGTTAGATTTAATAAACACTCCATCTTTTTCCATCACATTTGGCACCATATGGCTGAGGAGCTATTATCATCTCGTTGATTGGAATACCCCAGAGATAAACCTTAATTCATCTTACTAAGAGGCTCATTGTTTCCTAAAATTGGCTATAGAAAAAAGATCCAGCCTTTACTTGCTTCGCTCTGCAACCATTTTCATCAGAAGCCTCTCCATTGGAAAAGAAGTGATTCCACCACAGTGCTATGAATATGCAATGTGTTCAGCAAAAAATAATCTGACCCAATTCCTCAACATTAGGAGTGTGGCTGCTGGGTTCACATTTTGTCAGAAACACCAATTCCAATGTACCTCATCACAGTGAACAAGGATGAAGTTCTTCAACAGTATTTACAGGAGAACTTGGATAAAGGCTTCATTTTACACTTCGCCCTCTCCAGCAGGGGCGCCAATGTTCTTTTTGACAAAGGTGGAAAGTGAATATTTAATATTTAGCAACCATAGAGAGGTGAAGGCAATTACCATATGAAACACGTATCCTCTCCCCCATGTATTCATACTTTTTTGCCAAGTACATCTGCCAAAATATTCTCTAGGTTAGGTGTTAGAGGAGCATAAAACTTAGTATAGATTGTTGTTATTGTTATTGTTATTGTTAATTTAGATTTATATCGCGCCAATCACCTGCAGGTCTCTAGGCGCTCGGAAATCGATGGATTCATACAATAACTTTAAGTCCCACAAGAAGGTAGTACAGCAGCCAGATTACATTGTACCTAAGGCCCTCCCAAACAATAATGTCTTAAGACATTTTCTGAATCGTAGGAGATTTCCCTCTCTCCGTAGTTCCTCAGGCAACTTATTCCATAATTGAGGAGCCATCACAGAGAAAGTTCTCCCTCCCTTGGTTACAAGCCTAAACCGCGGGCAGGTCAACAGCTGTGATTCAGAGGATCTAAGATTTCTTCTTGGACAATATACTTCCAGCCGATCTCTAATATAAGCTGGGGCATTGCCATAAATAGCCTTGTGAGTCGTGCACATGCTCTTAAACTCTACCCTCTCCTTTATAGGGAGCCAATGTAAATTCCATAGCAAAGGAGATGCTCTAGTCCTTCTAGGGAGTCTAAAAATCAGTCGCGCTGCATCATTCATGACGACTTGCAATCGATTCATGATCGTTTTTGGGAGGCCTAAATAGAGGACATTTCCATAGTCTATTCTAGACATAATTGTTGCTGCCACAACTGTTCGCAGCATAGACTGAGAAAGGATAGGCGCTAGCTTACGTAGCTGTCTAATAATATTTGTGCAGCTCCCGACAACGGCAGAGATTTGACTGCCCATTGATAGGTCGCAGTCCAATTTGATCCCCAGGCTCTTTACATTTGCCTTTGGAATCGGAGTTGGACCTAGCTCCTGAGGCCAGTAGAGATCATTCCAAGGTGAGGTGGCTGATGAAATTACCAAAACCTCAGTCTTGTCTGGATTGATCTTTAACAGATTTCCCGTCATCCAGCCAACCGTGAACCTCAGGATCTTCTGCGCTTGCTGCTGCGCAGCCTCGGTGTTATCGATGCTCAGTAAAAGCTGAGTATCGTCAGCGTAGTTAAAAACTCTGCAGCCCATACTAGCCAGAGATGCAATCAGGGGTTGAAGATACAGGTTAAACAATAGTGGGGACAGTGCGGAGCCTTGAGGCACCCCACATTTTAGAGTCCCCACATCTGATATCGAATCCCCCAGCTGTATCCTCTGAGTTCTTCCCAGAAGAAAGGACTTCAGCCAGTTAAAAGCCTCACATTTGACCCCGATGTTATCTAGTCTTCCTAGGAGCAGGTCATGACTTACAGTGTCGAACGCCGCCGACAGATCTAAGAGAATCAGGGCGCTCGGTTTCTTAATGTCAGCCATGCCTCTCAGCTCGTCCAACACTGATAGCATCACCATCTCGGTACTATGGTGTGCTCGAAACCCTGCCTGTCGCTCATGGAGTAAAGAACGGGACTCCACATGAAGGGATAAATGTTTCAGAACATGCTGTTCTAAAATTTTCGCAAGGAAAGGCAGTTGAGAAATCGGTCTATAATTCTTCAGGACAGCAGGGTCCGCACCAGGTTTCTTCAACAGGGGCCTGACTCGTGCTTCTTTAAATTCAGCAGGTAAAGAGCCCGTTTCTAAAGACCTATTTAGAAGAGAGATAAGACGCTCCTCCAAAATAGGGCGGGCCATACGGAACACACTAGGGGGGCATGGGTCTGCGGGGGAACCAGACCTAGTTCTACCCATCAGATGCTCTAGGCTCAGTACATCAATCTCAGGGAACTTCATGATGGTATAGTCTGTGGAGTTATGGGAGTCAGGACATAAAGCAGATCCATTTAAGGTATTATTTTTTATCTCCAAGATGATATTCTCCACTTTTTCCAAGAAGTATCCCTGGAAGGTGTTACAATCTATAGTGATACCTGGGCATTCTGATTTTTTGCTCAGTTCGGATAGGATTTTAAAAGTCTCCTTCTGAACATTCCCTGCCCTATTTAGCCGGTCCTCATAATATGCTGCCTTTGCTTGCAGTATAAGCTTTTTATAGATATAAAGGGAGGCTTTATACTGATCCCTAGCTGTATCACTTTTTGTTTTCCTCCAGGATCTCTCCAAAGTCCGGAGTTTCCGTTTATGCTCTCTCAAGAGTGAAGTGAACCACTGAGCACCTTTCCCTAAACCTCTAATGGGTTTAATCTTTTCAGGCGCTATTTTATCAATAGCTTGACGAAGGCTCCAAATTAAATCGGTATATTCACGATCCAAATTGCATCCAGCGTCAAAAGGTCGAGTCACTTCAGGAGGAGTCTCAGTCAGAGATTCTAGATCAACCTTGTCCCAATTACGGGTTTTCCTGACTTCCCTAGATAAATCCTTTAAATGTCCATTTATCTGAACCTCACAATTCACTAAATAGTGATCAGTCCATATACATGGTAGAACCCCACTTAAAATAATATTTGGGTCTGAAGTCCATGCAAGGTCAAGAGTGTGACCCTTAATATGCGTGGGTACTTCCACAAGCTGTCTGAGATTCAATGAAGACATTATAGAGTTCAGTTGGCGTGAGGCCAGGTCTTTGTGAGTATTCTCCCAGTGTAGATTAAAGTCTCCAACTACCGCGATTCTTTTATATCTCGTACAGAGATCGGAGATAATAGGGGTAAAAAGATCATTGAATAGCGGCGTGGAGTTCGGTGGACGATAAACCGACAAAACAACTAAACAAGAGTCATTCAACGTGATTTTTACCCCTAATAAATCAGAGAGGTCAACTGTTTCTGACAATAGTTTTACTACCGACAGATTCTTTTTATACAGGATCGCAACCCCCCCTCCCCGTGCGCCTCCAGCACGGTTTTGCCATATTGCATCATAATTAGCAGGGAGGGCTGCAATTATATCAGGCATAGAATTGTCATTCATCCAGGTCTCTGATAGAGTCAAGATGTCGATATCATTGTCCTGAAGCAAAGTAAAAATCTCCACCTGATGTTTATGGAGTGACCTCGTATTTAGGCTGGCTAATTTTAGTATGGAAGACTTAGTGACGGAATTATCAACGCCAGGGCGTAAAAGAGCATAATTATGAAGCTTCTCTAAGACTACGTGATCTAATGACTGCTCACCTTTGTCAAGCTGATGCAGCATTTCCGAAGAATAGGAGAGCCGTTGTACAGATATCCTTGCCCCGAGGCCCGTCTGTGCGCGGACGGGCGCAGACGGGCTGGACTCTGGCGTGACTCCGGCGATGCTCCGGCGAGCACGCAGCGCGTGCCCGCTGCGCGTCAGCATGGCCCGTTTTAAATACCGGTCTAGCGTCCTTGCGACGACTAGACCGTGCGCAGCTTCTCTGTGCTACACCCCCAACCCAAGATGGCCGCCACAGTGCTGCCTCGAAGGGAGAAGGACCCGCTCCAAACGCGGTGGTACACTATTATAGTGCAATTAAGTGGGCGATTATTAAAACAAGATAAAAATAGCAGCAATTCAAAAATAAACTGGAAACCAAATCAAAATATTTAAAATTTCTTATACTGGCTCCTATGAGCACGCTATGCTCTGTAGTGCTTCTTGCAGGTCGGAAGTAGTTTCCTATCACAGGCCGCCTAGTTTGCCCCGTTTAAATACCGGTCTAGCGTCCTTGCGACGACTAGACCGTGCGCAGCTTCTCTGTGCTACACCCCCAACCCAAGATGGCCGCCACAGTGCTGCCTCGAAGGGAGAAGGACCCGCTCCAAACGTGGTGGTACACTATTATAGTGAAAGTAAGTGGGTGATTATTAAAACAAGATAAAAATAGCAGCAATTCAAAAATAAACTGGAAACCAAATCAAAATATTTAAAATTTCTTATACTGGCTCCTATGAGCACGCTATGCTCTGTAGTGCTTCTTGCAGGTCGGAAGTAGTTTCCTATCACAGGCCGCCTAGTTTGCCCCGTTTAAATACCGGTCTAGCGTCCTTGCGACGACTAGACCGTGCGCAGCTTCTCTGTGCTACACCCCCAACCCAAGATGGCCGCCACAGTGCTGCCTCGAAGGGAGAAGGACCCGCTCCAAACGCGGTGGTACACTATTATAGTGCAAGTAAGTGGGCGATTATTAAAACAAGATAAAAATAGCAGCAATTCAAAAATAAACTGGAAACCAGATCAAAATATTTAAAATTTCTTATACTGGCTCCTATGAGCACGCTATGCTCTGTAGTGCTTCTTGCAGGTCGGAAGTAGTTTCCTATCACAGGCTACCTAGTTTGCCCCGTTTAAATACCGGTCTAGCGTCCTTGCGACGACTAGACCGTGCGCAGCTTCTCTGTGCTACACCCCCAACCCAAGATGGCCGCCACAGTGCTGCCTCGAAGGGAGAAGGACCCGCTCCAAACGCGGTGGTACACTATTATAGTGCAAGTAAGTGGGCGATTATTAAAACAAGATAAAAATAGCAGCAATTCAAAAATAAACTGGAAACCAAATCAAAATATTTAAAATTTCTTATACTGGCTCCTATGAGCACGCTATGCTCTGTAGTGCTTCTTGCAGGTTGGAAGTAGTTTCCTAGATTGTTGAGCGAGTGAATGGAAAAAACATTTAAAATTAGGTGTGGGCATTTTAAATATTTGGTTAATCCATTTGACCTCTGCAATGCCCCTGCACCTTTCAAGCATTTTGTAAATATTACATTCAGAGACAATTTGGATGTGTACATAATGGTACCTTGATGACCTTCAGATTTATCCATTTATTCTGGAAGAACACTGATGTCAAGTACGAGCAATACTATCATGTTCAAGGAAGTATTTCCTATATGCCAAAGATGCGGAGTGCCTTTTTAAACTTCTAGTCACCTCCTTTCCTGTCTTCGAACTCTCTAGACAGAGGACTGGGATAGATTCTGCAAACGTTTAGGTAGTTTTAGAATGCCCTTCTCCATTAAGTGTGAAGGAAGTACAAAGATTCATTGGATTTGCTGATATTTAGTGGCAATTTATATGGATTTTATTTTACCATTATCTGTCCCATTGGTCAATGAACTAAATAAGGGGTGGCTTTAACTTAGGGATAAGAACATTAACAAGCCTTTAACAATGCCAGAGGAGCATTCACATCTGCACCAGTCATCCTAATAATTTACTGCCCTTCATAGTAGAAACCGATGCCTGTTCTTTTGCCATTGGGGCAGTATTGCCACAAAGAGACCCTGATCTAAGTAGCTACATTCCTGCATTTTATTCATGAACATTGACTGACACTGAGAAGAACTGCACTGTTTATTGCTGGCAATTCCTGGCAACCAAAGAGGCGTTTTGATATTGGAGACATCATCTAGAAGGAGCTTCAAATTAGATTACTGTATGGATAGGTCACAACCAAGAACTATATGTCACAAAAAAGAAATGTGCTAATTCTGAGCTACCCAATGGACTCCTCTTTTCTCGCTTCAGCTGTGTCATTATTTACCAACAAGTGAGATCATGGAAAACCTGATGCTCTATCTCGACAAAGATGCAGAACTAGAAAAATAGATGAATATATTAGCCCTTTCTGCCACTTGCACTAATGACATCAGTGACTTCTTCAGTTAAGTGCAACAAAAATAAGTTCCACTAATGGATAGTAATTATTTAAATCGATTTTGTTAGCATTAATAATTTTCTGTATCCTTTCAGCAGAGCCATGGATTCAAAATGTCTAATGTAGCACCATGACTCTCCAGCAGACGGCCATATTGGTCAGAAAAGAATTATCAAATTTGTTTCAAAAGAGATTTGGTGACCTGGAATAAAGACCCCTATCAAGGACTGTGTGAACAGGTGTGCTATTTGGGCCAAAGGGCTGCAGCGGGAGTCCTTAAGCCTCTGCCCACACACTACCTTCCCTGGAACATTAGCTCTATGGACTTTATTGTCAAGTTACTGTCATCACAGGGGTATGCAACACTATTGGTAGTAGTAATTACTTTACTAAAATGGGAAATGTTATTCAATAGGAAAAACTATCATCCTCACTAGAACTTGAAAGAGTCTTCAGCATTCACATCTTTCATCTGCATGGTCTGCTTGAAGTTCTTATCACTGGCAGAGGACCATAGTTCACACCACCTTTATGGACTGACTTGATATAAAGAATTGTTACCAAGAACTTCAAATGTATGAGTTACCATCCACAGACCAATAGTCAGATTGAACAGTTAAACTAATCAGTTGAATAATACCTGCATTGTTTCCCTTTAGACGATCCTTGTGCTGGGTATTGATGGATTGCAATAAATGAATTTGCCTACTGCAATTTCTTGTATTCCCATCTGTGGAGATCAATTCTTTTTTTATATAGGTTTCATCCCTAGAGAGTGTCACCCTCATTAGTATTGTCTGCAACCACTCTTAAATGAAATTCCTGAACATTCCAGGTTCACACTCCAAGTTTATTCCTCGATTTGTGGGCCTATTCACCATCACCGGCAAAGTAAGAAAGTCTGCTGTTCTACTGTTCTAGTATACCAATACTAGCATTGGTATATTTACCCAGTTTTCTGTGTGTCTTGAGTCAAACCCGTTGTAGGAAAATGCAGCTAGGAACCCTAGTTCAGTTCTGATTGATGGATCACCTGAGTATGAAGTAGAGGAGATAATAGATTCTTTGTCTTTTACAATATGATGTATTGGAATGATCATGGGAATCAGCAGACTTCATCCATGCGCCAGAATTATTAAAGAGGTTCCATAGACAGCACCCATTCATAGTCGAACACCACTATGTCACCTGGTGGTTCAGAGGGAGTGAAGGAGTGTTTTAGGGAGGTCATCTGTCAGGATTCAGGCTAAAACACAGACTCACAGGGACTGAAGTTGCTAGAAAACAGGTCAATGGAAGCTGGAATGGAAACTCTAGACTGCTGCCTAATAGTGACACACTCGATGAGTTGGGGCCATTTCTGGGTGAAGAGGGGTAGAGTCCTAATTAGACCTCTTGGGAGCATATTCCCGTACCTGACATGAAGTTGCATGGGGTCACTGGCTTTCAATTCTTGCTTTAGGTTGCACCCATTTTACATCCTCTCTCTATTGTTTTTTCAAATTCTAGTGATACATTCTATCCTGGTCATCTGCACAAACATTCAGGAACGACATGTGTTTCTACGGATTCTCAATACAGAAGCCTAACAGACCTCCCCTATCTCTTCTGGGTTCCTCTATCAGAAGGAAGAAAATGCTTCTATTCACGCTTCCTATGCACTAATATCTGCTCTAATTGCAGTACCAAGGTGATAAGGGGACTAATGTCATCTTTGGAAGAAACCACCAGACACAAAGAGTCTTTTGGTTCCTCTTTAAGACCCCCAGAGAACACTGTTATTTGGACATCATTTACCCATGTAGTCATTTCCATGTATTTCTTCATGTGTTCTTGATTTCAGATTCATTAATTCATTGGAATTGGATTATAGAACATACTTCATTTCAAACGTAATCCTAAATTACACGTATTCAATTCAAAAGCAGTTCTTAAACGCATGGCTGCACGGTGGGCTTCTCAGTGCTAAAAGGTCTGCCAGACTCCTTGGGAATCATGATTATACAAACAAGTATGTTTTAAGCTGTTTCCTGAAACTTATAAAATTTTCATTCTGCCTGAGCACTAGAGGAAGGGAATTCCATAATTTGGGAACCAAGTGTGCACAAGCGCCTCCCACTCCTGGCCTTATTTGCCTTTGGGCGGAACAGCAAATGTAGGTTCCCAGTTTTTAAATCTCTTGTGGGAGAGGAGGAGTGAATCAACTGCTGTAGAATTTGTAGCCCCTTTGTATACAGAGAACAGTGAGCCAGGTACAAAGCTTTAAACTGAATTATTTTTGTATTGGCAGCCAATGTAGCGAGGCTAAAGCAGGTGAAGATGTCCGATGATTTGGGATTCCTAAGAGAAAACAGACGGCAGTATTTTGGATCACTTGGAGTTTCTTAATCACGGATTTTGGGCAACCTAAATATGCAGAGTTTCCATAGTCCTACCATGATAGTATCAAGCCCTGAACAACCACTCCTTTTACAGGGATTGTCAACCAGCTAAGCAGCTTCCTGGGGGTTCTCAGAAAACCAAATCAGGTTGATGACAGTTTTCTAGCCTAGGCTTTCATGGTAAGTTGTCTATCAATACTGATGCCCAGACCTTTTACTTTTGACTTGGAAGATGGGAGATCTCCTGTGGACTTGGGGCAGCTGAGATCACCCCATAACGGAGATAATTTCCAACTATTAATACCTCTGTCTTATCGCCATGAAGTTTTAGGCAGCTGGCCGCCATCCAATCTGCAACTTCAGTTAGACAGGAACTGAGTTGGTGTCATACTGCCTTGAAATTGGGAGAGATGGAAACAGTGATCTGTTTGTCATCTGCATATGACACCACTGAGAAACCATGGTAATATATAATGTCTGCAAGTGGGCGGACAAAAAGATTAAAAAGTGTGGGGCTCATTGAAGATCCCTGTGGAACCTCACATTTTAGGTGATAGGAGGCTGAATAAAAAGGTCCTTTACTGACTTGAAAACCTCTGTTTCTAAGGACAGAGGGGAGACATTTGCATGCTAGACCAACAATCCCTACTTCTTCCAGCCTTGTAAGTAGTATTAGATCAGACACCAAATCAAATGCTGCATTAAAGTCCAGCAAAATGATTGCAGCTGATCAATATTGGTCGAGGATCTCTTTTAACTCTTTTGTGACCATTAGGAGAGCTGTTTCCGTGCTGCACCCAGGTCAAAAGCCTGTTTGAGTAGAGCGCAGTAGGTTGTGGGCTTCCAAGAAGCCAGAGAGATGTTTATTAATACATTTCTCAAAAACTTTACTAATGACAAGAAGTAGTGATTTTGGCCTGTAGCTCTCGGCAAGCCTTGTGACCATGGAGGGTTTCTTTGGCAGAGGTCTAATAATGGTATGTTTCCAAGTTATTGGAACCATTACACTCTCCGGTGACCAGTTGTAAATATCAGTCAGCACTGCAAAGATTGTCTACTCCTTTCAATAGGACTTCAGAAGGGGCTAGGTCAAGTGAGGAACCTGATTTCACAGATTTACCAAGGACAATTACAGTTTCCCTTCCTATTGGAGGGAATTAGGCTAGTTCCTCTTTTATCAGGACCACCTGCGAGAAACCACTGCGTGTGCCCCTGCGGTCTGGTCCCCTGCCAAGGCATTGTAGATGCTACTAACCTTACCCAGAAAGTAGTCGGCAAGCCCATGTTGGCAGTTTTCATAAAAGAGTTGAGTATATAGTAAACCTCCTTGGACGAATTGGAGGAATTATCGATCCTAGAACTGAAGTCATTAATCCGAGCTTTTGGAACAGCATATTGGTTTTTTTTTAATGCTGTTTTGTGCAATACTTTACTCCTAGCATCGTATTTATTTATTAATTTCATTTATACAGCGAATGGCTACACCATCGGTGTGTCCCCGCGCTAAAAGCTAACTCTCAGAGAAAAGAATACGACATGCCAGGACTGTGAAGGTTGATCATTACAGGTCTTAACTTTGGATAGGAAAACTGTTTTCACATGATTCAGGTCTTAAGTTCATCGGGAGGCCGTTCCAGATTCTCGCAACACGATATCTAAATGAACGCTCCCCCATTCTGGCTCTGAGGATTCTAGGTACAGTCACTAGAGCCTTTTCTGGTGATCTTAGACTGCGTGCTGGTGAATATTTGGTGATTAGTGAAATGCAAATATATGGGTCCTTTTGTTTGTAAAATGCGGTTGCAGTGGCACATTGCCTTGAACACTATCCTCTTTTCCATAGGGAGCCAATGAAGGGCTTCCAAAGCTTTCTTAGTGTTGGATCTTCTCGATAGGCCCAGTACCATGCGTGCTGCCGCATTTTGCACTATCTGTAGTTTAGACAGACCCTTTTTCGTAGTTCCGAGGTAGAGGACATTCCCATAGTCCAATTGAGATGTTATTGTTGAGTGTACAATGGTTTTCCTAACATTTGGTGGTGGGAAATCTAGTACTTTCTGCAGCGTTTTCATGGGCCCGAAACATTTCTACGCTATCTTTTGTATTTGGTTCTCAAATGTCAACTCTGAGTCAAACCAGACCCGAGGTTTCTCACTGTTGATTTCGGGGAAGGTAGCTGCCCTAATGTGTCGGGTCACCATGCAGTCGACCAGATGGAAGGTGTTCTACCCACTATCAATACCTCAGTTTTATTTCCATTTAACTGGAGGCAGTGGTTGGACATCCAATCTGCTAGTTCCTTTAGGCATTCTGAGAAGTGAAAAGCTGCTTGTTCCTTATTCTGTGAGAGCAGCACGATAAGCTGCATATCATCAGCATAGGAGACAATGGCCACATTATATTTCTCGACTCTTTCTGCCAATGAACCCACATAAATGTTGAATAATGTAGGGCTCAGAATGGAACCCTGTGGGACCGCCTGAGGCAAAGGGATGCTGTCAGATACACATTTTTGTTGTGCGATTTGGAAGCTTCGTGCTGAAAGGAAAGAGGTCAACCATCTTAGTGACATCTTTTTCACGCCACACATCTCTAGCCTGTAGAGGAGCAGTTTATGGGAGACGGTATCAAACGCCGCACTAAGATCTAACAGGATCAGGGCGGCCGTTTGTCCTCCGTCTGCATACTTTCTCAGGGTTTCTGAGGCCAAAAGTAACGCAGACTCCATGGAGTGAGCTCTCCTGAATCCAGATTGAGATGGGTGCAGGATATTGTTCCTACTTATATGGTCAACTAGCTGTTTGTTTATTATCCTTTCTGCTATTTACGAAACAAACGGTAGTAAAGTGATTGGGCGAAGATTTTCTAGTACTGTTTGATCCAACGATGTTTTTTTTGAGTGCCTTGACAATAGCCTGTTTCCATTTAATGGGAACGATGCCTGTTCGAAAGGAGCGCAGGATAAGCTCCGAGACATAAGGTATAATTACTGTAGCACCCATCATCATTATTTTTGGTCTAGCTGGGTCCAGTGGAGAACCCGATTTGATACCTTTTGCTTTGACTGTAAGTTCCTCTATGTCCGGAATCTTAAGTTCGTCCAGTGTCTGCCCTGCAAACTTGGCCTGACTGTCACAGGCTAGCCCTGTTCCTAATCGTGCTTCCGCTGTAAAAGTGTCATATATACCAGTGAATTTATTTGCGAAAAAATATGCCACCTTATTACAGCTCTCAGTAGAG
Source organism: Lissotriton helveticus (assembly GCF_964261635.1). Lineage (NCBI taxonomy): Eukaryota > Metazoa > Chordata > Amphibia > Caudata > Salamandridae > Lissotriton > Lissotriton helveticus. Next base: position 183,897,297 of record NC_136061.1, on the reverse strand, counting down.
GCGATAAAGTCCTCTCTGGATTCCTGTGTTCTAAGGGTCTTAAGTACACTGAACATTTCTTTGGAGGAATTGTTTGCCTTTTTGATCCTCTCTGTATAGAAGATACACCTAGTTTTCTTAATTAATGCATGATAGTGTTTTAGCTCACTTTTGTAGTTGTTTTTAAGTGTACTACAATATTCCTTCCTCCAGCTCCGTTCAAGTTTTTTATATTTATTTTTGCCAATTTTAATTCGTGGTTGAACCAAGGTTGAATCATAGTTGTCCTCCACATCCTTTCCCTTCTTTTGCACTTTTTTTTTAATTCTGTAAGCTCTGCCGAGAACCATGCAGCCTTTCCCTTCAGTCGGCTGGTTTTGTGCAAAGTCAAAGGTATAGGTTTATCCAAAAAAAAATTCCATTCATTTAATGTAGTATTTATTTTGAAAATTTCCCCAGGCGTGTCATGAATCGACTTAAGAAAGGTGGCATCCCAACGAACCTAATTTAATTTAGACCAGCACCGACTAAACCTTGGCTGTTGTACAGGAGAGGCCTTCTTCCCAATTTTTGGAAGAAGAAATGGGACAATGTAGTGATCCAACCATAAAACTGGGAGGGGATCTTCTGATTTCATATTAGAGACATTAGTAAAAATGGGGTCTGGAAGATGTACTTTTATGCGTTTGGGACGTTCCTAGTTGAGAGAGCTTTATTGTAGCAAGATTGTGCAAAAGGTATGATACATATTCACAGGGGCTGTCATCAAAATGTAAATATAAATCACCAAGCAGGGTGAAGCTGGCTTTTAGAATGCTTTGTTCGGCCAGAATGTCTGGCAAAGCATTATTAAAGTGGGTAGCTGGCCCCGGCAGGCGATATACCAAAAGTCCGTCGAGGGTAGAAGTGGGAGAGAGTTTGATCGCAAAAGAGATACTTTAGCACCGCAGAATGGTGCTTTGGGTCAAATTCCTTTTGAGATGTATTTTGAAGATTATCGCAACCCTACCTCCTGCTTTGTTTTGGTGATTGCACCTGGCTATAGAGTAGCCCTGATGAAGTGCCACTACTACATCAGGCATACTGTCTTGTTTAAGCCAAGTCTCAGTAAGAAGTATGTCTTCCAGCTGCATGTCTTCAAGGAAGGTGTACACCTCGAATTTGTGTTTAGGGAGATACCTACAGTTAATCAAAAACATGCACCAGTTATCTTCGTTTGTAGGTCCAGAATTTAATAGATCCCTTGGCCTCTTTATTTCGAACTGCCCTATCATCGAGTTACAGGACCTACATTTACATGGAAAAGCCTTTGGGTCGAGGCTGTGGTAGAAGTTTATCTAATGGGCGCTTTGAAGTTATTCGGATGAGTAACTAATCATATTTTTGGGTAAACGGGCAGTGGTTCTGGCCCCGTCTGTGACGTGGGCCGGCACAGACGGGCATGCCCATGGCGCCCTGGCCCTCATTAAGTAGGGAGGCCTGTTTGAACAACTAGAGCGCTAACAAAAATGGCGCCTCCAGTTGTCTGACCAATGGCTAGGGGCACTGAACATGACCAGAAAGTAAAATGTCAAGCTCAAATATGCTTAAAAACACCCCCTGTCCTTTCGCCCCTTTAGCCTAATACAACTTTTAAAACTTTTCAAATGCAGGAGGAAACAAATCTAAAACATTAAAACATTAAATCACAGGTGCGTGCAGCCTAGTGCAGTGCAAATACACAGTTCCCTTGACCCTGAGAGACGACGCATCCCTGACCGGACCTCATTAAGTAGGAAGGCTGGTTTAAACAACGAGAGTTGTAATAAAAATGGTGCGTCCCATTGTCTGAACAATGACTACTGGCAATGAACATGGCCATAAAGTAAGATACTAAGCTCAAATGTGCTGAAAAACACCCTCCCTCCTTTAGCCATATAGAAGTTTAAAAGCTTTTCAAAGGCAGCAGGGAACTAGAATTAAAACATTAACACTCTAAATCACGGGTGAGTAGAGCCTAGTGCAGTGCAAGTACACAATTACCATGAGCCTGGGTGACCGGGTCATAGCTATGAAACAAAGGGCCCTGGTTTTCCCATAATGTGGCACAACACCTTTAAATTCAGATCAGGAATTCTAGTCGGGACTTTATGGGGGAATATACTTGAGCCCATTTCCACTACCAGATTAAAACATATATATTTAATTTTCATTTTTAACAAATCAGACAGAGGGACAATCCTGCGCAACAAGGGCGAATTTCAGCAAATTTCTAATTCAGCTGCACCGAGACCATGATGTAAACAGTGGACCTTTCATCCAGGCTCCCAGGCACGAAATACTAATACAACAAATGTATCCTGGACAACACAGCGACAACCATATATTTATACTTGCCCTCCCCTTCAGGTTCAGCCCAGTGTATTGTCAGTTGTCGTTCCTGATTCAGCCCCCATAGAATCCAGCCAATAGAAGCCCGTCCACCAGCCCCAGGCCTTATAAAACTTTGGGGACATGCCCTACTTCAGTAAGTCACTTTTTCAGCTGCCATGTAGATGTCCACACCATCCCTCCATTTACTTATGGAAGGAGTCTCAAGTGCACCCCAGTGCCTCGCTATGTCACTCTTGTCCACTTCTAGTCCTAATGTACTACACAGGAGTTTAAATTGGGGAGAGCAACATCATTTGGGATACCCAACAGGACAAATTTGGAATCAAGTGGGATCTGGACCTCCAGTATATGGGAGAGCTCTTGAGTAATTCGGGTCCAGTAGGTCTGTATGTGTGGGCATTCCCATAATGTGTGTAAGAAAGAACCTATTGCCTTGGTACAATGAAGACAGGTCAGGGGTGGTGCTTTGCCCATTTTGAATAACCTATTACGATCAAAGTATACGCCCTGTGAATAATTTTGAATTGTATGGGATAGAGGCGTGCCTGAAGGGCAACTTTCACGCGGTGCATCAATGTGGCCTCCCAGTCAATATTCTCAAACTCACCCAGGTCTTGTTCCCATTGCTCCCTTAATTTAGATAGAGAGTCTGGCATGTTATAATTGATAGTGCGATATGTCTGGGATACTGCCTTTCTACCTAACTCTTCCATTTAGTAAGTGGCCCTCTAGTGGGGCATATTCAGTGATTTCCATCTCACCTATCCCCTTTGCTTGCCAGGCATGACACAACTGTGCATATTTAAGGAATTGGGATGGGTTTAGATGGTATGTCCTTAGGGCATAGGAGAAGGACAAGATATCACCTGCTTCAAGAACATCTCCAATTTTAGAAAGGCCTATTGTGTCGCATGTCTTAAAGCCCTGCACTCTTGTGGAGTCCTTCAACCACGTCCTGGTCTATAGGGGCGTCTCTCTTGTGATCTTGTGAGTCAAGCCCAGTGTTTTTTAGCCCTACCCCATGCCATCAAAGCCACTTGTGTTTCTGGTGCCAGACTGTGGGAGCCCTTCCCTCCATACAAGCAGTGAAGATACAAATGCTTTTCCAGCCCTGCCCATTCCAATCGAAATGTAGAGTGGGCTTGGAGGGGCGTAAATCCAATCGTTGATGTTGGTTAGATGTACCGCTCTGTAATAGCCTTCAATGTCAGGGAGTGCTAAGCCACCATTATATTGAGAACGCTGTAGCCTCCAGGGCAATATTCTCGGGTGTCCACCATCCCAAAGTAAAGTCTGAAGAACCTCATTGGTCATAAAGAACGTTGACTGAGAGATAGGATAGTATGTATTTTGAAGGGAATAGAGCAGTTTGGGTGGTGTAATCATTTTTAAAAGGGCAGTACTATTAGAAACATTCAATCAGGCAAGGCAATGGGACCCAACTGTCTCCCAATAGAGCTGTATAAACTCACTGCATCTAATGTAGCTCCTCACTTGTTAAAGATGTCTGTGGAGAGCCGAATAAAAGGTGCTCTCCCCGAAGATCAAAGACTTGCCTGCATAATAGTAATACACAAACAGGGTAAACCGCCAGATCAGTGCATCTCCTGTAAACCAGTCTACAACGTAGAAGCTAAAATTCTAGCCAAGGTCCTGGCATCCCGACGTCTACAAATCATAGCTAAATTAGTACATCCTGATCAATATGGCTTTATGCCTGGCAGACATACTCCATGGAGTGTTGGGTTGCGTTGATAAAATTCAAGAAGGCGCAGTGGTCTTGTTGCTTGATGCATGTATGGCCTTTGACACCATTGGTCATACTTCTTTGCCGTGTTGGAGTGCATGGGCTTTGGCCCTAAGTTTCTGTTCAGGTTGAAACTTCTTTATTCTAAACCTCTGGCTCAGGTGGTTGTAAACGATCAGACTTCTCGGGTATTCCTCATCCAGTGGGGTACTAGGAAGGCATGCCCTCTCTCACCCCTTATTTTTGCACTAATCCTTGAACTGTTGGCTGCCTGGGTGTGTTTGGACCCATTGATCTGCGGACTGTGAGACAGTGGAATGGGAGGATAAGATATCTATGTGTGCGGATGGTATACTATACACTACTCAATCCTCCATCTGCAGAATTATAGACATTTTAACCAATTTTGGTAATTACTCTGACTAAACTATCCACTGGTCCACATCCATTGTGTTTATTCTCCATGGCAAGATGCCATGCCTGCCACCTGAATGTGAGTTGTTTATAGTGAGGGATGGATTATGATATCTAGGAATTTATGTCACTACAGATTTGGTGTTATTTCATGTAAATAACCTTCAGGGCCCCCTATTACGTCTTAAAAGTGATATTGAACATTTGTGCTCACTGCTTAGCAGGGCTGGCTTATTTAAAATGATAGCACTGCCTCACTTCCTGTACGTGCTGCAGAATACAGCGTTCCCCGTTCCCACATCATATTTTAAACCATGGAAGGTGAGGGTAAAACCTTGCTATGGGACAATGGTGCCTTTTATCGCAGTGACTAAATTGACAAGAGGCGGGTATGATGGGGAAATATCCCTGCCAGACAGTCAAAAATACTTTTGGGCAGTGTAATTGGCTGTAATTAATCAGTGGGTTCACCAACCTCCAGAAAATCCAGCGTATCGTATGGAATGCCACATCTTACACCCAGGAGTGTATATATGTGCACTATACACTCGCCAAAACATGAACCCAAGCGGGACCAACTTCAAATACAGTTCAGAGTTGGCGCGTGACTCTCAGGACATGAGGTTGGGGAAACAGGATTACCCAGGTCACACCACTATGGGAGTCTGAACAGTTAGGAATGGGCATGCAGATGAAAAGCCCAGGCTTTGATAAATGGGGCCTTAATTGTATCTCTAAGAGATCTTTGGTCTAAGAGGAGGGTGATTCCATTACTGAATTTCTGAGTATGACTAGCAATGGCGGAGACCTTCTGATACCTGTCAGTGTGCCATGCCTTCATGGCAACAATCCCCCGAGGTGAGGTACTTCTGAAAGCATCGCCATTAGAGGAGAGATTACTAGACCTTCATATGATCCGAGGGGCGATCGCCCTCACTTATAAAAAGTTAATTAATAACTCTCCATATACACTCCTCCCCTTGCACCTCCGCTGGGAAGCAGACCTAGACAAACCAACTGACGAAGACTGGCCGAAAGCGTTAGCCTCCCTTAAAAACATGGCGATCAGAGCACGTTTTTGATTAGTGCAGCTTCTAAGTAGAATGACTGAGTCAACTTGTCAAAGGAACTGTGGACAGGAGGGGTCCTTTTTTCATATTATTTGGGAGTGCCCAGTAATTCAGAGCTTCTGTTGTGTGTCAATAGTGTATGTGAAGACGATTTTACGCCTTTGGCTAGGTGGTCTTCTTAACGGTTGGGAAGCTACGGCCTTGAATCGTATGTAGCAGACCTGGGTGACCCTAGGCATGGTGATTGCTAAACTAAACATAGCTCGTCTTTGGGGGGCAGAATCAGCATCACTTTTTGCATACCTCTATGCTGGAGCATTAGATTGTTCATGCACACCAACTATATGTATTTTTCTGGCACATTCATGGCTAAGTATTGACGCAAACCATGCATCAGAATCAAAGCAGCTAGAAGATAACTAAAATGTAGGCACATTTTCATTTGAATGCATTTGCTCAAAACTGTGTTGTATTCTGTTGTATTCCTCCTTTCTGTTCTTTCAGAATTGTTATGGTTCTTTCTTGATTCTACATTCCATATGTGGGAGTTAGGCTGTGTAAGTCTGTCTCCTGAAGATTGTGGATGTACAAGCTGTTCTTCCTCATTAAATCTCCTAACTACAACCACTTCTGTCTCCTGGATTACATCATAATTTTGGCGACGTTTTGGGATCTATTTTGAGAACACCATCTTTGTAACTATTTTTTTTGTTTTAAAAAGAAGTGGATACTTGGAGTAAGGATTGAAAACAGCGTTCACGCATACCTTAAGGTATTTATTTATATTCAGTGTACATTGATTGCACCTGCACCTGATTTTCCCTAATGGATGTGCTTTGATTGCACCAGCGGCCGAAATTTATTTTCTTTTCTTAACTTTTCTTTCGAATTCTATGATTTTAATGACTTTTGAATTTTATATGCTATAAAACTTTCCTTATTTTACCTACATCGTCTTTCTATTGAACACTAAAGGAAGTTCCAGCATTTCCGCTATAGAAATTGTTTTATTTAATTTTCGAAATTGACTTCACTTTATCTCCGAGTACTGTTTTGCCGAGCTGTGTTTATATTTGAATCTGGTGACATCGCGTGAGGCCCGCACGCTCAGAATCTCCATTCCGACTTCTGTCTTCGGATCGGTGAGTCAATTGCGCGAACAGGAGAACTTTGACCGCGTCATCGCGCATCACGCAGCGTCCCGCGTCATCGCTTCTTCCGCCATTTTGGATCTCCTTGACAACGCTCTTCAACGCCGATGCGCACGGCAGCGCTTTCATGAATCTTATTATTTGTCATTCATTACCACGATTTCAATGCAAATACGCACAACGGTACACCTGTGGATTATGATATCACCACGGCTTATTTTCTCAAGATAGACATCGGTGACTACTTCTTTTATTTTAGTTTGTTGTGTTTTTATTATTTTACTCATGTGTGTGTAATGTACTTATTTTAAGCTTCTTCTATTAGTGCTTTACACAATTTATATTGTATTATTCATTAAGCAGTGATATTGCACCGTACTTTCTACCATGTCTAACAACATTGTTTCTCCTGCACATTTCTTACCTGTAGCTGGTGATCCCAAAATGGAATGGGATCCATGATTTCCTACATTTTTAGCTTATGTTGATGTTGTAGAGGAGGACGGATGTTCTCCTAAAAGGAAATTAGCGTTATTGAAAAATTGTTTAGGTGGTGCTGGTCTTAAAGAATTAGAAAATGTACCTCCTATTGAGGGTGCAGGTGATATAAATGTATTTCATGTTGTTGTTAAACAATTGGGTGCTAGATTTGGAAGGAAAATAAATACTGTTATGGAACGTTTTAAATTCTATTCGCGTGCACAAAAAGAAGATGAATCAATTGAGAACTACGTAGCTGCTTTGCGAACTCTCGCTGGTTCCTGTGCCTTTGCGACAATTAATTTTGAACAAGTTCTCAGAGATCAAATTATGATGAGAACTAAGAGTAAGAAAAAACAGGAACGTCTATGGATGGGAACTGAAACTACCCTTAAGGCTGTGTTAAATATTGCAAAAGGCATCGAAAAGTCTGAATTATTTGTAAGCAAGATCAGAGGTCAGGAAAGTAAAAATAAAGTAGTGATTCCTGAAGTTTCAATAGTGAAGGAATCTTCCAATTTCAAAAAAACTTAGTTTGTTCCCAATAAACCGCAGTTATTCCTAATAAAAAAGAGAGTTTTAGAAGAGACATTAAACCTTTTGAAAGGAGAAACCAAATTGTTTGTTACAGGTGTGGAGGTGTCGATCATGTAGGGAGCTACAGAGGTTGTCCTGCTTGGAACAAAATATGCATTAAATGCAAACATTCAGGCCATTTTAGTAAAATATGTAGGTCTTCTCAAAAAGTAAATTTATTGACAGATGAAGAATCTGATCTTATTGATGGTCTCGGAATTAATAGTTTGTTGTGTGTTGGTGACACCAAATGTAAAGGTTTCCCTAAAGATATAATCTTGGTTGATGGCAATGAAATTTCCATGCTCATTGATTCTTGTGCATGGTACAGTATTATAGGCATGGACATTTTCAACAAATTTTGGGGTTCTTTGAAATTGTCACCACCAGATGTACAACCCGGTGGTTACACTGGTCATAAAATTGATTTGGTTGGTTTCATGTGGGCTGACATCACATTTAAAGGCAGAAGTATTAAAGGCAAAGTTTATGTTGCTACTAATGGTGCTTCCATTCTCAGTTGGCCTCATCAGCATGAATTAGGTATTAAACTTGACCCCAATGCATCACAACCCGTGTATGTTATATCTCCTGAGGCTGATGAGTTTACCAACTTTATAAAGAAAAAGTTTCCTGCTATTTTCACCGACAAGTTAGGTAAATTCGAGAATTTTAAACATCTCATTATTCTCAAGGAAGGAGCTATTCCTGTACGGCACAGAGTTAGAAATATGCCACTAGCGTATCGTGATAAACTAAAAGTAATTCTATCTGATCTTGTAGCCAGGAAGATAGTGGAACCTGTTGAATCTTCTCCTTGGGTTTTGCCAGTGATTTTATCCATTAAAAGCAATGGCGAACTTCGGCTATGTGTCGACCTTGGGAGTTTAAACCAAGAGATTTGGGTTGATAGGCACCCGTTACCTAATATACATGAGTTGATTTCTACTCTCTCAGGTGCCTGTGTATTCTCTACTGTAGACTTGGCAAGTGCTTATCATCAGGTACTTTTGCATGAAGAGTCTAAGTTTTTGACTACCTTTATAACACCAGAAGGTATGTTTAAGTTTTGTCGCATGCCTTTTGGTTTAGCCAGTGCAGCATCAGTCTTTCAAAGACTCATGAAAGAAGTCCTTGAGGGTTGTGAGGGGGCCATAGCTTTTCAGGACGATATTTTAATTTTTGGGCAGAATTTTGAAGATCATGACAGAAATTTAAACTCTGTATTAAAACAGGTTCAAAACAAAGGTTTAACCTTGAAATTCTCAAAGTGCCAGTTAGACAGAGTAAAGTAGAATATTTCTTCCCAAGGTATTAAGCCAAAAGTTAATCATATCCAAAGTATACTTAAGGCTCCTGCACCTTCTAGTAAAGAACAACTTGTGTCTTTCTTAGGACTTACTGAATTTTACAGTAAATTTGTACAAGATTATTCATCAAAAGTACACTCGTTAAGATTACTGCTAAAAAAAATGCCAAGTTTTTATGGAATGTTGAACAACAATTTGCTATTGATCTACTGACAAAGGAGATTCTTAACGCTCCATTTTTAAGACCTTTTGAGATGGCTAAAGAATGTATTGTATGTGTGGATGCGAGCAATGTGGGTTTAGGCTCTGTATTAATGCAAAGGAATAGAGGTGAAGAATATGTTGTTTCCTATGCCTCGAGGACTCTCCGTGGTGCTGAGTACAATTATTCCACTATTGAGAAAGAGTTGTTGGCTTGCACTTGGGCTGTTGAACATTTCAGGCAGTTCCTTTGGGGAACTAAATTCCGTTTACGAACCGACCACAAGCCTCTAATCAACATGCTAGCTGCTGGTGGTGGGAGGACTTTGACTGCGCGTTTGGCACGTTTGGCTGGGAAGCTGCAGGAATTCCAGTGTGTAGTGGAATATGTTCCTGGCCGTTTGAATGTACATGCTGATTGCATGTCTAGATTGCCTTTAGATTCGCAGGTTTCCAGTGTTCATAGTGATTTTGATGTTGTGTTTTCTATTGGGGATGTTAATGGCGAAGGCAACAACAAATTGTCTGGTACTATTTCAGAAATTGAATGGAGAAATGCCATGTACAAAGACTCCGGTTTGTCTAATGTAGTGACTTATTTACAACATGGTTGGCCTGAGGAACGCAAATTGTCTTGTGATGTTTTATCTTTTTATAAGATAAAGGATGAAATCATGTTTGACCAGGGTTTTGTAACTAGAGGAGATAAAATAGTTCCTCCTTTTGATTTGAGGAAGAAAATTATCTCAATGGCTCATGAAGGTCACATGGGTATCTCCAGTACCAAAAGGCGTATTCGTGAATTCTACTGGTGGCCAGGTATTGATAGTATGATTGATAAATGGGTCAGTTCTTGTTTGCCTTGTTCTTTGAGTGATAAATCTGTGAAACCATTAGCTGTTGGTGTTTCACCTATCGAATTTGTTACGTCTCCTTGGAAAAAATTGGGAGTGGATATTATTGGTCCTCTTGATTTGTCACCTAACAAAGATGTGTTTATTTTGGTTTTGATTGACTACTTCTCCAAATGGCCAGAGTTAAAAGTTGTGGATAAAATAGGTTCAACTCAAGTTGTGGAGTTTTTGGATGAAGTGTTTTGTAGAGAGGGCATTCCTGCTGAAATTGTTTCAGATAATGGTCCACAGTTTATTAGCAGATAATTTTCTTCATTTCTTGAAAGATGTGGTATTGTACACAAAAAGGTGTCAAACTATAATCCACAGGCCAATGGTCAAACAGAACGTTTTAATAGAGTAATTAAAGAGTCCATCCAACTTGCTGTTAAAAGCAATTTAAATTGGAGAGAAGCACTACGTGCCTCTTTATTGTCTTATCGTGTTTCTCCTAATTCCGTTACGGGTTTGTCTCCTTTTGAGATGTTGAGAGGCAGGAAACCAGGCTCTAAACTTTTACCCTGGTGGATGAAAAATAAAATTCCTTGCGAGCATTCATTAGATCCTTTTAAAGTCAAGGACAAGGTGTTAGCATATCAGGAAAGGATGAAGAGAAATTGTTCTGGTTCAGTCATTCACAGTCCGAAAATTAAAGTGGGTGATTTTGTGCGAGTAAAATTTGGTAGAACGTTTGGCAATAAGTGGAATAAATGGTCTGACCCGTGTAAGGTTTCTGAGGTTTTTACAAAGGCTGTAAGAGTTGAAGGTGGTAAAGTCTGGAATTTTAGAAAGATTTCTCTGTGTAAGGCTGTGGATTCCAAGGCAACTTCGCAATCAAGCTCAAATGCTGAAGATGATGTAACTTTTTCAGCCATGTTAGACACTTTTGGGTGCGAGCCACAAACTGAGAATGTTGATTCGCAAATTGGTGATGTTAATTTACCCATTAACGATTGTGATACTCTAAATGATACTTCTAATGTGAATGCTGATTGTGAAGTCACTGAACATGTTGAACAATCTGGCAATGATGCTTTAAGGAGAAGTGTTCGTGTTAAATATTCTCCTATCAAATTGCGTGATTTCATTCATTAATCTGTTTTTTTGGGCTTTTTTTTTCAAAAGGGGGAAGATGTGTTGTATTCCTCCTTTCTGTTCTTTCAGAATTGTTATGGTTCTTTCTTGTTTCAACATTCCATATGTGGGAGTTAGGCAGTGTAAGTCTGTCTCCTGAAGATTGTGGCTGTACAAGCTGTTCTTCCTCGTTAAATCTCCTAACTACAACCACTTCTGTCTCCTGGATGACATCACATTCCTCAAACTGACAAACAAAAAGGCTTGAAGGCTAACAAAGGAAATGTCGACATTTTAGTCCAAAATCCGGCAACACCAAATATGTGTAGCTTTTCCTAGGGAATGTATTCTACACAATGGATTATGTAACATTAGTGCAGATCAGTAAATTGTAACTGAATCACTGTTTATGATGCTCTGTTCACTTTATGACATATGTCTAACTCAAGAATTTATGAAAAGCTAAAAAGTATATGTTTTCCAAGTTGGTGCAACCTAATACATATACTGTTGCAAGCTAGTTCTCCCTTGCCCTAACTGGCTGCCCAATAGAACAGTCACAGGTGACCTGGCATCATTGGCGTGAGTCTCCCTTCCATTTATACTGATTGCCTCCTCTGTTTTGATATGTTTTTGCTGGTTATATGCTATGGGCACTGTGCCGCTGCTATTCAGTGCCACAGTGCAAGTGCTTCCTATGTTAAATCTTGTCAGAAGACCCTAGTACAGTGCACCATGTGTGCCCAGGGCTTGTAAATCAAATGCTGCTGGTGGGCTTGCAGCACTGGTTATCCCACCCACGGAAGCAGCTTGTAAAGTGTGTCTCAGGCCTGTGCATGTGCCAGACTATATAACACACTCAATTAACAAACATCTCTCAGATGTTGTGTCTATATTGAGCAGTGTTGGGGGCCATTTTGAGCGAGGACACTATATAAGCACTCTCCTTGGTCATCATCTGCACACTATGAGATTCGAAGATGCAGCTACCTGGTTTATATCGACTATCCTTTAGCTGTGGTTGCTCACGGCCTGCCATTGTTATCTCTTTTCTGTTCTGTATCTTTGACATGTGCCATTCAGATGTGCCATTCTGGTATTTCTTTTTTGACTTGCAATTGTAAGTAGGACATGCTCTGGTGTGTGTAGCATGTCCTAATAGTGAATTACGGCCATTTTCGTTTTTTTACTATTGCAAGGCTACCTGTTCTCAATAGGCTAGAATGGGCAGTTAGATTATTACATTTTATAATCCTAACTGACTCAGGGAACACGGTAGAAATTCAAATTTAATATGCCTGATAAAATATATCTTTTAGTAAAGTTGGTTTTAACATTCTGTGTTTGAAAATACCACTTTTAGAAAGTAGGTATTTTCTTGCCTAACTGTCCAGGCCTGCCTCTGCTAGGTTGCGTATTCCTTGTCTGGAGTTTGTGAGTGACAGGGCTGGGGGATTCCAGGAGACAGGCTGGGGGCAGCCCAGTTGTGAATAGAGAGATCTGCATCTAGATGGGAGGAAGGAGTTGCACCTGGGACCTGAATAGGGCTGGGCCTTCCCTCTACAATGCTGGCTCCACTTCCTGTGGTGTGTCTGATGTATCTGCCCTGCACTGTGAAAGGAGAGGAGGAATCATGTCAACAAAGTGCTCCAGGGCTGTGCCTTCCCTCCCCTGTGCTGGCTCCACCTCCTGTGGGGCATCTGATGTCTCTACCATGCACTGTGAAAGGAAGGAAGGAGTCATGTAAACTAAGTGCTCAGGAACTGGTTTGGACCAAGCAGAGGCCTCTCTCCTTTCAGAGAACAAAGGATTTTGGGGTATACATTTTGGGACCCAGTCCCAAGAACTTTAGATCACTTCTGGAACAAGAAACCTTTTGCCAAGGAGAAGAACCAAGGAAGCTGCAAGGGTTTGGACTGCCCCTCTGCCAGTGTGCTGTTTGCTGGGTTGGCCTGCAGTGGTTGCTTCATTGCCAAGGAAAGGAGAAGGAACTTTTAAGGACTTTCATCATCTTACAGAATATTCTCCAAGGGCTTGAACTTGTGCTTGCCTCCTGCTGAAGTTTCAGGGACAAAAGACTTCACTACCAGCTCCCCCTGTGAATTTCCCCCGGAACACGGAATCTCCCCTTTTGCAAGCCTTTTGTTCACTTTGCGTTATGCATCCAGGTACTTTGTTGAGAACTGTCGCATTTATCATCAACTTGAACTAAGCAACTTTTATCATCTTTAAGTCAACTTTAAGTATAGTATTGTGGACTTTTGTCGCTTGTGGTCTTGTGTTAAGTCTATATAAAGAATATATATTTTTATAAAACCTGTGTTGTGTCCATCTGTATTATAGTGTATATTCACAAATGCTTAACACACTGCCTCTGAGATAAGCCTGTCTGCTCATGCCAAGCTACCAAGGGGGAGAGCAGGGGTTATTTAGGAGTGTAATCCCCTTATCCTGACTTAGAAGTAATGGTCCTTATTTTGACAAAGGTGAATACCGTTGCCAACTAGAGACCCCCAGATCTAACAATGGTAGTTCCCTCAATTATGGAACATATACCTGTCAAAACATGACCCCACCTTGGTTCCTCTTGTCTCCTGAGCATGGGGATACCAGACATTTGTGTGGTTTGTATGGTTTCCAGTTTCGCACGAAACACAAAAGCAAGGTATGGTGCACTTCTGCAAATTTTTTTTTCCTTGCATTTCCATGTGGAAGCATTTTATGGGGCATTCTGTACATGTGTGGTTCAATATATGTTATGAATAGTTCGCTGTTTCAGGCATTTTGCGGTGAATGTCATCTTCTTTTTCAGTTTTAACAAACCACATGTACCACAGTGAACTTGAACCTCCCAATTTGCCTCCATCCGGTGGATTGTATCTGTGAAAGCAAATTTCTTCTGGAGCAAATTTTGCTTTTTTGCCAAAATGTTTTTATTACCCTAAGTAGCATCCACAAGAGGCAACTGTGCATGTGCCAGACTATATAACACACTCAAGTAACAAACATCTCTCAGATGTTGTGTCTATATTGAGCAGCGTTGGGGGCCATTTTGAGCGAGGACACTATATAAGCACTCTCCTTGGTCATCATCTGCACACTATGAGATTCAAAGATGCAGCTACCTGGTTTATATCGACTATCCTTTAGCTGTGGTTGCTCACGGCCTGCCATTGTTATCTGTTTTCTGTTCTGTATCTTTGACATGTGCCATTCAGATGTGCCATTCTGGTATTTCTTTTTTGACTTGCAATTGTAATTTCCTTTGGACCATTGATCGGATATCATTTTGGGCAGAGAACTGTGCTTATTCTGGAAATTGTCATATGGTTAAGACTTTTGCTGAAGTTTATCTTCTACCTTGCTTGAACTAGTTTTGAACAGTCTCTTAATTCTGAAATTTGTGTACCAGTGACTATTTTTCCTCCAGTTACCTCTACTTTACTACTTGTCTTACATTCACATTTATTCCTATGTTGTGTTTTCTTTCATTTGTCATTGGAACCTTGATGTTGGCTTCTTTTCTGTCTTAGATTTACCAATTAATATGGTGGGCAGTGTTGGTTTCTTGCGGTCGTTCAGACAGCGTTATGGGTCTCTTAGCTCAGGAACTTAATTTATGCCATACTGAAACTTGGTCTTACATGCGTCTCCAATAACTCCCGTAGCCAAATTTTATTAATTAAAATTATCTTCACCTACGGACTGAACAGTTGTTCGGTCAACACTTACAGTAATGAAGCATTGGCACTTTTTATAGCAATCAAATACCCCTTACCTCAAGTGGATAATTCATGAAGCTCCCTTTCTACGGCTGTCACCGGGTGGGTGGGCAGAGTCTCCTAATGCAGGCATCTTTGTGGAGGAAGCACTGCCTTGGCCAAAACTGGATCTGCATGTTCAATTAAAACTCTTTAACCATACATAACTACAACTCACATTCTTTTTAACTTCTTGCACACGAACATTCCACAAACATACCTCCACAAAACAACTGTAGCATTGTCCAAACACAGGACTATTGAGAGTCCTCCACCTCAGTGAAGTTCTGAACATGCATCTGGAGATCGTAACTTACTGCTGGCATGGGTCTCCTCAACTAAAATACATTCAACGATTAGCTCGATTTGGGATGGAGAGCCAACACAGGAAGGCGTAATAATAGTTGTTTCCCAAAAATACTGTATGATAACACATCATCTTAGAACCAAGAATGTGCAGGCAAATAAGGTACTCAAATATAAAAGTTTAATCCAGTTCACAAGGGGTAGGGTTTACGTCATCACCTCCACCATTATCCCCTCCTCCGTTATCCCCACCTCCATTGTCCCCACCCCCTCCGTTGTCTCCACCTCCATTGTCCCCACCCCCTCCATTGTCTCCTCCTCCCCCATTGTCCCCTCCTCCATTATCGCCTCCTCCATTATCTCCACCTCCTCCATTATCTCCACCTCCTCCATTACCATTGTCGTCACATATAATTACTGGCTTGATCAGAATCTCACTAGATTTACAGTTTCCAGGGCATACACCTTGCCAGTGAATCTTATTCTTCGTATTTAGATTTGCATAACGACAATTGTCATACCACCAGCCTCCCCCACCAACTGATGCACAATTCTCCTGGGAGCGGTCATTATCCTGATCATAAGCTGAGAATTTCATGTTGTCATGTGCTGCATGGGAGACGTCAGTGGTCAGAGCATCAGGGGCAGTGCCTGAGTATTTGCCTAAACGTAGGCGATAGCACCCAGATTCCGCCTCCAGGCGGAATAGATCATAATCAGCAATTTGTTCCTTTCCATAGGCATCGCGTAATAGGAAGCGAACCATATAAAACTTCTGTTTTGTGATAAGGTGTATATGTTCGTTTCCCAGCCAGTGGTCTCCCCGAAGATCACCAAACCCTCTCTTGTAGCTTGCCCAGTTATTATTCCAAGTGATTTTTGTATTGTAACTGTTCTTTTGTACCACAGTCCAGCCGCCACCTCCTCTCATGTCACAGTGCACCACCACATTCCGGTTGATCTCAGGCTGAACAATGTAAAGTCCACTTGGCTGCCCCTTTGATAAGCCGGCACAATCACCAGGAAATCCAGCTGTCAGAAAACAGACAAAAGTTTAGCTTAGAGAATGTGTGTGCCACCTTGCAACTTCTTTTATTTCGCATCTACTAGTCTTTTTGTTAGTGAAATACTTTGGGAGTGGAGTAAAACTTCTTTTGATGTTTAGTACTTTAGAGATTAGGGGTTCTATTAAAGCTAGATTTTCTTTCTGTTCCACAGCTTAGTATGTGAATACTGCTACACAAAACCTTTTTCTGTTTCTTGGTCTTAGCAGTGGCATGTGTATGAATCTGATCCCTTCAGGTGAATATTGTTTGTCAGTATGATATGCAAGTATGTAATTTAAGGGTTGCCAGATTAATTCAAGGGGTGCGAAGAGAGAGGATTTGTCATGTTGAATGAGAGGGAGGATCAAAGGTGTGCAATCAAAAGAGATTAGGGTAACAACATTAAGGTCAGAGTTTACTCTTGTTATTGATCTCCTTAAAAGACAATCAATCAATTTGTTTCCCAACTTTACAACAACTTTATTTTGAGCGAAACTTCTAGCCACAGATTCCTTACATTAAAATTATCTCCAGGAGTCAGATTGGAACCAGAAAGTTTTTGGGGACCAGTACCCCTGCACATTGGTGGGTGGTGTCATTGGGCTCTGTGCCCTCTGCGCCGTAAGTGACATGTGCGCCTATATAGGTGCCACCCCAGCTAGTTTCAGTTATATTTTTTCTGCGCCAGTCAGAGTAGATCCAGAGAACAACTACTCCAGTCACTTTTTGACTGACCTTTTTCAACCTTTTGTTAAAGATTTTTTGAGACATTGGGCCTGATTTAGATCTTGATGGATGGGTTATTCCGTTGCAACGGTAACAGATATCCCGCCTACCAAAATATAAATCAAATTATATCCAATGGGATTTATATTTCGGTGGACATGATCTCCGTCACTTTTATCACAGAGTTATCCGTCCCCCATGACGTAAATCATTCCCATTGTCTCCTGGTGAGGCAGGGATGTCTGCGAGAAAGGCTGGTTTTAAGCTCTGTAGCACTTGTTACTGGCAGATGTTGGTGACAGACCCACTTCTGCCTCTGGTGTCTCAAGCACAACCACGACTCCAAGGCCTGCATTGATTTTTGCACCATGCACCCTCAGGCCTTGAGGGAGTGGTCCTCAAGCTTCTTTCCATTCGATGTGAGACACCGCGACAGTCTCGACTCCGGTCCAGAGGAAGGTCCTGGGATCAGTTGCAGAGCCATCATCAAAGTTGTCCGGGTGTTCAGGTAAATCCCAGAAAAAGAAGAAAAACAAGAAGCCGTAGAGGTCTTCGACTTCGCCTCCTCTGTCAAAGTCATCCTTTGAGATGCAGGAACGTCAGCATTCAAGGCCTGACTCCGTGGTTGAGCCTGTGATTGGGCCATCCCTGTACCTCCCCGTGTTTCCTGGAGTCAGCGCAACCCCCTGGCAACTCAGTGAGCTTTGTGAGGCCATGCATCTCATACTTGGGTGGCCCATTCCTGCTGGCGCCCCTTGGGACCTGCAAGGGTGGGAGGGGTTCCTACTGGTTTTCTGGCTGTAGGTTCCACCCAGTACCAGTCGGGCCCGTTGGATCCATGGATGGGTCTGGATCAACGCTGGTAGATCCACCTCAACCTTCCCCTGTGCTGGTCCCACTGTCGACATCCCTGGTTCCGCACCCATTCTTATCCCTGACCCCGACAGGAGCCGGATGGGCATCATCAGATGTTGACTCCGGCCCTGACTGAGGGCATTCCATCCAGGCCGATGCTGGAGCAGTATACTTAAGGGCTAGGACTTGGGGAAGATTGGAAGGGGCCACTGGACTCTTATGGACACCAGCCCATGGCCTCCAATGAAGGCAACAGGTGTAAGAATCTGATGTATGCCAGTGGACTGGACACCTCCTCAGATACTGGCTTGATGTCTCTCCTACTGTGGCAACGGAGGAGGGAGCCCTCATTTGCAGTGGTGGTGAGGAGGGCAGCTGAGGTCCTGGACATTTAGCTTCCCTCCATGGCTGTCAAGACGAATGTCTTGACCGAAGTGCTTCAGGCATGAGTCATCGCTTCAGAACTACTTCTCCCTTTCAATGAAACCCTCACAGACATCCTGCTCAGGGCCTGGTCCACGCGCTGCACAGGGGCTTCTGTGAATAGGACAATTGCCCACCTTCACCATCCTGCCCCAGGGGACCTCCGCTTCCTCCCTCAACACCCCACCTAGGAGAGATTGGTGCTTTAAGTCTCTACTTTCAAACAGAATCCTGGCACATTCTCTATCACTGCACCTGACAGGGAATCTATGAGTCCGGATACCTTAAGAAATAAGATGTTTCCTTCCACCAGCCTGTCACTGTGGTTGGTGAACACTGCATGCTGTTTAAGCTGATACTCCGACTAACTCTGGAACTTGGTTGTGCAGGTGCTTCTTTTGTCTCGGAGGAGGTCCAAGCCATACTCTCCCAAGCTATCGCTGACGGGAGGGAGGCAGCTAAGTTTGTTATGCATTGTGGGCTGGATATAACTGACTCACTGGGCAGACTAGGTTCTTCGTCGGTGGCCCTTAGATGCCACACCTGGTTGAGAACCGCTGGCTTTTTAGGAGAGGTCTAGGCCTTGCCCATGGACAGCCCCTTCGATGGCTCCCGTCTCTTCGGAGACAAGGTGGACTCAGTGCTAGAGCACTCCAAGGTCAGCAGAGCTAATGTCAGGAAACTGGGCCTTTCCATGGCTCCTAGCAAACCCCAGTTCGCCTTTAGCTCCTTTTGTGGCCACACAAGGGTCTTTCAGACACGTGTCTATGTGCTCAGCCACCACGACATGCATGTTTTTCAGCCCCTGAGTATGTGGTGCATGCAGACCCTGTGGGTCAGGAAGCCAGAAGTCGAGCCGCAGCTTCTAAATGTCTTTAGTTTGCCCACGGGTCATCATGGGCTCACAATTAATGGCAGGATACACCATCATCTGTACCACTGGAGGTCGATAACATCCGACTGCTGGGATCTGCAGATTGTCCAAAGGGGCTATTCCCTCCCCTTCATGACCAACTCTTCACCCATGCCACTCACTTGCGGCAGGCTGACGGGCCATATCTCCTTACTCTTCCAGAATTTGGTGACTCTTTCACCAAGGGAGCCATAGAGAGGTTGCGGGCATCAGAAGAAGGTTGTGGTTGCTGTTCCCGCTACTTTCTGGTGCTCATGAAGGATGGAGGCCTTCGTCCTATCCTAGACCTGTGCCCTCTTAATCTCTTATCTTGAAAAAAGAGAAATTCAAAATGCTCACACTCGCTCAAGTCCTGTCTGCCTTGGACCCAGGAGACTGGATTTTAGCGTTGGGTTTCCAGGATGCATTCTACAACCCTGCCCTGCCTGCCCACAGATGTTACCTGCAGTTCAAAGTGCACCACAAGCACTTTCAGTTTACCTGGCTCTCGTTTGGCATCACCAGTGCTCATCAGGTGTTCACCAATATGATAGCAGTGGTTGCCGCTCATCTGTGGGTTTAAAGGGTGCCAGTCTTCCCCTAAATTGACTACTAGCTGTTGAAGGCGGGCTCGTCCCAGGCAGTTGTCTCCCACCTCCAGACTACACGGACCTCTTGCACTTGCTGGGGTTCACTATCAACATGTCAAAGTCACACATGACTCTCTTTCAGACGCTTGTTTTTATCAGAGCTATTCTGGACACAGTTCAGTTTTGGACTTATCCTCCTGAGTGGCAAGCCCAGGATATTCAGGCTATGATACCGTTGTTTCAGCCTCTATCCAGGGTTTCGGTGAGACTGACTTTGAGAATGCTGGGCCTCATGGTCTCCAGAGTACTGCTGGTGACACATTCCTGCTGGCATATGCTGGATCTGCAGTGGGATCAGAGGTTTCAGTGGGCGCAGCATCAATGGAATCTCTAGGACATGAGTCAGATTTCGGAGGGCAATACGGAAGATCTAAAGTGATGGTTAACAAACCGTGATTTGGTCTGCAGCAGACCCATGTTTCTTCCCCAACAAGATATGACAGTAGTGATGGATGCGTCTCTCCTGGGCTGGGGCAGCCATCCGAGAGAGGTGGAGACCAGAGGACATAAACATGCTTGAGCTCGATGAGATGTGACTGGCACTGAGAGACTTTCTGCCCTCCATCAAGGGAAGGATAGTGCAGGTGTTCATGGACAACACCACCGCCATGTGGTACTGCAACGAACAGGACAGGGTGGGGTCGTGGACCCTATGTCAAAAGGATCTGCATCTATGGACATGGCTGGAATGTTAGTGCATTTCCCTGGTGGTTCAACACCTGGCAGGATCTCTGGACACCAGAGCAGACAAAGTTACCCATAAATGCCTAGTGGATTATAAATGGCGTCTCCATCCGGGGGTGGTGCAAGGTCTTTTTCAGCAGTTTGCAGAACCTTGGACTGATCTGTTTGCCACTGCCGAGAATATGCAATGTCAGCAGTGCTGTTTGTTGGAGTTTCAAAGGTGGCTGTCGCTCTGTGACACTTTTCATCTTGAGTGAAGCTCAGGCCTCCTGTATGCCTTTTTGCCCATACCACTCCTGCGCAGAGTTCTAAAGATGATTAGGAACAACTAGGCCCAAGTCATCCTTGTGGCTCCAGACTGGGCTCAAAGAGGCTGGCATCCCAAGCTGTGGAGCATGGCCATCTGTTCTCCGATCAGTTTGCCTCTTTGGGAGGATCTTCTGTCACAGAAGCAGGGAAGGGTTCTCCACACAAACCTGTCAATGCTCCGCCTTCATGCGTGATGATTGAGTGGCAACATTTGACAGCTTTTGACCTTCCGCTCGAAGTCTGTAATGTCATCTTGGCAGCCAGGCGTCCTTCCACAAAGAAGGTATATGCCTGCCGCTGCTGCAAGTTTGTGGCATGGTTTGCAGAAAAATAGGTTTATCCCCTTTCTGTGACCCTTTCTCAGGTACTACTGGTTAGTCTTTCTCTTGCCCACCAGGGCTCTCCTTTGGGCTCTTTAAAAGGCTATCTTTCTGTCTTCTTGGCATTTCTGCGGTTGCCAGATCAGCCAACCCTTTTCAAGACCCTTATTGTACATAGGTTTCTGAAAGGTCTCCAGCACTTGTTCCCACCTTTGCCCTTTATCATGCCTCAGTTGGACCTAAAAGTAGTCTTAACTTTTCAAATGTGCACTACTTTTGAGATGCTACACAACTGTCCTATCAGGCTCCCTATTATCAAGACGACCTTTCTAGTGGCAATAACATCTGCTCGGAGGGTAGTGAGCTCCAGGCTTCGTCATCTAAGCCTCCGTACCTCAACATCTTCCCAGACAAGTTGATCCTTCGCAATAGAGCTTGTTTCCCACTGAAGGTTGACACTCCTTTTCATGTAGGCCAGTCCATCACCCGCCTACCTTTTATACTACACCTCTTTCCTCTAAGGAAGAAGAGAGACTCCACCGGCTGGATCCAAAAGAGGATTGCCATTCTACCTTGACTGCACAAAAGAGTTCAGTGTGGATGACCAACTCTTTGTGGGTTATATAGGAGCCCAGGAAGGGAAGGAGGTACAGAAATGGGCCAACTCTTGATGGAATGTGCTATGTATCAAAATTTGAAACGCGCTGGCCAAGAAGCCGCCCCCTGAGGGTTTGCACACTCATTCTACCAGAGTTAAGACTGCGACCACTGCGTTAGCACACGGAGTTCAGGTCCTGGACATCTGCCAGGCAGTAACGTGGGCATCTCTGCACACTTTTACTAAGCACTTCTACCTTGACTGTCAGGTCAGTAGAAATGGGCATTTTGCCTGCTTGGTACTGCAGTACTTTTTAGTTTGAAATTGTTTTGCATACCCTCCTCCGGGGAGCTATTGCTTGGGTATCTATTCCTAGGTAAGGAATCTGCGGCTTGAAGTCTCTATCAGATGAACAAGTTACTTACCTTTGGTATTGCCTTATCTGGTAGAGACTCAATCTAGCCACAAATTCCTCCCTCACCCACCCATCCTCCCCACTCTGCATTCAGATTTATAGACTTAGGACTTTTCCCCCTTTCAGGGCCCTAGTTTCACACACCAGTGGTTAGTACTCTCTGTGGCTCCACGCTTCTGATGTGGAAAGTTGCAAAAAGTAACTGACATTAGACCCCAAGGGTTGTGCCTATATAGGCACAGCACACGTCACTTCTGGCTTGGACGCCGCCAACGATGTCGCGTGGAGCTGAATAATGCCACTTACTGGTGCGCTGGGGTACTCTTCACAAAATAAATTCTGGATGTAGTCTGACACCTGTGGATAATTCTAAGTTAAGGAATTTGCGGCTAGATAGAGTCTCTCCTAGATAACGCCTGCCAAGGGCTGCTGTATTTGTTTTTGACATGGCAATGTTCGAGTCATTTCAGTCAGTTATAGGATTTTTGTTCAGCATGTAAAGAGTTTGTGAGGAGTCACTAATGGGACTTTCTCGTGGTGCTGACATTTAGCCCTGCGCATCCTAACTATATGTGATTTTTCTTTGGGAGGACGTTGGGCAGAGATTTCTTCAGAAGGTGAAACAGTAATCTCGGCAACCCAAAGTCAGGATGGACTAGCAATTGAGTCATTGAAATGCACTTTGTCCTGGCATTTCAACCCTAAAGAATTATTTCCTTCATCAGGAAGTTGTCAAACACATTTGTAAGTAGCAATCCTTTGATTATATGTAACACCTTCTGTATATTCATGAGACAAATATTTGTGTTAAATATGTATTTTAGGTGCCAGTGTATTCAGTGGATTTTTAACCTGTGTCATTAGACTAGTTCAACCTTGGCAAAAGTCATCTCTTCCTTTTTAGGTCTCGCCTAGGCAGCGCTTGTGCTGTCTCTTCGAGATATGCTGTATTCAGGATAGGACATGAAGCTCCACCCACTTTCTGCCCATCTTTTTAATTGGCTCCTGTCCCTGTCCTTTGTAAATGGTGGCTTTTCATTTGTCAATAGGCTTATCAGTCCCTCCTTAGTACTGCCTTGTCTCTTCTTGTGACCTCCCATGAGGAATACCCCTGTTACATGTGTTGTTACTCGCCAGGCTTTACCTACAGCCTTCAAGCACTATTTTCTTAAATAGCTTTGTCTTGCCTGCTATTGCAGGCAGGACACACTGTCCCTCAGTGTTTTTTTTTATTTTCATTTATTCAATGGGGGATGCCTGGAAAGACTAATGGCAGCCACGCTTTACTTTTGTTATATGCTGGTTGAACGCAGCTGCATGTATTTCATTTTATGTTTATTTATGTTTTTTTACAATGGCGGCACCGTGTTTTAGCTTTGAACATCTTAAGCTAAAGCGAGGGTGCCGCGATTGATTCAAGAGTAAACAAATAGAGAAAAATGTGATTTTTTTTCCTGTTCACTCTTGAAGCAATTGCGGCACCCATGCTTTAGCTTAAAATGTTCAAAGCTAAAGCTTGGTGCTGGGATTGTAACTAAAGTAAATAAATAGAAAAAAAACCTGCAGTAGCCATTTTTTTCTATTTATTTACACAGAGTTCTTTCAGCAGGAGGGATGTGCGTGGAAACCAAGCGCATGTCCACCATAGAAAGGCTTGCATTGACTGGGTTTCAATACAGTCATATATCGGGCGCTCAGGCACAGCTGCTTGCTGTAGATGTATGCCTGATGAAACATTCCCCCTCCAAAGCCATCCCTGCTCTGTTGGTGTAGTCGAAAATTCAGCCAGCATGTTTTTTTTTTTTTACAGTCCCCTCACCCTGACAACTTTGATTTTCCACCGTGCCCATATTTTGACCTCTGAATATTTTTTTTAATAGATGGATTCAGAATGTGTTTTTGAGGGGGTTAGGGGTGAGAAAGCTTAGTGTATATTTTTAATAAAAGGGGCTGTAGTAACAGTAGAGATAGGAGAACGGGGGGCAGCATATAACTGCTGTGCGTGTATTTTCTTTGAGTTAGACCTTGTATTAATTGTTATCATAAATGCGTTAGCTAAGTAATTAAACGTTCATGTTTTATGTTTCTGTTGAGGAGACTGTCTGCCAAGGCAAAGTTAGGATATTAATTTAAATTCGACTCTGTGGTGTTGTTTTCATAAAAAGGTGTTTGGGAAGAAAATAGAAGAGAAACTACGTGAGGCTCATTAATTTGGGAGCGTTTCCATTTGTTCTATAAGTTTTTTTAACTAATAAAGAAGTGGAAGTCTAAATTGCTGTTAAAAAGTTGTTCAAGCAGGTGCCACTGAATGAAACGGAAGTGATTTAAACCCTATGATTGAATGTGCCAGCCGTTGGTTTTCATCGAACACCGTAATTTGAGTGCATTACAGAGAACTTAGAGGCAGTGGGCAAAGAAAGAGTCAGCAGAAGGGTAATGGAAACTTTAAACTCATGATGATTTCCCCAAAATCGCTTCTAAAAAAAAGTGGAGCGTGATTTTAAAAATCATGCACGCACGGGCAGGGCGTCGCGCAGGGAGGGTGGGGTTGGGGGGACGGGATAATTAAATAAAACGTACCTTCCCCTCTGGTCCTGTGTCGCTTCTGCCAGGAAGCAGGCAGCCTCCCTCTCCTCCCCTAAGTCAATCACAACGCTGCAATGGCAGTGGTGTGATTGGCTGGGACGCCAATCGCACAGGCTTCTATGGGGAGGCCGTTTTCTCCATGCAGGCTACATGCAGCCTACATGGAGAAAACTGGAAAGTGATTATGACTGGTTTGGTCGGCCCTGGGACCGACCAAACAGTCAGCGCCCACAACAGTGGGCAACTCACTCCTCCCCTGCCCTGCAGCAGGACCGCCCACCAGCCCACCCCAACCAAACCCTTCTTTCTGCTTTCTTGCAGTGCGAGAAGCAGAAACATAAAATGGTATGTTTCTGCTTCTTGCACTGCAAGAAATGGTATTCATAATACCATTTTATGTTTCTGCTTCTCGCACTGCAAGGAAGCAGTGGGGAGAGTCTCCTCTGCCCACATGGAGGAGCCGCCCCTGTTTGGAGTATGAAAAGAGAGAGGCTGCACGTGGTCTCCCATAAACAGCACGCAAATTGGGGCAGGATTGGGAGAAGGCTTGGTGAAAAGGGCGGGGGCACCATGGAAAAGTGGGGGCAGTGTGGAAAAGTGGGATCAGCATGGATGAACGGAGGGCCAGCGTGCTTGAAGAGGAGGCCAGCATGAATGAAGAGAGTTAGGAGAGGGGTGAATATGTAGATGGAAGCGACTGTTGATTGGTGATCATATGGAGGAAGGGATAAATGGAGGTATGAAGAGCAAGGGGGCGGTCAGTGAGTTAGTCAGCTGTGGAGACTGCAATTATAACATAAGTATAACATAGTATATGAGAATACTTGTTTCTGCAGTTCATGATAAATGAGCCATGTTGCTGTTATGCATGTCGATTTGAATTTTCCCTCATCTGAAACTCGTGGCTTCTAAAAATGTTGATATGTACCTCATTTATTTTCCTTCTTAGCTATGAGCTTCTGGCTCTAAGGTAATAAGTTAGTCTGGTCCCCTAAAATGTCAAACGCAGTAGAAAGCTCTAAAAGCAAGCATTTGCAATGCAAAAGGTCTTGCATTTGTTCAAGTTTGAGCTGTTGCCGTTAAAAATTAAAATATGTTTTACTTTTGTTTTTTTATACCAATGGCAATAGCTCTATGTAAATATAGTTACTCAACTGCAAATAACCAAAAGTAAAAAAACAATGTCCTTTTCAACACCAACAGCTCTAATTTTAACAAGTGTGAGACCTATTGCATTGCAAACGCTTGTTGATTTATCTTGTTGGATTTGTTCTCAAGCAAACTTGAAGGAACCACTGTATGTTCTGTCGGTTTGAGCACCCAGCAATCTTGAGCCAGTGCCCAGTAACCTGAGTTTGACCAATGACTGTAGTGCCCGTGACAGCGAGAAAAATGGCTATTTCCTTCTCTGCCCCCCCTCCCCCCGTATGATCATGTAACGCTCATGCCCTTTTTCTGTGGCAGCTTCCGCATCAATCAAAAATCTGTTTTTGTTTTGCCTGCACTGCACTCAATATTGGCCTGAACCTTAGCGTATCTGACACAGAGACATATTATTGAGATCTAAGACGATCTCCCTTGAAATAACTAGAGGCCCTCCCCACGGTTTGCACGAGAAGGAATTTCTAAAGGGTGCCCTGGCAGGAGTTCCCTAAAGCTCAAAGGCCTCCACCTAGCATCCATCTGCGGTCCATGCAGGTAACAACGGTGGAGCAGGGTAAGGGGGAATTTCGAGGGACAATGCAAAGGGAAAAGTAAATATATAATTATTGTCCCGCTGCATCGTCCCTCGAAATCCCCCATTACCCGGCCCCACCGCTGTTGACTGCACGGACTGCAGCAGCTAGCATCAATTGGGGCACCTACCTGTGCTCAAGGAGAATCCTGATCCGTGCCAATCAGGACTCTTGCACAGGAATGGATGGCCCTCCAGATGGAAGTTTTCAGGTTTAGGGGTAGAGCAAAAATGGTGCCAGTAGAGGTCTTATTTGTCAGTGGTGGTGGACGCAAAAGAAGGGCAATGAAGGAGTACTGAGAAGGATCAGGTAGAAGGCATTTTGGTCACTAATGTTGCCACCATAGCAAGCCTCAGATAGGAAAAATGGGCCAATGATGGATGAGGAGGTGATGTACATTCCAGGATCATCTTCCCTGGCTGAAGCAGGCATACGGGTGTGATATCTGTTGACCTGAGACAGCTTATGTCTGAGTTGAAATGTATTCCACTCCATTAGATAGGAAGTATTATGTATGGACTGTCGATATTGAGAACATTACAAACTGTGTCAGGGCATATTTTGCAAACATGGATCCGATGGCGGGGAAGAAGAGAATAATTTGAAAGCAGGAAAGCAGACTGTATCTTCCTTGCTGCTGCACAGAGAGTAGTGCGGGAAGGGGGGGGGGGCTCGGGGGGGGGGGGCGACCACCCCACTGCTAGAGAGAAAGGCCAAGTAGGAAAGATAAATAAACATTATACAAGATGAGTGCTGGGGTTAGTTGTTGAGTGTGTATAGTAGTGTGACTATTGTTATGTAAGATTGTGTGCCATTTTGTGTGGGGTGATTTGAGACTTTTAGAATAGTGTGCTGTTTTCATAGTTATGTAGTGGTGTTGTAGACTGGCGTGGCAATTGTATAGTGATGTGACAGTAGGAGTATTTTGAAATGATTGTTGTAGAGTAGTGTGACATTGGCAAGTGCAACAACAGTTGCTTTAGTGTGATATTTGTTGTAGTCTTTTGTCAGTTGCTGTAGAGTGTTTTGATGATTGTTGTTGAGTTGTGTGGCAGCTCAGCATTTTGCAATTAGTGTTGTAGTGTGGTGTGATGTTTACAGATGAGTGATGTAGCAGTTATCCTAGAGGCGTCTAACAGATGTCGGAGAGCTTTATAACATTGTTGTGATGATTATTTTTGAGCAATGTTGCAATTACAAACCTAGGCCGGGATTCCTGAAATAGGTCAGACAGTTGGCATAGACTGTTGTAACAGCATCATAGAATTATAGAATGTTGTAATAATTGTGATAGAGCTGTGTTGAGATGACTGTCAGCGGTGCAACTGTTGTTGTAGTGGGGTTGGGAAGTTGCCATATAGTGTTGTGACACTGTGTAGAGTGTTGTGATTGTTGTAGATCCTTATGCCAGTTACTGAGTTGTATAATCGCTGCCTTAGGGAGTCGTCAAGTTGTGGTGATGTGATATTGTTGTAGAGTATAATATTGCTTCGTGTAGAGCTCTGGGGCAATTGTTGAGTGCTATGACATTTTCAGTGACTTTTGTTGAGCGGTGTGATGGTTGTTGGTCAGTGGTACAATAGTTGGGTTGTGAAGTACTGTGATGAATCAGTTATACTGTGTCATATAGAAGTTCTTTGTTGCTTTTTCAGTTGTGTTTTGGTGTTACCCCATACTGTTTCTAAGTTCAGCCTGTCAAATCCAAGCAAATATATGGGCCATCCCTGCTCTTAAAGACTGGACGACTACTTTTCTAGAGCCCCTTTTAACCTACCCAGAACAGTAGTGTCAGTAAGATCATATGATGGGTGCCCTTGGTCTGACTATCCCAATCTGAGAGGAGAGATTTATTTGTGGTGTCTGGTCCAGGACAGAGCTCTTATTGTGTTTCTGTCGAGGTGGATCTTTGTTTCCTCTATGAATTGCGATGTCCTTTATTAACGTTTTATTGTAATGCAAAGGTTTTAATTAACTTATGGAAACAAATAAATAAATTATAAATTACTGTCGAGGTGGGAGGAGTTGCTTCCTAGTAGTAAGATGGCGATACAAGAAATGAGCAAAACCAGGTTTCCGTGTGCAGTAGAATCAAAGTCTGAGTCTTGGATGGGGGAATATATAAAGGTTCAGACCTACAGTTCAGAAGGGAAGCTTTGATAGGATTTATAGATGTTTCACTTGTTTGAGAGGATGTTCTACTTCTCAGGCATCTATGGCAGATAAATCGGTGTGTTTAGGACATCTAGCTGTGGGGACTGGGATGGTAATACACATTATGTTATCTGTAATTGCTGACAATTTGGGTTTCTTAGTGTATAGAGGAATGCTCAGAACCACTGGAGATGGTTTGCGTGTTGGGCTCTTCGGTGTAAATGTGTTTGGAGGGTGTAGATGTGTTTACTGTAGCTGGACTCGACTAGGAAGTTGGTTGACAGAGTGGCGCTGTATCTAGGGGCGCGGTGGTTATCAGAAGCGCTGTTCTTCGTCATTGACAGTATTTCAATCCATATCAGTGTAGGAGTAGGTTGTTCCAGATTATAGTCAAGACTTCATTAATTTATGCTGCCATTTTGCCAAGGGGCTGTGGTTAATGAAGGTGAGCTAGAGGAACTGGCGTCAGTAGGAGTCATGGTATGAGTGTTAATATCAATTATCATAGAATCCAGGCTGGGACTGATATTTGTCATGATTAAGATTTCTGAGGTGGCCCTCAGCCTTTGCTGTTTGCGGTATTTGAGGGTTGTTTTGGATAGGTGAGCGGGGACTAGGACATCTGAGATGATGCTGCTTGACGCTGGCGACTGACGTCATATGAAACTCTCTTTAGGTTTCATGGCCAAAATGGGATCACTTGAACTAATGTATAGGCTGTTGATCTTGAGAAACAGATTTAGAATGGGGCAGCTGCAATATGTGTAGAGCTAATGCAGTTTTAAATAGTCACATTAGGGGTAAAGGATGCGTATCACAATTATTTGATATGTGGTACAACATCGCCCTAAGTGTGGCTTATTATTGGTTGGCTGCTGATATATAGAAATCGGAGTAGTATGTTGAAGTAGTGTGTGCTGTGGTTCAGCAGTAGTGGTGTGAACTGACTATGACTTGTTTTTTGCAGAGTTAGTGCTTGATTCCCATTTGAGGGCGTCATTACGAGTTAGCTGGACTTTGCAGCGGAGATACCAGGAGATACCAGGGAGACAGAATTACATTTATTGGCTGGTATCTCTGCGGAAAAGTCCAACTATTAAGAATTTTTTCCTGAAATGGGGAATATCTGGTTGTTTTACTTGCTAGTTTATCAACATTTTTAGTAAAATAAAAAATGCCTACATTTTCCACCCTCTCTGGGCAGACAGAAAGTGTATGAGGGACTGCCTATAGGGTTTTTGGGGCTGGATGGGGGCACAGTACTTCAAAGCATCCTTTTGCCTGTCCATGGGGGTGAAGTAACACAACTCATAATGAGGACCCACGTGTCAGTGAGTGATGATAGCTCTGATCTCCCACTTTTCCTTACCTTTCTGCATGTTTGCCAGACAGACCTACTCAGGTCCTCTTACACTTGAGAGTACTTACCATGCCCAGCACCGGATTTTGGGTAGTTCAGAATCTCGTTCACGTTGATCCCGTTCAGTAGGTGGCTGTTCTCGAGGGCCAGCGAGACGGAGCGCCCCTTCCTGCGCAGCAGTGTGCCACTGACACACACTGAGACCAGAAGAAGCGCACAGAGGCCGCGCGTCGCTTTCCAAGGCACTGCGTGGACGAAAAAGGCAAGAGAAACATAACCAGCTTGTTTCCAGGAGGTGAAGAGGGGACGTGCAGATGGGGAATGAGTCCTGGGATACAGATGAGGGGGAGAGGTACAGACTGAAGGAGAGGAGAGGGATGAATAAAAGGAGAAGGGTGGATGCAAGTGATGGAGCAGGGAAGGTTGCTGTCCACCCACAAGCTCGCATCACCAGCACACAATGACTGCCGCCCCAGGAGTCGACACAGCAGTGATGCATCGCACTCACAACCCCACGGTGGCAGCCGCAGGTCTGCAGCAAGTGCGGATTACTCATCCTTGACGACAAACTAAAATACACACACAGTGGGGAGAGATTCTGAGCCACCCACCACCTCTGGCAGCAGGGAGGGATTCCCTCCTCAACCCTGACAAGCCATGGCAGGGGCGGATTTCCACCCCCCACCTACCTCGAGCTAAAATCTGCACAGAGGGGGATTCCACACACCTACTGCCTGAGACACGCTAACATAAAGGACACGACACAGCCGCATCTACCCACTCGCAGCGAAGACAGGCTAATGTATGGAGCTGGGATTCACGCCCACCTGCAGTACCCTGCCCACTAGATCACATACATCTTAACATTAGCGCCTCTCCTATGGTCGGCATTCTAGGGACATACATGTAGAGCAGTGGTCTCTGCGACAGGCTCTCATCTGCAGCACACAGATGCCACCGGTCTGCCACTCAGCCACGGATTCACTTATGACATGCTCACATCTACAGGAGAGAGATATCCTCACCTGCCTACATTATGTACATGGTAGCATGGGAGCGGATATTTAGAGGGTCAGTTGCTGTGATTTTGGCTGCCCGCATTGATTGAACTTGATCTGCACTATATGCGATTGACTCTGCTATTAATGGCTTTTAACTTCTGAATGTTTTTATTCTGTTCACACATTTTTATAAATATTTTTGGCACTGTACTTACCGGCCCAACCCGGTCCACATCTGCGCCCGTCCGCGCCAGTTCGCCGCCCGGCGCCTCACCCCCTGGCCCTGGCCCAACTCAAAGACTGTCATATTCACGGAGCATTTGTTTGCCCTTCAGCCTAAAGTACCCTGCGAGTACTACATATGGCACCCTAATGCCCCTCGGAAAGACTGTAAAAACTGTGGGTTCAATGGCACATCGAATTCTAGTAATACTCCTAATAGTTCCTGCCCCACACGAGTCACTATACTTAACCTTAACTGTAGGTCATTAGTTAAACATCATGCTGACATATTAGATCTTCTTCTAGGTTCTGGCCCTGATATATTATTCCTGATGGAAACTTGGCTTACCACTGACTCCATGGTCTCCACTAACCTGGCCTTACCGGCAGGCTATAGGCTGATTACCCAGAACAGGCTTAAAGGCAGAGGGGGTGGTCTAGCAGTGATATTTAAATCCGCCTTTCATTGTTCATTATCCTCTCTGTCTATTCCTGAGTGCGAAAGTGCATTGTGCAAAATCTCTCTCTGCCACAACTTTACCTATACCGGGCTTCTCATTTATCACCCTCCTGGCCCAGCCAGGGCCTTTTAAGAGGCTCTAGCTAATATTGCCTTTACCCTCGTCTTAGAGTCAGCCAATTTAAATATTATAGGGGATCTCAATCTCCATTGGGATTGTCACGATTCCCATGAGATCTCCAATTTTTTGGATGACTTGGAAGCCTGTCAACTGGTTCAATTGGTTGTGGGCCCCACACATCAAGCTGGTCATTTACTTGACCCAGTCTTCTCGAATCTTCAAAAACTGATAGTGCTTCCCCCCCTTCCCCTGATATGGACTGACCATTACCTTATCTCTGTGCACCTGGATTTAGAAGAAACCACACTGAAAGCCCCCCGCCAATCGTTGTGGAAACGTCCCTGGCACAAACTGGACGAAACCACCATCCAAGCTACGCTAATAGCTTCCCGTCCAGTTTGGCCCCCTGATCCTGAGGCAGCCGACAGAGCGTTTGGGGGTTGGATTAATAATTCTCTCGATCAACATATCCCGAAGAAACTGTCTGAGTCCTGGGGTGCTTTAACTCACGCCTGGTATAATGAGACTCTTCCAGTAGAAAGGAAAAAGTGTAAAATCATCGAGCGGGCATGGAGGCGGTCATACGACGACGTTGCCAAACACACATACAGAAAGGCTATAAAAATCTATCACAATTTAGTTCAGAAAACGAAAGCCTCCTTTTATGCTGCATCCATCGCCTCCAGCTCTAATCCCTCTAAAACCATTTTCTCCTTCGTGAAAGATATGCTGCAACCTGCAATAGGCTCCAATGATCTCGACCTTAGTGCCGCCTTTGACACGGTCTCCCATAAAATACTTCTCCCACATTTGGAAGAGATCGGAGTCAAAGGCGAGGCTCTGGCCTGGTACACGGCATTCTTGTGGGAATGCTCTTTCCAGGTTCATGCCCCCCCCCTTATTTTTCCAATATCTACCCTCTAAAGTGCGGTGTCCCTCAGGGCTCGGCTTTGAGCCCTACGCTGTTCAATGTGTACCTCCGCCCTCTGGCCTTGTTAGCCAAAGAACGTAACATCAAAATTACATCTTATGTGGTCGACACCCAGTTGGTGTTCACTTTTACTAACAACTCGGTTACTGACCAACTGAAATTCCGTGAGGACGTCATGGCCATCTCTGACTGGATGACTAAGAACTACCTGCAGCTGAATTCTGCTAAAACAGAACTGCTCCTGGTAGGCCGTGACACCCATAAATGGGACCCCCAATGGGGGCTCCCGGCATTAGGCCCCCCCCCCAACCAAATAACACTGTCAAAGATCTTGGGGTCTTGATGGACACTGCCCTTACTTTTGAGCCTCATGCTAAGAAGGTGGCGGGCACTTGCTTCGGCCTCCTGCGTAGCCTCAAATCTATTCTAGGCTTTTTTGACGCTTCTACCCGTCAACTGATAGTGCAGTCGGTGGTGCTATCTCGTCTGGACTACTGCAATGGTCTACTACTGGGCACTAATAAAACTGTCACGGCCAGACTCCAGCGTGTACAAAATGCTGCGGCATACATTCTTTTTTCTGTGCCCAGGTCATGTCGCACCTCCAATCTTCTTCGCCGTCTTCATTGGCTGCCCATAAGACATAGAATTCAATTTAAGACCCTATGTATAGCTCACAAGATCATGCATAGTCAAAGTCCCCTAACTCTACAGGAGCTTTGCACAGCCTATGCCCTAGGCGGGCACTGCGCTCTGCTGATCTACATCTGCTGTGCACTCCACGAGTCCGCCGCTGTAGAGCTGAAGGCCGTTCTTTTAAAGCTCAGGCACCTGCACTCTGGAATTCCATCCCCCTGACTGCGCGCAGCACCAGCGACTACTGGGCATTTAGGAAGCTGATTAAAACCTGTCTTTTTACATTCATCTAGTTTCTTGCCTTCCTACTTTTCGCTCCGCTAGCGCTGGGATGCCCTATTGCTGGGGCAGCCATGCGCTCTATAAGTCTCTATAACATAACATAACACACAGAATAGTCTTTACTTACTAAGGGCCAGATGTACAAAGCTTTTTTGTGGTTGCAAACGGGCCAATTCGCAGAATCACACTGTTTGTGACCGCAAATACGCATTTTGCAAGGCAAATTTGCACTTTGGTAACTTGGTATTGTTAGAGGGGGCGATCTCCGTGGGCCAGGTTATGCTCACCCAGGCACCCCAAGATCCACCTCTCCCACAGAATTTGCCGAGTCTTATCGTGAGGTCCTCACCGGGGAGGACTTCGAGTCTAGGATCGTACACAATGAGCTCACACCACACTACGAACAGACACCACACCGGTGGGTTTTAGTAACAAGATCTTTATATAAGCAAATAACGCAGGAAGCACGCTTCTATACACAGTGGTTAAGGGACCACAAAGTCTTGGAGGATTCGGGAAGGGGGAAGCGGGACAGTCTTTTTAGTCTCTGGGATAGTACGAGGCGTACCCTACGCACAGCTCTCAATCCTCGAGCCGGGGGGTACGGGATGAGGGTCGTACTGGCTGCTTCGCCCACGTCGAGTCGGCTCGGTCGTGATGGTGCTCTCGATGGTCCAGCCGGACCAGAGTACTCCTCGAGCCGCGACGAGGTCAGCAGGGCTCGATCTGGAGAGTTCGTGAGGAGCCGCGACAGCGTCAGCAGGGCTCGGATGGTCTTGGAGAGGTCGAGCCGCGTCAGCGTCAGCAGGGCTCCGATGGTTACAGTTCAGCTTGAGCCGCGACAGCGTCAGCAGGGCTCCGATGGTTACAGTTCAGCTTGAGCCGCGACAGCGTCCGCAGGGCTCCGATGGTTACCAGAGGACGAGCCGCGACCGCGTCAGCAGGGCTCCGATGGTTCAGTTCAGCTTGAGCCGCGACAGCGTCAGCAGGGCTCAGAGGTTCAAGATGAGTCTTCTTAGGGTCAGCCGCGATCAGATCAGCAGGGCTTCAGGTCCAAGATACAACTGCCCGCTAGTTGTCGGGCGGGCCCAGTTATAGTCCTTCTGCTCTTTGATCTCCGGACCCTCGCAGGCGTAGGGGTCTCAAACCCAGGGGGCTGGTCGTTGGCGAGGTCCGGCGGTTGGCTCTTTGATCCCTCTGAAAGATGGGTCCGGAAATTCCCAGACGCCCAGCGGGTCTGGAGCCAGCCCTCGGGGAGGCCAGAGGGGTGATCGAAACTGGCCCACAGGGGAGGCCCAAAGGTGTGACAGAAACCAGCCCCTCAGGGGAGGCCGGAGGTGCCCTCGAAACTCCCTTGCTTATCTCACTCGGGAGCCCTTTACCCCCCAGCCGGGACTGGTGCGCCTTTGGAGGCTGGGTTTCACTGGGGCCGGGGTCACGCTAGGCCCAGGGAGACAGGGATGTCGGGAAGGGAAGATGGCGTCCGGGCCTTGTGGGGCATGCAATGTTAGGCGCTCGGAGCCGGGAGCGGGACGGGGACATGCGGCCTGGTCGTGGGTTTACGGGGGTTCGGGCCCATCGGGGGTGAGACGACCAGGCTGCTGGGTGCAGGCTTACGCTCGCAGGGTTCTGAGGGACAGAGACGGGCCACGCCACGAGGCCGGGTCCAACAGTTATCAATTCGCAATTTGCGTTTGCTACCAAATACCAATTCGGTATTTGTAAGGGGAGTTCATTCCAAATACCAAAACATAATGCTATGTATTAATGTTATGCGACTAAACTCTGGTTGCAAAACACTAATATTTTACCATCAGTTTAAAACTGGTGGTCACCCATTCACAAATGAGGTAGGGGTGTCCCTTTGGGACCCCTTCCCACTTCGATAATGGTAAAAAAATATTTTTCAAAAGCAGGCAGACCACTGCCTACTTTTACAAAATGAAACTGCAAAGTTTCATTTTTCTTTTTAAATGCTTCCCGTTTTCCTGTAAAGAAAACGGGCTGTATTAAAAAAAAAAAAGATTACTTTATTAAAAAGCAATCACAGGCATGGTGATCTACTGAGCTCAGCAGGCCACCATCCCTGTAATGGCTGTGTTTTCGAATGGGTTCCAAATTGCCACCTACCTCATTAATATTCATGAGGTAGGTCTATTTGCGACCCACTAGGAATCGCTAATAAAAATCAAAAGAGTTTCATACATTAGGAATACCGATTTCCTAATTGTGATTCAGAGATAATCACAGTTAGGAAATTAGTATTCCTAATGTTTGTACATCTGGCCCTAAATCACCTAAGCATACTTTCATCTACATCACATTGACCACGGCCTAACTCTCTCCATCACACCATCTCATCTCTTCCCAGGCAGAGCCACCATTACTATTTACAACAACGGGATGGTCCTATCTCAATCCACAGACAGGAACTTGGAACTACTAGACAACCTGTTCCCCGCTCTCAAATAACACCTCTCCAATCCGCGGTCAGACACTCACATTTCCCTCAGTCCCACCACTCCTGACCTCACAGCTCCCATCACACACAACCCCTCTAACCTAGCACAGCAACAGGTAGCTGCTACACACTCATCAGTCAATGACACACATACCACCCCTGACTTCTCAGCTCCCACCCTCAACGCTTCTCTCCCAGTTCAGAACCAGGTATCAACCACTCACACCCCAAGCACAGACACAGATCCTTCCCCCTCTTACAACACTTGCACCCCCACCCCGCCGTCCGGACCTAGGACCTCCACACACACCATTATCACTCCTCTCTCCCTGGACATCACAGCCGGCATTAACACATTTAACCTAGTACCGCACCAAAACGTCACGCACAACGAAAAATCCCACCCTCTAGCCCCCCCCACTCTCAGTCCCCACCTCCCTCTAACCAACTACGCAGAACACACCTCCTCTCTTAATCTAAGTCCCCCTCCCCATTTAACTCCCCCTCCCCACAACAGAACCATCTCCAATCCCAATACCATTTCCCCACCCACTCTCAGCCCCCATTACCCTTCCAACACCGCCAGCTCCACTAACATACACACATCCTCCACTCTGATCTCATCACCTAGCAACAATGCCCCCACTCATACCACCAACCTCCCTACCGCATCCACACCACACCCGCCCAAACACTCTCTCTCCCCTAATACCATCTCGTACACTAACACAACTGAATCCTGTAACAACACCAGCCCACTCCCCCACCTGCACGACACCTCCCTGGTCAGTCACCCACCTTCAACCTCCACCCCCACCTCCAACACCTACCCCACATTGGACATGATTATGGCCACCCTCATCCAGATCAAAGGAGACATGCACAGCATCAAAGGACTACTCTCCACACACCCCATACGCCCCCCACCAACCTCCACCTCCACCTCAAACATGCCCCCTACCCCACCGGTTGACCCTCTCACTCAGCACTCCACCCACCGGACCTCAATCCCTGCTTGTAATCGCAACCACCGCCCCAGTCGTCCCTGCAAGTCCTCACCCACCCCCACCTCCACCTCCCCTCCCAACATGTCCCCCACCCCACACTGGACTTCAATCCCTGCTAGCAATCGTAACAACCGCCCTCGTCACCCCTGCAACCCTCGTTCTGACCTCGACACACTCACTCTCCTCCGTGCGTATGACCCAACCCCTCAAATTGACTCATCCACCACACACCTCACCATTCCCACGATACACTCAAACTCCCTTAGACACCCCACACTAAACAGCAGAATCTCCAACCCCAACAACCTTAGAAAAGTCCCTCTCTCCCTAGAACCCTCTACCGCCCTCAACGCACCCCGTCTCAACGCACCCCGTCTCAAATGCACTCTCCTCAACTGCAGATCGGCCTTGAAACATTCCGCTGCCATCGCTGATCTCCTCTTATCGCTGGACCTTGACCTAATCATTCTGACTGAAGCATGGCTAACTGAAGCCTCGTCACCTATAATGGACATTCTGGTCCCACCCAATTATCACATAATTAGACTTGACAGGCCAGGCAAAATAGGTGGTGGAATCGCATGCATCTATAGGAACAACCTATCCGTTCTGAAAGGCAAATCCACCACCATAGCATCCCCAACATCCTGTGAATACATCTGCCTCGACATCATCAGTGAGGGTAAACCGATATGCTCTCTACACAGCATTTACCACCCACCCAGAGACAACCTCATCTTTGCCCAACAAATCATGGATATGGTCTCAACCAACTCCGGACGGCAGCTCACCCAAATCTACCTGGGCGACTTCAACCTCCACTGGAATGATCGCAATGACGCGGTGGTAAATAGTCTTAAAAGTTTCCTCAATGCCCTTGACCTCACCCAAATATGCAACAGCCTGACCCACGAGAAAGGCTCTATCCTCGACCTTATCATCTCCAAAGAGGACTCTATCCAACTCGAGTCTATCCAACCCTGTGACTTGTCAGATCATCATATTGTCACATTCTTCACCAATGTAAAAGTTAAAGCTAACCCGGCTCAAACGTCCAAGCCCAAAGTCTGGAAAAGAGACATGAAAAAACTCAACCCAAGCTCTCTGCCTCCTAACAGCTGCAATCTCCTAATACCACCGCCTGGCGCTCAGGACGTACAATCACTGACTGACCACTACCTCAACGCTATGACCTCAATAATAAATCAGGCTGCACCTTTGCAGTTAAAAAGAGTCTCCACTAAAATCTCCGACCCATGGTATGATGGAAGTCTCAATGAGGATAGACGAGACATGCGAATGGCAGAACGCACCTGGAGATCAGCTCCCTCCGCACTGCACCTAAAAACGCTGAAGAAAAAGAGAAACGCTTATTTCAGGAAAATAAAACGCTCAAAACTAGACTTCTTCAACCTCCAGCTCGACCAAGCAAAAAAACGTCCGAGAAAATTGTTTGAGCTAATCAAAACACAATCCAAGGAACAACCCCAACCACTCAGCACTGTGCCCGAAGCTCCCTCCTGTGAAGACTTCTCCGCTTTCTTTATCCAAAAAACTGACAACATAAAGAGCGATCTCTTCATTGACGCAAGCCTCTACTCCAAACCCCACTGCATAGCACCCAGTGTACCTAAAAACAATGCTACATGGTCATCCTTTGGTACATACTCTGAAGAGGAAATTGGTAAACTGCTCAGCACCTTGAAACCATCCAATCACCTCACAGACCCCCTTCCGGCTAACGCTGTAAAAGACTTTGCCCCTTTGCTTCTCCCACTCTGGACTAAAATTATCAACGGCTCCCTTCAACAAGGAACCATACCTGACTCCCTCAAAATTGGACAAGTCACACCTCTACTAAAGAAACCTACAGCAGACCCCTCTGATCTGAACAATTACCGTCCCATCACTAATATCCCCACTCTCGCCAAACTACTGGAAAAATGCGTACAACTACAACTGACTAAACACATTGAACACTTTGATCTCCTCAACCCTCATCAATCAGGCTTCCGAGCAGGTCACAGTACAGAAACTGCTATGACCCACATAATTGATGACGCACTTCAAATGCTAGACCAAAACGACACCTGCCTCCTCATCCTTCTTGATCTCTCCTCAGCTTACGACACCGTTAAACATGAAAAACTACTCGAACTACTAAGCACAAGAATGGGTTTATCTGGAACTGTTCTCAAGTGGTTCACTTCCTTTCTACACAACAGGTCACAGAAATTCCAGAGCAACAACCTGATGTCCTTGCCAATACCTGTAACACTGGGCGTCCCCCAAGGATCCTCCCTATCCCCAACTCTGTTCAACCTAGTTATGGAACCTCTCACCACCTTGCTACAAGAATCCAATTTACACTTTCACATGTACGCAGATGACACCCAACTATATCTCAAACTACAATCCCCCAAAGACATTTTGCTCCTGAACTCAACGATCAGAAGCACCCAATCTTGGCTTGCCGATAACCATCTCAAACTCAATGCTCTGAAAACAGAGTTCCTTCTGATCTCACCTCCAGCGAAGATCTCCACCACTCAAAGTTGGCTCAAACAACTAACGGCACTCAATGTCCAACCCACCATAGTGGACTCAGCAAAATCTCTAGGCATAACTCTCGACACCAATCTAAACATGCAGCAACACATCAGCAAGGCAACTAAGGGAGCGAATTTCCAAATAAATACCCTGAGGAAACTTAAACCGTTCCTACCAGCCAATGACTTCCAAACCGCAGTACAAGCACTAGTCATCCCTCGAATAGAATATGGCAGCACCGCCCTCTGCGGACTCCCACTAACTACCACTGCACCCCTAAGAGCCTCTCTAAATGCTGCAGCGAGGCTCATCACTGGGTCAAAAAAGCACTCTCATATTTCCCCTGACCTGAAATCCCTGAATTGGCTGCCTTTTGAAGCCGGAATACATCTGAAAATAGCCTGCATGACCCACAAGGCTGTACACCTGAAATCTCCCGGCTACCTCACTCAGAAGTTGACAATCTCTGGCGGCGCTAGAAACACTAGAGGCACAAACAATCTTCTGCTGAAACCCCGCAGATTCCGGAAGGAAAAAACATATAAACGCTCCTTCTCAGGAATGGCACCCAGAATCTGGAACTCACTCCCCCCCGAAACTAGGCTCATCTCTTCCACTACACTCTTTAAGAAAGAAGTGAAAGCTATCCTCATGGCAAAATACACCTGAACTATTAATTCGGTCTCCTTAAGATTATGCACAGAACTGTATTACTTGTTTGATACCGCTGCATATTTGCATTACTTGTATTATTGATTTACTGATTTACATGATTGTCTGTGCCCTCATTTATTTGTACTGTAAGCTCCTCTGTTTTTACTGGTTTGACCATGTTCCCTAATGTACCCCTCTATGTAAAGCGCTCTGATATCTGCAAAGATCTTGTTAGCGCTATATAAAACTTTCAAAATAAATTGACAGCATCCTCTGCATAGCCGCAGTCAGATGAGGACTTGCAGAAGAGAACAGTTCTACCCACTGAATTCCCTACAGCACTCTTACACTTGTAGGAGAGAGTTAGTCTTACATACCTACCTTCAGTCAGACAGGAACAAGCATAACAGACATGTTTCTATAGACTGTGCCACCCGAACATGGATACTTGTACAGCAGAGAGACATTTTCATCTGTCTACAGTCAGTGGCATGGAAACGCACAGAACACAAAGATTGCCACCCACTAAATCATCTACTGCTAAGAGACGTCCTCAGCAATACATTCTATGGCAGGTTGTGCAGAGAGTATTAATAAGTCAAGCTAAAAAGCCGAAACAAACACGGATTTTAATACATTTTACTGGAATTACTGAGATTGGATGCCTAGAGGGTATAAACAATAAGCTTTCAGAGTCCCAATGAATTATTTGTCGCGACAGACTGATGTAACAACCAAAAAGAGATTTCCACTCCCCATCAAAAATTAACTTCAACGTTGAGTAGAGAATGATGCCTACTTTCTATAACAAGCTAAAATGCACAAGAAACATCATTTCCCCTGCATCCAAAACATCGCATGCCATTACAGCGAGGTCATTACAACAACCGCCTTGTTACATCGCATGCCATTACAAACCAAGCCGTTACAATGACTTGCTGTAGGGGGGCAGAAAGTGTTGGGTTTTAAACCCAACTCCTTCCCTACTGTTGCACAGACTGGAGTTGGAATATTAAATTATACTATTCTAACATAAAGCGCCCCCTACAGCAAGTTGTTGTAATGACTTGTGTTGTGATGGTATGAGATATAACAACACGGTCGTTTTAATGACCACGTTGTAATGGCATGCATTCTAAATACATG
Source organism: Lissotriton helveticus (assembly GCF_964261635.1). Classification (NCBI taxonomy): domain Eukaryota; kingdom Metazoa; phylum Chordata; class Amphibia; order Caudata; family Salamandridae; genus Lissotriton; species Lissotriton helveticus. The sequence continues at coordinate 183,855,740 of NC_136061.1, read as the reverse complement.
CATTATAACGTGGCCTATTCAAAATGTACCTCAGAAAGAGTTTTGAGAGATCGCTACCAGCCACTTTTTAATCTGAATTCCACATCTTCTGACCCTTCTCTGTCCATTTTTCCTCTTCTGCTGCCCCCTCTGTATTCCACATCTCATGAGCCCTCTGTGCCATCTTCCTACGCTGACCCTTTCTGCTCTTGATTCCACATCTCATGAGCCCTCTGGCCCTCTTCTCTACGCTGAACCTTTCTGCTCTGGATTCCACATCTCATGAGCCCTCTGTCCCTCTTCACTATGCTGACCCTTTCTGCTCTGGATTCCACATCTCATGGGCCCTCTGGCCCTCTTCCCTACGCTGATCCTTTCTGCTCTGGATTCAACATCTCATGAGCCCTCTGGCCCTCTTCACTACGCTGACCCTTTCTGCTCTGGATTCCACATCTCATGAGCCCTCAGTGCCCTCTTCCCTACGCTAATCCTTTCTGCTCTGGATTCCACATCTCATGAGCCGTCTGACCCTCTACACTACGCTCACCCTTTCTGCTCTGGATTCCACATCTCATGAGCCCTCTGGCCCTCTTCACTACGCTGACCCTTTCTGTTCTGGATTCCACATCTCATGAGCCCTCTGTGTCCTTTTACCTACACTGACCCTTTCTGCTCTGGATTCCACATCTCATGAGCCCTCCGGGGCCTCTTCTCTACGCTGACCCTTTCTGCTCTGGATTCCACATCTCATGAGCCCTCTGTGCCCTCTTCCCTAAGCTGACCATCTCTGCTCTGGATTTCACATCTCATGAGCCATCTGGGCCCTCTTCCCTATGCTGACCCTTCTGCTCTGGATTCCACATCTCATGAGCCTTCTGGGCCCTCTTCTCTATGCTGACCCTTTCTGCTCTGGATTCCATATCTCATGAGCCCTCTGTGCCCTCTTCCCTAAGCTGACCCTCTCTGCTCTGGATTTCACATCTCATGAGCCATCTGGGCCCTCTTCCCTATGCTGACCCTTCTGCTCTGGATTCCACATCTCATGAGCCCTCTATGTCCACTTCCCTATGCTGACCCTTTCTGCTCTGGATTCCACATCTCATGAGCCCTCTGTGCCCTCTTCCCTTCGGTGACCCTTTCTGTTCTCGATTCCACATCTCATGAGCGCTCTGTGCCCTCTTCCCTACGCTGACCCTTTCTGCGCGGGATTCCACATCTCATGAGCCCTCTGACCCTCTTCACTACGCTGACCCTTTCTGCTCTGGATTCCACATCTCATGAGCCCTCTGTGTCCTTTTACCTACGCTGACCTTTTCTGCTCTGGATTCCACATCTCTTGAGCCCTCTGGGCCCTCTTCTCTACGCTGACCCTTTCTGCTCTGGATTCCACATCTCATGAGCCCTTTGTGCCCTCTACCCTAAGCTGACCCTCTCTGCTCTGGATTTCACATCTCATGAGCCATCTGGGCCATCTTCCCTATGCTGGCCCTTCTGCTCTGGATTCCACATCTCATGAGCCCTCTGGGCCCTCTTCTCTACGCTGACCCTTTCTGCTCTGGATTCCACATCTCATGAGCTCTCTGTGCTCTCTTCCCTAAGCTGACCCTCTCTGCTTTGGATTTCACATCTCATTAGCCATCTGGGCCCTCTTCTCTATGCTGACCCTTCTGCTCTGGATTCCACATCTCATGAGCCCTCTGTGCCCTCTTCCCTTCGGTGACCCTTTCTGTTCTCGATTCAACATCTCATGAGCGCTCTGTGCCCTCTTCCCTACGCTGACCCTTTCTGCTCTGGATTCCACATCTCATGAGCCCTGTGTGCCCTCTTACCTACGCTTACTCTTTCTGCTCTGGATTCAACATCTCATGAGCCCTTTGTGCCCTCTTCCCTACTCTGACCCTTTCTGCTCTGGATTCCACACCACATGAGCCCTCTAAGCCCTCTTCCCTAGACTGACCCTTTCTGCTCTGGATTTCACATCTCATGAGCCCTGTGTGCCCTCTTACCTACGCTTACTCTTTCTGCTCTGGATTCAACATCTCATGAGCCCTGTGTGCCCTCTTACCTACGCTGACCCTTTCTGCTCTGGATTCCACACCACATGAGCCCTCTAAGCCCTCTTCCCTAGACTGACCCTTTCTGCTCTGGATTTCACATCTCATGATCCGTCTAGGCCCTCTTCCCTACGCTGACCCTTTCTGCTATCAATTCCACATCTCATGAGCCCTCAGTGCCCTCTTCCCTACGCTGACCCTTTCTGCTCTGGATTCCACATCTCATGAGCCCTCTATGCCCTCTTGCCTACGCTGATCCTTTCTGCTCTCGATTCCACATCTCATGAGCCCTCAGTGCCCTCTTCCCTACACTGACCCTTTCTGCTCTGGATTCCACATCTCATGAGCCCTCTGGGCCCTCTTCACTATGCTGACCCTTTCTGCTCTGGATTCCACATCTCATGAGCCCTCAGTGCCCTCTTCCCTACGCTGACCCTTTCTGCTCTGGATTCCACATCTCATGAGCCCTCTGTGGCCTTTTACCTACGCAGACCCTTTCTGCTCTGGATTCCACATCTCATGAGCCCTCTGGGCCCTCTTCACTATGCTGACCCTTTCTGCTCTTGATTCCACATCTCATGAGCCCTCTGTGCCCTCTTCCCTATGCTGATCCTTTCTGCTCTGGATTCCACATCTCATGAGCCCTCTTGCCCTCTTCTCTACGCTGACCCTTTCTGCTCTGGATTCCACATCTCATGAGCCCTCTGTGCCCTCATCCCTACACTGACCCTCTCTGCTCTGGATTTCACATCTCATGAGCCATCTGGGCCCGCTTTCCTATGCTGACCCCTTCTGCTCTGGATTTCACATCTCACTAGCCCTCTATGTCCACTTCCCTATGCTGACCCTTTCTGCTTTGGATTCCACATCTCTGTGCCCTCTTCCCTACGTTGACCCTTTCTGCTCTGGATTCCACATCTCATGAGCCCTTTGTGCCCTCTTCCCTACGCTGAACCTTTCAGCTCTGGATTCCATATCTCATGAGCACTATGTGCCCTCTTACCTATGCTGACCCTTTCTGCTCTGGATTCCACACCACATGAGCCCTCTAAGCCCCCTTCCCTATACTGACCCTTCCTGCTCTGGATTTCACATCTCATGATCCGTCTAGGCCCTCTTCCCTACGTTGACCCCTTCTGCACTGGATTCCACATCTCACGAGCCCTCTATATCCACCTCCCTACACTGACCCGTTCTGCTCTGGATTCCACATCTCATGAGCCCTCAGTACCCTTTTACCTACGCTGACCCCTTCTGGTCTGTATTCCACATCTCATGAGCCCTCTATGTTCACTTCTCCACGCTGACCCTTTCTGCTCTGGATTCCACACCTCAAGAGCCCTCTGTGCCCTCTTCCCTACGCTGACCCCTTCTGCTCTGTATTCCACATCTCATGAGCCCTCTATGTCCACTTCCCTACGCTGTCCCTCTCTGTTCTGGATTCCACACCTCATAAGCCCTCTAAGCCCTCTTCCCTATGCTGACCCCTTCTGCTCTGGATTCCACATCTCCTGAGCCCTCTAAGCCCTTTTCCCTATGCTGACCCCTTCTGCTCTGGAGTCCACATCTCATGATCCCTCTGTGCCCTCTTTACTACGCTCTGGATTCCACATCTCATGAGCCATCTAGGCCCTCTTCCCTACGCCGACCCTTTCTGCTCTGAATTGCACATCTCATGAGCCCTCTGAGCCCTCTCCCCTAGACTGACCCTTTCTGCTCTGGATTCCACATGTCCCCGTCCTCCCTCGCTGCTCTGCTTACACAATCTCTTGAACCCTCACGGTCCCCGTCCTCCCTTGCTGCTCTGGGTCCACAGTCTCTTGACCCCTCACTGCCCCCCTCCTCCCTTGCTGCTCTGCATTCACAGTATCTTGAGCCCTCACTGTCCCCGTCCTCCGTCAGTGCTCTGGATTCACACGTCTCTTGACCCCTCACTGTCCCCGTCCTCCCTTGCTGCTCTGGATTCACATGTCTCTTGACCCCTCACTGTAATGCAGATGGGATACACCTGTCCAAAGTGGGAATGGACCTGTTCTTGCTTGATCTGGGGGAGGCCTTGGAATCAGCAGGGAGTAGGTAAATAGGTCTATCGTGGTGGGGGGCCCTGGGGTGACGGTGGCCACACCCAGTGCTGTGGCGGAGTTACAGGGCAATCCAGAGGCTGTAATGTAGAGAAGGGTACCCTCTACAGGAGAACAGTAACGGTGCTAAAGCCAAATATCCCCATGGCAGTCCTTGTGTTGGACCGTGGAGGAGCGACGGTGCCCCGTTAGTCCTACGGGCGGTTGTGGACCTGAGCAACCGGGGGTTGCCTGCAATGTTTCACCTCTCTTGGGGGAGCGTGAGTAAGGGGGTGGGCTGGCGGTCCACCGGTGGGAGAGGCTAGCCCCTCCCCCAAATCTACAAACACCGGTTGGCTAGGGCCACAGTGTAATTTGGCTTATCAGGCGGCGAGCGGCTGCCTGCCCTGGGATCGCCTGTAAGATAACCCACCATGTTGGCATATTTGTTATGAAAATATACCTGCAGCAATTTTCTCCACTAAGAATGTGTCTTGTCTGATTATTTCTCCAAATTATTGCTGTGGGAGGTATGGGGAGTGTTGCCGATATTTGCACTATGACCCCTCACTGTCCCCGTCTTCCCTCACTGTTCCCTTCCTCCCTCGTGCTTTGGATTCACATGACTCAACCCCTCACTGCCCCTGTCCTCCCTCGCTGCTCTGCTTTCACACGTCCCTTGGCCCCTCTTTGTCCCCGTCCTCCTTCACTGCTCTGCTTTCACATGTCTCTTGAGTCCTCACTGTCCCCGACCTCCCTCGCTGCTCTGAGTTCACAGTCTGTTGACCCTTCACTGCCCCTATCCTCCCCTGCTGCTCTGGATTCACAGTCTCTTGACAAATCACTGTCCTCATCCTCCCTCGGTGCTCTGGATTCACAGTCTCTTGACCCCTCACTGTCCCTGTTCTCCCTCGCTGCTCTGGATTCACACGTCTCTTGACCCCTCACTGTCCCTGTCCTCCCTCACTGCTCTGGATTCACACGTTTCTTGACCCCTCACTGTCCCCGTTCTCCCTTGCTGCTCTGGATTCACAGTCTCTTGACCCCTCACTGTCCCTGTCCTCCCTTGCTGCTCTGGATTCACAGTCTCTTGACCCCTCACTGTCCCTGTCCTCCCTTGCTGCTCTGGGTTCACAGTCTCTTGACCCCTCAATGTCCCCGTCCTCCTTCACTGCTCTGGATTCACAATCTCTTGACCCCTCACTGTCCCAGTCCTCCCTCGCTGCTCTGGATTCACACGTCTCTTGAACCCTCACTGCCCCCCTCCTCCCTCGCTGCTCTGGATTCACAGTCTCATGACCCCTCAATGTCCCCGTTCTCCTTCACTGCTCTAGATTCACAGTCTCTTGACCCCTCACTGTCCCCGTCCTCCCTCGCTGCTCTGGATTCACAGTCTCTTGACCCCTCACTGACCCCGTCATCCGTCGCTGCTCTGGATTCACAGTCTCTTGACCCCTCACTGTCCCTGTCCTCCCTCGCTGCTCAGGATTCACAGTCTCTTGACCCCTCATTGTCCGTGTCCCCCCTCGCTGCTCAGGATTCACAGTCTCTTGACCCCTCACTGTCCCCGTCCTCCCTCGCTGCTCTGGATTCCCAGTCTCTTGACCCCTCACTGTCCCTGTCCACCCTCGCTGCTCTGGATTCACAGTCTCTTGACCCCTCACTGTCCCAGTCCTCCCTCGCTGCTCAGGATTCACAGTCTCTTGACCCCTCATTGTCCGTGTCCCCCCTCGCTGCTCAGGATTCACAGTCTCTTGACCCCTCACTGTCCCCGTCCTCCCTCGCTGCTCTGGATTCCCAGTCTCTTGACCCCTCACTGTCCCTGTCCTCCCTCGCTGCTCTGGATTCACAGTCTCTTGACCCCTCACTGTCCCCACCCTCCCTCGCTGCTCTGGATTCACACGTCTCTTAACCCTCACTGTCCCCACCCTCCCTCGCTGCTCTGGATTCACACGTCTCTTAACCCTCACTGTCCCCGTCCTCCCTCGCTGCTCTGGATTCACAGTCTCTTGACCCCTCACTGCCCCGTCCTCCCTCGCTGCTCTGGATTCACAGTCTCTTGACCCCTCACTGTCCCCGCCCTCCCTCGCTGCTCTGCTTTCACAGTCTCTTGACCCCTCACTGTCCCCACCCTCCCTTGCTGCTCTGGATTCACAGTCTCTTAACCCCTCACTGTCCCCGTCCTCCCTCGCTGCTCTGGATTCACAGTCTCTTGACCCCTCACTGACCCCGTCATCCGTCGCTGCTCTGGATTCACAGTCTCTTGACCCCTCACTGTCCCTGTCCCCCCTCGCTGCTCAGGATTCACAGTCTCTTGACCCCTCACTGTCCCCGTCCTCCCTCGCTGCTCTGGATTCCCAGTCTCTTGACCCCTCACTGTCCCTGTCCACCCTCGCTGCTCTGGATTCACAGTCTCTTGACCCCTCACTGTCCCCGCCCTTCCTTGCTGCTCTGGATTCACAGTCTCTTGACCCCTCACTGTCCCCACCCTCCCTCGCTGCTCTGGATTCACACGTCTCTTAACCCTCACTGTCCCCACCCTCCCTCGCTGCTCTGGATTCACACGTCTCTTAACCCTCACTGTCCCCGTCCTCCCTCGCTGCTCTGGATTCACAGTCTCTTGACCCCTCACTGCCCGTCCTCCCTCGCTGCTCTGGATTCACAGTCTCTTGACCCCTCACTGTCCCCGCCCTCCCTCGCTGCTCTGCTTTCACAGTCTCTTGACCCCTCACTGTCCCCACCCTCCCTTGCTGCTCTAGATTCACAGTCTCTTGACCCCTCACTGCCCCGTCCTCCCTCGCTGATCTGATTTCACAGTCTCTTGACCCCTCACTGTCCCCACCCTCCCTCGCTGCTCTGGATTCACACGTCTCTTAACCCTCACTGTCCACGTCCTCCCTCGCTGCTCTGGATTCACAGTTTCTTGACCCCTCACTGCCCCATCCTCCCTCGCTGCTCTGCTTTCACAGTCTCTTGACCCCTCACTGTCCCTGTTCTCCCTCGCTGCTCTGGATTCACACGTCTCTTGACCCCTCACTGTCCCTGTCCTCCCTCACTGCTCTGGATTCACACGTTTCTTGACCCCTCACTGTCCCCGTTCTCCCTTGCTGCTCTGGATTCACAGTCTCTTGACCCCTCACTGTCCCTGTCCTCCCTTGCTGCTCTGGGTTCACAGTCTCTTGACCCCTCAATGTCCCCGTCCTCCTTCACTGCTCTGGATTCACAGTCTCTTGACCCCTCACTGTCCCAGTCCTCCCTCGCTGCTCTGGATTCACACGTCTCTTAACCCTCACTGTCCCCCTCCTCCCTCGCTGCTCTGGATTCACAGTCTCTTGACCCCTCACTGCCCCGTCCTCCCTCGCTGCTCAGGATTCACAGTCTCTTGACCCCTCACTGTCCCCGTCCTCCCTCGCTGCTCTGGATTCCCAGTCTCTTGACCCCTCACTGTCCATGTCCTCCCTCGCTGCTCTGGATTCACAGTCTCTTGACCCCTCACTGTCCCCACCCTCCCTCGCTGCTCTGGATTCACACGTCTCTTAACCCTCACTGTCCCCACCCTCCCTCGCTGCTCTGGATTCACACGTCTCTTAACCCTCACTGTCCCCGTCCTCCCTCGCTGCTCTGGATTCACAGTCTCTTGACCCCTCACTGCCCCGTCCTCCCTCGCTGCTCAGGATTCACAGTCTCTTGACCCCTCACTGTCCCCGCTCTCCCTCGCTGCTCTGCTTTCACAGTATCTTGACCCCTCACTGTCCCCACCCTCCCTTGCTGCTCTGGATTCACAGTCTCTTAACCCCTCACTGTCCCCGTCCTCCCTCGCTGCTCTGGATTCACAGTCTCTTGACCCCTCACTGACCCCGTCATCCGTCGCTGCTCTGGATTCACAGTCTCTTGACCCCTCACTGTCCCTGTCCTCCCTCGCTGCTCAGGATTCACAGTCTCTTGACCCCTCATTGTCCATGTCCCCCCTCACTGCTCAGGATTCACAGTCTCTTGACCCCTCACTGTCCCCGTCCTCCCTCGCTGCTCTGGATTTCCAGTCTCTTGACACCTCACTGTCCCTGTCCACCCTCGCTGCTCTGGATTCACAGTCTCTTGACCCCTCACTGTCCCAGTCCTCCCTCGCTGCTCAGGATTCACAGTCTCTTGACCCCTCATTGTCCGTGTCCCCCCTCGCTGCTCAGGATTCACAGTCTCTTGACCCCTCACTGTCCCCGTCCTCCCTCGCTGCTCTGGATTCCCAGTCTCTTGACCCCTCACTGTCCCTGTCCACCCTCGCTGCTCTGGATTCACAGTCTCTTGACCCCTCACTGTCCCCGCCCTTCCTTGCTGCTCTGGATTCACATTCTCTTGACCCCTCACTGTCCCCACCCTCCCTCGCTGCTCTGGATTCACACGTCTCTTAACCCTCACTGTCCCCACCCTCCCTCGCTGCTCTGGATTCACACGTCTCTTAACCCTCACTGTCCCCGTCCTCCCTCGCTGCTCTGGATTCACAGTCTCTTGACCCCTCACTGTCCCCGCCCTCCCTCGCTGCTCTGCTTTCACAGTCTCTTGACCCCTCGCTGTCCCCACCCTCCCTTGCTGCTCTGGATTCACAGTCTCTTAACCCCTCACTGTCCCCGTCCTCCCTCGCTGCTCTGGATTCACAGTCTCTTGACCCCTCACTGCCCCGTCCTCCCTCGCTGCTCTGCTTTCACAGTCTCTTGACCCCTCACTGTCCCCACCCTCCCTCGCTGCTCTGGATTCACACGTCTCTTAACCCTCACTGTCCCCGTCCTCCCTCGCTGCTCTGGATTCACAGTTTCTTGACCCCTCACTGCCCCGTCCTCCCTCGCTGCTCTGCTTTCACAGTCTCTTGACCCCTCACTGTCCCCACCCTCCCTTGCTGCTCTGGATTCACAGTCTCTTAACCCCTCACTGTCCCCGTCCTCCCTCGCTGCTCTGGATTCACAGTCTCTTAACCCCTCACTGTCCCAGTCCTCCCTCACTGCTCTGGATTCACACGTCTCTTAACCCCTCACTGTCCCCGCCCTCCCTCGCTGCTCTGGATTCACAGTCTCTTGACCCCTCACTGTCCCAGTCCTCCCTTGCTGCTCTGGATTCACACGTCTCTTGACCCCTCACTGTCCCCGTCCTTCCTTGCTGCTCTGGATTCCCACGTCTCTTAACCCTCACTGTCCTCGTCCTCCCTCGCTGCTCTGGATTCACAGTCTCTTGACCCCTCACTGCCCCGTCCTCCCTCGCTGCTCTGGATTCACAGTCTCTTGACCCCTCACTGTCCCCGGCCTCCCTCGCTGCTCTGCTTTCACAGTCTCTTGACCCCTCACTGTCCCCACCCTCCCTTGCTGCTCTGGATTCACAGTCTCTTGACCCCTCACTGCCCCGTCCTCCCTCGCTGCTCTGCTTTCACAGTCTCTTGACCCCTCACTGTCCCCACCCTCCCTCGCTGCTCTGGATTCACACGTCTCTTAACCCTCACTGTCCACGTCCTCCTTCGCTGCTCTGGATTCACAGTTTCTTGACCCCTCACTGCCCCGTCCTCCCTCGCTGCTCTGCTTTCACAGTCTCTTGACCCCTCACTGTCCCCACCCTCCCTTGCTGCTCTGGATTCACAATCTATTAACCCCTCACTGTCCCAGTACTCCCTCGCTGCTCTGGATTCACAGTCTCTTGACCCCTCACTGTCCCTGTTCTCCCTCGCTGCTCTGGATTCACACGTCTCTTGACCCCTCACTGTCCCTGTCCTCCCTCACTGCTCTGGATTCACACGTTTCTTGACCCCTCACTGTCCCCGTTCTCCCTTGCTGCTCTGGATTCACAGTCTCTTGACCCCTCACTGTCCCTGTCCTCCCTTGCTGCTCTGGATTCACAGTCTCTTAACCCCTCACTGTCCCTGTCCTCCCTTGCTGCTCTGGATTCACAGTCTCTTGACCCCTCACTGTCCCTGTCCTCCCTCGCTGCTCAGGATTCACAGTCTCTTGACCCCTCATTGTCCATGTCCCCCCTCACTGCTCAGGATTCACAGTCTCTTGACCCCTCACTGTCCCCGTCCTCCCTCGCTGCTCTGGATTTCCAGTCTCTTGACACCTCACTGTCCCTGTCCACCCTCGCTGCTCTGGATTCACAGTCTCTTGACCCCTCACTGTCCCAGTCCTCCCTCGCTGCTCAGGATTCACAGTCTCTTGACCCCTCATTGTCCGTGTCCCCCCTCGCTGCTCAGGATTCACAGTCTCTTGACCCCTCACTGTCCCCGTCCTCCCTCGCTGCTCTGGATTCCCAGTCTCTTGACCCCTCACTGTCCCTGTCCACCCTCGCTGCTCTGGATTCACAGTCTCTTGACCCCTCACTGTCCCCGCCCTTCCTTGCTGCTCTGGATTCACATTCTCTTGACCCCTCACTGTCCCCACCCTCCCTCGCTGCTCTGGATTCACACGTCTCTTAACCCTCACTGTCCCCACCCTCCCTCGCTGCTCTGGATTCACACGTCTCTTAACCCTCACTGTCCCCGTCCTCCCTCGCTGCTCTGGATTCACACGTCTCTTAACCCTCACTGTCCCCACCCTCCCTCGCTGCTCTGGATTCACACGTCTCTTAACCCTCACTGTCCCCGTCCTCCCTCGCTGCTCTGGATTCACAGTCTCTTGACCCCTCACTGCCCGTCCTCCCTCGCTGCTCTGGATTCACAGTCTCTTGACCCCTCACTGTCCCCGCCCTCCCTCGCTGCTCTGCTTTCACAGTCTCTTGACCCCTCACTGTCCCCACCCTCCCTTGCTGCTCTAGATTCACAGTCTCTTGACCCCTCACTGCCCCGTCCTCCCTCGCTGATCTGCTTTCACAGTCTCTTGACCCCTCACTGTCCCCACCCTCCCTCGCTGCTCTGGATTCACACGTCTCTTAACCCTCACTGTCCACGTCCTCCCTCGCTGCTCTGGATTCACAGTTTCTTGACCCCTCACTGCCCCATCCTCCCTCGCTGCTCTGCTTTCACAGTCTCTTGACCCCTCACTGTCCCTGTTCTCCCTCGCTGCTCTGGATTCACACGTCTCTTGACCCCTCACTGTCCCTGTCCTCCCTCACTGCTCTGGATTCACACGTTTCTTGACCCCTCACTGTCCCCGTTCTCCCTTGCTGCTCTGGATTCACAGTCTCTTGACCCCTCACTGTCCCTGTCCTCCCTTGCTGCTCTGGGTTCACAGTCTCTTGACCCCTCAATGTCCCCGTCCTCCTTCACTGCTCTGGATTCACAGTCTCTTGACCCCTCACTGTCCCAGTCCTCCCTCGCTGCTCTGGATTCACACGTCTCTTAACCCTCACTGTCCCCCTCCTCCCTCGCTGCTCTGGATTCACAGTCTCTTGACCCCTCACTGCCCCGTCCTCCCTCGCTGCTCAGGATTCACAGTCTCTTGACCCCTCAATGTCCCCGTTCTCCTTCACTGCTCTAGATTCACAGTCTCTTGACCCCTCACTGTCCCCACCCTCCCTTGCTGCTCTGGATTCACAGTCTCTTAACCCCTCACTGTCCCCGTCCTCCCTCGCTGCTCTGGATTCACAGTCTCTTGACCCCTCACTGACCCCGTCATCCGTCGCTGCTCAGGATTCACAGTCTCTTGACCCCTCATTGTCCGTGTCCCCCCTCGCTGCTCAGGATTCACAGTCTCTTGACCCCTCACTGTCCCCGTCCTCCCTCGCTGCTCTGGATTCCCAGTCTCTTGACCCCTCACTGTCCCTGTCCACCCTCGCTGCTCTGGATTCACAGTCTCTTGACCCCTCACTGTCCCAGTCCTCCCTCGCTGCTCAGGATTCACAGTCTCTTGACCCCTCATTGTCCGTGTCCCCCCTCGCTGCTCAGGATTCCCAGTCTCTTGACCCCTCACTGTCCCCGTCCTCCCTCGCTGCTCTGGATTCCCAGTCTCTTGACCCCTCACTGTCCATGTCCTCCCTCGCTGCTCTGGATTCACAGTCTCTTGACCCCTCACTGTCCCCACCCTCCCTCGCTGCTCTGGATTCACACGTCTCTTAACCCTCACTGTCCCCACCCTCCCTCGCTGCTCTGGATTCACACGTCTCTTAACCCTCACTGTCCCCGTCCTCCCTCGCTGCTCTGGATTCACAGTCTCTTGACCCCTCACTGCCCCGTCCTCCCTCGCTGCTCAGGATTCACAGTCTCTTGACCCCTCACTGTCCCCGCTCTCCCTCGCTGCTCTGCTTTCACAGTATCTTGACCCCTCACTGTCCCCACCCTCCCTTGCTGCTCTGGATTCACAGTCTCTTAACCCCTCACTGTCCCCGTCCTCCCTCGCTGCTCTGGATTCACAGTCTCTTGACCCCTCACTGACCCCGTCATCCGTCGCTGCTCTGGATTCACAGTCTCTTGACCCCTCACTGTCCCTGTCCTCCCTCGCTGCTCAGGATTCACAGTCTCTTGACCCCTCATTGTCCATGTCCCCCCTCACTGCTCAGGATTCACAGTCTCTTGACCCCTCACTGTCCCCGTCCTCCCTCGCTGCTCTGGATTTCCAGTCTCTTGACACCTCACTGTCCCTGTCCACCCTCGCTGCTCTGGATTCACAGTCTCTTGACCCCTCACTGTCCCAGTCCTCCCTCGCTGCTCAGGATTCACAGTCTCTTGACCCCTCATTGTCCGTGTCCCCCCTCGCTGCTCAGGATTCACAGTCTCTTGACCCCTCACTGTCCCCGTCATCCCTCGCTGCTCTGGATTCCCAGTCTCTTGACCCCTCACTGTCCCTGTCCACCCTCGCTGCTCTGGATTCACAGTCTCTTGACCCCTCACTGTCCCCGCCCTTCCTTGCTGCTCTGGATTCACATTCTCTTGACCCCTCACTGTCCCCACCCTCCCTCGCTGCTCTGGATTCACACGTCTCTTAACCCTCACTGTCCCCACCCTCCCTCGCTGCTCTGGATTCACACGTCTCTTAACCCTCACTGTCCCCGTCCTCCCTCGCTGCTCTGGATTCACAGTCTCTTGACCCCTCACTGTCCCCGCCCTCCCTCGCTGCTCTGCTTTCACAGTCTCTTGACCCCTCGCTGTCCCCACCCTCCCTTGCTGCTCTGGATTCACAGTCTCTTAACCCCTCACTGTCCCCGTCCTCCCTCGCTGCTCTGGATTCACAGTCTCTTGACCCCTAAGTGCCCCGTCCTCCCTCGCTGCTCTGCTTTCACAGTCTCTTGACCCCTCACTGTCCCCACCCTCCCTCGCTGCTCTGGATTCACACGTCTCTTAACCCTCACTGTCCCCGTCCTCCCTCGCTGCTCTGGATTCACAGTTTCTTGACCCCTCACTGCCCCGTCCTCCCTCGCTGCTCTGCTTTCACAGTCTCTTGACCCCTCACTGTCCCCACCCTCCCTTGCTGCTCTGGATTCACAGTCTCTTAACCCCTCACTGTCCCCGTCCTCCCTCGCTGCTCTGGATTCACAGTCTCTTAACCCCTCACTGTCCCAGTCCTCCCTCACTGCTCTGGATTCACACGTCTCTTAACCCCTCACTGTCCCCGCCCTCCCTCGCTGCTCTGGATTCACAGTCTCTTGACCCCTCACTGTCCCAGTCCTCCCTTGCTGCTCTGGATTCACACGTCTCTTGACCCCTCACTGTCCCCGTCCTTCCTTGCTGCTCTGGATTCCCACGTCTCTTAACCCTCACTGTCCTCGTCCTCCCTCGCTGCTCTGGATTCACAGTCTCTTGACCCCTCACTGCCCCGTCCTCCCTCGCTGCTCTGGATTCACAGTCTCTTGACCCCTCACTGTCCCCGGCCTCCCTCGCTGCTCTGCTTTCACAGTCTCTTGACCCCTCACTGTCCCCACCCTCCCTTGCTGCTCTGGATTCACAGTCTCTTGACCCCTCACTGCCCCGTCCTCCCTCGCTGCTCTGCTTTCACAGTCTCTTGACCCCTCACTGTCCCCACCCTCCCTCGCTGCTCTGGATTCACACGTCTCTTAACCCTCACTGTCCACGTCCTCCCTCGCTGCTCTGGATTCACAGTTTCTTGACCCCTCACTGCCCCGTCCTCCCTCGCTGCTCTGCTTTCACAGTCTCTTGACCCCTCACTGTCCCCACCCTCCCTTGCTGCTCTGGATTCACAATCTATTAACCCCTCACTGTCCCAGTACTCCCTCGCTGCTCTGGATTCACAGTCTCTTGACCCCTCACTGTCCCTGTTCTCCCTCGCTGCTCTGGATTCACACGTCTCTTGACCCCTCACTGTCCCTGTCCTCCCTCACTGCTCTGGATTCACACGTTTCTTGACCCCTCACTGTCCCCGTTCTCCCTTGCTGCTCTGGATTCACAGTCTCTTGACCCCTCACTGTCCCTGTCCTCCCTTGCTGCTCTGGATTCACAGTCTCTTAACCCCTCACTGTCCCTGTCCTCCCTTGCTGCTCTGGATTCACAGTCTCTTGACCCCTCACTGTCCCTGTCCTCCCTCGCTGCTCAGGATTCACAGTCTCTTGACCCCTCATTGTCCATGTCCCCCCTCACTGCTCAGGATTCACAGTCTCTTGACCCCTCACTGTCCCCGTCCTCCCTCGCTGCTCTGGATTTCCAGTCTCTTGACACCTCACTGTCCCTGTCCACCCTCGCTGCTCTGAATTCACAGTCTCTTGACCCCTCACTGTCCCAGTCCTCCCTCGCTGCTCAGGATTCACAGTCTCTTGACCCCTCATTGTCCGTGTCCCCCCTCGCTGCTCAGGATTCACAGTCTCTTGACCCCTCACTGTCCCCGTCCTCCCTCGCTGCTCTGGATTCCCAGTCTCTTGACCCCTCACTGTCCCTGTCCACCCTCGCTGCTCTGGATTCACAGTCTCTTGACCCCTCACTGTCCCCGCCCTTCCTTGCTGCTCTGGATTCACATTCTCTTGACCCCTCACTGTCCCCACCCTCCCTCGCTGCTCTGGATTCACACGTCTCTTAACCCTCACTGTCCCCACCCTCCCTCGCTGCTCTGGATTCACACGTCTCTTAACCCTCACTGTCCCCGTCCTCCCTCGCTGCTCTGGATTCACAGTCTCTTGACCCCTCACTGTCCCCGCCCTCCCTCGCTGCTCTGCTTTCACAGTCTCTTGACCCCTCGCTGTCCCCACCCTCCCTTGCTGCTCTGGATTCACAGTCTCTTAACCCCTCACTGTCCCCGTCCTCCCTCGCTGCTCTGGATTCACAGTCTCTTGACCCCTCACTGCCCCGTCCTCCCTCGCTGCTCTGCTTTCACAGTCTCTTGACCCCTCACTGTCCCCACCCTCCCTCGCTGCTCTGGATTCACACGTCTCTTAACCCTCACTGTCCCCGTCCTCCCTCGCTGCTCTGGATTCACAGTTTCTTGACCCCTCACTGCCCCGTCCTCCCTCGCTGCTCTGCTTTCACAGTCTCTTGACCCCTCACTGTCCCCACCCTCCCTTGCTGCTCTGGATTCACAGTCTCTTAACCCCTCACTGTCCCCGTCCTCCCTCGCTGCTCTGGATTCACAGTCTCTTAACCCCTCACTGTCCCAGTCCTCCCTCACTGCTCTGGATTCACACGTCTCTTAACCCCTCACTGTCCCCGCCCTCCCTCGCTGCTCTGGATTCACAGTCTCTTGACCCCTCACTGTCCCAGTCCTCCCTTGCTGCTCTGGATTCACACGTCTCTTGACCCCTCACTGTCCCCGTCCTTCCTTGCTGCTCTGGATTCCCACGTCTCTTAACCCTCACTGTCCTCGTCCTCCCTCGCTGCTCTGGATTCACAGTCTCTTGACCCCTCACTGCCCCGTCCTCCCTCGCTGCTCTGGATTCACAGTCTCTTGACCCCTCACTGTCCCCGGCCTCCCTCGCTGCTCTGCTTTCACAGTCTCTTGACCCCTCACTGTCCCCACCCTCCCTTGCTGCTCTGGATTCACAGTCTCTTGACCCCTCACTGCCCCGTCCTCCCTCGCTGCTCTGCTTTCACAGTCTCTTGACCCCTCACTGTCCCCACCCTCCCTCGCTGCTCTGGATTCACACGTCTCTTAACCCTCACTGTCCACGTCCTCCCTCGCTGCTCTGGATTCACAGTTTCTTGACCCCTCACTGCCCCGTCCTCCCTCGCTGCTCTGCTTTCACAGTCTCTTGACCCCTCACTGTCCCCACCCTCCCTTGCTGCTCTGGATTCACAATCTATTAACCCCTCACTGTCCCAGTACTCCCTCGCTGCTCTGGATTCACAGTCTCTTGACCCCTCACTGTCCCTGTTCTCCCTCGCTGCTCTGGATTCACACGTCTCTTGACCCCTCACTGTCCCTGTCCTCCCTCACTGCTCTGGATTCACACGTTTCTTGACCCCTCACTGTCCCCGTTCTCCCTTGCTGCTCTGGATTCACAGTCTCTTGACCCCTCACTGTCCCTGTCCTCCCTTGCTGCTCTGGATTCACAGTCTCTTAACCCCTCACTGTCCCTGTCCTCCCTTGCTGCTCTGGGTTCACAGTCTCTTGACCCCTCAATGTCCCCGTCCTCCTTCACTGCTCTGGATTCACAGTCTCTTGACCCCTCACTGTCCCAGTCCTCCCTCGCTGCTCTGGATTCACACGTCTCTTGAACCCTCACTGCCCCCCTCCTCCCTTGCTGCTCTGGATTCACAGTCTCTTGACCCCTCACTGTCCCCGTCCTCCCTCGCTGCTCTGGATTCACAGTCTCTTGACCCCTCAATGTCCCCGTTCTCCTTCACTGCTCTAGATTCACAGTCTCTTGACCCCTCACTGTCCCCGTCCTCCCTCGCTGCTCTGGATTCACAGTCTCTTGACCCCTCACTGACCCCGTCATCCGTCGCTGCTCTGGATTCACAGTCTCTTGACCCCTCACTGTCCCTGTCCTCCCTCGCTGCTCAGGATTTACAGTCTCTTGACCCCTCATTGTCCGTGTCCCCCCTCGCTGCTCAGGATTCACAGTCTCTTGACCCCTCACTGTCCCCGTCCTCCCTCGCTGCTCTGGATTCCCAGTCTCTTGACCCCTCACTGTCCCTGTCCACCCTCGCTGCTCTGGATTCACAGTCTCTTGACCCCTCACTGTCCCAGTCCTCCCTCGCTGCTCAGGATTCACAGTCTCTTGACCCCTCATTGTCCGTGTCCCCCCTCGCTGCTCAGGATTCACAGTCTCTTGACCCCTCACTGTCCCCGTCCTCCGTCGCTGCTCTGGATTCCCAGTCTCTTGACCCCTCACTGTCCCTGTCCTCCCTCGCTGCTCTGGATTCACAGTCTCTTGACCCCTCACTGTCCCCACCCTCCCTCGCTGCTCTGGATTCACACGTCTCTTAACCCTCACTGTCTCCACCCTCCCTCGCTGCTCTGGATTCACACGTCTCTTAACCCTCACTGTCCCCGTCCTCCCTCGCTGCTCTGGATTCACAGTCTCTTGACCCCTCACTGCCCCGTCCTCCCTCGCTGCTCAGGATTCACAGTCTCTTGACCCCTCACTGTCCCCGCTCTCCCTCGCTGCTCTGCTTTCACAGTCTCTTGACCCCTCACTGTCCCCACCCTCCCTTGCTGCTCTGGATTCACAGTCTCTTAACCCCTCACTGTCCCCGTCCTCCCTCGCTGCTCTGGATTCACAGTCTCTTGACCCCTCACTGACCCCGTCATCCGTCGCTGCTCTGGATTCACAGTCTCTTGACCCCTCACTGTCCCTGTCCTCCCTCGCTGCTCAGGATTCACAGTCTCTTGACCCCTCATTGTCCGTGTCCCCCCTCACTGCTCAGGATTCACAGTCTCTTGACCCCTCACTGTCCCCGTCCTCCCTCGCTGCTCTGGATTCCCAGTCTCTTGACCCCTCACTGTCCCTGTCCACCCTCGCTGCTGTGGATTCACAGTCTCTTGACCCCTCACTGTCCCAGTCCTCCCTCGCTGCTCAGGATTCACAGTCTCTTGACCCCTCATTGTCCGTGTCCCCCCTCGCTGCTCAGGATTCACAGTCTCTTGACCCCTCACTGTCCCCGTCCTCCCTCGCTGCTCTGGATTCCCAGTCTCTTGACCCCTCACTGTCCCTGTCCACCCTCGCTGCTCTGGATTCACAGTCTCTTGACCCCTCACTGTCCCCGCCCTTCCTTGCTGCTCTGGATTCACAGTCTCTTGACCCCTCACTGTCCCCACCCTCCCTCGCTGCTCTGGATTCACACGTCTCTTAACCCTCACTGTCCCCACCCTCCCTCGCTGCTCTGGATTCACACGTCTCTTAACCCTCACTGTCCCCGTCCTCCCTCGCTGCTCTGGATTCACAGTCTCTTGACCCCTCACTGCCCCGTCCTCCCTCGCTGCTCTGGATTCACAGTCTCTTGACCCCTCACTGTCCCCGCCCTCCCTCGCTGCTCTGCTTTCACAGTCTCTTGACCCCTCACTGTCCCCACCCTCCCTTGCTGCTCTGGATTCACAGTCTCTTAACCCCTCACTGTCCCCGTCCTCCCTCGCTGCTCTGGATTCACAGTCTCTTGACCCCTCACTGCCCCGTCCTCCCTCGCTGCTCTGCTTTCACAGTCTCTTGACCCCTCACTGTCCCCACCCTCCCTCGCTGCTCTGGATTCACACGTCTCTTAACCCTCACTGTCCCCGTCCTCCCTCGCTGCTCTGGATTCACAGTTTCTTGACCCCTCACTGCCCCGTCCTCCCTCGCTGCTCTGCTTTCACAGTCTCTTGACCCCTCACTGTCCCCACCCTCCCTTGCTGCTCTGGATTCACAGTCTCTTAACCCCTCACTGTCCCCGTCCTCCCTCGCTGCTCTGGATTCACAGTCTCTTAACCCCTCACTGTCCCAGTCCTCCCTCACTGCTCTGGATTCACACGTCTCTTAACCCCTCACTGTCCCCGCCCTCCCTCGCTGCTCTGGATTCACAGTCTCTTGACCCCTCACTGTCCCAGTCCTCCCTTGCTGCTCTGGATTCACACGTCTCTTGACCCCTCACTGTCCCCGTCCTTCCTTGCTGCTCTGGATTCACAGTCTCTTGACCCCTCACTGTCCCCACCCTCCCTCGCTGCTCTGGATTCCCACGTCTCTTAACCCTCACTGTCCCCGTCCTCCCTCGCTGCTCTGCTTTCACAGTTTCTTGACCCCTCACTGCCCCGTCCTCCCTCGCTGCTCTGCTTTCACAGTCTCTTGACCCCTCACTGTCCCAGTCCTCCCTTGCTGCTCTGGATTCACACGTCTCTTGACCCCTCACTGTCCCCGTCCTCCCTCGCTGCTCTAGATTCACACATCTATTAACCCTTCTGCTTCCTCCTGCCGGATTCGTGCATCTCTTGACCTCTCTTCCTCTCTTCCCCTCCACCACACTAACCCTTCCTGCTCCGGATTTACCCGTTTCCTGCCCTCTCTCGTCTCTCCTCCTCCAATGCCGACCTTTGCTCTGAATTCCCACCTCTCTTGCATTTTCTGTGCCCCCCTGCTCCCTTCCTTTTCTCCGCCGAAGCTTCTTGTTCTGGGTTCACACTGCTTATGCTCTCCCTACCCAACTGTGTTTTTTTAATTCGGGTCCTTTTGCCCCTCTGTAATCCTCGTTCTCCTCCCTTCTCTTCCCCCTCCCCCTCTTTCATGCATTGCTGCTCCTTTAGCCACACCTCTTTTCTCTGCCACCTCAACCTGCCTATCATGGACTAATGCTTTCTTATTTTTGTATTTTCATTTTAATTCCCCTAGAAGGCCAAATCTCAGCTCCTGCTCTGTCTCCGGGTTGCTCTCATGCAGAATGAGTGCTAGACTTACCCATGCTGGCTGTGATCCTGGGGCTCCCGGCTTTCATCCCCCCTGGCAGCTTCTCCTCTCTTTTATACATGTGGCTGTGGGGTGGCCCTGCTCCAGCAGGTGAGCATGCCCCATCCACGCGACAGCTGGCACAGGGATAAGGCAAGCCCGGGGCGCGCCCTGGGATGAGCGGGGAACAGAGATAAGGTGTGTGTAAGGTGTGTGTGTGGAGTTGCCCATCACAGCTGCGGGGCTGGATGCTGGCCCCGCCCACGCAGCGCGAGAGAGGGGTGACTCCTCTTATCAGAGACGAGTAGTGGGCAGGCACGCGTCGACATCATGCCAGGGCCTGCACATGGTTCATGCCAACCCCAGGCACTTTAAACTGTTTCAAGGTAGGATCTAAAACATTGCTTCTTCTAGGAACCATCCTGACACGTTGTACTGAAACCAAGGCGGGAGAAAACACCTTCCATTTATATTCACGGACACCTGGTACTGTATTCTGAATGAGAAAAGGCGGCAGCATCTCAATCGACGTTCAAGCACCACGCTTGCTCCTTTCTTGGAGCCCAACCAGGGCCTGATACTTCTTTGACTTCGAAAAAGGGCAAACAACCAGCACTCAAGCAGTGACGGGCGGCATCTTTTGGAAAGAAACAAGGGCAACGTTGAGCGCTACCATGATCTGCAACAGACAGGACAGACCTCGGCACCACTGAATCAACCTCTCACCTTTCCCTAGAACCTTCAGGAGGGTCTGACCACTTTGTATGGAGCCATCGGCACTAAAGGGCTAATTGTCAGCATGGCACATTTCTACAGACGGATTCATGCGTCTTCACACGTGCACCTGTCTCAAGGCGCGTTCACATCTGCACGTGTACAGATGTGAGGCTCGACATTTGCTCATGCCTCACTGTGATCACCCATCTGCATTGTTCAGTGCTCATCTTAAGTCCTTAATCACTGCTCCTTTAACTGAGGTGTTGGTTTTCACACTATGCTGGTTCCCCAAACTATTATTTAAACTGCCTGTGACTTTGATATTGTTATGTTATGTTGAAGTTATTTGTAGAGCGCACATACACCGGTTGGTTTCTTGGCACTATATATAGGAGTAGCCTGAGTCCTGGTGAGTTATTCACATGCCTGAGTGAAGAGCCATGTCTTGAGAAGTCTCCAAAATCTCGGGAGGTTTGTACATGATCTGATATCATGGGGAAGAGTACTCCAGAAGCGGGGGGCAAATCTGTTGCCACCAAGCCGCTTCAATTTGTAGGACGGGGTGACCAAAAGGTTCATGTGGGCTGAGTTCAGATTGCGGGTGGGTATGTGAATAGGATTGGAGACAAATTTTGAGCAGGCGCCATGCAAAGATTTAACAAGCATTTACAATGCAATGGTCTTGGCATTGCTAAAGTTAGAGCTATTGGCATTGCTCATGACATTATTTTTATTTATGTTTTTGTTTTTAAAACATATAAATAAATGGCATTGTCATTAACAATGCCAATAGCTTATTCTCTCGCAAATGCGAGACCTATTGCATTTGCACCCACACACACAAAGCCACCCACACACACATACAGAGCCACCCACACAGAGCCACTCACAGTCATTCACATAGAGCCACCCCCACACACACACACAGAGCCACCCACACAGAGCCACCTACACACACACAGAGCCACCCTCACACACAGAGCCACCCACACATAGAGCCACCTACAAAAAAAGCTACCCACACAGAGCCACCCACACACAGCCACACACACAGAGCCCAACACAGTTGATGGACAGAATGCGAAACAATGTCATACATTCACCCCAGTACAGAGATCTGGGCCTAAATCCATTGTTTTTTTGCACTCCACACCACCCCAGTTCAGACATGGCCATATGCAAATCAGCCTGGACCCTGTGCCTCATGGGAAGGGTATATGCCCAAACGTGGGTCCCTTGCTCACTAAGCCACTGGAGTCAAGCTATCCTGGCTGAAGATGGCTGATAGCCAGAAACCAGTCCTAGGATGCTTGCAAGGGTTTATTGGGTCACCCACTTCTTTTGAATATGTTTTTTTTCTTATGGCAGGTGCGTGTGGCAACACGGACAACAGGATTCTGAACAATACTGATAGTAAGAGAAATGGTGGAAGGGAAAGGGCAACAGGACAGCACTGGCTGTGTTATATAATTTTTTTCTAATGGCGGTGGGGATGGGTAGTACGGACAACAGGAAGGTGAGGGGTAGGAGGGGAAGACGTAGCATGGACAAAGAGGAATGGTAGAGGAAAGAAGCAACACAGACAATGGGGTGGCAGGGAAAGAAGCAACATGGATAAGGCGGTAGGAGGGGAAAGCAGCATCAAGGACAATGGGGGGTGGGAGGGAAAGAAGCAACATGGACAACGAGGTAGGAGGAGAAGCACTAATACGTATACTTAGGTCAGTACTTGGTCCATGCTCCTGCTGAAAGAAGAGGAAGTGAAGCCTTCACGCGCTGGCCAATTAGAATGCCACAAATAATAAGAGTGACAATGAAGCCAACGAATGCAAGCAATGAGCTTGCTTCAGGTCCCTTGTTATATACAATAACTCGCACATGCAAGACCTAAGAACTGCAGTGGATTTACCTTCTTCAGTGCCTTCATGGCTAACTAATAAAGAAGCAGGCTATTGTTCAACTGCGCATCATAAAGCATCCAGCAAAAACCCTGTCTCTTACTTACGATGGATTTTTGATCAATCTGTTTTAGCAACCATGTTAGCAGCATCTTCGCAAACGCTTTTGACCCCAAGTTCACTAGTGCTATGCTATCATTCATTTGTTCACCAGCTTAGTTAGGCTAGTCACCTTTTCGTATAAACGGGGAACTACATCACAAATCCAATCACCCCCTCCCCACAACCAAAAAAAGAAAAGAAAAAAAAAGAATTTCAGAGTACTCCAAGTAAGTCACTGTTACTCACTCACGAGCCCAGCATTATTTTCTTAAGCCTGGAAAAGCAGAGCGACATTTGGGAATATCCAATAAAATCTAGATACGCGCATTGTCCCTTGACATAGCTGTAAGCAACTGGTTATGCCATTATGATCTTTTCAGTGGGAGGCCAGTGTGATATTGAAAAGATGAATAAGACGTTGTTGGCCTGTGCTGTCAGGTTCCACCGTGCACAGTGTCTCACAGCCTCCCCATGATTGCAGTTCACATACAGAGGCTGGTTTGAAACACTGTGAAATAATATGAATGCTCTTTTTCGCCTTCCGCTTGTCCTCGGTCCTTTTGACTGCTCTCAGTCGTGGCCCTTGGTGGGTTTTTGGGTGTTGCCACGCTGCAGCATTTGGCAGCAATTCAAAGGATTTCTGTGTGAAGCTCGGTGAAAGCCACATTCGGTAGCCGAAATAATACACGTCGTGCTTGCAATGCACCGGCATTGGCAGTGCCAGACCCATGAGGCGTGACAGCATCTCTACCACCTCCCCCTAGCAACCCACTATCTTTGGGCCATGGCATATATAGGAAGTCATTTAAAGCCATAGAAAGAAAATAAAGAAAACAAATAAAAAAATACAAAATAAAAGAAATAACATCAGGGACAACGGGAGTGCGGGCGGAGAAGGCATGGACAAGGGCGCGTGGGTGGGGAAGGCACGGACAATGGGAGGGAGAATGAGGGGGTATTTTGAAGGCACAGAGTTGAAGCGCCACGAACGACGTGCAGCCTCACCGGAAGTCAGGCAAAGTCGCCTGTGACGGGGGCGGGGCCGCGTCCGGACCGGAAGAGGAGGCAGGCGGAGTGAAAGCGTCTCGCGGCCCGGGGCTCCTGTGAGCGGTGGAGAGCCCTGGGGCCGCCAGAAGGAGGTTGCGCAAGTGTTGCACATGCCCGGTGCCTGCCGCGTGCGGAGAGCGGAGTCCCCCAAAATTGGCCCGGTAAGTTGAAAAGGGCTGGGGGGTCTCGGTGCACTCGTGTGTGTGTGCTTGTGTGTGTATGTATGTGTGCGACGGCGGGGGGGGGAGGGCTGGGTGCAGTCGTGTGTGTGTGCGCACGTGTGTATGTGTGCGGGGGTGTGTGTGTCTCTGTATGTATGTGCGTGCCTGCATGGGCGCTCGTGTGTGTGTCTGTGTGTATGCGCATGCGTGTGTGGTGTTTCGAGCTTCCCAGGAGACAGCGGCTGGCCACAGCGCGTGTTCGCGTGCGCGTGACAGTTTCAAATCGCCCCCAAGGCGATGCGCGCGGCCAGGATTGTCTCCGGGGAAGCAGACACGGCGACAAAAGGTTCTCGGCGAGAACGCGCTTCCGCGCGCTTAGCCGAGACCTAAAAATGAGGCACTCGACTTTGAAGGAACAGTGTTGTGGTATGGGGAGCCAATGTAGCTTCCTCACAAGAGGGGAAACATGTTGCCATTTGGGCTAATGGAAAATCAGTCTTGCGGCCTGGTTCTACAGAAGTTGCAGTCTTTTGACTAAATATAGCGGTAGACCGAAGTACAGATGTGAGAAATGACCATGGCTAGAACAACCTGCACCAATGCTTCCCTAGTGAGAAGTCTGCTGATTTTCCGTATCTTCCACAATTCCTTCGATGAACTATTGGCAGTTTCTATTTTTTCTGTATAAAGTTGCATATGGTTTTCCTAATAAGCGCGTGGTGCTTTTTAAGTTGCAATTTATAATCATTTTTGCTGACAGGGCAGTATTGTTTCTTCCGACTGCATTCCAGACGTTTTCAAGCTTTTTCGGCCAGGCTCAGCTCATCGTTGAACCACGGAGCGGAGTTCTGCGCCCTGGTATTTTTGTTTCCCGTAGTCCATGGTGCAACTTCATCCATGGCTTTTGATATCCAACTCTCAATCTGAGATTTGGCTACAGTGAGATTTTCTATTAACTGGGGGGTACTGCATAGGAGAGATCTGGTGAATACTTCAGGATTGAGCAAGCTCCACTTTCTTCTTCTAGTCATCTGGTTAGGCAAATTATTAGGAGAAGTGCGGGGAACCAGCAGGGAGAAAGGGATCACATAATGATTTGACCAGTGTACTATTAGTGGCGACGCAAATTCATTGGTTTGAAAGTTGGAGAATATGGGGTCTAGGGTATAGCTTTGTTGATGGGTCGGAGTGAGCGCTCTTTGAGTCAAATTCATGATGTCCAACTCCCTGCATAGAGTTAGCGCTTCGGGATTGGACTCATTATTAAAGTGAAGATTCAAATCACCTAAGATTATCAGGTTTTTGTGTCGTAGAGCCGGCTTGTCAATATTCTCAGCCAGACTCTAGATGAATTGAGTTGCGGGGCCTGGTGGGCGATAAATCAGCATGCTGATCAGTTACTGCCACGGTGCCCATCAGCCCTGCAGCCAACTTCAATGGGCCTTCCAGTCTGCTAACCACTTTACAGCCCCACCCACAAAACCCCTTTAGCATACTCTTAATGGAACACGGGCACCCGTTGGGAGTCAGAATCTGACGATTCTTGCCGGATTGGCAGGCCATAGCATAACAGGTGGGTCCTGTAAATTGTTCGGAAAGGCTATGCCCATCCCTTCCTTTCCACACTGCCGCACCTTCTACTGTCTCCCCAATGACTGACAGAGGACCATCTTTCAGTTTTGCGGCAGGAAGCACATGCTCTTTTGACCAAAAGGTCTATCGAGATGGCCAGAAGTCTGTGCCAGAAGCAGGAAGTAGTTGTTATTCCTGCTACTTTCTGATGGCCAAGAATGCCTGAGGTCATTGACCTATTTTAGACCTGTGCCCTCTCAATTTCTTCTTCCCGAAGGAGAAATCCAAAATACTCACGCAGGCCCAGGTCATGCCTGCCCTCGTCCTTTGATACTGGATGGTGGTGATGGATCAGCAGGACACCTATTTCTATGTTGCCGTCCTGCCAGAGCATCGGTGCTACCTACGGTTTGTGGTGGGAGAGGAGTATTACCAGCCCCCCTCAGGCGTTCACAAAAGTAATGGTGGTGGTGGCAGCACATCTTTGATATCTAGGGTGACAGTATTCCCATACCTCAAAGAATGGCTGTTGTAGGCGGACTTGCCCCAGGCAGTTGTAAACCACCTCCAGGATATGGTGAATTTCCTATTATCTTTAAGGTTCACTATAAATGTGCTGAAGTCAAACCTCACTCCTTCCCAGACACTCCCCTTCATCGGAGCTATTCTGGGCATGTTCTGGTTTTGTGTCTTTCCCCCGGGAGAGAGTCCATGATACTCAGACTATTATCCTGATCTTTCAGCCTTGGTCCTGGATCTCAGTGAGGTAGACTCCGAGGCTACTCGGACTGATAGCCTCCTGCATCCTGCTGGTCGAGCATGCCAGGTGGCATATGCAGGCTCTGTAGTGGGATTTGGAGTCTCAATGGGCCCAATATCAAGGGGACTTCTTTGACCAGATCCAGATTTTGAAGGAGACTGTAAAAGATGTGCAGTAGTGGCTACTGGGCTGTGCTTGGGTGAGCGACAGACCCCTCTCCCTTCCCCAGCCAGAGCTGACAGTAGTGACCGATGCATCACTTCTGGTCTGGTGCGCCGCCTGGACGAGGTGGAGATCAGAGGCCTCTAGTCTCCAGCAGAGTCCCAGCTCCATATCAGCCATCTAGAGCGGAGGGCCACTCTCTTGACTCTGAAAGCCTTCCTATAGTCCATCAAGTGGAGGCAGCTTCAGGGCTCATAACCTACAACACTGCCATCTAGTACAGCAACAAACAGAGAAGGGGTGTTGGGGGGGTCACGGACCCTGTAACAGGAGGCCTTGCACCTCTGGAAGTGGAAGGACCCCCGCTGAATTTGCCTGGCCATGAACCACCTGCAGGATGGTTTAATGCCGGGATGGACAAACTCAGCCACCAGTGCCTCGTAGTAACACTCAGAGGTGGTGCACGGTCTCTTCCATGAATACGGAGCCCCTTGGCTCGATCTGTTTGCCACCACCAAGAACACGCAATGTCAGCACTTCTGTGTGATGGTGTTTCCAAGGTGTCACTCGCTCAGAGACGTGTTCTGCCAAGAGTGGAACTCGGGTCTCCTGTATGGTTTTCCAGCTACTGCCCCATTTTCTGAAGAAGATGAGGACAGACTGGGCTCAAGTGATCCTAGTGACTCTAGACTGGGCACGGAAAGCATGGTATCCAGAGGTCCTGGGCTGGAGCATATGTCCTCCAATCAGGCTGCCTGTCTGGAACCACCTACTGTCGCTGTAAGGAGCAGCATTCTCCACCTGGGCCTTCACAATCTCCACCTTCATGCATGGAGACTGAGCAGTGACAGCTGAACACCTTTGATCTTCCTTCAGAGGTGGTTGATGTCATCTTGGCAGCCAGGAGACACTCAAATAAAACTTTATACACCTGTTGTTAGGACAAGTTTATGGTTTGGTGCAGCAGTAGCCAGGATGACCCCAGAAGGTGCGGGGTTCAATATCTACACCGAGGCGGTCCCTACCGGCAATGAGATTTACCCTTGCGGCCCGCGGAGACAAAGGAAGCGGAATGGTGTTCAGCAGACCGCCAACACAGCTACCATCGTGGTTGCCAGCAGCCGGCTGCTGTGGATCGGTTGTAGGAGTTCTGCCATCGTCGGACCATCTCGGAGTGGTCGCGGTCGAGCCTGCAGTGCAGAGGGCGCTGAAGGAGGCCGTCAGGACCACTTGCAGGAGGGTATGGGCTCTTGGACACGGAGCAGTGCACAGCTTGGGTCATTAGGCCGAGAGGATCCCTCGAGGTCATGGAGGCCATCCAGCTAGTGTGCTATCATCTGGCAGGGCAGATTCATGTCGGCACAAGTGCCCGTCATCTACCACTGCGGACGGGGAGTTATTTTGTAGTGGTGAGTCATGTCAACACCAGTGTCGGTCCTCACTGCTGTGGTACTTGTATCGGCTGATGCTAAGGACTAGAGTCTCTAGTCTGAAGGGAGGATCTTGGCACTTTTGTGAAGACTGAAAGGTCTACGGGGTTACTTAGAGGCCTTGCAGGATTTCTGGAAGAACAGCAGGCCCAGTGGTCGAACTGGCAGCAGGTAGCAAACGTTTTGCCGAGTTTTTCCTGCAGTGGATCAGTTCCTGGTCCTTCAGTAGTCATCTTCTGTCTTCTTATTTGGTCCGTCGAATCTGAGGGTCAAGTCTGGGGCAGCCACCTAAATAATATACTCCTGTGGGAGGGGGCATAGACCTAACGCTGATTGGAGGAGTCCCCCAATCTTCAAGATTAAGGGGACTGTAAGTTGTGCTTCACCCCGCTTCCCCCAACTTAGGGGTGGGGTTAACAGACGTGGGCCTCCCTCCCATCTTTTTTAATTTTTCCACCGGTTTTCTCCCCCAAAGGGGGGATGTAAACCAGGGGCTGATATCTGCTACTAGTAGCAGAGGCTGGGGGTTGCCTTATAAAGGCGACAGGCCTTTGAAGCTTCCCCTCTTAGAGCATTGGCCCATCCAAGTGGAGAAGGCATGACATCTGTGCCCAGCATGTGCATTGTTTCTGGTCCCAGAGAGCAGGGACTCTCTACTCAGGGGTCCAGAAACATGGCTGGTGGTGGCTGGCTGACTGCACCAGGGTTGGTAGGGATTCAGGGGGTACCTCTGTCGTTTGGGTACATGGTACAATAAATCCCTCACTGGCATCAGTATGGATTTATTGAAAGGAGTAGTTTGGTACCAAACACTCCTGTATTCAGTGAAGCCATCATGATGCTGTGGAACTCGAGTTGTTGAGTTCCCAGGCCATGTACTCTCTATGCTTCACTGGCACTTACAACATTTGGAAATGGTCCCCAATATTGTAGGGGCTTATCTGCCAAAGCAGATATGCCCTCACCGGTAGTATGGTCCACCCTGCCTTAGGGCTGTGAGGCCTGCTAAAGGGATGGCTTATCCTTGATGTCAGGCAGTGCTAGCTGGCATGGCACCCAGGTAGGGTGCCATGTTGACTTTTTAATTTCCTCCCGCACAGGGTCATGCAGGCTACAAGGGCAGTGGCATGGTCCCGGTGAGGGGGGTCCCAAAGCATGCTTTCCAGCTCCCAGGCCCTAGGGACCTGGGTACCATTTACTAGGGACTTACAAGTGGCAGAAGTACCAATTGGGAGTTTGTTTTAGGGAAGCAGCACTGGCGTAGGGGACCTAGTTGGCAGGGAACATATGCACTACATTTGAAACCACATCAAAACCAGGCAGAAAGTGGGGGGCTAGCCATGAAAAAGAGGCACTTTCACACAGGTGTTCACATAGCTTTCCAAAACACTGTTGAAGTTGTTAAGAAGGGCATCGGCCTTGGACTTGGAGTTAATAGCATGAGAGATAAATTCAAGCTTTAGGTTGTCTATGAAGACGTTTGTGAAGGTTCTCATGGTTTGGTCTTCTCTTTTGCTTTTACCTTGATCTATTTATAGGCATTAGGACCTGTCTGCCACATTCGATACGGTTAATCATGGGATTCTGTTGGAGAGATTGAGGGAGGCCGGGGTCGGTGGCACTGCTCTGTTCTGGTTTCGCTCCTTCCTGCGGGATAGGAAGCAGGCTGTGTCCCTTCTTCCGTTTCAATCGGCTTTCTCCCCAGTGTCTCACGGGGTGCCTCAAGGCTCGTCCATTAGCCCGATTTTATTTAACGTATATCTCAAACCACTGATCACGTTAATAAAGTATCATAGGCTAGAGATGATCAATTACGCTGACGACACTCAACTCATCCTCTCTTGGGAGGGTGAGGAATCGATCCCTTTGGAATCCTTTCATGACTGTTTACGAGACACAGCTGACTGGCTACACAACAACTCACTTCAGTTTAACACCTCCAAAACCGAGGTTCTGTTCTGTGCCGGTAGTCGGATCCCTCGCCCTTTCCTGGTGGATTTTTGGCCCCCTGAATCCTCGGAATCCTTTGGAATCCTTTCATGACTGTTTATGAGACACAGCTGACTGGCTACACAACAACTCACTTCAGTTTAACACCTTCAAAACCGAGGTTCTGTTCTGTGCCGGTAGTCGGATCCCTCGCCCTTTCCCGGTGGATTTTTGGCCCCCTGAATCCTCGGAAAAACCCCAACCGGTCACCACTGTCCGCAATCTGGGCGTTATGATGGACAATAAACTCAGCATGGAAGCCCAGGTTGCGAAAACAGTATCCACCTGCTCGGCCCTCATTCGCTCCCTACGTAAGATCCTGCCACTACTTCCCTTACAGGCCCGGGCTTTAATAGTCAGGTGTACTATTCTTAGCCGCCTTGACTATTGCAATGCGCTGCTACTCGAGTCTCCAGCTATGCTGTTAGACAGACTCCAAAGAGTACAGTCCGCCGCTGCTAAATTAGCCCTTGGTTGGCCTAGGAGATCATCTGCCACAGCGGCGATGGCCGAACTACACTGGCTCCCGCTGAAACAGCGAGTGGCATTTAAATCCCTCTGTCTGGTTTTCAAAGCCCTGCAGGGACTCGGGCCCAGCTCTCTACAAGCCATGTTCGACTGGTACACCCCAACCAGAGCCCTTCGCTCTACAACGGCATGCCTTGTAAAAGTACCGAGATTCAAAAAAGTTAGGACCGGAGGTAGATCTTTCAGAGTTGCGGCTGCTAAACTTTGGAACAGCTTGCCCCTAGACATCCGTCAAATGAAAGAACTCCTCCCTTTCAGGAAACGGGTCAAAACCTGGCTGTTTCCTATATGTTAACTTCCTGGACACTTTTCTGCCGCACCCGTGCTTTCCCCCCTCTGGAGATATCTCAGCGCCAGGATGCCTGTAAGGTGACAGCCGCGCTATACAAATGTTTTAAATAAATAAATAAAGAAATTAAGCATGGAGATAGGGATGGCTAAGTATATGGGTATGGGTGGTTTGCATTTGATTGTTGGTAATGTCACCAACAATCCAGTATGTTACCAGTATGTAACACTGACTTCATAATTTTCACAATAGGTGGATTGCTTAATAGCTTGCATTGGAACAGTCATATTTAATATTTCAATTAACCCCGGGAGGTGTACTCTGCTCCAACTGCGGAGTTTGAACAAATCCACGCTTCGCCGGGAACGCGAAGTGGAGGCAAAACTCCGACTCCGTGGCGGAGCAAAGTACGTCCCTCAGCCCCTGTGTCACCAGGCCCAAAACAAAAAAAAAGGGTAAAAAAAACCACTTAACTGCTCTCTCGCATCTGTGGGCTGCCCTCCTCTTCGTTGTGGTGTCAAAGAGGAGGTACCACGGAGGGGAGGAGGGTAGCCCGCAGACGCACGAGAGAAGGTAAGTGTTTTTTTTACCCTTTTTTAAAAACAATCAGTGGGACTGGGGCGGAGTGGAGGTTTTTTTTTTAACTCCGTGGAACTGTGCGGAGTGCCAACTCGCATATTCCACTCAGGCTTAAGTTCAATATGCCTCATACAATAATTTCTGTCTAGATCTGTACTTCCTAATTTTGTGTTTTCTCTTCATGGTCTGTATGTAGTCCAGGATCTGTACCCATTGTTGACATGTCCATTTCCCTTGCTGCACGTTTGGATATGTAAGACATTTAAAGCAAAACTTTATTTTAGCAAATCAGAAATTGCTGTTGTTTCACATACTTGGTTTTACTTTAGTTGTGTGTGGTCATGAATGCGTACTGTGTTTGAAAACTATATGATTAACACACATTTTAACTCTGATGTGATGTATGAGTTGTGTTTATTTATTAATGTATTTATTCAAAATTACAAAAGTTTACAATAAGTTTAGACCCAGTAAGAATATTAGAAAATATGTTGACTTGTATGTTGGATGAGAAATAACAATTAACCAACAGTTCCTTAGATTCCTTATCTAGAAATCCCTT
This sequence comes from Lissotriton helveticus, assembly GCF_964261635.1. Lineage (NCBI taxonomy): Eukaryota > Metazoa > Chordata > Amphibia > Caudata > Salamandridae > Lissotriton > Lissotriton helveticus. The sequence continues at coordinate 183,824,155 of NC_136061.1, read as the reverse complement.
TTTGCGCCTCTTGTATGTAGGTTCTTTGGATCTGTACTCAATTGGACTAGATGAATTACCCCTCCTAAGGGACACTGAAGGTGCCTGATTAACATCAGGGGGGATGGCAATAGCTGGCACTATGGGCAGCAATGTACCACTTTACATGGAGCTGCCAGCTGTAGATGTTTCTGGAACTCCCTCTCCGCATCAGGTCCTGCCCCAGGCCTGCCCAAACCAACCTGTGAGCTTGACTTGGTGGCCACAGGGGGTCTGTGGGGACACTGATGTAAGTCATGGGGTCACACGCTCTGCTGGATGTAGTTGATTTTATGTCCTCATGGAGAGGGCTAGGCCAAGGGTGCTGGCCACACACACCTGATGAGCCAGCATGTCTTCAAGATCATCCTCGCCTGCAGTGTTGTATCCTCCAGCAGATTGGACAATGCACTTGAGGCTGATGATTGATATCTTGCTATGTCACCTTGTAGACAATTAAAACAGATATCATGACTTTTTGAAAGTGATAGTTGTTACTATATGACTCCTATGGTATTGAATTGAATATTTTCCCTTTGTTGATGTTTATAATGTCAGACAGTTCATCACAAATTTTCCTTGCCCTACTGATGGAATTGAGGGCCCTTATTTACCTTTTAGCTCCTATACCTAGGAACAATAGTTGATTGATAGAGAGTGAAGAGAAGAGATTTGAGGGTCCACAGGGTAGCGCTGGCCTGGTGGGCCTCAGCCATGCAACCTAGATTTGTTTAGCTGTCGTGTCCTTGGGTCCATCATATTTTGCATTAGCAACACTATGACAAGTACAGCCCTTTCAGGCCCCTGACTGTCAGTATTCATAATGGGGACCAATTCTAGGCTTTTCAAGGAGGTTAGTGTGGGCGTATAGGTCACTCAGATCGCAACTCACAGACTACAATGCAGTACAAATATTGAATTTCACAATGATTGTCTAAAAAAATAGTTTTTATTTTAAAATGTAAAAAACACTCTAACTCCACACAATTTATTTGATAGGCAATATGCAGGTCTGAAGTGAAACATCTAGGTTTGCTCATCCCCTGTAACTCAACCCATCCACATTTGTAGAGTTGGGTCTATTAGTAATATACATAGTACAGGTACAGCATTACCCCTCAGTTCTTTCTTAGTATTTTCAACTGTATTTTTTTTATAGATTGTCCAACAATGACTGAGCAGGCAATGGTGTCCCATCCACTTACAATCTGGTTTTAGCAGAAGTATGTTGCGACACAGTTGAGTGAGAAAGCTGTACCACTTTGGTCAGCAGACACAAGGCATTTTGCAGTGCTCTAGAGTGACATATGTACATTACTCTGTTGCCATAAAGTAAATGGAACAAGGGAAAACGGAGAATTTCTTGACCTTACTTTTACATATCATTAGAATTATGTGTTAGTTTAATGTGAAATAAGTTAGTGAAAATAAACTCCCGGAATTCAGTAAAATGTTGAATCAAAATCCTGAACTGGAACAGTTTTGTCGTAGTGACTTGGATTTATCTGGTCAGACTTGTACTAGTGCATATTTTTCATATAGCAATTGAGTGGCTCCTGGGCGTTAGTATTTGCTATGTGAATATAAGAAGAGTGCAAGGTCGCTAACTTCCCCAATCATCTTTGCCATAATGAGCAATACAAAACAATTCATTGGCAGTACATTAGTTAATTCATATGTGTTATATTGATTCATACATGTCTATTTTATCCAGCGTTGGAAGCAAACCTGTGGATTTTTCTCAAGAAACAGCCAGCAACGTGCAGTGCTTTACTTATTAATAAACAGAAACAGGCTGTGTGTAAACTGTGATTGATAATGGACCCCCTAATCTCTGATATCTCACAAATATTCATTGATCATGTGCTGAAAGGAGGCCCTCTGAAGGATTGGAGCTCCTTGGTACAGTGGGGTTTCCCTCTGCACCATAGGGCCTGCTTTGTGCCTCTGCCTTTTGCCCCAGTCCAGGATAGGAAGAGCCGGTGCCAGCCCAGTCAGAGCAATTGTAAGGAGCTACTGGCTGGGGCAGTTTTTGTAAGCAGCTCCACTGCCCCAGGAAATATAGGCCATGTTAGGCAGTGTAGAGTTGTGTGAGGTAGTCTAGTGGTTGGGGGGCGGAGTTATGGGAGGAGCAGGAACAGGAGGAGCCGGGGACAGGAACCGGGCAGACAGAGTAGGGACAGGAGAGAGGCTGGTTGTAAGAGAATAAAGCTCCAGTACCATAAAGAATTGTGTCTGTGGTTATTTGTAGCAGGATGCTACAACTGGCGACGAGGGTGGGATCAGCAAAACCCACAACCCACAGCACCTCGTGAAAACACCCTGTCCCGAGCAGCAGTCGAGATCGAGCTGTCGAATGCGACTGAGCTGCCGCCCAAACTGAAGAGGCCATCAGCAGGCGACCCGGCCCCTCTGCAGACCGTGAGGGAGCTGAGAAGAGTGGCTGAGAAGAGCGCTGAAACGCTCGGTGCCAAAGAAGAGTCCTTCGCGCTCAAAACGCGAATCACGCCGGAAGCGTGTAAAGTGAGTGGCCCTCATGAAGACAGGAGTCGGGAGCCCAATCCGACCCTGCTATGCCCCCAGAGACCTGGAATAAGTGCCCAGCGGTGGGAGAATCTGTCCCTGAAGGACTGGCTGAGGAGCGCGACTGAGCGCCGGAGAACCGGGGCTCGAATGCCCGTGATCGAAAAAAAAAACTCACACCCGATGCGTGAGATTTGGCATGGTGTCGTTGCCGAGGCGCGCGAAGAGTGCAGTGTAAGGCGGGAGCCTACCCCAACCTCACCTGATGACTGCTGTGGCCGAAGAAGAGTGAATCCTGGTGTAGACTGCCCCACGAAGGTCTGCTGCCAAGCGCTGCTGAGCGCGGTGAAATTGGAGCCCGAGTGAGTTCCGACGTCGGAAAACCTCACGCCGGATGTGTGAGTTTTGGCACGCCGCCGCCGAAGGACCCTGCAAAGTAAGGCGGGAGCCCACCCCAACCTCACCTGACTGTAGCAGTGACCGGAGGGAGCCGAATCTGGAGGGTGCTGCTCCTGAAACCAACTGCCGGTGGGTCCTGTGTGAAGAAACGGGGTCGAATGAAGAGAGAGAAAGTAGTGCCTGCAGATAACCACGGCGGCCATCTTTGAGTCAGGCAACTTTTGGGACACCTTCCCTGTGCAAACGGTAGGCGGCCATCTTGAAGTCAGGCATAAAGAAATAAGCATTGCTAAGAGTAACCAAACAAGCATTGGCAAGAAGGAACAAACAAGCATTGGCGAGAACAAACAAACAAGTGTTGGCGAGAAGAGACAAACAAGCATTGACGAGAGCAAATAAACAAGCAGTGGCGAGAAGAAACAAACAAGCATTGACGAGAGCAAATAAACAAGCAGTGGCGAGAAGAGACAAACAAGCATTGACGAGAGCAAATAAACAAGAAGTGGCGAGAAGAGACAAACAAGCATTGACGAGAGGAAATAAACAAGCACTGGTAAGGACAAAATGAAGCAAATACAAGAGTGACACAAAACAAACACGAGCGAGTGCAAGAGGTGCAACAAGGAAACAAGCACGAGTGAACGTGAGAGACTGCCACCGAGCAAGCACGAACACCTGCATGAGGTGCAGTAAGCAAACAAGCGTAGGCAAATACGAGCAATAGGTAAAGGTGATCGTGAACACATACCGAAGAGCGCAGAAAGGGAGAAGAGCTGCAGGACAAAATCGCATGAGATTCAGAAGAAGGCAAGACTGCGAAGGACGGTTCCAGAAACAAGCACAACATACACGGAGGTGACTGAAGGACTTGCACTAGGGTAAAGGGAACGCCCGAACGAACAAAGATGTCAAACACGCTCAGCCTCACCGAGGAAGAGTCAGTAACCACCTGCCACTAGCCTGCGATTCGAAAGAGAAGGAGCCCTGTGACTAGCACTGTGCGGCTGGATAGTGGACATTTCGGAACGCAGGAAACCCAAGTTCTAGTCACTGGCGCATACGGTGGTGGTTGCAAGGATTAGTAATGCCCCAGCAGATGACCAGACCCAAGGCCTCGACTAAAGAGGATCAACTAAAACAGCGAGAAGCCGAGTGAACAACCTGCCCGAATACAATCAATCAGAATCCTCCTCTCATGGCGAGGGAAGAAGTAGCACAACGACGCAACCCTTGCATCAAAGCACCACCCCCAGGAATGCAGTATGATACTTGGAGTCTGTGTCTCGAACGAAACCAATGGCTGGCGACATTGGGTGACTTCCTGGACGCCAATGGTGAACAAAGAGAGAGAAAATGTCTGCTGCTACTCCTCCATCTGGTAGGTCCTGAAGGCCCATGCCCAATCAGAACATTCTCCAAAGAAGACACAGAAATCTATGAAAGACTTCAAGAGAAGCTATGTGCCCGTCTCTCCGCACAAGCAGAGGTGGATCATGATCGCATCGTTTTCAACACAGCTCGGCAGGAACCAGGCGAACCATTGCCAACTTTCATCATTCGGTTGCAAAACCTGGTACAAGGCTGCCATTTCAACACCTTTACGAATGAGGACGCAGTTCGACTCTGGATAATTGAAGGCTGCGCAAACCCCGACACAAAGCTCAAGATCTTGCGAGGAAAGTGGTCGTTAGAAGAAATCATTAGGAAGGCTGAAATTGGAATGCACGTCAAGGCAAGAGACAGATCAAAAGACCCGGATCTGAAGGCAAATTGTCAAGATGCCTGGACAGATGAAACTCGGAAAACAGACAAAACAAAAAAGAGAGAGAGGGAAGGCAGACCAGTGAAAAGACAACGGGAGAGACACAGTGACAAGGAGTACTCCGAGTCAATCAGTCAAAGGACAACCTCAAGGAGTTCTTCACTCTCAAGGTGTCATTCAAAGTCTGACCAATGGGAGAGACACAGTGACAAGGAATACTCAGAGTCAATCAGTCAAAGGACAACCTCAAGGAGTTCTTCACCCTCAAGGTGTCATTCAAAGTCTGACGAGGAGGGAGCGTCAAGTGGGACAGATCGCACCCCTGGACGAGATGGCAACCTACACAACAAGAGAGTAAGGAAGACAAACTATAGAAGGAGAGATCAAAATGGTCAAAACTGGAAGTCGGCACAGGAACACTCTTCGTCAAGTCGCGAAGATGAGTCTGAGGGAACATCCAGCAGGAGAACACATCACACCCGTATCATGGGTGTCCGAGCACCAAACAAGTGGGAAGAAGGAATAGGTTGCAAAAGACGAACTGGTCCTCCCCAACAACGAACAGGAAAAGACCAACGCATCAATGGCACTCAGGACAATGAAGAAACTGAGAAGAAGTCGTTGATATGTGAGAAAGGCAAAGATGGAAAACCTCAAGACCAAACACAAAGAACGAGCACGTGGTTATTGAACAACTTCTCAAATGAAACAACGTCAAAGGCAAGTCGACGAAGGCGCCCGGAGAAGCGTCTTAAAGACAACCCTGAGTCAAAGAACAACGTGTCAGGGCCTACTCATTGCAGAAATCCATTACCTGATACCCTCTCTAAGGAACGCTTTAAAAAGGACATGGCCAAGAACTCCTCTGGTTCAGAGAGCGCGTCTGTCCGCTCCTTTAAAAGGGGTATGACCAGAAACTCCTCTGATTCAGAGAGCGCCTCTGTCCGATCCTGGAAGTCGTCAAGGGACTTCTCTGAACCAGAAAGCACGCCTGTTCAATCCCATGAGTCGACCAAGTCATGGTCCCGACAACAGACATGGCGTCAACCACCCGAACGCACCACGGAACCAAAGGACATCCTTCCCGTCAAGAGCAACATGTCACACACTAAGGTCTCTGAACACTCAGTCACTCCACAGGACAACCTGTCATGTCAGTCACAAGTATATCCAGACACAGATCAGACACCGTCACCGCTGAAGGGGTCCGCGAGGCTGACTCAAAGGACCTACAAAAGGAAAACAGAGACAGTGGACCTTAGTCACCCGATGGGAAGGGACCAGCCAGTCACTCTGCAAGGAAAGCCGGACGTGTCAGTAGAGAGAGATTATCAGATGAGAGAGAAACATGCCTATGCATAGATAGCTCACGAGTTCGCCAAACAACCCGAGGCCGTGAATGAGTTATCGAACCAAACCAAGACAGTCTCATCAGATAGCACCGTACTGTCTGGCATACATGACCCTGACTTGGAGGGCAGTGTTGCTCTCGACCGGACTAGACAAAAGGAAGTAAAAGTAGATGCGGCGAATGAGTTACCGAATCAAGCCAAGACAGTCTCATCAGATAGCACCGTACTGTCTGGTATACATGACCCTGAATTGGAGGGCAGTGGTGCCCTCGGCAGGACAGGACAAAAGGAAGTAATAGTAGATGTGGGTGCTCGGAAGAGGAGAACATTATCCACTCATGAAAGAGATCGAGCATCTGAACTAACCATAGTTACACCACCGGAAGGAAACATGAGGACTGCAGACTGTGAGAGTAAACAGTTTACATGCAACGTGGTCAAGAATGCCCTGATCAAGACAACGGAAAGATTGACCAAAGCCAAGCCCACCACTGATTCGACACTACTGAGGCTTGAAGAACAGGCTGTCCGCCAACCCGTGTGGTGGATTGAAGAACTGCGAACACTGAGGACATTAAGCTCACTTTGTTAAGAAAGGGGGAGATGTAGAATTGTGTGAGGTAGTCTAGTGGTTGGGGGGCGGAGTTATGGGAGGAGCAGGAACAGGAGGAGCCGGGGACAGGAACCGGGCAGACAGAGTAGGGACAGGAGAGAGGCTGGTTGTAAGAGAATAAAGCTCCAGTACCATAAAGAATTGTGTCTGTGGTTATTTGTAGCAGGATTCTACAGGCAGGCCGTAGCACTGCCTGTGTACCTTGGACCAGCAGGCATGGGTATATCGGTGGGCAGAGGTTTTGCTGGCCATTGACATCTGCTGAGGCTCAGGGAACCACGTGAGACCCAGTGGAAACTACTTGTATGGGTTCTGCTTATTTCTTGCAAATGCAGCATATTTCTAAGAAATAATTAGATTGCCGCCTTCCTTACAGGATGCACATAGAGCATCTGACTGCCTCCCTTCACCTCACCACCCAAAGACATCCTATGCGGCGTACCACAAGGATCATCCCTCAGCCCCACCCTGTTCAACATCTACATAACCCCCCTTGCAGACATTGTCGAATCCAACATAATCTCATTCGCAGAAGACACTCAACTGATCCTCTCACTCACCGAGGACCCCGCAAACTCCAAAACCAACGTCTGCAACGCCATGACCAACATAGCAAAATGGATGAGAGACAACTGCCTCAAACTCAATTCTGACATAAGTGAAGTACTGATCTTCAGGAAGAACACCTCCGCATGAGACCACAACTGGTGGCCTGAAGAACTCAGATCCACACCGACCGACCACGCACGCAACCTCGACATCAGCCTCGACAGCCAACTGACCATGAAATGACAAATTAACGCAGTCACCTCCTCCTGCTTCCACACATTTCGCAAGCTCCGCAGAATCTTCAGATGGATTCAAACCAACACCAGAGAGACCGTTCCTCACGCCCTCATCACCAGCCATCTCGACTATGGCAATTCCCTCTACACCGGCATGTCCATCCAACTCTTCAGAAGACTCCAGACCGTACAGAAGACCACAGCCAGACTCATCCTGGACCTCCCCAAATGATTCCACATCACCCCCCCACCTGAGAGACCTTCACTGGCTCCCATCCAGAAAAGATACATGAGAAGGGAGAAATGGCGAAAGAAGGAACAAATATATACTAATTTTCACAATAGGTGACAGTAAATTCTCCTTTCGGTCTTGTGGCAAAAGTCCACTATTCCATTATTCAAATATTTTCAATGTCATCACACACACAGGAGGATAAGATTACACATTTCTATTTATTGTAATCCAACCAAAATGTACTTATCTCATTTCTTTTATATATATATCACAAAACAAAAACGAAAATCCTCTCAAAGCAATTATATGCACTATACACAACGAATTTACATACCTATGTACATACCTATATACAACAAATATACACAATGAAACAACATATACACTTTTTTTTATATTTGTTATGTACTTGTTATCTTTTCTTCACCCTACAAAACAATACTACAAGAGTGTCCTCCTATTAAATCTAGGTGGTACACTAGGAGGTAGTCGGACACAACGGTTCCAAGCCAAAACCTCATAGAACCTTAATCTTCACATGTGTCCAATGGTGTAACTTTTTTTTTTTTTTTTGCAGAGTTTTATATAGCGTGAACTAGACCCGAACCGAATCAGGTATCAGAGCGCTTTACATAGCACCAGTTACGTTACATGAGGACACACTTTCATTTTTTTAGGCACGGGGAGATTAAGTGATTTGCCCAGAATCACAGGAGGTTTTTGGCGTCGTTACCGAGACTCGAACCCAGATCCCCAGGTCCGAGGTCGAGCGCCTTAGCCGTTAGGCCAACTCCCCTAACTTTCCCAAATTAATCGAAAACAAAAAGACTCCTCCAATTGAAAAGTGTCGACGCGGTCGCGTTTCGGCCTTCCAACAAGTCAGGCCTCTTCAGGACAGGGCGACAAAAAGGATTCCAATTCCAGGGCGGCCAGCCGCCGGAAACTCACAGAACGCTAACTGTTTCTTATATGTGTCCGCTCTGCCATTCTCAAAAGACAATCTCGGGGTAGTAAATATCCCTGGAGCCACAAACACTCGGGTGTGGGTAGTTCTCAATTCTACATCTGCAAATCGCCAGAATGGTCAAGATCCTCATGCACGCCTACAGAGCCCTCCATGACCTAAGGCCTGCCTACCTCAACCATCGACTGAACTTCCACCAACCCGCCAGACACCCATGCTCCTCTTCACTTGCCCTCGCACACACATCCTGCTTCCGCCGCACCCGCAGCAGTGTGGACTCATTCTTCTACATCACAGCCAAGACCTGCAACGACCTCCCCCTCCAGCTCCGTACACCCACCTTGCTGGCAGACTTCAGAAAGGGACTCAAAACCTGGCTTTTCGATGGAGACACAGCGCCCAGATACCCCTAGGGGTGACAGAGTTGCGCTTTACAAATGCTGATTGATTGATAATTTGGGGCCTAGCACTTTTTTTTTTTACAAATTAAGGACAGGCAATTGACAATGTATGTTACATAATTATACTGTTTCTCATTTTTTAGTAGAGCAATGCTTTGTTTCGGTTTAAAGAAGTTCATCTGTATATTCGAAGTATGTTTCAATTTGGCCTTTTTATGTGCAGATTTGTTGTTGTGCGTTGATGATCTGACATGCTTTAATGTGGATAAGGCATTTTTTGGTTTCTTTCTGAAAGCACTGGCACATAATGCCGGTTTGTGAGGCACAGTGGTCCTTAACAGGAGGCCACATGCTTTGTTTGATAGCTTCTGTCAGTACTGATTTTGTAGTTCTTAGCACTATTCATGCAAGGGTTTTTGAGGCCATTCTATGTTAAAAGTGAAACAAAAATTCAAAATTCTAGAATGTAGATGCGGTTGGCTTAAAAGCTGTGAAGATTGTTTAAAGATGTGTTTTCTAAAGAATATTTAGGGTTTACTATAAACTTAATGATTAACCTCTGGAACCTAGCCATAGACATGCACAGGAAAAAACTGGCTAATTATATCTGCTCGAAACTGCAGAACCACAGGCAGAAATGCAGATAACTAAGAAATGAGGAAATAAAAGGCACAAAGAACTAGTTGCATGAGTTTGAGTCCATTCATAGCCCACCACCCAGAGGTACTGCTTTGGTATCTATTCTAAAGGGTACAGGGTATGCAGCTAGAAGTCAGTATCTGAAGAGCAAGTTACTTACCTTCAGTAACACTCTTATCTGGTAGAGACTCTAGCCACAGATTCATAACAAACCTGCCATTAATAAGATCCCAAGTCTAGGAAATTGCGTAATGGTTTCTCAGTGTGCTTTTGGCGCTCCCCATCTGGTTGTATGGACGGTCTAGAATGTAACTGATGTCAGCGCGCAGAAGTGACACCTATATAGGCCGGCATGTCACTTTCGAAGTGGAATGGTGTCAGTGCGGAGCCACGTGCCACCTTCCAGCTCACAGAGGTACTACTGAAAAGTTTGCGGATCCAGTCTGACGCCTGGGGAATATTCTAAAGGTGCAGAATCTGCAGATAGAATGAGTCTGTGCCAGAAAGAGAGTTACCAAAGGTAAGTAACTTTTTCAGAAGTTCTCTCTTAACCACAGATGAAGATGATCCCGGCCCCATGATACTGGCTGGACCTCTCAGATGTCTTTGACACAGTCGCCCATCCCACACTCATACGCGCCCTGGATGCGTGCATGGGACTCAGAGCCAATGTCCTTCATTGGTTCACCTCCTATCTTTCTAACCAACATCAGTCTGTTCAGATCAGAAAAGATCCCTATCAACTGCAGAGCACCCCAGGCTCCATACTGTCTCCCGTCATCTTCAACCTATAGATGGAGCAACTTGATGCTCCACTCACGGATAGCCACACCAAGATCCACCAATATGCAGATGATGCACAACTCTACTTGGAAGTCTCATCCACTTCATACATTCAATGCCTCAATCACTGCTTGCACATCATCAAGACATGGATATCAAGCCCGTACCTGAAAGCATTGCTAACGTAACAGACATCCTGTACACCTTATTACATGTGCCATATGATATAATGTGCTTGTAATAAGGTGGACATGATATCCGTAACATTTGTGATGGAGTAACCCATCTGCCAAACTCTAAATCAGGTCCTAATTAAGGCCCCATGCATGTAAATTCAACTTGACATGTTAATTTCGTAATGATTTTAAAAATAATAAGTTTGCAATTGCATGTTTCTTCATCTTTTTATTTTGTTTTTTTGTTTCCTTTAGTGTAGGTCATCACCAATCAAAAGTAGATGATCTGGTGGGCCATTGAATGGAGAATGTGCTAATGGCACTACAGAATTCATTGCTACAACGTTAGAAGGACCATTGGCGGTGGACCTACCTTATTACATGAAATCAACTGGGAAAGACCTTGCAGAAAAACTGGCTGTGGTGATCGCTGATCCTTGTGATGCTGTGCATTCTGGAAATTGCCTATCCATACTTGGACAGGGAGGGTAATGCCATTTAACTGTATGCAACACAGGGAAGCGGGGAGTTCGAGGAAAGTTTTAAGACCTGCGAGGGTTGGTTCCCCAAACAATTAACAAAACACTCTGAAAAACCCTTGCTTCATCATTGGGATTCTCCTCGTGATGGGAAAAACCTAGTCCTGCCACGGGCTTCAACCCCCTCACTGAGAGGGAGGAGCTCTGGGATGTTTGTTCCTAATTTTAGGATACACTAAATCCTGCAATAAGAAGAGACGTATCAGGTTGGGAAGAGGGCGCAGCGCAAAATAATACAAACTGTGAGGAGAGTAATAGGTTTTTCCCGTCACAAAGAGAATCTCAATGATGAAGCATGCCACCTATGGTGGGTGAGGGATTTCGTCCTAACAGAGGGGCTCCCCCAAAGGGTTTAAGAGATAATCTTTGGATGTGAGGACTCTTCCTCTGTTTGTTAGCTTAGACCTGAGGGTTTTTCAGTGTGTTTTGAATGCCATTTAACACCAAGATTGGGGTATCTTACATCACCATAAAATATACTGATGTTGCTTCTAAGCCTTATTTACAGTTTTTCATTTGGAATACTGCGTCACAAATGTTACAGGTATGCTGTTATTAGAATCATAAGTGACATAGGATATAATAGACTTGTATTTGAGCAGATGGTATAACCGCCACGTCAGTCAGTCATCCTAACACCAACCAGTAAAGCAAGCCCTATGTGTCTCAACAATTGTTTATGTGTCAATACAATCAGTGCTTTACTGACTATTTGTGTAATTTTTCATGGTAACATCTTATGAAATTAGTATGTTTTCTAACATATGTATGTTATACTAGTTTTATAGAGCGCACAGCTACTAACAGTATCCCGGCGCTGCTACCAAAGAGCCTACCACAGAGCCGGCTGTAGACTCAGCAAATCAGGAGGGAAAAAGGCATCAGAACAGCAGCGTTTTTAGTTTCTTCTTAAAAACTGCTGGGTCAGAGACCATCCTGAGGGCAAGAGGGAGCTCATTCCAAGCTGAACCAGCTTTGCGAGTGAAGGAACAGCCGCCCAGCCGATGGCGTTTAAACCGGGGAGTCTGTATGAGGAGTTTGTCTGAAGATCGCAATTGTCTAGAGGGCGTGTAAAAGACAAAGCGCTTCTCAAGGTAGAGTGGGCCCAGCCCATACAAGGCCCGTTGAAAAATGGACAGCATTTTAAATTTAAACCGAGACTCAACTGGGAGCCAGTGAAGGAGGCGAAGATGTGCCCGCACACACTGCCTGGGAGAAAGTCCCAGCAGAAGTCTAGCTGCCGCATTTTGTACTACCTGCAGCTTCCTGGTAAGATACCCCGGACATCCCACCAGGAGAGCATTAGAATAGTCGAGCCGGGAGAGAATAAGTGCCCGGACAACCGTTTCTTTGGCACCGGCTGGCAGGAGAGGGAGGAATTTTTGCAACGTTTTTAAGATACCAAAGCAGGTCCCTGCAAGTTTCTTAACGTGAGTCGCAAAATTAAGGTTTTCCTCAAACCAGACCCCTAGATTTTTTGCTAGACCCTTGTCAGACTGGGGGGGCGGAAAGTCAGAAGGCCAGAGGGTGACTCTAAAATCTGCAGGGAACTGGCCAAACTGGAGCACCTCCGATTTTTCTTCATTGCACCTAAGCTGTGCATTAGACAGCCAATGGAACACCGAAGAGAGACACTGCTGCACGGAGCTGACCGAGTCCTCACCCCTTTTCCAGGTGAACAATAACTGCGTATCGTCCGCATAAGCCATCACCTTAGCCCCCAAGGACTCCGCCAGGTATATCAGGGGAGTCATGTAGATGTTGAACAAAAGGGGGCTAAGGGAAGAGCCCTGCGGGACGCCAGTGGAAAGAGGAGTGGGTTCAGAAGCGCACGGGGGCAGCCAGACCTGTTGAAACCGGTCTTCCAGAAAAGATCTGAGCCAACTCCAGGCAGAACCAACAATGCCAATGTCATTGAGCCGCTCAAGGAGAAGAGAGTGGGGAACCGTATCAAATGCCACCGAGAGGTCCAGCATCACCAGAGCTGCCCTCCCGCCGGCATCTAAACAGTCACGGATAGCTTCTGACACCTCCAACAGTGCTGACTCCGTACTATAGGAGGCACGGAACCCTGATTGCGCCGGGTGGAGCAAACCCGCCTTCTCCACAAAATTAGTAAGCTGCGAGGTCACTACCTTTTCGCAGACCTTGGCCAAACTAGGCAGGAGAGAAATGGGTCGGTAATTGGCCGGGAGGGCCGGGTCAAGGGAAGGCTTCTTGAGCAGGGGGAGTAGAAGTGCCTGCTTCCAAGAGCACGGGACATATGCCTCCCGAAGCGACTGGTTAATCAAGATGTTAACTTCCGGGTTAATCGTGTCGGCTAATTCGGCCAACAGCCTGGCCGCGCAGGGGTCCTTAGGGGAGCCTGATTTCAGTGCTCCAAGGATTCGGCGTGAGACCAAAAGGTCTATAGGACAAAACGCCGAGAAGGAATGACCTGTATCCCTCTTCGGGACATACAATCGGGTAGGCAAGATAGAGTTAGAATTTTCCGGAAATGAAGCTTGGATATCGCTAATTTTTTACCTAAAATGATTGGACAGGGAGTTACACCAACTATCAGAGGGAGGGACCACCACCTCCTGGGCACTTGGCGTAATGAAACTCTGCACAATTGCAAAGATTTCTTTAGCATTATTATTTGCCCGATCGATGCGAGTAGCAAAATGCTTGCTTTTTTCCGTGGCAATAGCTAAGTAGTACATTTTCTGTTTAACTCTAAGCGCCTGTTTGGCGATAGGACTGTAGCCACTAGCCCGCCAAGTTCTCTCCAAAACCTTGCAGTCATGCTTGAGAGCCTTCAGCTCCGAGGTAAACCAAGGCTTGGAGGGTGACTCCATCCCCAGTTTGCCGGAGCCCGATGGAGCAAGGGTCGTAACGGCATCACAAATCCAGCATGAGAATAAGGTGACATTGTCCTGAAGGGCGCCCAAGAGGGTGGGTCGAGAAGCCGCCAGATGTCCCCCTAGGCGAGCAGCATCCGGCTTCCTGGCTGTGGGAGTGCGATGGACCTGAGTTAATATGTGCTGGCGTGGGGCTTGCCATGAAAAAAATATCGGGAAGTGATCAGACCAAGTGATCGGGCACGGCTTGCTGACTTGCAGCGGGAAGTTGGAGCAAATAGGATCCAGAGTATGACCCCCCTTATGGGTCGGGTCCGTCACCCATTGAGAAAGCATAGCCAACTGGAGGTTCTCCATAAATGCAATGGAATCAGTTGACTCCCCGAAGTCAAGATGTAAATTCAGATCCCCCAAAAGGAGATAGTTGGAAAACCTTAAGACTCTGTTCGTAATGGCATCCCCACAAGCATCCAGTAATAGGCCCGCTGAGCCCGGTGGGCGGTATATTAAGGAGCCTCCCAATGTGAAATGGGGGGAGAGCTGGAGGTTGAAGTCCAACGCCTCACAGCCATCCCAAATGGTGGGAGCATCCCACTGAAGAACCCAGTGCTCTCTATACATAATAGCCAGCCCCCCCCTCTCCCAGTTGGGCGGTCAGTCCGATGGATTTTGTAGTCAAAGGGGGTAGCCAGGGCAACAGCAGGATTGGAAAATGCGTCCAACCAGGTCTCAGTAATAAATAAGAGATCTAAATCATTGTCCAGCACCAGATCGGCAATGTCCGCATGATGACTCTTCAAGGATCGCGAGTTAATGAGGCAAGCTTTATAACTAGCCAGATGTGAGGGTTCGGCACTCCGAGGGACAGACCGGAGCTGAGTAGAAGGAGAAAAGCCACATTCCCGACACGTAGAGACAACCACGCGTCCCGCTGTGTTAGTATGATAGGAGGGCCAGCGCGACCCTCTAAGAGCTCTCAATGCCGCGCTGGAGTATTGGATAGGCGAACCAGTGTGAGGAATGGAGTTGAATCCGGCAGCAAGGCATGCCCTGTGCCCTGCCTTGGCGCTGACGGGCGCAGACGGTCTTGCCTTAGGAGCGCCTTCGGTGCGCCCGCTGCACTCGCCCACTGTGCGTCCGGCACAGGCACATTTAAATAGAAGGTGGCCAGTGCTGGGAAGAGGCGTGCAACAACTGGACCGCTGACCGCGCCAAGCGCGAGTCACGTCCAAAATGGCCGCTAGCCGGCCGAAATTACTATACAAAGTGCTGTGGGACCGAGGCAAGAGGGAGAAAGCCCAGGACAGTATCAAGCACCGGAAAGCAGAAACAGTATTTTTAAAAGGCAATGGCCCTCAAGAAAAGACGAAATGAAAATTTCAAATAAGCAGGCACTCCCCCCCAAATTCCCTCAGGCACACCAAAATAAAACGAAAATACAATGAGCAGTTTTTAAAATCATCAGCGCTAGCACAGTGTAAGCTAGTCAGTAGCCTAGGCTACCTAACAAGCATGATTTTAAAAGAAAAACATTTATTTTTATATATTTTTAACGATGTGACTGACCATTCCAAACATGAATGTTATCCATCTACTGTATTGTAAGGCAACATAGGCAACAATGCACTTGTAACATAGCACTTGGGATATTTGTCATATTACTGACAGAATATACTGTTCAATAAACTTGAAACCAGGCTCTTCATCAAGTGATTCTTATGCCTCACACTCCTGCGGCAAATGTGTGAGCCAAGGATTGCCAAAAAGTACAGGTCAGACCTTCACACACCCAGGTTTTGTATGAAGTGAGGCCATACAGTACATAAAGTTTGATAACAGATAGCTAAAAATGTGAATGTAGGGCACAGTCTAGGAGTCTACACCGTTGCAGGGACATTACTGTCACCAAAATGAAAACAAAAGGTAACATTAGGTGCCTGTTTTGGAGTTTTGCAGATGGGATATTCATTCCCAAACATCACAGGACAAGTAACCACCATATTGCAAGTGGGATAAAGTGTAAGGTACCTCCACCAAACTCTAAATCATGCATTTAGTGTTTTTGAGGCATATACAATTATACATACTTTGTGAATGTAAGCTTGGCTTTAAATGTGTACAGTAACATATATTAGGCATGATTTAGAGTTCTGTGGATGGGTTCTGTCACTAACATGACAGCTATCCTGTTTCCTAATTACAATTTCCATAGTATATAATGTATTTGGATGGGTACTTTCACGAATGTGGAGTTATCCTGCGGTACTTGAGTTACTTTGGTTTATTATTATTATTTCTTCTTGTAAGAGTTCAATACGAGACACATCACGGCAGACAGCACTTGTAGACCCACTGTTACTCTTGGTATTATATATGACGTTTTTGGGGTATGTGACGGTGCTGGTCTTTAAACTCGCCCTTGGACCCTTCTTCTAACTGTGGTACTATATAATGTATTTGTGACAGAGTAACCGTATATAATGTATTTGTGACAGAGTAACCCACCCGCCAAATTCTAGACCATTTAATCAATCATGTATATTTGCCTCTGTAATGTGTAACTGATGTGTGCATATGTCTGCTTTCAGCTCCCTCTGGAGCAAGCGAGGGACATTCTAGCCATACTTTGAAGGACCATCAGGAGATCCAGCGGCAGTGGGAAGGTAGATCAACACTGAGGGTGAGGGGGCTGGCACAGAGGCCACATCTCCACCAGTCCCTGTCCTCAGACTCTTGACCAGCCCCTCGTGGTGGCCAGTGAATTATCACATGCCACATCTGCTCCTGTGGCTGCCTCAACCACTAACACCAGGACCATCCTCACTCCTGGCCCCAGGTACCAAGCCAGGACCCAGTCCATTAACGGACTGGGGTCTCCTTTGCCCCGGTCACCCCTCTCTCTTCCCCCTCTCCCATCCCGAAAGCACTGTTGTTAGAGGATGCACTGCAGGTTCTGAAGAACCTATCTTTGGGCAGACCAAATTGCTGCATGTCAGTTAGCAACTGGCTCAAGTGACTGACATCCTGGAGGACATGCTCTCTGACTGGCTCTTGTAGTGCCTCCTCTCACACCAGTGCTTCCCCCACACATGCCTGCATTTCTCCTTCAGACCCCATTCCAACCCCTGAGCCCATTCCAACACCTAAAAACCAACCCCAATTTCCCCTGCCGGGGCAATTCCTTCCCCTCACTCCACTATTCCATCTGACCCTAAATCACCCTATGTCCCCCAAAATTCAATGCCCATAAACCTTGTCAAGCCCTTACAAATTCCTCCTCAGAAACCACAGGCCCTGAAACTCCCTACAGAAATCCTTGTATACCCACCCTGTCCCAAAAAGTAGGTGCCCAGAATCAAGTCAAGTCAAGTCAAGTCAGATAATTTATATAGCGCGCTACATACCCAGAGGGTCTCAAGGCGCTTGAAGAGGGGTGGGGAATTACTTGTCGAATATCCAAGTTTTAAGTTGCTTTCTGAATGCTAGGTGGTTCTGAGTGAGGCGAAGGTGAGTGGGAAGTGAGTTCCAGGTTTTAGCTGCCAGGTAGGAGAAGGATCTTCCTCCCATGGTTGTTTTGTTGATGCGAGGTACAGTGGCAAGGGCTTGGTTGGAGGAGCGTAGCTGCCGGGAGGGGGTGTAGAAGGAAAGTCGAGTGTTGAGGCATTCGGGTCCAAGTTCGTAAAGTGCTTTGTGTGCGTGGGTTAGGAGGCGGAATGTTATCCTCTTATTGACGGGGAGCCAGTGGAGGTTTTTCAGGTGGCTAGAAATGTGGTCTTTACGCGGGATGTCTAGTATGAGTCTGGCTGATGCGTTCTGGATGCGTTGGAGTTTTTTCTGAAGTTTTGCGGTGGTACCGGCGTATAGGGTGTTACCGTAGTCTAGGCGGCTCGTGACCAGTGCGTGGGTGACCGTTTTTCTAGTTTCGGTGGGGATCCAGCGAAATGTTTTTTAAGCATGGGAAGAATGTTGAAGCAGGATGATGAAACGGCGTTGACTTGTCTGTTCATCGAGAGTGAGGAGTCCAGGATGACGCCTAGGTTCCGTGCGTGGTCTGTCGGGATGGGTGCTTTTCCAAGGGCCTCAGGCCACCAAGAGTCATCCCAGGCGGAGGGGGAGGTACCTAAGATAAGGACTTCTGTTTTGTCTGAGTTCAGTTTCAGACGGCTGTGCTTCATCCACTCGGCTACTTCTTTCATTCCTTCATGTAGGTTGTTTTTGCCGGTGTTCGGGTCTTTGGTGAGTGAGAGGATCAGTTGAGTGTCATCAGCATAGGAGATGATGTTAAGGTTGTGTTGGCGTGCGATGGTCGCGAGGGGGCTCATGTATACGTTGAAGAGGGTGGGGCTGAGTGAAGATCCTTGTGGCACGCCGCAAATGACTTCAGTGGCCTCTGACTTGAATGGTGGAAGGCGGACTCTCTGAGTACTTCCGGTAAGGAACGAGGTGGTCCATTCCAGTGCTTTTCCTTGGATTCCGATGTTTCTGAGGCGTTGTAGGAGGGTGCTATGACAGACTGTGTCGAAGGCTGCGGAGAGGTCAAGGAGGATGAGGGCGACTGTGTCTCCATTGTCCAGTAAAGTTCGAATGTCGTCTGTTGCTGCGATGAGGGCAGTCTCAGTGCTGTGTTTGGCTCGGAAGCCGGACTGTGAGGAGTCGAGGGATTTGTTGGTTTCGAGGAAGGCGGCGAGCTGATTGTTGACCGCTTTCTCGATGACTTTGGCCGGGAATGGTAGGAGCGAGATGGGGCGGTAGTTTTTGAGTTCGGTGGGGTCAGCTGTGGGTTTTTTCAGAAGGGCGCTAAGTTCGGCGTGTTTCCAGCTTTCCGGGAAGGTGGCGGAGTTGAGGGAGCAGTTGATGACGTCCCGGAGGTGTGGTGCTATGATGGAGTTTGCTTTGTTGAAGATATGGTGAGGGCATGGGTCTGTAGGGGAACCAGAGTGAATGGAATTCATCAGGCGGATGGTGTCCTCGGTGGAGATAGGGTTCCAGTCGTTGAGGATGTTCGGGGGGGTGAGGGTATGGCAGAGGGTTGGGAGGGTTGGTCTCCGGGTTGGTTGTCGAAGCTGTTGTGGATGTCTACGATTTTGTCGTGGAAGAACGAAGCAAGGGAGTCGCAAAGGGTTTGAGTGGGCGTGATGTCGTTGGAGTTGGCAGTGGGGTTAGTAAACTCTTTGATGATGTTGAATAATTCGTTGCTGTTGTGGGCGTTGTTGTCTAGTCGGTCTTTAAGTGCAGCTTTCTTGGCAGTCCGGATCAGTTGGTGGTGTGTGCGGGTGGCGTTTTTGAAGGCGTCCTTGGTGCTGGTGTTTGGGTCTTTTTTCCAGGCCTTCTCGAGGGAGCGACAGAGTTTCTTGGATTTCTTAAGATCAACGTTGAACCAGGGAGCGTTTTTGCTGCCTAGTTTGTTTTGACGTTTTTTCAAAGGTGCTAGGTTGTCGGCGCTGTTGGTTAGCCATTGAGTGAAGTTAATGGCTGCTTGGTTGGGGTTTGAAGAGTGGGCAGGGGGGTTTTGAAGAAGCGATGAGGAGATCTGGTCGATGGTGATTTTGTTCCAGTTTCTTCGCAGAGTAGGTTGAGGATGGTTGTGGGTTGTGGTCTTTTTGAAGACAAAGTGAACGCAGCTGTGGTCCGTCCAATGGAGAACTGTGGTGTGACTGAAGGAGATATGTTTGCTGGAGGTGAAGATGGGGTCGAGTGTGTGACCTGCGTAGTGAGTAGGGGTGTTAACAAGTTGTTTGAGTCCAAGGTTGGCGAGATTGTCCAGTAGGGTGGTGGCGTTGCTGTCGTTGCTCTTTTCCAGATGAAAATTGAGGTCTCCCAGTAGAATGTAGTCCTCGGAGGGGAGGGCGTGTGGGGTGATAAAGTCAGTGATGTCTTCACTGAATTGTGCACGGGGTCCAGGTGGCCTGTAGAGGAGGGTGCCTCTGAGTGTGGTCTTGGGGTCGGTGTGGATCTGGAAGTGCAGGTGTTCGGCGCTAGCGAGGTTAACGTCTGAGCTGGTTGAGATGCGGATGGAATTCTTATGGACGATGGCGATGCCTCCTCCTGTTTGCTTGGTGCGGTCTTTTTGGATGATCTTGTATCCTTCCGGGATGGCAATGGTGATGTCTGGGGCTGAGGAGGCGTTCATCCATGTTTCTGTTAGGAAGGCGACGTCCGGAGAGATGGTGTCTAGTAGGTTCCAAAGGTCGATGGCGTGTCTGTGGACCGAGCGGGTGTTGAGCAGGATGCATTTAAGGTGGTTGGTGTCAGGTTTCTGTTTGGTGTTATTGGATGAGGAGTTGGTCTTGGTGCCGTCATATTTGCAGGAGTTGCATGTGAAGGGTCCATGGGTGTGTCCAGGAGCGGCTTGGGCTCAGTTGGGGGGTCGGCCGGGGTTTAGGGCTAAGATGGTGGAGGCGTCGTATGTAATGCGGGAGAGATGGGTGAAGCGGGGACCAGGGGGTCTGGCGCTGGGCGCGGTCCAGGCGCGGATGGGCGTAGACGGGCTTACCTTTGGCGCACCTTCGGTGCGACTGGGGCGCGAACGCTGCGCGTGGACGCTGCGCGCGAAAGCATCTGTCATATGTGGATGGTGGAGGGGGAGGGGCGAGGGAGGGGCCGCAGGGAGGTGTGATCGGGGTGGGGGGCGGGCTGGCAGGCACAATAACAAAGAAAATGGCCGCAAAAACACAGCGCGAAGCACCAATAGATTGGCACAAGTGGGGAATGATATAATAATAAGCGTGGGCAGAGGCACCTCTAAGTGTGCAAGCAGGCAGATTCAATTATAATTAATTTATATCGCAGCAGGCAAATTAGTTTTTCACTCGCGCGATGTGGGTTAGGCTAACAGCTCAATGTCGCTACCGGAGTGCCGAGCACAACAAACACAGCTGGAGGCAATCACAACAAAGCGCTACGATACCCAGAGTCAAGGGAGCCTGGGGGAGCGACCGATGCTGCACGAGTCAGGTTGGTCACCTCTGCCGCAGTGGATAGGGAGACCCCTGTAGGAGACACTGTAGCTAGGAGGCAAGTACACCCTCACGGGCAAGATGTAAAGAACTGTGACTGTCTGCGATTTTTCCCAACCTTCACCGGACCTTTATGTTTTTTAGACTATGGATTTACACTAACGATGAAAATTTTTGCGTACTTTTTTACTTTTATTTCCTTAAATATTATGATTTAACCCTTTGTGTCTATTTTTTAGTTATAGACATTTTTTGAAAATGCTGTTTGCCATATGGGAGTGTATATTTTAATACTTTGTTTATGCTAATCATTGACTTCAATTTACAAGTCTTGTAATGTCCTATGTATAGCATTGTGGGAGAGGTAGTTCATTCTGTTTACCATGCATTATAGAAGTTCCTTGGAGTGGTGGTGTGAGAACTAGTGTGTGTGGCATGTAGTGGTATTGTGTATAACTACATTTTACATTATTTATTTTGTAAATCTGAATATTGAGTTTTTGTTTTATAACAACTTGACAAATATCAAACCCAACAATGAGCCTAGTTGTTGTGGCAAACCCAACATTACTATCATCACAATTGTCTCTTTGATGGTAGAGAGCTTGATATCGCGGTCGGATACACGGCAGGTCCTGGGACCCAGTCAATGACTTGCTCCACTGGTTTCCTTCTATGTCTTGTGCCTATGTTGATTCATCCCCCGGTCTGACTGCCTCTGTGTTTGCACCTGCACAATACAATCATTCAATCAGTGTCCAACCCATGCATGGTCACTATGCCTTGTTAAACTTAAGCGGACACCCTGGCTGTGTTTACTAGTTCTTCAGCCTTAGTGATATAAGGCAATAAGATGAGCAGGCCCTGCGCTAGCTGCCACAACAAAAGCCATTTGCCCTATTTAGCTTATACATTTAGATAACAGTTAAGAGCTAATGGGCATTCCTTTCTTGTGATGATATCTGGGTTAAATTACCTTATGCAATGAGTTTCCAAACGGTCAGTTTGATTGTATCATGACTCTATATCATATCATTTGTTTGACCTGATATATTGTTTAAGTATATCTACCTACTCACTCGGAGATACCTCTAGAAAGGGGATGCTGCTCAGCTGGTTGCTAAGAAACACCCAAACAGGTTAAAGAGATCTTTATTGGTTCTAAAAATGAGGGCATATTATGCCTTGGCACTTACCGAGTTTACATTAGGACATTGCTAGAACTGACAAGAGACAAGGAGAGACCCCTGTAGTCACACTCTGGGGGGAGGCAAATCAACCCGGAGACATATATAGTGTTTAGATTGTCATGCACCACAAAAAACACCTCCAACCAGGATTGACCCCGTCGGGTGTCTAAATATCAATACTTGTTTAAGTCCATACTGCCTAGAGATCACGGTTCTTAGTGCTCTCTATAGATGGGTACGGTAGGATTGGTCCCACAATCTCCTAGAATGCCCCTACTACCACACCGCTGTCACCTACAAATGCAGAGATATAGGCTCTAGCACCAGGTATCGTTCCATGTTCAATCCTCAGGGGCGTTTCCACAGACTCCCTTTAGTATGATTCCAAACTTCATCTTCAGTCCTGTTCTGCACCCGCCCCCCTCTCCTTACTTCTTCAAGGTGAGTGCTCTTCCCTCTGACCGCTTGTCCGCTCCCACCAAGTAGGTGAGTGGGAGCGGAGAGTTTCACTAGTAGCGTATGATAGTTTTCAACCCATATCATTAAGGGAGAACCTACCTGTGGGGCATTTCTTCAGACTAAGGCGGAACTGCACTGAGAGAATCACTTTCAAGAAAGAAGCTGTCCTCCTCATGGAAAAACTCAATCAGAGTGTGAATACAGGTGCTCTCTCCTTGTCTCTCGCCAGTTCTAGCAATGTTCTTATGTAAATTTGCTAAGTGACAAGGCATAATATGACCTTTTGATCATGAGTGAGAGATGCAAGAAAGAGTACATCCGCATAGCGATCTAGTAGGTGAATCTACATCAGTTTCACATTAATGAACAACGTCATGTTATCTTTAAATCAAGGATACTGTTCCGGGCACTATACCTGTGTTGTGGTGGATTGACAATGATTGATGTGCTGTGGTAAACAAAACTACGGGAGGGAATGATTAATAGTGACCTCTCTTGTTTGTAGTTTTTTTGTTCCTCTTCCATATAGTATTGACGGAGAGTGTTACTTAGGGGATACCATGGTGTAGGAACAATTGGTTCCTGTACAACCGCACTCGAGGTAACGAGGAGACCCTGGTCTTGGGACTTGAAAGGTCTTGACAAAGGCCAACTTGACCCTATACTGTGGGCACATCACTACGGCTGAAACATGTCGACAAATTGGCAGCAAGGAGGGGTGTAAGGAGTTCATAATCTCTTCCAGTCACCACCATCCTTCACACTTTTAATCCTGGCCAGAGGGTCCAGGAATAAAATGTACGCATAGTGACACGGACGAGCTAGTTTTAAATCACACTGCACTTCCACTTTTGGTGATCCCAGTCAAACTGTTTCTATATATCTTTATATGTTGTGTCTTGTCTTCCCCTACCCTATTGCTCCACCCCAGGCATTGGTCTACGCAGGTGTACTGAAGCAGCCCTATGATGAAGCATGTCACACAATTGGGTTAGTGATGGCAGTATTTCGACACAGAGCACGTGCCACCACGGAGACAAATATGTTATCACTCTCTACTCCTTTTAGTGGGGTTCATGGTGTTAATCCAAACAAATTGATCCACTTTCTGCCCCTCTTTCGGAGGCACTGTTATTCATTCTTTCCCTTGCCCAAAAGGGCTCTGCTCTGCACACTCTCAAGGGCTATCTTTCAGTTCTTTCTTCCTTCTTGCGGCTGCCAGACCCACCCTCCCTTTTCAAGTCCCCTATTATGAATAGGTTTTTGAAGGGTCTTTTACATGTGTTTCCCCCTTCCCCTTTCATTATGCTTCAGTGGGACCTTAACTTGGTCCTCACATTCTTGATGTGTGCTCCTTTAAAAACCTTTGCACAATTTTCCCCTTAGGCTGTTCACCATCAAAACAGCCTTTCTTGTGGTGAGTGAGCTGCAGATTTATCTTCCAAGCTCCATTCTTCTCAGTTTATCCGGACAAGCTGGTGCTAAGCACTAGGGCCCCTTTCCTGCCGAAAGTGGTAACACCATTTCATGCAGGCCAATCTGTCACCTTGCCCACTTACTACGCTCCTCCACATCCTTCTAAGGAAGAGAAGTGACTTGCCGTCTGGACCTAAAAAGAGCATTGTCGTTCTACCTTGACTACTCATGTGAGTTCTGTATGGATGACCAATGTCAGGCGGTGCAGAAATGGGTCATCTGTCAATGCGTCATTTTCTGCATCAAAATCTGCTATGCTCTGGCCAAGAATAAGCCTCCTGAAAGCTTAAGGGCTCTCTCCACCAGAGCTAAAGCTGCAACCACTGTGTTGACATCTGCCAGTCAGCAACTTGAGCTTCCCTGCACACATTTACCAAGCCTTACTGCCTGGACAGTCAGGCTGCAGGGATGGGCATTTCGCCCATTTGGTCCTGCAAGTTACTTACCTTGGGTAATTACTTATCTGGCAGAAACTATATCTAGCCACAGATTCCTTACTGACCCACCCATCCTCCCCACTCTGCAGACCAATCTCTTGGGTCAGGGCTGATCCCATTTAGGGCTTTAGTTTGGACACACCAGTGTCAGTGCTCTTCGTGGCTTAGCGCATCTTGCGTGAAATGTCGTGAAAAGTAACTGACATCAGTGTGCCGAGGTGCTGCCTATATAGGTGATGCAGGCATCACTTCAAGTGCAGACAATGCCTTGCTGAGCCTACTGACACCACCTACCGGCACACAGGGGTACAGCTCATGAAAATCTTACGGATCCAGTCTGACGCCTGGGGAAATTTAAAGGCAAGGAATCTGCGGCTGAAAATAGCCTCTATCAGATAAAGCGTTACCAAAGGTAAGTAACTTGTTCTTCATGAAAAAGGTCTGATTGAATGAATCATGATCAGGAAGAAACCCGTGCTCTCTATCTTATCTTTTATTTGACCCAATATATTGTTGAAGTATATCTCCCTGCTCATTCAGAAATATTTCTAGAAAGGGAATGCTTCTAGGCAAGTTTCTGAGGAACACCCAAAACAGGTTAAAGTGATAACTATAGGACCGCAGGTTCCATCCTGCTACCTACTTGTTGAAATGATTTAGCTTCCAAACTTTTATTTATGATATTACTGTCTAATTTGAGATGATAGATGCTTCACTACCTGGTGAGAGTATTGGCTCACCCTTATATTTTATTGAATTTTGTATGTTTGATACATTTTTAATGATACTGTTCGAGTTGAAAGGACAATTCCTTTTGAAGCTTCTAATTTTTAGAACCAATTGAGATCACTTTACCCTGTTTGGGTGTTTCTTAACTAACCACTTAGCAGTATTTCCTTTCTAGAGTTGTTTCCGAGTGAATAGGTAGATATACTTAAACACTATATCAGGTCAAACAATCAATAAGATGTAGAGCGTGTGTCCCTTTCCGGTCATGAACCAATCAAACAGTGAATACTGTTTACTTGGCATGGTCTATTTGGAACCTCATTGCATAATGTAATTCAACCCAGATATCGTCACATGAGCAGGAATCCCCATTAGCTCTCTGTATACGAGGAACACAGGTGCAAGACAAGGACCACTGGTTTGATCTTGCTATCTACCTGTTGAAAGGATTTCACTTACAAACTTTTATTTTCAATATTATTGGCTTATTTGAGAAGATAGACGCTTTAGTACCTAGTAGAGTATTGGCTCACCCGTATATATTATTTAATTCTGTTTTCTTCATAAATTTTACTGATTCAGTTCGAGCCGCAAGGACGATTCCTTTTGAAGTTTCCTCCTTTATCCTGATTAGAACTGAGAATCACTCTTGATCCATGCTCACCTCTTCTTACCTAGATTGAGGTAAGCCCTACATATTGTATAATTCTCGTGGGGATTCTTATAAATACATATCTTGAGTCTAGTCTAGTATTTAAATATAACTTTTTGTGTTTTTTTGATACAGAGTACCTGGAAAACCACATTGAATTCTACATACAATCAACTTATCCACACACAACTTATTAATTGATGTTTATTGGGAAAACTTTTCATATGATACACTACAGACACACAATAAGTGAGTGAAATCACCAATAGATTATATTCAGTGATTTCTATGAGAGTAGTGTCTATTGTGTTTCCACCATTCTAATGTTAGTTTTTATTGAGATTTTAATAAAGCTCAAGAAATGACCAAGATAATTATGATTTATATTTTGGCTGCAAGTGTTTTGGGTTAACTGGCTGTAATATATTTATTGTCTTCAAGAATTGATTTTCACTGTTAATATGAGTAAATGATGTACAAGTATACATATTAACTGTTTGTTCAACTCAAATTAATTTAATTCTAGTATGAAAATAAGTTGGAAGCTCTTCCATAGAGCCTATTTAATAACCTGGTCCGTTTTTCTTATAAGCTAGTTAGCTGGGACTGACTATTCGTAAGCAATGTGGCGTAGATGTGGGATATGGCGTGTTTCATCAGACTTGTGCCCATTACCCTGAATTCCATGGGGTTATCCTCCTCTACATCTGGTGCTGGGCCCACAGTCTTTAGCAATTGCCCTTGAATCTGCAGGTACCTTAGGATCCTCATCCCTCTAATCTTTGATCGGATATACCACCGATTTTTTCCAGTTTATGTAGATGCCAGAAAAGTACCTGAATACTGCCAACATTTACAGGGTCCGTGGAATAGACTTCTTTGGATCCGCAAGATATAACAGGATGTCATCAGCATATAGCAAAATTATGTCCTCCCAATCAGGGTCTCTCAGCAATCCCCAGAGTTGGGCATTTCAGCGGAACCAGTTGGCCAATGGCTGTACTGTAATGCCAAAAAGGGGGGATAGCAGGCATCCCTGTCAGGTGCCCCTTGTGAAAGCACCCCATTAACCCAGATCGGTGCCACAGTCCTTGTCTGGTAGAGTTGCTTTATCCAGGTCAGGAAGGAGGGCCCGATACCCAACCGCCAGAGTAATGGCATGACGTAGGGCCACTCTAGTGAATCAAATGCTTTCTCGGCGTCTAGTGCCAGAAGCACTGATGCTTCCTAAAGTTTTTTCCTGTGCACTAAGCATCCAAACAAACTACTGAGGTTATGCTTGTTGATCTATAGGTCATGAAGCCAGATTGGTCCGGGGCTACAATATCAACAAGCACTCACATCAGCTGGTTAGCCAAGAACTTAGCCAATATTTTAATTTCAATATTCAGTAATGAGTTCTGCTTATAAAAGACACAGTCCTCCGCCTGTTTCTCAAGTTCACGTGTAAGGACTGTGGGTGCCTGGGGAAGTTCTTGCGGCAACCTCTCCTCGGCTCTCGAACCATAAATCAAATCCCAAATCCGCTTCACCAATTGGAAATCAGTGGGGCACAAGGACTTCCTCCTTTTTAACTGAGATAAGGCCTCCACTATTTCTCCTTGATGCAATTCCTTATCAAGGCTTTTCCTGGCATCCCACCCCAGCGGTATCGATCAGGCTATCGTTTTCTGAGTTTTCTAGTTCCCCATGGTCTCTGCCTCACAAACAGCATGTGTACTGTGTCCCCAGGTATTGTGCAATAGCACTTGCAATACCCTTCCCTGTCTCCCACAGCACATAGGTATCATCCCTGACTATGTGCAACCATCTTTGACTCTCCTCCTTCTTAGCCAGCCAGGCAAGCATTTTCCCAGCTTTATTCCCTACTTCATACAGTCTGCTCTGTTGTACCATATAGAGTGACCCAACCTCCTGAAAATAGGCGTTTTTATACTCCTCCCTAAGTGGTGAATGCAAGAGGCAATCCTATGGTTCGAAGCCTCAACATAACGTGTCTCCAGAATCTTGAGTTTCAACTCCTAGTCCGACAGGGTCTTAACCCTCTCCCTCCTTTTACCCACCACATGGGCGATCAAGTGCCCACTGTAAACAGCATTTGCTTCTGAATTCTACGGTCCAATTTCAAATGACTATTTAAGTTGCCTGAATAAAACTGAAACAGATTGGGAGAAAGGATTGGATGTTTCAGAAGAAAATCTTACTGCCTATCTGAGTTACTAAAAACTGGTCCCCATCTAGGCACAATTTATGTTCAAGAGTGAATATGAACGCACACCTTTTGAACACGACTAAAATAGCTCAATTGAATCTAGAGGAAGACTCCGATTGCTGGAGATGCGGATTATCACAAGCCAGGCTTATGCACATTACTCTCTATGGCTGAGACTTTCTGAAAGTTGATATTTGATTAGATTTTCTTGATACTTAATGAGGCAATTAAACTGGATCTCTCAATGGAATTGTATATTACGTCTTCATTTCATCTTTTAAATGTCTATAGGGACGAACTGGCTGATCAAAGTTGTTAAGGTAACAAAGAAACTTGTGCTCAGAAACTGGAAATGACCTTGCAACTTTCTCCTTGAGAGTTGGGTTATCAACATGGGAGATATGACACAAAGGTTAGAGCTGCCGACTGTTGTACTAGGGAATAATAATAATAATACATTTTATAAAGTGCAACAGCTACCTCTAACAGAGGTGTCCCGGAGCTGACGCAGTCAAGCAAGAGAGATAGAATGCAAGCGGTCTAGCATTGGCTGATTAGCCAAGTCTTTAGTGCTTTCCTGAACTCCAGTTCAGATTGGATTAGGGGAAGTTTATATTTATTTATTTATGCAATTTTTATAGCGCACAAATACCCGGAGGTGTCTCGGCGCCGAAAATGAAAGAAAATAAGGCTGAGAAGAATGCTTACAGGTTGAAAAGCCACGTTTTTACCAACTTCCTGAATATCAGGAGGGATGGGCTGGCCGTGATATGTAACGGGAGAGCATTCCACAGTCTAGCGCTAGCAACATTGAAATATCTATCTCCCCATGATGATTTCTTCGTGCGCGGAATGGTTAGGCAGTAAGCTGAAGAAGGCCGAAGAGTTCTGGTTGGTATATACAGGCAAAGTGCTTTTTTCAAGAACTCTGGTCCAGAGTTATTGATTGCTTTGTATGTTATACATAGTGCCTTAAATTTAGTTCGGCTCCTGATTGGTAGCCAATGTAGTTGGCAAATGACTGGGGAAATTGATTTAACTTTAGGTGTACCAGAAAGTATCCTTGCCGCTGAATTCTGAACCAGTTGCAGCCTATTTAAGACTCTCTCCTGAGCGTTCAGGAATAGGCCATTACAATAGTCGATCTTCGACATTACCAGAGTACATATGAGTCTTTCCTGCACTAAAAGGAAGGAAAGGAAGAAGTTTCCTTATCATTCTGAGGGTGTAGAAGGACGAGGAAACAACTGCATTCGCATGGTGAATGAACGAGAGCTTGTCATCGAACATAACCCCAAGATTCCTGACCTTGGTGACTGGTTGAGGCGGGGGTCCAAAATCAGTTGGCCACCAAACGGAGGACCAACCAGGGGTTAAACTACCAAAGGTTATTACCTCCGTTTTATCGGAGTTCAGCTTTAGGCAGCTACGTGCCATTCAGGAGCTGATAGCTAACATTCCCTCCTGAAAGATGGCCGCCACTTGCATTCCATCATTGTGTACCGCCAACACCAATTGGGTGTCGTCGGCGTAAGAGGTTATTCTCATCCCAAGATCTTTAATGGTCCTGGCCAGGTCCAATACGTAGATATTAAATAAGGTCGGACTAAGGGAGGATCCCTGTGGCACCCCACAGGGAAGAGAAAACACTGGAGAGTAGAATTCGCCAAGTTTAACTGATTGAGTACTATTGGGGAGAAATTACGTTAATAGCATTTTGGCCTTGTGTCCAATGCCCATGGAAGAGACACGGTCGATTAGAATGGAATGATCGACCGTGTCAAATGCCGCGGACAAATCCAATAGAATGAGGACTGCCACGCCGCTTAGATCTAATATCATCCTGATCTCATCGGATGCCTTAATAAGGGCTGTCTTCGTCCCATGACCTTACCTAAACCCAAATTGGGTGTCATCCAAGATATTATTGTGGTGAATGAATTGAGATAATTGAGTGTTGATTATTTTTTCGATCATCTTTGATGGAAAAGGAAGGCATGCAATGGGCCTGTAATTTTTCGGTTCTTTGGGATCAAGATTAGACTTTTTGAGTAGGGGTTTAATGATGGTCTTTTTTTAAATTGAGGGATATGAGCCGGAGTGAAACATTGAATTAGAGATGTTGGTAAGAATAGGAACTATGTGCTCCGGAATAAGTTTTAACATTGAGGGAGGACAAGGATCGAGAGGGGATCCCGATTTGATAGAGAGGATAATCTCTTTTACTTGTTTGGATGAGACCTGATTAAATTCTGAAAACTCCATAGCGGGGTATAGGTTAAACTATTTATGATAAGTGGCTCTGACTTACCTTGCGTTGAGAAATTTGAGTAGATTTGAAGAACCTTGTCTTCAAAGAAATTAGTGAGCGAATTACAGAGTACAGGAGACACATCTGTAAGTGTACTTGTAGGTGTATTCAAAAGTTTGGTTACCACCTAAAATAGCTGCTTTGGTGGAATTTTGGGCCGACTCTATTTGTGTTTGATAGTATTTGCTCTTTTCTGCCACATTAAGATGTTTGTATTTGGTCAATGAGTCCTTATATAATTCTTTGGCATTATTATCATAATGTTTATGCCATTTTCTCTCTAGATTTCTGCACCGTTGTTTTTCGAGTCTTAAAGCCTCTGAAAACCAGTGGGCTGAAGGGACATTTCGGTTGGTGGAAACATTCTTGAGTGGTACTATTGTACTGAAGGCATTATGTAACCAAGAGAAATAGTTATTGGCCGCTATATTGGGGTCTACTTTAGCTTCCTGTTGGGTGGAGGAGAGCGTTTTTTGCAAAAGATAGATGTCAGTATTCCTGCATGCTCGAACTTGTTTTGTGGGACAAGAAGTAGTATACCTTGACTTAGAATTTATGATCTGAATAGTGTAGATTATTGCGGAATGATCAGTCCAGGTAAGGGGTAAAATAGTGGATATGGAGATGTTAGTGTTACTAGTAAATAATCCATCTAGGGTATGACCTGCCGTGTGAGTAGGTGTTGTGACTAGCTGGTGTAGACCCTCTGACCGTAGGTCTGTTATGAGGGAAGAAGATTCCTTATCTGTAAGGATTCTAAGCAAAAGTTAAAGACTCCCAAGATGGTGTAATTGGGAGTTCCTGCATTGGTTCCATAAGGTTGTGTAGAGTTTTCAGAAAAACCGCTCGAGGACCTGGCGGACGATAGATCAGGATTCCTCTAAACGATTGGGTGTTGGAAAGAGTAATAGAGAAGGTCAATGCTTCGCAAACCGATGAGTTAATTGTTTCGGTTTTTATTGCAAATATATCTCAATGGATGATCGCCAACCCACCACCCTTTTTTAAGAGTCTATCCTGTCTGACTACACAGTATCCTTCTGGGATTGCAGTACAGAAGTCAGGACCAGCTGAAGAATTACCCCACGTTTCAGTTACAAATGCATGATCTAGCTTGTGGTTTGTTAGTAGGTCGTGTATTTCAATTTTGTGCTTAGGAAGGGAGCGAGCATTTATGAGCACAAAATAAATGGGATTAGGATTGATGTAAAATGGATGATCACTAGTGGGTGGGAACAAAGTGGTTGGGGTTAATTTAAGCGAGCAGTTGGGGCACCCTGCAGATGTTTTGTTGGTAAAAACGTCCAGGCTAAAATGGATACAGTGATGATTGTCAATAGAGTTATTTAAATCCATTAGTTGTGATCTTGTGTAGGTTATTACCTTTTTATTTGATGTTGCTTTTTGGAAACCAGAAGGTCCAGGGGGACCGCCCTGGGCCCGGTCAAGGCTCGGATGGGCGTAGACGGGCTTGCCTTTGGCACGCCCGCTGGGCGTGTCCGCTGCACGCTCGCGCCATTTGCTGGTTTTATAGTGCCTGGGCCTGGTTGGGAGCAAAGTCGCTAGAGCGCTGACCCAACCAAGATGGCCGCTGTCAATGGCCCTACCCGGAAGTGAGTCACCTTGAATGGAGCTGTTCCCCGGAGTCTCCCTCCACAACAAACAGTCCGCTAATGACTGGCGGTGGACCGGGGAGACTGCAGGGCGACAAGGTGTTCTCACACTGTTCGAGGAATTAGATAATTTTAAATTGAAATTAAGGATACATTTGTCACGATTAAAATATTAACTTTCGCCGCAAAATAAAACTAATCAAGAATCCTAAATGTTACTACTAAGTCTGAGCTCGGTTTCAGGAGTAAAAGCAGAGTTCAACCTACACTCAAGTTCTACAGAAGGGAGTTCCACAATCTGATCATCACCACCGTAAAAGTTCTTCCTCCAATGCGAGACTTCGCAAATTGTAGTACGCACAGCAGATTCTGGGAGTTCGATCTTAAAGAGCATTTTTGTTGATAGGGGTGAATGCGTTTCCTAATGTAGCTGGGACAGATGCCTCTGAGCCCTGAAAGCTACCGTGAGGGCCTTGAATTCAATCTGATTTGCTACTGGCAGCCAGTGAAGCTGTTTGATGTGGGGAGAGATTTGTTGTCTAAAAGGTTCTCTTCTGATTAATCTCGCAGCCGCATTTAGCACCATCTGCAGTCTCTTAATCAGATATGCAAGCAGTCCCAGGTAGAGACTATTTGCATAGTCCAATCTAGAAGTCACTGTTGCATGGACAGCACTTCTGCGGCAACTCTCTGGTAGTAAGTGTAGAAATTTTCTCAGACTTCTCATTATGCCAAAGCAAGAGGATGCAATGAAGCGTACTTGGGATGAGAAAGTCAGGTCGGATTCCCATTTTACACCCACGTTTTTCACCGTGGTCGAAGGACAGGGGGAGACCCATTCCTCCAGCCGCCACAGTCCACCCGCCAGTTGGGGTCAGGGAACCTGAAATCAGGTTCAAATCTTGGCTTCAGCTAAAAATCCTGCGATTCTAAGCAAGTCACTTAGGGCCAGATGGAGGTAATCCTATTTTACCGATTCTAAAATACCGAATTTTACCGATTCGGTATTTTAGAATCGGAAAATGGGATGTAGGTAATAAATCAGTAAAATTTACAGAACCGGTAAAATTCGAAATTTCCGAATTGGTATTTACCGATTCGGTAAATACTGAATCGGTAATACCCATTCATCCCTATGGGCCTCCAGGCCCATAGGAATGAATGGGAATTACCGATTCGGTATTTACCGATTCGGTATTTACCGAATCGGTAAATACCGAATCGGAAATATAAAAAACAACCAATTGAGCTTCTCAACCAATCAGGTTCATCCACCACACCCCACAATAAAGCAACAGAGGATTCAACCAATCAAATGCATCTACCCCACCCCACAACCAGGAAGTGGCCACACCCATGCAGGTGCTGAGTAACTGTTCATTCTGAAGAGCTGTGAGACACAGAGCAACTGGCTGCCCCGAGCTTACCTGAAGTGCACAATGGATTCCCATGAGTCACAAAGGGAAGTAGCAGAGCGCAAGAGAAAACTGATATTCAGCACAGCTGAACTGCAGGTGTTGGTGGAGGAGGTTGTGAGACACCACACCCAGTTATTGGGTGAGCAGTCTCTGCAGGTTGCAGAGTCTGTGAAAAGAAACACCTGGCTGGGGATCCAGTCAAAGGTGAATGCCATCGGGGTCACATCAAGGGAAATTAGCAGGGCACCTGCACTAACAGACCTGGAGCAGATGGTGGAGTCCACCCTGGAGCCAGAGAGTGTCCATGGGATAGGGGATGCGAACAGCTCAGCCAGAGCTGCATCAAAACAAGGTAAGCTGCATGGACTTCAACCCTCCACCTTCCTTGTCCCCCTCCTCCAATGTGGTTGTGTGTGTCACACTCCAGTACAGGTTTTAGGATTTAGCTGCAATGCATCATGGGAGATGTAGTCATAGTAACATACATCACTACATTCATCACAGAAAACAGCAAGGCATGCCAAACACTACATCCATAAGCAGTTGAGTACTTTGCAAGTGTGTGACAGGTATGTGATTTAATAATGACACACAGGTGTACAGCACCACTGAGCCAATGTCCACAGGTCATTGTGCAAGACAGCGCTGGAAAGGGAGAAGAGGGGAACCCAAACTGAAAGGAGTGAGGACGCAGGCACAAGTGCAGAGCAAAGCACAGGGCTGCCACCCGCACCCCCAGCACAGACAGGAGCAACACCAGAGCGACCCACCACAGCACCGCCTTGTTCTCCTCTGTTGTACGACTCACCACAGCAGGACTCAGCAGCACTCTCTCCCACACCAGGTACAGACTCCTCTGAACTGGTATGGCCAAGGAGGAATGATGTGCCACCTCTCAGAATTTTTGAGTCGTCCGAAGAAGATGAGAGGGAGGGTGACACCCAAACGGCTCCACTGGAGGCAGAGAACGCTGGGGAGTAGTCCACATCTGAATTTGTGCGTACCGGTGCCAGACGCCGTAGGGTATGGGAAAGAAGCGCAACTCAGGATGGAGAGGGGGTATTCTGTGGGCTGGAGGCCACAATGGTCAAGGTGCAGCGCCTGCAGGCAAAAGGAATATCAGCAGTTCAAAGGCTGGCGCGCAACTTAAACACCAAAATGGGCAACATAGACCGGGGCATTAGCTCCATGGCAGAGAGTATGAACGACATGGCAGAGGGAATGAGGGACATGTCGCAGGCCATGATGGCTCTCTGTGAAACTCTGTCTGAGAGGCAGTGCTTGCAGCAAAATACGAAGGCAATGAACCAAATTGCAACAGCCACCTCCCTACTATGTCGGCGCTCTGTTGCCAAGCAAGAGGGCTTTGTGCACTGCCTCACAGATGTGTCTAGGGGGATGGGTAGAGTGACATCTGCCATGGAGCTGCTATTGACAAACCAGTCAGCCAACACTGGGGACCCAGGTGTAGGGCACACTGAAGACACCACCAGCAGGAGCAGCACTAGCACACCCATACCAGACATTAGAAGAGGCAGCAGGTGCCAATCTGCTGGCCCTGAATCAACAGCCACTGTTGTAACCCAGCCTCGGGAATCCCGCACTGTTGCGCATGGGCGCAAATGATAATGCAGCCCACACTCCACAGGACATGTCAGGGTGATGTAACCTGTGACCGCCCAGTGAGGTAGTAAGACATTGGAGTACCATGGTGTGCCTTTACTAATTTACTGTAGTGCCCATTAAACTACGCCATTCATATCCAATGCCTGGCTGTGTCTCCTTACTTACTTAGAAATTGCTGCGTGTGATCTCTGCCCATCTCAGTCTCCCATCTGTTGCTGGCGCTGCTCCTGCTGCATAAGGCTCTGGCTGTTCTGTTCCATTGTTAATGTCCTCATGATGTGTTATTTCCACTTCTGTGCCTTTCTTGGTGGCAAGGTTGTGCAGCATGGCACAGGTCGCAATGATTTTACAGCAGATGATAGGAGTGTACTACCGTGCACCTCCGCTCTTGTGGAGGCAGCAGAACCTGCTTTTTAGAAGTCCAAATGTGCATTCAACAACGTTGCGTGTTGCTCTGTGTGCCACATTATAACTCCTCTCACTCCTTGTAGACGGATTCAGGTAGGGGGTGAGAACGAAGGACCGCAGAGCATAAGCACTATCGCCTAGGTGGAATAGAGGGTGCCATTAGTTACATACTCTAAATACATTAATCTGCAGTAACTATCAGGGTGTGTCACAGTTATTTACCTAGCAGGTATCCTTCGCCAAAATCTCCAGCAGCAAGGCGTGTGTAGATCCCACTGTTCTGGAATATGTATGAGTCGTGGGTACTCCCAGGGAATTTGGCCACAATGTCTGTTATAATGTTGCCAGCGTTGCGTATCACCTGCTTATTGATAGAGTGGGTAGACTTTCGGTTCCTGTATATGTGTTCTGTGGCTGCAGGTGGGCAGATTGGGATATGGGTGCCATCTATATAGCCTATGACGTGAGGGAAGTGTGCCAGTTGATAAAACTCAGTCTTGGTCTTCAGCAGTTCTGTATGTGTGTCAGGGAAGCTGATCTAATGATGCATTCTCTGCATCATGGCCTCCAGGAACTTCCTGAAGAAACGGGACAGGCAGCTCTGGGACACACCACCTACCGCAGCAATCACACTCTGGTAACTCCCAGCTGCAAGCAGGTGTAGGCTACACAACACAACAAACAATTGGAGGAGGGTCTAAGGGCGGGTTTATCGACCAACCAGGTACATGCCCCAAACACAATACTATAACGACAAAAGGTACCTGGGGGTCAAAATAAAGTAAGTCAGACAGAATGGATCACAACACCAATACTACGCAAATAACACCCGTGAGAACATCATGCATGCTAGTAAATGCAGGCCAAGTCAAGGCTCAAGAGCATATGGAGAAGATAGTTCCCATCAGAAGCCACACTGTACCGCCCTCTTTCTCATCATTTGGGTTCTCCTTACCCAGGAGACAAAAACGGCCGGTCTGATGTTACCGTGACAGATAAAAGTGACAAGTGGGTAGTATGTTTTGTACAAGAATTAAAGTGGCTCCTGAAAAAAAGCAGTGTTAGGTGGTAGGAGTGAAAAGTGAAAAGTTATCATAAAATTAGGTGAATCGGGTAGAAAAACAAAATTTATTAGTATCTCCCAATCCCTAAGGTTAAAAAGCAAGTGCAAGTGCGGGTTTGAAATAATAACCGTACTTGATGATGGTCAACATGTTTCTGCATTAAATAGAACAAAGTTTGTAATGCATTCTTCAGGACCTTGATAAACAACACTACTGCTTAGAATAAATAATAATGAAAAAATATCACCTGAAAATCCCAGGTGTGTACTCAACCGTATACTGTTATCGCATTGTATCGCACGGTATTGGATCCAGACAGAAAGACAAACAAACAAACAAGAAACAAAAGAACATGAATGAATCATATTCCCGTAGTTTTTTACAATAAAACCCACAGTGTGATGGAGTCACATTCACACATACTAGGACAAAAGTTCCAATATGCACTCACCCATAAATGATGGTTGAGAGGCTTCACCCCACCTGGCTGCAGCTCAGGTTTGAGGAGCACCGCTCTAAAAACAATTTATGAGTTACTTTTGGAGTTAATTCAACAGAGAGTTAAAAAGAGAAGTTTACACGGAGGTAAAAGATGGCTTAGTTACTCCATCAAAAATTACGTTGGTTTAATGTAGATACCCCGCCTGTACTATACCCCGGCGGTCAGACTAATGGCTAAAGTAGAATTGTGACACAGATACTATTCCGCTGATTGTGTTCACAAATATATGCATGTAGCCAAGCTTAGATAGAAAGAGTTCAAGTTTGGCGGCAACACGGAGAACGAGGCTGCTATTAAAAGCTTGCGCTGCTTCCCTTACGCGTTTTATTGTCAGGCTAGCTGTGTGCGCGCTAGCGAGCGAGCGCTATGCAGCCCGCTTACCTGTCCGTCGGTGTCTCCGGGCAGTCATCCGTACTGTCTGGGGGGGCACCGGCGATCGTGAAGGAGAGATGTTTGTATGCTCGTATTTTGCTAAACAGCGTCACGTGATCCGGGGCGGTCACGTGATGCAAAGCATACTGGGACATGTAGTTCCAAACGATCTTTCGGAGTTACTTTCTGTCGATAAGGTATTTTAATCTTTAGACAGTGTTTGTCATTTTAAAGGGGGCTGAGAGTACGAATGTATGATATGGATAATTAGAGGGACATCCAGGGTATTGGCTCATTAAGACCCTCCTTATCACTGTTCAGTCGGTAGACCCATTTTTGTTCAATTTTGAACAAGAAGCGACTGATGTCAGTACAAAAATCAGGAATCTGTGGTTGTTCCAGGACTGTCCAACAGAAGTCATCAGGGCTATCCCACTACGATACGTTGGCATGACGACCAGGAAGATAAGGACACGGATACAAGAGCATAAAAGTACAGTGCGTTGCCGAAAACAGGCCACTCGCCTTACTGCACACTTTTTGGAGAAAGGGCATGGCCCTGATGACTTCTGTCGGACAGGTAAGCGGGCTGCATAGCGCTCGCTCGCTAGCGCGCACACAGCTAGCCTGACAATAAAACGCGTAAGGGAAGCAGCGCAAGCTTTTAATAGCAGCCTCGTTCTCCGTGTTGCCGCCAAACTTGAACTCTTTCTATCTAAGCTTGGCTACATGCATATATTTGTGAACACAATCAGCGGAATAGTATCCGTGTCACAATTCTACTTTAGCCATTAGTCTGACCGCCGGGGTATAGTACAGGCGGGGTATCTACATTAAACCAACGTAATTTTTGATGGAGTAACTAAGCCATCTTTTACCTCCGTGTAAACTTCTCTTTTTAACTCTCTGTTGAATTAACTCCAAAAGTAACTCATAAATTGTTTTTAGAGCGGTGCTCCTCAAACCTGAGCTGCAGCCAGGTGGGGTGAAGCCTCTCAACCATCATTTATGGGTGAGTGCATATTGGAACTTTTGTCCTAGTATGTGTGAATGTGACTCCATCACACTGTGGGTTTTATTATAAAAAACTACGGGAATATGATTCATTCATGTTCTTTTGTTTCTTGTTTGTTTGTTTGTCTTTCTGTCTGGATCCAATACCGTGCGATACAATGCGATAACAGTATACGGTTGAGTACACACCTGGGATTTTCAGGTGATATTTTTTCATTATTATTTATTCTAAGCAGTAGTGTTGTTTATCAAGGTCCTGAAGAATGCATTAGAAACTTTGTTCTATTTAATGCAGAAACATGTTGACCATCATCAAGTACGGTTATTATTTCAAACCCGCACTTGCACTTGCTTTTTAACCTTAGGGATTGGGAGATACTAATAAATTTTGTTTTTCTACCCGATTCACCTAATTTTATGATAACTTTTCACTTTTCACTCCTACCACCTAACACTGCTTTTTTTCAGGAGCCACTTTAATTCTTGTACAAAACATACTACCCACTTGTCACTTTTATCGGTCACGGTAACATCAGACCGGCCGTTTTTGTCTCCTGGGTAAGGAGAACCCAAATGATGAGAAAGAGGGCGGTACAGTGTGGCTTCTGATGGGAACTATCTTCTCCATATGCTCTTGAGCCTTGACTTGGCCTGCATTTACTAGCATGCATGATGTTCTCACGGGTGTTATTTGCGTAGTATTGGTGTTGTGATCCATTCTGTCTGACTTACTTTATTTTGACCCCCAGGTACCTTTTGTCGTTATAGTAGGCTACACAACACCTGCACATGGGGTGGGATGGCGTGCGCCCTTGGTGTTGGGTGCTCCAGAAGTGGGTGCAGGTCCCTCATCAAGTCCAGGATGGTTTGGGGGTGTAGCCTGTACCTTTGCAATATCTCTGGCTCAGTGAGTTGAAGAGCGTAATCCTCTGCCTGTAGACTTGCTCCTCCCTTCTCCAGACCCTCTCTTCTGCTACCTGTAGCCATAGCCGCCTTGCAATGACGTAGAATGCCGCCATTCTGGTCATACTGCTGCATTTTGGGGCCTTTTTTATAGCTACCACCTGCTTTCACTCCATGGTAAATACCGACTCTTGGTATTTTTGAGGTTTCCTACATCTCAAAACTCATTTTTTACCATTTCTTAAATACTGATTCGGTAAATAAGAAATTGGTAAATAAGAATTCGGTAAATTCCGAATCGGTAAATTACTGACTCTTATTTACAGAATCGGTATATTTTAGCCTCCTACATCTGAAAAACCAAATACTGGTCAGTAACAGACGAAATTCGGTATTTTCGGCCGTTACCGACCGGTATTTGGCTACCTACTGTTGTGAATGTATCTAGGACCCTAATTAAATATTCCCGATTCATGCCCTTATGTGGTTATACCAAATCATATCCTTATAAAGGCATAAGAATCATATCCATATTTAGTCAGAGCCAATGCAGTCCAAATACGGCAAGGCTACTCCCATAGACTCCTAGAAAGTACAACGCGTTCTTTAAACAAACCAAGCCTCCAGCAGCCCGGGAAATCCCCCTGCTTTTGTTTTGATTTGCACAAGAACTCCTGGAGTCCAGAAAGAACTGTAAGTTCTTAGTGACGTCTTATGTCCAACCTTACGTCAAACTCGGCACCTTTCAGGTATAAATATACCAACATTTGCCTTAAGCAAACACACGGTGGTTTGTAGCAGAGCGGCTATCTACTTGCTCGACGCCCAGCTGATGCGAGTGCCGAAGGAAGCCGACCCTCCCATTTGACGCACTGAGAGAGACGCTGTCTTTTCTCCTGCCAAGAAATCCAGCTCCAGTGTTTCCAGTCACCCTTGCGGGTTGCTGGGAGATCGAGTCCTGAGAAAGAGATACAAGACCTCCTTCATTCTATAACCAAGGTACGAAGCTGATTAAAACCTTAAGAGAATTCTTGATTCAGATTCTTGGCAAAAACTAGCTTGACTTAAACTGCAACTTACTTACTCCTTCCCACGTATTAGGACTAGGTCAGGTACACCGGGGTAGGCGTATCTTAGAAGCACCAGTTGAGTACGTTTAGTCAATGATTTTATGTATGTATATATTTTATCCGTTTTAAGCATCATATGGCTCAGAAACTATATAAATGCTTTCACAGTAGTATTTCATAATACTGCTCTTACTGTACGCACTTTACAATAAGTATTGCATTTGTGGCAATTCACTTCTCTTGCATGAGAAAGAGGACTGCTCAATAAATAACACCTTTTAGTGAAAACGCCCGTCTCTCTATTTCTCTGCACTCCTGGTGAAACAAAGTATGCACGATTGACTGAGTGAAATAGCTATCTATTGTTTTCACACGACTCTGGAGATATACTCCTTATTCTGGGGGGAGCAAAGTTGTCATGTTTATGCGGTTGTCAGACACTAATCCCTTCTTGTCTAATCAGGAAAGATAACTCCTTCCTGAACATTCGAGAAAGTTTCTAGTGACCTCTGAGCTAGCTGGCATTCATAATTAAGTCTAACATATTCAGTAGAGACCTAGTCGACCTCAGTCCTACGTCTAAACTAGCGTTTATGTTATTCCAATGCGCAGAGCCTATTGGGAATATAGGAACTACACTACA
This sequence comes from Lissotriton helveticus, assembly GCF_964261635.1. NCBI lineage: Eukaryota > Metazoa > Chordata > Amphibia > Caudata > Salamandridae > Lissotriton > Lissotriton helveticus. The sequence continues at coordinate 183,783,068 of NC_136061.1, read as the reverse complement.
TGGCACCCAACGTTTGGTAAGGTGATAATCTAACGCAAGATACTAGAGTAACTCAGTCGTGCTTTTTCACACAGACCCCTTTTTCCCGTAAAAACTCCAATAGATGTCTGGAGTGGGTAAAAGGTTAATATCCGCCAGAACTTAGTAGGATGAGAATCCTATGTATTAGTTTTTGGTTTAGTCAACGTTGAAGGATACAGTGTTCCAAAATATTGTGCACCTAATCTTTGTTTCCTTGAAACTTGCTCTGCAACAAAAACTTTCTGTCAGTAAAATGGGAGAAAGGGACGACGAAAGGGAGCGAGCTAGAATAGCAGCTCAACTCCTAGCGGATGACACAAGTCTCCGAGAAGAAGACCTGAATGCTATAATCATTCCGGTAAATGTAAGAAGAACAATAACTCTTAAACTTATAGAAAATGGACTATCACCAAGAGGTGGTACAGTCATATTTGTGGTAGAGGCCCATGAATATCGACAGACAGAGGTATTCTATTCATGGATACATTTTCCAGCAGCACACGCTGTGACACAAGATTTCCACTATTACAAAATAGAGGAATCTCTAGAGGAATACGACCCGTTCGAGGACGTTGAAATTCCACTAACATACCAAGAGCACCTGCTCTGGTTTAATGGCGCCCTAAAACATCAAAATCACATTACCAAGCTCGGTCCACTAGGTAGACCAGGAGCCACATGGCCGGTTCTAGCCAGCTACTCACCACATCCCGACATTGAAAAAATGTCAGACCGGGAATTTTTAGCTCAGCTAGAACTACTAATTAAAATACATAGACAATTGGTCCAATATGTCATGCGGACTTCAACAGTCCAACCAGCAATTAGAATTCCACAGCGGACTCCTCATCAGGGGAACACAAATAAAATTACACCACAGAATATACAATCAGCCATTGGCAAAATACCCGCAAAACGGGAACAAATTCCATTCTGGTTAGCTCAAAAAATCACTCAAATAGAGGCAGTATTTCCAGATACTACACCTCATGAGAAACACAGAATTCTGACTATCTGCCTTCCAATGGGGATTGCACCACATGTGGAGGACTGTGACACTTGGGGCACAGTCTTTGCTTCGATTTACACAAAAACACATGGTGTTCCGTCTATGGCGGTTATACCAGACGTACTAAGACAGATTCAAAACGAATACGGTCCAGAACCTGCTTTAACTCTGGGTATGAAATTACTGAAAGACTTTAAGCAGGTCTCGGCTATATTATTAGCCAACATAAAAGGAGAAGCAGCATCTGTGGCGATCTGCCAGAAATTGAAAGCAACAGATATAGCAGAACAACCTTTTGAACTTGCCAGGATCATAGAAAAATCCTATGAAGAACTAGGTAGAGATAGTTTGGGTGGGAAACCACTAAAACCACAACTAATTGAAAATCCTGAAAAAACTTTTATTAAAAATAATCTGAATACTCCAAAAAAGAGTTGGGAGGGTAATAAACAATCCACTCCCAGAGAAAAACGTTTAAAGTCCAGAGGAAGGTCTCCTCAACGGAGAGATAGATCTCCAGAACGAGGAAGCAAGTCTCCTCACAGGGAGCCCTCTGAGAAAAGATACAACCTTGGAGATAAGGATAAATTGAGAAAACCTGACAGATATCAAGATATTGATACGCGTCCCTCTCGATCTTTTCAGAATTCCTCACAGAAATCGGAAAGAAGAGGACGGTCAGAGCACAAAGAAGAGCACGTCAAGTCCAAAGACCAGGAACCTGCTCATCAAAGTAAAACATTACAATTCACAAAAAAGAAGGTAGCTAGTATTAAAATAAAACATGCAGAGGATTCTGAGGACACAAATGAAAAACGGAGAGTGGGCCCAGACAATGCTAGACAGTGCAGCAGAAGTGACCATAGCTCGCAAGATCCTGATGAATCTTCTGGAGACAGTGGACACGAATGAATACATTCAAGTGGAAACTGCAGACACCAGAGTTAGCAAACCCCATAAATTATATGAAATAAAATTGCGTATAGAGGGGGACAAAACTGGAAAAATAAGAGGTCTCTTTTGGGATAACTTATCTAAAGGCGACGATCTCCTGTTAGCTGAGAAAGACTGGCCACCAGAGTTTGTCAGGGAGTGCCCTTATGGCGAAGAAATGATTATGCCTGCCTTCTCAAATCACATTCCAATTCATAAAAAATACACATTTGCTAGAAAATGGGCAGTGGCCCAAGCCCCTGCATTATATAAAAATCATGTAGGATGGGATGAGGATTCTCCTCACCACAAAATTCAGTTAAAAAATCAACCTACTGCACAAAGGCAGTATCCTATTAAGCAAGAAGCTAAAAAACAAGTCAGGGAGATCTTAGATCAACTTGAATATCAGGGGGTGATTGAAACATGCACCTCACAAATGAACAATCCTTTGTTTCCTGTCTCCAAGCCAGACGATTCATATCGTCTAGTTTTGGACTACAGACACCTAAACTCCTGCTGCAAAACATTTGCAGTAGAAAACTCACACAGTGCAGCACTAATGAATAACATCGTGCGCAAAAAATATAACACAACATTAGGTATCTCAAATGGTTTCTTCTGTCAAAACATAGCACCAGAAAGCAGATATTTGACCGCTTTCTCCCGTATGGGGGCGCAAAAACAATTTTGCCGTCTAACACAGGGATTCAAGAATAGCCCAGGATTATTCTCAGCGAGGGTAACAGAGTTACTACAAATGTACGATGATGAGGCATTATCTTATGTCGATGACATCTATCTTATACATGACGACCTGGATACACACTTGAAAAGAGTGAACACCATATTACTTGGGTTCGCAGCTGAAGGGTACAAATTCAACTTTAAAAAGTCACGAATTGCTCACCTAACTGTCCTGTTTTTAGGATATGAATTATCAAGTGAAGGCAAAAGCCTAGCAGACAACTTCTTAGAGAAGTGTGCAGTACTCCAAGCACCAAAAACGCTGAAGAACTTACAATCAATACTAGGTTTCCTGAATTTCGGAAGAACATACATTCTAAATTATGCAGAGAGGGTTAAACCTCTCTATGAATTGATAAAACCTGATTTCAAACCAATTAATTGGACTCAGAAACACACAGAAATTTTAAGATAATTACAAACAGACATGTTAACTAAAACAAAACTGTAAACACGCACAAATGAATGCAACCTTGTAATCCAAGTAATCCCAGGAAGAAGCGGATACACGTACCTGACCTCTAATGAGGGAGAAATGGTACCAATAGCTTATAAATCACACTTGTACACACAAGCTGAAATGAAATTCAGTTCTACTGAAAAAATTCTGACTGCGGTTCAAACTGCTGTAGCAAAAGAAAGAGCCCTAGTCCAAGGGAGAAACATATCTGTATTAACAGCAGAATCAGCCCTTGAGGCAGTAACAAGACCACGCAATTCGAATGTTGTGGCATTAGATCCAAAATGGATACAATGGGAAAATTCTCTTGCTGCAGAAGACGTGAAACACGCTTTTGATCCGAAAATGAAAAAACTAGAAAATCTGGAATACGAATATGAATATCCTCTGCCAATCGAAATTCTGCCTCTAGAACAGTACACCTGTGTAATCTACACGGACAGATTTGCACAACACTACGTTGTGGATAAAAAATCTTACAATGCAGCGTGCGCGATTGTTAAAGGTCGCTGGCGCTTAGGTAAATTCAGACCGATAATAACCAAAACTGAATCACTCAGAAACTGTACAGCTCAGCGAGCTGAAATAAGATCTTTAAAGATGGCGCTTGAAAATGCCGATCGCGAATTCCCGACACTAATAGTGTGCGATTTGCATTTTTGCGTCAAGTCTTACAATAATGACATGCAGACATGGATCAAAAACGGTTACAAAGATGAGACTGGTGCCACAATAAAGCATAAAAAGCTCTGGGAACAAGTAGTTCTTTTACAGAAAGAACTACAAAAGACTCACGTGATACATACCCTGAGTCATCAATGTGATGGCGTTCACGTTTCGGGGAATTCATTGGCTAACAGAGCCACGGCGGCAGCTTTTCAACCGGCTTCCGTAGCTACAAAAAAGCGTACTAAAAAACAAATAGATGGTGAAATGCTACTAGCAGTAAAAGCCTCAATGAAAGGCAACTATGCGGCGTTACCTCTAAATTATCTACTCGGAAATAAATACATAATTGATGCGAACTCCGTTCCTTTTGCTCAAATCCCTGGAGTGGGGGATAGAGTAATTCCAAACACGAACCGGAGGGCTTACTTGATTCAAGAAGCACACATGGGAATGGGTCTGAGGCACCAAGAGATCTTGAAATCTCTGATAGAATTACAATCACAGTACTGGTGGCCGGGGATGAGCGTGCAAATTTATAACTTCGCAATGAATTGCCAGAACTGCAATAGAAATCGCAGTTGTGAACCGGACCAGACACCAGCCCAGACACCTCTATTAGAAAGCATCAGGCTATCTATACGCCGAAATCTAGCCGGAGAAATGCGATCCCATAATTATTAAGACGAGATTCATTTAGATGTAGGCCCCAGCGCTCGGCTGACGCCAGGACTATTATAAAATATTTGCGAGTCTTTATCGGCACATACGCAATTGGCATGCTACATTCTGACCAGGGTCCTGCGTTTAGCTCTCGAGCTTACAAAGAGGCCATGGCCAGCATGGGCATTGCATTGCGGTACTCTTCTCCCTTCCATCCTGAGGGTAATGCGGAAGTGGAAAGAAAAAACCGTGACATAAAGCAATCTATAACGGCGAGGGTATTAGGTTCGGGTGATGGGTGGGTCAAACATTTAAAAAGTGTCCAACGTAGTCTTAACAATCTGCCAAGAAATTCTCTAAAAGGTATCACTTCATACGAACTATTGTTCGGTACTAGAAGGATAATCCAGGACTTAGATTCTCAGACTTCAGTGGTGAAAGAAAAATCCTTTGATATCAAAGATCGTTTGGCTGTTTTACAGGACTTAAATGAAACAAGAAGAAGTCTAAGTAACATAAAGTTAAAGCCAACAGCCACTGAAGAAAAACCACATATCCTAGTAAGACCTGTCTGGATTCTAAAGATTGGGGATCTGGTCAGAGAAAAGATCGCAGTGAAGAAGGAATTTGGGCCTTCTTACAGAAAAGCAGTACCTGTCTTAGCTGTCAGCGGAACAAGTTCAGTAGTACTACCGCCACTTGCTGGTAAAAAGGAGAACAGAGTTGTATCAATCGACCTGGTAAAACCACAATCATGTGGCCAATAAAAAGTAGTAGGCTCAGTGGACTCCCAAGAAGTAGCAGAAGACCAAACCTTGCTACAATCCCAGAGGTTCAAACTGAAAGACTAATCACTTTCGATAAACCTACAGTAAATAAAAAAGGACTATGCAACAAAGCCAAGGAACTTGTGCCTCTTGAAACCCAAATTTCAACAGTTTGTCAAGAAACACCTGTCTACAATGATGTAGCTTCAGCCTATACTAATGAAACAAAGAAAGATTCAAAGACTAAAGAAAATCCGGAAGCAATTCCAACAATTGACAGAACTGCATCTGGCTACTTCATCAATTTCGATGACTTTTCTGATGATCCAAGTGAACATGAAGAAACGCCAGCAACAAAAACTTTTAAACAAAAAATGACTGAGCTCATTCATCAACTAAAAGAAACATATCTGATTTCACCATGGATTGCATTTTGGATTGTGTTAGGTGTACTTTCCTCCTGCTTTGGCTCATCATGGTTTTATGTTTGGGTAGATTTATTGATGGAAAATATAGTACAATGGACACAGCAAGTCAGAACATCAACTTGGTCCTAAAGCCTCACAGATCCTCTCACATCGAGAAAAGAGAACTGTCATCAGTGAACATCACAGCCAATCCAATACCCGGTGGGGTAGCATGGGACAAAACGGATTACAAAATCTATGGCCCGATTGAGCTCCTGAAATATCCACATCAGTTCAAGGTTTCATTAAGTGACTTTGTAAAACCAAGTACTTTCTCTGATGATTGGGACTTTGAAAATATTAATAATATGATGTCAGATTTAGTAATGTCAGCAAAATTCACAGAACAAGATTATTTGCAGGGTTCAGCAAACTATGAAGAAATTTACTGTTATAATCGTTATGGTCATTACTATTTGCATAAATCTGCTAATCCTAGAAATGTTTTTACTTATAACCAATAGGAACATTGTCCAACACCGCCAAAAGGCAGCTCGAAAACATTTTATGAGAAATTCCCATACTTCTCAGGGGTTAACACAACTGATCCAGAAACATTTTATTTCAAAATGTTAAATAAGACAGGAATGAAAAATATGTTGACAAATACTAAATTGATTTACTCAGAAACATTTTATGAAAAAATGGTTACATTTGGTTTTGAATTTTGGAAAAACAATATTGAAACAAAAACCATCTGGGGTACAAAAGACTGGCAGGTACAAGGTTTAGAATCACTATTCAGGGCCTGCATGATCCCAGAACAGATAATATTCCTGAATGACACCATTCACCAAACAACCTGTCTCGGCCTAGCCAAGATAAAAGACTTAAACAAACCGTCTATTCCAAAGCCTATACCTGATAGTAATAGCACTACAGGTGTGGAGATAGACGTATCCCATATTTTACACCAAAACAGAACAAATCCTGATTGGAAAAAATGGTTGATCTGGCCCACAGACACAAATAACTGTCAAGATAGATTCCTGAACAAAATACAGGGGTTCAAACAGACCAGGACAGACCCAAGATATTCCCAGAGACAACATCCAGGGATAGTTACAACATACAGTGTTGGGAAACTATGCCTCGAGTGGCTACAAAAATCCACACTGGCTGAAATTAAGCAACACTTGACTTTACTTAAAGACGGTGCTGACTGGCGAGATTTCATACTGGGACCTCGCAAACAGCGTCAAAAACGTTTCATATACGCCGGTATATACGCTGCTTACAACGAAGCTTGGAAAGTGACGCAAATTGAAACTGCTGGAAAAATACGAGAAATTGATCGTATAAATTTGGAAAAATCACTTTCTGTAATGGACAATGGGTTAACGACTCTGTCCTCCAGAATTTATTCACTGGACAGCATTGTATCATCTGCTATTGATATAATAGAGCAGGACTTACTAATGTTACAACATGGTCAGTCCCAATTGCGTTCTATTGTACAGCTAGGCTGGACGTTACAAAATCTGCGTTCAGGCTACGTGCCATGGCGTCTAATCAACACAACGTCATTATTTTCTATCTTTAACCTTACTGATAAACAAATCAGTTTGGCACAAAATCTGAGCATTGAAAAACTTGAGAGATTACCATTGATAATGTCAGAAAGACCTGTCATTGAATGGATAATACACGGAACAATTACAATTCCGATAACAACTTTCCAGTTTAAGTATTGCCAAAAGTATAGACCAGCAGGCCTGTATGAAAGGTTGGGTAAAGGATACATCAAGTCAACCTGGAATTTACCTTATACACATAAATGTTATAGTGAAGGGAAAAAAGAGGTATTTCTTAGTGGTAACAATTGTAAAAAATCACTAAGCGGTACACTTCTGTGTCAAGGTATTAACTTGCATGGAGCCTGCGAGAGTTCATCAAATAACCTTTCATGTCACCTGCATGGCACTCCTGCAACACAGATAGAGCCTTTTTTCAGACAGCTTTCCAACGGCAGCTATGTTATAATAAGTGACCACAGCTGTTGTGGCATGGTGCCAGGAAAAGCCTATCTCGTAACTGTTACTTCCAGGGTCACTTGTTGTATGCAAGTATTGTATCCAAACAGCAATCCAGACATGGAGGCGGCAATATGGCCTTCTTTGAATATCTCTTCTATTCGAATTGATACTTTAAGCAGAATGAAGTCTATTCTTTTACAGACAACTGTGCCTTTAACCTCGTCCAAAGAGACGTATGATCTGCAAGTTGCAAGGACAGCGGCAGAGATACATTCCCTATTATCGACAAATTGCCCCGTGTATTTCGTAGAAATGTTAAGCCAAATCTTAAACATGTCAGATACCAGTGGCATCGCACATGTATTTAAAACAATTTTTTCGGGACTGTTAGCACCCTTTGAAACAGTTCTTGGCATTTTCCCGAATTTTGTGCATTCAGTATTCGGCGGCCTGCCTCTTCTTTTGGGACTCGTAGCAGGAATTTTATTTTTGTTCCTTCTGCTCCGATATGGCAAGCCCAGCCACAGAAAAAACTCAGGCTACAATTGAAGAAATGATCCTAGCTATACGATACCGAGAACGGATCACTAATGTCCTCGGCTTCGCCTGGCTAAGAGATCTGGTTTCTTTCATTCAGACCAATCTGACAAGATTGCATCTTACCTGTGCTTCGATGTCTGCTATGCGGAGAAGAACGTGTGTTGGACATCTGTCTTACACTACCATCAGCAGTACCTATGGATATCGATACTTTGCTTGGTTCGGTAACGGCTCATGCAACGTTTTGTCCCCTGCGGCTACCTATTCTGATGACGGCATTCGTTGAGACTTCACCATTACGAGTAGGTGGCGGTGAAGTACGAGATGAAAGCAGCACCACACAGGTACAACCTTCTGTGAGCATTGCTGATCCAGACACCGATGATGGCAATGATTCTCACATTTGCACTATTTCAGCTTTTTCGAACTTGGTCGAACTTTCACCTGATGTTGTAGACCAATTTCTTGCAAGCCTGTCTGATCTGATGTTCTCTCCCAACAACGAGAATAACTTTTAAAACAACGAGCACACAGCGTTCCCTGAACTCTGAATTCGGCCTTCAGTTTTGATAAACAACACTACTGAAAACAATTGGAACTATTTTTCCGCTGAAAGCGAAAATTATTTTTTTCCATTTCCAAAATATTTACCTTTTTTCTGGCACATGGTACTCTGCTTAAAGTAGAACTATTCTTAGAGAACATAACTTCTATTTTTAGAGATACTAGAGACAATATTTTACCTCAGCCTCTAGCACATGTACAGTACTGTATAAATATGTGATGAAATGGTCTCGACCTTCTTTTCTGTATTAAGAGCCATTTCATAAATGTAATTTTCGCAATTCATTCAGCCAATATTTATGTATGCATTATCTGAATGATACCACTGCTTGAAAACCGTACAGTATAAATACTCATTTTCGTGTATATACCATATACCATTTCAAATGCAATTTATGTATTTTGGGGTGGGTTGGAAAACACATGCATCGTTATATGTTTAGTATTGCTTAGTATTTAGTAATGATGGACATTATACGTGGAGTGGGTGTTGTGAATGTATCTAGGACCCTAATTAAATATTCCCGATTCATGCCCTTATGTGGTTATAACAAATCATATCCTTATAAAGGCATAAGAATCATATCCATATTTAGTCATAGCCAATGCAGTCCAGATACGGCAAGGCTACTCCCATAGACTCCTAGAAAGTACAACACGTTCTTTAAACAAACTAAGCCTCCAGCAGCCCAGGAAATCCCCCTGCTTTTGTTCTGATTTGCACCAGAACTCCTGGAGTCCAGAAAGAACTATACGTTCTTAGTGACGTCTTATGTCCAACCTCACGTCAAACTCGGCACCTTTCAGATATAAATATACCAACATTTGCCTTAAGCAAACACACGGTGGTTTGGAGCAGAGCGGCTCTCTACTTGCCCGACGCCCAGCTGATGCGAGTGCCGAAGGAAGCCGACCCTACCATTTGACGCACTGAGAGAAACGCTGTCTTTTCACCTGCCAAGAAATCCAGCTCCAGTGTTTCCAGTCACCCTTGCGGGTTGCTGGGAGATCGAGTCCTGAGAAAGAGATACAAGACCTCCTTCATTCTATAACCAAGGTACGAAGCTGATTAAAACCTTAAGAGAATTCTTGATTCAGATTCTTGGCAAAAACTAGCTTGACTTAAACTGCAACTTACTTACTCCTTCCCACGTATTAGGACTAGGTCAGGTACACCGGGGTAGGCGTATCTTAGAAGCACCAGTTGAGTACGTTTAGTCAATGATTTTATGTATGTATATATTTTATCCGTTTTAAGCATCATATGGCTCAGAAACCATATAAATGCTTTTACAGTAGTATTTCATAATACTGCTCTTACTGTACGCACTTTACTTCATAATAAGTATTGCATTTGTGGCAATTCACTTCTCTTGCATGAGAAAGAGGACTGCTCAATAAATAACACCTTTTATTGAAAACGCCCGTCTCTCTATTTCTCTGCACTCCTGGTGAAACTAAGTATGCACGATTGACTGAGTGAAATAGCTATCTATTGTTTTCACACGACTCTGGAGATATACTCCTTATTCTGGTGGGAGCAAAGTTGTCATGTTTATGCGGTTGTCAGAAACTAATCCCTTCTTGTCTAATCAGTAAAGTTAACTCCTTCCTGAACATTCGAGAAAGTTTCTAGTGACCTCTGAGCTAGGTGGCATTCATAATTAAGTCTAACATATTCAGTAGAGACCTAGTCGACCTCAGTCCTACGTCTAAACTACCGTTTATGTTATTCCAATGCGTAGAGCCTATTGGGAATATAGGAACTACACTACACTACATCTCGCCCTATATCTCCTTTGCCTTAAGAAAAAGCAAAACATAAATAAGTGTTAATAAGGTTCTGCTTGATTTAAATTACTCAAAATTCTTGGAAGACTAGGTTGACTTTACATCAGCACCAAGTCAATAAAATTAACAATTGCTGTTAAAAGAATATAGCGAAGGAGCAGAAATTAATTCCTGAAGTATGATAGTCTTAGCTCAACCAATTGCCAATGCAACATCTCACCTTCTCAAACCATAGTGCATGTTAACTATTACATTAATTAGGCTGTGGCATATTTCAGTACTGCAGTATGAAAGTCAGACAGAAAGAGCAGTTTAAAGGGAGAGTCATAGTGGACATATTCATCTGCCCCAAAACAGACTGCAGCTGACATACAGAAAAGTTGGTGCTGAGCTGGCAGGCCTTACTCCAGCCCTAAAAACATTCAATTTGCTGATGCAGAGGTAGGACCAGCGCCTCTTATTATCCAATTCAATAACAAATAACAAGGAGGTGGGACACATTCTCCATTTTCCATTTGGAAGCCAACCTTAACCTTGCGTCAATATCTGAGAATGCCAAGATCAGCTTCTCACAGTCTTTTGATCCTTACATACCTACACAAATCCATACAGTGAACCTCTCTCAATCTGACCCTTCGAATGAGCAGACCTTTTGAGCATGTACCATATGAACATGTCACTTACCTTTGATAACGCTCTTTCTGGTAGACACTCTATGTAACTGCAGTTTCCTCACCTTGTGAAGCTCCACACAATCCAGGCTGGATCTGGATAATACAAAATAGTGCTCCTGTAGGAGGTGCCATGGGACTCCACATCACCTCCATTCTTTTCTGGAAGTGACAAATGGCGTCGCGTATAATTGCCACCCATGCGCGCAAACTTCAGTTCCTTTCTATCTGTTCCCTCAGATGCGGATCCAAAGCTCTGCTCCTTCTTTTTCTTCAACTTGTGTAGAGAAATGTCATCTTCAAATGTTTCCAGTGATGTCACCCCCTAAGACTACAGGATTCAATCCTTGCAGGGACTGTCGCAAACAGATGATTGTTACAGATCCGCATGAGCTGTGCCTTTGGTGCTTGGGCTCATCACATGTCTCCACGGCCTGTGAAGACTATGCTCAGATGAACTGGAAAGCCATCTGAGATGGTGAGGCGAAGTTCTATGTGGCAAAGCACCGGGAGGCTCCACACAGGTCTTGCTCCTTGTTAAAGCGGAGAGCGCAGACCTGCTCCCTGTCCTGCTCTTGCTCTTAAAGTCTTTCCTCAGACCGATCTCCCTTGTGGTAGAAGCCTTCCGGTAAGTTGAAGAAGAAACAAAAGAAAGACAAGACGTCCAAGCAGGACTCGGCCCCCTCCTGCCACTCTTCGGAGAAGGCGCAAGGGCATCACTGTGCTTCTCTGTCTCTCTCCTGTTCCACGAGTAGCCGGTTCGTCTTTGGTTCCGAATCACCCTGAGTTCTATGCCCATAAGTGACCATGCAGCAAGTCACAGCCTTTTGTGAGGGTATTCTGCTTATCTTTCGCACACTTCCGGTTCTCTCTGTTGCACCTACAGACCCTTAGAATAGGTAGAACCCTCCAGTCTTATTATCACCAGTGGGTCTGCTCGTGGCACTGTCTGGACCCCTAGAACCCACCACCTGTTCTGTACCGGTGTCGGGGTCTGCACCTAAATCCATATCAGCCCCTCTTTCATCGACACTGGACCAGCACCTCTGGTCCCAAGTCATCATTCTGTCCAACTCCCATCTTGCTTCTGCTCGACCTCCACTGAGGCCACGATCAGATATTGACATCCACAATCTGGTCTGAACCCATCGGACTCAGATACCATCCCACTACCTTGCACATACATTACAACAGCTTTTTGGCTCAGACATAGATTAGGAGCACTATTTTAAATTTTACGGCTCCATTCTGGCACCTGGGGATATTCAGAAGGTGAGGAATCTGTGGTTAGTAGTATCAGTAAGAAACAGGTTGTTGAAAAGTTGGAAAGAGGACTAGCATTAGCGCAGGAGGGTATTCAAGTTTCTCTTTAGCCTACAGACCCCCCTGCTCTATCTACAGTGCCTGGTCAAACTATGTGTACACATCTAAACATTCCTCCTAGCATGTCATTAACAGAACTACTTTCAGATGATGCCATATGGTGAACCTACTGTTAACTTTGATCTTTCAGGGTATTCCTCTTAACAGTATAGTGTCATAGATTATACCATAAACCAAAATGATGACTCTCTACAGCTTTAATTTGTTTTTAACACTAAGGCCCTGATTTGTGCTTGTTAGACTGACTGCTATGTGGCCAGAGCAGAGAACTTACAGCCTGCACTGGCTAGTATGCCCTACTTACAGTTTTCTGTTGGTTTGGTAGCGTTTCATTACCAAAACTGTCAATATGGTGCAAATCAGTGTGAGGGCCTGGCTGCCAAGCCATTACAGCATGGCAAATGGGTCTACTAATAATTTACACACAGAGGGGGATATGTACTAGGAAGTGGCCGAGCGTGTCGTTAGCCCCCATAGCTTATCGACACGCTCTGACACTTCTGTAACGCAAGGCTGCACCATATTTACAAGAATGTGGTGCAGCCTTGCATTTCCCACAGCGATGGTGCTGAGTTTAACAACTTAGCACCAACGCCGGCACTCTTGCACCAGAGTGCAAGGTTGTCTGTGTGCACGGGAGGATTGGTTATGTGTAGGAAGGTGTCCCGTCCTGCACAATCCTAAAATGCCATTTTGTAACTTTCATGTATGCGGCTTCATGCAGCACACATGGCAGTTACAAAATGGCATTTTTTAAAAAGGTTTGTTAAAGTGCAGGAAGGGACACCTTCCTGTACATAAACAAACCATGGCATTTTGCTTTTTCCACGGGTGCTGCACAAGGCAGCACACATAGAAAAAGCAATAACGAGGATAAATAATGCATTTCTCCTCATTTTGCCAATTTAAGACCAGGATTTTCCTAGTCTTCATTTTGGCGCTGCCTCCTATGTACGCCACCCTTGTACATAGGGGGCAGCGTCAAATACTATGGGGTTTGCAGCAGAACACCCACCACAACACCCACTGCACGCCCTTTTCACACTAACCATAGCGTAAAAGGGTGCCTTATGTACACAAGGCAGCTTTAAGCTACTTAACATAGCTTAAAGCTGCCTTGTACATAATCCACCACAACGTATGTAAAAGTGACATTGTGGTTGCGATAGGGGCTTGTACATATGCCCCATAATCCCCCAAAGCACGAGTTTGTTTTGGGTAAAGAAAAAAAAAGACAATCTGTCTGATGCGCTGGGAGTTTTTCCACCAATTGCAGGGAACATTTTATACTTTTGCTATCTGTGCATCAAGCTTGACATCAGAGGGGCAGCCTACTTATGCTAAACCATCCAATACCATACATGCCCGAAGCCCAGCATGGTCATAGTCTTTCCAACAGTAGGACCTACAGTTCCCTTACTTCTAATTAAGGCTGGAGAACCGAGCATTGGACAGGTGGGCCATCTGTTGATTTTTGGCAGATATGTCCTTATGACCCAGCTCTAAAGGAGGCCCTAAATCTCACAAGCATGTTTCTGCTTGAATTTTTTCTTTTCTTCAGTGATGAAAAGTGAAACAAGCATTTTCAAAGCCAGTAGGTCTTTCCTATCCAAGAGCATTGCCAATGTCTTTTAGCCATGTTGTAAACCAGTGTGGTTGGTGTTCAACATAGCTAGAAGTTAGTGGAGTAGGGGAGAGTAGCATGGAGTGGAGTGTTGTACAGTGGAGGGTTGTGGAGTGCCATAGAGTTTAGTGTTTTCAAGCATAGTTTCATAGAGTGGAGTGCAGTAGAGTGGAGTAGAGTGGCATGGTGTAGAGGGCCGTAGAGTGGAGGGGCACAGAATAAAGAGGCATAGAGTAGAATAGAGTATTGTAGCGTGAAGTGGCATAGAGCGTCATAAAGTGGAGTGGCATTAAGTGGATCAGTGTGTCACAGAGTAAAGTAGATTGAAGTGGGGAACTGTGCAGTAAAGTGGTGTGGAGTGGTGTAGAGGGAGTTGCATAGAGTAGATTAGAGTGCCGTAGCATCATAGAGTGGTATGGCATAGGGTGGAGTAGAGTATGGGAGGCATGGAGTAGAATGTCATAGAGTGGCATAGAGTGCACTAGAGTGGTGTAGAGTGGCACAGAGTGGAATGCTGTGGAGCGGCAAAGAGTGGAGTGTCGTGATTGGAGTGTCGTAGAGTGGCATGGAGTGGAGTGGAGTAGAGTAGAGTAGAGTAGAGTAGAGTAGAGTAGAGTAGAGTAGAGTAGAGTAGAGTAGAGTAGAGTAGAGTAGCAAAGAGTGAAAGGTCATGGAGTGATGTAACATAGAGTGGAGTTAAGTGTTGTACAGTGGTGTAAAGTGTCGTAGAGTAGCATGTCGTGGAGTGGAGGGTTGTGGAGTGGTGTAGAGTGGAGAGGAGTGTTGCGGAGTGCCATAGAGAGAAGTGTCTTAGAGAAGAGAGTCATGAAGTAGAGTGGAATACAGTGGAGTTATGCTGAGGAGCAGCATTGAGGGAATAGAGCAGTGCAGAGTGAAGATGCATACAGCACCATCGAGTGGGGTGCCATTGAGTGGAATAGTGGAGTAGTGTGTCACAGAGTAAGGTGAAATGGAGTAGAATGGAGTAGAATAAAGTAGCTTAGAGGGAGTTTCATAGCATGGAGTAGACTGGCATAGCATCGTGGAGTGGCATAGAATGGAGTAGATTGTCATTGACTGGAAGGGCATGGAGTAAAGTGTCCTTAAGTGGAGTGGCATAGAGTAGAGTGGTGAATAGAGTGGATTGCCAAGGAGTGACTTAGAGTGGAGTGACATAGAGTGGAATGCTGTATAGTGGAGTAGAGTAGAGTACAGAGTGGCGTGGCTTACAATGGCGAGGAGTGGCATAAAGTAAAGTAGAGTAGAGTGGCATAGAGTGGAGGGTCGTAGGGTGGAGTGGCAGAAGGAAGAGTGAAGTGGCATAGAGTAGAGTCGGGTAGAGTGGAGTGATGTAGAGTGTTGCAGAGTGGTGTACAGTAACATGGAGTATATAGTGACATGTAATGCATAGAGTGGAGTATCATAGAGCGAAGGGGCATAGACTGGAAGGGCATAGAGTAGAGGGGCGTCGGATAGAGCAATGTGTTGTAGAGTAGAGTGGAATGCTGAAGTGTAGAGTGGACTAAGTGGAATAGAGTCTTGTGGAGTGTTGTGGAGTGGAATGGCATAGAGTAGAGTTGAATAGTAGAGTGAAGTAGAGTCGTAGAATGGAGTGGAGTACAGAGGCCTATATTTCAGTGGCATAGAGTGGAGTAGAGTGTCGTAGGGTGGAGTGGCAGAGAGTGGTGAAGAGTAGTGTCAGAGTGGAGTGGTATAGAGTGGAAGAGCGTATAGTGTAGAGTGGAATAAAGTGTGGTGGGGTGGAGTAGCGTAGATTAAAGTAAAGTGTCATAGAATGGATTGGTGTAGGGTGAAGTAAAGTGGCATTGAGTGTAGTAAAGTGGAGTGGCAAACAGTATGATAGAGTGGTGTGTCATAGAGTGGCTTAGAGTGGAGTGGCATAAAGAAGAGTAGAGTCACCTAGAATGAACTGGCATAGAGTGGAGGGGCGCAGAATGTCAGACTAGAGTGGCGTAGCGCAAAGTGGCGTAGAATGATGTAGAGCATCATAGAGTGGAGTGGCACAGAGTGGAGTAGTGTGTGGAGAGCTGGAGTGTAGGAGTGCAGTGGGAATAACAGAGTCCTGGAGTGTAAGCATGCAGTGAAAAGAACAGAGTGCTGGAGTGTAAGAGTGCAGTGGGAAGAACAGAGGGCTGGAGTGTTAGGGGCAGTGGGATAAAATGGAGTGCTCAAGTGTTAGGGGCAAGTGGGATGAACAGAATGCTGGAGTGTAAGGGTGCAGTGAAAATAACAGAATGCTGGAGTGTTAGAGTGCAGTGGGAATAACAGTATGCAGGAGTGTAAGAGTGCAGTGGGAAGAAGAGAGTGCTGGAGTGTAAGGGTGCAGTGGGAATAACAGTGTGCTGGAGTGTAAGAGTGCAGTGGGAAGAAGAGAGTGCTGGAGTGTAAGAGTGCAGTGGGAATAACAGTGTGCTGGAGTGTAAGAGTGCAGTGGGAAGAAGAGAGTGCTGGAGTGTAAGAGTGCAATGGGAGTAACAGTGTGCTGGAGTGTAAGAGTGCAGTGGGAAGAAGAGAGTGCTGGAGTGTAAGAGTGCAGTGGGAAGAAGAGAGTGCTGGAGTGTAAGAGTGCAATGGGAATAACAGAGTGCTGGAGTGTAAGGGTGCAGTGGGAAGAACAGAGTGCTAGGGTGTAAGTGTGCAGAGGGAAGAGCGGAGTCCTGGAGTGTAAGGGTGCAGTGGAAAGAACAGAGTGCTGGAGTGTACTAGTGCAGTGTGAAGGACTGAGTGCTGGAGTGTACTAGTGCAGTGGGAAGAACAGAATGCTGGATTGTAAGAGTGCAACGGGAAGAACAGAGTGCTGAGTGTAAGAATGCAGTGGGAGGAACACAGTGCTGGAGTGTAAGAATTCAGAGGGAAAATCAGAGTGCTGGAGTGTAAGAGTGCAGTGGTGAGAACAGGGTGCTAAGTGTAAGAGTGCAGTGGGAAGACCAAAGTGCTGGAATGTAAGAGTGCAGTGGGAGGAACACAGTGCTGGAGTGTAAGAATGCAGTGGGAAGATCAGAGTGCTGGAGTGTAAGAGAGCAGTGAGAAGAACAGAGTGCTGGAGTGTAAGAGTGCAGCGGGGAGAGCAGAATGCTGGAGTGTAAGAGTGCAGTGGGAAGGACTGAGTGCTGGAGTGTACGAGTGCAGTGGGGAGATCAGAGTGCTGGAGTGTAAGAGTGCAGTGGGAAGGACAGAGTGCTGGAGTGTAAGAGTGCAGTGGGGAGAACAGAGTGCTGGAGTGTAAGAGTGCAGTGGGAAGAACAGGGGCTGGAATGTAAGCGTGCAGTGGGAAGGACAGAGTGCTGCTATGTAAGAGAGCAGTGGGAAGAACAGGGTGATGGGGTGTAAGGGTGCAGTGGGAAGAACAGAGTGCTGGAGTGTAACAGTGCATCGGGAAGAACAGAGCGCTATAGTGTAAGGATGCAGTGGGAAGAACAAAGTGCTGGAGTGTAAGAGTGCAGTGGGAAGAACAGAGTGCTACAGTGCAAAAGAGTTCCGTGGGTAGAACAGAGTGCTGGGGTGTATTAGTGCAGTGCGAAGGACAGAGTGCTGGAGTGTAAGAGTGCAATGAGAAAAACAGAGTGCTGGGGTGTAAGTGTGCAGTGGGAAGAGCAGAGTCCTGGAGTGTAAGAGAGCAGTGCGAAGAACAGAGTGCTGGAGTGTAAGGGTGCAGTGGGAAGAACAGAGTGCTGGGGTGTAAGTGTGCAGTGGGAAGAGCAGAGTCCTGGAGTGTAAGAGAGCAGTGGGAAGAACAGAGTGCTGGAGTGTAAGGGTGCAGTGGAAAGAACAGAGTGCTGGAGTGTACTAGTGCAGTATGAAGGACAGAGTGCTGGAGTGTAAGGGTGCAGTGGGAAGAACAGAGTGCTGGATTGTAAGAGTGCAATGGGAAGAACAGGGTGTTGGAGTGCAGTGGGAAGAACAGAGTGCTGGAATGTAAGAGGGCAGTGGGAAGAGCAGAGTGCTGGAGTGTGAGAGTGCAGTGGGAAGAACAGAGTGCTGGCGTGTGAGGGTGTAAGGGTGCAGTGGGAAGAACAGAGTTCTGGAGTGTAAGAGTGTAGTGGGAATAACAGATTGCTGCAGTGTGAAAGAGTGTAGTGGGTAGAACAGAGTGCTGGAGTGTAAGAGTATATTGGGAAGAACAGAATGCTAGAGTGTAAGGGTGTTGGAGTGCAGTGGGAAGAACAGAGAGTTGGAATGTAAGAGCACAGTGGGAAGAGCAGAGTGCTGGAGTGTGAGAGTGCAGTGGGAAGAACAGAGTGCTCGAGTGTAAGAGTACATTGGGTAGAACAGAGTGCTAGAGTGTAAGGGTGCAGTAGGAAGAACAGTGTGCTGGATTGTAAGAGTGCAGCAGGAAGACCAGGGTGTTGAGTGCAGTGGAAAGAACAGCATGCTGGATTGTAAGAGTGCAGTGGGAACAACAGAGTGCTGGAGTGTAAGGGTGCAGTGCCATGAACAGAGTGCTGGAGTGTAAGTGTGCATTTGGAAGAAGAGAGGGCTGAAGTGTAAGTGTGCAGCGGGAAGAACAGAGTGCTGGAGTGTAAGGGTACAGTGGGAAAAACAGAGTGCTGGATTGTAAGAGTGCAGCAGGAAGAATAGGTTTTGAGTGCAGTGGGAAGAACAGCGTGCTGGATTGTAAGAGTGCAGTGGGTACAACAGAGTTCTGAAGTGTAAGGGTGCAGTGGGAAGACCAGAGTGCTGGAGTGTAAGTGTACATTGGGAAGAACAGAGGGCTGAAGTGTAAGTGTGCAGCGGGAAGAACAGAGTGCTGGAGTGTAAGGGTGCAGTGGGAAGAACAGAGGGCTGGAGTGTAAGAGTGCAGTGGGTAGCACAGAGTGTTGGAGTGTAAGAGTGAAGTGTGAACAACAGAGGGCTGGAGTGTAAGAGTGCAGAGGGAGAGCACAGAGTGCTGTAGTGTAACAGTGCAGTGGGGAGAACAGAGTGCTGGAGTGTAAAAGAGTGCAGTGGGCAGAACAGAGTGCTGGCGTGTAAAAGAGTGCTGTAGGAAGAACAGAGTGCTGGGGTGTAAGAGCACAGTGGGAGGAACAGAGTTCTGAAGTTTAAAAGATGGCAGTGGGAAGAACAGAGTGCTGTAGTGTAATGGTTCAGTTGGAAGAACAGAGTGATGGAGTGTAAGGGTACAGTGGGATTAACAGAGTGGGTGTGTAAGAGTGTAGTGGGAAGAACAGAGGGCCCGGCTGAACTGTAAGTGTGCAGTGGGAAGAACAGAGTGCTGGAGTGTAAGGGTGCAGTGGGAACAACAGAGTGCTGGAGTGTAAGGGTGCAGTGGGAAGAACAGAGTGCTGGAGTGCTGGAGTGTAAGAGTGAAGTGTGAATAACAGAGGGCTGGAGTGTAAGAGTGCAGAGGGAAAGCACAGAGTGCTGTAGTGTAACAGTGCAGTGGGAAGAACAGAGGGCTGGATGTAAGAGTGCAGTGGGAAGGACAGAGTTCTGGACTGTAACACTGCAGTGGGAAGAACAGAGTGCTTTAGTGTAAAAGAGTGCAGTGGGAAGAACAGAGTGCTGGAGTGTAAAAGAGTGCAGTAGGAAGAACAGAGTGCTGGAGTGTAAGAGCACAGTGGGAGGAACAGAGTTCTGAAGTTTAAAAGAGGGCAGTGTGAAGAACAGAGTGCTTTAGTGTAATGGTGCAGTGGGAAGAACAGAGTGCTGGAGTGTAAGGGTACAGTGGGATGAACAAAGTGGGTGTGTAAGATTGTAGTGGGAAGAACAGAGTGCTGGAGTTTAAGGGTGCAGTGGGATGAACATTCATTTATTTTTATTTATAAAGTTTTATATAGCGCGAACAAGATCCCGAAGGATATCAGAGCGCTTTACAATAAATTGGTAGAGAGGACAACATGAAATAAACATAGTAATTGAGAAAAGGAGAAAAACAGGGAAAAATGCTAAACAGTAAACAATAGTACAAATATAAGGTATAATATTATGCAGAGGATAGTCTAGGAGTACAATGGGAAGTACAGAGTGCTGTAGTGTAAGAGTGCCATGGGTAGTGCAGAGTGCAGGAGTGTAAGAGTGCAGTGGGAAGTACAGAGTGCTGGAGTGTAAGAGTGGAGAGTACAGAGTTCTGGAGTGTAAGTGTGCAGTGGGGAGTACAGAGTGCTGGAGTGTACCCTGAATTGGTGATTATCATGAACACTGTGTGGCTGTAGAAGCATGCAAGCAGGCATACTGTGAAGGTGACAGATGGAACATTCATTCCAATAGTAACACAAGACATTTATTGCTAGGCTCATTGGCTAACCACCCAGTGATAGAGAGCAGCAGTGACATTGTAGTTATTTGGTGTTGATGTAGTTATTTGTTTAATTGTTCTGATTTTTTTTTTTTTGTCCTGGTTTATTCCAGGTTCGGAGTTGTGGACAGGATTGCTATGTAAATTATCATTTTGTTCACAGTGGTTCCAACAAGGCTCTCAGTTTACTTCCTTGTTAGCATGGGTGCACTCGTTCAGTCTACGGACCAGATAAATTGGTCACTGGACATTAACACTGCCCCAGTTACTCCCGCTCTTACACTAAACAGCCAGACGTGCACATGGGCATATACTGATGCAGACAGATCATCCATGCACACAAAAAACGCAAACTGACAAGCTGAGCACTTGTTTACTCACTCGGAGTGCTGCCATGTTTTTTAGATCGAGCCTAGCTGCAGCGAACATGCACTGCTCGCTCTGCGAGACTACTGTAATAGAGTATGGGAAAGAACCTGTGCCCACTCTCCGGGCCCGATTCACAGAACTAAGACAAAATCCTAAACTTACTACCATTTTCGTATTCACAGAAGGCACTTACTCATTTTGGTATTCACAGAAGACACTTACTCATTTCTGTATTCACAGAAGTTAGGACTCCTAACTTTAGGACTCCTAAATGCCTTCTGTGAATACCAAAAGTCTTAAAATTAGGATTTTTCTCAATTTAGTAGTAGTAAAGTTAGGACTCCTAACTTTAGGACTCCTAAATGCCTTCTGTGAATACCGAAAGTCTTAACATGAGGGTTTTTCTCAATTTAGTAGTAGTAAAGTTAGGACTCCTAACTGTAGGACTCCTAAATGCCTTCTGTGAATACCGAAAGTCTTAAAATTAGGGTTTTTCTCAATTTAGTAGTAGTAAAGTTAGGAGTCCTAACTTTACTACTACTAAATTGAGAAAAATCCTAATTTTAAGACTTTCGGTATTCACAGAAGGCATTTAGGAGTCCTAAAGTTAGGAGTCTTAACTTCTGTGAATACCGAAATGAGTAAGTGTCTTCTGTGAATACCAAAATGAGTAGGTGCCTTCTGTGAATACCAAAATGGTAGTAAGTTTAGGATTTTGTCTTAAGTTAGTTCTGTGAATCGGGCCCTCCGTCTATATTTTTCATTGGCTTGTGTCATTGTCTTTCATAAATGCTGCTTTCGGATTCGTTATTCGGCTTGTTAGTCGCTCCTTAGAATGGACATGTCTTCATTTGTAACCTTCCATGTCTACTGGCCCCTTTACTTCGATTGTTACACGGACCTGTTATTAAGTCTGTAAGCACTATTTACTTTATTGAGTTTCTCTTACTGCAGGTCGGACATGCGCTGCTTCAGGCGAAACCGCTTGTGTTTTAGTAAGCAGCAGGGACACCCCAGTAACATGCTTTCAATCACTTTAAGCCCGCAGGATCTCATGTCAGTTTCAACCCACCAAGTAAAATGGATTTAGAAATGATTAGGGAATTAAGTCATGTGAATTCCAGGTAGCACATAATCGTGTTCGATGGGTGAAGATGACAACGGCACTTCTGTGTTATATGCCATCTGTACTAAAGCCACCAGTTGGCTGTTTTCAAAAGCCTGTTTTATTAACAACATCAACACCATCAATACCACCACCACCAATACCACCACCACCAATACCAATACCACCAGTACCAATACCACCACCACCAATACCACCACCACCAATACCACAAACAATACCACCACCAATATCATCACCACCAATGCCACCATCACCACCAATACCACCACCCCTATTACCACCACCAATACCACTGACAATGCCTATACCACCGTCACCAATACCACCAGCACCAATACCACTGCCACCAATACCACCACCACCAATACCACCACCAATACCACCATCACCAATACCATAACCAATACCAATGCCACCACCACCAATATTACCACCACCAATACCACCACCATCGATACCACCACCATCGATACCACCACCACCAATACCTCCACGACCAATACCACCAATACCACCACCAATACCACCACAAATACCACCACCCATACCATCACCAATACCAATACCACCACCGCCATCAATACCACCACCAATACCATTACCAACACCAGCAATACCACCATGACCAATACGACCAATACCACCACCACTATCACAAGTCAAGTCAAGTCAAGTCAAGTCAGAGAATTTATATAGCGCGCTACCTACCCAGAGGGTCTCAAGGCGCTTAGTAAGGGGAGGAGGATTATTTGTCAAATATCCACGTTTTAAGTTGCTTTCTGAATGCTAGGTGGTTCTGGGTGAGGCGAAGGTAAGCGGGGAGTGAGTTCCATGTTTTAGCAGCCAGGTATGAGAAGGATCTGCCTCCCATGGTGGTCTTGTTGATGCGAGGTACAGTGGCGAGGGCTTGGCTGGAAGAACGTAGTTGGCGGGAGGGGGTGTAGAAGGACAGTCGTGAGTTGAGGCATTCTGGTCCGATGTCGTAGAGTGATTTGTGTGCGTGGGTTAGCAGTCGGAAAGTGATTCTCTTATTGACGGGTAGCCAGTGGAGGTCTTTCAGGTGACCAGAGATGTGTTCGTTGCGCGGGATGTCTAATATGATCCTGGCTGAGGCGTTTTGGATTCGTTGGAGTTTCTTCTGGATTTTAGCGGTAGTACCTGCGTAGAGGGTGTTTCCGTAGTCCAGTCGGCTCGTGACTAGAGCATGGGTGACTGTTTTCCTTGTTTCGGTGGGGATCCAGCGAAATGTCTTCCTGAGCATGCGAAGAATGTTGAAACAGGATGAGGATACGGCATTGACTTGTCTGTTCATTGAGAGTGAAGAATCCAGGATGACGCCTAGGTTCCGTGCGTGGTCTGTCGGGATGGGTGCTCTTCCAAGGGCTTCAGGCCACCAAGAGTCGTCCCATGCAGAGGGGGATGTACCTAAGATGAGGACTTCTGTTTTGTCTGAGTTCAGTTTCAGACAGCTTTGTTTCATCCATTCGGCAACTTCTTTCATTCCTTCTTGTAAGTTAGTTTTGGCGGTGCTGGGGTCATTGGTGAGAGAAAGGATTAGTTGAGTGTCGTCCGCGTAAGAGATGATGTTGAGGTTGTGTTGGCGGGCGATGGCCGCGAGGGGGCTCATGTATACGTTGAAGAGGGTAGGGCTGAGTGAGGATCCTTGTGGTACGCCACAGATGACTTCAGTGGCCTCGGACTTGAATGGCGGGAGGCGGACTCTCTGGGTTCTTCCGGTGAGGAACGAGGTAATCACCACCAATACCACCACCAATACCACCACCAATACCACCACCACTAATGCCACCACAACCAATGCTACCACCACCACCACCAATACCACCACAACCAATATCACCACCAGTACCATTAATTCCAATACCACCACCACCAATACCAATGCCACCGCCAATACCACCACCACCAATACCACCACCACCAATAGCAATACCGCCAATACCAATACCGCCAATACCTGCACTCCGCTGAGAGGAATACCGCGGGCTGCAGAAATTTCCCCTAGCAGACTACTGGGATTTGACCCATTGCAATTTCATGCAACAGATGACTTTTAGGCGCTTCTGTTGCGATCCACACCTAAGTACCAGTCCGTACCCCTCCCGCCCCTTCGGTGTCCATAGACCCATTGTCTCCCACGAGGTTGCTTGGTCGGTCCCTCTCCCCCTCTGTCTGGTCGTAATGACCTCTGCTGTTCTCATCCTTGGCTGTTATATCTAAATATGTACAATTGATGAATTTCCATGGGGATTGGGGGGAGGATCTTTCTTCTTTTCATATTTCTGTTATTTGTTAATGTTTACTTAAAATGACACTGCAGAATATCAATGAATACGGTGATACTCCCTTGGCTATGCCACCAATTGCGCTTGCGATTAGTGTAAATGCTGTTGTATTGTACTCTCTCTTGAATGTGTCTGTAAAAATCGGTTTAAAAAAGGTAACTTTGTCAGAGGTGGCCAAGTAGGGAAAGGTTTGCCGAGCGAACACCAGAGCTTGTGATGGGAAGTGTAACCTCATGGAGCAATGGAATGAATATCTAACCAAGCTTAATGCTGTATTTGTGCCTACTAGATTGAGTGATGAGGTTCCGCCATGATACCCAATGTGGATTCCCCGTGGTGCTGCACCCTGCTGCAGTTGTGTTATAATTGGTTATCCTGGGCAAGGGATTAGGGTCAAGTTGCAGGGGAGACGAGCGTGGCTAATTGTTTCTGATTGATCATTGTTTTTCTGTTTATTCTGATGTGTGATTTTGATGATTGCCATCACCATAAAAGTGTGTACATTGCTCCTTTACCATGTAGAAACGATGCTTCTTGGTCATTGGAATCAGCTTTGCTTGAATGATCACATTGTACTATCTGGATGTATATAGTATATGCCGCAAGAAAAGTTTATAAAGATATATGACAACAAAAAAAGTAGGGAAGAGGTTGAATTAACACTGTGAATAATAAACATTAAAGGCCACGCGTTTAGAATCAATTCAGATCACTGTCAATGCCATAAGCAAAAATTATACTGTTATCTGTGCATCTGTAAACTTTCATATATGCAGTGTGGTGACATCATTAGTTAGTAATATTACAATGTCCAATAAACTAATTGGCAGTGATGGAACTCGGGTTAACTCCCCAAGCCCAGTACATGGCCACCTACCTGGCAAAACCTCTAGCTGACTGCAGGAAATGATAAAATTAAATAGATTTCATGGCCAGACAAAAGGGGCAGGGCGACATGTTTCTATCGCCTGTGCATCTTATCAGAAAAGACGCCTGGAGAGTAAATAGCCTAGGCCTCGATGGCAATGAGCAAAGAGAGGCAAGGGCCATAAAGGGTCACACCCACGTTTATCCTGCATCCTTCTAGCAACATTTTACCACTGAATTTCAGTGAACATGTTTGTGAATGTGAATATAGGGCAAAATGCTATCTCAGTGACCTTTACACCAATTTGATTTAGCTGATGAGCAGAGTAAACCAAGCACATCCGGTGTGTCTGTCTTAACAAACTTCTTTCAGTCCGTGTGACTACAGTCAGGAAATTCTGTCTAGCAAATAAAAAGAAAACACAACAAGATGATGGACGGAGTGCCGAAACTTTTCCACCATTCACCTCCAGTCAAAAGATCTGGGTTTAATCCATTGTTCTTTTGCTCACTATCAGGTAGCTGCATCAAGCATTTTTGCGAGCTCAAACGGTGCGAATCGCAAAATTCGGCCGTTTGCGCCCGCAAAAATGGCATTTGAGATGCATCAAGGGTTCATGCACTCGCAATTTAAGAATTCGCAAATAATTGCGAGTTCTCAAATTGCGATTGCATTTAAGGAATCGCAATTTGCGATTCTTTAAATGCAATGCATGAACCATTCCAAGATTGCGAATTCGCAATCTGGGGTCGCTATTTACCGCAAAGTCAAACTACGTGATAAATTGCAAAAACTTAGAAATATGCACTTTAGTGCATTTAGTTGTATATTACACACACACACACATGTCCTTGGGACATGTGTGTGCGCAACACCAGTGAACATTACCATTTCAGGGGTGCAACAGGGTGTCCTTTGGACACCATGGCACCCTTGAAATTGCAGCACATTTACGATTCGCTAATTGCTAATCGCAAATAAGGAATGACTCCCCATTCATTCCTTATTTGCGATTAGCAATTAGCGAATCGCAAATATGGAATCAGTAGGAATCGCAAATAACATTGCGATTCCGACATGCATCCCGTTTTGCGAGTCTTTAATAGTGAATCCTTAAAATTCGCTATTAAGGACTCGCAAAAGATAACTTTGGTGCATCTGGGGGTTAGCCACCCCAGTTTGGACCCAGCCATATGCAAATCAGTCTTGATCCTGCTCCTCATGGGACTGGGGGAAGTGGTTGAAAAGTTTCAGCACACCAAAAATCATTTTGTTGTGTTAGCTATGTTTGAACTAAGTGGCCAAGAGCATGAGCAGACCTGGGTTCCTTGCTCGCTGTGCCACTGGATTTTAGCTAGCCTGGCTGATGATGTGATATCCCGAAACCGGTCTCAGGATGCTTGTTTCCGGTCCAGGGAGGACATAGCCTGGCAGTTCGGGCTGGACTGTTACCATGAGGAGCAGGGTCAAGACTGATTTGCATATGGCTGGGTCCAAACTGGGGTGGCGTAGTGAGCAATAGAACGATGGATTAAACCCAGATCCCTTTTCTAGGGGCAAGTGGTTGGAAAGTTTCAGTACTCCGTCCAACATCTTGTTGTGTTGGCAAATAAAAAGGGCAGTGTGCACTAAGTCATCTCTCTGCTCCAACTAGGTCCCTTCAATGTATTTTAATCTGTGCTGACACAACATGTGTTAGCACCATAAACCAAGACCTGTTGGGTTTGCCAGTGCTTGTTTATGTTTGCTTAGTTTAGTTCTGGTGCGGGTACGGACCTACAGGCACTGAATTATGGATGGGCTTTCTGCACCCTGCTTGAGCAAGCGACTTTGGCCTAGTATTAATAATAAGCTGTGCTGTTCCCATTTGTTTCACCTTTATGTCGATTTTGTTGCTCCAAGCCCTCTAAAGGCCATATGTATCATCAAACTATTTTGCATTTCCTAAATAGCGAATTTTAAGGAATCGCTATTTAGGAAATGCAAAACGGTATGTATGTACAAAATCGCTTTTCAATAGCGATTCCTTAGCATTCCTAATTTGCATTTAGCAAATTGCTAATCGCAAATTACCCATTCATTTCCATGGGCCAGGAGGCCCATAGGAATGAAAGTGCAATTTGTGATTAGCAATTTGCTAAATGCAAATTAGGAATTTTTTCAAGGGTGCAGGGGTGTCTCAAGAACCCCCTGCTGCACCCCTGAAAAAGACATTTGGGGGCATATGGCGCACATACATGCCCTAAGGGCAGGTATGGGTGTCATATTGCACCTTTGTTTTTTTGTAAAAAAGCTTTTTGAAAAGAATTCGCAACTTACCACCAACTAGAAGTTGGTGGTAATTTGCGAATTCTTAATGGCAATTTTTGAATATTTTTTGTTTGATACATTGCATTTAAGGAATCGCAAAATTTGCGATTCCTTAAGTGCAATCGCAAAATAAGGAATAGCAAATTTTGCAATTCCTTATTTTGCATCAAACATGTTTGATACATACCATTTATCTAATTAGCATTCGCAAAGGCCGAAATTCGCAGAATTTCGGCCTTTGCGAATGCTAATTAGCTTGATACATATGGCCCTAAGTTTCTTGCCTATTCCTAAACAGTAGGTCATCTGTCATCTGCCCCCTAGTGGTGAAAAAGGAAACTGCTACGTTTCAATGGGATGCTATTGCTAACCACAAAGGTATGTGATCACATGCCATTTCCCTGCATGGAGTAAGGTGGTTCACCCTCCCCTCCATGCCACTCCACAGCTGTATCCCAGTCCTGTAAAACTCACAAAAAGTTTGCCAGTGCCCCTTAACCCTGCTATGCAGCATCTCTACTATTCCAACATTGAGACTTAACTCAACAGTAAGTATGCCTGTCTTGGTAGTGCACTCCATTGTATTATCTAAAACTGTGTCGCACACAAAACCCTTTTCTTTCACTTAGATATTACCCAGGAGTCTCCTGCCAGTCAGAAAGTGAATGCCATGCGCATCTGTGTTTATGCACCTCCATCCTTCCTTCAACGACTTCTAGTACAGTACAGTGATTAGCGTACTAGGCGCACTCGTGCTGCGCGCGCTCGCACGCGCCGCCTCTGTCCTCCAGCTCGCGCCCGCGCCGCGCACCGTCCCGCGCAGCGCGTGGCTTTGCTGCTCGTTTAAAGCAGCCTCTCAGCCCCCGGTGACACTAATGATAGCCCCGGGACCCCCGCACATCGCTGACCTCCTTCCATGAACAATGAGGGGCAGCCGTGGCGGGGCTGCGCAGCCGGCTCCCGCGGCGGGGCGGCTCTGAAGGGCTGACAGGAGCATTGTGAGCCCCGGAGCCGCGGCCTGCTCTGTCATCACGCCCACGGTCTCCGCGGAGGACGCTTCCAGCCCGCTGCAGCCCCACCCTCCCGCACAGCCACCAGCAGCTGCAGAGTGGCTGAGGGTGGGGCTGTAGGCATTCACGCAGAGGAGCTGAGGGGGGGGGGGGGAGCTGAGGCCTGGTCTCTCTCCTCGCACCCACAGCTTCCGAAAAAGGCGCGCTTACTCATAGCTGCCAAGGTTTCAGATGGCTATGTGTGACATTTTCATAATTTCAGTGTAATTATGAGTGACATTTCAACGACTATGAGTGACACTTTCTCGCAAGCAAAATCAAGCAAGGAAGATGAGGGAACCGTATAAATATCAGAAATTGCACCCATTTGACCAATGAGAAACTCTAGGAAGATCTTTAAATTGCATCAAAGCACCAGAAATGGCACTAACCTAGTAAAAAGCAGTACCTCACAGCTTATGCTCAAGGATGCTACCATTCTAGTCACCTCTTCTAAGCAAAATAGACAGTGTGTCCATTTCTGCTGACCTTCAAAAGATTAGAATTCAGCCGATGAGAGGAAAGACACATAAATAATAGAAAAACAGAAAGGGAGATGCATACAGTGGGCCACAGTTGTATTTTTTAGGGAGTTTGCAGGGTAACAGTCCTTTAAAGATTTTGTGTGCAGAGATTAGGGTAGGCATTATAATTACTTGTAGTATTTTTAGGTCTCGTGAAACCAACGCGCATGCGTTGTTCTGCGAGAGTTATAGTAAGGGGCATTGAAAAATGCCCCCAAAGTCTGCAGGCGGATCTGGCACAGTGCATGTGCGCCGGGCGCGCGCACCATCTGTCCGCTTGCAGGCTTTGGGAGCATTTTCGTGGCCGCTTTGATGTACTCAGTGAGCGGCGCAGCCACTGAGAACATCAAAGCGGCTGCAAAATTGCTCACCATTTGCCACCCACTTCCTTCATTGGCACTTGAGGGATAGTCACGGTTAATTAACTTGCCAATATAATGGTGCAACATCTACCTTGAGGGTCGTCAAGCGACAATTTTTTCTGTTTTGTCATCTGTCCTAAGAAATCGCTCCTGCCACGGGAGTCTCTGCCTCACCATCAGAAAACGTAATGAAAATTCTGAATATAGGTGAAATAACTTCATAGACCACCAACCACATTTGTCACCGTTTGGTTACAACTAATGCAAATTCTTCTTTTCATTCCCCCCCACCCCTCCGCACCTCACCCGGTGCAAAAAAACCCTCATATTTACAGGATTCGTTTACTGCAGCAAACCTTCTCCATAAAAAAAATTTGTCATCCGTGACGACCATATTGTTCTAAGTTGCTTTTTATTATTTGTTGCCTCTTGGAGGTTTCAAAGGTTAGCCTGTTCACAGTCACCACCTGTAGCAGACCTTCGCAGGGCTGTGCAGGGCCCATTCTTGCTGTAATGAAGAAGTTGATGGATGGACAGTGCCCCCATGCTGCTGACGTCCTTATCTCGCTCAAGTTGCCTCTAACAGGCGTGACCTCCTCCCACCAGCTGGTCTGTGTGTGAAAGATCTGCCTGTCACCTTGTTGCATTCCAGCGGTGGTGACGAGCGACTGAGCGACCTTGTAAGCTGTCCAGATCAGCACAAGTGCTTCAAACTGGAGACATTCATGAGTTGCCATTAAAGATAGCAGGGTTGAATGCTCCTGTGCGGTTAGAGAGAACCAGTGGGGAGCTGGATTGCCATTAAAGGATGTCAACACACGTGTGGCACACTTAATATCAACTCTGCAGGAGAGTTCTCTCCTGATACATCTTGGTAGATGTAGTGCAGAACCGTCTGTTTGTGTACATTTTTTCATTGTATTTGCAGATAGGTTCCAGTGCTGCATGTTCCTTGTTTGATTTCAGCATCAAGGGAACACGCCAGTCGCCTGCGCTCTGCTGCTGATTTGTATGCACGAGAAATATTAAAGCACACCGTATTCGCAGCCGAGATGGCCCAGCAGGAATGAAAAGCATCAAAGGACGTGGCATTTCCACAAGGTTTTACAAGGTCACCTTCACACGGCTTGAAGAGGCATTCACCACACGTGCCTGCTTCACCCGGTGACGTGATTCCACAGCTGTCCTCGTGGTTGGTCGCTAACTAGGAACACCCTTGAATGTTTCCCTCCCTTCTTCACACAGCCAGCTTTAAACTCCCCAGACTGCCCCCCCCTATTCCCTGTAAGCCTCACCCCGCTCCTCATCCCCTCCCCCTTGTAGCTGGCATCCTGTCTAATTGAGTTAAACACTTGCTGCTGAGACGTGCAGTAATTTGAATGCCTGACATGCTAACGGATCCTTAGAAACTTCCCAAGTAGGTACCCTGGGTACTATTACATTGTGTAATAATAACATTTTTATTTACTATACACTGCTGTAAAAAAGGCAAGGCGCACAGGTCAGAGAGGGGCTGGGCTAAGAATGAACACACTGAGAACTACTAAATTGTTGCCATGCTGCTGTCCTAGCCAAAGTAATGGAATAGGTGCAAGACTCCTTGCAGCCCAAAACGGTAATGTAAATATTCTGGTAAGTGGCCTATAAGACACTTGAAGCAATTACTTAAAGGCTTCCTTTCAATGCGTCGCCCCCTTTTTATTAAATGGTTTTTAACATTAGCACTTTCTTCCTGACAAATTAAATGAAATTTCATTATTCCCCTAGAAATAATGGCACGAGATTGTCTGCAGTGAGCCTGCCTTAAACCTATAAGAGGTAGCGAACAGTGTGTGCGCGGCTCACAGATACAATCTCATCATATTGTGGTTCATGTGTGCAAGTGTGTTTATCAGTTTTCTTGGTTGTGAGCGATTTGTGCAAGCAACATGGTCGATTTTTGTACCCAAACAATCCGCAAAGGACTTATGCCTATGTAATTAATTACTAATGGTATCTTATAAAAAGAACAGGAAGTGAATTATTCACATCGGAGCACACTCCCAAGCAATGCTCATAGAAGTCACTCACAATGGCTGACCTTAATCATATGTGAACAGGCAGCTGTTGTAACTTTACTTGAATGAGTATCCCAGTATCTACTTTACTGCAGCAACCTAAATGTGGAAGATGTTTTTCCAACACAGTCCAGGCCAGTGACCTTTACACATTTACCCCATGCATTGTCCTAGGCCACTTTTGGAGTCCAAAACAATATGTAGCACAGAGTAAACCAAGATGCATCTCTGCCCATATAAGAATCATTATTAAAATGCAGATACTACAATATCTCACATAAACAGAGGAAAAACAGACCACCACCTAAATGTGGCCACCAAATGCTTGTTCTTGGTCGCAGCTGTTGTCCGTATGCTTTAGCGTCACGTTGTTTGTTATTGGCGGCAGTTGTTGGTCTCGGGTGTGGATGTTGGACTCAAACGGGGTCCAACATCCCCACTCTCACCAATGCTGACAGTGGAGCGAAAGAGCTGCTGCGCTGACCAGCTCCAGCGCCACCTGACAGAGGGCCAAGAGTTGCATTAAAGGGAACGGCCCGCACGATTGAGCATGGATCCTACCACATGCGTCATTGCAAGTGTGAATATTATCCAGCAGGTGCTCATACTACTAGAGCACCACCACTGTCAGGTCTTCTCAGTGAACTCACCCACCCTCTGGAAAGTGCAGTGCAGTGTCAGAGAATGGGCGGCAAGGGGGCCAGTACAGAGCGCAGTGGCAGAGATCAGCTGCCAGGGGGAGCCAGAGTGCTTATGAGCAGCCCCAAAAATCGCAAGCTGCCCCATGGTGCAGATAGTAGCCCCAGCCACTGGAAGGTGCCTAAAACAATACACCAGACCCTTGCACCACTGCAACCGCATGACTTGTAGGCAACCAAACTCTAGGTAACCAAAGAGTGACTGCGGCACCCTACATTCAATTCGCGTTTGAAGATAACATCAGCAACTTTAAGCAACTACAATTCCAATGGTAAATAGTTCAACCATCGAGCCCCTCACCTTTGTAGACCCCCATCGGCTCAGACCTCAATATGGAGGCTGCAGGTCGATTGCCTGGGCA
The DNA here is from genome assembly GCF_964261635.1 of Lissotriton helveticus. Lineage (NCBI taxonomy): Eukaryota > Metazoa > Chordata > Amphibia > Caudata > Salamandridae > Lissotriton > Lissotriton helveticus. The sequence goes on along the minus strand of NC_136061.1, from coordinate 183,750,499 downwards.
TGTTTTTTGTGGTGACCAACATTATTAATAACAGAAAGAGGCCGCTACTACTGCACTTAAAGTGGACATAAATACACAAACTGTCAAAGACCTTCTGTGAAGGAGAGTTACCACTCATATGCCATGCAGGTAGAGGCTCTCAGTGCCTACTTTGAGCCACTAGCAAATTCAGATTATAAACACTTTGTTTTCCGCCAAGCAAGGCAGCAAACTAACAAATATTTAAGCACATTCTACCCTTGCCTGAAAGAGTTGGTGAGCACCTGCTCCTTCAGAGAAGAGCCTGAGGACATCTGGGCCCTAACAATCCAATGTTGTGCATTAGCAAAACAGGTGGGCAGATCCTTCAGAAGCCCGGCAAGTCATTTGTGTACATTCGTGTCCTGGGTCAATCCCAAGAATTGTCCCAAACTTTGGTGTTACATATAGAAGCTGTCCTCGATAAGCCCATGTTAGAAATTAGGTTATTGGATGACCGGTGTATGAGCCCTGGTCAAGCAGCAACCCCAATCCTAGTCAGATTAAGAGGCAGGCAAACACTAAATTAACCTTGTTCTTGCCCTCTATTAGCTTTGCACAGAAAAGTCAGGCTTAACTTTAAAAGTAGTGTGTAACGTACTTGTGTAATACTTCAAACATTAATATAGTGAAAACACCACACAAAATGATTCCACACTAGTTTAGAAAAATAGCTCTGATTTTAATGAAACAAGACCAAAGATGACAAAAATCCAATTAGTAGAACTGGACATATTGTATTATAAAGTTTATAATGAAAAGTAACTCCACGAAGCAAAAAAGTGCAATTGGGGATATCTGATCTCGCCAGACCGGGACAAAGTCACAAATCCAGGCCAACCCCGATGGAGTGCGAGCCCGAGGGCAGGGACCCAGTTAGGCCTGCTGAACAAAGTACCTTAAATCCTGGTTGCTGACTTTTGCGTGGATCCATGTCGAAGATGCGTAATGCAGCAGAGGCAATGCATCAGTTGCTTGATGTGGCAAGGCTGTGATGTGAGGTTGACATTGAGGATTCTGTCAATTGATTTGTGATGCAAAGTCCGGTGTCGAGGATGTGAGGCATAGCTGGGGTGATGCGTCAGTTCCGATGAGCGGTGACGCTGCGAAGTGGAGGTTCATCGTCTAGGCCACCGTCGACGGGGGATGTAAGGAGCTTGCACCAGGAAAAGCGTAACACAGTGGCAGTTCTTAAGGTAATGTGTTGGTCCCAAGATGGAGGAGGCTGCAGCAAGGCTAGTCTTTTGAGATAGGTACAATCAACACAACATTGGCGATGTTTCGGTTCCGCTGGGGATGTTTCGCTCAGTAAAGAAGATACATCAATTCCACTGCTAAGGACCTATGGACCACATCCAAGGGTTCAGGACTGGGGTGGCACCACTTGGCAGGGTGGACCCACAGAGGGCAGAATCTAAATGCAGTTACAAGGTTGGAAGCCAGTTATGTCCCTAAGGCTTCAGATCAGGAGGCCAGCCAACTAGCCCTTGGGGTCACTCTGGGCTCAAGTGATGCAGGTTCAGTCCTTCTCTCCTAGGTGAAAGGGCAGCTGGAGCAGTTCAGCACAGCAAAACAGGGGCCCAGCAGAATGCAGTCCAGCCGAGTGGCAGTTCTTCAGCAACACAGCAATCTTGCTGCCTGGCAGTGTCCACAGGTCCAGAAATGTACTGACTTGGTGTTGTCTAAGGTCCAGTACTGATACCCAGTCACAGACATACCTTTGAAGTGCACAGAGGTCCTCCTTTTGGATGGAGACACGGTTACTGCCCGACGGTGCCAGCGAAATTACACCATGAGCCGGAAATATAGTGCTGCCCGGCTGACGTCTAAGTGGAGGGATTGGTAATTTTGCAGGATCACAGATGGTGTAGGTCAAAGACACTGTGGTCACTGCCTGCCAATGACGGGGCACTGACTTGTAATGTGATTTGGTTTAAGAATTTGCACAGACATCTGGGTTGCAGAGGCTGCTGGTCCATAGATGGCGCTGGAGTGCAGTCCCACTAACTTAATCAGACATACATGGAGAAGTTGCCATTTGCACCTAAGGCAGCAGAAATGAAAACAGACAAACTGTCACAGCAGTCACTTCAAGGGCTTTTATTTCTGTTGTCTGTGTGCTGACAGCGCTGAGGGCGCACATCACAGTAGAAGGCACAGGGTTTCAGCAGAGTTCTGGGGAGTGCGCATGATTGCGGGGCGCTTACACATTTGCAAGCCATAGACATGCTACAAATGCCCACATCAGCGCTGCATGTCTGAAGAATGAAGCCTGATGCTCGGGCGGTGACGCATTTCAGCCCAGCTCTCCAAACACCCAATCAGAAGACAGGGTTGAGCGGGGTGAAGCAGGGTCAGCCACAGCCCTATTCTGGCTTCTGATCAGGCTTCAACAGACTCATTTCCAGTTGGATAAGTGTGCACTTCTCAGCCTGCCAGATGCCTGCAGGCAATATCCGTGGAGAGTTCATGATAAGCAACAAAGGTAAACATTAGGAGACGCTTGTTGGCTGTGCCTGAGCACGTTATAAAAACAGTTCACTGTAACTGCTGCAGATCCCTTTCCATGTCTCACTCACCCTCAAATCATGTTTTTTGCTTCACTTGTGGGACATACGCTGACTTTCAAACCAGAAGAGCTCGATTTTAATCCCAGCATCCCTACTTGCCTGAATTGTGTGATCTCGGGCAAATGCTCTGCTTCCAATTCGGTGTCTGCTAACTGTTATGAACACTTAGTGGCAGTTTAGTTTGCACTGACAAAAACTTTAGTTCTAGTGCAATGTAATATTTTTGTGTGCAGCATTTATAGTCAAGATATTGACAAATAAAGATGCCCACAAAATTCAAAAGTATATGCCCTTTCCAAGCAGACTTGTCTTGTGTAGCTTCCCTACTCCTCTTGCCACCGCCGCACCAACCCTTCTCACCTTTTCAGCAAGAAAATGAAAACATTTTCATTTGTCAGTGCAGTTAGATCCATAGATTAATTTGCCAATGCAAAGAACTCCTTGGTGTTTGAATGAATGAATGAATGAAATAAAATGTATAACGCGCAACTAAAACCCGAAGGCATCAAGGCGCCTAACAGAAAATAAATCACAAAAAGGCAGAGACAAAACTACGGGTAGGCTTTGGCAAATAGCCGTGTTTTAAGGGCCTTTCTAAAGGACTGAAGTGTGGGAAGGGCCTTAATCTCCACAGGAAGAGCATTCCACATCTTTGGTGCTATTGTGGAAAAGGCTCTACCACCCCATTTAGCTCTGCGGACGCGTGGTGCAAATAGCAAAGATTTGTTGGCGGAGCGCAGATTTCTCGCTGGGCTATAAGAGGTCAACAGAGCCCCAATCCCCACTGACCTATTTCTCGCTAAGGCGCCAAATGTCATGCACAGGATTTTAAAAGAAATCCTGTCCTCAATCGGGAGCCAATGCAACGCCTTCCTCGCGGAAGTGGCCGACGCTCGCTTGGGTAGATCCAACACGAACTTGGCCGCCGCATTTTGGACCATTTGGAGGCGCTGCAGCAGCCCCTTGATGATTCCTGCATACAGCGCATTACAATAGTCAAGTCGGGAGCCTATGAGTGCAACCACGACTTGCTTTCTGGCCTGCTGAGACAAGTAGTGTTTGATCTTCCTCAAGATGTAAATTATGCCCCAACAGGTGGAAACAGTTCTATTCACCTGCTGACGCATATTGAGGATAGGGTCGATCAACACTCCTAAATTTTTCGCCAAAGCTGCAGGTACCGGACAAGCTCCCAGTGAGGCCGGCCACCAATTACCCGACCAGATGTCCTACTTTCCCCCAAACACCAGAATCTCCATCTTCTCCCCATTCAATTTTAATGAATTGTATGTCATCCATTTTGCGACTGCCTCTAAACAAGATCTAAAATTGGAGGCAGCCTCGTTGATAGGCTGGGAGAGGGAGACCAGAATCTGGGTATCGTCGGCATAGGAGACTACCTCCATCCCAAAAGATCTTATCAGTCTGGCAAGTGGGGTCACGTAGATGTTAAAAAGGGTCGGACTTAATGCCGACCCCTGAGGGACCCCACATTGCACAGACTGGGATGGAGATAGAAACTCCCCCAGCATCACCCTCTGTTCCCTCTGGTCTAGGAAGGAAGTCAACAAATTAAGAGCGGACCCCTCCAACCCAATCTCCCTCAGGCGAGATGATAACACTGAGGGAGAGAGGGTATCAAACGCAGCTGAAAGAACCAGCAGGATAAGGAGGGTGGTCTGGCCCCTATCCACTCCAGTGCGGATATTATCCAGCACTATGGTAAGGGCCGACTCGGTGCTATGCTCCCTCCTAAATCCATGCTGCGAATGATCTAAGAGGCCATAATTCTCCAGAAAAGCTGCAAGATGCTTATTAAGATGTGTTTCCAGCATCTTCGCCGCGGCAGGGAGAAGTGAAATGGGGCGGAAGTTTTTAAGTACCCCGGGGTCCAATGTTGGCTTCTTAAGTAATGGTTTTACCACTGCCCTTTTCCATTGTTGAGGGAAGGTGCCAAACCTCATTGCCCCATTCATGATCTCCAGAAGGGGAGGTAGAAGGGTCTCCTTACACTGCTTGAGAAGCATGAGAGGACAAGGATCTAAAGGGGAGCCAGATCTGGTCTTAATAAGAAGGTCCTCAAGTTCCTGAGATGTAAGGGGAGGAAAGGATGACAAGCAACCCAGGGGAGCAACCTCCACCATAGTAGGAACAGACTCAGCGGAGCCAGGGGCATCAGCAATTTCAGCCTTCTGAAGCTCTAAGGCCGAATATAAATCAGCAATCTTTGCCTGAAAAAAAGAGGCAATATTATTACATAACTGCTGAGAACCGATGACAGGGTCAGGAATCTGCAGGGAGGTCAGAGAATCCACAATTTTGAAAAGCTCTTTCGGGGAGGAGAGTGAGATGGTACAAGCAGTAAAGTATTGTTGCTTAGCTCTTATTACCTCCGCCTTATAACCCCTCAATAAGATTTTATGTGTCTCTTTTTCCTTCACGTCCCAGCTAGACAACCAGAGACGCTCCTGCCTCCTAACTCCCTGCCTGAGAAGTCTTAGTGACTCAGAGAACCAAGGGGCCGACGCCTTTTTCCTGGCCGAGTATCGTAAACGGGCCGGGGCAAATTCCTCTAGAGCACTTGTGACAGCCTTATCTAGCTGAGAAACCGCAAGACATACGTCTGCCTCCAGAGACATTGTAATGTTAGGGATCATGGGGGCAAGCAGGTTATTAGTAAAGTTCTTAATATTTCGCCGAGATACCCTCTTACTTGCGACCCTTTCCGTGCTGTCCAGAGTAAAACAGGACATTTCTATTGGTACCGCATAGTGTTTACACGCTGTGCCAAAACCCTACGTTTATATAAAAAATAAATCAAAATACAAGCTTGGATAAGATATTCAAAGATAGACTTTCTTTAAGATTAGTATAGACATCTGAGCCAAAGGCCCTAGATTTACGCGCTTTTAGATCACTTGTTTTAAGTCAGGTACAGGAAAGGCAGAGATACCATGCAAATTGCCAATTGGGCACTGTAAAAAATTGCAATAACGTAATTACTACAAATATAAATGAGGAAAGATGTCGAGGTGCTATTTCTTGGTATAACAAGTTGCTCTAACCTATGTGTTTGCATAATATAACTTGCACCCCCTGGAGGCCTCTCAGCCTGCTGAAAGATAACATGGTTTTGTTACCGTCTTGAAGGATAATCGACCTTGGAAAGGCTGAGTGGATAAGGCTGGATATATAGGATTGTCATGCTGGTGCAATAGTCCAAAGAGCTACTAGACCCGCTTGTAGTCTAAGTAAATATAAGGGTACTTAAAAGAAAAGGCTGAAATTGCACGTGAAACCTTTTAAAATCATCCTCTCACTATTGCAGTACCCTTTTACAATTTGGTGAGCTTCAGTTTTTCCAAAGGCACCCAATGGCTGCACTACTGAGGCAGAGAGTTTAACAGCTCGAAAAGTCCTCCTTGGATGCACAGCTAGTACAAAGCCTGGTTTACTAACTCGAAACGTTAACCTAGGGCTGCACTGCGAGTGTAAAGAATGTTTTACTAATTCAAAAATATTTCCAGTCTCATATTTCTTTCAAAGTTTCCAGGAGGAAGAACCCACTGAGTCCCCTTTAGGGCATGGGGCATGTTTACTTCGCTCACTAACTTGGATCTAAGGCATCGCCCACTACTTTCCAAGTTCACCAGCCACCACTGCTGGGGTGTGCAGATACAGGGGCCAATCCAGGGAGCGAATGGATGCAGTGGGTCCTGAGGCTAGCGTGAGCCCCAGTTCCCAGGGGGTTCGCCCTGGGCTAATAAGCCATGAGTAGGGAACACGGTGAGTGATGCCAGTCAAACAAGGCTGGTTGTGATGCCAGTGGTTGGCAGCATCCTCGTCATCAGTTGGGAGCTCACCCCTAAGCCTCATTTCGATACCAGAACTATTTACTATCCGAAGACGTGGCTGGTTTTTGTTTGTTGTATTTGTTTTGGGAGGAATGATGGCTATACCTTTGCTATGTCAGTCGGGTTTCAGTGGATGTTTCCCTCCTCCACCCCGTTGTTTACAGGCCCATGGTTTGGCTGACACTGTGAGGTCACCAGGGTTTGTATTAAGGTTTGATGCGCGAGGTGGGGGGGGTTGTTTAATGAATAAGGAACTCGTGCAACCTGCAGGGTGTGGTGTCCATTCTTCAGCGTCGGAGTCCTTACTACGCGTCATGACGCACAGGACGCTAAGGTTGAGGCAGGGTCAATCTGGCCTATGGGGCAATCTAGCAGTGGCTGAAGGGCTTGTCTGACAGGTCAGTGTGTGGGCCAGTTTTTTGTTGTTTGTGGGCCTGTTTTATTGTTATTGTCCTTGATATTCACAAACATTTGGCTGCAGCAAGCACAAATGCGTGCTGCCTCCCATACCTTGCAAAGCATCTACACCGTGTGTCTGTACAAGCCAAAAGTACCCTGATTTTCAAATGTTGGCCACTTTCTTTTAGCTATCTTATTTGTTAACGCAGACCACTTTTATGTTAGTCCCTAGGCCTGTTTTCTTTCCCAGCCTGAGCCCAAGTTGAGGCCTGGGAAGCAAGAAACAGGAGATGGGGATAAAGGACTGGGAAATAAAGGTGGTGTTGGATGGTAAAAGAGCCAGAGCTTTCAGACTTCTTAGGGCCATAATCATTAGCTCACCAAGTCCAGATTTGTGATTTGCCTTCGGCGACTTGTTGTTCTGTGTATCTAATTATAAAATAATAAAATGAAATGCAGCTTGATAGCTTTAGAAGCTATTGCTGGGGGGTAGCTTGCTAGAAAGGAAGGGTTCAGACTGGCCTAAGACTGACAATGGATAGGTAGATACAGATTAGGAGTACTTAATAACTTTTAGTTATTACCATTATATGTTTGCTTTGCGGGCGGGTGGGCGGGGCTGCTCTGCTCTCCGAGTAGGGCAGGGAAGGAGTGGTTTGCCCACTCCTGAGGGTGCAAAGACGAATAGGACACTTTACTCCACACACATTAACAACGCGTGCCATTACCCTGCGTTTTTTACTCCGCAACAACTTTTACAACGCAGGGCTTTACAACGCAATCCATTACAACGCATTGTCCATTACAACGCAATTTACTGTTCTAACTCCACGGGGCGTTGTAATGGGGAATGCGTTGTGATGGTTTGCGGTGTAAAGCCCTGCGTTGTAAAGGTTTTTGCGTAGTAAAAAATGCGGGGTAATGACATGCGTTGTAACGCATGCGGAGTAAAGGATATTTCTCGTATCGAATATACAGAGAGTGGCCTGTGAGTCAGTCTCCTTCAGCTATTGCCTTTTGTGTGTCAGCTCTCTTCAGCTGTTGCTTAGATCCATTCAGTCATATCTTGCCCCCAGAGGAGTATTTTTGTCTCCCAGTAATTCTATTGGTTATTTTGTACAGCATTCTGCCTCCCCTTCATTGCAATGCATGAGGAACTATTATCCTTCTGAAAGCTGCAATCAAGCAGCATACTTTTTGTCCGATTTGGTTCCCTTCTTTCACCCATGCATTCTCCACATAAATCATCTTTTTAAATTGTACTTCACTGCAGCAGGCATTTTTCTTATTTCATGTAATCCCTTTACCCTTACCTCTACATAATTTAATTCCATAACCCTTACTGTTACATCTAACCCATTATCCTTAACCCATTACCTTTAACCCTTTATCCTTAAGCCCTTACAATCAACCAATTCTAAAAAATATAATCCATGTAACATTTACATAGATGATCTACAATTAAACTGTTGTCCACGAGGAAATGTTTACGGGCAAATAACATGACAATAAAAAGAAGGCAACCAAACGTCATGTTCCCACATTTATTTAGATTATGCACCAAGATGTGTGAATCTCACCAAATGGACGAGGAAGTGCTCCAGGAATGACTTAAACCAAAGTTGAGGCTGCTCCATTGTGTGAAGCTAGCGCCTAGTTTGAGGGATTCAGGGCCGGCTTTAGAGCTGTTGGCACCCGGTGCAACCATTTTTTTGGCGCCCCTTTAACCTACTTCTCTAAATATTCGCTCACTATTACCCTTCGACAATGCTCCTCATCTCTCCAAAGTCCCTCTCGCCCATACATTTCATTAGTTTTATAGTGCAACTCACCTTACACCAGTATTGGGTTTGAGAGCACTTTACATCACATAAACATTTTTTTTCTAAAACAAATTTTATTGATTTTCATGCAGAACATTCTGACAAATCAGCAATTATACATTTTAGTGATACATAATAGTGATCCCTATTGGGATAATTATCCATTGCGACCATCATGAATGACATTGGGGTATAATTACAGTAATAACTGTAGGCATTGGTATATACGTTACAGTATCAACACTAGCATTTAGGGGTATCTTTATAATCCACATGTCGGCATAATATCCCAATCCCCTCCCTCCCTTTAGGATGCAACTGCATCCCGACCCTCCCCCTCCCTGACTCACTCCTGTCCTCTCGTAGGGCAGCAAATTGCGAACATCTGTTGTGTTTTGTACACAGGACCTAAATGTTAGGCATGAGTCTATGCACACTCCTGTGTTGTTATTCCCTGGGGGCTATATATCTGTATGTCTCGTTTAGTGGTGACCTGTGGGTGTATACGGTACAGTTGTTCACATTGGTGGGGGTTCTGAGGATATAAATAATTCTAGCATTGCATCTCATTCCAATGAAATGGGGTTTTTCCCTAAATCCCTTCATTCTTCCCTCCTTATCGCCATACTTTCGGCTCTCCCCCACCTGACCACCTGTCTGTGCCAATAAAGCGCAGTAGGGGGTGCAGCGGATCTCCACCGCATCGTGATTGATCGTTTTGCTAGTATCAGGGCCTAATCAGCAAATCATGTGACACTGTCTGCTTCTTGCGTTTACAGTGCGTCCCAGTATACAGTATTTTGCCGTATCACCCCCCACAACACTGGTCACAGTCCCAAGGAGCGGTGTAACCGCTGCCCAGAAGGCGACCAGGCGCGGGCAGGCCCACAACATATGTGCCAGGTCAGCCACCTGTGCTGGACAACGGGGACACTGGTTTCCAACCTCCGGATACATCTTGCTTAACCAGTGCGGCGTAAGATAGGCCCTGTGTAGCACCATATATTGAATGAATTTGAATTTTGCGTTTCAGGAAACTTTTTTGGGGTACTTCAAAAGGGAGGTCTATTCTTATGCGATAATTCTCTTCCATTGTCAGCAGTCAATTTTTCACTTATTACTGCCAGCGAAGTCGCCGCATGGGAGCGTTACCCATTAGGTATAGTGTGCGTACTAATTCGTGTGTAGAGGGCTCTTTATTATCTGGTGCCCAGTGTAGCTTGATGTACCTGCTAATTCTTGCATGTGTAATATAAAGGGATTGCGGGACACCTTGATCTCTGCCAAAGTTCTCGTGGTCTAGCAGTATACAATCACCGAAGAGAGTCCCCACAGTGTGTACTCCCTCTCGCATCCACTTGGAGATGCTTTTAGCTGTAATTACCCCTGCAGGCGTAGGGATACCCAAAAATGGGACATTGGAAGCATAGGGGAGTAATCGATTAGTGTATTGTATTGCCTTTTTCCGTATATAAAGGCTACTTTTAATAGGGTGGGAGCCGCCTGAGGGGTATTTCCCCCAGGTAGCAGCAGGGTTTGAAGAGTACCCCAGCCCAATGCCTGCTGGAGGTTATGGCCTGCAGTCCAGTATGATAGCCACAGGAGTTGACTCGCATAACAATATGCCCTAAAATCTGGGACTCCCATACCCCCTCTCTCTGTCCCCAACTGGAGTTTCGAGGGCCCCATCTGTTTGCAGCCCTTCCCCTATATTAAGTCTAATAGCAGTATATTCAGGGTTTTAAACATATTGGTCGGGATTACTATCGGTAAATTAGTAAAATAGTAAAGCAGTCTTGGGAGCATGACCAATTTTGAAACGGCAACTCTTCCTGCTACTGAGAGTGGTAGTGAGGTCCAGAAGGTTATTTGTGTTTTGAGTGCCCTGATTGCCTGTACCAGGTTACCGTCTAGTAGCTCCTGTGTACCTCTATATATTTGTATACCTAGGTATTTGAAAGTGGTGGGTGTTATCAGGAGTACGAGGGGACTAAAATGAGTTGGCTCTGTTTGTTCCGTGGCATGGAAATAGAAGGCATAAGACTTTTTTTTTTTTTTTTTGGGATTAAAGACTTTTATTCAGATTTACAAGTCAGTACACCGCTATTTAGCCAACAACCCGGAGGCAGGCAGCATCTGTTTTTTCAATTCGACCTCATGCTGTGGTCATACATTTGTACATAACTTCCAATGCGGCTTCGTGCATTATAATGAAAGAGAAGAAAAACTATAAAACAAACATTCATAACTAAACCAACATATGTCTGTGTTGTGGTACGTCTGATTGTTTCGTACTTACAGTGTCTTGTCACCTTTACCGGAGTGAGTCTGGTAGGTCGCAGCAATGTAAGGGTTGGGGGGGGCGGGGGGGAAGGGGAGCCATCTCAATGGGCAAGCCACACCTGGCCTCTCATCCATACGTCCATAAGTGGTCACATTGCTAGGAGTTATACTCATTCAATCACCTCGCCAGTCAATCCCAGTTCACCAAGCATCTTGTCACAGCAGGCAGTCTCCCACGTTTCAGTTCCAGCCTATCGTATTACTTTCATGCCTACCTCATGACCGTATCTACCCATCCTCGTCTTCACCAGTCAACCAGGCTGTCAAGGGTTGCCAAATATCAGTAGGCCTAGACCGCAGCGGTAGGAGTTCCCCATATGTTGTTAATTGATCACGACAATATAGGGCAGAGTTAATCCAGCCCTTCACCCCTGGAGCTGCCCCTTGTTTCCAATGTAGTGCAATCTGCCTCTTCGCCAAGAGGAGCAACATAGCGGCCAATATCCGCGAGGCTCGGGGTATAGCAGCCACCAATCCCAGCAGAGCCACCAGTGGATCAGGAGGCAACTGTTCTTCTATTATATGTCCCAGTTTCGTGAACACCTCTACCCAGTATTGCTGCACGGGAGGACACGTCCATGTGATGTGAAAGAAGGTTGCATCTATAGCACCACAGCGCCAACATCGGGACTCGGCCAGCAACCCCATTTTGAAGAGCTGCGCTGGCGTGCGATAAGTTCTGTGCAGAAAATTAAAGTGTATTAGTCTCAGCCTGTAATTGGGCGATAGATTTTCAAGTTGGCTGCAGCAGAACGTCCATTGGTTATCTGTTATGCTTATACCCATCTCCGTTTCCCACTGCGTCTTTGAACCGGGTTGCGTCCATGGCGCCGTGTTCTGTGTTGCCCTATAGATCCTGGTAATCAGTTTGTTCGGGGATTTGTTCACTAGCACCTCTTCCAGTGCTGAGAGCGCTGGCGGCGCCGCTGGGAACGTCGGGTATCTCGCCTTGCAAGCCGCTCGAAGTTGATAATAGAGTAGCAACTCAGACGCTGTAGGCGTGTCTGAAACGCAAATGTCACCCAGTTCCACAAATGTGTTGTCCGTGTATAGGTCACTCACGACCAGAAGTCCGCACTTGCGCGCCCTTTCGGTTATCGCCGCGTCCTGCAAAGGGCTTAGTAACGGGTTACCGCCCAGTGGCATAGACGGCGCGTATAGTTCAGTGACGTTCGCCCGTTTTGCTATGTTTTGCCACGCCCATCTAACTGTCTCCACGGTGTTCACATCTTCCGGTGTGCGTTTATAATTGTGGTAGACCGTTGTGTTCAAGGGAGTGGGTGCCGAAACGTCCATTTCAATCGCCACATGCGGTTGATATGGGACCGGGTGTTGCCAGAAGTGCAGGTATTGGGCCTGAGCACAATACGCATATAGCTCAATGTCCGGGGCCGCCAGTCCACCCTGCCGAAATGGTAGCGTCAATACCTTCCACTGCACTCTCGGCTGTTTTCCCGCCCATACCAGATCCAAAAGCGCAGATCGCACGCGTTTGAAGAAGGATAAGGTTAGTCGTGCTATAGGACAGTTGTAGAGGATGCATATTTTCTGAATAAATAGTTTACTGAATCCCATTCTGGTGAACAGAGCTTGCAGGAATTTCCATTCGAGAGAGTCAAATGCCTTGGTGGCATCTAACAAGGCAGCAGTTGCCTGGACTTTGGGGTCTAGGTAATGAAGTAGTCCAAATAATGTGCGTAAGTTGTGCGAGGTAGACCTACCCGCCACAAATCCCGACTGATCAGATAGTGCTATCTGGGGCAGCATCGGTGTCAGGCGTTCCGCCAGTAGTTTAGCATAAATTTTGGCATCTAGATTTATCAGTGAGAGTGGCCTATAGGAATCCGGACTCGTGGGATCCTTGTTTGGCTTTAGGAGTGTTATTATCATGGCCTCTCGGAGCGACGGGGGAAGGCACCCAGTGTCAATCGCTTCCATGTACATCCTATGCAACCTAGGGACAATGATGTCTGCGTACTCTTTATAGAATGACGCCGTAAGGCCATCGGGTCCCGGCGCCTTACCGGAAGGCATGCCGGCTATTGTCAGTCGTATGTCATCCTGTGTTAACGGCAAGTCCATATATTCACGGGCACCGTTGTTGAACCAAGCCAGTGCAATTGTGTCCAGGTACTCCGTTATCACCTCATCTTTCGGTTGTATTTTGGAGGTGTATAAGTCCTCGTAATAGGTGGTCATAGTGTGTAAGATATCATCCGGAGTCCTGACAGATTCGTCAGTGTCAGTGACTAGTTCCAAAATATATTCCGCACCTCTGGGCTTACGAAGCATAGCGGCCAACATCTTCCCAGGACGGTCCCCCTCCCCATATCTCCGGGCCTGTGCATATTTATGCAAGAATTTCACCTCCCTGTCTGCTTCCTCCTGATACTGCGTGAGTTGGTCCTGAACGCCGCCCTATTACTAGCAGTGGGCGACCCAGTAATCTCAGCCTCTAGAGCTGTCAACTCCCTCTCTAGCGTGTCCAATGTGTTCCTGATGGACCTGAGTACACCCGTTTTTAGAGCCATACAGTGTCCCCTAGTCACCACCTTGCAGGCTTCCCAAAGCGTGCCAGGCGAGTCCACGGTCCCTTCGTTTAACTCAAAGAATTCTTCCAGTTTCTCTCTTAGTTCTTCCTTAAACACCTGGTCTAGTAAGGCCTGTGACGGAATCGCCAGCTGAATGGTTGTGCGTACTGAGCGGGAGTGGCCAGTGTCACACCCACGGGCGCATGGTCCGATAACGATCTAGGTAAGTGCACTGCAGTCAAAACCGAGGCATGTAGGTCCCTGGATAGCAGCCAGTAATCCAGTCTCGACCACGCGGCCCTATGAGCCGTCATGCAAGTACCCGCCCGCGCGTGGGGATTCAATTGTCTCCAGGAGTCCACCAGGGACGCCTCCATGATAATGCTTCCCAACGCTTCAGCCGCCCTCGGGTGGTGTTCGCGGGCAGCGCCCTGTCGGTCTAATACGTCAGACAGCACTACATTGAAATCACCCGCCCACAGGATCGCCGCATCGCTAAAGGGACGTATTTTCTCCCATAGTTTCTCATAAAAATCAGGATTATCATCATTCGGGCCATAAACATTCACCAGCAACAACTGGATTCCGCACAGCACTCTCAGTATCAATGTGTACCTCCCTTCTCCATCCTTCAGCACTCGTTGTGTCACCCAATGTAGGCCCCTGCGGACCAAGACCGCCACCCCCCTGGCATAATTCGAGTATGGGGCATGTATCACTTCTCCCCATCTGGTGTGTTTGAGTTGCGGGGCATCTGTGGTATTTAGATGTGTTTCCTGCAGCATGCAAATATCTACATGTTTCCTCGACAAATAGGCATGTACCAATCTCGCCTTCCTCCTATCATTCATACCTCTTACATTCCAAGATAAGCATGTTATGGACTTCAACTCGGCGTGTCCAGTCGAACTATGGGGCATTCCATTCTCTAAGCCGTTTCCAGTGGCCATCACGATACTAAAACAGGAATGGGCAAGCGGATTTGCATAGTGCTTGAGACATTGTTACTGCAGCTTAGAAGCCCCAACCTAACGGGCAATCGGAAACACGGCCGCGTCAGGCTCCAGCCCCAGTTCCTCACATTAGTGCCAGTGACCACTATACAGGAGATCTTTAGTGACATATTCAACACAGATTTTTCATAGGTTAATAGAACCAACACAGCAGAACTAAACCCCAATCCACCCTCCCCACCCGCTCCAACCCCCCAATTAGGTCGTGCATTCATCCCCCCCTGTACCAGCCCAACAAAACCAAATAACAACAGTATTAGATGGTCGAAACAGGAAGTGGGAGACATCCCTTGGGGTGCGCAGGTGTGTGCCTTCTAACCCTGTACTTTTGACAGGGCGATCGAGCGCAGCCCGACTCCGTGCGCTGCAGGGCCCATCGGTCCCCGAACCTAGCGAAGCACCAACAATCTGATAAGAGCTGTCTGAACTATGTAATAATAGGTACGATACATTCTCAGTTAAGCAGTGAGTGCCCCATCATGTCAAGTTGCAGTGCTACATCTTCCCTCCCGTAATATACAGGCCCCAGCGGCGTCGCACCCAACAATATAGGACATTATTCAATATCACTTAGCTGGTCAGTGTCCCCTTGGTGTCCGGTCTTCGACTGTCCCTTCTGGTCTTTAGCAAGCTGTTTGGCAAATTTCAATGCCGCCTTTGCGTCTGTGAAGAAGGTGGGTTTACCCGGTCCCTGTACCCTCAGTTTTGCCGGGTATATCAAAGAGTATTTTGTGCCTGTTTGCTGGAACACTTTTTTTGCTGGCAAAAATTCCCGCCGCGCAGTTTGCACCTGAAGCGTGAAATCTGGATACATAGCAATATGATTCCCTTTGTACTGCAAATCCACCATATTTCGTGCCAACCGTAGTATTGTGTCCCTGTCCCTATAGTTCAGCACGCGGGCAAGGATTGTCCTAGGTGAAGCTCCAGGCTTGGGCACCGGACCTAATGAGGGGTGCGCCCTTTCCACCAGAAACATGGGGGAGAGATTCTCCCCAAATAGGTCCTTCATCATCTGTTCTATATAGCGTTCCATATTCGCAATATCTGTCGATTCTGCCACTCCCGTGATGCGCATGTTATTTCTTCTGGATCTCGCTTCCAAATCCTCGTTCTTCAATTGGATTAGGGAGAGTACTTTGTCCATTCCCCGTAGTTTCTTGTCAAGGTCCGATTGGCATTCCTCCGTCTCCGTCACACGTGTTTCCAGCACCCCGACGACACCCTCTTGCTTGTCCATTCTCCTCGACATGCCGTCCATCCGTGCAGCCAGTGCGTCCATTTTACCATCTATGCCCTGCAGACTCGATTTTAAATCCTGAAACATCGCTTTGATGTCGTCTGCCGGTAGTACAGACTGGGCCGCCCCTGAAGGCTCCTGATCCGGTGGTTCCTGGTTCGGCGGTTTCTTGGTCGTTTTGTCGAACATTATTTTGGGCTGCCGCGTGTCTGGTTTGCCCATGGCGACGTCCGGTCGTGTCGCGCTCCGCTAGGGCCAGTGGGGATCCCCCGTCCACCCTCGACGTCGTCCAGCCCAAGCGTCTGTATGTACAGCGGCGTCCGCTTGCGAGACCAGTGTGGCCCGCGCCAGGGCCAGCTCTCAGCAACGTGGCTCGGCCCCAACGTCAGCGGCACCGGTCGGCAGATATGGCAGCCAATGGTACATCAAGATAGTTGCACGCGCTGCATGTAAGGTCCCTTGCAATCACCAGTCTTTGCAGTCCATATGTCGATGAAGTACAATAGTAGCACACACGGATGCAAAACACTTCTAGTGCCGCGACGTCAGGGCACACACACCAGGACAAAATGGCGGTTCACACTCCTTCACCCTCCACTTGTGCCTCACAACTACGTCCACAAAGAGAAGGGGTCTAAGGGCGCCACGTGCATCAGTGTCTCAGTCCGCCCAGCGGGAGCATGCACACCGGGTATCCCACCCGCTCCTCACCGCTGCTTATGCACCTCAGCCTCAGTCTTCTGCTCGGCCTCGCGGCCCGCACCACTCTCAGCGCCGACCGGCACCTCTTGTCTGTTAGGCGCCCTCTCACCCGCGTCCGGGGCAAAGGCGTGTGCAGTTGACGCCGCCTCCAGTCGCCGCCACCAGCCGTCCGACAATCAGAGGGCGCAGGCGGGCCCTCAGCCGCCGGCCCCGGCGGTGTATTCAACAGATGCGGCGCCGGGCCCCTAGCCACTTCCGGCCGGCCAGCTCTAGCGCAAGTCCCCGGCTTCACCCGCCGCCGCAGGCCTCTCAGCGCCGGAGGATCAGGGAGGTGAGTCACACCGATATGTCGGGCGCAGCTCCAGCAGTCTCTCACGGATGCAGAGGGGTCGCTCCGTCCGTGTCCGGGACCCTAGACCCGAGCCCCAGAGTCGGTTTAGAACGGATAGATGGCGGATTTATTTACTCGATCGGCGGAGCTGCGCTTTCAGGCAGCCATTCCGCTCGGCAGTCAAGCCACGCCCCCAGAAGGCATAAGACTTGGAATCATTAATGGTATGAAGAGAAAGCCAATTGCTAATAATACATGTTGTACTAATCTATACTTCCACATGTCATCAGATGAAAATGGTACCTCTCTTGTGTGTTGAGCCCTAGTGCTACCAACAGGAACGGGCCCAAAACATAACATGGACACATAACATTTTTCCACTGAAAACTGTCCCTTCATTTGTAATGTCGGTAGCTGTGGATTTTTAACCTTAACTCAGTCGGCACCTAGGGAAATCTAGCACACCTGCACATTTTCTAAAACTAGACATCTAGAGCAATCCATGGTTCTGCGACTTTGCCAGATTTTCCTACCCAGAAGCCTTAGCAAATCTCAAACTTTCACTAAAACCACACATGTTCCTCACATTTCTGTGAGGAAAACTTCAGGCATCTATGGAGAGACACCAATGTCCTACCAGCCACCATTTCTCCAAGTCTCCCATTAAAACTGTTACCTCACTTGAGTGGGTAGGCCTCGTGCCTGTGACAGGAAATGGCCCAAAACGCAACATGCACACATACCATTTTTCCAATGAAAACCAATGCTTTTTTTGCAATGTGGGTAGCTGTGAATTTTGGGCTCTAACTCAGCTGGCACTTAGGAAACCTAGCCAACCTATACATTTGTGAAAACTAGACACCTTGTGTAATCCAGGGTGGGGTGACTTGTGTGACTCTAACCAGCTTTTCCTACCCAGAAGTCCCTGTAAACCTCAAACATTGACTAAAAAACATTTTCCTCACATTTCTGTGATGGAAAGTTCCAAAATCAGTGGGGATTCATACATTTCCTACCATCTAGTATTCCCTAACTCTTCCAATACAAATGGTACCTGTTAGAAATGGGGATCTCTGGTTGGCTAAGGCTTGCGCCAAAGCCAGGCAGAGACCACCACTCTAGTCAGGGAAAGGGAGTTACACGTCTAAGATAACCCCTGCTCACCCCCTTGGTAGCTTGGCACAAGCAGTTAGGCTTATCTCGGTGGCGTTGTGTAAAGCATTTGCACAACACACACAGTAACAACACACTAGGCACACCACAAAAGGAACTCCACACAAGGTTATATAAAAATAGCCTTTGTATTATAATAAAAACACATCAGATAGTAATCACACAATATACACTGTGCCAACTGGCATGGGCAATATTTACAAGGGACTATTTACACATGACAGGGCCACGTGGGCCACTGTCAGAATTAGCACTTGGTAAAGAAATAGTAAAAAGTAAGAATACATATGAATTTAGAACACAGCCAGTAATCACTGGCAGACACTATACTCAGCGTCAACCTGTAATATAAATCAGAACAGGCTTAGTAACACATAAGGCGAGAACTCTATTCTGCGCCAACCTCATACGCAAAAGTAGGATGAACCATAATCTCCTAAACATCAGGAAATACACTTAATCACATAACCTGCAGTAGGGAATAAATCAAACCTAGACCACAGTAGAAGTAAAACAGTAGGTAAAACCTATCAAGTATATAAGCACATAACCTGTAGTAGAGAATAAATCAAACCTAGACCACAGTAGATAATTAAAACATAAGGTAAAACCTAAGAATCACAAAAGCACATCTATGAGCATAAATCAAGGTGCATAAATCATTCAACAAACATTACATTTCCTAGCACCTTTATAAATAACCTTAGGGCCTTGCGCCCTATAAAACCTAATAGTCCCCAGGGCCAACTGGCCATCTATTAGGGGCTCAAATGCCCTCTGTCCATAAAGTCAGGGTTGCTGTCTAAACAGCGACAGTCACGGGGCGCGCTTGGCACAAACCTAAACGTGACAGCTGCCCACTACTTGCTGGGCAGCTTAGAAGATTAATGAAGGCCTAAACGTTGCAGCTGGCACTAAGTGCTGCGCAGCTGTGCAGGCCAGGGTAGGGAGAAAGGAGTGCGTCTCACTCCTGGATAAAAGTACACGTCCCCCCTAGAACAAAAGAACCTAAACGGTGCAGCTGCCTACTAATTGCTGGGCAGCTGGGAATAAGCAAAATGCTGCATGGGCTCTCAGCAGCCCTTTAAATGAATTGCGCAAAATGGTGGAGCCATCTAGGCTTCTGGAAATAGGCATGTGTCTGGGAGCACTCTGGGTCCTGAAATAATGTTCTGCCCAATAAGGGGAAGAACTGGCCCCCTAAACATTGGCACTTTAAAATGAAGGTCCCCTCAACCGTTGGAGCCGCACGGGGCTCTAGAAATAAACATGCCCATGGGAGCCATCAGGCTCTGAAACTACTGGGGCCTCAACGTGGAAAAGACCCTCGGCCCCTCTAGCCCCTTAACCGTCATGCACACAGGGGAGCGACCCACTGGCTAGCGGGGCCGCTCAGGGAATCAGCAGGGACACCGGGATCAAGACAGGCCCCTCGGGACAAGGTACGGTGCCTTGAAGGCACTAGGAACACGGAGCCCCACTTACTGGGCTCTCGATGCTGCTGGTCTCCTCTGTGCGCGGCGGCCGGCTTGTCCTCGAGGCGGCAGCCCCGCTCTTTACACGCGGTGGGGGCAGGCACCGGCAATGTGCCTCGGGCCCCCTCCGCCTTCCATCGCTACTCGTGGGTGCCTGCGGGGCTCTCCCTCAATCATGGGAGCCCCGAGCTGGCCGGCGCGTCACCGCTACTCCGGGCGGCTTCTCTTCCTGCCGGATCACAGGCCCCGCCCACGTCCCGGGCAAGGGCGCCTGACTTCCGGTTTTGTGGCGCGGGCCGTGGCGGTGATTTTAGCTCCAACGAGGGGTAGGCTCCCTCAAGTCAATTATAAAATGAGCATTCAGGAGCGGGGTGGGCACCCGTAAATTATAAATATAAATAGCACGGCGGCCAGGCGGGGTGGACACCCGCAGGGACTGCTAAATTAAATTAAAGGAGGACATAATGCAGGGTGGGCACCTGTTTAAGGAAAGCAAAAATAAGCGGGCATAATGCAGATAAAGCGCCCCAGGCGCTAAAGGTCCAGGCACTCAGCCTACAAGGGAAAGACAGTGCAAAAACAGTCCTGGGGCATAGCTGGGCCAGGAAGATGGTCAAAAGGGTTCCAGGGCAAAGCAAAGTCCCCCCCAATCATCCCAGGCAGGCAGAGGGGTCCCCCAGCAGTCCTCCAGGCATCCAGGGGCTGGGCAGAGCCCAGGGAGGCAAGCCTTCCCCTGAGCTCCAGCAACATCACGCCCCTGGCAGATTCCAGTCCAAGACAAGAACATTTACTTGGGGTCACAGCCCCTCTTTTAAACACACAAATCCTTTGATGTAGCAGTGTAGGCAAGGGGAGAACCAGATGCAACTGGTTCTTGAGCACTTTGTTTTGCTCAGCCCCTCTTCCTATTCACAAGACAGGCCAGGGACATCACGCGCACCACAGGGGGTGGAGCCAGCATTGTGGAGGGAAAGCCCAGCCCTATTCAGGTCCCAGGTGCACTCCTCCCTGCCATCAAGCATGCAGATCTCTCCATTCACCACCGGGGCAGACCCATCCTGACACCTGGAGCCAGGCTCACCAGCCAGCTCCAGCCAATCACAAACCAGCACATTCACTGCACAGACAGGCCAACTTCTAGAAGTGGCACTTCCACACTAGCTACAATAAATCCGCACATATCATCGCGCAGCATTTAATCTCATGAGTTCACACATACCAAACTTGACCTTGCACTCCCGACGCATCAGGAACTATCATGGACACACATATTCCCCATGCATTCCTATGGGAGGGTAGACCAACTCAGCACACACACTCAGAGTGTGCACGCACTTTACACTGGCCCACAGTGCTAAAGTGCGCAGAGGCCTAAAATCACTATCACCATGCCGGAGACTAAAGGCAAAAAGTTTAGGGGTGAACCTGCCAAAAAGGCCCAAGTCCAACAGTACCTTACTTGTGTGGTCAGGTCTAGTGCTCTCAACAGTAAATGGACCAAAATGCAACATGGACACATCACATTTTGTCATTGAAAATGTGCTCTTTTTTGCAATATCTGTAGCTGTGGTTTTTGGGTCCTAGTTCCGCTGGAACCTAGGGAAACCTGCAAATTTTTAGCTAGACATGTAGGGAAATCGTGGCTAAACACTGCCTTGTAAATAAGGTGAAGCTCCTATTGCCACCACAAACTCACTGAAGGGCTTGTAAATATGCCCCATAGTCCTTATAAGTGCCCACATTCCTTAGAGGACTGATGTTAGGTCTGGAATTGGCATCAGGAGTTTTGGGGGAGTGGTGCTCCATGTTTGAGGGAGAGTTTGCGCTCAGTCAGGTCAATCTCACCGGCCACACACCCGATGTCTCATTCTAGCATACTTTCAATGGAGACTAAGGGCAGCTCTTTTGCGATGCCTGAACCAACTCTTTCATTCCCTATAGTTTATATTTCTCACCTCTAACACAGCCTCAATTTCTTTATGAAGTCCAGGAGTCCAGGGTCTTGTACTGCTCACTCCGTCAGATCAAAAAGAACCAAGAGGGGGGCCTGGCCTTGTCCGGAGGCAGGCGAGCACAGATGGGCCCGCCCTTGGACCGGGATAAGCCCGAGCATATCACATGCTAGCAGGAGTGCAGGCAAACAGTGGCAAAGTCCTCGCTGTCCCTGTGCCAGCCCTCACCCAGGACTCCTCCAAGCCTCCAGTTAAAAATGGTACCTCACTGTGGTAGGTATAGTGGGCGCCACAGGACACAGCCAAAAAATGCCAATTTTTGGCGTTTTTCAAAGACGTAGCCCATTTTTACTTTTTTGTGCTTTAACCCTACTACCAGTTTGAAGAGGAAACCGAAAAGTAAACAAAACTCAGAATTCTGCAAGGGGGCAGAAAACTGGGTTGGTGTCCCTTTTGGGATGAGGGTATGGCCAGTACCAGAGTACAATGCCTGCACCCCTTTCCTCTGCCCTAAATGCAAACTCCCTGTGTCTAGTGGCCTTTCTACCACCTGGGGGCAGATTTGGGGCAACCACTGCTAATTTGACAAACCTCCTATTTGCACCCAAGAAAGCAGAAATACACTATTGTCCCTTCTGGGGTGGGGGTTTGGCTCGATGCCAAGGTAGCGGCCTCCTCCTATTGTTTGTTTTGATATTGTGCTTTCCCTGGTGCCTAGTAAGCTTTCTGCCCCCCTGGGGAAAATTGGGGGCAGACCCCCTGTCTGCCCCTGTGGGGGCAGAAACACTGGTTGGGTATCCCTTTTGGGGTGGGAGTGTGGCCAATGCCAGAGTGCAACACCCACATCCATTTCTTTTTGTCCCAAATGCAAAATCCCTGGTGTCTAGTGAACTTTCTACCACAGAAGGGGGTAGATGGGATAATCACCCCCATCTTCCCCCCTGTGGGGACAGAAAGACTGTTGTACCCTCTTTCGAGATGGGGGCATGACCAGGCCAATGGTAGGCAGCCCCCACCCCTATACTTTTCCCCTATATTTCCCTGGTGTCCAGTGTACAGCCTGCCCACCCCGCAGGAGGAAAATTGAGGTACACTCCCACTCGGCTCCGCATGGGTGCCAGAAAGATTGTTTCACATCTTTTTGGGGTGGGGGAATGCCATGCCCATCGTGGGCAACCCACTCCCAAATGTTATTTTGTTATATAGTTTCCCTCATATCTATTAGGCTTTCTGCCCCTCCTGGGGGTGGGGTGGGGCAGATTGGAAATAATCACGCGGGGGGAAGAAAGACTTACATTTTTGGGGAGGGGAGCACAAGCCTTTGCCTTGTGCTTCCCGATATCTCTGGGGTTTAGTGGGTGGATCCCTACTTGGGGACTTCTCTCCTTTGTCAATACCTAAGCAGGGATCCACTGGGTATAGAAACTCTCTCCTTTCCAATGATACCTCCACGACCTTCATCAGTGCTTGTGGGGTTGAGATATGCATCTGAACACTAATGGAGTGAAAGTAAAACGAGCCCATTGACTTATTTCACTTTACCAGTAGGGGAAACATCCGGAACAATGACTCTGGAACAACGAGTTTCAGAGTCACGCAAGCCAAAAAATGACTTGCCCAAACAACGACGTAGCCTTAACCACGCATGTGGTGGATAAAGCTAAGTCGGCCTAGTGATCGGGATGGGCGGAGAGAGAGGAGCGTCAGACAGGAACAAGAGAGGTTTCGGGGTCGTTTTTTAGCGGTGGGTAGGGTTCAGGGTAGTTTTTAGGGGGTGAGGGGTTCGCGGTAGTTTTTTAGGGGGTTGGAGGGCTCCGGGTAGTTTTAGGGGGTGGGGGTTTGGGGTAGTTTTTAGGGGTGCGAGGGATTTGGGATTATTTTTAGAGGGCGGGGGGTTGGGGTAGTTTTGAGGGGTTTGTGTTAGTTTTTTGGGGTTGGGGTTTGAGGTAGTCTTTAGGGGGTGGGAGGGGTTTGGGTTAGTTTTTAGGGGTGGGAGGGATTCTGATTAATTTTTAGGCGTTTGGGGTTTGGGTTAGTTTTTGGGGGTGGGGTGGGATAGTTTTTAGGGGTTGGGGGTATGGGATAGTTATTAGGGGATGGGGGTATGGGATAGTTATTAGGGGGTTGGGTGTGTATTTAGGGCTCAGGGGGAGAGGGAAGGTGGTTGTAAGATTAGCCATCGATGGCCGTTTACTATGCATGCCTTTACCACAAAAATTCATGGTAAAAAGCAATTGTGGTTAAGACGCGGCGCGGTCGTTGTAGAGACCACTTTGTTAAGGTAGTCGTTGTCAGCATTCCCTGTGCTCTAATCGTCATTACAGAAAAGGTAAGAGGGTCCTTTATACCCCTTCCCAGTGTTGGCCAGTGGCCAAAAAATGCACTGGGAAGGAAGTGCGTAAGTCGGCCATTGGCCAACCTCCACATTTAAGGGGTTACATTATTAAATGATTAGCAGAGACAGCAGTGTGGTATGCATAGCGCACGATCAAACCCATGGCTCTGGGGAAGAGGTGAAAATGGAAGCTGTAGAGATAAGGCTGGTTATATAAACCACAAATACTAGTGCTGCTGGGAGGCAGCAATGTATCTTGATTAGTGAGGACTTGCCGGTGGGAGGAAAACAAGGCAAGGATAGCAAACGGTGCAAGGGTTTATGGAAGCTGGAACTAAGAAAAAGGGAGCTTGTAGGGATGCAAGGATCGTTGGCTTGGAAGCAGAGGAGCTAGAGCTGGGGAGCCGGACAAAGAGCAGAGAGGTAGAACCAACAAGCAGGGACACTAGGCATGAGGGACATGAAAGCAATTGATCATAAAACAATGGGATGCAAGTCCCTAGGGCAACACTGTGGCTGGGTGACAAATGACCTAAGCTCTGTGCTGCTAAAAAGGACCCTAAGGCTTAGGGTAGAGATCGAGGGTTCATGGGCTTAAGGCTGGTATTGAGACATGTGTACATGAGTGAACAACATGTGTTGCTTGTAAATTTGTTTTTTAAAGTAATAGGCCATCTGTCACTATTAGCAGAACCGTTGTCCATATAAAATATGAGCTGCACATTGGACATAGTTACAGAGAAAAGTTCACATTATAAATTTGCTAACCAAGATAATTTTTAATTCATTTTGAAAATGTTTTCATTTTGAACGATTTACTATTTCACTTTTCCTTTTAAGTATAAAAGAGATATATTGGATTTATAATAGGTAAACACGGCATTAGATCTGCCTGTGCGTATACATGAGTGTGTGCGGATGTGGGGAAGTGGGACTGGGAGAGCGCGCGCACTTGGGCATTTTCACCTAGGGCAGCGAAATCCCTGCCCTGGCCTTTTCTTGAAATCTGGATTGCTGAGGGCCACCCTGTCCCCAAGTGAAGATTGTGTGCACTGAGCGGCTGACATTATTGAGCGCCTGTCAACTGTGATTTGTAAGAGGTCTCCTGCTCCGCAGGGAAACCAGGTTAACTCTCCATATTCCACAGATTAAACTGCACTACAGGCTGGCAGCACACGGAGGTTTCACACAGACATTTCAAGGTATGGGCAAAGTGGACAATCGCCCAGGCCCCCAATTTGTAGGCCTGACTTGACAGCACAGCTGTTGCCAGATCTTATTTTATCAATCTAAAACAATTATTCAGTAGTACTGCAGAGAGGGATTTTTGGGTTTACTCACATATTGGTGGGCAGGAGAATTTGTTTTTATTGGAGAGAACTTCCGCAGAAAAAGTGCTTAACCCTCAACACAGCTGACTTATTGATTGTGAAAACCATAGGTTAAGTCAATAGGCATTTAAGTGTTGATTGTTCTTACTCTGTATTAAAGCCTACAGACAGGGATTTTTTACATACAGTCTCACAGATAACTATTGTTGGCAAGGGTTTCGGTGTTAGTTACTCCCACTGACAAACCATGGATATAGAAAATTTGCACTGTGAGAAACCTCGTAAATCCATTTTAGAAGAGATAGTACTTTACTTTGCCAACTGTAATTGTGTAAACATTTGTAATGTTATGACCGTATGCCAGATGGAGCCTGTGGGAATGTTTAATCTCAGTACCGACTGAGGCCCTACTGGCACTTTTGCGCCGCTGGAACGTCACTTTTTTAACCTTCCCGTGGCACAATGTGCCACTGCATATTTATAAGGCCACGTAGAGCCACTTTACATGGCTTTTCATGGCCTTATAAATATGAGCCCCTTTCACACAGAAAACTGTGTGAAAGTGGCGGTCCATGGGTGCACAAAATCAATCAGCCCTGCAACGCAGGCAGCCTTGCACCTTGGTGCAAGGGTGCCTGCGTTGGCACGCGGCAGCCCATTGTGCACCGGCGCTGGGGAAAAGGACAGATATGCACCATATCACATAGATACAGCTCATTCCTGCCCTTTTGTTTTGATGTAGGGCAGCGCTGCAAGAGTCCTTGCGGTGCTGCCCTTTGTCAAAACCTCACAAATGAGGCCCTGAGTTGGATATGGTGATAGCCAGTGATAACATCGATAGACCTGATTCAATTACAGGGAGGAGTAATGCCAGATGCCATAGGTCTGGCCTGTTTATTAAGATACATTATGTCAAAGGTAGCAGGCATGCCTTATTTATTGTTTAAAGCGATACAAAAGGGGATGATGGACGGAGCGTTTGAACAAATCAAACACTCACCCCCAGTCAACTGATCTGGGTTTAATCCATAACCATTCTTTAGGTTACTCAGCCACCCCAGTTCAGACATGGCTATATGCAAATCAGTCTGACCCTCTGCCTCATGGGAACAGTCCAGCCCGAACTGCCAAGCCATGTCTTCCCTGGACCGGAAACAAGCATCCTGGGACCGGTTTCGGATTCATAATCCTCATCAGCCAGGCTATCTTGAATCCAGTGGCCAAGTGAACAAGGGACTCACGTCTGAGCATACCCTGCCACACTTAGGGCGAACAAAGCGATACAAGAGGGGATGATGGACGGAGCGTTTGAACAAATCAAACACTCACCCCCAGTCAACTGATCTGGGTTTAATCCATAACCATTCTTTAGTTCACTCAGCCACCCCCATTCAGACATGGCTATATGTAAATCAGTCTGACCCTCTGCCTCATGGGAATAGTCCAGCCCGAACTGCCAAGCCATGTCTTCCCTGGACCGGAAACAAGCATCCTGGGACCGGTTTCGGATTCATATTCCTCATCAGCCAGGCTATCTTGAATCCAGTGGCCAAGTGAACAGGGGACTCACGTCTGAGCATACCCTGCCACACTTAGGGCGAACAAAGCGATACAAAAGGGGATGATGGACGGAGCGTTTGAACAAATCAAACACTCACCCCCAGTCAACTGATCTGGGTTTAATCTATAACCATTCTTTAGTTCACTCAGCCACCCCAGTTCAGACATGGCTATATGCAAATCAGTCTGACCCCCTGCCTCATGGGAACAGTCCAGCCCGAACTACCAAGCCATGTCTTCCCTGGACCGGAAACAAGCATCCTGGGACCGGTTTCGGATTCATAATCCTCATCAGCCAGGCTATCTTGAATCCAGTGGCCAAGTGAACAAGGGACTCATGTCTGAGCATACCCTGCCACACTTAGGGCGAACAAAGCGATACAAAAGGGGATGATGGACGGAGCGTTTGAACAAATCAAACACTCACCCCTAGTCAACTGATCTGGGTTTAATCCATCACCATTCTTTAGTTCACTCAGCCACCCCAGTTCAGACATGGCTATATGCAAATCAGTCTGACCCTCTGCCTCATGGGAACAGTCCAGCCCGAACTGCCAAGCCATGTCTTCCCTGGACCGGAAACAAGCATCCTGGGACCGGTTTCGGATTCATAATCCTCATCAGCCAGGCTATCTTGAATCCAGTGGCCAAGTGAACAAGGGACTCACGTCTGAGCATACCCTGCCACACTTAGGGCGAACAAAGCGATTCAAAAGGGGATGATGGACGGAGCGTTTGAACAAACCAAACACTCACCCCCAGTCAACTGATCTGGGTTTAATCCATCACCATTCTTTAGTTCACTTAGTCACCCCAGTTCAGACATGGCTATATACAAATCAGTCTGACCCTGTGCCTCATGGGAACAGTCTAGCCCGAACTGCCAAGCCATGTCTTCCCTGGACCGGAAACAAGCATCCTGGGACCGGTTTCGGATTCATAATCCTCATCAGCCAGGCTATCTTGAATCCAGTGGCCAAGTAAACAAGGGACTCACGTCTGAGCATACCCTGCCACACTTAGGGCGAACAAAGCGATACAAAAGGGGATGATGGACGGAGCTTTTCAACAAATCAAACACTCACCCCCAGTCAACTGATCTGGGTTTAATCCATCACCATTCTTTAGTTCACTCAGCCACCCCAGTTCAGACATGGCTATATGCAAATCAGTCTGACCCTGTGCCTCATGGGAACAGTCCAGCCCGAACTGCCAAGCCATGTCTTCCCTGGACCGGAAACAAGCATCCTGGGACCTGTTTTGGATTCATAATCCTCATCAGCCAGGCTATCTTGAATCCAGTGGCCAAGTGAACAAGGGACTCACGTCTGAGCCTACCCTGCCACACTTAGGGCGAACAAAGCGATACAAAAGGGGATGATGGACGGAGCGTTTGAACAAATCAAACACTCACCCCCAGTCAACTGATCTGGGTTTAATCCATCACCATTCTTTAGTTCACTCAGCCACCCCAGTTCAGACATGGCTATATGCAAATCAGTCTGACCCTGTGCCTCATGGGAACAGTCCAGCCCGAACTGCCAAGCCATGTCTTCCCTGGACCGGAAACAAGCATCCTGGGACCGGTTTCGGATTCATAATCCTCATCAGCCAGGCTATCTTGAATCCAGTGGCCAAGTGAACCGCTTTTGGCCGCCATAAGTGTGGCAGGGTATGCTCAGACGTGAGTCCCTTGCTCACTTTGCCACTGGATTCAAGCAAGCCGGGCTGAAGACGGATGGAATGCCAGAAACCGGTCATCGGAAGCTTGTTACCGGTCCAGGGAAGACATGGCTTGGCAGTTCGGGCTGGACTGTTCCCATGAGGCACAGGGTCAGACTGATTTGCATATAGCCATGTCTGAACTGGGGTGGCAGAGTGGGCTAAAGAACGGTGATGGATTCAACCCAGATCTTTTGACTGGGTGTGAGTGTTTGATTGATTCAGATGCTCTGTCCATCACCACCCCCTTTTGTACCACTTTTGGCCGCCATAAGTGTGGCAGGGTATGCTCAGACGTGAGTCCCTTGCTCACTTTGCCACTGGATTCAAGCAAGCCGGGCTGAAGATGGCTGGAATGCCAGAAACCGGTCCTCGGAAGCTTGTTTCCGGTCCAGGGAAGACATGGCTTGGCAGTTCGGGCTGGACTGTTCCCATGAGGCACAGGGTCAGACTGATTTGCATATAGCCATGTCTGAACTGGGGTGGCAGAGTGGGCTAAAGAACGGTGATGGATTCAACCCAGATCTTTTGACTGGGTGTGAGTGTTTGATTGATTCAGATGCTCCGTCCATCACCACCCCCTTTTGTACCGCTTTTGGCCGCCATAAGTGTGGCAGGGTATGCTCAGACGTGAGTCCCTTGCTCACTTTGCCACTGGATTCAAGCAAGCCGGGCTGAAGACGGCTGGAATTCCAGAAACCGGTCCTCAGAAGCTTGTTTCCGGTCCAGGGAAGACATGGCTTGGCAGTTCGGGCTGGACTGTTCCCATGAGGCACAGGGTCAGACTGATTTGCATATAGCCATGTCTGAACTGGGGTGGCAGAGTGGGCTAAAGAACGGTGATGGATTCAACCCAGATCTTTTGACTGGGTGTGAGTGTTTGATTGATTCAGATGCTCCGTCCATCACCACCCCCTTTTGTACCGCTTTTGGCCGCCATAAGTGTGGCAGGGTATGCTCAGACGTGAGTCCCTTGCTCACTTTGCCACTGGATTCAAGCAAGCCGGGCTGAAGACGGCTGGAATGCCAGAAACCGGTCCTCGGAAGCTTGTTTCCGGTCCAGGGAAGACATGGCTTGGCAGTTTGGGCTGGACTGTTCCCATGAGGCACAGGGTCAGACTGATGTGCATATAGCCATGTCTGAACTGGGGTGACAGAGTGGGCTAAAGAACGGTGATGGATTCAACCCAGATCTTTTGCCTGGGTGTGAGTGTTTGATTGATTCAGATGCTCCGTCCATCACCACCCCCTTTTGTACCGCTTTTGGCCGCCATAAGTGTGGCAGGGTATGCTCAGACGTGAGTCCCTTTCTCACTTTGCCACTGGATTCAAGCAATCCGGGCTGAAGACGGCTGGAATGCCAGAAACCGGTCCTCGGAAGCTTGTTTCCGGTCCAGGGAAGACATGGCTTGGCAGTTCGGGCTCGGCTGTTCCCATGAGGCACAGGGTCAGACTGATTTGCATATAGCCATGTCTGAACTGGGGTGGCAGAGTGGGCTAATGAACGGTGATGGATTCAACCCAGATCTTTTGACTGGGTGTGAGTGTTTGATTGATTCAGATGCTCCGTCCATCACCACCCCCTTTTGTACCGTTATTTATTGTTTAAGCATTGTTTTTAGGTCTACAGTCTAACAGTGGATTGATGTCACATTATGTTACAATTTATAGACTGGTATTTGGTTACATGTAATCCCACAGATTACTGTGGTAGGCTAGTGTCTTGGTTTTAATCACTAACTCTGACACACCATGGAATTAGAAGACTTGCACGATGATGGTTCTTTTTACGCCCTATTGAGAAGAGTTGTATATTGTTTTGCCAACTGTAATTCTGTGCATATTTGTAACTCTATAACTGTATGCATGATGGTTGCCAGTTTATGTGC
Organism: Lissotriton helveticus; assembly: GCF_964261635.1. Lineage (NCBI taxonomy): Eukaryota > Metazoa > Chordata > Amphibia > Caudata > Salamandridae > Lissotriton > Lissotriton helveticus. The sequence goes on along the minus strand of NC_136061.1, from coordinate 183,720,238 downwards.
ACTTCAGTAGGACTGTGTTGGTTATATTGTCAGGCCAATGGTAACGACTGTAGGCCTTACATGTTTACTGGGAAAACATATGTCACGTTCCTTAGGAGTAATCTGTTTAAAAAAGGAAAGGAATGACATAGGAAGTAGGCCTGAGTTACTTACTGTGAAAAGCATATATAAGATGCAATCGACGTTTTAGTATGAATTGTAACTACACTATGCTCAAGCCTTCAGGCAGGTTTTATGTAAGCGTGTGTGAAATTCATGTAATCTGCTTTCTCATAATTATGGAGAATGTCAGAAAACGTATGTGAAATGAAAATCCATGATTTAACAGAATATTTTAGCGCAAAATGTGTCTGTGCATCAATGTTTGACTCAAAAACATATGTGCCTGCGGACAACAGCCACTCAGGTTCTGGTTGTTTGTGTTGTTCCTGCACTCCCATGCTATAATTTTGCTATAAATGGCAGTGTAATTACGTGATGTGGCCAAAGGGGATAATTTCGGGAAATTTGTGTAACAACCGTAATGCGAAATACCTGAAATTACACAGATTACAGTGGTGTAATTTAAACTTTGCCTGGTACTCCACTTTTGTTACACTGAATCTCACAGGTTATGTAGCAAAGGTTTTGTTCACACACCCGAACAAACCATCGGAATAAAAGAGTTGTTCTATGATAATTCTTATTAGGCTCTATTAGGAGGGATTCTATATTGTAAAAACTTTAATTTTGTACATATTTGCAATTTTACTACGGTAAGCCTGATTGATTATTTGTGGCAAAATGTACAAACAATACAGTGTGTCTGAGTTGGTTATGGTGATAAGGCAATATTAATGTTTATAGGCCTAAATGTTTATAATGAAAGTTGTGATAAAGGCAGTAGGCCTGATATATTGATTGTGAATACCATAAGTTAGAGGATATAAACATTTACCGGTGGATTGTTATTACTTTGTATAAAAGCCTACAGATTGATATTTTGTCACATGAAATCTCACAATTTACGTTTGTGGAGAAGGATTTCCGTGTTGGTTACCTCCTCTGCCAAACCTCAGGGGTTGAAGCTTTCCACTATAATAATTCTTGGTAGAATCTCTTTGGAATGCCTGACAGGCTGTGACGAGGGGAAGCGAACCAGAACCTGTACGAACATACCTACTCCGCCGGAGTGTATGAACGACCCCCTCTCCCCTCTCTCTCTGCAGCAGTCTGAAACCTGGAAAGACGCAGAGGCACAACTGTATATACAAGAAGACGACAGAGGACCTTGTTTCTTAAACTGGGCCGAGTTTTCACCAAACCCCGCCCCCTCAGATGATGCGGAGGACGCAGGACGATCAAAAGCAGGAAATGGACAGAGTCAGGCGTGTTCGACACCCGGAGGAGAAGAGTGCGAGAGCGGAGAGAGTACAGTGACGACTAGCGAGAAAGAAGGAAAGGACGGAGAGCCGAGCCAACCGAGGTCCCACACGACGTCTACCGGAGCCAGGAGGCTAACGACACTACGAGGCGCTCAGCCAAGCTTCAGGGGAAGAGTGGCTCACACAGGTACGAACACGTATCTCGGGTTGGGCCAGAAGGAAGGGTTTTAAACCACCGTCATTGACGTGATTCGAAAACCCGACACTCCCTTTCATGAGCACGATCGTCACCTAGTAACCAGCAGTTTGCACCGTGTGACTCCTCACTACCCTTCCCTTTCACCTTGTACATACTGAGCACCCGACTGAATCCAGTCTCTCTTTTTCTTTGCTTATAGGTCAGACCTCGGTGAGCGACGACCACGTCATCCTGGACCGGTGGAGACACGGAAAAGGTTCCCCGAGAGAGCGTGATTCCCCAGAGAAAGAATCCGAAGCACCCTTGTCTTACTACAAACTTACTGTGCGCAGGAAACGTATCCTACGACCAATAAAAGCTTGTTTAACGCCATATAGTGTCCCTGAGTTTTCTTCTAGCCCGCCACACAGGCTTAGCTGCCTGCCAGGATATTGTAATAAAAAATCATTAGATAATACATATATATATATATATATTCACTGAAAAAACCATAGGTTATAGACCATATATAGTTAGGAATTAGCATTTACAAAACCTTGAAAATTCACTGAAAAAACCATAGGTTAGAGACCATATATAGTTAGCTGGACATTTTATTGACATAAAACCAATGAAATTCCATATATAGTTAGTTGCACTAACTATATATCGCGCACCCGCAATCCACTGCTGATGATGTCACATATTACATCATTCATGACATGGTCAGTGACATCACTGATGACATCACTGATGACATCTCAAATGACATCACTGATGACATCACTGATAACAACATCCAGTGATTTTTTGTTTCTGTAAAGTTTAAATATGTCTTACATATTGAAGAATGAGTGGATGTGTAAGTGTCTGGACGAAGGATTTAGTAGGTGCATGACTGACTGTATGAGTGAGTGATTAAATGTGTCTCACTGAGTGCATGGGTTAGTGACTAAACTGTCTTAATTTGTGCATCATTATGTCTGTTGTTCTGTAAACTGCTGCATGTGTTGATCAGTAGCTATATGAGTAACTATATGGGTTATTGATTGATTGCCCAAGTATTTGTATGGGAGACTGAGTGTGTGTGTGGCTAGCTGGGAGGTGTGTGACTCTGTGCAGATCAATGTGTACTTGTATCAATGATTGTATAAGAAGGTAAGTATGTGTTAGTATATGTTTGAAAATGTAAGGTGCTCTATGTTTAACTGTATAGACAAGAAAATGGAAGTGTCATTGATTCTTTACAGGACTGACTAGGTGTGTGAGTAACTCCATGGATGAGTGGCAGACTGTGAGTGTCTGTATAGGTGTATGAGTGCATATGATAGTGTTGTAAAGATGAGTGATTGTATGTATGAATGATTGTATGGGTGAATGAGTGAAGGTGTGTGTAGACGTAGCAATCAGTGAGTGCGTACGTAGTAACTAGTATTGGTGTGTCAATGGTTTCAAAAATTATACTCTGTATTTAACACTGGGTGAAACAGAGGTTATATTAAAATGTGAGGAGATGCATTGTATTGTCACATGAATGATATCATCAGTGATGTGGTCATTGATGTCAAATGAGATGTCATCAGTGATGTCATCAGTGATGTCATTTGAGATGTCATCAGTGATGTCATCAGTGATGTCACTGACCATGTCATGAATGATGTAATATGTGACATCATCAGCAGTGGATTGCGGGTGCGCGATATATAGTTAGTGCAACTAACTATATATGGAATTTCATTGGTTTTATGTCAATAAAATGTCCAGCTAACTATATATGGTCTCTAACCTATGGTTTTTTCAGTGAATTTTCAAGGTTTTGTAAATGCTAATTCCTAACTATATATGGTCTATAACCTATGGTTTTTTCAGTGAATTTTCAAGGTTTTGTAAATGCTAATTCCTAACTATATATGGTCTATAACCTATGGTTTTTTCAGTGAATTTCAATGGTTTTTTAATAGCAAATATCATAAGCTGTCGAATGTCAAGTACGTGGTAAGTAAAAACATTTTCGTGTTTATGCACACTGATCTGCTTTGAATGCTGCCCCCCACCCCTCATTTCTATTAGGAGTACTCTCTCTTTGCAGATAGTGAAGGGTAGTTAACGCAGGCCTTTGCCCCCGTTGTAATCCGTCGTGCCTGCTTCTCTCTCCATTTGATTGATTGTTCTCTTTGGTTCATTCTCTATTTACAAACAAGCACAGAGTCGCAATACTCTGTTTAGTCTTTGCAGATAGCGAAAAATCGTGTAAAAAAACAAAAGGAATCAAGCAAAATCAGTAGGCCACTAATGGGATCTCTTTTTGACCTCGCTAAAATAGAAACATTAGGAACAACCTGATGAAAATAGCAATGTGTATGTACATAAGCGGCGTTCATTTGTGTTCACAGTACCCCTTGTTGATTGTTTGAATCGAGCATTGAATTGTTCGAAGTTGGTTCTCTTAAGGATCTTCTCTGCCTGCAAACAAGGAAGAATAGGAATATTCTCTCTCCCTTTGCAGATAGTGAAGGGTAGGTAACGCAAGCCTTTAACACGTCGTACCTATTTCATTCCTCATTGATTGATTGATTGTCCGAACATTGACTGTTTGGGAATTAGTTCTTTTTGGAGGTATTCCCTGTTTGCAAATAAACGTAGGAAAATCTTTGCAAGTAGTGAAAGGGTAGGTAATGCGGACCTTTCTCCCCCGTTGTAATCTGTCATGCCTATCTACTCCCCACTGATTGATGCACCTGTTTCACCCGGACCATTTACTAGAGATATCTGGCCCAACAAGAGAGCACCCCTAGTGAAAAGGACATATGCAATAATAACGAAGTGATCACTGTATCCTGTTAACAGAAACTTTAGCATGAAACAACCTGGAAAGAAAAGAATAGGAAAACGAAAATCAGTAGGCCACTGATGAACTTTTTATTAAATAACAAACAAAGAAACGATAACAATACGTAATGATAAAACCTATTATTGTCCTAGAAACAAGAAACGTTAGAAGTAAGCCCGTAATAAGAAACCTGAAAACATCGCCCCTCACTGCCCCAAAACGTGTCTGTCCCACCGCCTGCCACGGCCAAATAACGGCAAACTGGGAAAGATAGAAGTCAGCAGACATCCGCCCCATTCTAGAAACTTCCAAAGGGCAACAGGTTTTCGGCTACGCCCAGCCGGAAGCAACACATATAAGGCGGGTCCTGCTGCCACGCCTCGGAGATCATCACGTAGGGTGTAGCCGGAGGAGAGGCCGAGGCCGAGGCCAGCGGGACCCGGCCAGGGGGATTGACAACGCTGGAGAGTTGCAGATGGGGGGAATGTCCGTGTCCTCGACCCTCCCCTCTCTCTCCCAGTCCGGCCGCAGTGGCCCTTGACAGTTTCAGGTAGTCCCGCCACATTCTCTACCAGTCCGGCCACCAACGGCCTAGGCCGATGGGATCCGGCTGCAGCCGATAAACCAAGGAACCCGTTCATGGGGCCAGAGCAAGGGGCGTCCGGCCGACATCCACCGGAAGCCCGGCCCGAAGACGGACGGGACACTTCTTCTTTCTTGAATAATGGCTTTGACAACACTGGGGGGGATGTCTTGCACATGCCTCCTACCCCCCCCCCCCTCGTCCTCATCGCCTGGTCCGGCCATAACAAATCTCAAGCGAGACGCCGTGGGGTGCACTGGGAGGGAGAGACGGTGTGAACAGGCCTCTCCCGCCTCCCCAGTGGAGGCTTCCCACCTGCACCCTCAGCGCTCCAGGCGCCCGGAAAAGGGTTCTTCCACTGTGGCGATGCTGCAACGTCTCGCCCGGCAGGGTGGAGCCCGTCCGCTCATTTGACCCCGCGATCGCCAGTAGCTACCGAACTCTCAAAATGGCGATCGACGTGGCAAGAGCGGGCCCAGCATAAAGAAATGGCCCGGTCACTGGTTGACTCCACCACAGTAGTCCTCCACGACCTTGAAGATTCTAGAGGAGCCGCGGGAGTCTCCGACCCCCGCAGACACCCCCGATGGGGAATGACTGCCATGATCGCCCGTGGAGTGACGAAACTGTATCCGCGGGACGTCGGCGCTCCCATGCTGGCGCCAGCCTCACTTTGAATTACTAGAATCCTGCAAACCTCAGTTCCGGTGAAAGCACACTGTGACCCGGTAGGAAAAATTGTTGCACCCCCTCCCCTTTTTGACTGATAGTTCAAACCACCGATCCTTTCCTTTGCCCTTTTACCAGAACTTTGGACTGCCTCCCCCTCTTTTACATTTTCTAGAGAAAACAAAACATTAACCACTACATTAGCATAGCAGTTGACACCAGAACTGTTTTCAAATTGAAAACCAACAACATCTTCAACAGAATCCTTTTTGTTTCTGCTGTGACCCTGCTACAGCACAGGCATTGTCCCCAGCAGTAATTCTGCAATGCCGGTATGAATACCTGTGGTGCCTACTGGACTCACTCACCCCCGCGGCGCCCCACGCCGTTATTTGCTGGGCGGCAACTTACTAGACATCACCTTTGTGCCATCTAGATTTCAGCGCGTTCTGCTGCCTTGGAACTATTCGCACAACAGACTGCTACTGACGACTCACCCCCAGGCAACATCTTCTGAATTTTCATAATTTGAAAGAACTAGTAACATGTCCTCATCAGGAATTTCCTCATGAAAAGTCTGCAATGATGATTCTTGTAACTCTATGGTCTCCAAACATTCAATAAATTCGCCATCAAGAGATTGATCAAAAAAATCATTCAAGTCATCTCCTCCTTGTGAGAAAATTTCATTATTGGTGCTGTCAATTTCAATAAATGTATTGGATAATTCAAAAGAAATTGCCACGGTCTCTTCGTTGTTTAAATGTTTTTACTGTTTTTGTTTTGTTGTATATATTTATAAGTTATTAAAGTTTTATAATCCTACTACTTTGTTGGAGTGCTATATATTTTTAATGTGACACATAAATGTAAAAACTTTGATGTACAAAGAGTCATCCCTGGAATCTTCCGCTTCAGGCTCGGTCCCCTCCCCAATCACAATACAGGATGGTTTTCAGATAGTAGGAACACGTGTGGTGTGACGGATCTCATCGGGTGTGGGCCTTGATCTACTATAACTCCTTTGAAGAGGGGTGATTCTTTACAGCTGGGGCCATAAACTACATCTGCAGGGCTAGCTGATAGCCTGGACAATCGGACACAGAGGAAGAGGAGTGTCAGAGGGTGCGGTAGTGAATAGGGCAAAAGGGAGGTGTCGGGCGGGCACAGAGTGTGATTCTCAGGGAAGAGCAGCGCAGATGGGGAGAGGTTTATTGCCCATGCATAACACAGAGAGCGGGGGTGACCAGTGCCTGGGGAAGATGCTTGCGAGGGTGGGGAGCCATGCTACGAATCGACAGCGTGCAGAGAGTGGGTCTGGTCAAGGCATCTAAAATGGCTGCCGTGCACGACAAAAGTGTGGCATTTCAAAAAAGGCAAGATGGCGCAAACAATGTTTTTCAACACTTCCTCATTTACTTCGAATCGAACGTTAACAGACGTTGGTGCATATTACCAAAGTTAAGCGATATTTATCGCTAACGATGCTTACCAACGAATTTTTTACCGCTAAGCATCGTCGGAAATTATCGAAGATAAACCTTGCTATTATCAAGGTTTATCGCAAATGCGATAAAAAACGACCGCAATGCATTAATATCGCTGAAAACTCAGCGATATTCATGCATTACCGAGCTAATGCTCTTAGCCATGTTATCCACCTCCCATTGGATAACATGGCTAAGAACTGCTCAGGGCAGGTGTTAGTTTTTGGAGATATTCGCGCTTAGCGCGAATATCTCCAAAAGTTGGTAATAGGAGATATATATCTTGCATGTTGTAATGCAAATTATTGTGGTATATGGAACTCATACCATAATCTCTCAGGAAAGCAGAAACTGATCCTTTTGGGACCGCCTGAGAAGGCCTAGGGGGTGAGGGGTACTCTACTTTGCCCCCTTTTCACGTTCCGAACTATTTTATTTTACTCTCTTCTGTAATTACACAAAATAGCAGCGATAAGATGCATCAGAGACACACAGTGAGAGAAAGGAGGCCGGAGATGAAGAAGAGATGTCAAATACACATTGGAGATAATATAGTGGGAGAAGGGAAGTAAATATGAGTAAACTTACCATGTAACATAAAAATGTTGCACTCTATACTATAAGTCTCATTTTATACTACAATCACTTCGCTACAACCTCATAAATTAAAAATAAAAATGAATAATGTCTCAAACAATTTTTGATTTCTAAATATAAATTTATTCTTCTGAATTTTCTAAATTTGAAAGAACTAGTAACATGTCCTCATCAGTAATTTCCTCTTCAATCATCTCATCTGGAATCTCCTCATTAAAAGTCTGCAATGATGATTCTTGTAACTCTATGGTCTCCAAACATTCGATAAATTCGCCATCAACAGATTGATCCAAAAAATCATTCAAGTCATCTCCTCCTTGTGACAATATTTCATTATTGGTGCTGTCAATTTCAATCAATGTAGTGGAATCATTCAAGTCATCTCCTCCTTGTGACAATATTTCATTATTGGTGCTGTCAATTTCAATCAATGTAGTGGACAATTCAAAAGAAATTACCACGGTCTCTTCATTGTGAGCCATTTTATTTTGAAATTGCTTGCTGTAAATTGCAGAAAAAAATAATCACTTTCATTTATCGTTTTTAGTAATACATAATATAAAACTAACTTTATCAAGTATTTAGTATAACAGAAGGACTGCAAATAAATAACAGAAAACATTTTTCAAATTATCTTCAAGTGTACAACATAGTTCCCCTTACAAATTAACAACTCACCTTTTTAAAAGTAGGAGAAGTGTTAGTACTGTGTAAATCAAACACCAGAAATTCACCACCAAAAATTCCTCACAAATGTACCTCAGACAGTAGTATCACAAAATGGCTGTGGTTTCCTCTCATTTGAGATATATACATAACCAATTAACTTTCATCACACACAAATACAAAACCAAAGTAACATTTTAATTGGTTCTAAATTTCAACACTTTCAAATGTGTTTTCCCCATGCAATTTTCCATAGGACATTTACATACGTCTACAGCCTGAATGGCTGAACGGAATTACACCAAACTTGGCAAAATGGTACATCAAACCTAAGAGGTCAGGAAGGATCTACTATGCCCCCTTATGGTCATTTGCCCCTTCGCTTTGGCCTCCTCTTGTCTCTCGATCCTACCGAGAGACAAGATGGCGGCCGCTACGGACTGTTTGGAATGTTTACAGACGCCGGAGAACCAATCAGCTTCGCAAAGCTCCGTAACGCGAAAAGTATGCGAAGCGTAGCGCTGTTACAGATATATATCTTTTTTTGAACGTTAATTTCTCAAAATCCACTGGAGCACATATATTGAGACCTAGCAAAGGCACATCGGGCTACCAGTCCCTAATATTTTGCCAAGTTTCGTGCAAATCCATTCAGCCGTTCGATTATTATTATTATTTTTTTTTTTTGCCCCGCGGGGCCCTTTTAAAACCTCCACATCAAACCTAGGGGGTCAGCGAGGATCTACTATGCCCCCTTATGGTCATTTGCCCCTTCGCTTTGGCCTCCTCTTGTCTCTCGATCCTACCGAGAGACAAGATGGCGGCCGCTACGGACTGTTTGGAATGTTCACAGACGCCGGAGAACCAATCAGCTTCGCTTCACAAAGCTCCGTACCGCGAAAAGTCCGCGAACCGGAGCGCTGCCCGGTCCTCTGTTACAGATATATATCTTTTTTTGAACGTTAATTTCTCAAAATCCACTGAAGCACATATATTGAGACCTAGCAAAGGCACATCGGGCTACCAGTCCCTACAATTTTGCCAAGTTTCGTGCAAATCCATTCAGCCGTTCGGGCTAAAAGTGAGGCCAACCGCCCTATGGGAAACTCAATGTTAAAAACACGTTTTGGGACCCCCCTTTTTTCTCGGCCCCCCCTTGACGAAACCCCCCCAAATTTTCAGGGGCTGCTCGGAAACAAAATGTTCCATTTTCCTGAAAATTTCAGCCAATTCCGTCCACAAACGCCAAAGTTATTAGACATAGAATTTTCAAAAATCCCATAGAGAAAAAATCCTAACTATATATACCTACTGGCGACCGCCAGTAGGTAATATATACATATATATATTTTTTTTTTTACACGAATTGACACTGACGAAGCTAGTAGAGCGAAACGCGTCTGTCTGGGGCGAAGAGGGTTTGCAATAAACATTCTTGGAAATCGGACACCAGTGTGCTTACTATTTTTTCAACTGGATGAAGTTGATTCGTGCTGCAATATATATATATATATGTATATATATTAATTACCTAGTTATAGTTAGAACCTAGTTTCCATAGGAAAAGTGCCTTTTGATTTGCCAATAACGTTGGCGCCATTTGACAAATCTTCACAAAATTTTCAAAACAAATTGTTCACACAGGTCAGCTCCTGTCTTGAAAGTTTCGGGGTGCTTCGTCAAGGGGGGGGCGAGAAAAAAGGGAGCTACTAAAACCTGTTTTCTCCATGTTAATTCCTATAGGAATCTTTAGACACTGCTACAGCCTGTACTGCTGAATGGAATGACACCAAATTTGGCACAGAGATAGCTCTTGGTCCAGAGAACACGCTTTTCTTTTAAATGGTGTAAATCCATTCAGTAGTTTTCGGGTTATTTAAAGATTTACAAATATATATATTTGTGAATTGTGAGATCTGATTGGTTGAGCCCTCCTGAGCATGAGGTTGGCTCCGATTGGCTGCCAACACTTCAAACCAGGAAGTGTTGGCAGCCATCTTGTGCCTCAGACCAAGTGAGAGGGGAAAAAGGTAAGAGAAACCTTAAAAAACAAAAAAAGGGGGCAGGGTAGGAAAACCCTGACCACCGGACCCCCATGTCCCAAAAAAGCTTTTTTTAAAAACATTTTCGACCGGGTCATGCTCGGTGCGTGAACCCCGTCGAAAGTGAAAAGAAAACAAAGCGTGGGCTGCCGTGCTTTGTTTTTTAAAGCCCCCGGGGGCATTCCTTAATTGTGTAGCGGTGGCCCGCAGGGGCCCCCACAGCCCTGTGGACTGCCACCTCCCCTGGGCTTTATAATGTATGTGCGGGGAAACGCGCCCCCCGCATCCCCAGGGACCACCACCTCCCCGGGGCTTTATGATTATAGGGTGGGGGGCCTAGCGCCCCCCCAAACCCCAGGGACCACCACCTCACGGGGCTTTAGTATTAAAGGGTGGGGAGCCTCGTGGGCCCCCCCAAGCTCCAGGGACCGCCACCTCCCGGGGCTTAATTAAAAGTGTGGGGGGGCTCCTGCCCCTCCCCACACTGCCCCAGGGACCACCACCTCCCCGGGGCTTTCAAAATGTAGGGAGGGGGTGTGAGAAGTTGGCCTGGCAACGGATGTCCACTATTCTAGTGGGCAGCATGCACCAGTCCAAACGACCCTTATTGATGGTAGGTGTAGACAACCTTTATAGAAAGCTATCCTAGTGGTAGCTGTGGAGAGCAGCCTTCATGCTAAGTCTTGAAGGAATGTAAAGCCGCTTGTTTTACCAGTTTATAATCTCATGAATGATCAAATGAAAGGAGAACCACACCAGGTATATATAAAATATATATGTATTTATTCTAAACACAACCCTCTAGTCTCTTTATGAGGCTAGAAGTGAAAGTACAATACAAGAACTTAAATAGCACACAGTAAATTAGCACAGTATACGTTTTGACCTAGGAGCCTCACAAACCATATACTAAGAAAGTGATATACACCGCTCAGAGCATAGAGACAAGGCCTAGGGCATGTAGAACCGCTGGGGCAACCAGGAACCACCCAAGGTAGGGACGCAGGAGACCTACGGGGGACGCGTGCAGTGTCTAAACACAGCCGCGAATCACCATTGACTTCTATGGAGGAAGTTAAAGTAAGAATTTTAAAGAATATGGACACTTAGGAGCGGACTACCATAAAACCCCATCAGTACTGGACACTTCTAGATTCAAGACCCACTGGAGCCCCGAAGTACTTGTGTTACCTCACCCAGGGGAGCCCTGTGCATAGGTGTCTTTTCGTTTCGGGTTTCGTCGTTGTTTCCAATGAAGAGCTGCAATGAAGTGCTGCAGGCGACCAGGTGAAAAGTGTCTGGATGGATCCAAGGGTGGATCAGAGATATGAAGAACCTGAAAGCAGAGGGGACAGAGTCTGGGTCACTAGCCAGTGACCAGGAAGGCGACAAAGAGATGCCAGCCGATGTTGGGTGATTTCAGGTGATGTAGGGGAAGCTTGACTCGCCACGAGGACCAGGAGGCGTCAACGACAACCAGGAGCTGGATTCGAGCTGTCCCACGTTGGATGTCGAGTGCTGCAGCGTCGTTATCCAGATTGGACCCAACAAGCCTTGACAACACCAACCCACGCAGAATGGAAAGATTGGCTTCGGTGCAGACCAGCAAGGTCTGAGGGACTCACCCTTTGAAGGGGAGTCAGAGCACATCTGGAGCAACCAGGAAAGCCCAAAAACAAAGGAGTTGCCTTGTGGGGACCCACCAGTCAACGGACCAGGGATCATGAAGGAACCTCAAGCAGAAATGCCAAAAGCGGGCCCATGGAATACTCTTGGAGTGTAGGCCCACAATCTTTGATGCAAAAGGTGCTCAGGACTTGGACTACAAGTAGCCCAATGCACAACTTCGGGAAAGCTTGGTAAGTTAATGCACTAGAAAATATGCTGGATGTCCAGGAGTTCCAGTGAGGCTACAGGTCTCAGCTTTGCTGGGGACTCGTGTAAGCCTCGGAGATGTTTGGAAGTCTGTGTCGCAGATTCTTCGGGATCCGGCAGGAGCCTCGAAAATGCAGACCAGCAAGATGCTTCTTTGGTGTCTGTTTGAACAGGGGAGTCACTCCTTGACCCCAAGGGAGATTCCTTCCATCTTCCAGTCGAAATGGAATGTCGAAGGTCCAAGTTTCATCCAGGGTAATCTAAAGTCCTAGGGACTGGGTTACTATACTTATACTAAGTTTAGGGGTTGGACTAACTCTAAGGTCCCATCTATGGGAGGACCTGGGGAGGGTGTGGTTACACCCCTTCCCCTTTGTCCAGTTTCACGCCAGAGCTGGGGCTGAGTGCCCCAGCAACCGGTTTGTAAATGTAAATGTAGTTGAGCTTATATAGCGCACAGCTACCCGCAGTGGGTTTCCAGGCGCTTGCTTAGGGAACCCGTCCTGGTATTCCCCTGTGAGATAGCAGGGTATCCACAAGGTGAAAGTCAGGCATCCCGCCGCGAGGGGCCGTTGTGGAGATTAGGCAAGCTATTGCCCAGAGTCGCAGAGTGTGAACCCGTGAGTCGAGGAGGCACCGGGGCGAGAATTATCGAGTCCGTGGAATTTTTTAGCCCAAGACCCGCCGAGGCGGGGAATTGAACCCTGGTCCAGAACCGATCTCAGCTTCCGGGTCTGCTGCCTCTAACCCCTGAGCCACACTTCTCCACTGACTGGGAAATGCACGGGGACACCTTGTGTGCCCCAGGCACTGTCTGAAAGCATTCACTGAATGCACCCACCATGCCCCAATACACAAAAGCCTGTCTGGGGAGGTGCTTGCACCTCCATGGACAGGAAACCTATTGTCCAGGCCTTACCTGCCATAGTTTCGTCCAGCAGCAGTAGGTCAGACTCGTGACTGTGGCAGCAGTATCCATTTTGTGCTGCTGGGGTGCTTTAAAACTATTACTGGGTAGGTAAGTGTGTACATGTCTTCTCCCTCTAGAAGGGTGGAATTCTACCCCCGCCGCCAGAACTAGCGAGGGGGGGGGGTAGGATTCCAAAGTGTTTGACACCAAACACGACATGTTTTGATGCAGCCATCCCAAAGTGAGCATTTACCGCAAGGTTATAATGCACTTAAGAGTATATGGTATGGCTGTATCATAGAACAGCTATAAGGAAGGGATTCCGAAAGCTGCAGAGGGGCTCAGCTCATGCTTGGGCACCCTCTCACACAAAACCAAGCACTCTGCCTTCAGGATTGCAAAGGCCTGCAATAGGAGTGACTTATAGGTTTACATACGTCTATATATGTAGGTAGATATAGGTATACTATATCTAAGTAAGGGGTACAAGTACCACCTGACCCAGGCTGCAGTAGCAGACCTGTGGTGTCATTTGGAAGGCTTCCAAGGGGTGGCATAATACATGCTTCAGCCCCTGGTAGGCCTCTGGGGTAGCTCTGCCCTTGGTACCTAAGGTACTATATACTAGGAACTCACAAGGGTAGCCCAGTAACCAATTTAGAGTGTACCTAATGTCCATGCAATCAGTTTAGAGCGGAAGCAGCTAGGCTGGGACCCTGAATAGCAGGATCCCAGTCCAACTAAGTCGAAAACCAGCAAAACACCAGGAACAAAGTGGGGGTAACCATATAGTCAGATTTCACCTTCCTACAGGGGGCTGCACGGTCCCTCCTGGAGCCCTTGATGGCCCTGGGGACCGCCACCACCCAGGGCTGGCTCCTGCAATCTCCCAAGGTGCCCACCACCGGGACATTGCTGTTTGCTATGGCAGGGCGAGGGCACCGCTCCCGCTCTGTCATAGCAAACACTGCTTTGGTTTTTGGAAGCGAGAGCAGGAAACTTGCTCTCTCTTCCAAAAACTAAAGCAGATTGCTTTTGTGCAAAGGGAGCTGCATGTCAGCAGCTCCACGTGTGCAAAAGCAATTATGGCTCCCACAGGAGGCGGAAAGCTGGCGGGACCGTGGGTGCATTGAGGCTCCCCCATGGTCCCCAACGGAGAGGCCAGGCCCCGGGGAATGGGGTCTCCAGTGCCAGAGGTGGCCCAGCAGGGGGCCCACGTGGCTCCCCCTGTAAATAAAATGTTTAAAAAAACAAAAACGGAATGGGCGGCCCCGGGGGGATGGGGTCCTCCGGCATAATTGGCTTCTGAGGGGGGGGGGCACGCGGTCCCCCTCCCCCAAAATCTTTTATTTTTAAAACAAGGCTGCCAGGCCCCGGGGGATGGGGTCCCCAGGGCCAAAAGTGGCCCAGGGAATGGGGGCCACACAACCCACCTCCCATAAAAGAAAAACGTAACCGGAAACTCGCCGGAGAGCCCGCCCCCTCCCTGCACCACTTTGCAAACGCGCCCCCTGGCATGTTGTAAATCGGGGAATTAATCCCCCTTGAATACTTAGGGTCCCTGGGGGCCAACAAGCCCACCAGGTATGTCCAGTAAGCGCCACAGAGCTGGATTGCAGAAAGGTGGTCTGAGGCCATGCCCCTTTTTACACCACTCTGCAAACCTGGGTCCTGGCGCACTGCTGCTTGGAGAATGAAGTCCACTTGTGTCCTGAGGTCCTCAGGTCACAAGAGGACCTCATCGCCCCACCAGCAGTGTGCAGTGTGCCAGACTACAGACTACCAATATCGAAACCATAGACACACCAATAGCAGTTAGTACATACCCGCTCAGTGATTCATACGTCTACACACACATCCACCCACTAACCCATACAGTCTCTCATACATGCAGTCATTCATCAATACAGCCACTGATATATCCACTCATACACCCATATAGGCACTCACACACTGCCACTCACCCAGAGTTACTCAATAACCTAGTCAGTCACGCAAATAATTTATTAACCTGCCATTTACTCACCTATACAGTTATACACACATCACATCACTTATTCATAGAGATACGTACTGCCTTAAATAATTACTGACATAAGCGCACACTTATCCATGCAGCCACTGTCACAATCACTCACTGTCACATATACTCACTTATATACTCCAACACCCAAAAATTCTGCCTTTCACATATGTAGTTACTGACACATATATCACTAACACATCCATTCCTTCACCGAAACAGCTATACGTACACTCACTCACCCATACACTCTCTAACACACACACTCATAAACGCATACACACTGTGAATCACCCACTCACACATCCATGCATGGAGTCACATCCCCCACACCCACACAGACACTCAGGCACTCATACAGGTTCTCAGACAACCAATCATTCTTCAATATACCTTGGCATATATAGATATAATTCTTGAATTTTTTAGAAACCCTCAGTCACGTGGATGATGTCATTAGTGATGTCATTTGAGATGTCATCAGTGATGTCATCAGTGATGTCACTGAGTATGTCATGAGTGATGTACTATGTGACGTCATCAGCAGTGCATTGCGGGGGTGCGAGTTATAGTTAGCTCTAACACACAAGATGATGGATGGAATGTTGCACAATGGCAAAACATTCACCCCCAGACACAGATCTGGGTTTAATCTATGGTCATTTGAGATGTCATGAGTGATGTCACTGACCATGTCATGAGTGATGTAATATGTGACGTCATCAGCAGTGCATTGCGGGCGTGCGAGTTATAGTTAGCTCAACTAACTATAACTGGCGAATTTCTCTGGTTTTGCATGAGTCAAATGTCCAACTAACTATAACGTCCCTGAACTGTTTTTTTCAGTGAATTTCTAAGATTTTTAAAATGCTAATTACTAACTATAACGTCTGTAAAACCTATTGTTTTTCAGTGAATTTCAAAGGTTTTTTTAAATGGTAATTTCATATTTTAGTATTTATAAAACCTATATTTTTTCTAATTATTTTTAATGTTGTGCAACACTATTATCCTTTTTTTAACTTTCAAAATTATGTAATGTTTTATATCTTCGCCCAAAAATATGCATATAATTTTTTTTGGGGGGGAGAAAACTACAGTCCCGTACTGGTAGTCAACCAATCTCGATCAGCACGCGAATCCTATCCACCACATTTAAATGATGCGCATTTCGTATCCGACGGGTTTGTGGCACCACGTCCTGCGTAACAACATATGCATATGAGATCGCACCAGCTGCTACTTTGGTATACGACGGGTACGCACTACCAAGCTGCGCGTTACGTCATATACGTATGGGGTCGCGCCCGCTGCGCATTGCGTATGCGACGAGTGCACGCTGCCACGCCCTGAGTTACGTCGTAGACGTACGGTGTCGCGCCATGTACACAATTCCCTCATTTTGTTTTGTCTCAAAACTATATCTAAATAACTTTAGTGTATATGAGTGCAAGCCATAATGAAAAATATTTTAAACATTTATATATTTCTAAATGTAATGAACTTATATTATAGTTAATATATTTTCTCAAAATCACGTCGGGTGCGGTCTGCGATTGCTATACGACCATAAAAAAATGCATTTCATTAGTTCATAACATTTCCCATTGTAACAGTTGGAAAACGCAACCCATTTTAGTCAATCTCTGTACTGCATTTGATGAGACACACATCTTCTGCTTAGAGAGCTTTTTTCTAAACATTTTGCAATGTACACATATCTTACACTACACACAACATGCAACCATCCTCTTCATCAATATTCATACTTTGAAAAGTAGCCTTCCACCTGTGATAGCCATACACCTAAAAGTTACATAACCGAAGTTTTCTCCACTACCAGAGGAACCATGGTTGTATACGCTGTCCACAGCACAATGTGTAGTACGGCCCGAGGCAGTATCATGCATAGATAAAACACACGGAAACAGATAGATAGTGGTAGTGGGTACGGGCACATACGCTCAACTCCTTTTTATTACCAGCGTCACACATCCAGTGATGTCTGTGCTAGATGCGTGTGGGGTGAGTTTTAAGCAGCCCTGAGGGAATGGTTGCTGCTAGCATCAACTACAACAGTAATCATTGGATCACAAACAGAGATTCAATATTAAAAGAATCAATAATTTGTGCTGCAGTAAGGTAGGGACAGTAGATGTGAAATAATACAGAAAAAATTATATTGTAAAAGAACCACAACTTCTGGTATACTGAGACACAATCAATAGATCTGAAATAATACACAAAATGATTATATCATAAACGCTCCATCAGTTCTAGTGCACTCACATAGCCACATCAAAATCATTCAGCATGTGCACAGCCAGCGATGATGCGTGCTGCGGGTGGGCCATACTAGGAGCAATATCTGTTGCCATCAACACTGCATCATCTGCAATAGCGACTCAATCTGAATTGTGAACACTGCAGTCTGCAGTGTAAGCCAGACAGAGCGGTCAGCAAAGGCCCACAGCCACGTGGCATTAACTTGAGCTCCACAGTTTGCAGTACGCGAAGCAACAAAAAAGCATGTGTGGACCCAACCATGATGCGTATGAGTGGTGCAGACAGAGCACACTGCAGCAATGTCTTTTCCTACAGGACTGCGTCATCTACAATACCGACTCAATCTCAAATGTGAACACTGATGTCTGCAGTGTAGGCCAGAGACAGCGATCATCAAGGGCCCACAGCCACGTAGCATTGACTTGAGCTGCCCAGTTTGTCATACGCGAAGCAAAAAAAAAGTGTGTGCAGAGCCTGCAATGATGCGAATGCATGGTGCTGACAGAGGGCACTAGAGCAATGTCTTTTCCTACAGGACTGCGTCATCTACAATAGCGACTCGATCTGAATTGTGAACACTGCTGTCTGCAGTGTAGGCCAGAGAGAACAGTCAGCAAGGGCCTACAGCTACGTGAGGTGGACTTGAGCTACAGTTTGTCATACGAGAAGCAACAAAAAGCGTTTGCGGAGCCTGCGATCATGCGTATGCGTGGTGCGGTAGAGCGCACAGCAGCAATATCTTTTCGTACAGGACTACCTCATCTACAATACTGTCTGCAGTGTTAATTGAAGGCAATACTCACACAGACAACCATGAATACTTTTTCTCACTTCCTCTTCACAAAATACAACAACATAAATTACAGAAAACTCTGCAATAGATAAATCAAAACAATTTGAATTCGGATTTCTGCTGTCCGCAGTGTAGACTATTCAGTGTTCCTTTGCACTTGCAAGATGAATTTGGTCATTGTAGTAAACCTATAAGTCATCTAAAAAAATGCCTTCAAGCAAGTATACTAAAAGGATATTGTGTATATTTCAATAGACGTTCTAGTTACTTGACTATTGGATTCTGTAATTAAACAATCACCACTCGATCTGAATAGTGAACACTTCTGTCTGCAGTGTAGGTCAGAGAGAGCGGTCAGCAAGGGGCCACAGCTACGTAACGTGGACTTGAGCTCTCCAGTTTGTCATAAGCTAAGCAACAAAAAGCGTGTGCGGAGCCTGTAATGATACGTATGCATGGTGCAGACAGAGCGCACTGGAGCAGTGTCTTTTCCTACAGGACTGCGTCATCTACAATAGCGACTCAATCTGAATTGTGAACACTGCTGTCTGCAGTGTTAATTGAAGGCAGTACTCACACAGACAACCATGAATACTTGTTCTCACTTCCTCTTCACAAATTACAACAACATAAATTACAGAAAACTCTGCAATAAATAAATCAAAACAATTCGAATAGCGATTTCTGCTGTCCACAGTGTAGACTAGCCAGTGTTCCTTTGGACTTGCAAGAAGAATTTGATCACTGTAGTAAACCTATAAGTCATCTAAAAAAATTCTTCAAACAAGTATACTAAAAGGATATTGTGTATATTTCAATAGACGTTCTAGTTACTTGACTACTGAATTCTGTAATTAAACAATCACCACTCGAACTAAATTGTGAGCCCTGCTGACTGCAGTGTAGGCCATACGCACTATTCATTAACGCCTCACAGCTACGTACCGTTGAATTCGAAAGCATGGAGTTGGTTGCACCAGATTGGAGGGGGTACACAGAAATAATCACAGACTTGAACCTCTGACATCCTCAATCATAGAATCAAGACCCCGTTTCACTGTTCGGACCTGCTGTACCGCGGTGTACAATAATCATGTGCAACAGGTAGCTACGCAAGCACAGAGCGTGATGCAACTCAACGGAGGGAATTCTGTGAAAAGCAAGCAGCAGGTAATATCGGACATCGTCCATTGTGAGATCAAGACACCGTTCCACTGTTGGGACCTAGAGTTGGTTGCACCTGGTCAGAGGGGGTACACAGAAATTATCACAGACTTTTACTTCTGACATCCTCAGTCAAAGAATCAAGACCCTGTTTCACTGTTCGGGCCTGCTGTACCACGGTGTAGTCCAGCGACTACAGTCAATCAAGCCCAATAATCATGTGCAACAGCTACCTACGGAAGCTCAGAGTCTGATGTACCTCAACAGAGGGAGTTCTATGTAAAGCAAGCAGGAGGTAATTTCGGACATCGTCCATTGTGGGATCAAGACACAGTTCCACTGTTGGGACCTAGAGTTAGTTGCACCTGGCTACTTCATTTGAATTTAGAGCTGTGCGGTTACGATCTCCTTTGTTTAAACAACACCGCGAGGCTGTTTTCTACATTGTGCGTATTTTTCATAAAAATCCCAAATTGTATTTTTCAAGACATGGCTGATTACAATATAAATATTAACTGTAAAATTTGCCACAATTGTATTTTATTTGTTGCATTTCGCTATGGATTTAAGATGATGCAACTGTAATTTTTGAAACACAGTCTGTTTTTCATGTTTATCGTTGTGTGTAATCACGTGTTATGTTATTTAAACAAATAAAACAACACTAACGGCACTCGTGATCAAGGGACCACGTTCCGAAACGCGTCGAGTTGCCGTAATTTCTGCTTTAATAAATCACTGCTTTGGAAGTACAAATGTATCCGTGGAGGCTGTTTTTCCATTGGGGCTCGGGTGGATCGTTTCAGCTGTTCCTGAAATTATCAAGGTTCGCCTCCTTTTTCACGGACCACCGTCGTCAGCGGCTCGGGCATGGCGTTCTCGGTCTTGAACCGAGTCTGGTACTTTGAAATATATATATATTTTAATTTCATTTGTGTGAAATGAACATCCTGCTTTCACTGGAGAGAGTTTTTGCTGCCTTCTCTTGTTTATTCTGACGAAGTCACATTCAAGAGGTCCTTACTTGGTTTTTCTCACTGTGGAGTGGTGAGCAGGAACATTGTTGTATCTAAAAAGCTGCTTCCGGTTTTTGGACCCTCCCGCTTTCTGAGGCACGGCATCGGCACAGCTCACTCTGTTTTTCGCATTTGGATTAAAGACTGGATTCAGTCTTGCTTGGCTGTTCCCCGCGTCAAATTTCACCAAGTTGCAACGCCAGATTTGGAGAGGTCGAACAGCGTGGTAGCTGCGTGGTCGGTCGGTCGGCTGACTGACACGGAGCCCGGCACCGTGGGCGGTTGCTGAATACTCCTCATTGCTAAAATTGGCGGGTTGCTGGATTGTGACTATCTTCGTTATAACTGAAATTAAGGCAGCATCTCTACGTCTTTGGCAGAAGACATCACACGAAGTGAGAGTACACTAAGTGTTAAACGCCATATAATAATCACACACAATGATTTCCAGCGACGCGCTCGGAAACCGAGAAAGCGCTGCAGAGGCGCGCTTTGAAAATCTACCAAATGTTACCAACGAACCATCTATGAACACGGTTACTGACACCAATAAAGATGTCAAATCACTTTTAAAAACGTTGGAGAAACTTTTGCGCAGTGAACTCTCAAAATGGTGGGAGAAAAAGTCACTTGAAAAATACCGTGATGCAAACAGAGTTCCACGAGGTCTACGTGTCCTCATAGTACCAACATACGAAAATCCGAATCCACAGATGTTGCAGGAATGGGCGGTTAACAACTTGCAAAGCTCAATGAACATCATCCATATATTAATTAAATATGCGGAGATTGATCGAGATGCAATTCTGGTGGAAATTGATAAAATCAATACTCTTTTAGAGGCAACTGGGGAAACTGATTTAATTCAAAAGAGTAAGTTAGACATTGATGTGAGAATCAAAAAACTGGAGGAAACAATCATAGAGCGAAAGGTATTCAAATTCGCTCGGGACAGAGATGATTATGCCACCGATAGAATATTTACTTTTTCAAAGACGTATGATAACTACAAACGCAAGGCAATGGCTGGCACCAACAAACAAAATCCGAACCCATTGGAGGCGAAGGTGAAGTTTCAACTCCACGTGATCAATCTGACACAACCTCAATAACTTCCATCAACTCGCTAACTTCTAACGACTCCGAAGAAAATCAAACAACTGCGCATCCGGGGTTGGCGAGTTTGGCTAATTTCTCTCTAATTCATGAACTGAATTTTGTGAACGAGGACCGGCGATATTCCCTGCGCTCCCGCAATCCTCCGTCCAAGCCGGCAACTCAAGCAGCAAAAGCCGGCGCGCAAGGAAACGCAAACACAAGCAAAAATACATCGCAAATAAAGACCAAAAGGAACTGGAGAAAATAACGGACATCACGGAAAATACAGTGGTAAATCTAACTGATACTATTCTTACTAAAGCTGAGGAACAGTTATTGTCGCTAGGATTAACTTTTTGTCCTAGTAACAGGTTTTCCTATAATCAAACACGCATTGATGTTTTTAAGTTCATCAGAAAAATCAAATTGATCAAGTATTTTAAGCTGAATTCTGAACGCAAAAAAAACACCAATAGAACTAGTGAATGTAGGCAGTTCAGCGTCAATGCAGGTTGCTGATTCAGGTGGACTACAAGATCTTTATGATTTGGCATATGAGGACGATTCACAACCTGGCCCTACAGTAAGCCAAATCTTTACTGTCAATTCATCAGCCCCTAGTCCTTTTAAACCTAAATCAAATTTTCTTCCCCTCATGCCTAGAGATGCATTGGACGTTTTCAGTGACATGGTGGTTACCGAACTTAAAATCTTAAATCGAAAAGTTCTGAGCAAAACTAGACAAACAAACTATATCAACAGCCAATACCATCAATTGGTAAGAAAATTACAAAATAATCGTGAGGTCATAGTTAAAAACTCAGACAAAGGAGGTAATACGGTACTTTGGGCACGAGCTGATTATCTAATTGAAGCTAACCGACATCTTTCTGATTCGTCATGTTATGTATTGTTTACTCAACATGAAATGTTTAACAGTGATGTCATCACTCGGAAAAAATTACTCAATTGGCATAAGTCAGGTCTACTTTCAAAAGAAGAGTTCACATTTTTGAACGTTGAACATCCCATTGTCCCTTTTTTGTATTTTCTTCCTAAAATACATAAGTTGATATCCCCAGTACCTGGGCGCCCGATTATATCTGCCATTGGTAGTATCAATGAAAAGATTTCCAAATATGTTGATTATTTTCTTCAACCCCATATGATTTCTTTACCATCGTATCTTAAAGATACTACTGACTTTCTGAATAAGGTGAAAAATGTGTGCTGGCATTCCGATTACCTATTTTTGATAATGGACATTGAGTCATTATACACTTCTATCAATCACTCACATGGGTTGCATGCCACAGAGCACTATTTGAACAAGCGTGACATTGTGTTTCGTGGGCATAATACTATGTTGTTGGAAATGATTTGAATCTGTTTGACTTCGAATTATTTCAAATTTCAAGGCAATATTTATCAACAACTGCGCGGTGTGGCGATGGGTTCGTGCTTCTCCCCCAGCTATTCATGTTTACATGTTGGTTGGTGGGAGGAGCGCGTTCTTAGAGTCACACATGCTGGATGGCTGCCCCACATTTCCCACTACTGGCGCTATATTGATGATGTGTGTATTATTTGGAATGGGACTGCAGCGGAGGCTAAGTCATTTGTTAATGAAATCAATGCTAATGATTTAAACTTAAAATTCACAGCATCCATTAATAATGAGATAGCTGAATTGTTGGATGTTCAACTCTATGTGGAGAATGCAAATTTAAAAACCAAACTTTTCCGCAAATCCACCGCAGGTAATTCCATATTACATGCTCAAAGTGCCCACCCCATCTACACTATCAATAGCATCCCCTACGGCGAATTTATTCGAATTTGTCGAATTTGTAGTGATGAAACAGTTGCGAACATCTGTTTAGATTCCTCTCTACAGAGATTTCTTAATAGGGGATATTCCAGAAAAACATTGGAACAGGCCCTAGTCAAAGTCAAATCACTTGACAGAAATACTCTGTTAGCACCTAAACCTACAAATCCAGAACATCTGTCTGATTGCTCTGTTAGACTAATCACGACCTTTAGTTCACAAGAGAGAACAATCCAACGCATCATCTGTTCTGAATGGCCAATTGTCCTTACTGATAACATTCTGAGTCCAATTCTTCCCAGTCTGCCATCAATCACATTTAGAAGAGCTCCTTCCATGCGTGATGCCTTGGACAGACCAATGCCGGAAGTTCTACCTAAAAAAATCATGGTTTCACAAAACTGGTTTCTTTAAATGCACTTCGTGTCGCGCTTGTACTTTTGCTTGCAACTCTACATACTATACATCAGCTTTTAAGCGACACTAAAATTCCAATTAAAGAACATTTGATTTGCGGGTCAGAATTTGTGGTTTACAAACTTAAATGTACCTGCAATTTGGAATATATTGGGAGCACAAAACTCCCCGTGCATAAACGTATCTTACAGCACATACGTGCCATTGTGAACAGCAATAGTGACTATCCTGTCGCTAGACATTTTAAAGCTGTCCATAGAAATCAGTTAAAAGATCTAGAATACACTGTCTTATGCTCGGTACCAGTCCCCGGCCGGGGAGGTGACCGTGAGCGTTTATTAAGATAAAAAGAATCCCATTTTATTCTTTTGCTTGATACTAGAGCTCCCAACGGTCTAAATCTTACAGAAGATTTACATGTTTTTCTATAAATCATTCAATACTTTAATCTGTTCCATGAACAGTCCACTGGTATCCATGTAAAGTCGTATTTCGAAAGTCGCAATAAGTCATTCTTTATGAAATTAGAACTGATGCTATGTATCTATGACTTCTTTTTTGCGGTCTTTCATTGGGATTTTAATATATCCTTATTTGAAATTTGAGATGTTTGCTGCATTTTATCTTATCTCCAAACTGTGTGTGGTACTTTTAAATTTACTACTATTTTGTAAGTGAATAACATTTCTTTGGTTTTCTCTGATAGTCTCTGTTGTTGTTTTGGTATTGTTTTTAACACACTCTTTAATATGATTCAGCACGTTAAATTATGTTTTTTATACACATTATTTTTTTGTTTAAATTTTAGGCCATATTTTCACATCATGTTTCTTCTCTGCCAATCAACAAAACATATTCTGAGAAAAAAATCTTTTTTGGACCACATCGAATTTGGATCGTAATGAAATTTATTAATGAAGGACATTTCCAATCATGGATATGATTTAGACATTTGTCATTTTTGTCCCTCATTTTTCAAAATGTATTGATTAAGACACTTGTCAATTATTGTTTACATTTATTAATGTTCATATGAATTTTCGTATACATTGTATATATTTATCCACATTTCTTAGTTGCATCGTTTTTGACATTGAGCAAATCGTTACAAAGTATGATCTAGTCCAATATTGTAAATTAGTTTAGGCATTGTATTATTGTGACTCATGCAATATGGCGCTCACTTTAGTCTGTTTTCTATTTTTATTTTCAATTTTTTTTGACATGTCTCTAATCAAATCACCTGTGTGAAATCTATAAATTGTGGTTTAACTTCGGGGCGCGTTATGTGACCAAGCTCCTTCTAGGAGTGAAACGCGTCATGGACGACACCATGTCTTTTATTTCATTTGTGTGAAATAAACATCCTGCTTTCACTGGAGAGAGTTTTTGCTGCCTTCTCTTGTTTATTCTGACGAGTTCACGTTCAAGAGGTCCTTACCTGGTTTTTCTCACCGTGGAGTGGTGAGCAGGAACATTGTTATATATATATATGTATATGTGCCACAAAAGTGATCCTCAATTTCCGACGCACGCCGACAGCGGGTGCTCTGCTTAGGGGTCGGATCCAGACCCTTTAATTTTGCTTTTCCATACCAATGACGCGGCACTCAAAAGGTATATGCTTCAAAGAGTAGTTTATTCGGGAAAGCTCAACCAACGCGTTTCAGCCTCCACGGCTTTGCTCACGGTCAGTGAGTCCTTTCTTGCTTTCACTATTTTATACACCCACCTGGCCTCAATGTGGCATTGTGGGTAATGTAGTGCAATCATGAAAAATGTTTTTTACAATATATACATGAAAGGGAATTTGTAATATATACAAGAAAAACATTGTACAGCGCAAGTGCTGGTTTAGTATCAGACAAAGTAACTCCATAATTTGAGTATTCGTAATCATATTTGTGTAACGTCTAGTACGCAATTTCACAATGGTATGCAGCACTTCAAAAATTCTAAAACAGGTACCACAATAAGACTCGTAGTGAAAGTAGAGAGACAAGAAAGGAAAAAAGGGGGGAATAATTTGAGGAAAAGGAGAGAAAAAGAGGAGGAGGGAAAGGAAAAAGAAGGGTGGTGGGGGTTTGCAAGAGGGAGGGAAGAGGAAGGGGAGAAGGGGGAAGGAGGGTTTTGGAAGCGAGGGAGATTGAGGTTGAGAAATAGAAGTTGAGAAATAGTAGAGAGGGAAAGAGATAAAGAACTTTTTATAATAAATTATTTGTAAAGACCAAACTAATTTATACATATGTACAGAGTGTATATTACTCATTTCGGTATTCACAGAAGTTAGGAGTCCTAACTTTAGGACTCCTAAATGCCTTCTGTGAATACCAAAAGTCTTAAAGTTAGGATTTTTCTCAGTTTAGGAGTAGTAAAGTTTGGACTCCTAACTTTAGGACTCCTAAATGCCTTCTGTGAATACAGAAAGTCTTAAAGTTAGAATTGTTCTCAGTTTAGGAGTAGTAAAGTTAGGGCTCCTAGCTTTAGGACTCCTAAATGCTTTCTGTGAATACCGAAAGTCTTAAAGTTTGGATTTTTCTCAGTTTAGAAGTAGTAAAACTCCTAAACTGAGAAAAATCCTAACTTTAAGACTTTCGATATTCACAGAAGGCATTTAGAAGTCCTAAAGTTAGGAGTCCTAACTTTACTACTCCTAAACTGAGAAAATCCTAACTTTAAGACTTTCGGTATTCACAGAAGTTAGGAGTCCTAACTTCTGTGAATACCGAAATGAGTAAGTGCCTTCTGTGAATACCAAAATGGTTGTAAGTTTAGGATTTTGTCTTAAGTTAGTTCTGTGAATCGGGCCCTTAGCCCTTTTCTTTTTTACTTTCAGCCATGCTCCACAGCAGCCGTGTTTCTGTACAACATGGCTTAAATATTGACAAAGCCAACAGCTCTTGTCTTGTAGGCGAGACCTATTGACTTTGCCAATGCTTATTTTTTTGGCTCCTTTCTTTTTTTCTTACATCATTTGTGTTTTCTGTTTCACTTCTTTCCATTACAAACTTTCTATCGATGTTCTCTTCCAACTTTGCCATTTTCTTCCTGCTTTCATCTTCCTATTTCTTTTTTTCCATCTTCTGCTATGTTATTTCTTTGGTTTCTTTCTTTTCTTTTCTTTTTCAATTTCCATTTATTTAGCCCTTCCCATGTTTTTTCTACCTTCATTTTTCTCATTCCATCTCTTTCCTTCATTTCTTATGTCCTTCTTTTCTTATTTCCTTCTTTTCTTGCATCTTTTTTCATTTCCATATTTTTAAATTTGTTTTTTATCTTCTTGTATCCTCTCTTTCTCTTTTGCTTGTACTACTTTCATCTTTATTTAATCTTTTCTTGCATTCTTTCTTCTTTCATTTCTTTCTTCAACTATTGCTTCCTGTTTCACCTGTCTTTTTTTCACTTTCTGTGTGACTTTTCTGTGCCGTTTCTCTCGGTCTTTTTCCTCCTTGTGCCATTTCTCTCACTTTTTTCTCACTCTCTGTGACTTTTCTGTGCCATTTTCTTCCTCTTTTTGCCATCCTTCTCATTCTTTTCTCACTCGCTCACTGACTTTTCTGTGCCATTTGCCATGCTCCTTTTGCCTCTTGGTGCTATTTCTCTCACTCTTTTCTCACACTCTCTCTGACTTTCTGTCATTTCTCTCACTCTTTTTGCCTGTCTGTCCCATTTCTGTGACTTGTCTGTGCTGTTTATTTTGCTCCTTTGCTTCTTTGTTCATTTCAGTCACTCTTTTCTTACTCTCTGTTGTCTTATCCGTGCCTTTTCTCTTTCTCTATTGGCCTACTTGTGCCATTTCTCTCACTCTTTTCTCCCTCTCTTTTCTGTCATTTATCTTGCTCTTTTTGCCTCTCTGTGCCATTTCAGTGACTTTGTGTGCAGTTTCTCTAAAGGTTTTTGCCTCTCTGTGCCATTTCTCCCACTCTTTTCCCACTCTCTCTTTCTGTGACTTTTCTGTGCCATTTCTCTCGCTCTTCTTGTCTCTTTATGCAATGTCTTGTGCTCCTTTTCCAATATTTGCTATCCTTCCAGCTTCCCTCCATCCTTTACCGCCCTCTTTGCACTTTATACCTCCTTCCCCGCTCATTACCTGCTCCTTCACACCTCTGGGCCCCATTGACCCGGCCTGCTTCAACATTCTAAGGATACTGAAGAAAATCTTCAAGTGGCTATCAGACAACCCCTAGGAAAACAATCACCCAAGCCCTTATAACCAGCACACTAGACTATGGAAACAACCTATATGCAGGGATTACCAACCAGCTCACAAGAAGACTGCAGACCGTTCAAAACCAACCAGCCAGACTAGTCCTCAACCTCCCACATGGATCCAACATCACACCACACCTTAGGGAAATCCACTGGCTTCTGATACACAAGCATGCTCACTGTAAGCATCTCATCCACACCTGCAAAGCACCCTGCAACACTGTCCCTGCCTGCCTGAACAGCCACATTCACTTTCACCAACCTTCCAAACTGCTCCATTCTGCGGGTCTGTCACTAGAACACACATCATGCCCTAAAGGATGGAACGACCTCCCACAACACATCAGAGCCTCCTCCTCTCTTCTTAACATTCGCGAGAAGCGAAGTTCTTACCTTTCGATGAAGCCCCCAGGGCTGGCCTCACACACTGCTAAATAGGGCCTGGATACCCTCACAGGTGATTAGCATGCTATAAACACACAGATAACAGAACAGAGCAAAACATAACATAATATAACTTAACATAACTGTAGCTCCATTATCAGCTCTTGTAGCTCTATCTTGGCATGAAAATGTATGAGCTTCCTATGAATAACACAGAGAACGGGCCCATCTAGCAGTAGTATTACTTTCACTGTGAACAAGCCTGCTGGGCTACCGGGCACTGTGGCAGCATATGTTCTGGCTGCTTTTGTTTGTAGTGCCTTGTGCCTCTCTAAACAGATTGGTAGCAATGTAGGATGGAATTGATGTAAACTTGTGTTTTGGTTGGATAGCCATTGTTTACAGAATTATGATGTTGATAAATGGTAGGGTTGTAATGTATTGGTAGCTGGCAGAGTCCTATAGGAATTGAGGTTTCATTTTTTTCAGTAACAAGTACAGATTTCCAAATTTGGTTGCATTTTGAAAGATGCTTTATTAAAGAAATGCTTGAATCCTTTTTCAGATTAAGAAAGATGGGAAGTTATCTTCATATGGTGGATTTGAAGGTGGTAAGGTTGTTAGTTAGGTCTGTATAAAACGACAGTGTTAAGGAGTTCAACTTTCATATATTGCATAGTGGGATGGGAGCAACAACAGGTCCCTATTCTGTGCTTTTGATTGGTTGCTAGATCTTGTCTTGCTTTGGTGAATTATTAATTGTTAGCTTTTCAGTTGTCAGTTGAGTGCAATATTTGGATGGGCTGAGGCCAGACAGAGACAATGTTTCCTGGCTTTGATGATGGCCTTGTTGGCTGTGAAGATGTAGCATTATGGTTTCCTTATAAAAGGTGGCTTTGGAGATAAGTTTCCTGTGTGAGGAGCAAAGAGATTTCAGTCTCATATTTGAGTTTTGTTTTGTTTCCTTTCTTGCTTATTAGTCATTTGTAGCCACTGAGTTTTTGGGAACACCCTGATGCAGATAACTTTGGTACTATGAAGAACACCTTAAGGGTTATTCGTGTAAATACTGCTTTCAGGATGACTTTAACAAAGTTCAGGATGGAATTGCATTGACTTTGAAGTCATTTGTGATTGCTAGGTTGATGAGTTCTTGCTTGAGATTGTTCAAGTGCAAGTTCATAAGGGGACCAGGTCTGTGATTCGGTGCATTTTGATCGCCTGTGATCATTTAAAAGGAAGAAAAGGCAAAACTGCGGAGAATATTAGGAAAAAAATGTCAGCCGTGTCTTCGTAATTTCCCTCCTACTTTGATTTTGACTTCACCAGCGTTTCTCTGCAGTCAACTCACCGCTTATAACACATACATCGTGAAGTGACGCTGCGGATACGGTTCAGACAAGTGCAAGTTCATAAAGGACCAGGTCTGTGATTTGGTGGATTTTGATAGTCTGTGATGGGTGAAGGGTGACTGGAGGTTGATGATTAGGATGGCTGTGTGGTTTTTTTGCCCAAGCCAGTGCCATTATTCCAGCTGCATGGCTGTCAAGATCAGATTGGCAATGTTGACTTTTGTCTAGGTTGGTTAAATGAGTTGGTTGATATCAATGGTGTCAAGAAGGATGAATAATGCTTTTTTCGAGTCCTGATGGAGTAGTAATATAGAAGAAATGATAGTGTGTTCCTAGAAAGCATATGGACGGACTATGTGTGGATGACTAAGACCTCATGGAAAGATGTCCTTTCTAACACTATATCTACACGTTCCCATAGTAGGCCCAAAAAATTTCTGTAGCCAGGGACCCCTAAACCTTAAGATGGATCTGAGGTTTCGAGTTAGTTTAAAGCAGGAAATGGTGCTTGTGATACAGTTCCTGTCTCATTCTTCTCTTCTGATGTTAGGGGAAAGCAAAATATTGCTGTTGGTGACCAGTGTCAATCAACTTGCAGCAGTGCTTAATTTGAGCCGGTGGTTTCCGGTGCTTGGCACCGGCCCTTAATTGTCAATACTGGCACTAAGAACAGTCTGCTTCATGGTGGCTCGGTCTGTTTCTAGTTTAGAGATGAGCACAAAAATAGCTTTTTATTAATTCAGTATACATTAACAATGACGAATAGCTGCCAACCAAGCCATTCTTATAGCTTTGGGGGCGTGGAGTAGTCTACAGTGTCACACTTGTAGGTGTGTGATGGGTAGTAGTTGAGTTGCTACTGTCATGGATAGAACTGGCAGGGGCAATGGGTGGTGCAAACTGCAGTGGCCTCCTGACGACGGCTCAGGCACTTATTTTGTTACAAATTAAGCACTGACACCGCATTTGAGAAGGATGTCAGAGACAGTCAATCAACTATGTGCGGATTTGTCACCTTAGACAAGGTCTTAAAAGAAGGGATGCAGAAGCCATCGTCAACGCGAGCTCTGGCGTAATAAGACCAATAGTAATTCTGGTGTCAGAGCCAAGAAACAAATGGAGTCACATTGCCTCTGTTTGAGTACAGGGCAAAAATCGTGGCCCACATCCCTGTGAGATACACCTAGCACATCTTATCAGATAGTTTTATGGCACCTTATTATGAGTTTTTTCCCCAGGCAATAGGAAATTACACATGGAAACGTTTTTAGTGCACAGTTTTGCTTCACAATAGTTTCCTATTGCAGTGTTTTGCCTGCAGAATTTCCTCAAGGTATATATAACCTGGAGTGAATTGCATTTTCAAAACAAACCACAAACAAGCACACCTTGTGCGAAATCCATGGTTTAAAATAAAAACACTACTTCCACCAGATTTTAAACTGTGTGGCAATTAGAGTGAAGCCATATATAGGAAGTTGAGAAGTAGTTTCCTTGAAAATAGATCACTCTACATGGTCTGACAAGCTTTCGGGTGAAAACTATATACAAATTCAGTGTTTATATTTTTTTGATAAATCCTATTAGTGCATACTTTAGCTTGGGAGGAGGTAAAAAAATATAAATAGCCTTTTCCTTATATGAACTGTCTTTATACATTAATTTTTTTCTTCAGGTCTTATATAACACTTGTGCGCCTGTAGGCCGCTACATATTTGCCTATCTCTATTCTCAAGGTGGGTGTTTAATTAATTAATTCCTTAGTGCATCATTGAAGCCCTGATCTTTTCTTTTGTACATCCCACAATGACAACTCTTCTGTCCTCACACAATTCTTTCATGGGAGTTATGTAGAGGATTTTCAGATTGTGGTGCTGTAGTGGGTGAACCCACTGTATCTTAGGCGTGTCAATAATTAGTTTTTAGGTCTCGCGACCTATCGATGCGCGCATGCGCATCGAGCGGAGCGAGAATTCAAGTGGCGAAAATCTTCATGAAACCACCAGCTTTTTGCTGGCGTTTTCATGAAGTTCATGTGAACCACGTGATCAACATGAACGCGCATCAGCCTCCCTCCCTCCTAATTGCATCTTGCCGCAGAGCACATCAAAGGGCTTCGCCCAGCGTGCGCTCTGCGGCTTCTCGGCTTCTCCTCCCCTATTCTTCCTTGCATTTCTCCTCCCCCTCCCCAGCCAGCTTCCCCCAGGCCGTGTTCCTTCATCCCTTGCACCCCCTCCTCCTTCAGGCCCCCACCCCCACATTCGGTGAATCCCGAAAAGAGCAAGCAATCTACAAAGATCTCAGAAAAGTACATCTCCATTGAGTAAAAGAAACAGTTTCCGATTTTTTGTAGCTTTCTTGAGTCTTGTAATTGTGCCCAGGGTACTTCAAATTAACAAGTGAGATCAGAACATTTGCATGGGCTCCAGACTGCTTCCCGCCCTGGGCACCAATATTTTTTGTGAATACCAAACGTGTTTAAAGTCTTAAATGGGGTAATTTGACCACCGAAGTTGAAATGCCAATTACCTGTGGAAATCTGGCCTCAAGAAATGCGGTGTCATCGCACATTGTACAGTGTGAGTCTGCCTCACAGCTCTGCTGCAGGTAATGGACGCCATCACTGACAGTGCGAACAGTCACTCGCTAGTCTCAGTCAAGACGCTGTGAAGGAAGCTTCTTTACCAAGAAAAAGCGGTCATTTGTGCAAAGACGCACGTAATGCCTCTCAGTGCAGAGAGAACTTCAACTATGAATGTTTACTTGCTCTCAGAAAAGCGCAGCACTCCCAGGGTCACGGCGTCGTGACTCGTGAAGCCCTCCCTTCCCCCCCACTCTCTGTACCAGCCTCAGCTGGGGCTCTTATCAGCAACTTGGCAGACAAGCATTGGCATTGCCAATAGGTCTCGCTTGTGGGACCTTATAAGTATTTAGTTTTGCAGCACAATATCCTTGTTGCATAATCGGATATTGTGCTGCAAAACTAAATACTTATAAGGTCCCACAAGCGAGACCTATTGGCAATGCCAATGCTTGTTTAGGATGTCCTAAAATTTTCCTGATGATGGCTTTTCCACGTCAGTGACAATCAAAATTATTTTGTCCTTGATCAGTTTTTTTCATCTCACTGCCCTGTGTAGCATTTCTATGTAGGATTTCACAATGTCCCGAATTCCACTTAGTTAGTTTCAAGCCCCTATTTTCTTAGTGTTGATTTTGGAGGCATGCTATTACTTATAGAGGTCCCGGAGACATCTTGTTAAGCTCTTTTTCCTGATCACTAACGGCCTTATCAAAAAGAAGAGTGCAGTATTCCCCACAAAGCAAGGATACTAGGAGCTTGGTCTGCAATATAAATTTCCCCTATCTCACTCTTTGAGCAGCTCGACCGATCAGTTAAGGCCTAGCTTAAAGGCAGTGGTGTGAAGTTTAAGACTACATTCAGTATAACACAGAAAACACATTTGCAATAAGGTTGATTGTGTATATGAATATTTGAATTGCCCCTTCAATATATAGATTTATGTTCAACCAAAGTAGGAACCAAACAGTTAAAGGGCCCTGTTTACCAGAAGTCACTGGACTTAATTTTCATAGGTGGGCAAGTTGACGTCATCATGGACGTAGCTACTGTTCCCAAAGCAACGTAAAAGCTGCTGATCCAGCGTGAGGCTAATACCTGATCAGGGATCAATACTCAATAATATCACAGAACAATGGCCCATACACATTCACCCAAATCCCTGATGGGATGGGATAAATTTATATACATTAAATTCTTTGACTTCTGAAATCCATGTGTGACGTTGTAACATACTTATGTAACGTAACATAAACTTTCGTTCTACTTGGTCGATGAACCAATTAGTTGAATAGTTGATGGTAATGATAATACTAACTAACATCTGTTCAGTCAGTTAAATGATCACAGACTCTCAGTAAAGGTAATAAAGCCTTATCTCAATATTATTGCAAATGCTCAATGAATAAAGTCACAAAATGGAAATAATGAAATTCACAAAGGGAGAGAAACCATCAGCAACTGCAAATGAATACAAACTCATCTTACAAGCAATGATATTATGCATGAAGGAGTGGATAGATTAAGAGACAAAAGTTTCAGCAAAATCAACTGCGAAACAAAATACACCTAGCAGAGGATATAGATGAAGAGACGATAGTTTCATCTAAAATAATACGTATCAATGTACCTAGGTAGGTGAAGAGACAATAGTTTCAGAGACAAAATACATTTGCAAGTAATTTTGCAAGAATGAGTCAGAATAATACAAACCTAACGGTCTGTAGAAAACCACCCCTTGGCCTAGGGGATGGTGGGGGTTCCCCAAAATAGAATCAGGGAACAAAGATTTCAGAACCCAAGAGCAGGACAGGGACAGGAACAGCTAGGCCTCTCTACAAACCGACGATCAGCGACGCATTCACCCAATTTCTCTTTCTCCCCGTCAGTCTAAACCACCCCTATAGGCACCCCAGTTATACCCTAAAACCTACATGTCCGTCCCACATTATTTGAAACATTTTATGAAACTCGACAGGGGATTGGTGGGTTTGGGAGGTGATGTTGTCAAACCACTGTGACTTCACCTACAATTTAGTCATTTTATTGTTCTACATCCTTTCCCATAGCTTGGTTCTTGACTCATTCTCACGATTTCTACACAAGATACATGTAAACATTTTTGATTCATAAACTTTAGCATCGTCCGTGGAAGGAGTCTCTGATCCCACGGTTGGTAACATCACTTGGCAGACAATCATCACATTGGCCTTCAACCTGTGCACAGTGCATCTGTCTTTCCTCTGACAGATCAGATTCACTCCTTTGTTCACCCCTCCATTATTTTGGCTAACCTAAGGAAAATGGCGTTTCATCCAGCCCACTATGGCAAATAGAATATGAACATTCATTAATTATATGATAGTGCACTTTTCACTGTTTACCACCCACCTTTGCACTATTCCTTGTTAATGTTCGATCCTACCGTGTGATTGGTCAGACCACTGTTGCACCACCTTCCTCTTCCTGGAGTCGGTAAGAGCAAGTAGAGCTCAACCTAAGAACCCAAAACAGTTGAGAAGATATCTACAAAACATCAACTCACAAGATCTGATTGCTCTCTGCGAGAACATCCTGCCCCCTCCCTTGAACATGTCGAATGTCCACGACCTTACGGCCCACTACAACCACTCAATGCTCAATGTCCTAGAATAAGTTGCACCACTACAGCTTAAAAGAATATCCTCTAAAATCTCCAAACCCTGGTTCAGTCTTAATTCCGAAAGAAGACATGTAAGACTTGCAGAAAGGTTGTGGCGATTCTATCCCTCCCTTGAACATCTCTACCATCTGAGATCTCTAAGAAGCATATACAATAAACGCATCAAATGCTCGAAGGCCACCTTTTTCAGAAATCAGCTAGAGCAAGCAAAAAACTGTCCAAAAAAACAGTTTGAACTCAAGTCCCAAGCTAACAGTCATCCTAATCTCTTGTCACTAGGTCAAAGGTCACTGCCAAACTGCGAAGAATTTGCGGATTTCTTCACTGATAAAACTACTAAGATTGAAACTGATTTACGCTCTACCCTTGATCACCTGTTGATCAGTCCACTGAACATCCTCCTTCCTCCAGGGTTTGATATCACTGTCCCTGCGCAATACCACCTCCCCAAAAATGACGCATCCTGGAACCTTTTCCAAACTTTGGATGAATGCACTATACGCAAAATACTATTGATCCGGAAACCTTCCAATCACTACAGTGACCCCCTGCCATCAAACCTTTTCCCGGAAGTTAGAACCTCCTTACTATCACTTTGGACTATGATCATCAATGCATCACTTGGGCAAGGTGCTATTCCGGATTACCTTAAATCGGTTTGTTACCCTGATTCTAAAGAAACCATCTGCGGATCCCACTGACCTTCACAACTCTTGCCCAATCTCCAACATCCCCACATTGGCAAAGCTCCTGGAGAAATGTGTGCTAGCTGAACTCTGTAATCACATCAACCATTTCCAACTCCTGCATCAATGCCTATCTGGTTTCCGCCCAGGGGGTAGTACAGAGTCTAACGCACATTGTTGATGATGCGCTAACAGTCTTGGACCACAATGAGTTGTGTCTACTGATCCTTCTTGACCTTTCATCAGCATTCGATACTGTTAAACACAATAACCTAATTGACCTCCTAGAACACAGGATGGTGTTGTCTGGGCCTGCAGTAAGCTGGTTCTCTTCATTCCTGCATAACCGATCCCAAAGATTCGAGGTGAACCAATCCCTGTACCATCCTACACCGATCACTCTGGGGGTTCCCCAGGGCTCAGCACGTCCTCCCACGCTCTTCAACCTGTTCATGGAGCCACTGACAGAAATTCTGAAATCATCCAGCATTTACTACCACATGTATGCGGATGATACCCAACTATACCTGAAGATCGCCTCCCCCGAGGACTTTCCGTCCCTAAACTCAGTCCTTCTTGACACACAAAGCTGGTTGACACGTAACCACCTGAAGCTAAATGCTCTCAAAACTGAATTCCTCCTAATCTCAACCCACAAGCAATCTCTGGTCATGGAACAATGGTTGAATCGGCCCACTGCTCTCAACTGTAGACCTCACCTCGTTGATTTGGCAACCTCTCTGGGTATTGTGTTAGACAAAAGTTTGAACATGCAGAAACACATCAGGACCCTCACCAAAGGAGCGAACTTCAAACTCAGCATCCTAAGGAAAATCAAACCCCATCTCCCTGCTCATGACTAATGCTTGCAGAGCAAGCATTAGTGATCTCAAAGATGGACTATTGTCGCGCAACGCTTTGCGGCTTGTCTAGAATGAAGATGGTTCCTCTTAGGGTTTCTCTCAATTCTGCTGCTAGGCTAATAACTGGCATTAAACGATTCAACCATATTTCTCCGGACTTGTTGGCCCTGGACTGGCTTTCATATGAAGCTCAGATACAGCTAAAAATCGCATGCATGGCACACAAAGCCATCTACTTCAATACCCCGCTGTACCTTGCTCAGAAACTGTAGCTTTCATGTGATCCGAGAGCCTCTAGAAGTTCCAACACCCTATTGCTCAAACCACAAAAATTCAAGAAAAAAGACCTATAATCGAGCCTTCTCAGGGATGGCTCTGAGGATCTGGAACTCCCTTCCCCCCCGAAATCAGGGTGAACCCCTCAACTATCCTCTTAAAAAAAGAAGTCAAAGGGCTCCTGAGGAAGAAATTTCTGCCTCAGTCGGGCTACACCATTTGATATGGGGAATTTGCCGTGGACTTGTTGCCCAGCTGCCTGGTTCACAAGAATTTCGGACTCTATAAGACTGTAGATTTCTCGCTTTGTTGGCTATGTTTTTGTTTGCGTGTACCCTTTCTTGATGTATACGCTCTGATACCCTGGGTGGTCATGTTCGCGCTATATAAAACTTTTTTAAATAAAAAATGTTACCTAGCATAAGCTTTAAGCAAAAAGCGGCATTATTTATTATTCCAAAGCAGGATGCAATGTGCAAAATATGAAATGCACATGCAGCCTAGTCTTGCATTATTTTGCATTTCTTTAAAAGCATACTCAAATACGTCTAGTTCTTTCATATATTATTTCATATTAGTGCATACATGCACAAAGCTATTTCCCTTGTGTTTGTGTAAGGTGCACGTTAGTTTCTATTACTACTTACTGTTAGTATGTATTATGAGGGTGTCAATTCAAGCAGGTTTCTTTTTGCGAACGCCTGCTCCATCACTGCCATCAGCAAAACCTTTGTTAAAGGAGTTCGGAAGTTGGTACACACATCAGAGGTTAAAAGGTGGGGTAAGCAGTTGAGGGTTATATTCTCTAATTAGCAGTTTGGGCTGTCACTTGTGACTAGGAGCCACTCAAACTCATCCAGAAAGGAACAAAATGTAAGAGCACTTAAGGGGCAAAAGAAAATGTCAGATATGGGAAAGTTAGGACTGTTGAGAATAGAATACCATTGCATGGTAAACAGATGTATACCCCTGCCTTGAGTAAGCTGACTGTCTGTGAATCTGGTATCCTGGCTTTTTGCTGATCAGCTAACACATTATTCTAGCATGCGCACAGTGGAGTAACAAAACTTGAGGGGTCCCTCTGCAAAGTAGATGAAGGGGGCCTCCCTCACAGACAAACCACCTATCCCCTTTTGCTGAGGGTCCCCCAGGAGCTTGGGCCCCCTCACACCGCGGGGGCTGCAGGGGCTTATGTTACGCCACTACATGCCCGCTGAGGCCTACCCTGTTCATGATAAGGCCAATGCCTAGAATCTGTTGTGTTACCTGGAGGGGCAAAACAAATGTGCTCTTTTTACTGACGTGGAACTACTGTTCATGTCCTGAGTTGTTGACATAAAGCAGTGGTGGTAAGTGTACCAATTTTTGTTGATTAATAGTTCTAAACAAACCTTTTTTCTGTATCTGGCGAAGCACAACGTATGAGCCACACTCATGTGAAGTTCTACTTAGATGTAACACCCAGACCCTGACATTCCATGTGTGTGTCAGATGCCTGTATGCATGGCACATATATAGATGAGAGTATGATTGCTGGCACCAAGGGATCAAGATTGGATTGTCCCTAGTTTAACTTGGCTCAAGATAGAGGGTTTATACAGCTTTCCCGGAGAGAGGACGTGTTTTGCCTGCATTCCTGAAGCTGGAGGGAGATGACAGAGCTAATGCAGTGAAGAAATATTGAGGAAAGCTTATTCTTAGAAATTTAGCAAGGGATTTTTGATTCGTTTTTTTCCTGTACTGCAATTAGGTGGATGGTAGGAAAGAAGGGGCGAGTCAGTAGATTGTGTTGTGAAAGGTTTGGACATTTTTTGTTAGAGCCTAACCTTTTGTCTTTTCCTGATGGTTGCTTTAGAAAGGCTAATTACAGCCAGGTACAGAATCTTCATACTTGATGGTGTCTCGGTTTTGGATATTCCAAATGGGAGCAAGCCTCACCGCTACCTACAATGAGAGCCATCATTTTGCACTAAAACTTTCTGCACCACAACCAGAAAATGACACTTGAAAGAGAATGTCCCAAACCAGTAGCAGCCTATGGTGGGTGTGCTGCGGGGTGGTGACGTGGGGTGGGGGAGGTGCAGGGTGGGGGGTGGTAAACTTCAGAATAAGGACGCTCAGAGGTAAGTACACAAATAAAATGAATGTTGATGCACGCACTGCATCGCATTTGGCGATGCAGTGCAACAACATTTGTTTTATTTATTTGTTTGTGTACTTACCTCTGTGCTGCCGTATTCTGGAGTTTACTGTCAGAAGTTGGTCTGGCATATGCAGTCCACTATTCTAGCGGGCACCTTGCACCAGTCCAAACAACCCTTATTGATGGTAGGTTTAAAGACTACCTATATAAAAAGCTATCCTAGTGGTAGCTGTGGAGAGCAGCCTTCAGGCTAAGTCTTGAAGGAATGTAAAGCGATACAAAAGGGGATGATGGACGGAGCGTTTGAACAAATCAAACACTCACCCCTAGTCAACTGATCTGGGTGTAATCCATCACCATTCTTTAGCTCACTCCGCCACCCCAGTTCAGACATGGCCATATGCAAATCAGTCTGACCCTGTGCCTTATGGGAGCAGTCCAGCTCGAACTGCCAAAAACATGTCTTCCCTGGACCGGAAACAAGCATCCTGGGACCGGTTTCTGGCATTTTAGCCGTCATCAGCCAGGCTAGCTTGAATCCAGTGGCAAAGTGAGCAAGGTACTCACGTCTGAGCATACCCTGCCAATTTAGGGCGAACAAAGCGATACAAAAGGGGATGATGGCGGAGCGTTTGAACAAATCAAACACTCACCCCCAGTCAACTGATCTGGGTTTAATCCATCACCATTCTTTAGCTCACTCTGCCATTCCAATTCAGACATGGCCATATGCAAATCAGTCTGACCCTGTGCCTCATGGGAACAGTCCAGCCTGAACTGCCAAAGCCATGTCGTCCATCATCCCCTTTTGTATCGCCTTGAAGGAATGTAAAGCAGCTTGTTTTACCAGTCTATAATCTCAGGAATGACCAAATGAAAGGAGAACCACACCAGGTATATATATAAAATATATGTAGTTATTCTTTATGAGGCTAGAGGCAAAAGTACATTCAGTGAACTTATTTAGCACACAGGAAATTAGCACAATATACGTTGAGCCCTAAGGGTGTACCAAACAATATATTAAGAAAGTGGTATAAGAACCACGACTGACATAGATACGAGGCCTAGAGCCTTTAGAACTGCTGGGGCGACCAGGACCCATCCAAGGTAGTGACACAGGGTACCCACGGGGGACGCGTGCCGTGTCTAAACACAGCCGCAAATCACCATTAACTTCTATGGGGAAAGTCGCGGTTGGAAAATTACAGATTAAGGACACTTAGAAGAGGACTTGGAGCAAACCCCTTTAGAACTAGGAGGTTCTGGAGTCAACACCCATGGGAGCACCAGAGTACTCGAGTTACCTCACCCAGGGAAGCCGGGTGCATAGTGTCTTTTCATGTCGTGTTTGGTCGTCGATTTCAATGGTGAGCTGCTGAAAAGTACTGCAGGCGACCCAGTGGAAAGTGTCCGGGTGGATCCAAGGGTGGATCGGAGATCTGAAGAACCTGAAAGCAGAGGGGACAGAGTCTGGGTCACTTACCAGTGACCAGGAAGGCGATGAGACAATGCCAACCGATGTCGGTGATTTCAGGTGAAGAAGGTGAAGCTTGACTCTAGAGCCATGAGGACCAGGAGGCGTCGAGGATGACCAGGAGCTAGGTTTGAGCTGACTCATAAAGGATGTCGAGTGCTGCGGTGTCGGTTTCTGGATTGGACCCAACAAGCTTTGGCAACAGCAACCCACGCAGAAAGCAAAGGTTGGCTTTGGTGCAGACTAGCAAGGTCTGAGGGACTCACCCTTTGTAGGAGAGTCAGGGCACGTCTGGAGCAACCAGGGAAGCCCAAGAAACAGAAGAGTTATCTTAGTGGGGACCCACCAGTTGATGGACCAGGGATCGCAAAGGAGCCTCGAGCAGAAATGCTAGAGTGGGCTCACGGAGCACTCGTGGAGTATAGGCCCACAATCTTTAGTGCAGATGGTGCTTGGGGCTTGGCCTACAAGTAGCTCAATGCACAACTTCGGAAAAGCTCGGGAAGTGGATGCACTAGCAAATGTGCAAGGTGTCCAGGAGTTCCGGTCCCACTTCACTCATGAGGGCTGCAGGTCTCAGCTTTGCTGGGATCTCGTGTCAGCCTCTGAGAAGTCTGGCAGTCTATGTCCTGAGTCTCAAATCCGTCGGGATCCGTCGGGAGTCTTGAAAATGCAGACCGGCAAAATGCTTCTTTGGTGCCTGTTTGAACAGGGGAGTCATTCCTTGACCCCAAGGGAGATTCTTCCGTCTTCTAGTCGATGTAGAATGTTGAAGTTCCAGGATATATGTTGCAGAGTTTCATCCAGGTGTAATCTAAAGTCCTAAGGACTAGGTTCCCATACTTATACTAAGTTAGGGGGTTGGACATACTCTGTGGACCCACCTATGGGAGGATCCAGGGAGGGGGGTGGCTACAACACTTTCCCTTTGTCCAGTTTCACGCCAGAGCAGGGGCTGAGTGCTTCTGCAACAGGTTTGAACTGGGATATGCACTGGGACACCAAGTGTGCCCCCAGCACTGTCTGAAAAGTATTCTATGAATCCACCCACCCAGCCCCAATACACTAAAGCCTGTCTGGGAGGTGGTTACACCTCCCTGTGACAGGAAACCTATTGTCCAGGCCTCTCCTGCCAGAGTTTCGTCCAGCAGCAAGAGTTCAGACCCGTGTCTGTGGCTGCATCATCCATTTTGTGATGCTGGGGCTCTTTAAAACTATTAATGGTTCGGTTAGTGTGCACATGTCTCTCCCTCTAGAAGGGTGGAATTCTACCACTGCCGCCAGGACTGGCGGGGGTAGGATTCCAAAGTGTTTGACACCAAACACAACATTTTTCCATGCAGCCATTCCAATGTTAGCATTTACCCCGAGGTTATAATGCACTTAAAAGTATATGGTCTGGCTGCATCACAGAACAGCTACAGAGAATTGATTCTGAAAGCTGCAGAGGGGTCCTGCTCATGCATGGGCACCCTCTCACACAAAACCAAGCTAAAAAAAGTAAAAGGCTGGTGAGAGGTCTGAGTGGGTAAATGAGGCCCTAATAGGGTTGGTCTCAGCTTCCTCAGATCACTGGTCACCATGGATGCCTTTCTTTCCATGACTGAGTTATACTTTGCTCTAAGGGTCAACCTTTGGCTGCCTACAGCTTGGGGATAGGTCCCTTTTGTTGGGACACTGGAGGGACATGGTAGGTTAGGGACGACTGGGTCCCAAGTTTGCTGTTGCCCAACAGAGCCTATGCAATGTCAAAAGGGGTTCCCTCAGGAGGTTGAGGAAATTTCACCTGGCTAGGGCTACTAGACTGGTTGCCCCTAATCTGCCGATGGGGGTTCCTCTGGACAGGGAGCCCTATAGGGTCCACTGACCTCCCTGATCTCTTCAGCCCTGGGCTGACTGAGGCAGGGTAGAGAGGGGCAGGTTACCTGCTCCAGAATGGGTACCACCTTGGAAGGGTCCCCTGCCATCAGAGGTGTTGCCAGGCCAGGCCTGACTACCTCTGGGGCAGTTGCTTCACTAGGGGTAGGATCAGTTCCCTGAGGAGGCTGACCCTTACCTATAGTCAGGGGGGAAGAAGACTGTCCTTCATCCCTTGTCCTCTCATGTGGAGGAGAGTGGGCCATTCTTTCAGGCTCCATCACTCCAAAATGTTCCTGTGGTTGGGCTGTGGCCAGCACAGCCCCACTAACTTTCTCAGGGAGGCCCAGCATTC
The DNA here is from genome assembly GCF_964261635.1 of Lissotriton helveticus. Taxonomy (NCBI): domain Eukaryota; kingdom Metazoa; phylum Chordata; class Amphibia; order Caudata; family Salamandridae; genus Lissotriton; species Lissotriton helveticus. The sequence continues at coordinate 183,677,564 of NC_136061.1, read as the reverse complement.
TGTAATGGGCATGGTGTTCAACTTCAGCCCAGGCTGAAATTTCCAGATCATTGCCATCAGGCAATCTACAGGCAAGTTTGGGGATACTGCCACTCTCTTTGGGCCGGTGACGCCTCCCCAGCTAAGAATGACTATTGCCATGGGGTGATCTGTGCTGACACCATCTAAGTTGGTCACCTTGTAACTAAACTCAGGTAGAACTGTTGAGGGGGAACTATTTTACCTGTCACCATGGTGACACTTGCCCCTGTGCCCCTGTAGGCCACAGCTTTCTGACCATTGATTATGGGCTCCAGTCTGTACCTTCCCAAAGCATTGGGACCTATGGTAAAAGAGGCTAATCCCATGCCACCATCACAGACTAAGGAGGCCTGTGAGGAGGACCTGTCTGAACTAGGGCCTACCTCTGTTCCCCATGAGAATGCACCTAACTTTTTGGGTACATTACTACCACCTGGGGGATTACTACTCGTAGTACCAGGAGGAATGGTAGTATTGGTTGGAGGAACATTTTCTTTATTGCCAATTCTGGGGCAACTGGGATCAGTTTTCCAGTGGCCAGGTTTTTATAAACACAGCAATATGGTTTATTTTCAGGAGGGGAAGGAGTTTGGGACCCACCCCCAGAAGTAGGTTTTTGGGGCCCTGTAGGTGATTTGTCTTTTGATTTATCCCCACCTTTCTCTTGGGACTTGGTCGAATCTTTATTCTGGTCACCACCTTGATTCTCAGGCCTTACCCTGGTTCTGACCCATTTGTCTGCCTTCTTTCCCAATTCTTGGGGAGAAGTCAGATCAGAATCCACCAGGTACTGGTGTAAAAGCTGTTTTTGACAATTATTAAGGATCTGCTCCCTCATAATCAAATTGTACAATCCTATAAAGTCATGCACTTTGCTGCCCAGTAACCAGCCCTCCAGAGCCTTAGTAGCACAATCTACAAAGTCCACCCAGTCCTGAGTCTGTGCCTTCTGGGTATCTCTAAACTGTATTCTATACTGCTCAGTGGTTAGGTCAAACCTATCTATGAAAGCACTCTTCAGGACTTTGTAATTATCAGCTTCCTCTTCTCTAACAGTGAGGAGCTTGGCTCTACCTTTATCTGCAAAGGAGAGCCACAGGATTGTTGCCCACTGCTCCTAGGGGACCTTCTGTACTTTGCAGGCCCTCTCCAGTGAAGTTATCCATTTGTGGATGTCATCCCCGATCCTGTAGGGCGGGACAATCTTGCTCAAGTGTTTATGGTCATAAGACCTTTCCCTACCACTAGGGAAGTTGCTACCACCATGGGGCTTTAGCCCTATCTTTTTTCTTGCTCTGTCAAGCTCTAGGGACTCCCTTTCTAAGGCTACTTTCTGTCTCCTTATTCTTAGTTGAGCTTCTTCAAGTCTCATCTGATGCTCTCTCTTCTCCTGGGAGGTGTCCCTACTATGAGAAGAGACAGAGATCCCTACAGATGTGTCAGAATGGCTAGATTCCACTGAAGGTGATCTTGGCCTTCTAGGCACACCCCCAACTCTTCCTGGGGAACAAAGAAGGGACCCACTGAGGGTCCATCTCCGTCTCCAGTAGGAGCTGGATTGTTCAGGTCTAGGTCATTGTCACCTGCCTGATCAGCATCAGAGTCTGAATCCTGTGGGATTGGACCACTGGGATCTTCCTCATCTGCTGCTCCCACCTCACTGCCTACCCCTTCAGGCCCTGAAGCCTTGCTAAGGTCATCTAACAGTAATACCGCTCTGAGGCGTTGGGTAGTGGCACCTTTGCCAGTCTTCAGTTTTCTCATAGTACACAGACCCCTTAATTCAGAGAAAGGGAATGTGTCATACTTAGATGTCTGTAATTTACTGACATCTGGCAAGGACACACTAGGTACTGGCATTGAAGACATAACTAGTGAGGTGTGGTGTATGCACTACCTACTCTAGTTGTTTACCTACTAAACTCTCTTGAGTTGTAGAAAGGGTGTGCTTACGCCCTTGACACACAACTCTAAGCTCAGTAGAACTTACTGTATTTAAGCTTGTATTATATGTACCTCTGGTACCTTTAGTGGTTTTCAAATGATCAAACACTTGAGATTCTCTGGTAAAACAATGGCAAGCTGGAATCCCACACGCTGCTCATCAATGTGAGAAGTTGACCTGGCATATGTTGTCCACTATTCTAGTGGACACCTTGCACCAGTCCAAACGACCCTTATTGATGGTAGGTTTAAAGACAACCTATATAGAAAGCTATCCTAGTGGTAGCTGTGGAAAGCAGCCTTCTGGCTAAGTCTTGAAGGAATGTAAAGCAGCTTATTTTACTAGTCTATAATCTCAGGAATTACCAAATGAAGGGAGAACCACACCATATATATATATATATATATATATATATATATATATATATATATATATATATTGCACAAATCCTCTTTTGAAAAAGAAGAACGAGTCGGCACTCACGGAGTATATATCCCAATCCTTTTTATTCTTTTGTGAACACAGCCAGCATAGCACAAAGCAACCAACGCGTTTCGCAACAAACAGTTGCTTGCTCACGGTCAAAGCCACAAAGTGTTTGTTCCACCTATATCGGGCGGACTCACCATATATATATATATTTCGCCACAAGGTTGCCCTTTAAGGATATCGCGCACCTCCAGGTATCCGCACACTGCACCACAGGCGGCAACAGAACCAGCATGCCCCATGTATCACGAAGCCATACGCGTTTCGAGCTATGTACGCTCTTGATCACTGGCAGGAAATGAGGCGAGAAGCGCACTTTGTGAAGAACACACTTTTAATTAGAATTCAAAGTCCCGCCCCAGTGGGCGTCACACATGGCATTGTGGATAATGTAGTCCGAATACTGCCACCAAGGACTTTCATAGTTCACTCACCAAGTGGCTAGCACGCTTCTGCCTCAATAAATGAAGTCCCATCAGGGTGAAAAGCATGTCGGCACCCCTGTTACTGCTGCCGAAGTCTTCCTGAGATGCAAGGCCCCTTCGGTCCCATGACGGCGCTTGAATTACAGGCACCAGGGAACGCCGCTTCAGCGTCAGGACATCCACGCGACCGGACTAGTCGCATAACATTTTGCCACAAGGTTGCCCTTTAAGGATATCGCGCACCTCCAGGTATCCGCACACTGCACCACAGGCGGCAACAGAACCAGCATGCCCCATGTATCACGAAGCCATACGCGTTTCGAGCTATGTACGCTCTTGATCACTGGCAGGAAATGAGGCGAGAAGCGCACTTTGTGAAGAACACACTTTTAATTAGAATTCAAAGTCCCGCCCCAGTGGGCGTCACACATGGCATTGTGGATAATGTAGTCCGAATACTGCCACCAAGGACTTTCATAGTTCACTCACCAAGTGGCTAGCACGCTTCTGCCTCAATAAATGAAGTCCCATCAGGGTGAAAAGCATGTCGGCACCCCTGTTACTGCTGCCGAAGTCTTCCTGGGATGCAAGGCCCCTTCGGTCCCATGACGGCGCTTGAATTACAGGCACCAGGGAACGCCGCTTCAGCGTCAGGACATCCACGCGACCGGACTAGTCGCATAACATTTCGCCACAAGGTTGCCCTTTAAGGATATCGTGCACCTCCAGGTATCCGCACACTGCACCACAGGCGGCAACAGAACCAGCATGCCCCATGTATCACGAAGCCATACGCGTTTCGAGCTATGTACGCTCTTGATCACTGGCAGGAAATGAGGCGAGAAGCGCACTTTGTGAAGAACACACTTTTAATTAGAATTCAAAGTCCCGCCCCAGTGGGCGTCACACATGGCATTGTGGATAATGTAGTCCGAATACTGCCACCAAGGACTTTCATAGTTCACTCACCAAGTGGCTAGCACGCTTCTGCCTCAATAAATGAAGTCCCATCAGGGTGAAAAGCATGTCGGCACCCCTGTTACTGCTGCCAAAGTCTTCCTGAGATGCAAGGCCCCTTCGGTCCCATGACGGCGCTTGAATTACAGGCACCAGGGAACGCCGCTTCAGCGTCAGGACATCCACGCGACCGGACTAGTCGCATAACATTTCGCCACAAGGTTGCCCTTTAAGGATATCGTGCACCTCCAGGTATCCGCACACTGCACCACAGGCGGCAACAGAACCAGCATGCCCCATGTATCACGAAGCCATACGCGTTTCGAGCTATGTACGCTCTTGATCACTGGCAGGAAATGAGGCGAGAAGCGCACTTTGTGAAGAACACACTTTTAATTAGAATTCAAAGTCCCGCCCCAATGGGCGTCACACATGGCATTGTGGATAATGTAGTCCGAATACTGCCACCAAGGACTTTCATAGTTCACTCACCAAGTGGCTAGCACGCTTCTGCCTCAATAAATGAAGTCCCATCAGGGTGAAAAGCATGTCGGCATCCCTGTTACTGCTGCCGAAGTCTTCCTGAGATGCAAGGCCCCTTCGGTCCCATGACGGCGCTTGAATTACAGGCACCAGGGAACGCCGCTTCAGCGTCAGGACATCCACGCGACCGGACTAGTCGCATAACATTTCGCCACAAGGTTGCCCTTTAAGGATATCGCGCACCTCCAGGTATCCGCACACTGCACCACAGGCGGCAACAGAACCAGCATGCCCCATGTATCACGAAGCCATACGCGTTTCGAGCTATGTACGCTCTTGATCACTGGCAGGAAATGAGGCGAGAAGCGCACTTTGTGAAGAACACACTTTTAATTAGAATTCAAAGTCCCGCCCCAGTGGGCGTCACACATGGCATTGTGGATAATGTAGTCCGAATACTGCCACCAAGGACTTTCATAGTTCACTCACCAAGTGGCTAGCACGCTTCTGCCTCAATAAATGAAGTCCCATCAGGGTGAAAAGCATGTCGGCACCCCTGTTACTGCTGCCGAAGTCTTCCTGAGATGCAAGGCCCCTTCGGTCCCATGACGGCGCTTGAATTACAGGCACCAGGGAAGGCCGCTTCAGCGTCAGGACATCCACGCGACCGGACTAGTCGCATAACATTTCGCCACAAGGTTGCCCTTTAAGGATATCGCGCACCTCCAGGTATCCGCACACTGCACCACAGGAGGCAACAGAACCAGCATGCCCCATGTATCACGAAGCCATACGCGTTTCGAGCTATGTACGCTCTTGATCACTGGCAGGAAATGAGGCGAGAAGCGCACTTTGTGAAGAACACACTTTTAATTAGAATTCAAAGTCCCGCCCCAGTGGGCGTCACACATGGCATTGTGGATAATGTAGTCCGAATGCTGCCACCAAGGACTTTCAGAGTTCACTCACCAAGTGGCTAGCACGCTTCTGCCTCAATAAATGAAGTCCCATCAGGGTGAAAAGCATGTCGGCACCCCTGTTACTGCTGCCGAAATCTTCCTGAGATGCAAGGCCCCTTCGGTCCCATGACGGCGCTTGAATTACAGGCACCAGGGAACGCCGCTTCAGCGTCAGGACATCCACGCGACCGGACTAGTCGCATAACATTTTGCCACAAGGTTGCCCTTTAAGGATATCGCGCACCTCCAGGTATCCGCACACTGCACCACAGGCGGCAACAGAACCAGCATGCCCCATGTATCACGAAGCCATACGCGTTTCGAGCTATGTACGCACTTGATCACTGGCAGGAAATGAGGCGAGAAGCGCACTTTGTGAAGAACACACTTTTAATTAGAATTCAAAGTCCCGCCCCAGTGGGCGTCACACATGGCATTGTGGATAATGTAGTCTGAATACTGCCACCAAGGACTTTCATAGTTCACTCACCAAGTGGCTAGCACGCTTCTGCCTCAATAAATGAAGTCCCATCAGGGTGAAAAGCATGTCGGCACCCCTGTTACTGCTGCCGAAGTCTTCCTGAGATGCAAGGCCCCTTCGGTCCCATGACGGCGCTTGAATTACAGGCACCAGGGAACGCCGCTTCAGCGTCAGGACATCCACGCGACCGGACTAGTCGCATAACATTTCGCCACAAGGTTGCCCTTTAAGGATATCGCGCACCTCCAGGTATCCGCACACTGCACCACAGGCGGCAACAGAACCAGCATGCCCCATGTATCACGAAGCCATACGCGTTTCGAGCTATGTACGCTCTTGATCACTGGCAGGAAATGAGGCGAGAAGCGCACTTTGTGAAGAACACACTTTTAATTAGAATTCAAAGTCCCGCCCCAGTGGGCGTCACACATGGCATTGTGGATAATGTAGTCCGAATACTGCCACCAAGGACTTTCAGAGTTCACTCACCAAGTGGCTAGCACGCTTCTGCCTCAATAAATGAAGTCCCATCAGGGTGAAAAGCATGTCGGCACCCCTGTTACTGCTGCCGAAGTCTTCCTGAGATGCAAGGCCCCTTCGGTCCCATGACGGCGCTTGAATTACAGGCACCAGGGAACGCCGCTTCAGTGTCAGGACATCCACGCGACCGGACTAGTCGCATAACATTTTGCCACAAGGTTGCCCTTTAAGGATATCGCACACCTCCAGGTATCCGCACACTGCACCACAGGCGGCAACAGAACCAGCATGCCCCATGTATCACGAAGCCATACGCGTTTCGAGCTATGTACGCTCTTGATCACTGGCAGGAAATGAGGCGAGAAGCGCACTTTGTGAAGAACACACTTTTAATTAGAATTCAAAGTCCCGCCCCAGTGGGCGTCACACATGGCATTGTGGATAATGTAGTCCGAATACTGCCACCAAGGACTTTCATAGTTCACTCACCAAGTGGCTAGCACGCTTCTGCCTCAATAAATGAAGTCCCATCAGGGTGAAAAGCATGTCGGCACCCCTGTTACTGCTGCCGAAGTCTTCCTGAGATGCAAGGCCCCTTCGGTCCCATGACGGCGCTTGAATTACAGGCACCAGGGAACGCCGCTTCAGCGTCAGGACATCCACGCGACCGGACTAGTCACATAACATTTCGCCACAAGGTTGCCCTTTAAGGATATCGCGCACCTCCAGGTATCCGCACACTGCACCACAGGCGGCAACAGAACCAGCATGCCCCATGTATCACGAAGCCATACGCGTTTCGAGCTATGTACGCTCTTGATCACTGGCAGGAAATGAGGCGAGAAGCGCACTTTGTGAAGAACACACTTTTAATTAGAATTCAAAGTCCCGCCCCAGTGGGCGTCACACATGGCATTGTGGATAATGTAGTCCGAATACTGCCACCAAGGACTTTCATAGTTCACTCACCAAGTGGCTAGCACGCTTCTGCCTCAATAAATGAAGTCCCATCAGGGTGAAAAGCATGTCGGCACCCCTGTTACTGCTGCCGAAGTCTTCCTGAGATGCAAGGCCCCTTCGGTCCCATGACGGCGCTTGAATTACAGGCACCAGGGAACGCCGCTTCAGCGTCAGGACATCCACGCGACCGGACTAGTCGCATAACATTTCGCCACAAGGTTGCCCTTTAAGGATATCGCGCACCTCCAGGTATCCGCACACTGCACCACAGGCGGCAACAGAACCAGCATGCCCCATGTATCACGAAGCCATACGCGTTTCGAGCTATGTACGCTCTTGATCACTGGCAGGAAATGAGGCGAGAAGCGCACTTTGTGAAGAACACACTTTTAATTAGAATTCAAAGTTCCGCCCCAGTGGGCGTCACACATGGCATTGTGGATAATGTAGTCCGAATACTGCCACCAAGGACTTTCATAGTTCACTCACCAAGTGGCTAGCACGCTTCTGCCTCAATAAATGAAGTCCCATCAGGGTGAAAAGCATGTCGGCACCCCTGTTACTGCTGCCAAAGTCTTCCTGAGATGCAAGGCCCCTTCGGTCCCATGACGGCGCTTTAATTACAGGCACCAGGGAACGCCGCTTCAGCGTCAGGACATCCACGCGACCGGACTAGTCGCATAACATTTCGCCACAAGGTTGCCCTTTAAGGATATCGCGCACCTCCAGGTATCCGCACACTGCACCACAGGCGGCAACAGAACCAGCATGCCCCATGTATCATGAAGCCATACGCGTTTCGAGCTATGTACGCTCTTGATCACTGGCAGGAAATGAGGCGAGAAGTGCACTTTGTGAAGAACACACTTTTAATTAGAATTCAAAGTCCCGCCCCAGTGGGCGTCACACATGGCATTGTGGATAATGTAGTCCGAATACTGCCACCAAGGACTTTCATAGTTCACTCACCAAGTGGCCAGCACGCTTCTGCCTCAATAAATGAAGTCCCATCAGGGTGAAAAGCATGTCGGCACCCCTGTTACTGCTGCCGAAGTCTTCCTGAGATGCAAGGCCCCTTCGGTCCCATGACGGCGCTTGAATTACAGGCACCAGGGAACGCCGCTTCAGCGTCAGGACATCCACGCGACCGGACTAGTCGCATAATATTTCGCCACAAGGTTGCCCTTTAAGGATATTGCGCACCTCCAGGTATCCGCACACTGCACCACAGGCGGCAACAGAGCCTTCATGCCCCATGTATCACGAAGCCATACGCGTTTCGAGCTATGTACGCTCTTGATCACTGGCAGGAAATGAGGCGAGAAGCGCACTTTGTGAAGAACACACTTTTAATTAGAATTCAAAGTCCCGCCCCAGTGGGCGTCACACATGGCATTGTGGATAATGTAGTCCGAATACTGCCACCAAGGACTTTCATAGTTCACTCACCAAGTGGCTAGCACGCTTCTGCCTCAATAAATGAAGTCCCATCAGGGTGAAAAGTGTCGGCACCCCTGTTACTGCTGCCGAAGTCTTCCTGAGATGCAAGGCCCCTTCGGTCCCATGACGGCGCTTGAATTACAGGCACCAGGGAACGCCGCTTCAGCGTCAGGACATCCACGCGACCGGACTAGTCGCATAACATTTCGCCACAAGGTTGCCCTTTAAGGATATCGCGCACCTCCAGGTATCCGCACACTGCACCACAGGCGGCAACAGAACCAGCATGCCCCATGTATCACGAAGCCATACGCGTTTCGAGCTATGTACGCTCTTGATCACTGGCAGGAAATGAGGCGAGAAGCGCACTTTGTGAAGAACACACTTTTAATTAGAATTCAAAGTCCCGCCCCAGTGGGCGTCACACATGGCATTGTGGATAATGTAGTCCGAATACTGCCACCAAGGACTTTCATAGTTCACTCACCAAGTGGCTAGCACGCTTCTGCCTCAATAAATGAAGTCCCATCAGGGTGAAAAGCATGTCGGCACCCCTGTTACTGCTGCCGAAGTCTTCCTGAGATGCAAGGCCCCTTCGGTCCCATGACGGCGCTTGAATTACAGGCACCAGGGAACGCCGCTTCAGCGTCAGGACATCCACGCGACCGGACTAGTCGCATAACATTTCGCCACAAGGTTGCCCTTTAAGGATATCGCGCACCTCCAGGTATCCGCACACTGCACCACAGGCGGCAACAGAACCAGCATGCCCCATGTATCACGAAGCCATACGCGTTTCGAGCTATGTACGCTCTTGATCACTGGCAGGAAATGAGGCGAGAAGCGCACTTTGTGAAGAACACACTTTTAATTAGAATTCAAAGTTCCGCCCCAGTGGGCGTCACACATGGCATTGTGGATAATGTAGTCCGAATACTGCCACCAAGGACTTTCATAGTTCACTCACCAAGTGGCTAGCACGCTTCTGCCTCAATAAATGAAGTCCCATCAGGGTGAAAAGCATGTCGGCACCCCTGTTACTGCTGCCAAAGTCTTCCTGAGATGCAAGGCCCCTTCGGTCCCATGACGGCGCTTTAATTACAGGCACCAGGGAACGCCGCTTCAGCGTCAGGACATCCACGCGACCGGACTAGTCGCATAACATTTCGCCACAAGGTTGCCCTTTAAGGATATCGCGCACCTCCAGGTATCCGCACACTGCACCACAGGCGGCAACAGAACCAGCATGCCCCATGTATCATGAAGCCATACGCGTTTCGAGCTATGTACGCTCTTGATCACTGGCAGGAAATGAGGCGAGAAGTGCACTTTGTGAAGAACACACTTTTAATTAGAATTCAAAGTCCCGCCCCAGTGGGCGTCACACATGGCATTGTGGATAATGTAGTCCGAATACTGCCACCAAGGACTTTCATAGTTCACTCACCAAGTGGCCAGCACGCTTCTGCCTCAATAAATGAAGTCCCATCAGGGTGAAAAGCATGTCGGCACCCCTGTTACTGCTGCCGAAGTCTTCCTGAGATGCAAGGCCCCTTCGGTCCCATGACGGCGCTTGAATTACAGGCACCAGGGAACGCCGCTTCAGCGTCAGGACATCCACGCGACCGGACTAGTCGCATAATATTTCGCCACAAGGTTGCCCTTTAAGGATATTGCGCACCTCCAGGTATCCGCACACTGCACCACAGGCGGCAACAGAGCCAGCATGCCCCATGTATCACGAAGCCATACGCGTTTCGAGCTATGTACGCTCTTGATCACTGGCAGGAAATGAGGCGAGAAGCGCACTTTGTGAAGAACACACTTTTAATTAGAATTCAAAGTCCCGCCCCAGTGGGCGTCACACATGGCATTGTGGATAATGTAGTCCGAATACTGCCACCAAGGACTTTCATAGTTCACTCACCAAGTGGCTAGCACGCTTCTGCCTCAATAAATGAAGTCCCATCAGGGTGAAAAGCATGTCGGCACCCCTGTTACTGCTGCCGAAGTCTTCCTGAGATGCAAGGCCCCTTCGGTCCCATGACGGCGCTTGAATTACAGGCACCAGGGAACGCCGCTTCAGCGTCAGGACATCCACGCGACCGGACTAGTCGCATAACATTTCGCCACAAGGTTGCCCTTTAAGGATATCGCGCACCTCCAGGTATCCGCACACTGCACCACAGGCGGCAACAGAACCAGCATGCCCCATGTATCACGAAGCCATACGCGTTTCGAGCTATGTACGCTCTTGATCACTGGCAGGAAATGAGGCGAGAAGCGCACTTTGTGAAGAACACACTTTTAATTAGAATTCAAAGTTCCGCCCCAGTGGGCGTCACACATGGCATTGTGGATAATGTAGTCCGAATACTGCCACCAAGGACTTTCATAGTTCACTCACCAAGTGGCTAGCACGCTTCTGCCTCAATAAATGAAGTCCCATCAGGGTGAAAAGCATGTCGGCACCCCTGTTACTGCTGCCAAAGTCTTCCTGAGATGCAAGGCCCCTTCGGTCCCATGACGGCGCTTTAATTACAGGCACCAGGGAACGCCGCTTCAGCGTCAGGACATCCACGCGACCGGACTAGTCGCATAACATTTCGCCACAAGGTTGCCCTTTAAGGATATCGCGCACCTCCAGGTATCCGCACACTGCACCACAGGCGGCAACAGAACCAGCATGCCCCATGTATCATGAAGCCATACGCGTTTCGAGCTATGTACGCTCTTGATCACTGGCAGGAAATGAGGCGAGAAGTGCACTTTGTGAAGAACACACTTTTAATTAGAATTCAAAGTCCCGCCCCAGTGGGCGTCACACATGGCATTGTGGATAATGTAGTCCGAATACTGCCACCAAGGACTTTCATAGTTCACTCACCAAGTGGCCAGCACGCTTCTGCCTCAATAAATGAAGTCCCATCAGGGTGAAAAGCATGTCGGCACCCCTGTTACTGCTGCCGAAGTCTTCCTGAGATGCAAGGCCCCTTCGGTCCCATGACGGCGCTTGAATTACAGGCACCAGGGAACGCCGCTTCAGCGTCAGGACATCCACGCGACCGGACTAGTCGCATAATATTTCGCCACAAGGTTGCCCTTTAAGGATATTGCGCACCTCCAGGTATCCGCACACTGCACCACAGGCGGCAACAGAGCCAGCATGCCCCATGTATCACGAAGCCATACGCGTTTCGAGCTATGTACGCTCTTGATCACTGGCAGGAAATGAGGCGAGAAGCGCACTTTGTGAAGAACACACTTTTAATTAGAATTCAAAGTCCCGCCCCAGTGGGCGTCACACATGGCATTGTGGATAATGTAGTCCGAATACTGCCACCAAGGACTTTCATAGTTCACTCACCAAGTGGCTAGCACGCTTCTGCCTCAATAAATGAAGTCCCATCAGGGTGAAAAGTGTCGGCACCCCTGTTACTGCTGCCGAAGTCTTCCTGAGATGCAAGGCCCCTTCGGTCCCATGACGGCGCTTGAATTACAGGCACCAGGGAACGCCGCTTCAGCGTCAGGACATCCACGCGACCGGACTAGTCGCATAACATTTCGCCACAAGGTTGCCCTTTAAGGATATCGCGCACCTCCAGGTATCCGCACACTGCACCACAGGCGGCAACAGAACCAGCATGCCCCATGTATCACGAAGCCATACGCGTTTCGAGCTATGTACGCTCTTGATCACTGGCAGGAAATGAGGCGAGAAGCGCACTTTGTGAAGAACACACTTTTAATTAGAATTCAAAGTCCCGCCCCAGTGGGCGTCACACATGGCATTGTGGATAATGTAGTCCGAATACATGGGGCATGCTGGTTCTGTTGCCGCCTGTGGTGCAGTGTGCGGATACCTGGAGGTGCGCGATATCCTTAAAGGGCAACCTTGTGGCGAAATGTTATGCGACTAGTCCGGTCGCGTGGATGTCCTGACGCTGAAGCGGCGTTCCCTGGTGCCTGTAATTCAAGCGCCGTTATGGGACCGAAGGGGCCTTGCATCTCAGGAAGACTTCGGCAGCAGTAACAGGGGTGCCGACATGCTTTTCACCCTGATGGGACTTCATTTATTGAGGCAGAAGCGTGCTAGCCACTTGGTGAGTGAACTATGAAAGTCCTTGGTGGCAGTATTCGGACTACATTATCCACAATGCCATGTGTGACGCCCACTGGGGCGGGACTTTGAATTCTAATTAAAAGTGTGTTCTTCACAAAGTGCGCTTCTCGCCTCATTTCCTGCCAGTGATCAAGAGCGTACATAGCTCGAAACGCGTATGGCTTCGTGATACATGGGGCATGCTGGTTCTGTTGCCGCCTGTGGTGCAGTGTGCGGATACCTGGAGGTGCGCGATATCCTTAAAGGGCAACCTTGTGGCGAAATGTTATGCGACTACTCCGGTCGCGTGGATGTCCTGACGCTGAAGCGGCGTTCCCTGGTGCCTGTAATTCAAGCGCCGTTATGGGACCGAAGGGGGCTTGCATCTCAGGAAGACTTCGGCAGCAGTAACAGGGGTGCCGACATGCTTTTCAACCTGATGGGACTTCATTTATTGAGGCAGAAGCGTGCTAGCCACTTGGTGAGTGAACTATGAAAGTCCTTGGTGGCAGTATTCGGACTACATTATCCACAATGCCATGTGTGACGCCCACTGGGGCGGGAATTTGAATTCTAATTAAAAGTGTGTTCTTCACAAAGTGCGCTTCTCGCCTCATTTCCTGCCAGTGATCAAGAGCGTACATAGCTCGAAACGCGTATGGCTTCGTGATACATGGGGCATGCTGGTTCTGTTGCCGCCTGTGGTGCAGTGTGCGGATACCTGGAGGTGCGCGATATCATTAAAGGGCAACCTTGTGGCGAAATGTTATGCGACTAGTCCGGTCGCGTGGATGTCCTGACGCTGAAGCGGCGTTCCCTGGTGCCTGTAATTCAAGCGCCGTTATGGGACCGAAGGGGCCTTGCATCTCAGGAAGACTTCGGCAGCAGTAACAGGGGTGCCGACATGCTTTTCACCCTGATGGGACTTCATTTATTGAGGCAGAAGCGTGCTAGCCACTTGGTGAGTGAACTATGAAAGTCCTTGGTGGCAGTATTCGGACTACATTATCCACAATGCCATGTGTGACGCCCACTGGGGCGGGACTTTGAATTCTAATTAAAAGTGTGTTCTTCACAAAGTGCGCTTCTCGTCTCATTTCCTGCCAGTGATCAAGAGCGTACATAGCTCGAAACGCGTATGGCTTCGTGATACATGGGGCATGCTGGTTCTGTTGCCGCCTGTGGTGCAGTGTGCGGATACCTGGAGGTGCGCGATATCCTTAAAGGGCAACCTTGTGGCGAAATGTTATGCGACTAGTCCGGTCGCGTGGATGTCCTGACGCTGAAGCGGCGTTCCCTGGGGCCTGTAATTCAAGCGCCGTTATGGGACCGAAGGGGCCTTGCATCTCAGGAAGACTTCGGCAGCAGTAACAGGGGTGCCGACATGCATTTCACCCTGATGGGACTTCATTAATTGAGGCAGAAGCGTGCTAGCCACTTGGTGAGTGAACTGTGAAAGTCCTTGGTGGCAGTATTCGGACTACATTATCCACAATGCCATGTGTGACGCCCACTGGGGCGGGACTTTGAATTCTAATTAAAAGTGTGTTCTTCACAAAGTGCGCTTCTCGCCTCATTTCCTGCCAGTGATCAAGAGCGTACATAGCTCGAAACGCGTATGGCTTCGTGATACATGGGGCATGCTGGTTCTGTTGCCGCCTGTGGTGCAGTGTGCGGATACCTGGAGGTGCGCGATATCCTTAAAGGGCAACCTTGTGGCGAAATGTTATGCGACTAGTCCGGTCGCGTGGATGTCCTGACGCTGAAGCGGCGTTCCCTGGTGCCTGTAATTCAAGCGCCGTTATGGGACCGAAGGGGCCTTGCATCTCAGGAAGACTTCGGCAGCATTAACAGGGGTGCCGACATGCTTTTCACCCTGATGGGACTTCATTTATTGAGGCAGAAGCGTGCTAGCCACTTGGTGAGTGAACTATGAAAGTCCTTGGTGGCAGTATTCGGACTACATTATCCACAATGCCATGTGTGACGCCCACTGGGGCGGGACTTTGAATTCTAATTAAAAGTGTGTTCTTCACAAAGTGCGCTTCTCGCCTCATTTCCTGCCAGTGATCAAGAGCGTACATAGCTCGAAACGCGTATGGCTTCGTGATACATGGGGCATGCTGGTTCTGTTGCCGCCTGTGGTGCAGTGTGCGGATACCTGGAGGTGCGCGATATCCTTAAAGGGCAACCTTGTGGCGAAATGTTATGCGACTAGTCCGGTCGCGTGGATGTCCTGACGCTGAAGCGGCGTTCCCTGGTGCCTGTAATTCAAGCGCCGTTATGGGACCGAAGGGGCCTTGCATCTCAGGAAGACTTCGGCAGCAGTAACAGGGGTGCCGACATGCTTTTCACCCTGATGGGACTTCATTTATTGAGGCAGAAGCATGCTAGCCACTTGGTGAGTGAACTATGAAAGTCCTTGGTGGCAGTATTCGGACTACATTATCCACAATGCCATGTGTGACGCCCACTGGGGCGGGACTTTGAATTCTAATTAAAAGTGTGTTCTTCACAAAGTGCGCTTCTCGCCTCATTTCCTGCCAGTGATCAAGAGCGTACATAGCTCGAAACGCGTATGGCTTCGTGATACATGGGGCATGCTGGTTCTGTTGCCGCCTGTGGTGTAGTGTGCGGATACCTGGAGGTGCGCGATATCCTTAAAGGGCAACCTTGTGGCGAAATATATATATATATATATATATATATATATATATTCACTGAAAAAACCATAGGTTTCACACCAGTTATAGTTAGATGGAAATTTTACTCGCATAAAACCATTGAAATTCCCACGTTATAGTTAGTTGGACTCACTATAACTTACGCGTGTATTGCACTGCTGATGACGTCACATATTACATCACTCATGACATGGTCAGTGACATCACTCATGACACACTGATGACACCATCCATTGAATGTGTGTCTTTCTGAAAAATAAATATGTTTTATATATGTATATGTAAAAATTGATGGAAGAATAAATGTTTAAATAAGTGTTTACATGGATGTTTCTTTTACAAAAAAATTGATTGGTTAACTGGCTTACTAAGTGTATCTTAGTGAATACATATATTAGTGAGTAATGTTTAAATATTTAAATATATGTATTAGTGTTTCACTTTGTGTATAAGTGGTTGCATAGGTTGGTGAGTAGCTACATGTGTATGTATATGGGTTATTAGATGTTTTTTTTAGTATCAGTATGAGTGTCTGTATGGTTTGGTGGGGGTATTACTTAGCACATACATGCATGAATGACTGACTCTCTGTTTCTATGTGTTTTGAAGACAGCATTTGTGCAGGAGTGAATGGGTGAATGAGTGTGTATATGTGTGTGTTAGTGAGTGAATGACTGTCTCACTAGTGTCTTTATTAGTAACTACTTATGTTTTAATCAAGTATATGTGAATGTTGATGTATATAATTGAGTATATGTGAGAGTAAGAGATTGTAAGAGTTCCTGTTTAAATAAGTATGTGTTTCTGTAAGTGATTGTTTAACAGAGTAAATATGTTTGTTTTCTTAGAAGTAAGGTGGTAGTGTGTGTATAGCTGTATATGCAAATAAATGGATGTTCAATAGTTTATTTGCATGTATGAGTATGTGTGTGAGTAAGTTTTGGATGACAGTCGGTGTGTAACAGGATGTATAGGTGTATCATACATATGATGAGTGAGTATATGTATGAGTGACTACATACAACTGTTGGTAAATGAGTAGATGTGTATATAGATGGTGGAATTACTGAAGTGGTTCTTGTAACTGATATGGGTATCTTAATTTTTTTGAAAATTTAATTTTTTTATTTTTGAATATGTGTTGAAGGGTTACATTACAGTGAAAGGAGGTCTGTCACTCTGTCACAAGGATGGTGTCATCAGTGATGTCAAGAGTGATGTCACTGACCATGTCATGAGTGATGTAATATGTGACGTCATCAGCAGTGCATTACACGCGTAAGTTATAGTGAGTCCAACTAACTATAACGTGGGAATTTCAATGGTTTTATGCGAGTAAAATTTCCAGCTAACTATAACTGGTGTGAAACCTATGGTTTTTTCAGTGAATTTAATAGGTTTTTTTAAATGCTAATTCCTAACTATAACTGGTGTGAAACCTATGGTTTTTTCAGTGAATTTCATTGGTTTTTTAATAGCAAATCTCTATAGGTATGAAATGTAATATTTTTTATAATGAATTTTATATTTTATAATTATGTAATACTTTTTTTTAATGTTTTTTATGGGTTTTTTATGCCCCGGAGCGATCCCGGGGCGCGTACCGATGCGCTCACCGGTGATCGCAGTGTTGCGGCACGCCCCGGGCGCGTACCGATGCGCGTCCTGTTAGCGCTATTGCCACGAACGAAAACAACATCGTGACGTATCGCGTAGCCGCGTGATGCGTCATATGACGCACTGCGTAAGCGCACCCGGAAGCAGCCAAGCGCATACGATCGCGCAACGTAAGCGCCGCCAGCGCGCCCCGGGGCGCAACGCCGGGGCACGTAGCGTAAGCGCGTCGGGTCATGTGACCTGAACATAACACTTTTCATTGGTCCAGGACAGTTTTTTTTTTCTCCAAATGATGAAAGCCCCCACCTTTTTTCCTTATTCTGACTTTGTCCTTTGACTGAGGAAGACCTGTTTGGAGATCTGTGACTAATCTTTTGTACTTTAAAATGGCTACAGTAGCAGCAACAGCTGGAGCATCTGCACCACCACCACCACCACCAAGAGGACCACCACAACATCACATTGGTGGTCAAGAAGAAGAAGAGGAGGAGGAAGAGGAGGAGGGGAGACGGACATTCCTGTCAGAAGACAATACCCCATATAGGCCAAAGGAGCACATTGTATGGGAGTTTTTTTCCATCCCAGAGGGCAAGAAGAAAGTGAATGCGCCAAAGGTGACTTGCCGAATCTGTGGCATGGAACTTTCAAGGGGGAACCCTAATAAGAAATATTCATTTGGCAATTTCACCATGATTCGGCATATGCAGCGCAAGCATCCCAACAACTATGCTGCTGCAGAGGTGAGAGAACTGGCCAGTAACCATCCCCAATCTTCACCCAGCACCTCCAAAAGAAAGCAACCCACTCCATCGGGACCAGAGACAAGGGAGATGATCCCAAACCTACAAGCACGGTTTGGTGAATTCAGGGTCACATGTATTTTTTGTGGTAAGACCATCACCTATGGTGAGCAGAGCCTAAAGCTCATCGTCCTTGCTGGTGACAACCACAATTGCCCCAAAATACCATAATTTGTTCCTGATTTTTTTTTTGCTCCAGTTGAGCCGTTTACAATTCCCTGTTTTTGGTTTCTCCCCATAAAAATATCAAAAAAAATATAAAATAGTTCAAAAAAGCCAAAAAAAGTTAAAAATGTTCAAAAAAACAAAAAAAATATAAAACAACAAAAAGAATAAAAAAACAGTTCTTTTTAGAACTACCTCCAATTTATAAAAAATGCTATATTTTTGAAAAATCTCTGTCATTCTTTTTTCTCTGGGGTGCGCGTACCGGGGCGCGCACCAAAAAAAAATAATGAAGGAGTGAGCATGAGGGAAGGACACAGAGAGAGTGATGTTAAGAGAAAGAGAGCTAGAGGGAGCAACACAGAGGGACTGTGTATTAGATAGTAAGACAGAGAGAAGGTGTAATAGGGTGTAAGTGAGAAAAGGAAAATGAATAAGGGAAGAAGACCAAAATGAATATAAGTGAGACTTATAGTATACTGTGCAACTTTTTTTTTGTGTTACATAGTAATTTTGCTCATAGTTACTTCCTTTCTCCCACTATATTATCTCCAATGTGTATTTGACATCTCTTTTTCATCTCCTGCCTCCATGTTGTTTCTGCTTTCCTGACAGACTATGGTATGGATTCCATATACCACAATAACTTCTGTAACAACATGCAAGATATCTACAGAGCAATTTAAGACTCTGTATTGGTACCTACATGCTGGTACTTAAATCACCCACACAACACAACAACTCTATGCAAAGCTACCCTACCTCTAAGCACTTTAAATTATTATTTTACTGTTTCACTGGGTTTTCCCCATGGTACGCTCCCCGGTGCGCGTACCGGGCGCTCCCCCCGCGAAAAGCCCTTTTATGGCCCCCACATCAAACCTAGGGGGTCAGGGGGGTCTACCCTGCCCCATTATGGTCATTTCCCCCTTTCTTTTTGCCACCTCTTGTGTCTCGATCCTACCGAGACACAAGATGGCGGCCGCTCCGGACTGTTTGGAATGTTGACAGACACCCGAGAGCCAATCAGCTTTCCGCGCGCGAACTCGCGTTACGCGCCGGGTGCTTTCCCCGGTACGCGTACCGGGGCGCGCTTATAGATATCTATATTTATTTGAACCTACATTACTCAAAATCCACTGGAGCACATATCTTGAGACATAGCAAAGGCACATCGGGCTACCAGTCCCTACAATTTTGCCAAGTTTGGTGAAAATCCATTCAGCCGTTCGGGCTAAAAGTGAGTCCAACCTCCCTATGGAAATTAACATGGGGAAAACACGTTTTAGGACCCCCCTTTTATCTCGGCCCCCGCTTGACGAATCCCCCCGAAACTTTCAGGAAAGGAGCGGAGCGCAGCGAGGCAAATTTAAGGAAAATTACAGGCAGATCCCTCAATCTGCGCCAAAGTTATTCCCAATAGAATGTTGCGGATTTCCTATGGAAAACAATCCTAACTATAACTACCTACTGGCGACCGCCAGTAGGTAATATATATATATATATATATATATATATATATATATATATATATATATATATACACAATATATGTATTTATTCTAAACACATCCCTCTAGTCTCTTTATGAGGCTAGAGGCAAAAGTACATTCATTAAACTTATTTAGCATACAGTAAATTAGCAAATATACATTGAGCCCTAGGGGCGTACCAAACCATACATTAAGAAAGTGGTATAAGAACCAGGACTGACATAGATACAAGGCCTAAAGCCTTTAGAACTGCTGGGGCCACCAGGAACCACCCAAGGTAGTAACACAGGGTACCCACGGGGGGGCTTGTGCAATGTCTAAACACAGCCGCGAATCACCATTAACTTCTATGGGGAAGTCGCGGTTGGAAAATTAAGGATTAAGGACACTTAGAAGAGGACTTGGAGCAAACCCCTTTAGAGCTAGGAGGTTCCAGAGTCAACACCCACGGGAGCACCGGAGTACTCGAGTTACCTCACCCAGGGAAGCCGGGTGAATAGGTGTCTTTTCGTGTCAGGTTTTGTTGTCCATTTCAAAGGCGAGCTGCTGAAAAGTGCTGCAGGCGACCAAGTGGAAAGTGTCCGGGTGGATCCAAGGGTGGATCGGAAATCTGAAGAACCTGAAAGCAGAGGGGACAGAGTCTGGGTCACTTGCCAGTGACCAGGAAGGCGATGAGAAGATGCCAACCGATGTCGGGTGATTTCAGGTGAAGAAGGTGAAGCTTGACAACCAGGAGCAGGATTCGAGCTGTCCCACAAAGGATGTCGAGTGCTGCGGTGTCAGTTTCCGGATTGGACCCAACAAGCCTTGGCAAAAGCAACCCACGCAGAAAGCAAAGATTGGCTTCAGTGCAGACCAGGAAGGTCTGAGGGACTCACCCTTTGGCCCTCCAGTCAGGGCATGTCTGGAGCAACCAGGGAAGCCCAAGAAACAGAAGAGTTACCTTCATGGAGACCCACCAGTCAAAGAACCGGGATCGGGAATGGGCCTCGAGCAGAAATGCTAGAGCTGGCTCACGGAGCACTCGTGGAGTGTAGGCCCACAATCTTCAGTGCAGATAGTGCTCGGGCTTGGACTACACGTTGCCCAATGCACAACTCTGGGAAAGCTTGGGAAGTGGATGCACTACCAAATGTGCACAGTGTCCAGGAGTTCCGGTCCCATGTCATTTGTGAGGGCTGCGGGTCTCAGCTTTGCTGGGATCTCGTGTCAGCCTTTGAGAAGTCTGGAAGTCCATGTCCTGAGTCGCAAATCAGTTGGGATCTGGCGGGAGCCTTGGAAATGCAGACCGCCAAGATGCTCCTTTGGTGCCTGTTTGAACAGGGGAGTCACTCCTTGACCCCAAGGAAGATTCTTCCGTCTTCTAGCCGATGTAGAATGTCGAAGTTACAGGATATATGTTGCAGAGTTTCGTCCAGGTGTAATCTAAAGTCCTAAGGACTAGGGGGTTGGACATACTCTGGGGACCCACCTATAGGAGGATCCAGGGAGGGGGGTAGCTACACCCCTTTCCCTTTGTCTAGTTTCGCGCCAGAGCAGGGGCTGAGTGCCCCTGCAACCGGTTTGAACTGGGATATGCACTGGGACACCAAGTGTGCCCCCAACACTGTCTTAAAAGCATTCTATGAATGCACCCACCGAGCCCCATTACACTAAAGCCTGTCTAGGAGGTGGTTACACCTCCCTGTGACAGGAAACCTATTGTCCAGGCCTCTCCTGCCAGAGTTTCATCCAGCAGCAGGAGGTCAGACCCGTGTCTGTGGCTGCAGCATCCATTGTGTGATGCTGGGGCTCTCTTAAACTATTACCGGTTAGGTCAGTGTGTACATGTCTCTCCCTCTAGAAGGGTGGAATTCTATCCCCGTCTCCAGGACTGGCGGGGGGTGGGGGTAGGATTCCAAAGTGTTTGACACCAAACACAACATGTTTCCATGCAGCCATTCCAAAGTTAGCATTTACCACAAGGTTATAATGTACTTAAGAGTAAATGGTCTGGCTGCATCACAGAACAGCTACAGAGAATTGATTCCGAAAGCAGTAGAGGGGTCCTGCTCATGCATGGGCACCCTCTCACACAAAACCAAGCACTCTGCCTTCAGGATTGATAAGGTCTGCCATAGGAGTGACTTATAGGTTTATATGTGTCAGTGATTAAAGGTAGATATAGGTAACCTATATCGTAGTAAGGGGTGCAAGCACCACCTTACCCAGGCTGCAGTAGCAGACCTGTGGTGCCATTTTGGAAGGCTTCCCAGGGGTGGCATAATACATGCTTCAGCCCCTGGTAGGCCTCTGGGGTACCTATGCCCTTAGTACCTAAGGTACCATATACTAGGGACTCACAAGGGTAACCCATTGACCAATCTGGAGTGTACCTAATGTACATGGAATCACTTTAAAGAGGAAAGCAGAGAGGCTGGGGCCCTGATTAGCAGGGATCCCAGCCAAACTAAGTCAAAACACCAGGAAAAAAGTGGGGGCATCCATGCAGTAAGATTCCACCTTTCTACATTTACTACCCCCCCACCCTGCACATCCCCCGCCCCACGTCACCGCCCGTCAGCACGCCCACCACAGGCCGCTCCAGTCCCAAACTGATTCCAGGACCTTAGACCCTGGGTCCATATGCCCATAAGGTGGGATACAATCCACTGAGTTGCAAGTTCTTCTTCACCACGGAAGGAGTGCTCTGCAGAGTACTCGAAGAGCTGATGTGGGACCATAGCTGGTGTCTGCATGCAAGGCTGTCTCCTAGAGGTTAAGGGACTTCATTTGAATTCCAAGCAGCTTCCAGGAAAAGCTGTGGCTCCGCTACTGCCTAAAAGCCTACCTGCCTGATCAGAGAGAGCAAGAGAGACTATCAGGACAACACCAGGGGTAACTCAAGTTGTGAAGAGTCACCCGGTCTCCCAGCATGGTTCCTGTGCCAAAGAGCTTGTAGGAACTAAAAGCAAATATACAGCATGGAGTTTGGCTCCCTTACAGCATAATCAGAGAGCCCTATGCTGCCGCAGCCCAAAGAGTGGCACAAGTACCGTTGTTGCTGTTGAAGCAGAGGACCTGCCCTGTGGCCCAGAGGCAGTAACGGCTGAAGAAGGGCATCTGCTGATCAGGTCTGTTATGCTGTTCATCCCCACCTTGGGACACCTTCCCCTTTGTGATTCCACTCTGGCAACCTTGGAAGGAGCAGGACTGCTCCTCTGATGTATTCCCTAGTGGGAAACCTTTAAAAGCATTACCAGTTTCTCGAAAGTTCCATTTTTGAATGCCGACACAGTGATGATGGTTTGCTCTTCCCTGTAGGCCGCCATACCTATATTTGTAACCAGTCACAGGAAACTGTAAATAGCGCCTACCTAATTAATATTCATTAGTGAAGACTTTCTGCATCCCCTGCACATGGAGATTGTGTGATGCAAACTATAAACACATAGGTTGCATTGCAAAATCAAGACAGGTCCCAAAAAGTCGGAGTGCACTTGGCGAAGTGTCTCTTAGTACATGGGAGTCTCAGAGCCTTCTTTTTTTTTAATTTCAAAAGATTTTATTAGAATTTTTTTTTATGTACAGTACAAATATAGTGAAGGCAATACTGGTGTCATTATACGCCGTTGGGGTTACAGTAGGTATATCGTTGACATGATTGGTCACGTGTACATTAGATAGGCAATCACGACCTTGGCGTATGCTGCATTGGTGGCCTTATGTATTACCCTCAAAGGTCAGAAACGGAAGCGGGAAAAGAGAGGAAAAGAGGACAGGATGGGTAGCACGGTCGTTAGCCAACATACTTCCAGAGTTTGCGATGTGAGGAGACTGGGTGTGAGGCTGTGTGTGAGGGTACCGAGCCCCCTGACCTTCCTATGGAGGTTTGTGAGAGCCAAGGTAGTTGTCCAAGGAGTGCCACATCTTTATTTTCTGTTTTAACTTTTTGCCCTTCCCCTGTTTTGGGGCTAAAAGTGTAATAGGAGGGTCAACCATGTGATATCAGCTGGGGTCAAAGGATCGCTTCTGATACCACGTTTATATTGATGAGTGGCAGCCGGTGGAAAAACCCAGCATCCAAAATGACAAAAGATGAGCTTAGCCCAAGAACCAGGGAACAGGTGGCGGTGCTGAAACAGCATCTGTACCGAAAAAGGCTTTTCAAAGCATGTATATCCAATAACACAAGGAAAACAAACACGAAAAGGCGCCCTGTGTTCCAAGAAGCGTTTTCGCCCCTAAGGTAAAGAAAGCATTTTATGTTTTCTAACAGCTGCTGAGTTTGGTGACTCATTACAGATGGATATGGGTAGACTCGGAGAGCTGTCTTTCTGTCAGTCAGTGGAGACGGTCAGCCCACGAGCCATGCACTGATTCACCAATCAACGCTGAGTCACGCGCTGCCCGCCTGCCCCAGCTTGGCGCCAGGCACGGCGCGTGCGCGCCTCAGCCTCTGAGGGGGTGAGTTGTGGCGCTCTAGGACTTTCCTTGCCTGGATGGAGAGGAGACGGGAACCCTGCACAAGAGGTTGAGGAGATTAGATGTGAAAGGAGATTTCCAATCCAAAAATATACCCATTGATGCTGCAGGCTGAAGCTAGTTGTGGAGCTCTTTACGTCGCGAAAATTATTATGTTAAGATTTATGAATGTTAGGGTGATCGGAGTTTGAGAAGCACAATCTGGTGTGTGAGTGTGTACACACACACTATATATATATATATATATATATATATATATATACATATATATATATATATATATATCTGACAATAATATACATATTTAAAATTGAGAAAAGCACCGGGGCGCAGGGATTTTTCCATAAAACGGATTTTCAATGTGACCAAGAACGTAATACTGGGTTAACTCTAAATAATCTAATGCATTCTGGGAGGAGTTGTGCTGGTTAATTTCAGTTGCTTCACTTACATCTGAAAACAATGATTTGAAAAAGAAAAGCCCAGAAGAGAGGCACTGAAACAGTCACCTGCTACCCATATATAGATGATTTAACTAGGATTTACCTGTATGAACACCTTGAATCTGTATACTTTACGTTGTGGGATAGAGCAAGAGTTATGGGGTCACTGATGGGAAGTAAATTACTTAATAGTATGGCTCCATTTCTATTCCCTGTTTCTGAGAGCTCCTTCATGTTGTTCCTCTGTTTTTTCTTGTTCTACAACTAACTGCTCCTTTCTGTGTACCATCCTTCTAAAATGAGGATTTTTTTTATCTTGAAATAGATTACTCTGTTTGTGAAGAGATAGTAGTGCATGTAGCCCCGATTTTTCCTCTAGGATGACATGCTTCTAGTTGATATGTCATGTTGGAGCTAACCAATACGGGAGCAGGCTCTCATCCTGATCTAAAGTACCTGTGGTATTACATGTTCCCATGCTCCCCTCAGCTGGGTAAGATATGCCTGTCCATATTCTCACATAGGTGCGGTAGCGACTGGTGTGTGGGTGGAGTGGTGAGGTGGGGACGAACGACAGGGAGGTCAGGGGAGGGAGAGTAAATGAACAGTGAAGAAAACTGTTGAAAAGTATAAGGGAAAAAGAATTTACCTGGTGCTTGCTGTTTTCTTGCCCTGTGTCCTTGCTGCAGCACAGACTCCCAGACTCCCTTGCATCCAATCCTGATGCTGCTCTCATGCTTCAAATGATGATGCAGGCCGTCACACTGCCGCCTCGCCGCATCACGGAACCAATGCGCCGCTTTGACTGTGCAATGCATCTTCGACACAGACTCTTGCAACGTTCCACGAAACCAGAATTTAAGGTACTGTGTTCAACGGGCCTAACTGTGTCCCTGTAGCCAGAATGCGCTCCATCACGGTCTGCATGAACTTGCAACTTTGTTTCAGTATGGCGTGACCAGATATCTTCAGTTGTCGCTTTGTGCTTTTGGGGCGCTATTTTCTCTAACAGCTCTAAAACTGCATATCTCCAGTTCTTCTCAATAGAATCTTTGTTGTATGTTGTATTTAATACAATTACTCTATTTTTCTAATCAGCTGTGTAATCCTTTTTGTGTGGTGTTTACTATATTACAGTTTATTTTTTATTTATGATAACGGAACTCAAAAGAGGTCCACATAAAGAGTAAGACAATACATTCCAACCATTCAAATACAAAAATATTACATAAAAGAAAAGAATATTTTCAAAATACAAAAATAGAACTGAACCGTAATATCATCACCTAAAAAAAAAATACAAGAATAAAACCGAACCATAATAACACCAACTAATACAAATTAAAAAAACATTTAAAAAATTTATACAATTTAAAACAAAACATTTCATTAGGGGGGTTATTCATTGCAACTATGAAATCAGCAGCAGACAAAATATTCAGCTGAAGACAAATTAATCTTAGGTGCTTTCGCCTATGCGACAATAAAGCCGGGCAAACAAATACAACATGGAGCAAATCGTGATCTTTCATATGACAGAGGTCACAAACAGCTGAGGATCCGTGCCATTTAGATAAGAGCGATTTCAGAGGAAGTGAATCCTGTCTTAGTAAGAATAGTAGCCGCCTAATGCCATGAGGAATATTCCAGTGAACATATGGTTGTGCAGACCTTACCAAACAAGAGTTGATAACAGGAGTAAGACCTTTTTTCAGACTACGAGACTCTCTATCCAATCTCCACCCTAAATCCCATGAGGCGGATTTCAGAACAGTTTTTAACTGAAATTGCGATAGAGAAAATAAGACAGCTTTATCTAATCGTAATTGGTTGACAGCATATCTAAAAAAAATTAAAATTAGAGAATGATCATTAAGACTTCCCAGCGGCTCAGTTTTAATGAGATATCTTAATGTGCCAGGCTCACCTTTAGATAGATTAAAAACCCAGCGCACACTCCCCGCTAAGCCTTGGACCCAACTGCTACGTAAACCAAATTCCTGTCTAAGAGCAGCGGTGGAACTAGCTGTGTTGACGGATAGAAGGCTACAGAGGATTTTTCCTTCAGTAGAGTTCAAAAAGCTCCAATTTTTTATATCAATTAACTCCAATCCATAGAGTAATGATGCGGGGATTTTTGCTCGATATACATCCAATAATATTAGAAAATGCCTTCTACCAGTAGCTTTATATAAAGACAACAAACTCTTTCCCTGGACAATAGCTTTGCGGATGTTATTAGCTATATGAGTTTTTTCGCTTAAATTACTCATAACAATTTTGCCAAGAAAAGGATAAGATTTCACTGTTTCCAGTTTTTGGCCCCCCACATTCCCAAAAAAATTAGGATATTTAAAATTCTTCTTGCCAGAGAAACACATCACTTTGCTTTTTGCAGTATTTACCAATAGGTGATGTTTTCCTACGTATATATGTAAGGCATGCAGGCGATTATTCAGTCCCCTTGGCGTTAAGTCGAGAACTAAAATATCGTCAGCATACATTAAACAAACAATAGGAGACCCCCCCCAAGGTTGGCGCTATACCTGTGCTTTCAGACAGAGTCTGGGGTAAATCTGCAATATAAAGGGAAAAAAGCAAAGGAGCCAATAGGCAACCCTGTTTTAACCCGTTATATGTGGGAATCGTTCTTGATAAACCTCTTTCTCCACCCAACAGAACTCTGCACCAGGTATCTGAGTGTAAGGCACGTACTAATCTAATAAGAGGAGAAGGCATCCCTAGATCGAATAATTTCTCCCACAGCAATGTTCTATCCACCTTATCAAAAGCTGTGGAGAAGTCGATAAAGGCGCCATAGACTCGCCCTCCACGTACCCTAACATATTTCTCCGTTAAAATCTGGAGAGCAGTCAAATTGTCAAGGGTACCGTGCCTTTGCCTGAAACCAGTTTTTTCAAACGGTAAAATTTCAGCCATACCAACCCATTCATTAATTAACTTAAGAAGGCATTTTGCAAATACCTTACCGATGGCATCTAGTAAAGCAATTTGACGATAGTTTTGAGGTAGGTCTCTAGCCCCTTTATGCTCCCTTTCCAAGAAGTAGGTACAGTTCCGCTGGTGAAGCAAAATTTAAACACTGGATAAAGGATTTTGCTCCATAATTCACTCTGTTGTTTTAAGACAGAAATCGGGATCTCATCTGGACCCATCGCGCCGGAGGAGCGCATACCCCTAATGGCTAGCTCAATATCTTTTTCAGATGGAGAGACAATATGAAAATTGTCCTCATAGGGAAGATCCTTGACCAATAACAAACCATTATTACTATATAGTTTATCAATATATTGAATCCAGATCTGCTCATCAATAGAGATGGGCGTAGGACAGCTTCTAGAACCACAGCCCTTACCGATTAGTGACCAAAAAGTCCTAGCTTGACCTTTATATGAGGATTCCCGGAGTTTTATCCATAATGAATCTTCTTTTTCTCTTTTTATACTTGCCTTCAGCCTTGACCTTCTTCTTTTTAGTACGGCCAATTTATGGTGCCTTTCTTGGTCAAATGATAAATATTGCCCCTTATCAATTTATTTATTTCAATATTTAGTTGCCGAAATTGTTTAGGTGGTACTGTATATTTTTTATCAGAGGGAGCTTTCTTTGCTATTGAGATTACTTTTTCCAAAAATTCCGAAAGACATGCGAATTCCCTCCCGTCCCAATGGGACAAATTTGATTGATACAGTAGAGACCAATGAACTCAGCAGAGTCTCAAAAATCACAGGATTCCAATGACATCTCCCAGACTTGGTACCGAAGTTCACCCGATCAGAATCCATATGCCAAGAATCCGACAAAGGGGGACTTATGGAGACTGTGACAATCAAAACCCTGTGATCACTTAAATCAGAATCCATAACCAAAAAATCTTTTAGATACCGGAAGAATGCACTATCAGATACCACATAACCAATGATTGATTGTCCATTTTTTGTTTTATGTGTAAATGTTGCGGGGAAGTCAGAAGGGAGCCTCCCATTTATTATTAAACAGTCTACCTTAGAAAAACCTTCCAGAATTAGGTTCCCTCTTTTATCGGACTTGATATTTGCCGGAAACTGAGCTTGAGGAATATGGAGAGATTCTTCCCTAAGCGTATTCCTGAATAAATCAAGACCACAATTTGAAATTTTGCAATTAAGGTCACCCATTAATAATATATGTGGCGGGGAAGAAACATCCATAAGTGAAGAAATAAACGAAAATAGCGGTTTTAGGGCAACATTAAAACAGGCATCAGGTGGAATATAAGTATTTATCAAAACTAGTGTTTTATTAGGGCCATCCTTAATCAAGTTTTCTAAAAATATTGCCTGAAACAGTTTATTTGGATCTAGATAATGAGAAAATTTCCAGTCAATCTTATTGGAGAGTAAACATGCTATTCCACCCTTAGCATGACCTCTCCTAGAAGGGGATGCACTACCATCTAAAACAAAATACTCTTTTGCAATTGTTAATTTTCCTTCCACCCAAGTTTCCTGAAGACAGATAACATCAGCCTCTAAGGATTGTAAAGATAACAATTTTTCCGGACTATTCTTCAGCCCCGTGATATTCCAGGAAATAATTTTCAAATCACTGTTAAAAATTTGATTGCGGTTTAGAGGAGTAGGTTGTTTTATTTGAAAGAACACCAGGCAACCATCCCCACTTAGTAGTGTCATCCATTAAGGAGGAGGATTTTTATATAGTACTTGACGTTTGTTGTGAGATACACAGATTTTTAGCTCCTCAGTTTTAGCTGAAAATCTATCTATAGAATTCAAATGTGTATCATAAGTTAAGGACAAGTTGGAAAATAATTTGTCACCATGTGCATTAATAAATAAAGGGGTAACGTCTATCCCTCTAATTTGTAGCTCCTCTGCCCGCTGTAAAATATGATTTAATACTAGCTTGGAGTGGAATTTACCCTGGCAGTTTTCCCGGAGGTAGAATTCGAGAGCTTTACCAAGTCCAAATCGGAAGTTTGAATTAATTTCAAACTATCGATATCATTAAAACATTTAAGAAGGGCTGATCTATTTAATATAAGATCCGTATCAAATAGGGGGGTAAATACTAAGTAAAAGGTGTCAACACTTTCTTTCTCTTGAACAGGGAAAGAAGAGGCAGGCTCATTCACTTGAAAATCTTGAAATGGAGTAGCTAATGGATTGAGAATTGAGGGTAAAACATTTACTGCAAGTGACGGTTCAACAGTATGGGAATTACTCAAAAGACCTACAGTAGCAATAGTAGGGTTTAAAAATTCCCCATTAGAATCACCAGCTATATCGTCTGGTATATCAAAGGAGGACTCTTTCAAACAAGCTTTTTCCGGAGAGACCACTAGATTATTATCAAAAAGTATTTTTCTCTGTTTATTTTTATAGAATCTCCGGATCGGTTTCCTTTTTTTTAAACGATTCTTTTTTTGGTTTAAAGGGACTGCCTCATCATCAGGGTTTAAGTGAACAGTACATGCCCCCATTTCTTCTTTGTTTGTATTTGAGGTGAATATTGGAAATATGGGTAGCTTTTCCGTTTTTTGTACGTTGGCTGAATCTATCATAGGTTCTATCGCTTCGTCAGCTAAGGCAATACAATTTCCTCCAGCTGACATTGCCTTGACGATAATGGGGCCCTTGGAAGAATCCACAAACTTATTTCCAATTCGATCTTCAGAAGGCGGACTCAAAATCGTTAAAGCTGGGTCTAAAGTTAACACCTCTTGTGGGGACCTCATAGCTTTATTTACATTTGGGAATATATTATCGAGCTCAAAGAGCGGTACGGAAGCAGACCCACCTTTATTATGTAGGAGCACCCTAAGAATTTTAGTTACCGTATCAAGGACACAGTCAGAGCCTCCTACAAATTTTTCCAATAAATGCAAAATAGATGTGAGCAAGTCTACCAGGGAAGAAAGAGACTTTGAGATTAAATTATCATTCTCTGTTGGGGGATTTGGCAGGGAATGGTTCAGGTTAGAACCGGGGCTAGATGTAAGATTTAATTGGGCTAGGGAAAAATCCAATTTATTAGAAGGAGTGCTACTAAGGATATGAAGATTAGGGGGAGGAAGGGTTTCCTTAATGTTTGTTATAGCCCTAGTTTTAACACGAACCGAATCCAAGCGCCTCTTCTGAGAGACCAAGTCAATGTCTGGCAATGTAAAGTCATCCTCTTGGATTACAGGAGTGTGGGATAAGTCAAACAATACTTTTTGTTCTTCCCTAGGAGACGGTAGTATATTAAGCACTGTTAAATCGGGCATTTTTGAAGAAATGTCATTAAGGTTTTCAGAGTTCATTTCGGATGATAGGTTCTCAAAGAGGGGCGGAGAGGGAGTTTCAATTATATTAATATTATCCTTGTGGGGACGAGTAACTACCTCTATTTCTTTAATTATTTGTTTGTCTGAATCTATACTATCCAGTGCTACTCTATCCTTCCCTCTTTCCCATAAACTATACAATTGACATTGCCCTTTTAGAACCAAAGAAGAATTAATCTTATTCCGAAGAGGGTTCGATTTAGTTTTAGAACATGACCTCCCCATAAGTATACGACCAGAGCGGAGTTTCTTTGCAGTCATTGTATGGGCAATTCACAACAACTTAACAATGAATATTTTAAAGACAATTGATTGGAAGGCGCAGGCAGGGAGAGCGGCCCAGGTGCTGGAGATTTGGGCTGGCGGCGGGCGCTCCTGGGAGTTGGAGTCCCGAGCCCGCTGCACGCTCGCAGCCCTGCCTTCAGTTCCTCTTCCTCGATACAAAATCCCTCAAACTCCAGGTCCGAAGTCTTAAGCCAGCAGTGAGCACCCCTGCGAAGCGGGACCCGCGAAGCCGGTTCCGCAAGCAGTAGCAGGGAAATTCCTAACACCGCGGCAAAAGCAAACACAGCAAAGCGTCCCACGTTGGTTTTAGGGGCTGGGCTTTTTGAAGACAATTGATTGGAAGGCGCAGGCAGGTAGAGCGGCCCAGGTGCTGGAGATTTGGGCTGGCGGCGGGCGCTCCTGGGAGTTGGAGTCCCGAGCCCGCTGCACGCTCGCAGCCCTGCCTACAGTTCCTCTTCCTCGATACAAAATACCTCAAACTCCAGGTCCAAAGTCTTAAGCCAGCAGTGAGCACCCCTGCGAAGCGGGACCCGCGAAGCCGGTTCCGCAAGCAGTAGCAGGGAAATTCCTAACACCGCGGCAAAAGCAAACAGAGCAAAGCGTCCCACGTTGGTTTTAGGGGCTGGGCTTTTTGAAGACAATTGATTGGAAGGCGCAGGCAGGGAGAGCGGCCCATATTACTGTTTGAAGTGTTGTACAAATACTTTACACATTGCCTCTAAGTTAAGCTTGACTGATCTGTGCCAAGCTACCAAAGGGTGGAGCACATGTTAATTTAGGATTGACTTGTGCCTCACCCTGACAAGGATTGTGCTTGCTGCTTGACCAGGGCTCATACTCCAGTCAACCGACAACCCAATTTCTTACATTTGTCTATATACAGCTGAGATACTCCCTTCACTTTGTTGAATATTAATACAATTAACAATCAATATAGAGCCTTAATGCACTTTTACTTACTTATTTCATTGTAAAGATAGTCGTAGTACATGTATCAATGATTACTGAAGCACTCAAAATAAGTGCCCCCACCACTTGGTGGGCCTCACGATCTTTCTGCCCCTGGGGAGGCAGATTGGAGTGGCTTGCCCCAAACCGAACTCCTGGAAGGGGAGGAAGACCACTAGATACCAGGGAAATTAACTTTAAAAAAAAGTTTTGAGGTGGCCATGTCATTGGGCCTGATCCCCCACCCCTAGAGGGCTCCACCATCTTTCTGCTTCATGAATGTAGATTGGGTGCCTACTTCACATCTGCACTCCCCGGGTGCCAGTCTGTCCCTGGGTGGGCAGAAAGCACACTAGACACCAGGGAAAAATGTCATATAGAAGGGGTGGTGGTGGTTTGTTTTATTCCTGAATGGGTGGTGCATCCAGGAACAAAACTATGTGCCCTCCCATAACAGGCCTAACAGTCAATAAGGGGCAGATTGGGGGATTTACCTCCAATTTGCCCCCGGGGGACAGAAAGACCACTAGACACTATGGAAATTTGTCACAAAAATGGGGGGGGGGGCAGCCTGTCCACACATCACGTTGCTCTCCCAACTTCCTTTCTTCCACCCCAGAGTGCATACTGTGGGGTGGTGTACCTCCAAGAAAGCCCACTAGACACCATAAAAAATCAAAAAGAAAAAGTGTGGAGTCAGCCCACTCAGGCATCAGATCTTACTCCTGCTTCTAAAGGGCCCCACAGACTTTCTGGTGCCGTGTGGGCAGATTGGTCATGGCTTTCGCCAACCTGCCTCAAGAGGGGCAGAAAGGAAACTAGAGATTAGAAAAACAAGCATTTACCATGCAATGGTCTCGGCATTATTAAAGGTAGAGCTATTGGCATTGCGCATGACTTTTTTTTTTTAAATCATAAATAAATGGCATTGTCATTTACATTGCCAATAGCTTAATCGTTAAATAAATGGCATTGTCATTTACAATGCCAATAGCGTAATCGCTCGCAAATGCAGGACCTATTGCATTTACACCCACACAGAGCCACACTGTGTGTGGCGCCCGACTTGTGTTTTGCTGTTTTCGTCATTGCATCCAAATATGTGATACAAGTCACATCATAAGTACAAAGTGTGGCGCCCGACTTGTATTTTGCTGTTTCCGTCATTGCATCCAAATATATGATACAAGTCACATCATAAATACAAAGTGTGCCGCCTGACTTGTATTTTGCTGTTTCCGTCATTGCATCCAATATGTGATACAAGTCACATCATAAGTACAAAGTGTGCCACCCGACTTGTATTTTGCTGTTTCCGTCATTGCATCCAAATATGTGATACACATCATAAATACAAAGTGTGCCACCCGACTTGTATTTTGCTGTTTCCGTCATTGCACCCAAATATATGATAGAAGTCACATCATAAATACAAAGTGTGCCGCCCGACTTGTATTTTGCTGTTTCCGTCATTGCATCCAAATATGTGATACAAAGAGGAAGCAAAGAGTAAGCCAGCCTCTGGGGATCAGAGTTTAAGCAAGGTGGGGAGGAAAAAGATAAACAAGAGAAAGAAATTGGGAAGGTAGAAAGAAAGGAAGAAGGAGCACATATGAGAAATGGAGAGAGACGAAGGAAGAGACAGTAAAATAGAAAGAGTAAAAGGGATGGGGAAGAGTGGGTCGGTTAATGTACACGTTTTTAGTCAGTCATGAGCCGATGTTTGTCGTTTGCTCCTCTTTCGTTACGAACGTGGTAGGAACGGTCTGCAGTGATTTTATTGTCGACGTTTGAGCATGTGTTACTTCAGAATGAACATTGTCAAGTTACCTCAGAGTGCTGATTTTGAAGCATGTGCAATCCAGAGATAAGAGTGGAAGACGGAGCGAGGAGAAACGGAACGGGTGAGAGACGGAAAGGGAAACAAAAACAGAAACAATTGGGGATAAAGTGTGAGAAATAGCGAGAAAATGAGAGAAAGGGCATCATTTTTTAAACCAGGATGAGAAGTGCCGGGCAAGCGTGTCCAAGGCTTCTGCAGGAGGGAGTCCACATGGCTGGGGGGGCCTGTGCTTGTTATGAGCGGGTCCAAGAGCGCTAGTTCGGTGCCCTAGTTTGCGTTTTGGGCCAGGGACCGATGTGTACGAAGGAGGGGTCAGCTCAGCCACCGGTTAGTCAGGCGTGCGTCGGTCAAAGGGAGGGTCTCCCGTCCGGATGATGCAAAGCATCCCTCCCTCCCTCCCTGTCTGTCTGTCAGCGCCCCTCCAGAGCCCTGTGCAAACACCCTTTGCTTCCTGTCCCCGCCTGCTCACGCCACCGGTGACTGGGGACTCCTGACGCCACGGAGCCTTCATCCTCCAACCAGCGACGAAGAAACACTGACTAAGCTTCAGCGGCCGGCCTTCAATGCAAGGACAACTAGACTAACGAAAACATTGATGTTGCGTGGGGCGGGATTGGCAGTTGTGGGCAGGCGGAATACATGAGGTAGCAAACGGTGCAATACAGGAGGAACAAGCTGCCTGCCGCCGCATCCTAGATTAAGGACGGCGAGGAGGGGGGGGGGGGTGTAGACAGCGGTGACGCCAGCCCCCCCTCGAAAATGACGGGCGTTTCTCCGAGCCATTTGTGAATGACCTTAGAGAAACATGGTGGTGTGGAGCGCTCCTCTCTTGCCTTATGGTCTCGGAAGGCAAGAGAGGAGTGCTCCACACCACCATGTTTCTCCGAGGTCATTCACAAATGGCTCGGAGAAACGCCCATCATTTTTTGGATTGAGGGGCGTGTTTAGGTCAGACTGGGACCTCGGTGAGAGGGAGGGTGTAACGCCCACCACTAGAAAAGGGGCGGGGCTTAAAAAAGAGAGAAAAACGCCCCCGAATCTGCTCAAGCCGGGGCTAGAACCGAGTGACGCCCCTCTCCTCCAATGGCTGGCCAGCATTTACGAGGCCAGCCAATGGAGAAGAGGGGTGGGTTCAAGCCCCCATACTACACAACATAAAATCTTCGGCTCCGCCCACTGCTTACGCAGTGCGATGGTAGCCTCGACCTAAAAAAATGGAATGGGGCTGCCATGCCCAGGCACTATGTTGTACCACCACCCTATCATGGGAACAATAGTCCTACTGCACCCTGGAGGGCAGATAGGGGACTTTACCCACAATCGCCCACGTGACAAGGGAAAATAACGTTTAATAAAAAGAAGTGTTGGGGTGGCCCGTCCTTGCATCATGCCTTCCTTCCAACCCTAAAAGATCTCACAGTTTTTCTGCCCCCTTTGAGAGCACAAAGCCCACTAGACACCAGGAATTATTTTTAGAAAAAGATATATAGGGAGGGTCAGTACTGTCCAGGCATCAGGCATTATCCCATCCCTAAAGCCCAAGTAGTATTTCTATGAAGGCCTACAGCATGCTCATCCACATGACAAAAGAGAGGTCAATTGGATTCTTTTGATGTATGGGCTGCAGAGAGGAAATAAATCCCAGTTTCCTCTTATTTGCCATGGTGAATGGCTGCACTATTCGGGCTATGGATCAGCTGATAACCGGAGAACCCTACAAGCGCTGTGTATTTCTCTGTGGCGGCCGGCGTGGGTCGCGTGTGGGGGGAGGAGTCGGACGGGGGGAGAAGTCGCGTTGGGGTGCGCAATAAAAAAAAAAGGTACCTTGCCGTCTGGGCCCGCATCTCTGCTCCTGCTCTCCTCGTCTTGGAACAGGAAGCATAGCCAGGCCCCACTGACCAATCACAACACTGATTGGTCAGAGAGCTGCGACACGGTGCTCAACCAGGGGCGGGAGATTTGGGCATGTTCTCCATGCAGGCTGTAATGCAGCCTGCATGGAGAACAGGGAAAGTGCGCATGACTGGTTTGGGCCGACCGAGAGGGCCGACTAAACAGGCATTGCGCACTTAGGAGTGGGCAAACCACTCCTCCCTTGCCCTACTCTGAGAGCAGAGCAGCCCCGCCCTCCCACAAAGCAGCTTGAAGCATAAAATGATAACTCAAAGTTATTATCATTTTATGTTTCGTACTTTGCACTGCTTAAAAGCAGTGGGACAACACTCCTCCGCCATAGCGTAGGAGCCACCACTGGTATTTCTAAAACCTAGATTCCAAGGCAAAAACAAGGTGCTATGAATTGTGTGAATCCCACAAAGTGTTTGTACCTAGAAAGCCCTGCTAAGGTCAAATTTCGGCTAAAATCACACATTTCCGCCACTGTTGTGTTAGGCAAAGTTCTGGAATATGTAGGGATTCATAAAAATCCTACCGTCCAGCCTTCCCATATCTCGTCTGAATAAAATGGTACCCCATTTTGTGTGGGACATGGAGTTGTGTTTTGGAGCCTTTCCTGTTGGGGGTGATCAGCTGGGCCACACAAGTGAGGTACTCTTTTTATCATAAGCGTAGGAATGCTGGGTAGTAAGAATTTTGTTGATCCCTGCTGATTTCAAAAATGTAACTCAAAGCAATGTGAGGAAAATGTATGATTTTATCCAAAGTGGGATCCACACAGTTCACACCACCCTGACCTAGTATTTACTTTTCAGAAATGTCTATTTGGTATGTTTCCCATGCCCAAATACTGAAGCTACCCACATTTGCAGGATGGGTCAATTTGCAACAAAAGGTTTTTTGACATCTCCATGTTGCGTGTTGGGGCCTTTCGTGTCATAGTCGATGGGTCCACTTACACAAGTTAGGTACTGTTTTTATCGAGAAAAAGTGTGGAAATACCGAAAAGTAGAATAATTAAATTCCTCTCCATTTTTGACTTCTGAACATAAGTGAGTGTGCAAGAAAAACACATTTTGCACAATGCTCTCTAAATCACCTAATAGTATGGGTAACCCCAAATTCAAAGTTGTACAAAATCACTATTCGTAAACCCAGAATCTTAGGCACATTTAATAAATGCATGGCTTTCCTTCATATCCATTTTTCCTTAATTAGATTTTACCATATGACTTGCTGCATGTTTGGTGCACCATGAAATGCTGCAGTGCAGTTGTTCGCTGTGAGCCTTGCATGTTTTGGAAACAAACACTATATATTCCAGCAACAAGAAGTGTCTGAGGAACATAAGAGTATACCATCTTTTGCGAATAAGCCATCAGGAGAAAAAAATTACAGATGCAAACGTTGTCACCTATTGCTGTTTTTTCAAACTTATTATTTTTTTCACAGTGATCAATTTCTTTGAGAAATGGAATTAGAAATTGTGTCTACATTTCAGAAAAGCATAGTTTTCTGGCTTCACCTCAATGGTTTCACACTTGTTTCAACCACAAACTGCAAGTAGGTACAAATCACAAAGTATGGGAACAATGTTGATGCCATTAAAGCAAAAGATATATACATATATCATGTGATCAAGGACCGAGGAGGGGCTGAAACGCGTCATGGCGATATGCACAATTAAATACTAAAAATCAGCACTTACTTTTGTGGCCCGTATCCGTTTTTGCCCGTAAAATTGTGCGGAAAGAAATGGTGAATTTGGGATATATATATACATATATTTATATATAGTCGTTGGCTTGTTTGGAGACTCCTGGACCGCCTTGCGGTACTGAGGCAACAAAGTGAGCTGTTAATTGGACATTCCATACTTCATGGAGGAAACCGCTACTTTATCGGTTTCCCTGACGCTGCGGCCATAGATACTGGAAGGCTGGGAAATGCGGGACAAAGACACCAATACAGCCCAGAACGAAAACCCCAGTCCTCACCTGAACTCGTAGCAGATCGGCTTTCTAATGGAGAAAATGAAAAATATGCCGAAAACGGAGCCGCCGACAGTGGGTTAGGAATGCTGCCTGCTGGGAAATGGAGTACACCTGAGGAAACACGATGACTCCGTGCCACGTTTTTGAGGTGCCCCACATTACTTTAATGTTGGAGAGCTATAAAGACATTGAAAAGGGGACTGTGTGTAACAAGCACTAAGACATTGAGGGCGTTTGATAAAGGAACCCTCCGAAACGCGTCATGCCCTGCAGTAGGGGTTGGAGCCCAAGTCTGGCATGTGACACGTGTCACTCTGTCATGTGGCATATGCCACATCTGATGTGACATATGCCATAGATTTTCTTCATTATTATCAGGTGAGCATTTCCAAAGGACTATGTTTCACTCTGCTAAAATAAATAAATTGTCTAAAAAAATAAAAATAATATTAAAAAATAATTTCCCCAGCTGGGGTTTGAACCCTGGTCAAAACTCACTCAAACCCCCTGTGAAGTAACAGTGAGCCATCTGTTCTGCTGAAATTTCCCCAGCCAAAGGCATTTATGTCATAAAATAATGATGTCTGTCCTTTCTCTGTTTCTATTGTCTTTGGACTTTAGATACCAGAAATCTTCTCTCGATTTACATTCTTTAAATACAAATAGCCCTTCCTTTCATACAGTCTGCCACTAGCCCCATGCATTTATTATTGTTACACAATCATCCCCACATTCCATTCCACTAAATAAGTGATTTCTTTCATAGCAAACCTGTCCCCCCTATGCACATGCCACCCAGCATGCCATCAATGCTTCACATGCACTATGACTAAGGAGGCCATAGTTCTCCCAGATACTGCTAGGGGGTGATTTACAAAGGCACAGCTTTCAGTTGTGGAATTTAGAAATAAAATTTAAAAACAAACAAAAAAAAAATGATTTTCCCCAGCTGGGGTTTGAACCCTGGTCAAAACTCAATCAAAGCCCCTGTGAAGTAACAGTGAGCCATCTGTTCTGCTAAAATTTCCCCAGCCAAAGGCTTTTATGTCATAGAATAATGATGTCGGTCCTTTCTCTGTTTCTATTGTCTTTGGACTTTAGATACCAGAAATCTTCTCACGATTTACATTCTTTAAATACAAATAACCCTTCCTTTCATACAGTCTGCCACTAGCCCCATGCATTTATTATTGTTACACAATCATCCCCAAATTCTCATTCCACTAAATAAGTGATTTCTTTCATAGCAAACCTGTCCCCCCTATGCACATGCCACCCAGCATGCCATCAATGCTTCACATGCACTATGACTAAGGAGGCCATAGTTCTCCCAGATACTGCTAGGGGGTGATTTACAAAGGCACAGCTTTCATTTGTGGAATTTAGAAATAAAATTTTAAAAAAAACAAAAAAAAAACGATTTTCCCCAGCTGGGGTTTGAACCCTGGTCAAAACTCACTCTAAGCCCCTGTGAAGTAACACTGAGCCATCTGTTCTGCTGAAATTTCCTCAGCCAAAGGCTTTTATGTCATAGAATAATGATGTCGGTCCTTTCTCTGTTTCTATTGTCTTTGGACTTTAGATACCAGAAATCTTCTCTCGATTTACATTCTTTAAATACAAATAGCCCTTCCTTTCATACAGTCTGCCACTAGCCCCATGCATTTTTTATTGTTACACAATCATCCCCACATTCTCATTCCACTAAATAAGTGATTTCTTTCATAGCAAACCTGTCCCCCCTATGCACATGCCACCCAACATGCCATCAATGCTTCACATGCACTATGACTAAGGAGGCCATAGTTCTCCCAGATACTGCTAGGGGGTGATTTACAAAGGCACAGCTTTCATTTGTGGAATTTAGAAATAAAATAAAAAAAAAAAAATGATTTTCCCCAGCTGGGGTTTGAACCCTGGTCGAAGCTCACTCAAAGCCCCTGTGAAGGAACAGTGAGCCATCTGTTCTGCTGAAATTTCCCCAGCCAAATGCTTTTATGTCATAGAATAATGATGTCGGTCCTTTCTCTGTTTCTATTGTCTTTGGACTTTAGATACCAGAAATCTTCTCTCGATTTACATTCTTTAAATACAAATAGCCCTTCCTTTCATACAGTCTGCCACTAGCCCCATGCATTTACTATTGTTACACAATCATCCCCAAATTCTCATTCCACTAAATAAGTGATTTCTTTCATAGCAAACCTGTCCCCCCTATGCACATGCCACCCAGCATGCCATCAATGCTTCACATGCACTATGACTAAGGAGGCCATAGTTCTCCCAGATACTGCTAGGAGGTGATTTACAAAGGCACAGCTTTCATTTGTAGAATTTAGAAATAAAATTTAAAAAAAAAAGAAGAAAAAAAAACGATTTGCCCTAGCTGGGGTTTGAACCCTGGTCAAAACTCACTCAAAGCCCCTGTAAAGTAACAGTGAGCCATCTGTTCTGCTGAAATTTTCCCAGCCAAAGGCTTTTATGTCATAGAGTAATGATGTCGGTCCTTTCTCTGTTTCTATTGTCTTTGGACTTTAGATACCAGAAATCTTCTCTCGATTTACATTCTTTAAATACAAATAACCCTTCCTTTCATACAGTCTGCCACTAGCCCCATGCATTTATTATTGTTACACAATCATCCCCAAATTCTCATTCCACTAAATAAGTGATTTCTTTCATAGCAAACCTGTCCCCCCTATGCACATGCCACCCAGCATGCCATCAATGCTTCACATGCACTATGACTAAGGAGGCCATAGTTCTCCCAAATACTGCTAGGGGGTGATTTACAAAGGCACAGCTTTCATTTGTGGAATTTAGAAATAAAATTTTAAAAAAACCAAAAACAAATAACGATTTTCCCCAGCTGGGGTTTAAACCCTGGTCAAAACTCACTCTAAGCCCCTGTGATGTAACAGTGACCCATCTTTTCTGCTGAAAATTCCCCAGCCAAAGGCTTTTATGTCATTGAATAATGATGTCGGTCCTTTCTCTGTTTCTATTGTCTTTGGACTTTAGATACCAGAAATCTTCTCTCGATTTACATTCTTTAAATACAAATAGCCCTTCCTTTCATACAGTCTGCCACTAGCCCCATGCATTTTTTATTGTTACACAATCATCCCCACATTCTCATTCCACTAAATAAGTGATTTCTTTCATAGCAAACCTGTCCCCCCTATGCACATGCCACTCAGCATGCCATCAATGCTTCACATTCACTATGACTAAGGAGGCCATAGTTCTCCCAGATACTGCTAGGGGGTGATTTACAAAGGCACAGCTTTCATTTGTGGAATTTAGAAATAAAATAAAAAAAAAAACAAAAAACGATTTTCCCCAGCTGGGGTTTGAACCCTGGTCAAAACTCACTCAAAGCCCCTGTGAAGTAACAACAGTGAGCCATCTGTTCTGCCGTAATTTCCCCAGCCGAAGGTATTTATGTCATAGAATAAGGATGTTTGTCCTTTCTCTGTTTCTATTGTCTTGGACTTTAGATACCAGAAATCTTCTCTCGATTTACATTCTTTAAATACAAATAGCCCTTCCTTTCATACAGTCTGACACTAGCCCCATGCATTTATTATTGTTACACAATCATCCCCACATTCTCATTCCACTAAATAAGTGATTTCTTTCATAGCAAACCTGTCCCCCCTATCCACATGCCACCCAGCATGCCATCAATGCCTCACATGCACTATGACTAAGGAGGCCATAGTTCTCCCAGATACTGCTAGGGGGTGATTTACAAAGGCACAGCTTTCATTTGTGGAATTTAGAAATAAAAAAATAAAAAAATTAAAAAAAAACGATTTTCCCTAGCTGGGGTTTGAACCCTGGTCAAAACTCACTCAAAGCCCCTGTGAAGTAACAATGAGCCATCTGTTCTGCTGAAATTTCCCCAGCCAAAGGCTTTTATGTCATAGAATAATGATGTCGGTCCTTTCTCTGTTTCTATTGTCTTTGGACTTTAGATACCAGAAATCTTCTCTCGATTTACATTCTTTAAATACAAATAGCCCTTCCTTTCATACAGTCTGCCACTAGCCCCATGCATTTATTATTGTTACACAATCATCCCCACATTCTTATTCCACTAAATAAGTGATTTCTTTCATAGCAAACCTGTCCCCCCTATGCACATGCCACCCAGCATGCCATCAATGCTTCACATGCACTATGACTAAGGAGGCCATAGTTCTCCCAGATACTGCTAGGGGGTGATTTACAAAGGCACAGCTTTCATTTGTGGAATTTAGAAATAAAATTTTAAAAAAAACAAAAAAAAAACGATTTTCCCCAGCTGGGGTTTGAACCCTGGTCAAAACTCACTCTAAGCCCCTGTGAAGTAACACTGAGCCATCTGTTCTGCTGAAATTTCCTCAGCCAAAGGCTTTTATGTCATAGAATAATGATGTCGGTCCTTTCTCTGTTTCTATTGTCTTTGGACTTTAGATACCAGAAATCTTCTCTCGATTTACATTCTTTAAATACAAATAGCCCTTCCTTTCATACAGTCTGCCACTAGCCCCATGCATTTTTTATTGTTACACAATCATCCCCACATTCTCATTCCACTAAATAAGTGATTTCTTTCATAGCAAACCTGTCCCCCCTATGCACATGCCACCCAACATGCCATCAATGCTTCACATGCACTATGACTAAGGAGGCCATAGTTCTCCCAGATACTGCTAGGGGGTGATTTACAAAGGCACAGCTTTCATTTGTGGAATTTAGAAATAAAATAAAAAAAAAAAAATGATTTTCCCCAGCTGGGGTTTGAACCCTGGTCGAAGCTCACTCAAAGCCCCTGTGAAGGAACAGTGAGCCATCTGTTCTGCTGAAATTTCCCCAGCCAAATGCTTTTATGTCATAGAATAATGATGTCGGTCCTTTCTCTGTTTCTATTGTCTTTGGACTTTAGATACCAGAAATCTTCTCTCGATTTACATTCTTTAAATACAAATAGCCCTTCCTTTCATACAGTCTGCCACTAGCCCCATGCATTTACTATTGTTACACAATCATCCCCAAATTCTCATTCCACTAAATAAGTGATTTCTTTCATAGCAAACCTGTCCCCCCTATGCACATGCCACCCAGCATGCCATCAATGCTTCACATGCACTATGACTAAGGAGGCCATAGTTCTCCCAGATACTGCTAGGAGGTGATTTACAAAGGCACAGCTTTCATTTGTAGAATTTAGAAATAAAATTTAAAAAAAAAAGAAGAAAAAAAAACGATTTGCCCTAGCTGGGGTTTGAACCCTGGTCAAAACTCACTCAAAGCCCCTGTGAAGTAACAGTGAGCCATCTGTTCTGCTGAAATTTTCCCAGCCAAAGGCTTTTATGTCATAGAGTAATGATGTCGGTCCTTTCTCTGTTTCTATTGTCTTTGGACTTTAGATACCAGAAATCTTCTCTCGATTTACATTCTTTAAATACAAATAACCCTTCCTTTCATACAGTCTGCCACTAGCCCCATGCATTTATTATTGTTACACAATCATCCCCAAATTCTCATTCCACTAAATAAGTGATTTCTTTCATAGCAAACCTGTCCCCCCTATGCACATGCCACCCAGCATGCCATCAATGCTTCACATGCACTATGACTAAGGAGGCCATAGTTCTCCCAAATACTGCTAGGGGGTGATTTACAAAGGCACAGCTTTCATTTGTGGAATTTAGAAATAAAATTTTAAAAAAACCAAAAACAAATAACGATTTTCCCCAGCTGGGGTTTAAACCCTGGTCAAAACTCACTCTAAGCCCCTGTGATGTAACAGTGACCCATCTTTTCTGCTGAAAATTCCCCAGCCAAAGGCTTTTATGTCATTGAATAATGATGTCGGTCCTTTCTCTGTTTCTATTGTCTTTGGACTTTAGATACCAGAAATCTTCTCTCGATTTACATTCTTTAAATACAAATAGCCCTTCCTTTCATACAGTCTGCCACTAGCCCCATGCATTTTTTATTGTTACACAATCATCCCCACATTCTCATTCCACTAAATAAGTGATTTCTTTCATAGCAAACCTGTCCCCCCTATGCACATGCCACCCAGCATGCCATCAATGCTTCACATTCACTATGACTAAGGAGGCCATAGTTCTCCCAGATACTGCTAGGGGGTGATTTACAAAGGCACAGCTTTCATTTGTGGAATTTAGAAATAAAATAAAAAAAATAAAAAAAAACGATTTTCCCCAGCTGGGGTTTGAACCCTGGTCAAAACTCACTCAAAGCCCCTGTGAAGTAACAATGAGCCATCTGTTCTGCTGAAATTTCCCCAGCCAAAGGCTTTTATGTCATAGAATAATGATGTCGGTCCTTTCTCTGTTTCTATTGTCTTTGGACTTTAGATACCAGAAATCTTCTCTCGATTTACATTCTTTAAATACAAATAGCCCTTCCTTTCATACAGTCTGCCACTAGCCCCATGCATTTATTATTGTTACACAATCATCCCCACATTCTTATTCCACTAAATAAGTGATTTCTTTCATAGCAAACCTGTCCCCCCTATGCACATGCCACCCAGCATGCCATCAATGCCTCACATGCACTATGACTAAGGAGGCCATAGTTCTCCCAGATACTGCTAGGGGGTGATTTACAAAGGCACAGCTTTCATTTGTGGAATTTAGAAATAAAATTTTAAAAAAAACAACAAAAAAAAACGATTTTCCCCAGCTGGGGTTTGAACCCTGGTCAAAACTCACTCTAAGCCCCTGTGAAGTAACAGTGAGCCATTTGTTCTGCTGAAACTTCCCCAGCCAAAGGCTTTTATGTCATAGAATAATGATGTCGGTCCTTTCTCTGTTTCTATTGTCTTTGGACTTTAGATACCAGAAATCTTCTCTCGATTTACATTCTTTAAATACAAATAGCCCTTCCTTTCATACAGTCTGCCACTAGCCCCATGCATTTACTATTGTTACACAATCATCCCCAAATTCTCATTCCACTAAATAAGTGATTTCTTTCATAGCAAACCTGTCCCCCCTATGCACATGCCAC
Organism: Lissotriton helveticus; assembly: GCF_964261635.1. Taxonomy (NCBI): domain Eukaryota; kingdom Metazoa; phylum Chordata; class Amphibia; order Caudata; family Salamandridae; genus Lissotriton; species Lissotriton helveticus. Next base: position 183,632,806 of record NC_136061.1, on the reverse strand, counting down.
CCAGCATGCCATCAATGCTTCACATGCACTATGACTAAGGAGGCCATAGTTCTCCCAGATACTGCTAGGGGGTGATTTACAAAGGCACAGCTTTCATTTGTAGAATTTAGAAATAAAATTTAAAAAAAAAAAAAAAAAAAAAAAACGATTTGCCCTAGCTGGGGTTTGAACCCTGGTCAAAACTCACTCAAAGCCCCTGTGAAGTAACAGTGAGCCATCTGTTCTGCTGAAAATGCCCCAGCCAAAGGCTTTTATGTCATGGAATAATGATGTCGGTCCTTTCTCTGTTTCTATTGTTTTTGGACTTTAGATACCAGAAATCTTCTCTCGATTTACATTCTTTAAATACAAATAGCCCTTCCTTTCATACAGTCTGCCACTAGCCCCATGCATTTTTTATTGTTACACAATCATCCCCACATTCTCATTCCACTATATAAGTGATTTCTTTCATAGCAAACCTGTCCCCCCTATGCACATGCCACCCAGCATGCCATCAATGCTTCACATGCACTATGACTAAGGAGGCCATAGTTCTCCCAGATACTGCTAGGGGGTGATTTACAAAGGCACAGCTTTCATTTGTGGAATTTAGAAATAAAATTAAAAAATAAAAAAAAAACGATTTTCCCCAGCTGGGGTTTGAACCCTGGGCAAAACTCACTCAAAGCCCCTGTGAAGTAACAGTGAGCCATCTGTTCTGCTGTAATTTCCCCAGCCGAAGGTATTTATGTCATAGAATAAGGATGTTTGTCCTTTCTCTGTTTCTATTGTCTTGGACTTTAGATACCAGAAATCTTCTCTCGATTTACGATTTTCCTCATCTGGGGTTTGAACCCTGGTCAAAACTCACTCAAAGCCCCTGTGTACTAACAGTGAGCCATCTATTCTGCAGGAATTTGCCTCCAGCCACAGGAGTATCATACATGGGAAAATGATGTTGGTCCCTCCTGTATTTCCATGGTGTTTGGACTTTAGCTGGTACAAACACTCGTTCTATTTATATGCCATTAAGGAGAGAGACGCGGGCGTATTGGCCGCAAGGACGCGGTCCAGTCTACTATGTGTGTAGTGCGTCGGGGTGTAGCAAGTAAAGAGCCTCTGAGTGGGATGGCTGTACGCCACACATCCACCGCTCCCAAATTATGCATCACTTCCCCTAGGCGTGCCGTCATACGTGGTTTCGTGCCAGAGCGAGGAGGATGCCGATCTAGATCCGGTTCCAACACACAATTAAAATCCCCAAACCAAACGAAGGGGGTTTCCAAGTCCGAGACAATAAGGTCCTGGAGATGGGAAAAGAAACACGGATCATCAACGTTAGGTGCATAGGAATTTAAGAGCAGGAAATCCCTACCATCCAGCTTGATTCGCAGCAGCAAGTACCTGCCTTCGACATCTGCCTCAACATACTGAACGGCACAGGGAACCCCAGGTGCCACCCAGATTAGGACCCCCCTGTCATAGGTAGAGTAGGACGAATGAAACATCTGGCCCGCCATTTTTTGGACAGCTTCTGGGCACCCTCTTCGTTCAAGTGGGTCTCCTGGAGGCACGCAATGGAGACGCCATGGCGTCGGAGGAATGAAAGGACCCTGTATCTTTTAGTGCAAGTGCCCAATCCACGCACGTTCCAAGTTAAGAATTTAAACCCCATGACAGGAGATCACGCGCAACCTGGCCATATATTACAAACAGCGTGTTCCGCCACCCACGGGCCCAACCAGCATCCAGGCCGGGGGACCTAGCCCATCTGATCAGCCATTCAAAAACCAGAAACACAGTACTCTCGATGCCAGCAACAACTTCCCCTCCCAACCCCACCAACCCCCCAAACACCCCCAACCCCACAACCCCCCCATAACATCTACCCCCACCCCCACCCACGAGCAAGATGACAGCAACACCAAAACACGCTATCCTGCCCTCCCCCTGCGGGTGCCAGGACGTACACAGCCAACCTATTCGTCCCATCCAACACACACACACACACCCAACCAAACACCACCCACCCCTCCTTCTAGCTCCCCATGGGACCCAGTCGTACAGGAATGAACCTGGGCTTGGCCGCCGGCATCAGTCCCGAAGCAGGGCCCTCCCCAGCCAAAATAAAGACAGACACCGCCACATAAGGTCGTTCCAACGGGATACAGGTCCTACGCTCCACTCCGTCATTCAAGCTCGAACAGCACAGCTCCCAGGTACTTCATACAAACTCAAAGCCCAGCACTAAAGCCCCCAAAGCAGAGCACAACACTCTTCACTCCAACAGTACCTTATGACAGTGCCGACCCCGGCAGCAGTTCAGACATTCCAGTCTCTGGGATCACCGGAGCCGTAGAGTCTGTACCTGGACAATGTCCTGCAGGGTATCTGGAACCAACACGTCCCCAGGGGCGGATGCGCCCGAGGACTCTGGACCATCCCTCGCCAAGGAAGGTCCCAACGTCTCCGCCTTCCGCATCGTCGTCTCTGGGGATGGTTCCCCCAGGTCTCACGGGGCCCCCCTCGCTCTCCCGGGGGCATGTCGTCACCCCTGTATCTCCTGCCACTCCCACACCTCAGTGGGCTATTCGAAGAAATGTGCCCGGCCCTGAGATATCACCTTGACCTTGGCCGGATATAACAGCATATATTGGAGCTTCATCTCCTGGAGCTTCTGCTTGACTCCCAGGTAGGACTTCCGCTGCTCTTGCACCTGTTGGGTGTAATCAGGATAGATGCATATGCGGCTGTTCTCAATGGTGAGAGACTCCGTCTCCCTCGCCGCCTTCAGAATGCAATCCCGGACTTTATAGTTCAGGATCTTCGCAATCAATGCCCGCGGGGGGGACCATGGCCCTATGCGCCCTTTCGATGACAAATACATTTGATAGCCCATGCGGGCACAGAGTCCGAATCCAGTCCTCCAGGAAGCGCTCGGCATTCCCCGCCTCCAATCGCTCCGGCACACCCAGGACTCTAATGTTGCTGCGGCGCGCCCTACCCTCCACGTCCTCAGCTCTTCGTTCCAATGCGTGCGTCGTAGAGTTGAGTTGCGTGACTGTCTTCTGGAGGGAAGCCACCTTCCCTTGTAACTTGATAATGTTACCCTCCGCATCCGATACCTTATCCGCCATTTTATGAAGATCCGTTCGCAGGAGGTTGACATCAAGCGATACAGTCTCTATCTGCCGCTCCAGCGCAGAATGGGAGCCCTGTATGGCCTTCAGCAACTCCGCCCGGGAAGGCTCCGCCGGCACACCCGCGCACTCCTCTAGACCTGTCTACCGCGTAATCCAATGGGTCGGCAGACGCTGGGTTGTATACTGTGTGATACTATTAGGCTGAGTGGATTTCGACATCCTGTCCTTAAGCAGAGCCAGCAGACCAGGCACTCAGCGACCACCGCAGGGGAGCACCAAGGATCGTATACGGGTACCTCCGCTCAGTAGCGCGCCTCCTGGTCGCTCTTCAGGTCACTGCCATTCCGCTCCCGATCTCCCATCCAGCAGGACCAGGCTGTAGCAATGGGGTGGCGCACACAAGGATCAAGCACTACCTCAGTACGTCCCCAGCGAAATTCAAGATTAACAATACTATGTCCACACCAGTTCCTGTAACACTTGGTGTCCCTCAAGGATCCTCCCTCTCCCCTACTCTGTTCAATCTACTCATGGAACCACTTACCGCACTACTTCAAGCATCTAATGTTCAATTTCACATGTACGCAGACAATACCCAGCTCTACCTTAAAATACACACCCTTGATGACATCAAAATACTCAACACAACGCTTAGGAACATACAGACTTTGCTGGCAGAGAATCACCTCAAACTTAACGCTCAAAAAACGGAATTCCTCCTAATAGTGCCTCCCACCAAAGTCCCCCTCACTCAGTCCTGGCTGCACTCAACGTTCAACCTACTATTGTGGACTCAGCGAAATCTTTAGGCATAACCCTTGACTGCAATCTCAATATGCATCATCACATCAGCAATGCAACGAAGGGAGCTAATTTCCAAATCAACACATTGCGGAAATTGAACCAGAGCAGCATAGGGCTTTCAAGTAGACTTTTAAAGGGACCGCTCCATTAAAACCCACTCACTGAACAGCAGAGAAGGAATTAACAGCAGAACCAGAAGGACCCATAAGAACACTTCTTACCTCCCACGTCTGTGAGACTCACCGGCAATAGAGCAGGGGCCCCACATGCACAGAGAGCGCTGTATCAGGACGTGTGTTACTTATACTTTGATAAACCTATTTTGTGCAGTCATTTTAAGGGCCATTTTCATCTCTCAGTAATTCTGACCAATATACTCGAATATGCTTCTACGCCAGTGCATTAAATGGAACTATAGAAGTGAAGGTGCTCGCTATTTACAGTATCTGTTATTCTGCTTGCTCCTGAGAAGTGCACTGGCAGCACTGCGGAGAAGTGCACCTACTCACCCTTTCAAATGGAAGAAGTGCAGGTACTCAGTACCGGACAGAGTACTTGTCCATTTAAAGCAATGCCCAAATGCCATAAATAGCAAATAAAACCATATATATGATGAAATTAGTGGACACACGTACAAGCTCTGTCATCAGATTTTCTCCACACCCCTACTCATCACTCCCACGTTCACCAGTAACTAGACGTAAAAGAATGAGTGAGTGAAAGTGTGTGAGGGTGTATTCTAGGTTGCACTCCCCCATCCCATGAACATAGAGTGGGATTATGCACCCACTACTTCTTTCTCCTGAGTACAAGAAGAGCAGTCCAGTCCTTCAAGGCTCCTCTCAGGTCAAAGACAGCAGGTCCAGTCCTCTTCAGGTCTTCCTCAGGTCCAGAAAGTGTTCTGAAGTTGCTGCCTGGAGATCAGGGCATAGCTTCAAGGGGGTTGTTTGGGGGTGTGACACCCTCCCAAATTAATGCATTAATTACTTGGCATTTGGGCTCAGGGCCCTGTGTCGGGTCTGCTATCTATGTGTTTTTCTGGTTTTGAACCGAGAATAAAAGACAAAAGATTAACCTTTTATGTTAATTGACGCCAGAGATATGCAACTGGAGACTGAATTTCAAAATGTGAAACCAGATAAACTTAAATCAATACCTGCTTCCCTGCTTCTTCAAATTGTGTGATCCTAAACAAATCTTTTATTTTGGAGCCTCCTTTTTCTTTATTATCCTACATAGGCACCATTCTAACTACTTCAAGTTGTGCGCTGTAAAACCACCTCTTATGCTTGATTTATTAATCTATAATGTTGTGCCTTCTATAATAAGAATCTAGGACACGTTTAGCATTTAAATGACTACTTTAACAATTGCGATACAAAAGGGGATGATGGACGGAGCGTTTGAGCGAATCAAACACTCACCCCCAGTCAACTGATCTGGGTTTAATCCATCACCATTCTTTAGCCCACTCTCCCACCCCAGTTCAGACTTGGCCATATGCAAATCAGTCTGACCCTGTGCCTCATGGGAACAGTCCAGCCCGAACTGCCAAGCCAATGCCTTCCCTGGACCGGAAACAAACTTCCGAGGACTAGTTTCTGGCATTCCAGCCGTCTTCAGCCCGGCTTGCTTGAATCCAGTGGTAAAGTGAACAAGGGACTCAGGTTTTAAAGTCTTTATTTCGATTCATAAAAAATCATAAAAGACAAATATTGACAGACATTACTTATTTAAAAATACATAGTCTTTAGTTACATAAAACTAGTATTAAATAACATAGAAGACAAACCTGAAGAAAAATTACTAAGATAAAACACAACAATAAAATAAAAAATAAAAATAAAAAAGAAACGAAAAAAGAAACGAAGGAGCTTACAGTTAAATTCCAGACAGCTTTCGATAGCATATGCAAAAATGGACAGCCTGTTTTTGTGATGCTCAATACATCATGGTGGAGCATTTACATAATCAATACCACGGTTATACTAAGGTTTCGACCTTATTATCCAGGCCCACCCCAGGTATTTAGCCAGGCACACTGAAATGAACTGAGAGGTGTTAGTTGTTAATACACAAATGGCTTCTTGAGATTTTCTTATGGGCAGGCGCTGGAACAATGGCTTTAACCATTTGTCTCTAGGTGCCAAGTATCTAGGACAAGCAAACAGAAAGTGTCCTACTGTTTCCTTGTGACCAGGGCACCATCTACAATGATCCGTAGTACTCGTTGTCCAATTTTTCGTAAATACATTCAATGGTAAGGCACCCACCCGAAACTGATGGTAGAGTTTCCTGTCCAATGTTTTGGAAATTAGATCCCAATAGAGTTCACGGGATGGGTCTAACTTGAAGGACATGAACCTACCCGTGAGATTGGTGGAGCTTGAGGCATTGACTCTAGTCTGATGAATCATAGCCCAGTACTGTTCTTTAAAGGCTAGTTTGGATGGAAAAGTGCTAGTAGTAGGGGATGTCCAAAGCTGCTCTAGCCCCATATCCGTCAGGGTGGATTTTACCATTTTAAACCATTTGATTTTTCCTGAACCCCCAAGTGACCTAACTTCAGCTTACTCATTAGCAAATAGGGTAAGTTCAGGAGTTGTCCACAGACGCCTCCAGAAGGCAACCAATCTAAATCTAGCCATCTCATTGATCGGGGGGCAACCCATGTCCAGGCATAGAGGGATAGAAGGGGATGACGGTGGCAAGCCCACCAGGTTACGCAGAAATTTACATTGTATTTTAAACAAACCCGTAAGATCCATATATCCCCACAGATCTGCACCATATAAAACAAGGGACTCACTTCTGAGCATACCCTGCCACACTTATGGCGGCCAAAAGCGGTACAAAAGGGGGTGGTAATGGACGGAGCATCTGAACCAATCAAACACTCACACCCAGTCAAAAGATCTGGGTTTAATCCATCACCGTTCTTTAGCCCACTCTGCCACCCCAGTTCAGACATGGCCATATGCAAATCAGTCTGACCCTGTGCCTCATGGGAACAGTCCAGCCCGAACTGCCAAGCCAATGCCTTCCCTGGACCGGAAACAAGCTACCGAGGACCAGTTTCTGGCAATTTCAGCCTTTATCAGCCCGGCTTGCTTGAATCCAGTGGCAAAGTGAGCAAAGTACTCACGTCTGAGCATACCCTGCCACACTTTAACAATTGAGCAGAAGCGTGCCTCCGGCTGCGACAATCGGTCTCCGCATGACACCCTTCATTTTGTACTTTTATGTCTTTTTTATAGGACGCCTAGACTGAAATTTTTGGTAGTTATCTGAAAACAGGCGAAATTCTGTCATGCTGAAGCTGCCCTGCTCTTCCTACAAAGAGCAAACGATATGCGCACTTTATGCTGTATTATGAATTTCATTAAGGTCTCAGTAAGGCTGAGAAACACTAGAGGACTGAGTTAATCAATGTTTAAGATAAAATTCGTTTCTACCTTTTATCTGTATCAGCGATTTTTAGATTGAGTTCAGATATTGTACTTAATTGTATTTTTTAACTGTATATATGTGCTTTTATGATGTTTTTTAATCATGGAATAAAGATTTCTGAACTTGAACTTGAATTTGAACTTGACTACTCACTTGCTGCTTAGTTCACTAATGACAATGTCGGGTTGAGCAATGAATATTTCTAAAAAAACTATCAGTTTTAATACACTTGTTTATATGCATTGACATCATCTGATGTACAAAACTAAAAGACTTCTGCATGTTTAAGAAATAAATTTTTTGGGCGGAAAGAGCGGTCTATATGCACAGAGGATGCCCCAACAAGTGGTCTAGGATAGGGGGTACATGGAATGCATTCAGAGGAAACATATATGAACCCCCACAGGCAGAATCGATCTCAAATGTCAGTGAGTAATGGATGTATAAGGATAATATGTATGTATGTTTTGCAGACGATTTTATAAGATGTATTGTTGTGGTTTTAATTAAATGAAACAATAAAAACTTTTTCAATTAAAAAAAATGTATGTTTTGCTATGCTTCTATGCACTGTGGTGGAAATGATGCAGCGTTTTTGCTAATGTATCAGCGACAAAGATCAATACTTTACTATATAATGAGAGACAAGAACCTCGTAATATGCTCTGTCGGCGCAAAGCAAGTGTATTGCATTTGGTTATGGTTTAAAAAATTCAATACAAAATATATATATTTTTTGTAAGAAATACATCTTTTGAATTTTGAAGCTATTGCATCGTATTTTTATTTTATGTTTGTTGCACAATATAAGTAGCAACATTTTTCATGGCTCCGTATTCGTACAGACTCTTTGGGCCAAGCCAGACTCATGTCTCAGTTCTGGCTCTGTCCACCCAAATAATAGGCCCTCAAGTTCTCCTCTATTTCAGAATCAGGCCTATTACATGGGGTTGCCATTCAGTTAATAACATTATTTGCAAAATGCAAGGACTAGAAACATGGGGCTCCGCCACATGCAGCAATTTGACAAGTCTACCAGCAAGGCTTCTTGTAGCAGAGAAGAAGAAGAGCGCATGAAGCGGTCATATATGTAAAATAGGCGATCCCAGGGAAGGGACTCAAGGCCTTTATAGTGTACATGACCGTAGTCATGAGTTCCCAGGGAGAACAACCAGGTCGAGGTGGGATGGGTAGGGGCGTAGCTACTACAGGCGTCTTTAGGGTATAACACCCCTCAAATGCATTCTTCGTTTGGTAGTTGGGCCAAAGGGCTCTGAGTCCAGTGTGCTATATCTGTGTCCTTTTTTTCTCATCACTCTCATTTCACAAAGAGGTTTTAACTTGTTAATTTTTTTGATTGCAATCTTAAATATATATATAGTGACTGCTTTACCAAAATATGAAATCTATCCCTATAGAAGTACACCTTGAATGGGTGCAAATATACTACTTTTTTTAATTCACATAGCTTGGCAGTAGTAGACTTATGAATGATGCTCCAGTCTGAGATTTTAAGGTATATCACTGACAATCGAACAACCGAAAGGTGATGGGATGAATAATTGCAAATAGTATAACGAGTGTCAAATGCTTGGGGAAGCATTCCAACCCATCGTTTTGTGCCCAATGTTACACTGCAGACAGAGGCCCACTTAACCCCTTTTGTGCTCCCGTCGGCCACTACCTCGCTGGTGCTGCCTACCGGCCGACGGAGCCCCGTCCAGCAATTAGAACGCCCGCACCGCAGCCGAAAAAACGCTGCGGTTAAGGCGTTAAAGCAAATCAGTACTGATGCTGTTTCTCATGGGCAAAGCCCACGACAAGCCTTGATCATCTTACCTGTCCACCCTGCAGCTGACTGCTTTTTTAATTGGGAAATTTGAGCCCCCCCTGAATCTCACTAACTAGGCCAGTCCCCTGCTGGAGATGCCACATTCATGCCTGGCACGTAATCAGACACATAAGGGCTTGATTTGCTTGATGCACAGAGTCAAGTTTACTCTTCCTGTGAGTTCATGTCCCCATTACATTAAGGTTGTTGAACTTGTTACTGTGCCTACTACATAATACACTGCAACCTACAAGCTGCAGGCTCTAATCCCTAAATTATACTTAAAGGTGACTGAGCCAGCTGCACAGGTCTGCTTGTGATCTCCAGGTTACACATCCCAGTCCAGTTACGGTTACTCAAAGGCTCAATTTACTGCAGAATAATGTAAATAAACTGCAGATTGCACTTTTGAATTCACATAGGAGCTACCCAGCCTCTCACTCTTCTAAGGTGGACACAATCTGTACATTTAAATATAATGCTAACATGAAGTAGGACTCAGGTTACTGTGGGTGAGTCTCCAGCACATCTTTCATAATAACCATGTATCTTTCAAAATACTCCTCTCTTATAACAGTATTGCTGGGGGGACTGGTGATTTACATGGTGAGCTCAGGTCACATTCCCTACTTTCCCCAGTTGTAGCAGTAGGAATTGTAAAGCACATTTTCACCCTGAAAAGTAAATTGGTACTGAAAACAGATGTTCATTGTTCTCTAACTCAATAGTGCTCCCTTTATTAACCACAGAAAGATGAAAGGCTGAGTCAACTTACCAGCCTTTGAACCCGTGACCCTGAAGTCAAACACAGATCTCTGCAGTTAAATGTATGAGTCCCCAGAGCCACCAACTGATCAAAAGCAGCAGGTCAAGCAGTGCACTATTCATAGTGTTTGGCTACAGACAGCTGCAGCTGTCTGTTAGCAACTGCTAATGAGTAGGCCTGGGCGGAGTTCATGGAGTTCCGCATCACTGAAAAACTCTGCTGTGCTGCGCGGACTTCTGCAAGCTGCAGAGTCCGTTACGTTGCACCATTTGCACTGATTTTTAGAACTTGGTGTTTGACCCGTGCTATAAAATCAGTGCAAAAGGTGCACGCACAGCGCAAGAGGGTGCAGCTTCTTTCTGCTGCTCGAGTTGATGTTCTACTAGGGCAGCAGCTTCCTCAGTGCGAATGGAAGGTTTCTCAACGCAAGCGGTAGCGACCATCCACACTGCCGGCATTGAAAGATATCGCCGGGAGGTGGTCTGGGGTAAAATTCTCCCCGCGTGAAAACTTATTGTTGGTGAGCGCAAGTAAGTAAAAACTCTGCTCTGCGGAGTTTTTCATAACTCCGCGTGCTACGCGGAGCGTGGAGTGGGAAAAACTCAGCAAAATCAATGAGCGAAGTGGAATTTCATGCTCAGGCCTACAAAAGAGCTCCACACTATCAGGGTCACTGCATATTAATTTTTTTACATTTTGCTGTTGAAAACCATTATATCAAATGTGAAGTGACTGCCATCTTCTACTTCATAACTTGCAATGCATGAAATAATGGTATTGTTACCTTAGGTATCACAGGCAAACCACTTGTGTTGGCTTTGTCAAATGCTTCTTTCTGTTCTTATCTTTGTGTTTTGCCCGTCACGCCAACACTCTGTGAAAAAGCATTGGCATAGCCAATATGTCGTGCCTTTGGGACCTTATAATTATTTGGCCATGCAGCACATTATCCTGGGTGGTACAGCATCTACTGTTACTTCACGGAATGGGAGGAATGGCACCCTCACAGCTGCCCCATCACGTAAAGGACGGTGCCCTCACAGCCATTGTTAGAGCACAGTGCTGCTACAGCTGCTCCAAGCAGAAAACACACAGCACTCCTGTAGCTGCTGTGATACGTTGGCCTGGCATATGCTGTCCACTATTCTAGTGGGCACCTAGCACCAGTCCAAATGAACCTTATTGATGGTAGAATGTGCGTGTCCATACACACACACGCACACATACATATACACACACACTCACACACACCCTCCACCCCCACCCACCCCCCTTCTCCCTCACCAACAAACATTGCGTGCTTTTTCTTTCCCTCCCTCCTCCTTCTCTATGGCTGGTCTTCTTCCGTCTCTGCAGCGCTGTTACTGGTAGAATGATGCGTGTGCTGTGGCTCCTCTGGGTCCTCGACTGAGCCAGCATGTACTCACAAAAAGACCCACTGGTCATCTTGGACAGCGACAACCGATCTCTCCTTCTTCACCGAGTTCTACGCCTCGCCACTGGGCACGAGCTGCAGGCCACGCCGATGTGCACGGTCACGGCGTGCCTCCAGCGTGCGCTGCTCTTTCACTTTCCCTTAGTTTTGAGTCGTGGAGCTCAACGCTGAGACTACAGTGCGGAGTCCTTTCCGGAACCAGGGAAAGCACACGTAGTAGAAGAGGGTACGTGGCATAGCCCTTGATGAGCAGCTGAGGAAGAAGCCTACCAAGCCGATACCCAATTATGAGTTACAGCTCGACGTCCGGCCCTGAAGACGAGCTATGCAATAGAGACCTACGACAAGCCAAGGAAAAGCATAGTGGCGAGACACTGGGTCCAAGTGCTGCATTAATTAGGTGAGAGCTGCGGGTTTGACGAGGCAGCTTGGAGAGGACGGCATTGGAGACTGGCCCTTACTAGTTGTCTACAGGATCATTGGGCAGATGCAATTGCATTTTCGTTGCAGAGCGGAAAATCCCCCTGCTCTTTCTAGCAGTTGCTCCTAAGCGATTCCTGCACGCACCAAGTTCATTAATGACTCTGTCAGGCCGCCTCCAAAATGAAAACGCATTTTCAGAGCTGCCTTTGTTTCGAAATCACTCTTTTGTTGACTTATCAGCTTTTTTGCCTCAGAGCGTCCAGCTGTGTTGAGCTGACACCTTGAGCCGACACACGTACACGCAGGCGGCCTTCATCAGTGAGGTCAGCGCCCCCTCGGGTGTCCCGTGGACCGCTCTCCTCCAGTCTAAATAGCCTCATTTATCACGACAAGGCCCAGTTCTCTTCCAGAGTGAGCCCGTCCAGCACTTACAGTATTCACATCAATTTATACAACGTATGCTTGGCACAAAGCGGGGAACCGCGGGAGCCATACCAGTCAAAGCATTTGCAATGCAATAGGTCTCACATTTACACGAGTTTAAGCTAGTGGCATTGTAAATGACAATGCATTTTATTTATGTTTTAAAAAAGAAAACATAAATAAAAGTCATTTATTTGCAATGTCAATTGCTTAAACTTGCATAAATGCCAGACCTATTGAATTGCAAATGCTTGTTTAAAATGCCATTGTACTCCAAAGTACGGGGCAATCCTGTCATGTGTACGTATACTTCTGGTGCCTCAAAGAATAGCATACGGGATTGGTACACCACCCTCAGCTTGGCTAGATACAGCAATGCATAGGGAAGTTTCTGCTCACCTAGTTGGGCCTTGTCTGCCATAAATTACTGTTGCTTCTTCTGGACTAGTCTTGTGTACTCATGACATTTGAGGATGCAAGTGTTTTTGAACATCAGGTGTTCTTTGTCTGGATTGCTTTCAAATCATGTCTCTGTTGTGCTTATTCAAAATCTTTGCAATGAAAGGACTTGGCCTGGCTTCCCGGGGCGACTTCTGCATCATGGCCCTGTGTGCCCTTTCTACAACAAAATAATAGGACAACAACTATAGAAGTAGCCAGCCGGTGAGCCACTTAGTCAGGAACTCTTCCATGCTCCCCATTCATTTTGAATAAGCTTTATTCGATAGCAATTATCATAAAAGCATTTCACAGTCACATAAAAGTATATAAAATTAATATTTCATATAGTAAAAACAAGTTTTAAAAACCTGGCTATACCGTCCACTCTAAATCTATGCTTAATATCTTAATTGGCATTTGCTCATTAGGTTTAAAATTACAGATTAGCTAAAACACATGTCCCATACAAAGCAGTTAATCTTCAGTACTTTGCAAATAATTCCTATGTGTAAATTATCTCTCAGATCCACAGATTAGATGGTATTTATTTGCACATTACTCCTTAATTGTGCCCTTTATCAGTGTCCAGTTGCAGCTCATTCAGTCCTACTCTGCGGTGGCCACTTCCCCAAATCAAAACGGAAAGAGTGATGTTCATAGTTAAGCAGCAGGGTCGGGATCACAAACGGCAAATTGGTTAAGAAATACAGTAGCAAGGGGAGGGCTACCATTTTCGAAATTGCCACTCGGCCCATCTATGATAGCAGTAGGGAGGACCAGAAGGTTACATGTGAGTGTAGCGAGCGCATAGCCTTACCTAGGTTAACGTCAATGAGGTTTGGTGTTGAGCGATAAATCTGTATACCCAGATATTTTAAAGTATGTGCTGCGACTTTTAAAGAATGAGGGCCAAACTGAACCGTCTCTGGGCAATCCCCTTGCCGGGAAAAAAATGCATAATACATACTGACATTAATTGTGATGCCCGAAAGCAACGCAAAAGCATAAAAAATGCCTGTGGCCAGTGATAGAGAGGTGAGGTCTTAAGCATACAGAATGATGTCATCCGTGTATGCGGAGATAATGTGTGTTGTTTGGCCGATACGTATGGCCGGTTGTACAGCCGTTAACCGTACCCTAAGGGCTAAGGCTCCAGGGCCAGCACAAACAACAGAGGAGACAGTGGGCAACCCTGCCGTGTGCCTTTTCAAACCGGGTACTCCTCCGAGATATGTCGCCCTGTACGGGCCCTTGCCGTGGGGTCCTTGTACAGGAGCCTGACCCACATTAAATAACCCGGCGGGATGCCAAATAGTTCAAGTGCTGGGAATATGTAGTCCAATATGAGCATATTGAATGCCTGTCTCAGATCCAAGGTGATACAAACTGCGTGGGCTCTCTCCTTGGGGGTTGCAGTCATAACATGGTAAAACCTGCTGATGTTAAGTGAAGTGCACTGCACTGGTACAAACCCACATTGATCTGGTTGGATTAGGTTGTGTAAATATGGAAGTAGGCAGCCAGCCAGTACTTTACTGAATAGATTGTAGTCTGTAGTGATTAGAGATAGTTGGGGGGAACTCTGAAAGATACATTGCCTGGCGTGCTGGTTTGGAGAGAGACATTAAGAGTGCCTGTCTCATGGTGGGTGGCAATGACCCCGAGAACAGCGCCGCATTACACAGTTTCTCTAGTTGTGGCACCAGAGTATCCGCAAACGTGGCATTGAATTCGGACGGGAGGCCGTCCAGACCTGGGTCCTTGTTTTGAGGGAGGCTCCTGATGGCTGCCTTGATTTCGGACCTTGTGATAGTGCCAGATAGAGCGTCCTGCGCTGTTTTTTCAAATTGTGGGAACTGTGCGCCTGTTCAAAATGGCATGAAGGGGTCTTCCACCAATGGGGGGGGACCTGGTACAAGTCTTGGCAATATTCACAAAATGCTGCATTTATATCCCATTGTGTATTCACGGTATCCCCAGCGCTAGTGGTTATCTCATGGATCGGGGGATGTGGGGGGTAATCTCTGAGAATACGTGCTAATAGCGGGCCAGCCTTATCAGCATCAGGCGGAGGACTGGCTGGAAACCTTCACCAATGTGAGGCCTCGGGACATGGCCACAACAACAAGGCTACCGAAACTGAAAGGCCCTTTTCGCAACTGGCGGAGAGAGCAACGGTATACGAGAATAAGGACACCGCCTTTGCCACTTGTGGGTCCACGCTCGGAGCTGATCCTGAGCGGACAGCAAGACACCATGCAGGTAGTTGCAGAGATCAGGGGTTCCCCGATGAAGAGAATGCATCTAAATCCAGCCAATGAGACATGTCGAGTGATGACGAACAGATATATGGCCTACAGAATTCGCAGGATTCAGTAGGAAAAGTGGATGTCAACCAGCAGACGGCGTACTTGATTGCATAAACGCTGCAAGCTCCTGTATTTGTATGGACTATGAATTGAGGTATTGGGGTGTATGTGTGGGGGAATGCTGTTGCTAGATGCGTAGAGACCTGGGATGCACGCTGTTAGTAATCCACAGTATTTGCTCAATACTGTGTTGAACACTGAAATACATGAGGGAACCAGTACGACTGAAACGTATATTTTATTGCTGATTTGTGAAATATTCCTGAGTTAACATATGAAGTTTGCCCCAACTATATTGTATGTTGCCTGCGCATGGGGAGCACCTGAGACGCTAGAAACGAGGACTGTACTCTAAAGTATAGCAGTTTGCAGTGCACCACCCAGGATTGTTTTGACTGTTATCTCAGATTGGGAGTTTGGAGGATTGCTGGTTACATTATCGGATTTTTGGAATTATTAAAGCATATATCTTTTTGTGAGACGACAACTGTTAAGAGTAGATTCATACAGTGTAACATGCTGCGAGTCAGCGAGCAAAGAGGGGTATGTAATGATGAGCTGTGTTTAATTAACACAGCTGTTGGGCTGCCACGTACACAATTTCACCTGATGCGTTGGAGGGTTAATGTCTTCAGTTAAGATTGGTACATGGGGAAAAGCTTCACGAGCATCCGAGATGGCGGCGTGAGCTAAGAGCTCCCGAGACCCTCGCTGCCTCCTACATATATACTGAAACGAATACGGAGTATTCGGATGGAATATTGAAGTGCAGACCCGGCAGAGGCACTATTTGCTTTCCAAAATCGATTTGGACATTGGGAACATGAATTACACCGATCGCAACTTTCTGGCCCACAGGGGTGGAAGGGCATGGAGCTCAAGTGGCACCAATACCCAGGCAGTAGTTGAACAACAACGGCTAGCTGCAGTGGGATCGATGCCCCTGGTCAACTTTCGGTTTAGTTTTTGAGACCTCCCTGGTGAGCGAGGGTGTTATCGACAGATTGATCATCGGCCTGCGCCGGGCGCTTCACTCTGCAGTGTATCTACCGCAAGTACTTGTGCGGACCGGGAGAAACCCTTTCTCAACCTGAACATTTGAATTCTAGTGGGCTATGAAGTGCGGATATTGACAACAGGTCGCACAGGGCTCTCCGGGGCACAGAACCCAATATGGCGGGCAAGCAAGACGGAGACCGGCGGAAGACCAAGTTCACCGGCAGGGGCAGTCTGATGCAGGCGGATAGTATCGAACGATTCACCCAGCCGAGGGGATCACCCGATACAATCCCTAAAACTACCGGAGGGGCAAATGTGACTTTTGAAGACCCAGAGGAATTGACCCTCCAAGTCGTCATGGGCGACATTGCTGGCATGAAAACTTCAATCGGACAACAATACGAGGCTCTGGCTTTAAAGTTGGATACCGTGGCTGTGGATGTCACCTTAATCAGGGCGGACCTCTACAAAACGAACGAGAAGGTCAAATCCCTAGATTTGAAGACAGCCAGTCTCACTACCGACGTTTCTCACTTGAAAAAAGGAGGTCCGTAATTTGCAAACTGCCAACGAACAGTTCGCCCGCCGATTGGAGGATTTCGAAAGTCGTGCAAGGCGGAATAACATACGCATTATTGGTATTCCTGAAAAATCGGAAGAAACAGCAACAGATCTTTTTGTGGAAGATCTGCTCCTCAATCATCTCGCCCCCAAAGGTTTGAGTAAATTCTTCACGGTGGAACGGGCGCACAGAGTGCCGGGCGGGAGGCCGAAGCCGGGTGCCCCACCAAGTCCTATTATCGCTAGGATTTTCAACTTCCGCGATAGAGACGCTATTTTGCAGGCCTCGAGAGTGGGTGGACCCGTCAAGTTTGAGAATACTACAGTGAGCTTCTACCCGGACGTCACTCAATCTGTCCAAAAACAACGATTGGGCTTTCAAGGAGTAAAAAGGCGGATGCGAGACATGGATTTGAAGTACGCTATGCTCTTCCCTGCACGGTTGCGGGTCGAATATGAGGACAAGGCCTTTTTCTTTGACCGCCCAGATGTGGTTAGTGACTGGCTTGACACTCTGCCCGTGAGAAGAGATCCGGCAGACCGCTCTGGGGGTACGGAAGACGGCGGATCGGCGCAAGAATAAGGAATATTGACTAGGTTCCCTGAACTATTGCATAGTGTACTGCTGGGGGTCGCATATCGTATGTATAAATGTGTTTTGCTGCTACTACGAGGTGGCGGGAGGGACAGGGACTCGTCCTCCTCTGTGGTTTCTTTTTGTAGACTAGTTAGTGAATGGGGCGACAGGCACACTGCAAGTTGGGGTGGCTGATGGGTCAGACGCAGGGGTGCAGGGAGGGGGGTAGATGCTTGGTTTTCTGGTTGGGGGGCGGGGGTTGGGTGTTGGGGTTTGATTTGGTTTTACACAAGGTGCCGTATCGTTTGCTTATTGTCTGCTGGTGATGCGTCTTTCTCTGGGATGGGGTGGTGGTCACTATTGGGATGGGGGATAGGGGGTTGAGACTAATGTCATGGAACGTCAATGGTCTCGGGGACAGAATTAAAAGAGCGGTGGTTCTCCAACTACTCAAGAGAATGTCACCAGATGTGGTCCTGCTACAAGAGACACACCTTATAGAAAATTCCTGCTCAGCCATGAACAGACAAGGTTATCGTCTTGTCGCTCATTCGGGCTTCACCTCCGGGTCTCGGGGGTGGGGGTAATGATCAGAGGCTCCCTCCCCTTGGAAATTGACGAGGTGATTTATGATGACAGGGGACTTTATGCAGTAATAGTGGGCAGATGGGAGGGCAAGACCATACTTCTAATGTCTGTTTATGTCCCACCTGGTCTGCAATCGTCCACATTTGAAGATATCGGTAAAGTAATTCTGAATCTCCCGGAAGGATTCCTGATAGTGGGTGGTGACTTTAATTCGGTTGTTTGTGGGAGGGAAGATCGTTATCCACCTAGGGACCTGCCAGGATCAAAGGCTTGGCTGAGTAGGCTTATGGACACTTTGGGATTAGTAGATTGTTGGCGCTTGCTACACCCTAGGCAGACACAATATACCTTCCACTCCGGGGCACATGGCAGGCTCTCTAGGCTTGATTATGTACTGATGCCAGCGGCGCAGGCCATGATGGTTAAGGAGGTTAGACATCTGCCTCGTGGCATTTCAGATCACTACCCGCTACTCATGGTGTTGGATACTGGTGTTAAAGCAGAAGGGAGGTTAGCTCCCATAAACCCATGGTACCTCCGCAACCCTAGGACCCGTGCAGCATTGGTTAAGTCTATGGAGCACTATTTACTTGAAAACTTGGGGTAAGTGTCTTCTGCTGTTTCACTTTGGGAGGCTTTCAAAACAGTTATCCGTGGGCAGGCTTTGTCGTTGATTTCCTGTGCCAAGAGGAGTAAACATGAAGAAGTAATCCGACTTGAATCCGAAATAGACGAGTTGGAAGAAGATTTGGAACATGATGTTACTCAGGAGAAATTTCATGCTCTTAGTCTCAAACAGAGTGATTATAAAGCACTGGTCACTGACACTGCCAGATCCATGAGTAGAGAGCAGCAGGGGCGTTTGTATGATGTTGGGGATAAGGCAGGTAAATTGATTGCATGGCTGGACAAGAAGGAGAGAGCGAGTCGGGTGGTTCCGGTGATTGAAAGTCAGAGTGGTATGAGAGTTACTGACCCAGTGGAAATAGTGGAACGCTTCGCAGAATATTATCAGGGGGTTTATTCTCCCGTATCGGACAGACCCGAAGAGGACTGGCACTTGTTGTTGCGAGACATAGCTTTACCCCGCCTAGCTGACAAAGACAGGGAATTGATGGATGCTGTACTGACTGCGTCCCTACGGACGCTTGTGCTCCCCGCAGCCTGAGCCCCTCAGAAGGAACATCGCGCTGCTGCCTGCCTGCACGGAAAGAGATCGCTCGCAGCGCCTGGTATCGCTTTTGCCCACTTTAGACATTTATTTGAGTACAGTGGCTGCGCACTCGGCGCCAGAATTAATTTGCCTGACGTAATTTATTTGATTATTGCTGCGCACTGTAGACTTTGCTGTGTGGGGTAAAGAGAAGTGTTTTGAGAGTGTTTGTGACTGTGCTATACTCCGGCTGTGCCCCAGTCTCGTTTCAGGAACAGGGCTGCCATTTTGGGACTTTGTTTACCTCCGTGAGCCCGTGCCTCCTCCCAGATCCCGCCTCCCAGCTGACCCGCCCACGCTCCGCCCCCCTCCACTATCCATTTATGACAGATGTCCCAACGCGCAGCGTCCACACGCTGCGGCCGCGCCGAAGGTTCGCCAAAGGTAAGCCCGTCTGCGCCCGTCCGCGCCTTGACCGCGCCCAGCGCCTGTCCCCCTGGCCCCCGCCGCTCCCAACCCTCTAGAATCACATATGATGCCGCTACTCTCCTTGCCCTCAACCCCGGACGTACTCCTCTATGCTGCGAAGCCACTCCAGGACGTACTCACGGCCCATTCGCCTGCCTCTCCTGCAAGTTCAACTGCTTCAGGACCCTCACCAAATCCACGTCCTCCAAACACAACTCCAACCGCCTTAATTGCATCCTGCTCAACACCGCTCGGTCCACAGACATGCAACAGAACTCTGGGACCTAATCGACACTGCGTCACCTGACATCGCCTTCCTTACTGAAATATGGATGAACACATCATCTGCTCCCGACATCGCCATAGCCATACCGGACGCTTACAAAATTATCCGAAAAGACCGCATCAATCAAACAGGAGGAGGCATCGCCATCGTCCACAGAAACACCATCAAAATCACAACCAGCTCCGACGACAATCTAGCAACCGCCGAACACCTCCACTTCCAGATCCACACCGACCCCTGGACCACACTTAGAGGCACCCTCATTTACAGGCCTCCAGGCACCCGCACTCAATTCAGCGATGACATCACGGACTTCGTCAGCCCACACGCCCTCCGAAAAACTACATTCTTCTAGGAGACTTCAACTACCACCTTGAAAACAAACACGACAACAACACCACCACCCTTCTGGACAACCTGGCCAATCTCGGACTCTAACAACTTGTTGACACCCCCACTCACACAGCCGGACACACGCTCGACCCTATCTTCACCTCCAGCAAACACATCTCCTTCGATCACACTACAGCTCTCCACTGGACGGATCACAGTTGTGTTCACTTCAGCTACAAAACCACCCTGACCCACAACCGTCCACAACCGATTCCTCTGAGAAACTGGAACAAAATCACCACCGACCAACTCCTCACATCACTCAGCCAAAACCCTCCCACCCTCTCATTGGACCCAGACCAAGCGGCCACAAACCTCAGGCATTGGATTACCCTCAGTGCGGACGAATTAGCACCCCTGAAAAAGCACCAGATGAAATCAGCCAGCAAAAAAGCTCCCTGGTTCAATGACGAACTTAAAATATCCAAGAAGCTATGCCGCACCATAGAGAAGAACTGGAGAAAATACCCAACCTCAGACAACATGGCCTCCCTCAAGACAGCCACCCGCAAACACCACCAACTGATCCGATCCGCCAAGAAATCAGCACTCAAGGATCGTCTTGACAACAACACTCATAACAGCAAGGAACTCTTCAATATCGTCAAAGAATTCACCAACCCCACCGCAGCAACTAACGACATCACCCCCTCCCAAGACCTCTGCAATGCGCTATCCTCCTTCTTCTACAACAAAATTGCCGACATCCACAACAGCTTCGAGAACTCTCCCAGCGATCAACCCGCCCCACCCCCTTCAGATCCTACTCCTCCAACTAACATCCTCAGCGCCTGGAACCCAATCACCACTGAAGACACCACTTACCTCATGAACTCAATCCACTCTGGCTCCCCTTCTGACCCCTGTCCCCACCACATCTTCAACAAAACTGATTCCATCATCGCACCCCAACTCCGCGATGTCATCAACTGCTCTTTCAACTCTGCCACCTTTCCAGAGAGCTGGAAACACGCCAAACTCAGCGCCCTTCTGAAGAAACCCACAGCGGACCCTTCAGAACTGAAAAACTACCGACCCATATCCCTCCTACCTTTCCCGTCCAAAGTCATCGAGAAAGCCGTCAACAACCAGCTCACCACCTTCCTTGAATCCAACAACTCCCTCGATCCATCTCAATCCGGGTTTCGAGCCAAACACAGCACCGAAACCGCCCTCATTGCAGCGACCGATGACATCCGAGCACTCCTGGACAACGGAGAAACAGTGGCCCTCATCCTACTCGACCTTTCCGCCGCTTTCGACACCGTCTGCCACAGCACCCTTATACATCGACTCAGCAACATTGGCATACAAGGAAAAGCCTTGGACTGGATCAACTCATTCCTCGCTGGGAGAACTCAAAGAGTCCGACTTCTCCCATTCTTCTCAGAGGCCACCGAAGTCATCTGCGGCGTACCTCAAGGATCCTCACTCAGTCCCACCCTCTTCAACGTCTACATGAGTCCTCTCGCCTCCATCGCGCGTCAACACAACCTCAACATCATCTCTTACGCCGACGACACCCAGCTAATCCTTTCCCTCACCAAAGACCGCAACACCGCCAAAACCAATCTTCACGAAGGCATGAAAGAAGTTGCCGAATGGATGAAACAGAGCCGCCTAAAACTCAACTCAGACAAAACGGAGGTGCTCATCCTAGGACCTTCACCCTCAGCTTGGGACGAATCCTGGTGGCCTTCAGCTCTGGGCATAGCACCCACTCCCACAGACCATGCACATAACCTTGGCTTCATCCTAGACTCCTCTCTCTCGATGTCCAGACAAGTCAACGCCGTCTCGTCCTCCTGCTTCAACGTACTTCGCATCCTCAAAAAGATCTTCCGCTGGATCCCCCTCGAGACGAGAAAGACTGTCACCCACGCACTGGTCACGAGTCGACTGGATTATGGTAACACACTTTACGCCGGAATCACAACAAAATTACAGAAAAAACTCCAGCGCATCCAAAACGCGTCAGCGAGACTCATATTAGACATCCCGCGCCAAGATCACATCACCGGACATCTAAAAGACCTCCACTGGCTTCCCGCCAACAAAAGAATTACCTTCCGCCTTCTCACCCACACACACAAGGCCCTCTACAATCTAGGACCCGAATGCCTCAACACTCGATTGTCCTTCTACAAACCCACCCGCCAACTAAGATCGTCCAACCAAGCCCTCGCCGCAGTCCCGCGCATCCGGAAATCCACCATGGGTGGCAGATCCTTCTCCTTCCTGGCTGCCAAGACCTGGAACTCACTCCCCACCCACCTCCGCCTTAATCAGAACCACATCTCATTCAGAAAAGAACTGAAAACCTGGCTATTCGACAAATAAGTTAACCCCTTCCCCTAGCGCCTTGAGACCCTCTGGGTGAGTAGTGCGCTATACAAATGCCTGAACTTGAACTTGAACTTGACTGCTGATGAGATTGCGCTGGCGATCCGTTCAGTGCGTTCAGTCAAAGCGATGGGACCAAACGGCCTCCCCATTGAACTTTACAAACTAAGACCCGACAAGATAGCACCATATCGCCGGGCTATGTTTCTTGAATCGCGTGATGCGGGCCTCCTCCCCCGTGATCAAAGGCTCGCAACCATTGTAGTTATCCACAAAGAGGGAAAGCCGCGAGAACATTGTACATCCTATAGGCCCATTTCACTTTTGGGACGCCGAGTCTAAGATTCTGGCTAAGGTTCTGGTAAATCGCCTGATAACAGTCATTGGTGATTAAGTACATCCTGATGAGTCCGGCTTTATTCCACATCGCAATACCACACTCAACATGCGGCGTCTCTATGGAGTCCTCGCGAGAGTGGCGTCCATACGTGAGCCGGCCATCTTGGCATCCCTGGATGCAACGATGGCCTTCGATACAGTGGAGTGGCCATACCTTTGGGCCGCGCTCGCAGGGTTTAGTTTCGGCCTGGGATTTATAAGATGGGTAAAACTGTTATACGAGGAGCCGCTGGCCCAGGGAGTGGGGAATGGCAAAGTCTCTGGCCCCTTTGTACTGGGGAGAGGCACGCGACAGGGATGCCCGTTGTCCCCTCTCCTCTTTGCTCTGGCCTTGGAACCGCTCGCTGCCTGGCTGCGTTGGCAGCCCTCGATGAGGGGTATCAGCTGGACCCCGGAGTTTGAGGATCGCATTTCGCTCTAAGCTGACGACATCCTTTTATATCTTTGTAAATCACCCCCAGCAGTCTCTGGGAGAACTATGGCCTCCTTAGTCATAGTGCATGTGAGGCATTGATGGCATGCTGGGTGGCATGTGGATAGGGGGGACAGGTTTGCTATGAAAGAAATCACTTATTTAGTGGAATGAGAATGTGGGGATGATTGTGTAACAATAATAAATGTATGGGGCTAGTGTCAGACTGTATGAAAGGAAGGGCTATTTGTATTTAAAGAATGTAAATCGAGAGAAGATTTCTGGTATCTAAAGTCCAAGACAATAGAAACAGAGAAAGGACAGACATCCTTATTCTATGACATAAATACCTTCGGCTGGGGAAATTACAGCAGATCAGATGGCTCACTGTTACTTCACAGGGGCTTTGAGTGAGTTCTGACCAGGGTTCAAACCCCAGCTGGGGAAAATCGTTTTTTTTTTTTTAATTTTATTTCTAAATTCCACAAATGAAAGCTGTGCCTTTGTAAATCACCCCCTAGCAGTATCTGGGAGAACTATGGCCTCCTTAGTCATAGTGCATGTGAAGCATTGATGGCATGCTGGGTGGCATGTGCATAGGGGGGACAGGTTTGCTATGAAAGAAATCACTTATTTAGTGGAATGAGAATGTGGGGATGATTGTGTAACAATACAAAATGCATGGTGCTAGTGGCAGACTGTATGAAAGGAAGGGCTATTTGTATTTAAAGATTGTAAATCGAGAGAAGATTTCTGGGGCCTCATTTATGAAGTCCTTGCGCCACCGGTGCGTCACTTTTTCCCATTTTAAAAGTGACGCATCGGTGGCGCAAGGCCTTCATAAATAAGGCCCCTGGTATCTAAAGTCCAAAGACAATAGAAACAGAGAAAGGACCGACATCAATATTCTATGACAAAAAGCCTTTGGCTGGGGAAATTTCAGCAGAACAGATGGATCACTGTTACTTCACAGGGGCTTTGAGTGAGTTTTGACCAGGGTTCAAACCCCAGCTGGGGAAAATCGTTTTTTTTTTTTGTTTTTAAATTTTATTTCTAAATTCCACAAATGAAAGCTGTGCCTTTGTAAATCACCCCCTAGCAGTATCTGGGAGAACTATGGCCTCCTTAGTCATAGTGCATGTGAGGCATTGATGGCATGCTGGGTGGCATGTGGATAGGGGGGACAGGTTTGCTATGAAAGAAATCACTTATTTAGTGGAATGAGAATTTGGGGATGATTGTGTAACAATAGTAAATGCATGGGGCTAGTGGCAGACTGTATGAAAGGAAGGGCTATTTGTATTTAAAGAATGTAAATCGAGAGAAGATTTCTGGTATCTAAAGTCCAAAGACAATAGAAATAGAGGAAGGACCGACATCATTATCCTATGACATACATGCATTTGGCTGGGGAAATTTCAGCAGAATAGATGGCTCACTGTTGGTTCACAGGGGCTTTGAGTGAGTTTTGACCAGGGTTCAAACCCCACCTCGGGAAGTTATTTTTTAATATTATTTTTATTGTTTTTAAACAATTTATTTATTTCAGCAGAGTGAAACATAGTCGTTTGGAAATGCTCAACTGATAATAATGAAAGACCAAGTAGAAAATCTATGGCATATGTCACATCACATGTGGCATATGCCACATGACAGAGTGACACGTGTCACATGCCAGACTTGGGCTCCAACCCCTTCTCATGCCCTGATGTTCAACAATAAAATGATGGTGTTTTTGAGCCCCGCCGTGCCTCCCGAATCTGATTCGAATGATGACGATTACCGGTGGAAATACATACATATATATATATATATATATATATATATATATATATATATATATATATATATATATATATATATATATAACTATTAATTGTGTGTAATAAATCTATTTGCCAACCTGAAGAGGAGTTCGTGCCATTGCTTCATCGCCATTTCGGAAGTTGGAGTCGGCAAACTTGTGTTTTAATATATATATGCAAATTGAGGCACCACACATGGTCACGTTTTCACCTTTTATTGTAACAAGGCAGCGGGACCAAAACATCCACTTCTCACCTACATTGTAGTATAGAATGTCCAAACGCGTTTTAGGCTTTCACAGCCCTTTGTCAATGGATCTCTTCGCAGGGGAACCGCAGCAGAATTGAGACGCCGCACTCGTGGCGTTGGTTTTATAAGTCCCGCCCATGTGGGCGTGCATCACCACTGCATGTTGGTCTTGGAAGTATTGGTAATTTTAATCATAGTGATTATCCGCGATGCCCCTTGTTTCCTTAAATACTTTAGTGGAGTGCTGGAAAGGTGAGTCAGAGGCCCAGCTCATATTCAACCTGCTCAATCGGTCATGCCGTTCCTTATCACGCTCTCCCTTCACGGCGTTTAAGGAGCTGCTCTTCCGCAGCGGGGTTGCCTCACTATCTATTGGTTTTAATTTCACTTTTACACGTAAGCACTATTTCTGTTACAGAGGGCGGACTTCAATTTTGAGTTTGATCTGGTACATATTCATACTGTACAGTGGTGATGGTTTATTGCCCATTGGGGCTGAACATGGGTGTCAATTGTAATCATGCATAGCTGGGATTTTGTTTTGTTTTGCCCACTGGGGCTTAATGCGGGGATTTATTGAAATTAAACAATAATCTAATGTGATTATGTATACCTAACCCACAAGGGTGGAATATCGTTATGGTGATTGCCTGCAACAGTGACAGCTTGAAAAAGACATTATGGCGAAATCACATGATTTTGTTCGATGCAGTACCGCGAATGGGTGCGACTATAATTTCCAGCTATTGCGATATGTGTCTTTTGACTAATATTATATACCAGACTGGTAAATAGTTGAATACAATTTTGTAATGCTCACAGAGATACTTTATGTTTAAAAGCATGAAATAGCAACTGTTCCTATTAATGAACTGTAGCGGTACATTTACACCACGAACTACGAACTACGAGTCTGTTGTTTACATCTATTGTGTCGTCCGTCATGTGACTCAGTTGCACTGAATAGTTTAAATCACTTTGGAAAACTTTATTGAAATGCCAGCTGGCAATAAAGTAATTTTGCACAGACATGGCGTCGACTTCTTTCTTTTGCAACATTGGAAGCGCTGGTGAATATATATATATATATATATTATGTGTGTGTGTGGGAGTGTATGACGTTACAACGCATACATTTACAAGGCATGCCTTTACAACGCAGTTTTTACATCACAACATCCTTTACAACGCATTCTTTTACATAGCATGCCATTACATCGCATTTTCAGAAACTACCTTTACAACACATTCCATTACATCGTATACCATTACATTGCATTTAAGGTAAGTGTTGGATAGTATAGGGATAATAATTACTATTCTAACTCCAGTGAGTGCACCAGTATGGTAAGTGTCGGATAGTGTAAGGGTACTATGCATTGTAATGGTATGCGTTGTAATGACTTGCGCTATAATGCCTGCGTTGTAGTGACATGCATTGTAATGACATGCGCAAGAATTGACAGATGCGTCAGAAATTCTGACGCATCTGTTGGGGCAAAAGTCACACATTACTGGAATCGTGTCACAAGCATCACACAACTCCAGCAATGCATTTTGCGGCCTATTCCCACTACACTGCGTCACTCCTTATGTCTGCTTCATGCAGGTTTTGACGCAGTGCCGTCCTATAAGTGACACAGTGAAATCTTGTAGATTTCACTGCGTCACTTTTACGAGGCTTTCCTGCATTGGAACGCCCACCCTGCATACATTATACCTGACGCAGGTATAATGTGACTCGGGCTTTACAACAGGACGCATCTCCCTAGAGGCGTCACGTTGTAAATTGGCCACATTTTTTTTAACGTCGCAAATGTGTCGCAAGGGACGTGCAAATCTGCCCCCATATTTTTCTGTATTTTGGCTATTTTCTCGGTTCCTTCCAGGGAAATCCACAAACCTTGGGTACCTTCAGAATCCCCAACATGGGGAAGAGGTGGGGTCAAAGGGGAGGGTTGGTGAGGAGGAGGAGTGACGTGGGAGGAGAAGGACGCACATCTGGCCTGGATGCCGTCTGCGGAAAAAAGTTGTGAAGGCTTAGGCATGAAAGGCCCCATACATCATAAAAGGGCTCATCACTTCAGGTGGTAAACCTCTGCTTCTAAGGTGTTAAAAATGTTTAAATAAATAGGGGCAGATTTACAAGAAAGTGACACATTTGATGAGCCACTTCCCCTGCGCCACCCCGAGAAATCCTTGTGCCACCATAGATGCGCCGTATTTACAATACGGCGCACCATGAATGGAGCAAGGATTGACCGATGCTTCAGAAATTCTGACGCATCTGTTGGGGCAAAAGTCACACATTGCTGGAGTTGTGTCGCAAGCTTCACGCAACTCCAGCAATGCATTTTGAGGCCTATTCCCACTACACTGCGTCACTCCTTACGCCTGCTTCATGCAGGCGTAAGGTTTTGACGCAGTGCCGTCCTAGAAGTGACGGAGTGAAATCTTTTAGATTTCACTGCGTCCCTTTTATGAGGCTTTCCTGTATGGGAACGCCCACCCTGCATACATTATACCTGACATAGGTTTAATGTGACATAGGGCTTTACAACTTGACGCATCGCCCTAGATGCGTCACATAGTAAATTGGCCGCATTTTTTACGTCGACGCTGCATATGAAAAGTGACGCAACGGCAGCACAAAAGTGTCGCAAGGGGCTTGTAAATCTGCCCCATAGTATTTTGCCTTACATCGCTATTTATTATAGTTATATAATAGCACAGGAATTGAGATGGGAATGTATATTTTTTGTAGAAATAAATGTAGGAGAGAACACTACAATTTATTTTTTACTACAGTAATCACAGATAAAATATAGCTATACATAAGTAACATACAGAACTGCGACAAAAAAATAAATGGACGTTGTAGTCCTCCCTAATTGTATACTCCTATTTTATTTTGTCGACAGACATGCAAATATAGATTCTGAAATCAAAGTAACACCCCCATCTTGTGGACGGTACAAGTAATAACAAATGCAATCATTGCACAAGATATTTCAGTCTTCACAAGGAGAGAGGGTGATAGCAACCCTCCTAAATTGTTGATGAAATCTGCTTTGATACATTGGGCCTCATCCGGTGTACTGGGCAAGGTGAAAATTGGGCGCAGTCATCTTGACACAGGTTTTTCCTCTGTGTGCACGATACAGGATTATTGTAAATAGCTGTCGCTCCAAAGTTTGTGTTTGCGCAGAAACTGTAAGTAATGATGGGGCACAATAAGTGAACCGATGCAGTATGCAAATAGTCAGGGGCTTATTTACATGCATGTGATAAAAAGTGACGCACTGGCGTCGCAAGGGGTTTGTAAATAAGCCCCAGTGCTTAATTCCTCGGAAGCTGCTAGCAGCGCTGCAGAAGGTCTTACTGTTGAAACCATGGATGTGCAGAGGCATATTTATAAAAATTGTGGCAGGGCAGCACAGCAAGTCCTCTTGCAGCGCCGCCCTGCGTCACAGGGAAAGTGCATTAAGGCACCGTATTTAAGGCAGTGGCCGCTGGCAGGCAACAGGGTTGGTGGGGGTTTTAAAAAAAAAAGCAACAAAATAAACCAGTAACCTTTCTGCGACTGCCATCTCTCATCCGTTCCTTTTCTTCCTGACAAGTCCGGAACCAGGAAGCACCTGGGCTCTCCTAAACCAATCGCAACACTGCAATGTAGTGCTGTGATTGGTCTGAGCGCCGTAGTATGGTGCTCAGATGGGGATTGGGGGCCTGGGCATGTTCTCCACCAGGCTGTGTAATGCAGCCTGATGGGGAACATGCTAAGTGCACATTATCCTTTGGCCAGGCCAAAACGGCCGGCCAAGCAATCATGCGCACTCTCAGAGTGTGCGCTCACCTCTCCTACCAGGCTCCAACCACAGCCTCGCCCAGCCTTAACCCAGCCCCATAGCAAATAAAAATAAAGTGATAATAACCAAGTTAATATCATTTTATTTCTATTTTGTCCTCTTCTCAGAGCAGTGGGGCGATGCCCCTGATCTAAGGCATTCAGCGCATTCCTATCCTTTTCGCTGGCGCCCTTTTGACAGCCTACTTAGGTACCCTTGCATCATGGTGCAAGGATGCCTGCGCTTCATGCAGGATTGTTTCTGTGCAGGTAGGGGCACCTTCCTGCAGAAAAACAATCCTTAGAGGCATATTCCTCTATCTATGTGTGCTGCAGAATGCAGAATGCCCATGGAATTCCTCCTTGACGCAGAGTAAGGCAATGCAGCACTGTGCACTGCCTTGCCTTACTCCATATCTAATCATCACCTCATGGATATGATTGAGAGACCTGCACCACCAGAGCATAAAAGTGATGCTCCGGCGGCATAGGCCTCTTGTAAATATGCCCCAGTATTTGCAACTTGAGATTGGTCAATAATTTATTAGTTGTAGAAGTAACAAGAAGAAATAAAGCTATTTATCCTTGTTACTTCTGCTTCAGGGAGGCATAGCTTTTTCACACAATCTCAGTTTTACTCACCTTAGTAAATCTGGGTTTGCTTCAAAATCCACTGGTGGATGCCCATGCTCCACCCAGGGAATGCCTCCCCGATGCAAAGTATCGCAACTTAGGGCTTTGTGCTGGCTTGCAATACTTTGTACTTACTAAAACATGCAGATCCACACAAAGTGGCTCAGTAAATGCCATAAAGGATGTTGTGTCGGACTGTGCCATAAAAGTGATGCAACCCTGACACAAAACCTTACTAAGGGGCTCATTAGTATGGAGGATTTTCCGCATCCTCCGGGCCGGCGGAAGCCACCGCCGGCCCGGAGGATGCGGAAAATCCTCTGCGGACCCACCAAAGACCCACCGCCACATTAGGATGGCTGGTGGGTCCTGGTTTCAGTCCGCCACTTTTCCGCTGCGGTTGACTTACAAACGCGGCGGAAAAGCTGTAACATGGCTGGCGGTGTCTATCAGACACCGCCAGCCATATTAGGATAGTGTAAAAGAGATGCTTTTCCACGGCGGCTTTTCCGCCGTGGAAAAGCATACAGACTTTGACTTTGGGGGCCCGTTGAGGGCCCCCTGGGTGAAAGGGGGTGGGGGGTGCACATGGGGGGTACCCATGATACCCCCCTGCATTTGTATGCAGAAATCGGCAGGCACCGCGCGGTGCCTGCCGCTTTCTGCATACAAATACAATGTATGCATTTTTAACATTGCGGCGGGTGCAGCTTGAAGCTGCACCGGCCACAATGTTAAAGATAAAGGATGTGACCGCCACCCTGGCGGTCACATCCTAATCTTCATGGAGGGAACGCCGCTGCCCATGCGGACGTTCCCTCCTACTCTGGGGTCGCGGACGGACTCAAGTCCGTCCGCGATCCTAATGAGCCCCTAAATTTGGGCCCCAATGTCACTGGGGCACCTCTGCAATTGCCTGCATGCAACCATGTATAAACTTAGATGCACCTTTTTTTATTCATGTACACTGTATTGATTTGATACGTGTTAAAAATGGGGGTCTCTAGTTGGCAATGGTTTGCACCTTTGTCCAAGTAGGGACCATTGCTTCTAGTCAGGGAAAGGGAGTTACGCGCTTAGACAACCCCTGCTTACCCTCTTGGTAGCTTGGCACCAGCAGGTAGGCTTATCTCAGGGGCAGTGTGCAGGCAGTGGCCTCGGTGACAGTGTCAGAGTCAATACGGTGAGGCATCGGCAGGTATTGGGGCTGCGGCACAAGTCGGGGTGTGCCAGAGCGCTCTCACAAACCAACACAGGAGCAATACGCCACAGGTCCCAACGCCCCTCTCAGATCCCGCCCAACAGTGGATGGGAGAAAGAGAGAAGAGAATGCCACATCACTTGGGATTCACTCCTATCTTCACCTCTGTATGCTACTTTCTGTTATTCTGAGTTCTTCTCAAAATGGCATTTGCCCCTCTTCTATTTCTTGTTTTTATTCTCTATTCTTCTTTTTCGTGATTTCTCTTCTTTATTCTCAATTTTCAATTATGCTAATTAGTTCATTTTTTTTGTAGTCAAACCATTAATACTTATACACGTCTATTCCTTGTAGGGTACTTGCGTGTCTTATCTTGTGAATCAGGAAGATGAGGATCTTCTTCAGGTAAGTGTTGATGTCTTTTTGTGACTTTCTTTTTTACTCATTTCTGAAATACTGCTGGTTTTGAAATATACAATAATCGCCGTGACTTATCTCTTTTTAGAAGGTAGACAATTGTGGTTATTCAAGGGTTAATCTCTCTTCTATTGGTATTAGAAAAAAACATGTTTAGACGGAAGAGAGAAATTCTATTTTAATACGCTGCTGTTAAATCTTTTACTGAACTCAGGTTAATATGAACTAAGGAGAATTCTCTCACAGCTGAGAGAGAGAGTTCAATTGCTGGTCATGGGTGACTGAATTGTTTTCCTAGAAGTTGTTGACGGAAAGCTGTTCATACAGAGTGAAATTGCAACATTTATTTTAATCAGCTGAAATAGTTCATCTTCAGGTTAGACCTTTAGAATACAGGATTTATTCATGAGGTGACAGAGCCCACACAGCGTACAAGAATATGTCAAGGAAAGACCGGAGAGTTAAAACTGATAATTATACTACGAAACTAAGAACGTCGCGAATTCAAACAACGCTAGTACCCTGACTAACTTTTGCGAGCTACTCAATTGCTTGACTGACCTGAATCAATTCCTCAGTGAAGTGCGCTGATTTTGAGCTGCACGCTTAGCATTCCGAACCAGTACTCTGGGTGAAAACACTAGAACGCTCTGGTTCGTGTAGTTTCTGGTGGCCATTTTACGGTTTTCACATATGTGAACATGTCTAATCTTAGAGGAATATACAGATATTCTTCTACTTTTGCCTGATGTCCGTGAGGTTCTGACAGGGTGGTGTGTCGCGCACTTCACAATCGGTGCCCACGGCTTTGTTGCAGGTCACAGCATCGCTCGCTGGTGTCGTGTTGCTTTTTCCCTCTGTGACAACTGAAACAGCAGTTCCAGGTGCAGGGGGGCAGAGGAAACAAAGTCTCTGTGTCCCTGAGACTTCAGTACAGGAGACAAGCTCTACACCAAGCCCTTGGAGATCTTCTGCAAGCAAGATACACAGCACAGTTCAGTCTTTGTCATCTCCTTGGCAGAAGCAGCCACTGAAGTACAATCCAGCAAAGCATCCACACAGCAAAGGGACAGTACTCCTCCTTACAGCTTAGCCAGCTTTTCTCCTTGACAGAGGTTCCTCTTGCGTCCAGAAGTATTCTGAAATTCTGGAGTCTTGCCCCCAATATTTATACCACATTTTCCTTTATTTATTTAGTGTGTTTTATATAGCGCACGGCTACCCCAACGGGGTGTCCCGGCGCTCCTGAGAGTGTAAATGAGTCTTACTCCTGAGGAAATCAGCAAAAGAGGAACGGTTTTAGTGCCTTACGAAAGGGAAGCTCGTCCGGGATCATCCAGATAGAAAGAGGGAGTCTGTTCCAGTGGGAGGTGGTGCAAACCTGGAAGGTTTTCCCTCCAGAACGGGTTTTATTAAATCTAGGGGTGGTAAGAAGATTTTTGGAGCTGGAGTGGAGAGATCTCACATTCTTATAAGGGCGCAAACAGGAGGACAGATAAGCAGAGCCTTGTCCTTTAATTGCCCTGTGAGCCAGTGTAAGCCTTTGAATTCAGCTCTCTTCTGTATTGGCAGCCAGTGAAGAGAGCGTCGGTGGGGTGAGATGCGCTCTCTGAGGGAAATGCCACATACCAATCGAACCGCTGCGTTTTGAACTGTCTGTAGTCGATGGCTGAGCCCTGTGGCCAAACCAATGTACAGACCATTGGCGTAGTCCAAGTGAGAGATAATCAGCGCTTGGACTATGGCTCTCCTGGTGTTATTAGGTAGGAAGTTGATACATTTTTTTACCATCCTAATTTTGGAGAAGCAGGCCGCTGATACTGTCTGTACTTGGTTATGAAAAGAAAGATTGGAGTCCCATCTGACTCCCAGATTCTTTACAGATTCCTTAGGTGAAGGGGGAGGGCTCAGATCGAGTGGCGACCAAAGGTTGGGGTCCAAGGGGGAAGGCTGATGGAAAAAAAGGACCTCGGTTTTCCCGGCGTTAAGTCGGAGGCAGTTATAGTCCATCCAAGAGGCAATTTTACGCAAACAGTCTTTCAAAGGATCAAAGGTGGATTGGGAGAGTTTATCATAGGAGAACAAAAGTTGGATATCGTCCACGTATGAGGTGGCTTTGATCCCGGACTGAGCAATCATCTCAGCAAGCGGGGAAAAATAAACATTAAAAAGAAGGGGGCTTAAGGAGGAGCCCTGAGGGACTCCCCACTTTAGTGGCCGGCTATTGGAGGTGTACGGGAGGGGTGAAAACCGCCTGAGTCCTGTTGGACAAAAAGGAGGACAGCCACTTCAAGGCCTGGCCTTGAATACCCTTGGCGTGGAGACGATTAAGGAGGGCAGAGTGAGAGACGGTGTCGAATGCTGCCGACAAGTCCAGCAGCACCAGCACCGCCTTTGAACCTCCATCAAGTTTCCAACGCACAGCATCGGCCATCTCTATCACAGCTGATTCCGTGCTGTAGCCTTGTCTAAATCCGTGTTGTGAATCATGGAATGACCCGTTGGCTTCCAGAAAACTAGCAAGTTGTTTTTGCACTAGTTTTTCCAATACCTTGGCTGGGGCCGGTAACAGGGAGATGGGTCTATAGTTAGCCGGCTCATTGGGGTCAGCATTAGCCTTTTTGAGGATTGGAACTAGTCGTGCATGCTTCCACGAGTCTGGAAAGGTGTCAGTCCGGAGAGAGTCATTCCAGATGCTGTTCAGGATAGGATTAAGAAGAGGGGCCAAGGCTTTATACTGTTTGGCCGGCCATGGATCGGTCGGCGGACCAGATCTGCATTTGGATAGTTCTGCTAGAGAGAGATCAAGGGAGATTTCTTCAAAGTTGGATAA
Source organism: Lissotriton helveticus (assembly GCF_964261635.1). Lineage (NCBI taxonomy): Eukaryota > Metazoa > Chordata > Amphibia > Caudata > Salamandridae > Lissotriton > Lissotriton helveticus. Next base: position 183,598,574 of record NC_136061.1, on the reverse strand, counting down.
GATCTGGGAAGGTGCCGAGTCAGGGGTTGTGTTCGATGTAGAATTATGGGTGAGGTCAGAACAATTTTTTCTGGGGAAAGAATCATAAATGGTGGCAATTTTATCCTCAAAGTAATCTGATAGACGGTTACAGAGGGATTGTGAAACCGAGGACTGGCGTTTGAGGGCCAAAGGGTCTGTGAAAGATCTCACGGTCTGAAAAATCTCCCTGGCGGAGCCATGAGCTTTATTCATTTTTTCCTCTAGGTAGATTCTTTTATGATCTATGATCTTTTTCCTGTACCTTTTGAGTGCTGATTTATATTCCATTTTACTATCTGGGGAATATGAAAGTCTCCATTGTTTTCTGTTGGCAAAAAGTCTCTTAGCTGAGTCCAAACCGGGTCTGTTCTCTCTGGTCCAGCTTGGGGTCGGGCGGGTGGGCGGTCCTGCAACAGGGTAGGGGAGGAGTGGCTAGCCCAATGTTGCGTGCCCTGACAGTTTGGTCGGCCTTCTGGGGCCGACCAAACCAGTCATGCACACTTTGCCATTTTCTCCATGTGGGCTGTGGAGAAAATGGCTTCCCCATAGATGCCTGTGTGGTCGGCGTCCCAGCCAATCACCCTGCTGCCATTGCAGCGTTATGATTGGCTCAGGGGAGCGGAGGGAAGCTGCTTGCTTCCTATGAGGAGCAGAGACCTTAAAGACGATGCAACGCGGGACCGGACCGGGCCGACGAAGGTAAGATAATTTTATTTTTTTTAATTTAAAATTAGACCCCACCCTTCCCTTTCACGCGAACCCCTTCCCACGTGATGGGGATGGGTGGTGTAAAGGGTAGTAAGGGATTTTTAGGATTCAGGATAGGAAGCGTTAAGGGTAGTGAAGGGTTTTTAGGGTGCCAGGAAGGATAGCATTGAAGGTAGCTAGCAGTTTTAGGGCTCAGGTAAGGGAAGTGTTAAGGGATACTAAGGGTTATTTGGGTATACTTGGATAAATTAAAGGATACAGTAATAAAAACAACTTTGAAAATTCAACATTTTTGAAATTCTTATAGATAATAATGAAGGACATAACATTATTACCTCGACGATTTCAGCTTGACTTTAATGTAGTCAACATTTTAAAAGTCGAGTTTATTGTATGCAACCCAAAGGCATGCAAACCATATGTCCAGATGGCCATCAATAAACAGGACCATGTGATATACATTATTGCTCCAAAATCAGTCAGAAGACTGAACGGTGGAGAGTATGAACAGCCCCAATCTACTCCCTGTCCCCAAGGACAGATTGGCCAGTTTGTGTGGTCTTGGAATGAAATGACCTGATTTGATGGAAATCTCTTCAGGGTTGGGTTTGTGTGGATTCTCTGTGACAGCTTTGCACAAGAAACTTCAAATGTCACTAAATTAGTCAGCTCAGTAGGACACTTGTGAAGCAAGATGTGGTGTGATCTAATTGTTTTTCACAACCAGAAAATGTATCATGAATCTATGTTTTAAATTGTAAATAGCTTTTTGTATAATATATGTATTTGTATGTTTGTTTATTGTAGCCCTGAAGAAGTCCTACGGACGAAACGCGTTGGCTACGTTTCTTCTTTTTAAACTGGAAGATTGTTAATAAAAGCAAAGAAAAAAAGAACCTCAAGTCCTACTGAAATGTTTTTTTGAAGAATGCATTCAATGTTATTGTAAAAGATATACTATGTGGGGTGCTGTACCATTGTGCTGCTTTGAATCATTGGGAGTCTAGGGGTATATGACTTCAGGTTAATAGCACCCACAACAAATTCACTGAACCACAATATATAGGATAATTGTGCAGATCGTTTGGCCTGATACCCCTGCCTTAGTGTTCTGTAGTGTCAGCTTTGCACAAGAAGCCTCTTTTCCCTCCATGGCCATTTTATGGCTTAAGCAAAGTGGGCAACTGCCCAGGACACCCACCTTCCAAGGGGCCCCTGGCATGTGATCAGAAAAGTCAGAATACACTCTCTCCCTCTCTCTTTTTCTCCCTCTTTCACTGTTAACCTCTCTAACTCTGCTTGCCTCTACTTCTTATGCTTTCTCTACCTATCCCTATCTCACCACTCTCTATATACCTCTCTTGCTCTCTTACCTCACTTAATTATTGTTCTTTTATCTCGTTCCCTGCCTTGTTCAACCCTCTTTACCTCTCGCCATCTCTGTTTGCATCCCTTTAGTAAACCCTTACCATTGTGTTCTGTCTCTCAATCTCTCTTCTCTCTTTCTGCCTCACCTTTCTCTACTTCAGCACCCTATCTTGTTGTAGCTCATACCTCTCTACTTCACTAATCACTAGATGAATGCCCTTGTGTTTACTTCACTTCTCTAGATACCGCTGTTTGCTATTAACAATATGTTACCTTTCTAGTGTACCCCCTTCCTCTTTCTTGCTGTTCCTCTGCCTCACCACTTTCTGCTGACATCTCTTTCTACATCACTATGTACCTACCAACCTATCTGTCATTTGTGCTTCTACCTCACATTCTGTCTACCTCTCTACCCTACCCTACACCACTCTACTCTCTCTTGTAATATCACATCTCCACCCACTTCTGTGCCTAACGGTTTGTCCTCTCACTTTCTCTAAACTCTCCTCCTAAATCCCTCTCTCTGTGCCTAGCTGTTCTGTTTCTATCTCACTCCCTTGTATTTCTCTTCCATCTAGTTTACCTTTCTTTATTTCATCTTGCTTTACCTAACCTCTCTATATCTCTCCATCGATACCACTCCTTTCTTTACCTCTGTCACCCTCTCTCCACCTCACCATTCTCTTGCCTCATAAGCAACAAGAACAGATGATGGACGGAACGCTGAACAATGCAAACAATCACCCCAATCATATATCTGAGTTGAATCCATTATTCTTCTATTATTTTGCTCTCCACACCACCCTAGTGTGGACCCAGCCATTTGCAAATCAGTCTTGACCCTGTTCCCCATGGGAAAAGTCCAGCGCGAACTGCCAGGCCAGGCCCTCCATGGACCAGAAACAAGCATCCTAGGACCGGCTACAGGGTACCACCCCTTATCAGCCAGGCTAGCTTGAATCCAGTGCCACAGTGAGCAAGGGACCCACAATTGATTTATGCCCAGATCAGGGTGTGAATGTTTGACATTGTTCAGCATACCGTCAATCGATTGTTCTTTTTACAATTGTCACCCCAAGTGGGACAGGTATGCTAAGACGTGGGTCCTGTGTTCATCATGCCACTGGAGCCTCACATCTGGCTACCTCCTCACTAAAACCCACCTCTCTCACAAGCTAAACTCTATATTTACCACACCATTCCTTGCTACATCACTTCTGCACCACCTCCCGTCCACTTTCTACCTATGTTCTCTTTACCTTACCTCTCATTACTTAACTCGTTAGTCACTACCTCACTTACTATACCCTACATCTTTTTCTTCGCCTTTCACTATCTTCCCTCTCATCTCTCTCTGTATCTCCTTCACTATTTCAACTGGCCCTCTCTACCTCATCTCTATCTCTTACTACATATCTTTACCTCACCTATCTCAAACCTCTCACCTTACTTTGCCAAGCTCTACCTTAGCTGCGTCTCTCTACTTTATATCTTTTCTCTCAACTCTATTTTCATCCATCCCTCTCAATCTTAATCGCAGACTCACTATTCTCTTTTTACCTGATCTGTCATTGTGTGCTTTATTTGTCGGTCTGCATCCACTCTTCTCTCTAACTCACCTTTTTTCTGCCATAACTCTCTCTTTATAACTTAATCTTCCGTGTAGCCCGCTCAATCCCTTCTCTATATTTCCGTCTAACTATGTCTAGCTCCCTTACCTCTCCATCTCAATCTTACCTAGCTCTCTAACTCTCTTACATCTACCACTTTCTCTTTCTTTCTCTCTTTATCTCTTTCTGGCTACCCTACTTTCCTTCTTTGACCTTTTGTCTCTCCTTACTTCGCCTATCTCTCTTCTCCCTCAATTTTACCTCTCTGGCTTTACACTTTGTTCTCCTGCTTCCGGTCTCCTCTAATTTCTAATACTCAGCAGAGAAGGAGGTCATTGTCCTGCCAGAGACGTGTACACAGAATTACGAGTGGAGGGATTAGGCAGCGAAGGAGAACAAAGGAGATACGTTTTAGGTTTCATGTGAAGAAATGGTAAAAATCCTCAAAGCAGTGCTTGATTTGACCAGCTGCAGCAATTATGCCATTGGAGAAGGGGAGTTTTTTACGATCACAAATGTCTGGCAATTAAGGCTACAATTTTAAACACTCACTAAATGCATATGTCTTACTTTATTATCATGCACGAGTCCTCTAAACACTTATTAAGTTACCTTTAACATGTATTTCCTACAATGGTGTTAACGGTATGCCTTGACAATAAATTTGATATAAAATATTGTTGTTGCAAGATAAAAAAAGTTTTTTGATTCAAGTCCCAAAAGAAATGGTTTTATCAAAGCTTGTTTAATCTTACTGTGTTTTGCTGGTGGATGATGGTCAGCTTGTGTGTTTTGCTATTCAGCATGCCTTACGTCAATAAAAGTTTTAAAATTATCCAGAAATATCCAATAAATGTAAAGGTTTTCCGAATATAGGACCACAAAAATCATTAAGACGGTGCTGCTTCCTTCTCTCTACACTTGTTATCGATGTGTGTGTGGTGGCAGTTTGGATAAGAATGCAAGACGTAGTGGTGGCTTTAGTTTTGGGCTTTTTACATCCGAAAAACAGAGGCAGCATTAACACCTCTGTAGTTACAGACCATACACTCCATAAGGAAATCCATGTTTTTTATAGTTAATAACGCACCCTGGGGGGTGGGGGGTGGGGTGGCCAACTGCTGATGGGAATGGCCGCATGGTAGCCGAGCTCCGCAGCGCCACTCCCAAAATATCCGATTCAACTGATCCACCCCAGCCGAATCCACTTCCAAAGGGGCTTACTGAAGATCGCTGTTGGTGCACATAGTACAGGTGAAATCTGGGACCAATTGTGAGGACCATTGCGGGACTGCTCTAGAAACTGGCACTACGCAAAGCGGCTGCGCCAGAGGAGGTGGTCGCTCCTCGGCCCGTATGCAACACCGCGGATGAGGCCTGGGCCACAATAGGTGTGGGTGAAGGAGAACGAACTGCGCCCACGCCCTGGAAGCAGTCGAACTCACTGGTGACATCCAGCGATACACCCCGGCAGGTTGGTGAACGCCGGGGAGTGGGAACTGGCTCGGGCTGAAGCTGACCCCCCACACTGCGGCCATTATCCACAGCGGCAAGATAGTTAGAGGCCCGGAAAAGGGCCTTCCTCGCAGCCCCAGTATCCAACGCGGCCTGTGTACAGCCCACCCCTCTACCTATACAAACTGTTCTGAGGGCCGGCTTGGCTGCAGACTGGGAGCCCTATTCACGCGCTAACCCCTGGAGGACCGTGTAGATACGCAGGAGTCCGCTGCGCCCCTCATGAAGAGCTGAGTATCCTTTGGGGCCACGACAACCTGCTTGCTGACGAACAGGGTCCATCACCAACATAAACGTTCAGTTAGCTCCGGCGGCATGTGCAGCCTTCTCTAGAGGCTGAAGTTGCGCCAGAGGCGGCCATTATACACCTCAGAAGGGGAGGGTATGAATTGAGACCTCAGCCGGTGAACGGTCCTCGAGCTGAACCACGCAAGAAATCCCCTGGGTCTGACAGATGTTGAATTATCTGACCTATGGCACACTGGTCATGATAGAGCCTTTCATACACTGGGAAGTGGTGAGCGACCAGAGCCCACAGCGCCTCCGTGGGGCACCTACTAGTGCTGCATCTACTCAGGGGTTGGGGTGCCACGTACCAAAGCCAACAGGCCGGCTGGAGGGTTGCACTGCAGGCGGCGGAGAGTAGCTGATGCATCCCCACCCTCCATCGTGACCCCTTTGACGGAGCAGGCATGGTGACAGGCCGCAGCGGACGAACAGCAACGCAGGCCAAATTTGCGTGGCAGAAAAACCAGGCAGAGGGCCAGGGCACGGCCGCAACCCAAAGCGAGAACTCAGAGCCTACGAACAAAGATATCCTCCACCACAGTATGGACCTCTCTCGAAACCTGGATCGACACAGTCGCCGCGGAAGGGGCCTTAATTCCAGAAGATATGAGGAAAATGGCAGATAGTGTGAGTACAGTTGAGAACACTACTACAGAAGTTGTGACTGATACTATCCTCCTTAAAAAACAGGTAACCGAGCTGAGTACCTCTCAGGAAGCAAAGGCAATACAGCTGGACGAGTACGAAGGCTGGACGAGTAGGAAACCTGATATACTGGGTCGACTCAGCAAATGCCCCGGATTTGATAAATGGGATACTATTGGGATCTCCACAGTTGAAGACATGTGGGTGAAAGGGAAACTGGCCTCATTTGCTGACCTCCAGACAAAGTACCAACTGACACATTCAGAGACCTTTAGATATCTCCACATCAGTCACGCTATTTTGGCTGCCCTACCAAAAGGGATCCCTTTCCCGTACTCTTCCCCCCTAGAAGACCGGCTGTTATTAGAACCTATGGACCACATGGCCATCTCCCTCACTTATAAGAAATTGCTGAATAACTGTGCTGATCCGATGCAGAAATTATGTATAGGCTGCGAGGCAGACCTGGGAAGTATAGATGACAAAGACTGGAGAGACCCGCGGGCCTCTCCTAGAGATGTAGCCATTCCCATGCGACTAAGGCTCATCCAGCTGAAAATTCTCCACCGGGTCTATTTTGATGCTAAACTACTGTTTAGACTGGGTAGGCGACCTGATCCAGTCTGTCTCCGACACTGTAATCAAATAGGCACCTTTGTACACATACTATGGGAATGCCCAAACATTCAGCATTATTGGGAGAAGGTGACTCGCCAAATTGAAAGGACATGTGACAAGCCCCTGAAGCCTCCTCCCCAACTCTGCCTCCTTCATATATGGGAGGCCACTGACCTCTCCCATGCGGAGCAGGCGTGGGCCTCAATGGGTTGGATCATCGCAAAATGCAACATGGCACAGAAGAACAAGTTACTTACCTTCGGTAACGATATATCTGTAAGAAACAGTAGTTAGTATTAGATTCCTTACCTTAGAATATCCCTAGGGGTCAGACTGGATCCGGAAATTTTTGCGTAGTAGTACCCGTGCGCGTCGGTAGGCGTCGTCTGCGGCTCCGCGTCCGTCGTCAGCGTCATTGGCGCAGGGATGACGTCGCCGGAGTACTTAGACGCCGCCCTCGCGTGCTGACGTCAGTTCTTATACACAGCTTTTTCGTGCCAGAAACACAGAGCCATGTTAAAAACCAACACTGGTGCCATTGAAACTAGGGCCCTGAAAGGAATGACCTTAACCCTAGATATCGGTTCGCAGACCGGGGAGGATGGGTGGGGCGGTAAGGAATCTAATACTAACTACTGTTTCTTACAGATATATCGTTACCGAAGGTAAGTAACTTGTTCATCTGAAAGAAACAGGTTAGTATTAGATTCCTTACCTTAGAATAGATACCCCAGCAATACCAACCCCGGTGGTGGGTCTGCGAACCAATAATCACACCAGAAAGTCCTGGAGGACGGAACGGCCAAAAAAGCCATCCCTCCGGACTTGGCTGTCCAGGCAGTAGTGTCTTGTGAATGTGTGCAGCGAGGCCCACGTAGCTCCCTGCAGATGTCCTGCAAGGGGACTCTCCGGCCCAGGGCAGTGGAAGCCGCCGTGGCCCGAGTGGAATGGGCCCTCAGCCCAACAGGAGGTTCCTCCTTAGCCAAGGAGTAGCATGCCTTGATACACAACACGACCCACCGAGAGATGGTCAGCTTGTGCACCGCCCATCCCTTCTTAGCGCCCACGTAACCAACAAAGAGTTGGTCATCCACCCGGAACTGGCGTGTGCGATCCAGATAAAACGAGAGCGCAAGTTTAGGGTCCAGATGGTGGAGGCGTTCTTCCTCCTTTGAGGGATGCCGAAGCGGAAAGAAGGTGGGCAAGGTGATGGACTGCCCGATGTGGAAGGCTGTGACTACCTTGGGCAGGAAAGAGGGTCTTGTCCGCTGTCATATAGATATGCTTTACCTATATGCTGTGTTAAGTTAGCATGAGCTTATTAGGAGTTTAAACGCCATTTTACCTTTCTGCTGCTTCTGCACACGACACATAACTGTTACTTTAGCTTTGAGCCTAGTAGAGTGTTTTGATTCACACGAGAATAATATGTTGTTACTCTGATATCAGCTTTGCTTGGTGAGCTGTGTCTGTACAGTGAGTGCTGAAGCCTTCAAGGATATCTCGACACAGTGGTTGTTGTTGTAGGAAGGTGGATACCTGACTATGTTTAGCCCGGATGTTTTGCCTTGTGTTTAGCTGGTTTTCGACTTAGTTGGCCTGGGATCCTGCTAATCAGGGTCCCAGGCTATTTGCTCTCTCTGTAAAATGGACTCCATGTACCTTAGGTACATCTCCATTTGAGAATTGGGTCACCTTGTGAGCCCCTGTACAGTGTACTATAGGTACCCAGGGCATAGGTGCATCCAAGGCCTACCAGGGGTTGCAGCATGTATTATGCCACCCCTGGCTGGCCACCTAAATTGACACAACTGGCTGATCACTCAGCTGGGGCAAGGTCGTGTAATCACCCCTTGCTTAGGTATAGTATCCCTATACCTACCCTATATATACACTACCTGGTGGCCAGCCGCCTTAGGCATGCCCCCTATTCCAACACAGACGGCTAGGAACCTAAGAGTCCATATTGACAATGCCCTTTCCATGAAAAACCACGTCACAATCCTATGCGGCAAAAGTTTTGCATTACTTAAAATGCTAAGACGAGTCTTCCCATGGATTCCCGTAGAATGTAGAAAAATACTAGTCCAGTCACTGCTGATAAGCAAACTTGACTACGGGAACTCCCTATTTGTCGGCATGGCAGACTACCTGTTCACAAAACTGCAGCTGGTTCAGAACGCGGCAGCAAAGGCAGTCTGCAACAGTAAAAAGTATGACTCAGCTAAAAGTTGTATGAGAGCCCTACATTGGCTCCCAATAAGGCAAAGAGCCTCCTTTAAAATGCTATGCATCACACATAGGGCATTGCACAACACGGGCCCAAATATCCTAAAAAACAGGATCAAGTTTTATGCACCCAATCGGAATCTTCGCTCACAATACACTGCAAGAGCTTCCACCTCACGAGTAAAGAGAACCAGGATGGGCGGTCGCTCCTTCTCCCACCTGGCCGCGAACATCTGGAACGACTTGCCCACAGAGCTCAGGCTTACAGACTGCCACCTCACTTTAAGGAAAAAACTGAAAACCTTACTTTTTCCCACATCCGACAAACCCTTCTAAACTCCTGGACCAGCTCACCGCAGACCCCAGCAATCTTAGCGCTGTGATATCCATCTAAGATGAATGATGCGCTTTATAAGTACAAATACAAATACAAATACAAATACATAGTAACCTATAAGTCACTCCTATGGCAGGCCTTAACAATCCTGGAGGCAGAGTGCTTGGTTGTGTGTGAGATGGTGCCTGTCTGCAGCTTTCAGAACCATGTCCTTATAGCTGTTCTATGATATTGCCATACCATATACTCTTAAGTGCATTATAATCCCCGCGGTTGAATGCTAACTTTGGTTTGGGTTTATCTAAACATGTCGTGTAAGGTGTCATACGCTTTGGAATACTACCCCCTCGCCAATTCTGGCGACAGGGGTAGCATTCCACCCTTCTAGAGGGAGAAGACATGTTGTTGCTGACTAACCCGGTTAAAGTTAACCAGAGCCCCAACGTCACAAAATGGACGCTGCTGCCACAGACACCAGTCTGACCTCCTGCTGCTGGGAGTCCTGGGAGGTTTGGACAATAGGTTTCCTGTCACAAGGAGGTGCTAGCACCACCCCAGACAGGAGATAGTGGATTGGGGCAGTGAGGGCTGAATGAAACGAGACACTGCCTGGGGCACACAAGGTGTCCCATGCATAGGCCAGTTCAAACCGGTGCTGGGGCACTCCAGCCCCAGCTCTGGCGCGAAACTGGACAAAGGACAAAGCCAGGACAAAGGAACGGGGGTGACCTTCCTGGTCCCACCCATAGGAGGGACCTAGTGAGTAAACCAGCCCCCTTTAGTTGTATAAAGGTAGGAGCTGACCCAGGAGACTTTAGATTTATCCTGATATCGACTTGAAACGAATCTCTGACCCCTCGGCATTCACCTGAGCTGAAGACTGAAGAATCTCCCTTGTGGCCAAGGAGTGACCACCCTGGGCAACCAGGCACCATCCAGCAACTCGACGGCTTGCTTTGTCCCCGTTCCCGCCGGAACCCGAGTACAGAGCCTGACAAGACCTCGACTCCCAGACCTCTCTGACCCCACTGCACGACTCCAGCACAGCTGAGCCCCGTGGAAGGCGTCGGGACCCGTGGAACCCGGCAACTTGGAAAGTCTTCAACTTGCTAACAGCGCAGCTCCTGAGGCATCCTCGAAGCTGTGCACTGGGGACTGGGACACCCCGACACCAAGCTCCACCTGCACCGAAGACCAGCCCTCCACACTCCATGAGATCTGCGTGGGGCCCTTCTGCTTGTGTTCTGCTCTACGCGTTGTCCCGGTTGCTGGCCAGTTGGCTAGTAGCCCTGTGAAGACGATCCTTCTGAAAATCCATCGCTGGTCTGGTTGCTCCAGACTGGCCCTTGCTTCCCTGAAAAGGTGAAGTACCTCAGACCCTCCTGGTCTGCACCAGAAGCCTTTTGTGTATCCTGCGTGGGTTGCCTTTGCTTAGGCTTGTTGGCTCCGATTTCAAAGTCAACCCCTCCATCTGCGAGAACCTTCGTGGGACATCTTCTCTCCAGCACCTGGTCGTCCTCAACGCCTCCTGGTCCGCGTGGCTGCAACGACAAGCTTCACGACAGCACCTGATTGCTCCTTGACGACATCTGGTTCCTTCCGGGTTCCACCCGGTCACTGGCTAGTGTCCTAGACTCTGTCCCCTCTGCTTTCAGGTCTTCTTCATCTTTGATCCACCCTTGGATCCACCCGGACATCTTCCTCCTGGTTGCCTGCAGCGTCTTCTTCCAAGGCTCCATAGGAATCAACGATAAAACCCAACACACTTTGACACCTATGCACCCGCAGTCCGTGGGTGAGGTAAGGCGAGTACTTCGGTGCTCCTGTAGGGATTGACTATCCTAGTGTCTAGTTTTGTTAGTTGTACATTCCTAGTTAGACCGGAAGTGTCCTAAATCTTCAATTACTTACCTTCTAAGTTCCCATTGACTTTCTATTGACTCTCGCGTGAGTGTACTGACGCTGTACGCGCCGCCTGTGGGCCTCCTTCTCCTAACCTAAGGGTCAGATAGTGTAGCCCCAACGATTCTCTAGGCCCTAGGCCTTTCCTGTTCCCGAGTCGTGGTTCTTATACCACTTACTTAGTATATGGATTTACGCGCCCCTAGGGCCTAACTGTAAATTGTGCTATTTAAAGTATTTCTAAGAGTAACTTGTTATGTGCTTTGGCCTCTGATCTCATAAAGAGTTCAGAGGAGTGTGTTAGTAAATAAATACATATATATTTTATATATATCCTGTGTGGTGTCCTTTCATTTGATATTCAAGGGGTTACATATGGTAAAACAGCCGGCTTTACATGCCCTCAAGAGTCTTTTAGCCTAAGACTGTTCTGTCCACGGTACAACTAGGATAGCTGGTCTATAAGGTTGACTTACAACCATCACCATAAGGGTTGTTTGGACTGGTGCAAGGTGTTCACTAGAATAGTGAACATCATATACCAGGCCAACTTCTCACATTGGTGTGCAGTGGTTGGGATTAGAGCTTGCTGTTGTTTTACCACTTGTAATCTTGAGATATCATTTGAAAGATCACACAGGTACCTATAGGTACATATAAAAACAAGTCTTAGTATACTTAAGTTCTACTGAACTTAGTTGATGTAGAGCCTGTGCCTAGCACACCCTGACTACAACTTCTAGACAGGTTCTGTAGGAAAACACATAGTGTAGGTAGGTGCAACACCCCATCTCACTAGAAAACATGTCTCAGACAGTGAACCCCAGTGGTTCTCTGCCTGCAGAAGTGGATCCCTTGGGGACTGCTTCGAGATATGACACCTTAGCTTCCAAGAATTGAGACAATTGTGTACTTCTAGAAGACTAAAACAGGGTTCAAACCCTACCCTCAAGTTCCTGGTTGAGCTCTTAGAAGAGTATGATGCTCAACAGCCACTTAAGACAGGTGACACAGGTAGTGCAGATGAAGTATTCCCTCTACTGATGATAATACTGATACTCCTGTACCAGAAGAAGAAGAGGGAGTAGAAGAAGATGATTCTGATCTTAAGGCAAACAGCCAGGTCCCAGTCAGAAGACTCAGCCAGGGTAACTTAAGCATACATGGGAGTCAGTATGGGCAGCCCTCATACAGACCTCCAAGTGGGCTTAACCAGAGGCAGAGAAGAGGGACGATCCCACTCCAGGGACTCTCTCCACTCTCAGGCTTCAAATGGCTCTCATGGCCTTGCTCAGAGAGGGATGACTTCCCCTCAGAGAAATGAACATGAGGCAAAGATGAGAGAAGCTGCTCTTCGGATTGAAAGACAGGAACTTGAGGTTGCCCTGGCCAAAGAGAAGCTTGCTCGTGCTAGAGAGCATAGAGAGTGTGGGTTAGAACCCACTGGTGGCAGCAATATCCCTAAGGATAAAGATAGGTCCTATGAAAATAGACACCTAAGCAAGATTGTGCCCCCCTATAAAGAAGGGGATGACATCCACAAATAGATTACTGCTTTAGAGAGGGCCTGCAAAGTGCAGCAGGTACCCCAAAGTCAGTGGGCAACAATCTTATGGCTCTCCTTTTCTGAAAAAGGTAGAGATAAGCTCCTCACAGTTAGTGATGGGGAAGCTAACAACTACTCTGTCCTGAAGAGTGCTCTGATTGATGGGTTTGGCTTAACCACTGAACAGTACAGGTTGATGTTCAGGGATACCCAGAAGACACAGACTCAGGACTGGACTGATTTTGTAGATTGTGCTACTAAGGCTCTGGAGGGCTGGTTATTGGGCAGCAAAGTACAGGACTTTACAGGATTATATAATTTGATTATGAGGGAGCAGATGCTTAGTAATTGTCAAAACCAGCTTCTACACCAGCACCTGGTGGACTCAGATCTGACCTCTCCACAAGAATTGGGTAAGAGGGCAGACAAATGGGTCAGAACCAGGATTAGGCCTATAAATCAGGGTAGTGACCAGAAGAAAGATTCTACCAAGCCTCAAGAGAAAGGGGTCCCCAAAACTCCAATGGTGGGGGTGGGTCCCAAAACACTTCCTCTAACCAAACGAAACCTTATTGCCATGTCTGTAAACAGCCTGGCCACTGGAAGACTGACAGCAGTTGCCCAAGGGCCAACAATAAGGAGAACATTCCCCCAAGTAATACTCCCAGACCTGCTGTTACTGTTAGCAGTAATCCCCCAGGTGGTGGGAGTGCCCCCAAGAATTTGGCTGGGTTTACTTTGGGAACTCAGGTGGACTCTGGCCTAACAAGGTCCCCTAACATAGCTACTCTTGTCTGTGAAGATGGCATGGGGTTTGCCAACTTCACTGTTTGTCCCAACACTTTGAGCAAGTACAGACAGGAGCCCCTCATCAATGGCCAGAAAGTTGAGGCCTACAGAGACACAGGGGCTAGCATCACTATGGTGACTGAGAGTCTAGTCCCCTCAAGGCAACTTTTACCTGGAGCCACATACCAGGTGACCAACATTGATGGAGTACAAAAAGATCATCCAATGGCAGTAGTTAATCTCAGTTGGGGAGGTGTCACTGGCCCCAAGAGAGTGGTAGTGTCTACAAACTTGCCCTTAGTTTGTCTACTGGGAAATGATCTGGAAATCTCAGCCTGGGCTGAGGTCGAACAAGAAACCCATTCTAAAATGGTAAATCTCCATGGAAAGGTTAGTGGGGCTGTAATGGCCACAGCCCCAGCTCAGGATATCCTCCCTGAAAAGGTTGGTAGGGCTGTGCTAGTCTCAGCCCAATCTCAAACAGACTCCTTCCCTAGACAGATTGACAGGGCTGTGATGGTAACAGCCCAAACCCAAACTGAGTCCCTTCCTGAAAAGGTTGGTGGGGCTGTGATGGCTACAGCCCAAACTCAGACAGATTTTAGTGTTGTGAAGCCTGAAACTATGGATCACTCCACTCAGACAGAGAGCATTGGGGAGGAAGAAAAGTCTCCCTCCCACCAGACATTAGGTGAGAGTCAGCCTCCTCAGGGAACTGACCCTACCCCTTGTGAAGAAACTGCCCCAGAGGTAGTCAGGCCTAGCCTGGCAGAGCCCCCGATGTCAGTGGACCCTTCCAAGGTGGGACCCAGTCTGGAGCAGGTAAACTGCCCCTCTCTACCCTGCCTCAGTCAGCCCAGGGCTGTAGAGGTCAGGAAGGCCAGTGGACCCCAAAGGGCCCCCTGTCCACAAGAACACCCCCATCGGCAGATTAGGGGCACCAAAGCTAGCAGCCCTAGCAGGTGAAAGTTTTAAAAACTCCTGAGGGATCTCCCTTACCTTTAGTTAGGAACCTCCCCCAGAGGGACACAGTTGGGCACAGCCAAACCTGGGACCTAAAAGCCCCAAACCTGACCTGTCCCTCCAGTAAGCCAACAAAAGGGACCCAGCCTCCAGCTGTAGGCAGCCAGAGGTTCACCCTGAGAGCACAGTTCAACTCAGTCCTGGAAAGAAAGGTACACATGGTGGAAGGTGATTGGAGGAAGCTGAGCCCTACATTAGAGGGGTCTCACTTCAGTACTCCATCTCAACACCAGCCTTTTACTTTGCCAAAACACACCACAGGTAGAGATTCCCTATGGTGGAGACTCTATGATACCCTTAGGGTAAGGGATTGCTTAGTGGACCATGAGACAGGGGGTAACCATGCTAGTGCAGGTACTTCCTTATATGGCCACTTAGGCAATATAGGCTTACCTGGTCAAGGATAGCCTTATCTCCTTTAGTTTTTTTTGGGGGGGGGGTTGTGTAGGAAGGTGGATACCTGACTATGGTTACCCCAGATTTGTTGCCTTGTGTTTAGCTGGTTTTCGACTTAGTTGGCCTGGGATCCTGCTAATAAGGGTCCCAGGCTATCTGCTCTCTCTGTAAAATGGACTACATGTACCTTAGGTACATCTCCAATTAAGAATTGGGTCACCTTGTGAGCCCCTGTACAGTGTACTATTGGTACCCAGGGCATAGGTGCATCCAAGGCCTACCAGGGGCTGCAGCATGTATTATGCCACCCCTGGCTGGCCACCTAAATTGACACAACTGGCTGATCACTCAGCTGGGGCAAGGTCATGTAATCACCCCTTGCTTAGGGATAGTATCCCTATACCTACCCTATATATAGACACATAGTAACCTATAAGTCACTCCTATGGCAGGCCTTAACAATCCTGGAGGCAGAGTGCTTGGTTATGTGTGAGATGGTGCTCTAGCATGAGCTGAGCCTGTCTGCAGCTTTAGAAACCATGTCCTTATAGCTGTTCTACGATATTGCCATACCATATACTCGTAAGTGCATTATAATCCTCGCGGTTGAATGCTAACTTTGGTTTGGGTTTATCTAAACATGTCGTGTAAGGTGTCATACGCTTTGGAATACTACCCCCTCGCCAATTCTGGTGACGGGGGTAGCATTCCACCCTTCTAGAGGGAGAAGACATGTTGTTGCTGACTAACCCGGTTAAAGTTAACCAGAGCCCTAGAGTCACAAAATGGACGCTGCTGCCACAGACACCAGTCTGACCTCCTGCTGCTGGGAGTCCTTCCAGTCACGGAGGTTTGGACAATAGGGGCCTGATTCACAGAACTAACTTAAGACAACACCCTAAACTTACTACTTTTGGTATTCACAGAAGTTAGGATTTTGTCTTAAGTCTGTTTTAAGACAAACTTAAGACAGACTTAAGTTAGGATTTTGTCTTAAGTCTGTCTTAAGTTTGTCTTAAGACAAACTTAAGTCAAAATCCTAACTTCTGTGAATACCAAAAGTAGTAAGTTTAGGATATTGTCTTAAGTTAGTTCTGTGAATCAGCCCCTAGGTTTCCTGTCACAGGGAGGTGCTAGCACCACCCCAGACAGGAGATAGTGGATTGGGGCAGGGAGGGCTGAATGAAACGAGACACTGCCTGGGGCACACAAGGTGTCCCAGGCATAGCCCAGTTCAAACCGGTGCTGGGGCACTCCAGCCCCAGCTCTGGTGCGAAGCTGGACAAAGGAAAGGGGGTGTAACCATCCCCCTTCCTGGTCCCACCCGTAGGAGGGACCTAGTGAGTAAACCAGCCCCCTTTAGTTGTATAAAGGTAGGAGCTGACCCAGGAGACTTTAGATTTATCCTGATATCGACTTGAAATGAAACTCTGGACCCTTCGACATTCACCTGAGCTGAAGACTGAAGAATCTCCCTTGTGGCCAAGGAGTGACCACCCTGGGCACCCAGGCACCATCCAGCAACTCGACGGCTTGCTTTATCCCCGTTTCCGCCGGAACCCGAGTACAGAGCCTGACAAGACCTCGACTCCCGGATCTCTCTGACCCCACTGCACGACTCCAGCACAGCTGAGCCCCGTGGAAGGCGTCGGAACCCGTGGAACCCGGCAACTTGGAAAGTCTTCAACTTGCTAACAGCGCAGCTCCTGAGGCATCCTCAAAGCTGTGCACTGGGGACTGAGACACCCCGACACTGAGCTCCACCTGCACTGAAGACCATCCCTCCACACTCCACGAGATCTGCATGGGGCCCTTCTGCTTGTGTTCTGCTCGACGCGTTGTCCCGGTTGCTGGCCAGTTGGCTAGTAGCCCTGTGACGATGATCCTTCTGAAAATCCATCACTGGTCTGGTTCCTCCAGATTGGCCCTTGCTTCCCTGAAAAGGTGAAGTACCTCAGACCCTCCTGGTCAGCACCAGAAGCCTTTGTGTATCCTGCGTGGGGTGCCTTTGCTTAGGCTTCTTGGCTCCGATCTCAAAGTCGACCCCTCCATCTGCGAGAACCTTCGTGGCACAGCTCCTCTCCAGCACCTGGTCATCCTCGACGCCTCCTGGTCCGCGTGGCTGCAACGACAAGCTTCACGACAGCACCTGATTGCTCCTCGACGACATCTGGTTCCTTCCTGGTTCCCCCCGGTCACTGGCTAGTGACCTAGACTCTGTCCCCTCTGCTTTCAGGTCTTCTTCATATTCGATCCACCCTTGGATCCACCCGGACATCTTCCTCCTGGTCGCCTGCAGCGTCTTCTTCCAAGGCTTCATAGGAATCAACGAGAAAACCCGACACACTTTGACACCTATGCACCCTCAGTCCGTGGGTGAGGTAACGCGAGTACTTTGGTGCTGCTGTAGGGATTGACTATCCATGTGTCTAGTTTTGTTAGTTGTACATTCCTAGTTAGACCGGAAGTGTCCTAAATCTTCAATTACTTACCTTCTAAGTTCCCATTGACTTTCTATTGACTCTCGCGTGAGTGTACTGACACTGCAGGCGCCGCCTGTGGGCCTCCTACTCCTAACCTATGGGTCAGATAGTGTAGCCCCAGCGATTCTCTAGGCCCTAGGCCTTTCCTTTTCCCGAGTCGTGGTTCTTATACCACTTACTTAGTATATGGTTTTACGCGCCCCTAGGGCCTAACTGTAAATTGTGCTATTTAAAGTATTTCTAAGAGTAACTTGTTATGTGCTTTGGCCGCTGATCTCATAAAGAGTTCAGAGGTGTGTGTTAGTAAATAAATACATATATATTTTATATATATCCTGTGTGGTGTCCTTTCATTTGATATTCAAGGGGTTACATATGGTAAAACCGCTGGCTTTACACGCCCTCAAGAGTCTTTTAGCCTAAGACTGTTCTGTCCAGCCTACCACTAGGATAGCTGGTCTATAAGGTTGACTTACAGCCATCACCATAAGGGTTGTTTGGACTGGTGCAAGGTGTTCACTAGAATAGTGAACATCATATACCAGGCCAACTTCTCACAGTTGTGAGGTCTGATCTTCGCACCTTCCTAGACATAACATACATGCAGCTGCAGCCAAATTCTGTCTTTAGGCGCGTTTTATATTGCTTTGCACAGAGCATACAAACACACTTGATGGTGCTTCGCATGCAGAGAGCTGGTGGAAGATGATGTGATCCCTTACCACTAGGATCTGAGGTATGGGGCCGCCCTGCTAAAACCCAAAGAGACCTTCCTAGATATAATATAATATACTAGCAAGGTAGGGTGAGAATTAGGTGTTGTGCAGCCTTCTTCGCTCTAGCATTTTAACATGCTTTCACCTTTTGTATTCTATGGACTAGTAACTATGCTGATTACTTTGTTTCTTATAATATGTTTGCGTGTATTAGCTAAGATACTGCACTTGAGAACACTGCATTAGAAAATAAACATTTCAAATGTGCACGCGTCCTCATTTACTCCTTGTTCTGGATTGAAATGATTGTATAACGAAAGAGTGTTCATGTGTTCCACGATACCTGAGGTGTACTAAGTCCATGTTCTGGTTTGTCTAAACATTAGGAGTTTATAATAACCAATGAGACACTGTAGCTAGTCTGGTAGGGGATTTTGGGTACTAAGGTGAGTTTTGGCACACCCTAATTCACTGAGGTTCCATGTCTCTATGCACAGTTCTATATGAGAACGGAATCCCTGCGACATGGCGCCCAACCGTTGGTGGTCTTATTACATGACACTTGAGTAGTGCAATATTCAGTCCTTTACCCCTTCACTATTGTTTCCGGTTAACGGTGGAGTCGGACAAACCTACCTATATTTACATAGGTCTTTTCAAGCTTGAATCTTTCTAAACGGTTTCCTTGAATTACTACCCAGTTGTGCTACAAAGTTTACTTTGTACCTCTTTCTTTCTGTGTCGCTATGGCCGCGGTGAACATTCCGCAACATAGTCGCATTGCGGTGCGCAATCATTTGCAGACTTATAATGTTCCTGTGGATGGCATGGCCGTAATAATGGGGGTGAGTGCAGAGGTGGCTTAGCCTTACGAAGTTTTTTACTCGTGGGTGACCTTCCCAGCTGTGAACGCAAATTCTAATGTGTTCGAAACATACACTGCCACAGCTGTGCCACAGGAATATACTCCATATAGGGCACAGGAAGTTCCTATTGTTGCTTGGCAGCACCGAGTCTGGTTTGATGGCGCCCTACCCCACTCTTTGACAGCTCCGAGGTTAGGTCATTCGTCCATTCCCGGTGCAAATTGGCCTGTTTTGGCTGGATTTACACCTCATCCTCAACACGGGGCGTGTACCGTGGTTGAGTTAAGACGACTACATGTAGTCGCAATTAGCGTGATTAGGTCGTTAGTGCAATACATAACCCGTAATCTCCCGGGCGGGGCCCCAGGTGGTGCGGCGCTTCCTGCTGGACAGGGCGCAATGAAGCTTAGTCCTGTAATGGTCAACGCTGTGATGGGCAAGCGCCCCCAGGATAAGGATGATTTTCCTTTCTGGCTTGCCGAAAAGTTTGATCAGCTGGAAGCTGTATTTCCTAACACGACTCCTGGTGAAAAACACAGGATTCTGACAATTATCTTTCCAGAAGACTTGATCCCAGAAATTGGTGACTGTGAGACATGGGGTAAAACATTTGCGGCAGTCTATGCGAGGTGTTACGGCACTCCTTCTATGACTGTCCTTCCGACGGTCCTTAAGCGTGTTCAGGATGAACACGGACCTGAGGCTGCTGTTGAATTGGGTATGCGCCTATGTGGCTCCTTTGATGTAGTTTCCGATCTCATACTTGCGAATATCAAGGGGGATGCGGTTAACTTTCAGGTGTCCAATGCTTTGCAGGCTATTCCCGATGTCGACAAACCCAGACAGTTAGCAAGAATTATTGTGGCGGCTTATAAAACCGTGGGCCGCAATAGTGTGGGTCTCAAGCCATTTTCTACTAAAGAGAAAAAACAACCCCAAGGGCAGAAGTCAGAAACTGATGAACAGCCCAAGACCAAAAAACAAAATTGGCCGAAAAAACAAAAACAGGGAAAACAACAACAGCAGAGACAGGAGTCTCGTCCTGCGTCTCCATTGCCTGCACCCCCAGAACGTATTTATGACTTGCGCGATAGCACGACGATAAAATCACCTGATCGTTTTCAGGTTTCTGCTCAATGCTCTCCTCATTCTTTTCAGGACTCATCGGCCCGGTGGTGGAGGAGGTGGCAGGGGTCGGGGTGGCCAGCAAGGACGCGACCAGCCCAGCCCGAAAGACGGTAAAGGCAAGCAGGACGATTCTACACCGAAGAGACCCCAGTTTCAGAAGAAGAAATTTGCCGCTTTAACAGCGAGATATGCCACAGATAGTGAGAACGCAGCTTCGGAATCAGACATGGGCGCTGACCTTGCTGGACAGCGCAGCTGAGTTCACCATAGTGCGAGAGGCCCTGTGTCCACTACTGAAGGTGACAGCGACTGACCGTTATGTTGTTGTGGAGACAGCTGACATCAGAGTAGCTCCCCCTGATAGACTTTATGAAATAGTCTTGTTCATTGAAGGTGACATACAGCGTACCATAAAAGGGGTATTTTGGGCAAATCTTACAACTACCTATGACATTTTGTTAGAGGAGGCTGACTGGCCCCCGCCATTTGTTCTCGCAGCTCCAAGAGGGGAGGAGGTAATCCTCCCTAGTTTCGCGCACACTGTCTCGAAGGAGCATGCGCTGAATTTTGCAGAAGAGTGGGCTAAAGCCCTTGCGCCTGCTCTGTACCATACACACTGTGGTTGGGATACATTTTCCCCACACCACGAGATTCCTTTGCGGTCTATGCCACAGCCTCAACCTCAATATCCCATAAGGCGCGAAGCTAAGGCTTCCGTTGCGGAAATCCTTGAACAATTGGAATATCAAGGAGTGATTGAAACAAGTGTGTCACCAATGAATAACCCTCTTTTTACTATGACCAAGCCTGACGGTTCATATCGTTTGGTATTGGATTACCGGCATTTAAACTCGCATTGCCGTACCTGTGCAGTATAGAATATTCACGGCTCTGCCTTAGTGGATAGTCTTGAGCGTAAGTGGTTTAAAACCACGCTCGACATTTCCAACGGTTTTTATGCACACCATTTGGATGGTCTGTGTTCCCAATGGACCAGCTTTACATGCGGCGGCGTACAAAAACAATTCCGACATTTACCTATGGGCTATAAGAATAGTCCTGGAGTATTTGCTGCCCGCATAGTTTCTCTCTTGGAGAGAGTCAACCCAGATGCATGCTCGTATGTGGATGACATTTATCTCACAGACGACGAACTTTGGGAGTATCTGTGTCGAGTTGACCGCATAATTTGTAGCTTTGCGGACTTCAGTTACAAATTCAACTTTGCAAAGTCGCACATTGCAGAGTACACAGTGTTGTTTTTGGGCTACAAGCTCAACAATGAAGGTCGAGGATTGGCTCCTCACTTCTTGGAGAAATGCGCACAACTGCGCGCTCCGACAACTCTGAAGAAATTACAGTCTTTACTGGGATTTTTAAATTTCAGAAGGACATACATTCCGGAATATGCCCAGCGTATCAAGCCTCTGTATGCTTTGATACAACCTATTTTTACCAAATCATGCTGGCTGCCAGAACACTCAGCTATTCTGCAATCTTTGCAGGCTGATCTGCTTTAATCTAAATACTTACTGACTCGTGATAACCACACCAACCTGGTGATAAGAATCATCCCTGGGGCGGTGGGTTTCACTTACCTTACTTTTAACGAAGGACACACGGTACCTATTGCCTACAAGTCACACCTGTACACTTCGGCTGAAATGCGATTTTCCTCTGTGGAGAAAGTCTTGACGGCAGTGCAGATGGCGATTCTTAAGGAACGTGCTCTGTCACAGGGAAAATGCATGTTGGTTGTTACCCCGTTTCCTGCTTTGGAAGCAGTTATGAAAGCCAGTGTACCTAACTCTAAAGCTTTGCACCCTCGGTGGATACAATGGGCTGCTTCTTTGACATCTCCGGATGTCACATTTATTTTTGATGCCTCCTTACAGTCGCAGGAGTTTTTGCAGTATGAATTCATTCATCCTGCACCTTTGGCTATGCGGCCTTTGGAGGATTTCCATTGCATCATATACACTGATGGTTCGGCGCAGTTTGCGCATGGGTTTAAACACGCATACGTTTCCGCTTGCGTCATTGAGATAGGTGCCATGGTGAACGATGAGTTCAAGTTCAGAGTCGTGCACACGCAAACTCTAGGGGACTGCACCGCACAATTGGCAGAGCATCGTGCTCTGATGCTTGCATTGGAGTACGCTGAACCTACTGTGACGACTCTTATTGTAAGTGATTCTTACTACTGTGTCCTGTCTTACAATGAGAACTTGTTCTTTTGGATTCAGAATGATTTTCGTGATACCAAGGGTAGCACAATAAAACATAAAATGTTCTGAGTCCGAGTGGCTGAGCATAAAGAGCAGTTGCCACTCGTGTTTGTAATTCATACTCTTGGTCATCAGCGCGTGGGAGTCCACGCTGTTGGCAATTCGCTTGCCGATGAGGCAGCAAAATCAGCGGTATCGACATATTTAGTTGCAGCAGTTACACGGTCCAAAAGTAAGATTGATGATGATATCTTGGCAGCTGTAGCTGCCACTGAGAAGGGAGGTAAATATCCTAAGGGGTTGCCTTCGAAGTATTAATATCACTTAAGTCCCGATAAGGTTCCTTATGTGAAAATACCTGATGTTGGGGAGAGATTGATTCCCAACTCGGATCGCAGAAATACATTGATCACAGCGGAGTGGAGAAGTGTGGCTCACCGGTTAGAGGAGGCAGACCCTGATGCAGAGGTCAGACCCGGGACCAGGGTTCAATTCCCGACGCGGCAGGGTCTTGAGCTCATAATGTCCACGGACTCGATAATTCTCGCCTCGGTGCCTACTCAAATCGTGGGTTCACACTCTGTAACTCTGGGCAATAGCTTGCTTAATCTCCACTACGGCCCCACCACGATGGGATGCCTGGTCTTCACCTTGGGGATGCCCAGTAGGGGTAATCTCGCAGGGAAAGACCAGGACGGGTTCCCAAAGCAAGCGCTTTGAGACCTTACGGTGATAAGGCGCTATACAAGAGCGTATGATTACGATTACAGCGGCCCATGAAGGAGTTCCGTCTGCGCATGCAGGCGTTTCAGCCACTGTGGCTCAATTGCAACAGCGTTTTTGGTGGCGGGGACTGTACAAACAGACGCGCGATTATGTCCTTCAATGTGACATTTGCCAGCAGATTAAGCCTTCAACTGCTGCGCGTCCGCCCCAAACACAGTTGTTCATTTCTAATAAACCACTAGGTTGTGTTTATTTGGATCACTGCGGTACTTTTTCTTCTGATACAGCATATAAGTACATCTTAGTAGCAGTTGATTCATGCACACTCTTTGTATGGGTCTGGCCTCACTGCAGCGCTGATTCGTGGACTGTCATAAGGGATTTGCGTGTCTTTGTAGGGATTTTTGCCTGTGGTACCTTCCATTCGGATCAGGGTCCTGCTTTCGCCTCTAAGGCGTATAAGTATGCTATGGCTTCGTTGGGGGTCCAAGTAAAGTTTTCGTCTCCATACAGACCTGAGGGTAATAGTGTAGTGGAACGAATGAACCGTGACTTAAAGCAATCATTGACAGCTCGAGCTATAGGCACTGGCAGGAACTGGCTGGCCCATCTCAATGGCGTGCAGCGTGCTCTTAATAATCTCCCTAGAAGGTCTCTTGGTGGGCGGACCCCATACGAAATGCTCTTTGGTATCAAGATGTATGTACCGGACCTTGACGGTCTAGACTCGGTGGCTGTTGCTGCCTCCTTTGACGTAGATGAACATTGCAATGTTTTACAGACTCTACAAAAGACAAGAGACAGTCTTGCAAAGGAACATTTGCCCTCCACTCCGGATGATGCGTTGCAGATCCCGGTAGTTGGCTGGCTACCCCAAGTTGGAGAATTGGTTCGGGAGAAGATCGAAAACAAGAAAGAATGTGGTCCCTCTTATCGAGCTCCAGTTCCTGTGCTTGGTGTGAAGGGTCATTTTACCGCCACTTTCAGGTCGTAAAGAAAACAGGTATATCTCCATTGACAATGTCAAGATACACAGAGTGGCCGATTCATCTTAGTATGACACCGGCAGTCTCCTGTCCTTCGATTGTGAGAAATTCTGTATTGGCCACTGCTTCTATTCCTGACCCGGAGGTGGCCCTCGAGATGCCTGCAATTTCTAGTCCATTATTGGGTGAATTGCCTGGTACTCAACTTGATGAAACTGAATACACTTACCCAACTGACTTATCGAGGCCTGATTTACAAACTCGTTTGGCCACAGAATCCAGATTTTCATTTGACACTGTTTCACACACATCAGGAAAGCCCTCACGGATTACAGTCTATGCAAGATTATTTAAAAAACATTTTTTGATTCCCCCTTGGACATATGTTTGGCTGTTGCTTTTTTCGATTTACCTTTTATGTCAATTGGTTTTGTGTTTTATTTTTGCCGAATCGTCAATGGACACTATGTCGAAGAGAGAACATGTATTCGACATCTCAATGGAACATTGGCACCCCATTCCTCCTCGCATACTGCACACAGATTGAAGAGAGAATTGGCTTTTGTTAACATCACTGCTTGGCCTGTCCTGGATGGGATTGTATGGGATGCTGTTAAATTTCAAATCCATGGCCCCACTGAGGTTATAAATGTCCCTAATGTGCTTAGAGTTAACATGGGGGATGTAGTTAAACAAAACATACGTTCTGATGATTGGGATGTTCAGGACGCAGAGGCATTGTTTTCTGATTTGAAATAATATGCTGCCTTTGATGCTGAAGATTTGTATTTAGAATCTGCTAATTATGGTGATTTATTTTGTTTCCAACATTTTGGTAACCACTACCTACATAAAACTAATTCCAGGAGGAACACTGTAAATTATACACAATGGGAGCATTGCCCAGCTCCTATGCGAGGCAGTTCGAGTACCTTTTTGAAAAAGTACACTTATTTTACTGACTTTAATCAGTCCAATCCCGCTTCATTTTATTTTAAAATGACAGAAAAGTCCATATCCAAGGTTAGACTTACCGATACTAAGATACTGAACCAATCAAACACTCACACCCAGTCAAAAGATCTGGGTTTGATCCATCACCGTTCTTTAGCCCACTCTGCCACCCCAGTTCAGACATGGCCATATGCAAATCAGTCTGACCCTGTGCCTCATGGGAACAGTCCAGCCCGAACTGCCAAGCCATGCCTTCCCTGGACCGGAAACAAGCTTCCTAGGACCGGTTTCTGGCATTACAGCCGTCTTCAGCCAGGCTTGCTTGAATCCAGTGGCAAAGTGAGCAAGGGACTCACGTCTGAGCATACCCTGCCAACTTATGGTGAACAAAGCGGTACAAAAGGGGGTGGCGATGGACGGAGCATCTGAACCAATCAAACACTCAGACCCAGTCAAAAGATCTGGGTTTGATCCATCACCATTCTTTAGCCCACTCTGCCACCCCAGTTCAGACATGGCCATATGCAAATCAGTCTGACCCTGTGCTTCATGGGAACAGTCCAGCCCAAACTGCCAAGCCATGCCTTCCCTGGACCGGAAACAAGCTTCCTAGAACCGGTTTCTGGCATTACAGCCGTCTTCAGCCAGTCTTGCTTGAATCCAGTGGCAAAGTGAGCAAGGGACTCACGTCTGAGCATACCCTGCCAACTTATGGTGAACAAAGCGGTACAAAAGGGGGTGGCGATGGACGGAGCATCTGAACCAATCAAACACTCACACCCAGTCAAAAGATCTGGGTTTGATCCATCACCGTTCTTTAGCCCACTCTGCCACCCCAGTTCAGACATGGCCATATGCAAATCAGTCTGACCCTGTGCCTCATGGGAACAGTCCAGCCCGAACTGCCAGGCCATGCCTTCCCTGGACCGGAAACAAGCTTCCTAGGACCGGTTTCTGGCATTACAGCCGTCTTCAGCCAGGCTTGCTTGAATCCAGTGGCAAAGTGAGCAAGGGACTCACGTCTGAGCATACCCTGCCAACTTATGGTGAACAAAGCGGTACAAAAGGGGATGGCGATGGACGGAGCATCTGAACCAATCAAACACTCACACCCAGTCAAAAGATCTGGGTTTGATCCATCACCATTCTTTAGCCCACTCTGCCACCCCAGTTCAGACATGGCCATATGCAAATCAGTCTGACCCTGTGCTTCATGGGAACAGTCCAGCCCAAACTGCCAAGCCATGCCTTCCCTGGACCGGAAACAAGCTTCCTAGGACCGGTTTCTGGCATTACAGCCGTCTTCAGCCAGGCTTGCTTGAATCCAGTGGCAAAGTGATCAAGGGACTCACGTCTGAGCATACCCTGCCAACTTATTTATTTATTTATTTTAAATATATTTATTATTTTTCATTCAGCACATACTATAGACAGAGCGCCACAGTTTTCAAAACCATAAATTGATAAGCAAAAACATAAACATAAACATAGCAGTGTTTCATCTCTGATTTCAATAAGTAAATTTACAAACGTACATACAATCCCAATATCGCATGCATAATCCTACTTGGGAGCATTTCCTAAACATTACCCAGAAATTACAAAAATCCTCATAACTACCCCAACCCCGCTCTCTATTTACTAATAGGTTCCCAAATTCGTAACCCCAACTGCCTTCCTTTCCTACCTTTCCTTGCATAGATGGGTTTTTCTAAATTATATGCTGCCAACAAATTAGACAACCATGTTTGCAAACCCGGGGGGTTCTTATCCAACCAAGCCCTGGCTATGCATAACCTATACACAGCCATGGCCACAAAAATGAAATCTCCCTGCGAGATACCATCTTCAGGGACTACTCCTAACAAAATGTGCACGGGTCTAAGACTTATCTTAATGCTTAGGGAAACCTCCAGGAAGTTCTCTATTTCCCTTAAAAGTGTGTGCAGCTGTGGACAGATTGCGAACATATGTATTATGTCTGCTTCTGCTGAATTGCAGCGCGGGCAGGTAGTTCCTGTAGTCCCACCCCAATTCGCAATCCTGGCCGGGGTATAATACAGTGAATAAAGGGTTTTATAGTGTTGCGATTGCAACGACGCAGAGCAGAGAACTGTCCGTCCTAACTCCACTGAGTCCTGAAACCACCCTCTCTCGCCCTCGAGTTTCCCTGCCCATTTATCCCTATACTTATCCATATCATCCTGCTTTGTATCTAAGAAACTGGCATAGAAGCTTCGTATCGAGCGATCCCCCCCTAACCTTATTTTCTCTATAATCTCAATACTGTTAAACCCCACCTGCCCCCCCTGCTTACTCCCTAGAAAACTCCTTATCTGCAGGTACTTAAAAAAATCCTGCCTATCCAATCCGAACCTATCCCTCAAATCTGAAAATAAAACAAAACCCTCCAAATTCTAACATCTCCTAACTGAACAATCCCCTTTGCCGCCCACCTTTCCATTGTCGTGTCCCCAAATACCTCAGTTGGAAAAGATCTATTTTTAAACAACCTTGTATACCGGTTAAATCTCCCTATGCCCAACTTTTTCATAAAAGCACTCCACACCTTAATACCCGCCTCGACTGTCTTAAACCTGGTTCTTTTATAGTATCCAAACTCTACGCATGTTAATAAGCAGTTTTCCACATCCTCTCCCAGAACAGCAGCATAAATTCTAGAGGAACAATCTGTTATTCTTTGATCTACTCCCCCCCCTCCTATCAGCCCTTGCAGATACTGGATTGCAGCAGCCCAATAATATAATCTAAAATCCGGTGCCCCCCATCCACCTCTTTCTCTAGGTAGTGTCATGTACCTATATGCCCTACGAGTTTTGCCCTGCGCCCAAATAAATCTATTGAGAATACCTTCCAATGTGTTAAACCATCTTGCTTCGAAGAAAAGAGGGATTGCCCTAAAGTAATACAAAAATTTAGGCAATATAAGCATCTTAATTATGTTTGTACACCCCATTAAAGAAATATGGAGGTAATTCAACCGTTCCAGATCCGATTTTACACTAATCATTAAGGGAGCCATGTTATTCTGCACGACAATTTCCACATCAGCTGATATTGCCACCCCCAAGTATACTGCCGACTCTACGACTCTTGGGTCTCTGCCCCCTTGTACATGCTGATTACAGATTATCTGGGTCTTAGATTTATTCAGACTGTGACCAGAAACCTGGCCGAAGTTCTGAGCCTCCATCTCCACCTCCCTCATAGCACCCTCCGGACTAGAGGGTAAAAAGGCTATGTCGTCTGCATAAGCCAGTGTTTTTGCTTCGCAGCCATTCAGGCTCATTCTGGGAATCCCTTGGTTCCCTTCCAGCTTACGCAAAAAGGGATCTAAATATAATGCAAATAGAAGAGGGGATGATGGACAACCTTGCCTAGTTCCTCTTTCTATTTTGACTGCTGCTGAATACCCCCTATTGACCCTAATTCTAGCTGAAGGATTCTTATATAAAGTCTGCATTGCTCTTATAAACCGTTCCCCTATTCCGCTCCACCTTAGGGTACACCATAGATATTCCCAGGAGACCCTATCAAATGCCTTCTCGGCGTCGAGAAATAGTGCCGCCATAGGGTCTCCCAGGATACCTGCCGCATCAAACATTGTAATCACCTGCCTGGTGTGTTGCATAGTCCATTTACCCGGTATGAACCCATGCTGTGAGCAGATTACTAAGCTCTCAATAATCCCTGCAAGTCTCTTGGCCAGCATTTTCGAATAGACTTTGACATCCGCATTCATAAGGGTAACCGGTCTGTAAGAGCCTGGCTGATTTGGTGGTTTCCCTTTCTTAAGGATCACAACTATATCTGCTCCACCCCATGAATCAGGAATTGCTTCCCCAAGTTGTGCTTGCCTCATCATATTAAACATATCTGTGCCTAAAACTCCCTGAAATGTTTTATAAAATTCCACCGGCAGCTGGTCAGGGCCGGCAGCTTTGCCCGAGGGTAGAGTACCAAGTGCACTTAAAAACTCCTCCACCTGAAAAGTTGCTTCCAACTCCTCTTTACTTTCCGCGGCAATAAGTAGCGGTGTGACACCCCTCAAGTACCCCTCGATCTCTCTAAGCTCTCCCCCACTGCCCTCCTGGTATAGGGATGCATAAAACTGCCTAAAAACTTCCCTCACTCCTTCTACCCCTACGATACAATCTCCTTGTCTATCTATGATCTCCAAAATGTCTGATGCTGCCAGCCTCTGCCTAGTTCGTACCGCCAGCAGATGACCCACCTTCTCACTGAACTCATATGCCCCTTCCTTCCTAATTAAATAATTCTCCGCTGCCTTCTTAGATATATGCTCTGTGGCTGCTGCCTTAAGGAAGACAATTCTAAGTAAATGTCTTTCTAGCGGCAGCCGCTGCCGGATGGCTACCACCAATTCCTCTTCGGCTTCCATCAGCTTTTTATTAATTTCCTCTATTCTGCCTTTTTCCCTTTTCTGCGCTGAGAGTACATAGCTCAAAGTTTCCCCCCTCACTCCGGCCTTAAATGCATCCCAGACCACCGCTGGAGCAGCTGTTCCTCTATTAATATCCCAAAAGGTTCTAATCCAGCCTTCCATATACTTCCTATATCCCTCATCCTTAAGCAAAGCTCTCTCAAAAGTCCATTGTCTTTCCTTCCTCCGTTCCTGACCTATTTCAATAGTTAGAACTAAGGGGCTATGGTCTGATACCATGCGGGGATGTTTTTCCATCTGTGCACCCCTCAGCAAGGACCCAGAAATCAAAAAATAATCCAACCTGACCAACACTCTGTGGGGGGCAGAATAAAATGTATTTCCATCTCTACTTGGGTAGATCTTGATTCAAGGATCGATCAGTGAGTTGTGTATAACCAGATCAGATAGTGCTCTATACGTTCTCCTTTTCCTACCTAGATAACAACCTCCCGCCTGTAAAAATTTGCTTTTAGGATCGTGTATATTAAAGTCCCCGCAGGTTACTATTGACTCTGTCCAGTGCGCCAACTCCGTATCCAAATATTGAAAGCTCTCCGGTTCATCCTCCGTTGAACCATAGACCGTAACAAGGGTAAATTTCCCGCCTTTAAAGCTCAATTCCAGGATCACTCACCGCCCCCACTGATCCTCCTTTTTCCTAATCACAGCCACATCCCCAGTTCTACCCAAGATTGCCACTCCCCTATTCCTAGATTCTTGCTTAGAATTTGCAAGAAGAGCAAATCCCAGCTGCCCCATGAGATAGCTTTTTGATGCCTCAATATGCGTTTCTTGCAAGCATACTAAATCCAGCCGCAACATTCTCAGCAGTGCCGCCACCCTGAGTCTTTTATTTACATCATTTAGACCACAAACATTTATGGTGGCAATCCTACAACTCATTTATAAATCTCAAACATTTCCCCATGGACTGAAAACCCCTCCGTGCCTGATAGTAACCACCCCCACATGCTATTTCTCAAGTTAAGACCATCACTTGATTGCATATGTTGCGCTTTCATGACCAAATACTGTATTTGCTGCTTTGCTTGTGCGTTACTCTGTCCTCCTATGTGCTGTACCGACCAGTGCAAACCAATTCTTCTCCGCCATTTCTTCCCCCCTTGACCCCCTAAACCCGCCTGTCCCTCCCTACCCCCCTTCCTATCCCAACCCCCTCCCCCCCTCTACGGGCAAATAGGTCAGGAAGACCTATGTGTGGTTGCTACAGAATGTGGAAGTCGCAAACCTCCCTCTCTACCCTCACCCCAATTCCTTGTGATCCCCTGTGCTCCCCTCATTAAAATACAGAAACATTGCCGTCCTTACCCATGTCCCTAGACACTTTAGCCCAAGCACCAAGCACCACTCTTTTAGCCTCCCTTCTGCGACTTTAATTGCTCCAAAAACTGCTGGGCTTTAATTTCCGACCAGAACATTGATACTCTCCCTTTTGTAACTACTTTTAACCTTGCAGGAAATAGCAGATAAGCCTCAGAGCCCAATGATTGAACTGGCTTGATAAGCTGCCTCAGTCTCCACCTCCTCTCAACGGTGACATGGCAGAAGTCTGGCCTGGCAAAAAAGGAGGTTCCCTCAAATGACCGTCTGCTATCTGACCTTGCTTTTTCCATGAGCTCTTCTCTAAGAAGATAATTCCCAACATATATCAAAATTGCTCTAGGGAGAGGTGGTTTACCTGCCTGGCCCCCTCCCCCCTGTCCTTTCTTGATTGTAAAGGGGAACCTGTGGGCCCGTTGTACCTCCCTCTCCCATTGCCAGTCTGATTCCGGAAAAGCCCCTCGAAGCAAGTTTACAACAAACTGCAGAATATTCTGCCCCTCTGTCCCTTCTTCCACACCCAAAAGACGAATGTTATTCCGCCGCTGGCGGTTTTCGAACTCTTCCATCTTCCAGAGCATGTCGTCGGTCACCTTTTCCTGATTAATTTTAAACTCCTGCCAGGCTCCCACATCGTCCTCCAATCTTCCTGTTCTCTCTTCAACCTCAGTGACCCTATTTGCCATATCATCATACAGTTTGTTGACCTTCTTCAAAGTGTTATGTATTTTTTTCGTCGCATGTCTCGCTCTTCGACTCTCTGCCCTGGCCTCCCCTTGTATCTGCTTCAACGTGTTAGTAATCATATCAAAAGGAGCCTGAAACTGTGCCAAATTATTCTCCTCATAAGTCTGTGAAGTGGCCGAATAGTCCCAGAGAAGCTTCTTCCCAACCCTGTTTGGTGACCCTAAACCTAAAGCCTGCTTCCTTCCTTTAGTCCATCTCTTCTTCTGTGTACTTTCTTTCCCTGACATGCTGGAGGCCGAAAGTGACCCATCCTCCCCCTCCTCCTCTGTCCCAGTCTCACTTGTAATTGAGACATCCGTGTCCTCGTTCACCGAATAGAAGCAGTCGCCCTCTGCTGAGCCCCCTCAGACCCCTCCACGTTGTTCGGTAACAGGCTCTTCTTATTAGTCAAGCTGGCCCTGCTGCCCCATGAACTCCCTGCTTTCAGTTCAGCCTCGACCTGCATCAGGGGCTCGAGCATGTCTGCGCTCCCTGCTGTGCCAGACCCTAGGCCATCATTCACCGCTCTCCCGACTAAAGCATTTGCCCCTTCGATATGAATAGTCTTACCCGAGTTCTTATCTGCCTCATGAATCGCTATTGAGTCCATTGTCCTGCTTGCACTCGCCGCCACCAGCACCTCCGCCCGAGCCTGTAGCCGAGACTGTTTGCGAACGTTGCCTAGCAACGACCAAAGCCGCGTCAGAAGCGGCGTCCTCCGCAGCGTCCTCGAGGACGCTTTCATCCCGGGCTAAACCTTCCTCGCTTTGCTGCCCAGTTTTTGGGGTAGTGGCAAAGTGAGCAAGGGACTCACGTCTGAGCATACCCTGCCAACTTATGGCGAACAAAGCGGTACAAAAGGGGGTGGCGATGGACGGATCATCTGAACCAATCAAACACTCACACCCAGTCAAAAGATCTGGGTTTGATCCATCACCATTCTTTAGCCCACTCTGCCACCCCAGTTCAGACATGGCAAAGTGAGCAAGGGCATCACCACCCCCTTTTGTACCACTTTATTTGCCATAAGTTGGCCGGGTATGCTCAGACACGAGTCCCTTGCTCACTTTGAAACTGGATTCAAGCAAGCCGGGCTGAAGACGGCTGAAATGCCAGAAACCGGTCCTCGGAAGCTTGTTTCCGGTCCAGTGAAGGCATTGCTTGGCAGTTCGGGCTGGACTGTTCCCATGAGGCACAGGGTCAGACTGATTTGCATATGGCCATGTCTGAACTGGGGTGGCAGAGTGGGCTAAAGAACGGTGATGGATTAAACCCAGATCTGTTGACTGGGTGTGAGTGTTTGATTGGTTCAGATGCTCCGTCCATCACCACCCCCTTTTGTACCAGTGGGTTAATAAAAGGCATTGCTTATGTCGTTAGTCAGTGAACGTGTGGTTTGCTGTAAAAATGTGTTGTATCCACCCATGCATGGGAACTTGGATGTTTCCATCTGGCCGAGGATTCCGACCTTGAAAGCAGAGTTCAATAAGATGAGTCGCATAAGAGCTCTATTGTCCCAAAAAGAAGTTGCCCTGACATCTGCTCGTGAAACATTTGTCCTTCACGTAGCTAACACCCGCACAGAGGTGCATGCTTTATTAAATACTGACCTACCATTGCATTTCGGTGAGCTGATTCATACAATCTTTAACGCATCCTCCACAACGGGGCTGGCACACTTTTTTATGTTTAAAGTATTTTATTCAGTATCTCACACAAAGACCAACAAACATCAACACTGGGCGTTCTGTTAGGGTGGGGAGAACCCCAATCCCGGCCGGACCGGTTACATGCAGTGAATTATATCAGCCCCTTGCAGCTACATCTGAAGTGCCAGTCCACAGTATGAGATAATGTTCCATTTCAAACTCCCCCCCCCAGACCCCAACAACCCAACTCCCGGATCCCAACCTCCCCCCCTCCCCTCCCCCACCCGCCCCGTCCAGTGCACCAACCTCAATTCAGTCCAATCACAAGACCCCCACTCGCCGGGGAAGTACTCCTCCCACTAAGTTACAGAGCCTGTGCCTCAGGACTCGTGAGCCGCAGGAGGCGGAGGTATTTGGGGCAGGTAATTTCCATGAATTCCATCAACAACAGGGAGTGAAATGGCTGCCAAAGCTCTGAGAACTGTGATATATCCCCTGCCACCATCAGCGACAGTTTCTCCATGCCTAACACATGCCACAACCTATAGAACCAGCCCGAAACCGAAGGTACCGTGGCCGTGCGCCAATGGATCAAGATATTTTGTACCGCTGAGCCTAGTGCAATGGCAATCTGCCTACCCCTGCGGGATCTAAGTGGGTACATTAGGCTGTTAGGGAGCCCCAGTAGTGTGTAGGCAGGGAAGCGCGGCAGTTCAATGCCAAAATGCGTATCAATGTTGTCCAGTACCTCCTTCCAATATGCAGCCAGGAGAGGGCAGTCCCATAGAATGTGTGTAAGTGTACCTCGGTGTCCACACCCTCTCCAACACACTGCCTCCTTGCTGTGGTCGAATTCGTGTACCCGCTCCGGTGTGTAGTACCAGTAGGTGGAGACTTTAGTTAGAGTGTCAGTAAGGCCCATATGGTACGCTGAATGCCTTGCTCTGTAAGAGATGTTCTCCCAATCCTTAGGGCTCAGTGTCCTCCCCAATTCCCTTTCCCACCTCTCCCTTCCCGGGTTATAGAAGTGTGTGGACGGAGGTTGCAATAATTTATACAGGTCTGTAATCAGTTTAGAGTCTGAAGTGCGTGTAAGCAGCCATTGTTCATAAGGTAGAAAGCGCCTGTCAGCAGTCTCCCTCACCCGAGGCTGGAGGGCCCAGTGGCGTGCCTGCATATAGCGGTGTCTCTCAGTCTCAGGGAGGGAAAACTCCTGCCGGAACTCTGTGAAGGGGATCACCCCGCCCTGACCATACATATGGCACAGGGCCCTACATCCTGCCCCTCGCCAGTGCGCAAACGCGCCCTGTTCCATGCCCGGGGTAAAGTCAGGGTTATCCACCAACGGCGTAAGCGGCGACGGGAAGGAGGTGAGACCGCACGTAGTGGCGGTAGCATCCCAGACCCGTAAAGGTACTCGTGTAACAAAGGAGGCGTACAGATTTTTAGGACGATGAATCCGGCGCAAGAACGGGACCTCCTGCAAGGGTCGCCCCGCCACCGCCTGGTCCTGAAAGAGCCAGTTCTTGTCGGACTCCCACCTACTCCATTCTACAAGACAACGTAACTGCACCGCTCGGAAATATCTACGAAAGTCCGGGACCCCCAACCCTCCCATCTCAGGGGCCAAGAAGGAGAGGGGTCTACGCATTCTGGGCTTTTTCCCCTGCCAAACAAAACGTGAAACGTCCGCTTGCAACTGCTGAATCCACCCAACCGGAGGCTGGAGTGGCAGAGCCCGAAACAAATACAGCACCTGCGGGAGAATAGTCATTTTAACCGCAGCAATCCTGCCCAACCAGGAAAGGATACCACGGCTCCAGCGGTGCAGCTCCTCCTTAATTTTAACACCCAGGGCCGAATAATTGGCCGTAACCATGGCCGGTAAGGTGGGCGCGATCTGGATCCCTAGATAGGGTACCGCCGCCGATGACCAGATCATTGGGAATCGGCTCTGCAAATCCGCCCTGGTGGACGGCTCTAAAGAAACATCCAGGGCCACCGATTTCCCCATATTCAGCTTGAACCCCGCAACCGCGCCAAAGGAGGCCAGCTCCTCGACGCAGGCCGGGAGGGCAGTCCGCGGCTCATCAAGCGATAGGATGACATCATCAGCGTAGAGGCTAATTGCGTGTGTAAAGCCACCCATCCGTATACCGGTCACGGCCTGGTTATCACGTATACGCTGGGCGAACGGCTCCATATAAAGAGCAAAGAGCAGGGGCGAGAGTGGACACCCCTGCCTGGTGCCCCTCTCGATGTTAAAGGCCCGGGAGGCGAACCCATTCACCCGAACCACAGCAGTCGGGTGCCTGTAGTAGTTGAAGACCATGGTGCGGAACCTGTCCCCTATGCCTGCCTTCACCAACACCTGTTCCAGGTAGGGCCAGTGCACTCGGTCGAACGCTTTCTCAGCGTCCACCGTTAACATCATCCGTTCCCCCGGGATCCGGGAGGCCTTTTCGAGCAGATGAACAATCCGCTTTGTGTTGTCAACCGTCTGTCTCCCCGGAACGAAACCTGCTTGGTCAGGGTCAATAAGACCTGACAAGTGCGGGGCCAAACGAGCCGCCAGTATCCCAGTATACAATTTCAGGTCGACGTTGAGAAGGGATATCGGCCTATATGAGCCACAGTGCACCGGATCCTTCCCGGGCTTGGGGATCACCGAGATGGATGCTCGCAAAAGATCAGGTGGAATAGCTCCCTCCTCGGCAAATGAGTTGAAAAGTCGGGTCAGGATAGGGGCCAGCGACGAGCAAAACGTCTTGTAGAAAAGCGCGGTATACCCGTCCGGGCCCGGCGCCTTGCCATGCTTAAGCCGAGCGATGGCAGAGATCACTTCCTCAATTCTAATGTCCCTGTCCAGGTGTTCAGCCTGCAGGGGATCCAGGGAGGGCAATGCAACCGTATCCAAGTAAGCGGCCACAGCCGGTTCATCCGGAGGGTCTCCAGTATAGAGGTCCTCGTAGAACCCACGGAAAACGGCCGCGATGTGGGCGTCCTCCGTCTCCGTGGTCCCCGTATTGCTAGTGATCTCCTTTACCAGCTGACTCTGACGCGCCGCGCGGAGTCTGTTGGCCAGGAGCTTACCACAGCGGTCACCTCCCGTGTAAAAGGTATGGCGCAGCCGGAGTGCGGCGTATTCCGCTCGGTCCAAATCCAGAGCTGCCAGGGCCTTCCTAACCCCCTTAAGCTGTCGCCATATTCTAGGGGCCCCTGTCCTGCGATGGATCTGTTCAAGCTCGCGAGCCTTATCAGTGAGTTCCTCCCTCTTAGCCTGTCTCTCCTTGTTATCGGCGGAGGAGATCGCTAAGAATTCCCCCCGGAGGACCGCTTTCAAGGCTGCCCACTGCGTAGCCCGGGCGGTGTCTTGATTGTCATTGTGCACCAGGAATTCCCGGAGAGCTCCCTCTATGCGTTCCACTACCACCTTCCTGTGCAGTAAAGTATCTCGCAGGCGCCACGTGCGAGGGGGGAGGGCCACGGGCGGCAAACGCATCGTGGCATCGACCGGAGCGTGATCCGAAAGGGACAGCACTCCTATGTCCGAGCCTGAGACCAGTGCCTGAACCGGGGCAGTGACCAGCAAGTGGTCCAGCCGTGCATACGTCTTATGCGCATGGGAGTAATATGAGTAGTCCCGATCCGCTGGGTGCATGTAGCGCCAGATGTCCAAAAGCCCCACCTCCGCCAACCACTCCTTGCCGTCGGCCGAGAGCTCCCCGACCTGCGGGTAGCGCTGTGCCGACCTGTCCATAGCCGAATCAAAGACCAAATTAAGGTCCCCTCCTATAATAACATGTCTATCCTGTGAGGCCGTGATATCCTCGACCGCCGTTCGCAGGAAACGTTCCTGTCGTTCATTGGGGCTATACAGGGATCCAATCGTAAACGTAAGACCCCCTATTCTGAATCTATAGGCTAACAGTCTACCCTTTAGTTCTGTAAGCTTGTGGAGGACCTCCCCCTTAAAATGACTGGACACCAAAATAGCCACCCCCGCAGACTTAGAGGAGCTGGATGAGAAGAACTGTGATGGGAACTTACGGGAGCGTAGTCTATGTGTGTCTTGCTGCAGCAGGTGTGTCTCCTGTAGGAGGCAAATGTCAGCGTGCGTATTCTCTAAGAGGGAGAGCACCGCCCGCCGTTTGACAGGGTTGTTCAGCCCCCTAACGTTCAGGGTAACCACTTTAAAAGAAGAAGAAGGCATAGAAAAGGAGAGGCAGCAAGCAATAGGGACCCCACCCGCGGGGATGGAGCGCAGGAGCCCACAATATGAACACAAGCAACAAAGCAGAAAGAAAATCACAAATGCATAAGCAGCCTCGCGACGCCGGCAAACCAAAGTGTAGGGCCACCTTCAAAACTCCCAACAGTCGCACTGTGCACTGGACGACCCCCCTTCCCCATCCCAACTCCCGGATCCCCCCCCCTACCCCCAGAACAACCCCCGAACTGCCCAACCCCCAACCCCCATTCCCCTCCCTCCCTCTCAAGCCACCCCCCAACTCCCCCCCCCCCTTCCCCGCACAACCCCCAGCATCAGAATCCCAACCCCCCGCCCCAAACTACCCAAAACTTCCTGAAATAGTCCCAGACCGGCCCTAACGGACCAGTCCGTGGAATGTTACCTTAGTGGACGTCCAGCCACACGTGTCCAACCGTCGCCCCCTCCCCCCGCCCCCCTTCAGCCAGCTGTTGGAACAGTGCTGTAGCAAACTCCCCCCGGAGCACGATTAAGCGGTCAATGCAACAACCTCCGGATCTCCAAGCTCCTCGGACGCTGTCCGAACAGCAGCCTCACGTTCCGCTCTAATAGTCGGAGACCCTGGCCTCTGGGTCCTCTCCGCCGTCCTTCTCCTGCGTGCAACCTGTTGCCAATCTCCCTCCGCTGAGCGTCGTCTTCTCGGTGTGCCGGTCTCTTCCCCTTCCGTGGTGATGCCCAGGATCTCGCAGGTGTCCTGGAGGTTCCGCAATTGGTGAGTCCGTCCCTGCCACTGAAAGATGATACGGAAGGGGTGCCCCCAGGAGTAAGGCGTGTCGTGTTGCCTGAGAAAGTCCGTCACAATCTTAAATGATTTACGCTTCTGAAGCGTGAGGGTGGACAAGTCCTGATAGAGCGCCACAGGGTGATCTCGGAAGGTGAGCGAGTGCGCTTTTCGTGCCTCCGACATGATCCTTTCCTTCAGCGGGTAGTCCGGGAGGAACGCCAGGATGTCCGGGGCGGGCCCATTAGCCCTTCTGCGGGGCCCTACTCTGTGTGCTCTGTCAATTCTAATGAGGAAATCGTCCCCTTCTCCCAAGACCATGCGAAAGAGTTCCTGCAGGTACTTAACTATATCAGGGTTCTCTTCCGATGACGGCACACCCCGGACCCTAATGTTGTTCCTTCGTGACCTATTCTCCAAGTCCTCATTGTGCGATTGGAGATCCAGGTGCTGTTCCCTGAGAGTCAGTACTTCCTGCTGCAAAAAAGCGATCTCCTCATCCTGTCTGTGCGTGGAGTTCTCTACAGTGTCCACTCTCTCGCCCAAACCTTCCACTTCCCTGCGGACTTCTCTCACCTCACCCGCCACCTCCTGCTTCAAGGTTTGGAAGTCGTCCCTCAATGTGCTGAACAGAGACTCCAAAAAAGATCTGGTGACCGGGGGTTCCATCGCCGCACCCGAGTGCGAGCTCCCAGCTGCTCCAGGCGAAGAGGAGTTCCTGTCACCCCTGGCCGGCTGTCTGTTGAGCATCTCCGGAAGCGTGCGATCATTGCGTTTACCCCCTCGCTGACCAGCCATGATGTAAGCTCCTTCACCCGGCCTATCGCCCGTCTCGGTTCCTCAGCACGTCCACTCCCGTGCCCCTAGGGGCCACCTCCAGGCCAGGGCGGGCGGCGGTCCACTGCAGCTCCAGAAACCACGGGGAGATTCGCGCTCGCTATACACCGGGGGTCTCAGGCGCTGCGTTACCGGGGCGAACAGCGGCTCAGGGGCTCCGGTGTCTTCACCGACGTCCAGCCGGTATTCGTGGCCAAAGGGCTCACCACGTCAGCCCGGTTGTGCTCCTGCGTCACCCCGTGGATGTCTGTAGACGCGGCAAACGTCGAGAGGGAAGGCCAGAACCCCCACGGCACCCCCCTGTATCTGGGGGACGTGAGCTCCGTCCAAGGCGTGACCGCAGTACCCCCACTTGCCTCAAACCACTGCAGGCCTCGCTGGCGGCCTCATGCACAAGTGAATCAGCACCAGGGGCGTGGGGGCGCCACAAGTAGGCGAGGCGCTTGTGCCCATGCAGTCGCAATCAGGGCTCGATATGGCTGGTCCTGCCGGAAGCAGCGCCCGGCTCCTCGCAGAGATCGGGTAGGCCTCCAAGCCGGGCGCTCGCGTAGGTCCGTCCCCGGCCACGTCTGTCCCTGGAGTGGGGAGATCGCCCAGCACCGGCCGGAGGGACCGCTGTGTCCGGCGCCTCGTCCGCCTCGTCGCCAGGGAAGCCCCGCCTAGCAGCGGGGAGCAACCGCTCCTGCTAGCGCACTCACTTGGCAGTCCCAGGGCTATCAGCCAGTCCGGGCGGGGATCTCCGGTCCTGGCGCGTCGCCATCTTGGGGCCTAGAAGGGACAGCAGGGATGCCCCGGACACCTCGCTGCACCACACCGCAATAGGGGCTCCGAAGTCCGATGCCCTCCAGGTGCTCCGTACTCTTCAGTTGGGGAGATCAGCGCCCCTCCGCCTTCCCGATGCCACTGATCCGGCGGGACCCAGGCGCAGCGCCGTCACTGGTCCGCAGCTCGTCACCGCGAACTCGGTGAGTTCTTGCTTTGCGGGGCTCCGGCGGCGGAGACCAGGCGGTGACCAGCCCCTGGACAACACAGCCGCTCCGTATGGCTCTGGGGGGGAGTTCTTAGCAGCAATCAGGGCTTAGGGCCTAGGATGGGGTCGGGAGCTCCGGCAAACACGTCTTCCTACCCCGCCATCTTGGCCACGCCCCCCCTGGCACACTTTTTTAAAGTAGTTAGCAGTGGGCTTGTGACTTCATTTCAGAAGATATTTGGGGTCATTCCTGCTTTCTTCCATTCTATCTTTCCCAGCTTATTTGGTGGTTTTCCCGTTTTACTGGCGCTGGCTGCAGGATTACTTTTGCTGTTTTGTTTCATGCAAAATGGATGCACATCCTCTGTTCCAAGACGAGCTGTCGCGGCTGGCACTGTTTCGGAACAGGATGCTTGAATACTATGGAACGCTGCCGCTCGCCACCTTAAGTGCAGCTTATGGATTGTCATTTTGATTTTCCTATTTTACATGTGTCCAGCCTGTCTTTCATTGCCTGAGTTGCGATTTCGACTGGGCCCTGGATTTGTGTCTCTGCAATGTGGTGTCTCCTGTAGTGGATTTAAACCAACTCATGAGCCCCTTAGTTGCTCATGAATTGCTTTGTTCTGACGGAGGGATTATGGCCTTTGCAGCGAAGCTTGGAATACGGGGGGTCGTTGGAATATATTCGCAGTGGCGCAAGATTTCTTGGCACACAGCTTCATCGAGAACCCACTGAGTTGTCCTCTGATGGTGCTAGAGGCTCCGGTAATTGAAGAGCAGGTATGTTCTTTCCCGCTATTAAATTGGATGGCTGAATTATTTTCGGATGATAACAGTGACTTCCTTCTGGAAGCTGTTGCTGCTTATTTTGCATATTCAGTGCTAGGCTGAGATCTATTGATGCCTTTGTTGACATTGAACTTTTTCATATTTTTTTTTTTGAAGCTATGAAAAACTTTTTAAGTCCCGGACCTATTGACTTTGATTAAAGCGAACACTAAATTGTCAGGATGGTGAGATTTTGTTTTTTTGGGTGACAAAAATATTTTTTTCCTCCTATTTTTCTTGAACTCTGCATTTCAAAAATGAGCCCCTTATCTTATCTTATCTTATCTTATCCCTGCTCGGATCATGGGAGGGTGTCATATAGATATGCTTTACCTATATGCTGTGCTAAGTTAGCATGAGCTTATTAGGAGTTTAAACGCCATTTTACCTTTCTGCTGCTTCTGCACACGACACATAACTGTTATTTTAGCTTTGAGCCTAGTAGTGTTTTGATTCACACGAGAATATGTTGTTACTCTGATATCAGCTTTGCTTGGTGAGCTGTGTCTGTACAGTGAGTGCTGAAGCCTTCAAGGATATCTCGACACAGTGGTTGTTGTCAGGTCTGATCTTCGCACCTTCCTAGACATAACATACATGCAGCTGCGGACAAATTCTGGCGTTTTATATTGCTTTGCACAGAGCATACAAACACACTTGATGGTGCTTCGCATGCAGAGAGCTGGTGGAAGATGATGTGATCCAAAGCAGAACGGGTACCTGCCCTATGGATTTGAACAAAAAGGCCTAGGAGAGGTCCAAATATATTACTACAAAGACACCTAAGCCCAGGCAAATTACACCACACAAACAGGTTTATTCATTTAGTATCAAAATTTATTTTTCAGGAATGAATTTATTTAAGGGATTGCTTTTTTTGCTAATACATAAATATGTTTCGAGAATTAACCTACACCGAAATAAATAGACACTATAATAAAAATAAGTAAATGGTGGTTCAGATTCCGCTCTAGCATATCAACAACATTCATACAGCATTCATTCTCCGATCAAACAGCACCAAGCGATGATGGTTGTAGATAACGTGGGGACCGATGGTTCGAGGTCCGGGTAGGTTCTGAGGGTTCC
This sequence comes from Lissotriton helveticus, assembly GCF_964261635.1. Classification (NCBI taxonomy): domain Eukaryota; kingdom Metazoa; phylum Chordata; class Amphibia; order Caudata; family Salamandridae; genus Lissotriton; species Lissotriton helveticus. Next base: position 183,556,590 of record NC_136061.1, on the reverse strand, counting down.
TAAATAGGAAAGAGCGCCTACGCGCGTTTCGGTGTATGGTCCCGTCCGGGACTACACCTTCATCAGGGCACAGTGGAAGGGCGGAAGGGGAACCACTTACCTGTTTGTGGTTCCCCTTCCGCCCTTCCACTGTGCCCTGATGAAGGTGTAGTCCCGGACGGGACCATACACCGAAACGCGCGTAGGCGCTCTTTCCTATTTAGGAACCCTCAGAACCTACCCGGACCTCGAACCATCGGTCCCCACGTTATCTACAACCATCATCGCTTGGTGCTGTTTGATCGGAGAATGAATGCTGTATGAATGTTGTTGATATGCTAGAGCGGAATCTGAACCACCATTTACTTATTTTTATTATAGTGTCTATTTATTTCGGTGTAGGTTAATTCTCGAAACATATTTATGTATTAGCAAAAAAAGCAATCCCTTAAATAAATTCATTCCTGAAAAATAAATTTTGATACTAAATGAATAAACCTGTTTGTGTGGTGTAATTTGCCTGGGCTTAGGTGTCTTTGTAGTAATATATTTGGACCTCTCCTAGGCCTTTTTGTTCAAATCCATAGGGCAGGTACCCGTTCTGCTTTGGATGTTTCTTTCCCCGTCTACCTGCCTTAGATCGATGTGGGGTCCCCCTCTGTATTGAAGGAAGATGATGTGATCCCTTACCACTAGGATCTGAGGTATGGGGCCAGCCTGCTAAAACACAAAGGGACCTTGTTAGATATATAATATACTAGCAAGGGAGGGTGAGAATTAGGTGTTGTTTAGCCTTCTTCGCTCTAGCATTTTAACTTGCTTTCACCTTTTGTATTCTATGGACTAGTAACTATGCTGATTACTTTGTTTCTTATAATATGTTTGCTTGTATTAGCTAAGATACTGCACTTGAGAACACTGCATTAGAAAATAAACATTTCAAATGTGCACGCGTCCTCATTTACTCCTTGTTCTGGATTGAAATGATTGTATAATGAAAGAGTGTTCATGTGTTCCACGTTACCTGAGGTGTACTAAGTCCATGTTCTGGTTTGTCTAAACATTGGGAGTTTGTAATAACCAATGAGACACTGTAGCTAGTCTGATAGGGGATTTTGGGTACTAAGGTGAGTTTTGGCACACCCTAATTCACTGAGGTTCCAAGTCTCTATGCACAGTTCTGTATGAGAACGGAATCCCTGCGACACCGCAACACAACCTTGTCCTGATGGACAGAAAGGAAAGGAGGTTTGGTTGAAAGAGCCTGGAGCTCACTCACTCTCCTGGCAGAGGTGATGGCAACCAGGAAAGCAGTCTTCAGAGTAAGAAGGCGGAGAGGACAGTTATGAAGTGGCTCAAAGGGAGCGCACATCAGATAGGTAAGAACAAGGTTCAAGTCCCACTGAGGCATCACAAATGGAATAGGAGGGAACATGTGTGTGATGCCCTTCAAAAACCTATTTACAATTGGGGACTTGAACAAAGATGGCTGATCAGGTAGCCTTAAAAAGGGAGAGAGGGCAGAAAGGTAGCCCTTGATAGTGCCCAGAGCAGAGCCCTGCTGGGCAAGAGAAAGAAGGAAGAGGAGAACCTCAGAAAGAGGGGCAGAGAGAGGATCCACAGCCTTTGCTATGCACCATGCCACAAATCTGTTCCACCTGCAGGCGTATACCGACTTTGTGGAGGGACCCCTGGCTGCCAGAATCACAGTACAAACATCAGGAGGCAAGTCAAATGGCCTCAACTGTCGCAGCTCAATCTCCAAGCATGGAGGTGGAGACTGGACAGGTTCGGGTGGAGGACCGTCCCCTGCTGCTGCGATAGAAGGTCCTCCTGAAGAGGCAGACGAATCGGGGGATCGACAGACATACTGAGTAGCTCGGGATACCAGTACCTCCGCGCCCAGTCCAGAGCCACAAGGATGACTTGGACCCGGTCGCGCTTGATCTTCTTCAGCACTCTGGGCAGAAGTGATATAGGCGGAAAGGCGTACAACAGACCGCAACTCCACTCGCGACGAAAAGCGTCTCCGAGCGAGTGCCGCCGTGGAAATTCCAACGCGCAGAACTGATGACATTGTGCGTTCTCTTCGGTGGCAAATAGATCTAACCAAGGCTCTCCCCACTGCAGAAAGAGGCCTTGCGCCACGTCCGAGTTCAGGTCACCATTCGTGATCCATCATGCACCGTCGGCTGAGTTTGTCCGTCCTGGCGTTCAGAGAACCTACCAGGTGTTGAACCACCAGGGTAACGCCCTGATGTTCCAGCCACAGCCAGAGGCGCAGAGCCTCCTGGCAGAGGGACAACGACCCCACCCCGCCCTGTTTGTTGCAGTACCACATGGCGGTGGTGTTGTCCGTGAACACCTGCACTACACTCCCCCGGACAGAGGGGAGGAATGCCTTCAGTGCTAGACGAATTGCCCTCAGCTCCAGAAGGTTGATATGGAGCCGTGACTCCGCTGGAGACCAGAGGCCTCTGATCTCCGCCTCTCCCTTGTGGCCTCCCCAACTGAGGAGGGACGCGTCCGTCACAACTACGTGCTCCGGTTGGGGTAGGGAGAGGGGTCTGCCGTTGACCCAAACGCGGTCCGCGAGCCACCCCTGCAGCTGTCTCGCAGTGCCCTCCGAGATCAGGACATGGTCGGACAGGTTGCCCTGATGCTGGGCCCACTGAAACTTCAGGTCCCACTGCAGAGCCCGCATCTGCCAACTGGCGTAATGCACCAGAAGGATGCAGGAGGCCATCAGCCCCAGAAGCCGCAGCGTCAACCTGACCGAGACCCGGGATAAAGGCTGAAAGAGTGGGATCAGAGCCTGAATATCCCGAACCCGCTGTTCGGGAGGATAAACCCGAAACTGCACCGAGTCGAGAGCTTCTGAGAGGGACACAGGTGTGACTTCGGCACATTGATGGAAAACCCCAGCTGGTGCAGGAGGTCTGCCGTCGTCTGGAGGCGGCTGACGACTGTCTGGGGCGAGCCTGCCTTCAACAACCAGTCATCGAGGTAGGGGAAGACTGAAACCCCTAACCTGCGCAGATGAGCTGCAACCACCGCCATCACCTTCGTGAACACCCGTAGGGTGCTGGTAAGGCCGAAGGAGAGCACGGTAAACTGAAAGTGCTCGTGGCCTACCGTGAACCGCAGGTAGCGCCGGTGGACCGGCAGGACGGGGATGTGAAAATAAGCGAGGTGACACCCTGGGGGTCGGCGCCGGTGAGGTCGTCAGGTCGACTGGTGACGACCCGGATCCGGAACCGGATCCAGTGGGGCCCTGCGGCGCCGGGACCGAAGTCGCCGGCGGCTTCGGGGTGGAAGCACCCAACGGCGTCGAGGCCGAAGCCCCCGACTTGCTGGGGCCCCCACACGGGGCCGCTGGGCCCAAAGGCGGAACCCGACGGAGGAGAGAGCAACCTCATGGCAACGAGGAAGCGCTCGATCTCCTCCGGCGTCGCGTCCTGCCCAGGGACCGATGGGTATGAAGCAGGCCGCGATGCCTGCGACTCCGACGGAGCCGCGTGGGCGGTGTCACCCGAACCCCCGGCCGCATCGCGCGAGCGTCGGGGGGAGTCGGAAGAGCGATGATGCCTCTTCGACTTCTTGTGCTTACCTGAGGACTTCGAGCCCGAAGACCGATGAAGACTCCTGGAGCTATGGTGGCTCCGACTCCGCGACCGGTCCCTCGACCTCCGTCCGGACCGGGACCTGGAGCGGCGCGGGGCCGACCGCCGGAGCTCGAGCCACTTGCGGGACGGCTCCCGCCTAGCTTTGGACGTCAGGGCTCGGCAGTCGGGGCAGGCCTTGTCGTCGTGGTCGAAGCCCAGACAGTGAAGGCACGGCGATGGGGGTCGGTAACCGACATCAGTCGGTCACAGTCTTTGCAGGGTTTAAACCCGGGGATCCCTAATCTCTCTCCGAGCTCTGGCACACTTGTGGCTGCTAGGTGTCAACACAGGTACCCTTGCACCATGCGCAAGTGTCCTGCATTATGGACAGGATTATTTTTGTGCAGAAAGGGATACCTTTCCGTACAACAACAATTCAAAGCGACATATTCCTTTTTCTAGGAGTGATGCAACATGCATCACACCTCAAAAGAGCAAGTAGCAAAGAAGAAATAAATGTATTTCTCCTCATTATACCTGTCTGTGGTAGGTGTATCAATTTGACGGAATTCCAGCTTTACAAACCTTAGTAAACCTAGAATTGTGTGAAATCCATGGGTGAATTCATGGGAACGCCCATGCCTTACCCATGGAACGCCTGCCACTATGAAATGTAACACAGCGAAGCACAATCTGCTGCATCGTGATACATTTCTTTGCAAAGCCACACAAATCAGGGCTTGCGTAGCCTTGCACATCCCAAATCAGCCTTTGCATTGACCTGCCTTGCATTGCACGGCGCAAGAGTGATGCAAAGGTTAAGAAAGTCTGGGTCCTGGTGACTTTAGTTGGTTTTGTGTGTTCTCGTTCATCTGTTTCAGAGAAAACGTGAAAACAAATTTCCTATTTAGCATCCTTGTAATACATACACTTACGTTTCAACATGTCAAAATTAGACATTTTTAATTGTAGTATAATCGTTGTGTACCGTCTCCATTTCAATGCACTGTTTTTAACCTAGTAACTCCCTGGTGTCTGCACACCCTCTTGACGTTGTTGTGGGGCTGGATGGTGATTTCAGCCTCCACCTCCCTCCGGGTTGCCCCGGGGTAGGTGGAGATTTTTTTTTTTTATGAGCTTCCCTGTTGTTCGCGGTACCCTCTTAGCTGGAAGTTAAGGAGGATAGTTTGTGCCTCAGCCATCCTCGCCCTTGCATTGGCCGAGGGCAGGAAGAATTGTCCCGTATTATCTTTAGACCCTCCTGGTCTTGCCAGAGAGTACCAGAACCTCTGCCTGATGGTGCCATCGCTCCCTGATAACCTGATGGGGTAATTAAAGATATCACCTTCAAGCAGCACTTCTGAGACACATTTCTCCTAGAGAGAAAAGCAGAATATGCCAAGGTTAAGGGGTTGTTTTTTCTCTTCTGAAGGCGGTCATCCAAGTGGACACCATTGGTTGAGAAGACGTCCTCCTTACCAGAGACACCGAGAGAATCCCATATCCGGAATCCACCATCGCCGATCAACACCTCTAAGATAGCTTAGTGGATGGGCAACTTGATTTTGATGGTCATGATATATTCATGCCACCACAAAACATTGAATGTTTTTTATTCTTCCACCACAAACACAAAATTACCCACTCACTCTTGACTCACATAAAGGAGACTTATTCAAGAAGACCATTAAAGATATATTTATTACATAACAACATTGTGGAGGGTTAAAAATATTTCCACTAAAATCTATAGGAATTTATATAGTTCAATCTTTGTATACTCTAGTAAATATATTTTTTGGTAAACATGCAACATTTCATTTTACTGGTACGAAAATAGCAGGAAGAGAATAATTTGAAAAGCATCATCTTCGCTGGCTGAATGAGTCAAGCACATGTTGGCTCTTTCAATGATTCTTTGAATACCTTTATCCCCACTGTGTAGCTGCCTCGTTTACTGAAAGCATTTTGGGACATTAGGGTAAGAATGAACCCTGTGCAGCGAGGATTAGAGTGATTTGTTTCTCATTTTAGAAGTGCTAAACGCCTTAAACTTTCAGAAAACTGTTCATCCACAGAAACCCTTTGGGGCTTATTAAATGTCCTATTTAAAACTGGAAAGTAAAACCCAACCAGCGGGAATACCACTTATAATGTCTTTTACCTCTCAGTGTTAAGGTGCATGTGTAAAAATAAAGTATAAGGTTCAACAATACTGTTACTATATTGTTTTGCACATTTTACCAGTAGCATTAACACCAGCTTTTTCCAGGCTATTTTTCTATTAGCAGGATGCAGTGTTACTATGTCACTGATGTGGCAAAACAAAGCAAAAAAGTGGTTCTACTGAGAAACTCAAAGTCTGCACCAAGAGTTGAAAGGGTTGAAATGAGGTTTAAACACACTTTGTTCCCACTAGTTATGGGGTTTAAATGGCCTCCTTAGATTTGATTCTGATTCAGAGCTAGAGGCGAACAGTTGAGGTGGTATTTAGACACCCTGCTCCAGTGCTGCACTGTTAGGTGTCGTACTCTCTTGAGTGTGCCTTGGGAGTATACAATGCATCCTCTGTGCAAACAAAGTCACTGAATAGCCTTCGCAAGCCCTCTCTATAGCACAATGGCAGGGTGGAATCAGTGTTTAATTTGAGCTGGTGGTTTCCGGTGCTCGGCACCGGCACTTAATTGTCAACACCAGCTCTTACGACAGTCTTCCACGTGGTGGTGCTGTTTATCTAATTTAGAGAGCAGCAAAACAGTTGTTTATTATTTCAATATACATTACAAATGGTTAACACATGTCGCCTAAGCAATTCTTATAGCTTTGGGGCCTGGAACAGTCTAAAATGGCATACCTGTAGGAATGTGATGGTTAGAAGTAGTGTTGATACCGTCATTAGCGGTGCTGGCAGGGGAAATGGGTGGTGCAAGCTGCAAAGGCCTCATAACGAGGGACTCGGAACTTATTTATTTACAACTTAAGCACAGGGTGAATGTTCCACCAGTGGCTGGACCGTGTAATCCCCAAAACGTTTTGGTCACCACTGGATAGACATCCCTGCATCATTAGCAGCCCCTTGGTGGTTCAAAGCAATGCTAAGGTTTGCATGGGAGAACGAAGAAGCCAATCACGGCAGCGCTTGCTCACACAGCCCACACTGCAGGAAGTCACACCGATTTCACTGCTCGTTAGAAGGATACAACAAGTCAAGGTCATTATGGACCATGGTGAACTGAATAGACTTGGGAGGCCATTTTCAGCAGTCAGTGGAAGATACAGACATAGGAACTCTACCTCCCAACAGCTTGCATACCCTCTCGGAGATACTTATCTGGGAGTAGAACAGGTGCATAGCGGAGAAGCATGCACCTGAGAGACAGAAAGATGGAGGCTTATCAAAGGGCTAAAAAGTGCTGCCTCTCAATGGTGCAAAGCATGCCAGGTACGGACTCAGTCCTACAGAGCAGAAAAGGAACAAACTGTATCAGCGTACTGCAGGGCAGGTACTGACGCATAGTGCTACAGAGCAGGACCGCAACACACCGTGTCAGCGTACTGAAGAGCAGGGCAGGCACTGACTCATAGTACTACAGAGAGGACCGGAACACACTGTGTCAGCGTACCACAGAGCAGGGCAGGCTCTACCTCTTGCACAGTCCTACAGTCTATGCTGACTTACAACACTAGAGAAGGGCAGACATTGGTAATCTCCCATCAATGAAGAGGAGAGCTGGTATCAACGGTGCTAGTCCTGCAGAGGAGGCCAGGACCTATGTGTCCCTCAGCACTGCAAGAAGGGCTTGCACTATCCTTCTTACAGTACTGCAGAGAAAGATTGCACTACATGTCTCACAGCACAACAGAGAAATGCAGGTACTATCCATCTCTCAGAATAGGACTGGTGCAGTACTAAAAATCCCACGGTACCCTCTGGGAAGGGCTGATTTTACCTGTCACGCAGGCCTGCGGTGAGGGGGATGTGCTGTAATACCTGTGAAATAGTGCTGCATCTAAGGGCTGGTACCGACTGGCTTGGTATTGCCTACAAATGTGTTACTAAGCGGCACATAGTGCTGCACGGCTGTGATGTATCCCATTGGCACTGCATACAAGGACATGTAATAATAGAAGACGGCAGGGGCAATCTCACAGTACAGATTTACGCCAGGGTGGGGTACAGTCGGAATAGAGAGATGATTCATAGAAGCATATTTCAATTTTGGATCTGTGCAGATAAAAAACAAGGAAGAACATTACTAATGTGCAGCAGCACCAGTCAATCACCACAAGGCACAGAAGGGATGATTTCAAACAGAACTGGTAGTAGGTGGTGTGGGACCCTAGGGGTTTAATCATTTTGTGTAGTACACCTCAGATTTGGTACAGGGCTGTGTGTACTTGGTACACTTACTTTGCAGATTTTAGGCACTGACATTGCTGATTTGAATAAAGGAGTTGTTAGTTTTTAATGACATTTATTGTTACATTATTTTTTTAATTCAAAATAGGTGATTTAATGACATGTATTTTAACTTTATATTTTATATTCAAAATTGTATTTACTAGTTTGTAGTTAAATAATAAATATGTACCTCTATTATATATTTTTGTACTTTAATTTATGTTTATTTATATTTTGATCTATTTTAAATAATTTAATTTAATGAAACATTATTTCCTATGGGGTTTTATTTTAAATGCCTACCACCCTTATTTTCTATGGGAGAGTGTTGCATTATTAGTAGTTGGCCATTTGTAGTGCTGGACTTACTACATAACAGTAAGTAAAAGTGTAAGTTACTACAAAAGTGCAGTTTGTGAATACTAAAAAGTGGTAAACTTACTCAAAAGTGCAAGTCCTGTACTTAACATGTGCAAGTCAGCGTAAGTGGAAGGGACAAACAGTCTACTATTACTAAACACTTCTTGACCTGAGACGAAGAGCAGGAAAAAAATGAAGGGGCATATTAGCAAGAACTTTGTTAAAATTATCGCCGTAAAACGGCGATAATGGGCTTGCTAATATGGGTTATAGAATTCCAATAGAAGCCCAGGTTAGATATCCTGCACATCTAACCTGGGCTTCTATTGGAATTCTATAACGCATATTAGCAAGCCCATTATCGCTACGTTAGCGGCAGTTTCCTGCCACTAAAACGGCGATAATTTTAACGAGGTTCTTGCTAATATGCCACGAAGTCTTCCCACTGGAAAACTACTTTGGGGTGTTGAAGGTCAACAACAGAGAATTTCTTGACATCAAGGATGACGTAAATCTCATTGTTGTTTTCAGGACAGAAAGGTGGTGGACCTTGGCTAATGTTTCTCTCTGAGTCAATTCTGATTATAATTACAATTAAAGTCTATTTTTCACTGAGGTGGCCCGAAGAGGAGATTTTACATTAGAAGGATATCAAGGGAGCAAGGCTTAGAACCTACCCTTTGGGCAGTGTAGTGTGTGATTGCAAAAGATGAGGAGGATAGATGGTGCTGATGATGTAGCTGCAAAGTCATCCCCCATCCTCCTTCCTCCTGCCCCCTAAGTACACCGGCACCGGGCTTTTCTTAATGTATTCACTGTGTGGCTCATAGTCTCAATGGTGTTCAGACACTGCATGTGGGGAAGGCGTTTGATAAGAACAAGTAACACATGTGAAATACCCTGCTCCTTTCCAGCTTCCTCCCACAATCACATCACTTGAAGAAAAGAAACAAATACGTAACTTAACCTCATAGCTGCGTCGAACGTTCAGCACCCAGTGCTGAACGTTCGAATAATGAGCGCTGGCCCGTCGGCCAACGGTCGTGCGCAGCACTGGTGAGGTAGCGTTGCCGTCGGCCGTTGGCCAACGGCAGCGCTTAAGGGCATAGAGGAACTGTCACTCTTTACTCGCCTTCTGTAAGAACCTGTTCCTTATTAGTTGCCAAGCCTGATTCTCTATCTTGAGGATGGTGTCGAGCAGTCTTGTGGCTCTGCCTGTCGCCTTGTCTGGCGCCGGGAGACCCTGTTGGGTAGCTGCGCTCTTTATAAATCAATAACATAACATAACATAATGCTAAAGCCCAGAAGACCAAGAGTAGTACAGTCTAACTGTACAAAGAAGTTGAAACCACATCAAACAATCTCGTGATGCAGTTTGCTGATAGAAACCATATTAAAAATGTATATCCCTGATCAAATTCAACAATAAATATGATAGATCTAAAACAATTATTTTGCAGATAACTAAAAGTGCTTAAGCCAAAGGCCTGCCACTGACTGCTGCAGCTCCCAAGGTCCACAGTCTATGCCAAGATGAAAGAATCTAAACTGGTGCATGAACATGGAGCTTTAAGTGACATAAGGATAGTAAGTACCTGGGTTCTGATGACTGATGGGTTTGCAAGATGTTTACATTTTAAAGTTTCACTGGAGATATAGCGGATATTCGCCGTGCATTGAATCTGTAAATTACCCAGTGCTGGAGAAAGAACAAGTTCAGTCTGGGAAAGCATAGTTTTTGGGTATGGGACAGTCCAGATACGCAGGCTATAGTGCGGATATTTAGAGTGGGAAATTTAGGGATGACGTAGGTCAGAGTATTTTTCGGATGACGTAGGTCAGTGTATTTTTCAGACAACTACAAATTAAAAATGGAAAAGCTTGAGCTTGAGGGTGCTGTGTAGACCTGAATGTAAAAGATGATTGCATAGTAGACAGGTGTTCTGAGCCTTCCCAACAATACAGGCATGTCACAGAGGCTCTGGCTGAGAGACACAGTCAGAGACAACCAGTGGGAAGCCTCAGTCCCTGGGCTGTGGTATCTCCTCCGCCGGTCGAAACTGCAGAACAGAGAGAGACAGTAAACTGATACATCATCAGCACCTAGGAGAATCAGCATTCTGACTTAATCATACATTTGAATCCATCTCCCATACCATTGGTTATTCGGACCACAAATTTGACTTGGCGAATTGCTTGTAGGTTTTACACACGCAGGAGAACAAGTGAGGATCCCACCAAAGGGAGAAGGACGAAGGCCAAGGACAAAAGGGTGAGAGGTTGGGTGTAGACACATACATTGGCAAGTGTTGATTGGAAATAAATCCATAAAGATGCACAAACACTGGAAAAAAGTTGCAAACATACCAAGTACCCGAGCCCAAGAGTACTAGCGAACGCTTCTGTCTCAACTATCAAAAGTTTGCGTTAGGATTATTCACAGGAATGTGGTGAACAAAAGAAAATACGTTGACTATTCTTTGTGCAATAGGCCCAGGATTCCTTTAAATTTCCCTATGAGTCCAGGAAGAAATGGGCACACCTGGGAAGTACTAAACATTACTAGACTTTATTATCCTCTGATGCTTCAGGGTGGGGAGTGGTTGAACATATAGAGGGTGTGTTGTCATAAGGCGAAGGGTTCCTTGTTGATGTTGGCTGGCTTTTGCTGGGTCCGAGTTGATGGTGAGTTGTTAGGTGTAAACATGGTTTATCGCTAAGTGAATGTGCTGGAGGACAAGGATGCAGCTAATGCATGTCCTTCTTCATTTGTCTCTGGATCTTCTGCAGCATCTCCTGCATCCGCCGCAGCTGGAAAGGCAAAAAGGGACACAGCTGATGCCGCCTGTGCTCAAAGTTGTATCAACCAGGCAAAGCAATGGTCTTCAGAGAAATAAGGGGATGAGGTGCCTTCTCAGACCTCTACACCAACCCTAATGAAGTGATCAGCCTGTGCTGTGGGGCTGGATAGGAGTAACGTCCTAAATTCTTGAAACCAAAAACATTTTCTAATGGGAAGAATATGTGTCAGGATTTAGATGAAGGTGATTGTGCCACTGAGCGAGAACATCTCGAGGAGGTCAGCTTTGGGTGCAAGTAACCTCTCCCTACTGAGAACCCTCTCAGTAGTGCACTTCACACAGTATCCTGTGCTCAGACCTCATGCAATAAAATATCCGCTCAGCATTGCATTGTTGACAAGTGGTATGAATTTGCATTTTGCTTATCAAAGTGATCTTTCAACGTGGTTGGATTTCCCTTGCTTGAGCAGTTTTGAGGCAGTTTGTGATGTCTGAGCACAGGAGCACACATAACAAATTCATCAGAGGAGTAATTTAAAGTTGGTATTTTATGCTATCATGACAATTTGTGTTCTTGTGTTTATTGTTCACCACTCAAATTTGAACAAATTCCATCAGGCATACCTCCCTCATGTGAGTGTGGGCTGATCAGTGCAGCGTGTTTGGATTATACTTAAAGCTTTGTGCTTAGACGTCACTAAACGAGTATCACCAGAACATGCCCTTGTAAATATGTGCCCCTTTCATGCAGAACACTGCGTGAAAAGGGCATTCCAGAGGTGTTGCTGTGGGTGTTCCCACGCAACACCCATGGAATCTGAAGCATTCCCAGGTTTACGGGTAATCCTACACCTGGGATTGCCTCAGAATCTAACGCCACCCCAGAGGTGGCGTTAGGGAGGCACAATGAGGGGAAAAGTTTTCATTTCTCCTCGTATTTTCCTTTTTTACTATGTGTGCTGCATTCTGCAGCACAAGTAGAAATTTTCTAAAGTGATTAGTTTTGTGCAGGAAGGTGTTCCATCCTGAACAAAATCAATCAGCCTTGCAATGCAGGCACCCTTGCATCACGTTGGCGCATGGCAGCGCATTGTGCTCTGGCGCAGGGGAAAAGGACGGGAATGTGCTGTATCTCATAGATACGGCGCTTTCCTGCCCTTTTGCTTTGACGTAGCGCAGTGAAGCAATTTGCATTCCCGCGCCCCCCTATGCCAAAACCTCTTAAATGAGGCCTTAAATCTATACTTTCCTATATGCAATTACCTTTCAATTTTTAATCTCTTTCTATTCTAACCGCGATGGGGCATATTACCAAGGGTGGCGATAGGCAAATATCACCGGTTTAGTGTCCGTTTTCGGCCGCTAAGCGGCTATTATTCTATAGCTCTATTAGCAAGCTGTCGCTAACTGATGTTAGCGACAGCTTTTAGGCGATAGCGAACGGTTTGGGGCCCGCTTTGCATGTCAGCGATATTTATCGCTAATGACATGCAAAGTGGGCGTACCCAACCTGTTAGCGACTGAAAGCAGTCGCTAACGTCGCTATCGCCTATTAGCAAGGCAGGCGTAGCGATGGAAATATTCCCGCTATCGCCAAAAACTAACGCCTGCTCAGACCAGTTCTTAGCCATGTTATCCAATGGGAGGTGGATAACATGGCTAAGCGCATTTCATCGCTAATGCGTGAATATCGCTGTATTCTCAGCGATATTCACGCATTTCGCCGCTGTCCCTGGATATTTTAGCACAATGGAGAAAAACGTTGCTAATAGCATGTTTTCCCCACTAACATATCCAGTGATAGGCAGCGATAAAAAAATCATCACTAAGCCTATTTAGCGATAATTATCGCTACTTGTTGGTAATATGCCCCAATATTCTAGAGGTCAGTTTTCTGTAGTACAACCTCGAGAGGAAGAATGAGAATTCCAGAATTGGTGTCTCTGAGGGCCACTGGTGCCTACAGACATTGGCATTACTGCGCAGGCGTACTGCGTGGAAGTAGTTAGCTCAGACTGTTTACTCACCCATTGAAGTAAGAGAAGCTGCTGCATTTTGTAGGGAAAAGAAGGGAACACCCTTCATTCATGTGATGGACCCTTGTGGGTTGTGTGGAGACTTGCTCCAGCTTTTCCTGTCTTACTTGCAGACTGCATTGCTCCACAGTTGTGGAAGAGACATCCCGGCCTTGCCCACGGGTTGCGGGGGGAGGAGAAAGAGGTGGTGGAGAGAGAGCATACCATAGTGCCCCCGCTTTCCAGGGCCCCACTCTGCTGCAGCAATATTTATTCAGAGACTTTTACTTACAAGCAAGCCTGTTGTTTTAATTATTAAAGGGGAACCTTTTTCGGCCAGACCACTAGGCTGTGCCAGATGTGTTTCTCTTTCCCTGAAGTTTTTTCACTTTTTTAACTGCCAAGAAGACATAATAAACATCCAGATGCCCTAGCCTCGCCCTTGCTTCTGACAAGCCTGACCTTGCCTTCAGGACCTTTAAGAGGAAGCCACTGAGAATAGACTGTAAGTGTGACCCCCATCTAGGAGCATTGGAGGTTTTGCCATGTTCAAGGGCCCTCCCTGTCATGGGTGACAATCCCAAAAGAATAGAGACTTGTCGGATACTTTTACTACTAGAAACATTTCACAAATGTATTATTTCCCTGGATTCTGCAATGTTTCGTTCTGTGTTGAAAAATGTCCCTTGAGTATCGATGCTTTTTTCGACCCTATCAAGAATTATGTTCATAGTACTGGTCACTCGATAATTTGGTAGCTTTTTTTGATCTATACTTTACTTGACCTGGGTGATGTTTCAATCTAATTTTCTATTGTTTCTTATCCCAGCTTTTAACTTTAATAACTTCAATTCAGATTTGTTTACATTTTTCTCTTGTTTGGTCATTTTTGTTTGGACAATCAAGTTCTTCCTTATACTATTACATTCTCTGGGCTTTAAAAACTGCACCAGGTGCATTGAGATTTAGAGGCTGACATATCTTGGCGGTGTATGTTATCCACAGCAATGGCAACGCAATGTACATACCACCAAGAGAAAGGTCCTCCCACCGACTGCTGATGCGGACAGCCCTTAGGTTTGGCTACAGTCAGGATAGCCATTTTGTTACTGCTTGTGACTGCCAGGCACACCCCGGCAGTAATGGACAGTAAAATGGTAATAGTGACCCCCCTCGCCATAGGAGATGACTCTCATGGTAAAGGGGTTGGGGTCATTTTTTTTTTTTTAAACATCCCCTTTTGGGATTTTCTTTTTGAAAATAAAAAAGAAAACTGGTTGGAGCAGGGATTTGCAGGAACTGCGTTCCTGGCAATGCATTTATGAATGTGGTGGGCGTCCCTCCACCAGGGGGTAATTTACTTTGTCTCCCTGTTGGAACGACGGACTGTGTACCCATTTATTAATCAGCCCCTTAGTCTGGTAGTTCATGTCAAGTTTAGAAAGGTAAAGTGAGAAAGGCACTGTCACCTCCGTGGGTCAAGTGGGCAGTGGCCTGTTTCCCTACTCACCTTTTAATTGCCCGAGAGATCTCTCAGCAGTGCTCAGTGCTAAAAGCTCACCTAATTAGCAGACTCTCATGTTTGGTCATTACAGATGGCCAACCTCCAGGGCACGCTCCACCGGGTAGTCACCAAGAAGCACATTCGGGCCAGCTCTTTCTCTCTATGTGACGTCAGCCAAGGAGCACACTCTGGTCAGCCCTGTCGCTCTATGTGACGTCAGCCAAGCAGACACTAGCCTCATCCCTGTCCTATCACGTGAAGCCAGCCAAGGAGCACACTTGGGTCATCCCTTTCTCTCTACGTGACGTCAGCCAAGGAGCACGTTCTGATCATACCTGTCTTTCAATGTGATGTCAGCCAAGGAGCACACTCTGGTCAGCCCTGTCGCTCTATGTGACGTCAGCCAAGCAGCCACTCGGCTCATCCCTGTCCTATCTATGTGACGTCAGCCAAGGAGCACACTCTGGTCATACCTTTCTCTCTACGTGACGTCAGCCAAGGAGCACGTTCTGATCCTACCTGTCTCTCGATGTGATGTCAGCCAAGGAGCACACTCTGGTCAGCCCTGTCGCTCTATGGGACATCAGCTTCCCATTTGAATATCTTTAAATTAGTACGAAAAACCTTTAGACATTTTGCTGCTGGTAACGGGTCCTTACACCATGTCCAGTGGCGTATCCAGTGTGTCATGGACACTGGTGTATGGAAGGAAATAGGCCTCCCGGCTACTGTCTGAACTGTTAAAGGCAGCAAAAACCAGGGTTCCGTTGCGTTCTAAGGCCTTTCGACCCCAGTGCCACTGCACCTGCTGCCCTAATGGAAGCTAAGTCACTGACCATATCCTGAACTGGACTTAATTCAAATAATAGGTTACTGAAAGTGAACATGGATATCAGACATTTTGTATGACGTGTGCAGGAAATGACGTTGGGTGGAGAAGCATGCACTGGTAAGGACAGTGAGGTACAACATAGACATGCAAGGATGTACCATCCTCCAGGTCAGGAGTCTTATTGTGTGGCCCATAGGAGTATCCCTAAAGAAGTTCTGTATGGGTCACACACTAAGAGGATCCCTTGATTAATCGCGGTGTCTTCCACATACTTACTTCCTCATCTTTCTCGCGAATCATCTGCTCCGTGTCTCGATCTTCCGGGCCTGGGATGACCGGGATTGGGAAATCCGTCCCACTCTCTCGTGTTAGTTTGCTGAAAAAACAATATTTGTGCAAATTTCAGTATCAAATAATGATAACTCACCTGAAAATCGATGTGCTTTGCAAAAAAGGACACTGAGGGGAAGAGAGGAATCATAGAAACAAAGAGATGGTGGTGATAGGGACCAAGAACAAAAGATGCCAGCTAAGAGAATTTATGAGATGCATTCAAGGGCTATCTTGGACAGAAAAAGAAGAGAAGAAAGAGATAAAGAAAAGAAACGGTACAAGAGATGCAGAAAGAGAGGAGAGAGGAAAAGTGAGAGCTAGGAAAAGAGAAAATAAAGGCTATGGAATAAAAAAAGAGGAATAACAATACAGAAAAAAACTAGCAGGAAAAAAGCGTACTAGAAGAGAATCAACTCGGCTAAAAGGGGGAGGGGCTAAAGGAGAGAGACAGAGAGAAAAAAGAGGGAAGGGGAGAGAGACACATATATACCTGTTGTAGTACCTCTTGAGCCAAACAGATCCAAATGTACTAATAACTAGGAAATATACTCCCCCACCTTTTGCCGACACAATCTGGTAAATAACGCCTTCATCTCCAAAACCACTGTCACCATCAAGGTGTAAAGTTCATTCTCCCTGTCAGTCTTCAGAGATGTCCATCTCCCGACACTTAGTCCTTTATTATTGTAGAACTGTCTCAAATTTTGTGACGGAGTGTAAGTAAATCCTTGTGCCTGTAATGCATGGTAATAAATCCTCTTGCACCCACATAAATCAGACTCCCATCGCTGGCAAGTATCATGGCCTAAAACCTGATGCCAGAAAGACTCAAATTTTATTACTCATTAATTATGTGGATGCATGAGTCGCAACTTTTTAACCATCATGAAAAAAAATCACATATAGGAGGCCCGTATACTCGCATCAATGTCTATTACAAAAATGAACTAATGAGACAATCAACCTTCATCAATTTACATATATTTGTATCTGTTTTCAGCTTCTTGAAGCCTGAAACCAACACCCTGGCCCAGCCTAACCTCAACATCATATCTCCCTTACGTCCCTCCAGAATAGTTCCTATCGCTCTGAGCCATTGATCTCTCTTCCTCTCCCGTTAACATAAAAGCTAATCCAGGTACAGCTTTACCTACCAACCATCCTAAGACCCACTAGGATAATGCAGAAGGCTCACATGGCCCTCATGTACAAGCTACTGCCTGCTCCCATACCCGAAGAATGTAGCTCAATTACCACTACCCTCAAACCTCAAACACAGAACCCACAGACGAGGGCAACAAACTACTCTGAAACTCTTCCTCACCTCAGCAGCACCAACCCTAATACTTATGACTATCACATTATCATGATCCCACAGATGGGTAAAACTCTTCAATCTAACATCAACACCCTTGTGAGCATAATCGCCCATCTTACTTACGTTACCAAAAAACACCATCAATAAACACCCAAACCTGTCCCACTCGGTTCCACAAACTATGGTCATTGATATCTCCTGAAGATTCTATGAATAACATCACCAGAAGAAACACCTCAAACTCAAACTAACGGCTTCTGAGCCCACCATCCTCCTATCACATTTATTTATTTATTTATTTATTTTGGAATTTTATAAAGCGCTTAGTTACGCTCTCCGGCGTGTCCCTGCGCAGAGATTGAGTAGGTGAGAGGGTGGAAAATTAAGGCAGTGCTAGGCGAAACAGGTGTATTTTGAGGGCTCTACGGAATTTAGCCTCAGAGGGTTCAAGGCGTAATTCAGTTGGTAATAAGTTCCAATTCTTGGCAGCGAGAAGTCGAAACGATCTGCCCCCCATGCGGGCTCTACGGATTTTGGGTACTGCGACCAGACCAGTGAGAGAATCCGCTCTGGTCTGTAGGGGGTGATAAGACAGTTTAAGGGGGCGGGTGCTCTACCTCCCAAAATGCGATGGCATATGCAGAGGGCTTTGAATTTGATCCTTTCACGGATTGGCAGCCAGTGAAGGGACTTTAGAGCAGCTTTAGAGGACGTTCACCTAGGGAGCCTCAGCACCAGCCGGGCTGTCGCATTCTGCAATACTTGGAGACGGTTAAGACTGCTGGTCGTACTGCCCAGGTAAAGGAGATTGGCATAATCGAGTCTTGATGTTATCAGGGCATGCACAAGAGTCTGTCTGTCTCCAACAGGGAGCATGTCAAGGACCTTACGTAAGGTCTTAAGTATCCCAAAACACATTCCCACTACCCGATCAATCTGGGGCGCAAACGACAGTTCGGAGTCGAATAGTACCCCTAGGTTTTTGGCCTGTTGACATGGCGCAGGAGTGGGGCCCAGACAGTCCGGCCACCATGCTGAGGACCACACAGATGGACCCCCCCCCACCTCGAGCACCTCAGTCTTGGAGCCATTCAACTTCAGGCAGTTGTTAGACATCCAGGAGGCTAGCTCCTGCATACAAGCACTGAAGTTGGCGGCCGCAGTTCCGTGCGCTCGTGATAGGGAGTTGGCCAACTGCGTGTCGTCCGCATAGGATACAAGTTGGATATCATATCTTTCCACAATAGTGGCTACAGGAGAGGCATACAGGTTGAACAGGGTGGGGCTTAGGGAAGAGCCCTGGGGAACCCCCTGATCAAGATTGAACAGCCTGGAGTAGTGTTCACTCTGTCTAACCTGAAAGCCTCTCTCCGTCAGAAAGGATTGTATCCACCTAAGTGCCTTCCCATTGATTCCACCCTTGTTAAGACACTGTAGCAAGATGGAGTGTGCTACAGTGTCAAAGGCGGCACTTAGGTCAAGCAGGATGAGTGCCATAGTTTGCCCCTCATCAACACCTTGCCTGATGGTTTCAGTGGCCAGGAGCAGCGCAGACTCCGTGGAGTGGCGCGGGCGAAATCCAAACTGCGTGGGATGAAGAAGATTGGATTGATCCACAAAGGTCATAAGTTGAAGATTGACCACCTTTTCTGCCACCTTGGCCATATAAGGGAGAAGGGAAATAGGTCTCAAGTTGTCCATCCTGTCCCAGCTAAGGTTCGATTTTTTTTTAAGCGGAAGTACAATTGCTTGCTTCCACTTTTTAGGTACAATGCAGGTCTTAAAAGAGATGTCAAGAACATCTCTGATGTACGGTTCTAGGGTTTCGATACTTCCTCCGAGGAGTTTGGGCGATGCAGGGTCACAGGGGGACCCAGATTGATAGAGCGGCAGATCCGCTGCAACTCATTCGAGGAAGGAGTAACAAAATTACCTAACCTATTTGTGCCTTCGTCTAATTTAAGGTGCTCCCTGAACTCTATTGCCTTTTCCTTGCCCCCTGTAAAAGCAGAGTAGATGTTAGCCACTTTATCAGAAAAATAAGTGGCGATGCGATTACAGGACTCACTTGAGCTCGAGGGAGGATTGACAGAGGAGCTGCACAAGGAGATTTCCTTATAGATTTTAAATAGCTCCTTGGTGGAGTTATGGGCTTCACCAATCCTGCCTGAAAAGTAATTGGTTTTAGCGCGTCTAATTAGATTGTGATATTCCCTGCGTCTGCCTGTATATTTCAGTTTAGCTTGATCTAGGTACGCCATCCTCCATTGTCTTTCTAGTTTCTTACATTCCGCTTTGACTAGGCGGAGTTTATCGCTAAACCAAGGGGCCGATTTATGTGGTCTGCTATAGGGTTTTTTTGGCAGAGGGGAGCTGTAGCATCCAGGGCCGTGGTAATGCGCTCATCAAGTCTGTCAGAAGCTATGACGGCATCTTCCCCACCTGGTCTGCCACCTTTGGTGAGGGCCGAATCAAATTTAGCTTTAGAGAATGTAGTCCATTTCCGACTCAGGTATTTGGCGTTATAGGGTACATACCTAGATTACCTACAATTTTTCCCATTCATTCGCTCCATCCTGACTCCAGCAATCCCCATTGTCCCGTATAATTTGACAGCACTTCACTTCCACGCAATTACATCCCTTAAAGCATCAGCTCTTTGTGAAAAGCACATGCAGATCCAACCAATACAAAGATCCAGATGTCACAAAGCCAAACTAACAATAGGACTGTCAATGGAACTGCCTCACAGCTATCAAAATGATAGTAGGCAACACTCAACTGATCCTCTAGCTCACCGCGGACCACGCCAACACCAAAACCAACTTCTGCAACACCATGACCAACATAGCTAAATGGATGAAAGATAACTGCTTCCAATTCAACTCCAACAAAACTGAAGTACTGATCTTTGGGAAGAACACCCCCGCATGGGACCACAGCTGCTGGCCTGCAGAACTCGGACCCACACCCATACCAACCGACTACGCACGCAATCTCTGCATCATCCTCGACAGCCAACTGTCCATGAAATGAAAAGTTACCCCAGTTGCCTCCTCCCGCTTCCACACACTTCCAATGCATCTTCAGGTGGATCCCAACCAACACCAGAAAGACAGCCACTCAGGCCCTTGTCACCTGCTCCTTAACTACTGCAACGCCCTCTATACCAGCATCCCCCTCCAGCTCCTCTAAGGACACCAAACGATACAGAACACTGCTGCCAGACTCATCCTGGACCTCCACAAACAGACTCACATGGCCCCTCACTTCAGAGACCTTCACTGGCTCCCCATTCAGGAAAGATGACAGTTCAAGAACCTCACACATGCCTTCCACGACCTAGGACCTGCCTACCTCAACCATCGGCTGAACTTCCACCAACCCGCTAGACACCTACATTCTGCATCACTCACCCTCGCAAAACATCCCCTCATCAGCTGCACCCACAGGGGAGGCCGCTGCTTCTCCTGCATTGCATCCAAGACCTGGAACAACCTTCCGTCCAGCTCCGTATGACCCCTCGCTGGCAGACTTGTAGAAAGAGACTTAAGACCTGGCTCTTCGACAGAGACACAGCGCTCAGATACCCCTAGGGGTGACAGAGTGCGCTTTACAAATGCTGATTGATTGACTGATTCAAATCGACCCATTCTGCAAATAGCTACAGAATTAAACTGTAACCTTATAAACTACAAATTCAGAGGGTGATGGTTTGAAATATCACTTGCACTGATGCAAGGGAACCATACTCCAAATATACTCTGTAGGAAGTATGCAGAAACAGAAGATTGTAAGAGGATGAATAGCCGCTATATTATTTATTTCAAAGTGCCTATCTTATTTTGTTAGAAAACAATATAATATGTTTGGAAAACAATCTTATAAACTGCTTGTCAGCAAAATAAAAACTGCTAATCTCTCAGGTTCATTACATTCTGGAGTCCTTGACCTTCGCTCACAGGGAGAACTGGTACACTGCTACAGAATGGACACAGCATTGTATGTAAGGATAGACTTGCAAGGACAAACGGGGACATGCTAATTTAGAAAGAGCATCTAACCTGCAGATGAATCAAAACTCAATCCTTTTATTAATTTAGATTCTTCACCACCAACATACTCGCCAGCAAAGACAAATAGATCAAAATAAGTATAATCTACCACTATCCATGTGTTAATGATGATTTCATTGGTGTTCTCATCAAAATGGTGGTCATGAAAAAATATGAATTCATGGCTTATATATGCTCTGGAACAAGTGCAACAAGCGCAATGGGTCAATTAAAGCATTTCTGAATGCAGATGATGCTTCCAGGAGCTCTAAATCCCACACTCACAAAAACACACATCAGTGACCTCAATCTTGTCTTCGTCATTGTCAGCCTAAAGGTCAAACCCATGAGCCTCCTCCAGCTAACTGGTTCAGTCACCGAAATGCTCTTTTTTCACTATATTTCTCCTGCACAGAACAACTAAAGTTGTCAAAAACATCGACCCTAGTCTACATACTCCAAGCACCGTCCCTGCCCTGCATATCAAAGAATATAAACTAATCTTATATGCATCCTGAAAACCTTTGTCCCCCTTCTCAGCCAATCAAAAATCTCCCAAACCACCTCACAGAGGTATTCTCACCAAGTTAACATGCAAAGATGAAAAACTAACCAGCTGAACGAAAATGGAGGCAGCACCCGTTCAAAAACTCAAGACCAGAAGATGCACCTACAAACTGTTTCTATAAAAAGCTGAGTGCTCATTATTCAGTAGCAGATTAAACATGCAACAAACTGCCCTAAGGCGCTCTTCAACATCCACTCACGCTTACACACTGAAAAAGTCTAGGTGAGAAGGGAGATGAATTTACCAGCTACTATTCTAACAAAATCACTACGTTCAGGAGAAAGAACCACACTCCCATGTTACTGAACAAAATAAGGCAACTTTCCCCCAAATGGAAACACCTCTTTCGAATGGCATACTGTTGCACCTATCGCTCCATAAGGCATTATAAAAGCCTCCACTGAGACAAGACGTCCATTCATGTCCAAAGAACACCACGGCTCTCAGGCTAAATTGCATAATACTGTATCCGACCCTCTCAAAGTTGGCCATGTATGACAAGCACAACCTCTACTAAAGAAGCAGAGAATTTGAGACCAATCACATACATACCTCAATGTACATCTAAATTAACACACCGACAATCAACACCTAATACCGATTCAGTTTAATTTCAGATATGATCACAATACCAAAACAAGGCCCTCAAAGGAACTGTTGTCTCCAGGTGCAACCAGATTTACACCCAGCATTTAATACACTTATTCGTAACATCCGCCCACTGTTTCAACAGAGCATGTAGGATTTAAAGACTCTGTGCTGAACTGGGTCCTGTCTTACTTTATGAACTGATTTGAACAGGTGAAGAGTGAGAAAGTAGAATTACTTGTACTGATGCCTTAAAACCATTATTTTTATTAAGAACATGCTCATTCTTATGCATACTTTCACATGTACTACTACATTTTATTATCGAATTGCAAGGTCGGTTTTATATTAACCTGAAGAATACATGGGGCCTTATTTATGAGGTTTTGCAGTAGGGCAATGCACCAGGCCTTCCTGCTGCGCATCCCTACGGCAAAAGAAAAGGGCAGGAATGTGGCATATCTATTACATACGGCGCATTCCTGTCCTTTTCCCCTGCCTCGGCGCACAATGGTCTGCCGTGCGCCAACACAGGCACCTTTGCACCATGGTGCAAGGGCGCCTGCATTGGGGGGATGATTATTTTTGTACAGGAAGGGAAACCTTTCTGTACAAAAATAATCACAAGATGCTTTTTCCTCTTTCTATGAGTGCTGCACAATTCAGCACGCATAGAAAAAGGAAAAACGAGGAGAAATAAACATATTTCTCCTAGGTGTGCCCCCCTGGGGGAGGCGTAAGGTTTCGGCACTCCCTCAGATTTACAATTTCTCGTAAATCTGGGGCAATGTCAAAAATCCATGTATGCTGCTGGGAATGCCCCCAGCAACACCCGTTGCACGCCCCTTTAATGCAGAACACTGCGTTAAAGGGACTGATATTTATCTGGCAGCATTAAGCCAAAAAAAGTGGCTTAGTGCTGCCTGATAAATATCACGCAGGCTTCTGCACCACAGAACGTCCCAAAAAGAGACGTTCTGGAGGTGCAAGGAGTCTCATAAATCAGGACCTTTGTTTGTAGTATGTCTGCTAAGTTTCGTGTATTTTCACTAAAATGACAACTCAAAATTCACTGTTTCCCCTTTCGGTGTACAACAAGCCTCCTTATTGGCCCCCATCCTGGTCAACTTTTAACTGAACCACTAGCTGAACTCCAGCAGAAATCTGATGCCTCCTACCATCAATACACAGAGGACGCTATGATATTCATGACAATGGGCTGACCGTAAACACCTGTATATGTGAAGTACACAATTGGATGAAAAACAAGAAAGCAAAGCTCAAGACGCAGAATAATCTTTCTTCTGCACATAATTTCGAACTTTGATCTGACGGATTGAATACATCAATAAAATGCACTTTGGGGCAGATTTACAAGCCCCTTGCGCCTCATTTACGCCGCCGTTGCGTCACTTTTGTGACGCAGCGGTGGCGCAAAACCTGCTCCATGGTGCAGCGGTACTTACAACATGACGCATCTGGGAGATGCGTCACGTTGTAATGCCCTGCGCCACATGTAGGCGTTCCTGTGCAGGGGGGGGGCGTTCCGGCGCAGGAACTCCTCCTAAAAGTGGCTGAGTGAAATCTACAGGATTTCACTCAGTCACTTTTAGGCGGGAAACATCCTTTACAACGCAACTTTTACCACGCAATGCCTTTACGACGCAACTATTACAACACATGTCATTACAATGCATTGCGCTGGGGACGCTCTAGGATAGGGAATAGATTTAATTTACTATCCAACACCTTCCCTACTATCCACGGGGACTGGAGTTGGAATAGTAAATTAAACTATTCACTATCCAGCACCCCTAAGCGCTATGCGTTGTAACAGCATGCGTTGTAAAAACTGCGTTGTAAAGGCATGCGTGGTAAAAGCATGCCTTGTAATGTCATACATCCCTTTTAGGCCCATGCTGCGTCAAAACCCTGCGCCTGTCTGAAGCAGGCGTAAGGATTGACGCAGCATTAACTAGATAGGGCCCCCAGTGCATTGCTGGAGCTGCGTCGCGCTTGCGATGCAACTCCAGCAATGCGTCACTTTTACGGCACAGATGCGTCACGCATCTGTGCTGTTTTTGCACCATGGTGCGCCACATTGTAAATGCGGCACATCCATGATGGCGGAGCTGTGGCGCACAATAACTGGCGCATCCCTGCTGATTTGCAGGAATGCGCCAGTTATTGTAAATATGCCCCTTAGTACCTAAATAAACAATGTGAATGGGATGGGGCACACCTTCTGTAAAAGTTCAACAAGGATCTACTTAAATGCGATTGTAGTCGCGGCTTAGGGTGCCGAGGAAAGAGTCCCTCCTGGCCAGTGGGGGCTCAAAATTTCTACAAAAGGACTGGGGGAGTGCAGGAACCACCTGCACTGCTTCCAACGGCACTCCGGGTGGAGAGGAATTCTCCTTCAAGAACAGTTTTATAAATGTAACCAGAGTAGTAAATGAAGATATACTGATCAACAGTAATCAATATCTGGTATATTTATTTAGAAAGTCACATATTTTAATCATAGCAACTTCGTAGATGAAACATGTAGTCAATCTGAATTAAAAAATATCCAATTGCATTGATAATGTCCCTATGCATTTCGGGACTGTGGCCCTTCATCAGGGGACAGTTCGCAATCTGAAAAGAAATGTGCAAAGGTTCAGGGAGAGGAAACGCCTCCAAAGTACAAGTACATCAAGAAGAGGAACAAACACGAAGCTGTACCTACAACGTGGTAAAATGTGCAGGAGGTTAAAAAGGTTCGCATGCGGTGAATCGAGTCTGTAACAGTGTGAAAGAAAGAAAAAATGTGTGCAGGGAGGTGTGTGCTAAACACGGGGTGAGTAAAACCTAAACGGAAAACACGTAGTGAAAAAAATGAAAAGTGCTTAAACAAGTACGTCGAGAAAAGATAAATACGAGGCTGTATTTAAAACGTGTATGGATGTGCAGAAGGTTGGAAAGGTTATCAAGCGGTAAGTCGAGTCTATGAACGGCGTAGATGTAAAACACAGCGTGCAAGAAGGTGCGTGTGAAACACGGGTTAGGTAGAGGCTAAACAAAGAAAAAAACGAAGTGAAAAAGTGCTTAAACAGAGTCAGAGATCCCAGGGTGTAGGACGGTAATCAAGACGAAGTAAATTCCGATAGGAAAAAGTTAACGTTTGATAGTCGATAGATAAGGTGAAAGCTGACAAAATATAAATGCCGGAAGGGCATGCGTTAATCACCCGAGTGGCGTATATCGAAGGGAATAGTATGTTCCGTGCTTACCAGATAGTTCAAAGGAAAGACGCATCTCGTGTCAGTCAAGCAGGTAACAAAATCCGAGAGTAAACGCGGAAATAAATATTGGTGGCAGGCAGTGTGACGTGTGTGGTAGAAATAAACAAGAGACTCAGGAGGGATAGAAAACAACGAGTGAAACAAACGGGAAAGTCATAATTTCAAAAGAATACCGGAAACATACACATAATGTGGATGAAAATAATAACGCTTATAAAAGAAAATCATATCAGATGCGGCAGGTAATGAATCGAAAGATAGAAAACAAACATACGGGGGCAGCCATCTAGGGCGAAGAATGAATAAACCGAGGTACAAATGGTATGAAAATGTAACATAATGGAAAAGGAAGAAATAAACGGGCGGAATCATAGAAACGTACACGTGAGAATAAAAAATAGAAGTGATGTAAGTGAAAATCGAGTCACCACAAATAACAATGAGAATGAAGATAGAAGACAGACACACAGGGGCGGCCATCTTGGGTGAGGAGTAAATAAACCAGGGAGCATATGGTATGAGAATGTAGAACAGGGAAAAATGAACAAGTGAAATCAAACAAACAGGAGGGTGTGAATACTGAAGGTCAAAGATGACTCTAAGCACATAGGGTGTGAGAGTAAGTGAAGTAAGAAAATAACAAAAGGGGTAGAACAAACGTACATAAGAATGGACAGATAAATAACAGCATGTAAATCAACTGGAAATTCATAGGAAACAACTATATTCAATCCTATCATTGAGGCCTTTAGGCTGGCAGGCATCCAATCTTTTTATCCAAACCGTTTCTCTTTGTAGGAGTCTTTTTTTTATTGTCCATGCCTGGTCTCAACGGTACAATCTCCAAGACAAGGAACCGTAGTTGGCTAACATTGTTGTGAAATGCAGTGAAGTGAGCCACAAGGGGTGCTTGGTGGTCTTGTTCCTTATGGTGCTCTTATGTTCGGTCAATCGAATTTTAATTTTTCTCTCAGTTTTGCCTACATAAGGTAATCCCCATGGACATTTTACAGTTTCAGTTTTCAGTTGATTTACATGCTGTTATTTATCTGTCCATTCTTATGTACGTTTGTTCTACCCCTTTTTTTATTTTCTTACTTCACTTACTCTCACACCCTATGTGCTTAGAGTCATATTTGACCTTCAGTATTCACACCCTCCTGTTTGTTTGATTTCACTTTCCATGGAGGAACATGTGAAGATTATTTCGGAGACTTGCTTCATAATAATGTGAATGTTGAGGAAAATCTTCCCTTGGATTCCTCTTATGGCCAGCAAAACTCTTATTCGGGTGCTTTTGGTCAGCAGACTAGACTATGGAAACTCACTTCTAGTAGGAATGAGGGAAGATTTACTATCAAGACTGCAGGTAGTTCAAAATACAGCAGCCCGTCTTGCCCTCAATAAACCTGCACGCACCCCGTCACTACCTCTCTTGCGCCAACTGCATTGTCTCCCCATCAGGAAAAGAGTAATCTTTAAGCTCCTGTGCATAGTGTTTAAATCTCTTCAGGGGACAGGCCCTGCCTACCTCAAGACGAAACTCGAGCTGTAAGTGCCCGTACGCCAATTGAGATCAAGCAACCGGAAATTGCTCCGTTTGCGGAGAATCAAGAAAGCCAAGATGGGCGGGCATGCTTTTTCTTATCTTGTCCATTGGAACAGCCTACCAGATGAGATCCGAGCCTATTCTAATCTGGCACAGTTCAAGATACTGCTGAAAACCTGAATGTTTTAATTATTATTTTTTCAGAGGTGACTGCTACCCAGGCGCCGAGAGATCCCCTTGGGGACGATTCATTGCGCCCTACAAATGATAATAATAATAATAATAAAAAGTGCTGCACGTTGATGTGACGGTGTAGTATTTTCACCTTGGTCACTACTGCAAACTGATGAAGCCATGTAGTATTTTCTTTTGGCCCAGGTAACAAGCCCAATGTAGTAGGACACCATTTTGAATGGACCCAGGTTGGATGGTTACTGCAGGGTGTTGCACCTCCACAGTTTTCTCTCTAGAGCCAGATCCCATGATTACTAGATGTGTATTCAACCACACGCTCCTCACCCAGGCTCCTTAGTTATTCTGCACCAGTAAAATATGCACAATTACCCCCCCCCCCCCCCCATTGCCCCATTACCAGCGGCTCTCTAAGCTGGTCATACAGCCATGCAGCCTTCACCCACTGCCTATGACAGTATACAACGGGTAGATGTAGCTGCACCTTCTTCTCTCCCGTGACACAGCTTTCTTGGATAAAGAAGTGCAATATTCTGCCCTTGATAGGTTTTGTCCCTGAAACAGTACCCTAGAGTGTGATAGGAAGGCATGCCTACCTATAAAGTCTTCTCCACAAGCCTAGCTGCTATGAGTTCTGCACAGCAGGGACAAGTGAATACTAACCATACTCCTCCAGCAATGTATTTTATCGTACCGCCTTAAGATCCTCCGCCTACTTTCCTCATCCACCAAACTAGAGTGCTTCAGACAGATACAGCAGACTACCATTCTCCCCATCCCAGGTCTCTTAAGTGCTGCAAGCATAGACAGAGACACAACTTTTCTCCAGCCCAAACCCTCTGATGCTACAGGCAGATACCTGTGCTTCCATCTCCAGTGGCATATTGCTTAGCATGAGTTTTTTAGAGTTTGATTACATTTATACACCTCTATTCCCTCCCCCAGCCTAAGCCCTCTCACGTACTTCCGGTTTCGTTCCTTCACCACCATGCGGGTCATGTTCTGGATACACTGTGCTCTGTAGTTCTCGTAGTGCGTCTCCCGAGTGACGTCCTTGAGGTCTTGCATGTGCGTTTTCACCAGCATCGTTCGGAGCTTCACAAAGTCGCAGTGATTTGGGTTCTCAACTAGAAATCCAAGGAAGATAGGGCGACAAGAAGCACAGGGATCATTTATCTTACCTTACCTTACTCTAGGAACAAACACAGACTGACCCAGCCCTTGGGCAAAGATCTTCGAAGGCTAATAGGAAAGAGATTGCTATCACTAGGGGACATCTAGCAATGCGTGTAAGAATTTCTCATCACCTAATCATGAAATCCACATGACTTTTATCTTCCATAGAACCACTGAATCCTACAAAAATGAAGTCTCACCTTCTTGTAGAGTCATCCATATAAGTAGATGCTTTCCCTCCTGCACAACTGGTTACAAACCTTAGTACAGAAGGGAACGTTACAAAATGCTCTTTTAACGCACGGTGGAAAGTAGGAAACCCATCTTTATGCTCTGCTTCCAACAGATTTTTTTTATTTTTGGGAACCTGACTGTCCTCTTGGATTTTTGGACTCCCAAACAGACCATAACCCCCTAAAACATGGCGACAATTTTAACTAGTAAATTGGGGTATGTGGCAATTTTGATGGCCATCTGTAGAGGGTGCACACATGGTGCAACCTTCTTAAATCTCAATTCCAAAGTTCAGCCTACACTAAGAACATTTGACACTCCCATCTTTAGCACGAACTGTCACATCATCTGAACTGAGCCGTCTAAAATTACAGATTAAGGGGCTCATTAGGATGGCGGACGGACTTGCGTCCGTCCGCCACCCTAGAGTAGGAGGGACCGTCCGCATGGGCTGCGGCGGTCCCTCCGTGCAAATTAGGATGTGACCGCCACCCTGGCGGTCACATCCTGGATATTTAACATTGCGGCGGGTGCAGCTTCAAGCTGCACCCGCCGCAATGTTAAAAAAGCATACATTGCATATGTATGCAGCAAGCAGCAGGCACCGCGCGGTGCCTGCCGCTTGCTGCATAAATATGCAGGGGGGTACCATAGGTACCCCCCATGTGCACCCCCCACCCCCCCTTCACCCAGGGGGCCCGCAACGGGCCCCCGACGTGAAGCACCGTATGCTTTTACACGGCGGAATATCCGCAGTGTAAAAGCATTTCTTTCTGTGCATCATAATATGGTGGACGGTGTCTGAGAGACACCGTCACCATATTACAGCTTTTCCGCCGCGGTTGTAAGCCAACCGCGGCGGAAAAGCTGCGGACGGAAACCAGGACCCACCAGCCATCCTAATGTGGCGGTGGGTCTTTGGTTGGTCCGCTGCGGTTTTTCCGCATCCACCGGGCCGGCGGTGGATTCCGCCGGCCCAGAGGATGCGGAAAAACCGCAATCCTAATGAGCCCCTTAGTCTTACTGACCGATTACAATGCCGTAGGAAACGGCTCCGACCCTCGGTGCCGTTCCTCTGGCATCATAATCTTCCCTTTGGATTAATTTCTGACCAACCTATTTTGATGGATTCAGTCGGAAATTAATCCAAACAGGATTGATGAATGGCGTACGATGGGCTCGGAGAGCCCGTCTGCCATTCGGTAGGTGGCAAGTAACCCCAAGGGTGGCTCTTTCCCCCTAAGAGATTATAATGGCAGATTCCCACAGCCTTTCTATGCCGGCCTTTCCAACACAGAAAGGGTGTGGGAATCCAACTTTGGGGGCCCCCAGCAGGGCTCCCATGAGTGCAAGGCCTCTGGATGGCGGCCTAGGAGGCACTTATGGAGCCCCCTGTTGATCCGTGCACCCGGTGGCAGGCAGCTCAGAGATGAACTGCACCTGAGCTCTTTACAATGAGAGCATACGTTCCGGTCGGGATGTATGCTCCCATTATAAAGAATAGAATTGCGACAAACAGTGTTTGTCGCAGCCTCTTTGCTGGTTTGAGACCGCCGACAGGCGGTCGGTCAGTCTCAGTTTCAGATCGATGTCAGACGGACTCAAGTTCATCCTACATCTAAATCGGCCCCTTAGCATTGAACTGAAAACTGAACCTGTTTTTGTGATTGATATGCTGAATGTAACTATGTAAAACAGCTGTCACAGTACCTTCTAAATGTTAGGCCCATCTGCATAGTGTTTACATAAAAAAATTAAGTCGAACACTGAATTACATTTAAAAAGGGTAGCAGGGGTTTAAGTACTATGTTGCGTTACAAGTGAAACTGCAGCCAGGTCACATATAATTGCAAACGAGCATTTTCATAGTCCTACCTTTCTCTAAACATGAATGGAGTTAGAATGTCATTCTCAAAGAATATATTTAATTTAATGAAAAATAATTGTTGGTCAACAAAGATTTTTCTGTTGAATGCTGCTAGGGTGACTTATGTACTAATGAATTTTTTGCATTTAAGAAAATCAGTTTGGTCAGGTGGCATTAGCCCCTTTCAGTGGTTCACCCGCAGTCAGTCAATCAATTAACCAGGATTTATACGGGGCAGCTAATCACCCTATAAGCTGTCCAGGCGCTTGCAGGCCCTTGAGGCTTATTTGAACAGACAGGTCTTGAGGGCCATTCAGAATTTCGGAAGTGAGGTGATGGTCCGGAGGTGCATGGGGAGGCAGTTCCAAGTCTTTGCTGCAGCGTGGAAGAAGGAGCGTCCTCCATTTCTCCTTCGGTAGATGTAGGGTGTTTGGGGAAGTGAAAGGGAGGCGGAGCGTAGTCTTCTCGATAGTTGGTGGAAGTTCAGGTGTTCCGTTACGATACGATCTAATTTTCTTCAATGATATTCCAGGTCATCATCTAATACATGGCACCTCATGTCATGAGTCTGATTACACACTAAGGGAATAGTAGGGACTGAGCACTGCCCACTAGATTCAGACTTTTGGACATAAGCAACTCAGACGGTGTGTAGACAATTAAAAGGATATTCCACTGTTAGAAAACTCATTCATCGGTCTTAGACAGCAGAAGCTTCCTTAGAGGCTGGCTGCTTTTCCCTAATGCTTGTTTTCTAAAATAGATGTTCGCAATAGTCCTTAAAGCATGTGCAAGCAGGACCCTATAAGACTCAATTCTTTACATGTCATTTGTGCAAAAGAACAGTGCATTATGCAATGCACCCTACCGGAATATTCAATCTCAAATATTGCGTTAAAAAATATTGCGATCAGCTAATAAAATGTAAGGATGGTAAGTATATATAGGTAAAGATAGATTTACTATATGTAACTCTACAGCTAAATAACTTGACAATATATATATTGTCAAGGTACATAGATGTGAAGGTAAGAACAGTAAACCTATGCTTACTTATATATAATTACCTTTTTAACATTTTGGGAGTCGATACTCTGCCTGTGATATTTGTGTAGTCCAAGTGTCTTCTCTGTATTCTGACAACCAACCAATAGTAAAACAGCAGAGTCAGAGCCTTGGGGCCCGATACACAAAGAGTCTCCGCAGTCGTGGCCGAGTCTCAATACTCCTGGCGGAATCTCCGCGCGTTGTACTCTCTGCAGTGCGCTGTGCGGAGATTCCACCACGAGTGTGAAGATTCCGCCCTGAGTGCGGAGCTTCCACCACGAGTGCAGAGCGACCTCCATGACTGCAGAGACTCTTTGTGAATCGGGCCCTCAATGTTTTGCTGCTGCTTAGGATATGCATGAATTGAACATCTGCATGCCCAGTGTGAAATTGCTCCTCACAAATTCTTGCATGATTGGTGGTTTTTCAAGTATCTTAAAACGTATCTATTTAAAGACATCTTGGTGTCACATTAATTACGGGGAATCTTAGGAGGAGCCCTTAAAATGTATGACTATAACGCAAAATCTGTAAAACAAACTGGCTACTCAGTCAATGCCCATGCAGATCATAATCCTAGTTTAAAATATAAAGGATTTAATAAACAAACCTTCTACTATACCCCATGGGTACAGCCTCCCGCGAACGCGTCTGCCATTGGCCTCCACTACTGTATTGCTGCCTATCACCGCAAACGGGATAGTCCTCTGAAAAAAATAACACAATTTAGTAAACAACCACATATAACCCCCAGCACTGACTTGTTGAGGAGGGAGAGCCCAACCGTCCCATCCTGCTGGAAGAAGTTACGTCTTCTTTTCTGAGAGTTTTTTTTTAGATTTAGCATAACATTAGCTGTGAAGTGTCTTTCACACTGACCTGAGCACTAAATAAAAATATAAAAAAATACTAAATTAACTTAAAATGTTTCAGTTTATCCCAATCTTGGGGGCATATCATCAAGGCACCACGATAAAATTATCCCCGCTTTAGCGTCCGTTTTCGGGCGAAAAGCAGCGATAATTTTATCGCACGATCAGCAAGGTCACACTATCGCGTGAATCCATGCCTCAGCGACTGTTCCCTTAATGCCCAGCATCTCAACGCTAATGAGATGCATAGTAGGCATTCCTTACTAAAATTACATGAGAAATGTCGCAAACACGACTTTCTCCTATCATCAATGTAGCCGCTAACCCGCGTAGCGATAATAAAAGTAGCGCTAACCACGCTTATCGCAGGTTTCTTTACGCCTGCTTTAAATCTGACTTAGCCATTATAGCCTACGGGAGGTGGATTATATGGCTAACTCCACCCTGCCCTATCAACAAGGTTTTGCTTATCGCTGGATTTCCAGCGATATTCGCACATTTCGCCGCCATCGCTTGAATTTATATCGCATTGGAGATAAGCGTTGTTGATAGCGCGCTATCTCTGCGATAAAATTCAGCAATAGTCGGCGATAAGTATCCTCGTGCTAAGCATGCTTAGCGATAATTATCGCCGGCTGTTGTTGATATGCCCCTTGGTGTTTTCATAGCATGAAAAAGGCTGAGGCGTCAATGACGTCCATTCAGTAAGGTATAAAAATTGCTTCCCTTTGTGGTTTTTGAAAGTCTCTAAACTGACAGATACCCGTGTTCTGCCTTCTACGCCCGTCCCTAGATCTCTCCCTCAGTTTTGTGGGTCTAAGAATTCTGTTGACTGCTCTACAGAGTTTGATTCTGCCCCCCCCCCCCCCCGCCCTTTCTTCCTGACTTCCATGTGTTTGCCTTCAAAGTAAAATACCCCCTCAATTTTACACATACCTCGAAAAGGTGGAAGCTCTTCTCTGTCATTTTTACGCTAGGGACCTTCTGAGTACTCCCCTGTGCACATGGATGACATTTGAACACTTTTTGAAATACTTGTCTTATTAACACAAGCAGAGAGCTATAGCTGGAGCAAACATCATTAAGTACATTTTTAACACTCGAGTCACTCAAGACTTGACTACAGTAGAACCTGTGAGAGAGGGAAGGGCAGGCTGCATACACTGCACATCTGCAAAAAGTAGCCCTGAAGGGAAACTATTGTCACTGCTAAACAACCAATCTTTTTGCATCATTGGATCTTTCTCTGATTCATGCACTGTAGCACCTAATGGAGTTCATACCTCCTTAGAATTGGGTGCAGCCTTGTAAATAAATGGCAATGCCTGCAGATAATGTGAACAGAAATCCATTCAGGAGCACCAGCATCACTCAAATAACTCCTGTAACACATGTCCTAGTGAAACATGGCAAGGAATACTTCAAAGGACAATTCACTTTTTTTTTAAAAAGATTCTTATGCACTACACAATGTGCTGAGGAACTGAAGGCTAGTGACACTATGAATAACTGCTTCATACACCACAAAAGGTTGTGTTGAAAACTTAAGATCTTGGTTCTGTCCATGTAATAGGCTATGGTATTCTACACTAGGTTCAGAAGTATCTTGACTCTCCTCAAATCAGAAATGTTTCATACTACATCATCTCCTAAAGCTAGGAACATATACTGCTTTAAAGGAATGAACTGCTAAATGAGTGATTCTACTTGAAGTTGGACAATGAGCAGGAGCAAGGTGACCTCAAAGACAAGTGTGCTGATGTTGATAACCGTAATGTAGGGTAACTAGACAATGAGCATGATCGGACATTGTGGGTTGGGCATAGAGTGGCATGAGCCCTGTGCACTGTATGTATTTTAAATATTCCTCATTTCTCATCCCCACAGTGCCCGGCTGGGCCCTATGTGAGTACTCTTCTTCCTTTTCACCCTCACACGGTGAACACCACATTATCTGACAGTCATCCCCTGGTATGATTAGCGACCAAAAATCTACCTTTTTGATGCGTTTCTCTTTTTTTTTTCCACCACCCCAATCCTGATACTATGGTTATTATTTTTTCAGGTGCTCCTTCATTGCTAGGTCCTGATGAGACCCCACATTGTTAAGTGGGTTGAAACGTCGTCGACTAAGTGAAGCAAACCATTTGTCAGTCACTATTACTGTATTAGTAGGCTGCGAGCACATATTATGTATTGATTTAATGGTCGCTTTTGTACATTTTTGATGAAACCTTGTTTTTATGTCACAAAGAGTCACAACCTTGAAATGTAGGTTTCACAATCACTTGGGACACCATGCAATGGATTTAAAATAATGTGATTCCATTATATAACACAATATATTTTCATACAAAATTCCTGTTATATGCCTTTCCTGTTTCAGACATCTCTTTGCCTTCGATTATTGTGATTCTGCTATTATATATTAAGTGTCATTTGTTGATTGTCCACAGGAACCGTTGTTGTCTGTTAAACTGTGAAGTACCCTGGTTCCATGTGAGTAGGATGTCCCTTTTTTTTCATACATGGCGCTGAGCGGCCAAAAGCATTTTTTAAATTGGCAAGCCACGGCCTTGGAGTAGAGAAGATCAGAAAATGCAAAAAACCAACCAGTCAGCAATTATATCACATTGTAAAAGAACTAAAAACTCACAAAAGGAAGCACAAAAGACAAAAACTGATACACGTTATGAAAAAAAAAATTAAATAATAATGAAAATATACAATGAAAAGTGGAACAAATAACAAAAAAACAGAAAGGAACTATGCAAACATTATAGAAATACCTGAAAACATTTGTGTAGAGTTCAGAGATCACGTTACAAGCGATGCTTTGAAATGCCATGTTAGCTGCTAGCAGATCGCTGAACCTCTGAGAAAAAGAAAGTCTAGGGACATATGTACAAGCCCCTATCGTCATCACAACGTCACTTTAAGTGATGTTGTAGTGGCTATAGGGGCCTCGCCTTATTTACAAGGCAACGTTGATCCACTTAACGTGGCTTAACACTGCCTTGTAAATAAGGCCCCCTTTCACGCCGTGCTTAGCGCGAAAGGGGTGTGAAGTGGGTGTTGCGGTGAGCGTTCCACTGCAACACCCATTGATTTTGATTTTCCCCCCTATTTACAAGGGAGGCAATTAGGGGGCAGCACCAAAATTAAGACCGTGGAAAACCTGGTCTTAACACCTTCACTGCGGCGGCTATTCCGCCGCAGTGCTAAGTATTTAAGGCGGCCGCGCTGTGGCCGCATGCTGGTGACGGAGCCGCTCCGTCACCAGCGTCGGTTGAGCTGTGCTCGTGACGGAGCGGCTCCGTCACGGCCCGCCCCGCTCAATAGAACCCTCAGCGCAGCCGCGGAATTCACGCCGCGCATGAGCGTTCTATCGAGCTGGGCGGGCCATGATGGAGCCGCTCCGTCATCAGCACAGCTCAACCGACGCTGATGACGGAGCGGCTCCATCATCAGCACCGAAGGGGTTAAGTAGGTGAAACAAGGAGAAATGCTTTATTTCTCATTGGTTTTGCGTTTTACATGTGTGATGTCTTGTGCAGCACACATGGAAATAGCAAAAAATGTTGGATTGTTTATGTACAGGAAGGTCCCCCTTACTGCACATAAACAATCTTTACAAATAAATGACTTTTTGTGACTTCCATGTGTGCTGCATTAGGCAGCACACATAAAAGTGTCAAAATGGCATTTAAAGATTGTTTATGTACAGGAAGGAGGACCTTCCTGTACATGAACAACCTTTCCCCTGCACTCAGACATCCTTGCACTATGGTGCAAGGGTGCCTGTTTTGGCGCTATACTGCAGGTGGGAACGCAGGGCTGCACCATATTCTTGTATATATGGTGCAGCCCTGCGTTTCTGAAGTGGCACAGTAAGACAATAAGCCATGACGGCTAATGCCTCACTCCGCTACTTCAGTTGTAAATATCCCCCCCAGTGTTATGCTGTATAACAGAGAATGTACATATAGAACTGGGGTGGGATGTATGCCCCTTGCAAGAGAAACTGTGATTTAAAACACATTGTTGATCCCTTGCCTTTCACAGGGCTGCATCAGCTTTTGAATGCAGATTTGCTTATCTAACCCTCACTGTCTTAATCTTGTATTGCCCCTTAACCTCCGCTGGGTCAGCTGCATGTTTAGAGACATGCATAACTTCGCCCTGAACAAGGATAATGTGATCATTCTAGGGATATTTAATTCTCTGGCTGGAGATACCACTAAGCTTTATTTTTAAGTAACATTTTATAATCTAGATTTAATCACTCAGGACCATATAACAAATCAGGCCATTTACTTGACGCCTGATTGGTTTACCAGCCAGCGAGCAAACTTTAAACTAGAAACGCAACACCAACAAGGAAAATGGAGACAGAGTTGGAATCAGGATGGATATTAAAAAACAATACTCACCACCCTTCATAACAGGAACAGCAAGCAAACAAGTCTCACTACACAAACCAGTTTTACCTGGCGCCTAATATAGCTAGAAAAGTGTTTCAGGTAATTGAAGAGCTAAAGTCACCACTTTCAAAGCTAAGCACATTCTCACATTTCTCATCTACATCCAACCTCCCCTAATAACGTTCCTCTTGACCTCACCTCTATCCTACCTAGGAAAAGTTCTAGAGAACTTGTTTTTCGCCAGCTGCAAGCCTCCAATGAAAACAATGCCAGCACAGATTCTTGAAGGGCGGCTTCCATTCTAGACCTGCCTTGGTTGAACTACTCAGACTGGTGGATGACAAAGGTATTATGGGCCTTGCCCTGTTAGACTGTTCAGGGGCTTGCAACACCACTGACCCTGCCATCCTTCTTACTAGACTGCTGGAAGTGAGATATTGGAGGCATTGCGTTGAATCCTTCTTTGACTGAGAGGGAGCAAATTGACACATTTCCCCCCTTTCAGACCTGAGGTAAAGAAGATTGGCATCAGGCCTGAGGCTCTGGGATTCTCCTCCAGTTCCATCCAATACTGCATGCACCACAGGCATCTATGCTGATGCCAACCTGTCCCTTGATGGACAAGTAGCAAGCAACACTAGCACCTGCATTGGCAAATCAAACTGCTGAGCACAATTTGACTCTTTATAAATAAAGGACAGCATCTTCTGGTAGTCAGCGCTCTCATTCCATCTCACCTTGACTACAGCAATGCGATATATCTGGCTCTCACAAACAGACCAAAAGCCTACAACTGGCATAAAGGAGACATCAAGAATCCTCACTGGGACCAGGAGAACAAACCAGATGTCCCAGTTCTTCTGACTCTTCGCTCACTCCCGATTGGCAAAAAATTATTTTCAAAGCTCCAGTTATTGTTCGTTGTGTAATACAAAGCGCCTCCCAAGAAGTCACGGCCACTGCGTTTTTACCTTGCGTACCACCGTCTGCCCTTATGTTCAACAGGACAATAGTTACGTCACACAAGGACTGTTTCAGGTGGTGTCAGGACCTCTTCTGCAGTGGCAGCAAAGGCTCGCAGCACACCCCTCCCCCACACCCCTCAACGATGGGCACTATCACCCATTCAGGCTCTTCATAAACAGATGAAGACTTGGCTAGCTAATCATAACGCATCTATTACTTTCATGAACCCCGATACCTATCGGTTCCCTTCTTTTCTTCCTCTCTTCTATGGTTATGCCTGATGCAATAGCACCAAGAAGCTAGAGTGCACACAGCACCCTTTGTATATTAAATACCTTAACACAACATCAGCTGTGGAACAGAGTGGACTATAATAGCTCCCAAAGGGAGTCTTATTCCAGTAGCTTGGAATCTTAAAGATATGCCAATTTATTCTCTGTTTGTGTTTGTTTCAAGTGTTTTAAAATGTTCAGCATGTGTTCGACCAGGATGATCCCAACAATAGGAAAGAATTGAGATGGTGGTGAATCTGATCTCATAATGGAGAACTCTAATGGTAAATGTAATTAGAGATGCCTGAACACAGACCCACTACATTCTTTTAAGTTATTCCCACCACCCCACACAATTGTGAACTGATGCCACAGCCCATAAGACAATATCCTACGTACAGACACTGTTCACCAAGCCCTGACTGGATCATGAGGTCTGCAATCTACCACCCAGATGGCAGATCCTGAGATCTGATGCTATCCACCAGTAACAGTGGGAAGATACAGGGACGTTTACTCACCACAATTCATCTTACCTTCAGTTCCTGGTCCTGCACCTTGAACTCCTCATCTTCGTCAGAGTCACAGTCGGGAAACTGGTAGATCCGCA
Organism: Lissotriton helveticus; assembly: GCF_964261635.1. Lineage (NCBI taxonomy): Eukaryota > Metazoa > Chordata > Amphibia > Caudata > Salamandridae > Lissotriton > Lissotriton helveticus. The sequence goes on along the minus strand of NC_136061.1, from coordinate 183,517,734 downwards.
GTCCATAGTGGTCAATCTCCTCGCGGATCTGTGCAGGGATATAACATCACGTTACTGGGAGCTTGATGTGTTGTACCCTCCAGCTGCAACCTACCTTGCAAATAGAAGTGCAATGTGCGGAACGGGATCCCCGATCTACCAACACAGGTGCACTCATGAGCGGGAGCCCTTACAGGACACGCGGCTGATCATAGAAGCACCAGTGAGAATTTAGTCTGCAGACCAGAACTAGGGGTTGGGGACAGCTTATCAATCAACAACTCTGCTCAAGGCGGAAAATGGATGGGGGGTTCTCCTATCTTGAATCCCTCGTGCCGCACACGATGGCATAGGTTATCAAAAAAACTCAAAAGCAACATCTCTTTCTCAACTACCACTCCTGACACCGTCAGACACTTTACTAATCGCCAAGTCACAGCCCATTCTATGGAAATTGACTTGATATTTCTATAAGCTTAAGGAGAGTGACTGCTGCCCTTGGCAGAATCACAAAAAATAGTACAACATCCCAGTGAATACACACATAAGTGTAAGAAAACATTTACTTCAACACAGCACTAGCTTAGTGAACCCCTCCCTCCTTTACCATTCGGGTTTTCTGCACCTGAAAACTTTGTTCCAAGTGGAAAAATACCTTCCCTCACTCCCCCAGGAAGTAATATAGGGGTGTGTGGGTGCTTTTCAAACCCAATTTGTAAACATAAATACAGCCTTTTTAGCACTGCGATTAGGGGTACGCTGAATGTGATAAAAAACGGAATATTTTTGAACACCCACAATGTTATGACTTTGTGGGTATTCACTGCCATCTCACACATGCGCCGGGTGAATGGACTTTACCAAATGGCGAACACTGGGGCCCAGATTTACTACGGGCTTGTGTCCCTGTTGCATCACTCATGGTGACAAGGTGATACAAGCCCTTACGTGAGGTTTACTATGCCACGTAGAGCTGCCTTGCGTGGCTCTACGTGGCACAGTAAATCCTGAGTAGCTCAAGTCGCTGACGAGCGTGACTCTGCCCTAGGAAGGCATTCCAAGGGTGGTGTGTGGGTGTTCCCACGCATCTACCCACATATTTTGGCACATTCCCAGATTTACCTACACTAGTAAACCTGAGAATGCGTGAAAATTGTACGCCTTCCCAGGGGAGGCATAACGAGGGGAAATATGTTTATTTCTCCTTGTTTTTTCCTCTTTTTAAGTGTGCTGAATAGTACAGCAATGCCTCAGAGGATTGTTTTTGCGCAGGAAGGTGTCCTTTCGGGCACAGAAAGTATCATGCCTGTAATGTAGACATCCTTGAGCTGTGGTAGGCACCATTGCACAATGGTGCAGGGGTCCCAAAGTTGGTCCTAGGCTGTACTTTTGTGTGTCAGCGTAGATAAAGAGCAGGAACGCCCCATAGCTAATCTAATATGGCACATTCCTGCTCTCTCCAGTGGACACAGCACAGAGAAGCAAGTTGTCTTGCTGCATTGTGTCAAATGTTACCATAGGTGAGCTGGAAATTCTTACGCAGCTCGTGTGTGGAGGTTTACACTGCTCTAATCCACTATTATTTGCAATCGCCTCAGTATATGGGAGGCGGGCCGAGGTCCTTGTTTGTGCTTTTGGAGAGGGGAAGCGAGGCATTATGTAGCGCCTAGAAGCTGTAGTGCTCTATGCGTTCGCTTACGCACTGCTGGCGCTCCCAAGTCCCCCCTCCTTATTTCCTTGGCTACCCTCCTTTGAGCTTTCACGCTCCTTCCGCCTAAGATCCCAGAGTGGTTGGTAGGTCCAATGGTGAGGTCCTGGAGGAACTGGTGTGATACAAGATGATGAGGGGCTCTTGCGAAATAGCATGAGGGGCCCCTAAGATTCCACCAAAGTGTCCAACTCCAGGCACTAAGCACTGAGTCAGGACCCACACACACAAACACAGCCATCGGATTGAGCCTTCAGCATGTCACACCCGAAGAGGTGAGACTGTGCCCACCAAGGACCTACAGGCGCTCATGCTACACATCTGCCTTATGCAATACTTGACAGACAGGACCATGGTACCAAGTTCATGGCGAAGTAGGGTCAGTAAAACTGAGAAAAAATATGACAAATAAAGGCTGTCACAGAAACAGAAAGCATTGCTGGCCATAAACCACTTGGGGAAAGAAATATGTACCCTTTGAGGCGACTGCGAGTGAGCCGTCATGATTTTGAGAAAATGTGAGAAAGGGTACAAAAGAATCATAGAAAAAACCGGAATAAACAGGATGAGTCTCCAGAGAGCCTTGAGCGGTGAGTCGAGCAGCAGCGTTGGTGGGTGGATATCTGAGCACAGCAAGATAATGCCAAAGGACAGTATTTGCTGGTGGTTTCTTTGGACACTTTTATTGAATATGAAGGAAAAATTGGTTCTAAGAGATCATTTTTTGTTAACTCTCACAGTAACTGGTGGAAACTTTTTCAAAAGGTCTGGATTGGAAGGAGATCCCTTGCTGGACAGTGTCAGGACACCTGCAACCACAACTGTGTATATGTCCCCTGGCCCAGATCCTAGCTACAGTAGCAGTCTGCACATGCGAGGGGGCGAGAAAAAGCACCTGATTGGCTCACTGGCTTCATAGGGTCATTGTCTGCCTGACAGAAGCATTATGCTTTTCAACATGGCGGTCTTTTCACTAATCTCAGCTCAATCGCCCACCTCAGATTGCTTCTAACCTCAGTTGCCTGACACTGACCTCCACAACAAACCGGTGTAACGTGTCACTGAAGACACACAACAGCCATGCAGGTCTTGCGGACACCGCCAAACAAAAATGAGGGAAAGGAAGTGAAATGTTAGATTTCCCAGATTGGTGGCTGGTCCTGTAGGACCTCCTGCTGAGAGGGAGAATGACCTCAAAAGCTCCAGATTGACCTGGCGGTGACGCGACTGCCTTGAAGAGCTCGCTGACATGAGTGACGGAATCACCGCCATCACAGAAGCACCATCACCGACATTTATGATCCAAACCTTAAACCCCTGGGTGACACCTTACGTGTCCTTCAACTGTGACTTTAGAAAGACATTGCCCCCCAGTTGAGCTCACCCTCTGTTTCTTTTTCTCCACCTCCGCTGGTGTGAGGGTGTCTGCCTTCCCCAGGATGGGCACAATGTTCACTCTGTCATGGAGCGCTCGCATGAATTCAATATCCAGGGGGCGCAGGCTGTGGAGAGAAGAAGCGGGTCAGTGGAGACGGTGTAGGTTGCGGGCAGTCTAGCCTCATCGAGTCATGCTCTGAATGTGTATGTGGCAGCGGTGCGCCTGCCTCTCGCCCCATACCCGCGGCCAAATGGCGAGATGAAGTAGAGGCAGCAATGGACGCGGCTGTCCTGGATGTTCCTCCGGTCCAATCCACTCTCATCGCGGAAGTACTGCTCAAACTGCTGCTCCACATAGTCAGCAACGACCTTCCAGCTGGGAAGAGGGGAGAATAGTATTCAATATGGCATGAAACGTCACATTAGAAAATGTGAAAGTCCCTACTTCCGGATTTCACTGTCCACAGCCATGGGCGTCAATTTACCAAAATCCCATGGGTAGAGGAAGTGACTTCACGGGAAACATCGTTTATAACGCGGTGTTTACACCGCACTACCTTTACAACGATGCCGTTACAACGCAAGTTGTTACTACGACTTGCGCTGGATGGCGCTGTTGGATAAGGAATATTGTAATTTTATATTCCAACACCTTCCCTACTGTTACGTGGGCTGGTGTTGGAATATAAAATTATAATAATCCGCGCACACCAACGCAAGTCGTTGTAACGACTTGCGTTGTAATGGCAGCGTTGTAAAGTACCGCGATCTAAAAGATTGCGTTGTACTGACGTACATCCGACTTCACATGCCCCTTGACATTCACTTTCACTTACACATACATATATACTTATACATACACATGCATTCACACACACTCACACATATGCACACTCTGCCTTCACATACGCACACATTCACACATACACACACTCTCTTACATAAACACACTCAAAAATGCAAGCACACACACAACATACTTACATTTAAAATCATTTTATTTACTTACCTCGGTGTCAGAGAAAGTCATATTCCAACTATTTGTACTCCATTTTGATTAAACTAATAGCGAATAATGTAATATTATTGACTATTAGTATAATAACTAACAAGGTGAGTGAAGCCCCCACCGACGTCCATAAGGATGAGCTGCTTCTCTTCCTGCCTCTGATTCTGCCACTGCTGACGCTAGGGGTCGCAAAGGCAGTGCGAGGGGTCCCAAGGGGGATGCCAGGGGTCACAGCAGCGACCCCTGGCGACCCCTAAATGATGTCCATGTCCACAGCTTCGCAGACGCTGGCAGCAGGGCCAGCCTTTGTTCAGACAGCGCCCTGGGCAGAGAGAAGTTTGGCGCCTTTGCTGATGCCAGTGAGTAAATGAGGCCGCAGGGGCCCCTTTTCAGTTCACTGGTCAGTCCCTGGCTGAGTAGAGCCTGGTCTCTTAACACAAATGTCTACGGACCTCCCCCAGCTCACCTAAACCACGGTTAGCTTAGATGTCTTGCACTAATGATGGATTTGTTGGTGTGTGTCAGCAGGGGTGAGACAATGAAGAGAGGACAAGGAAGGGTTCAACGGGGTGTTAAAACATTGCCTTCTGTATGATAATGAAGGACTAAAACAGCTTTAACACCTCCGCCACGGCCGGAATTCTGCACCTGTGCGGCACATTCGGATCGCGGGCGTGGTCATGACGGCTCCCGGCCGTCATCAGCACACGCCCACCGTAACTGATGACGACCGGGAGCCGTCATCAGCACCGAAGGGGTTAAACTGGTATATCAGACACAAACAATGCTGGAGCAAGATGACAGGTGTGCTGCTGTTGGCATAACCTTGATGCACACCACTCCATGTGCTCCTCAGACTATTGGAGCTCTGGGCCTGGGCCCAGCTCGGCCATGCTAAAGGCTGACCGGCCGGGAGACCGGATACTCTACAGTGGGAGAAGAGGTAGCGATTTCCATGGTGTCATCAAGGCTTTGAGACAGGGCTTACAATGGGACGACCAGGGGCTGAGAGGTAGGTCTTCCTTTGGTAGGATCTTGGGCTTCAAAAAGGACAGTTTATTGTAAGAGCAAAGGCAGAGATGTATGGAAGGATCTGGAACTGAGAGGTGGGGATTCCTGTGGGGGGATCTGGGCTGAGTTGTGAATGGGATGTGTATGTAACATAAGGGATGTGTATGCATGAATGAGTGAACACATTGTAATTGTGGAAAATAATTTTGTATTAGAGACTGTTATGAATAATAGAAATATGTTTTTTGATAACGTTGACAATGATAATGACAAAAGAATAATACTAGAATAAAATAAAAAAAAGTTTTTAAAACCAAGCTGGATATGTTATTGAATCCTTGTTTGAAATTTATATTGGAATTGTAAGAAGTAATATATAGGTCGTGGGAGTATTTTTGTATTGTTTGCTTCCACTGGTGTGAACAGGGGCCGAGATGCAGGGCTTCCACTGGTGTGAACAGGGGCCGAGATGCAGGGCTTCCATTGGTGTGAACAGGGGCCGAGATGCAGGGCTTTCATTGGTATAAATAGGGGCCGAGATGCAGGGCTTCTTGTGGTATTAAAAGGAGCTGAGATGCATGGGTTTCATTGGTATTAAAAGGGGCTGAGATGCAGGGCTTCCATTGGTATTAAAAGGGGCTGAGATGCAGGGCTTCCATTGGTATTAAAAGGGGCTGAGATGCAGGGCTTCCATTGGTATGAATAGGGGCCGAGATGCAGGGCTTCAATTGGTATGAATAGGGGCCGAGATGCATGGCTTGCACTGGTGTGAACAGGGGCCGAGATGCAGGGCTTCCATTGGTATGAATAGGGGCCGAGATGCAGGGCTTCCTTTGGTATGAATAGGGGCCGAGATGCAGGGTTTCCACTAGTGTGAACAGGGTCTGAGATGCAGGGCTTCCACTGATGTGAATAGGGGCCTAGATGCAGGGGCTGTGATGCAGGGCTTCCATTGGCTGGGATGCAGGGCTTCCACTGATGTGAATAGGGGCCGAGATGCAGGGCTTCCATTGGTATGAATAGGGGCCGAGATGCATGGCTTCCATTGGTATGAATAGGGGCCGAGATGCAGGGCTTCCATTGGTATGAATAGGGGCCGAGATGCAGGGCTTCCATTGGTATGAATAGGGGCCGAGATGCAGGGCTTCCATTGGTATGAATAGGGGCCGAGATGCAGGGCTTCCATTGGTATGAATAGGGGCCGAGATGCAGGGCTTCCATTGGTATGAATAGGGGCCGAGATGCAGGGCTTCCTTTGGTATGAATAGGGGCCGAGATGCAGGGTTTCCACTGGTGTGAACAGGGGCTGGGATGCATGGCGTGCACTGGTGTGAACAGGGGCTGGGATGCAGGGCTTCCATTGGTATTAAAAGGGGCTGAGATGCAGGGCTTCCATTGGTATGAATAGGGGCCGAGATGCAGGGCTTCCTTTGGTATGAATAGGGGCCGAGATGCAGGGCTTCCACTAGTGTGAACAGGGGCTGGGATGCAGGGCTTCCACTGATGTGAATAGGGGCCTAGATGCAGGGGCTGTGATGCAGGGCTTCCATTGGCTGGGATGCAGGGCTTCCACTGATGTGAATAGGGGCCGAGATGCAGGGCTTCCATTGGTATTAAAAGGGGCTGAGATGCAGGGCTTCCACTAGTGTGAACAGGGGCTGGGATGCAGGGCTTCCACTGATGTGAATAGGGGCCTAGATGCAGGGGCTGTGATGCAGGGCTTCCATTGGCTGGGATGCAGGGCTTCCACTGATGTGAATAGGGGCCGAGATGCAGGGCTTCCATTGGTATTAAAAGGGGCTGAGATGCAGGGCTTCCACTGGTGTGAACAGGGACTGGGATGCAGGGCTTCCACTAGTGTGAACAGGGGCCGAGATGCAGGTCTTCCACTAGTGTGAACAGGGGCTGAGATACAGGGCTTCCACTAGTGTGAACAGGGGCTGGGATGCAGGGCTTCCACTAGTGTGAACAGGGGCTGAGATGCAGGGCTTCCACTAGTGTGAACAGGGGCCGAGATGCAGGGCTTCCACTAGTGTGAACAGGGTCTGAGATGCAGGGCTACCACTAGTGTGAACTGGGTCTGAGATGCAGGGCTTCCACTAGTGTGAACAGGGGCCGAGATGCAGGGCTTCCAATGGTGTGAACAGGGGCCGAGATGCAGGGCTTCCACTAGTGTGAACAGGGGCTGAGATGCAGGGCTTCCACTAGTGTGAACAGGGTCTGAGATGCAGGGCTACCACTAGTGTGAACTGGGTCTGAGATGCAGGGCTTCCACTGATGTGAATAGGGGCTGTGATGCAGGGCTTCCATTGGCTGGGATGCAGGGCTTCCACTGATGTGAATAGGGGCCGAGATGCAGGGCTTCCATTGGTATTAAAAGGGGCTGAGATGCAGGGCTTCCACTGGTGTGAACAGGGACTGGGATGCAGGGCTTCCACTAGTGTGAACAGGGGCCGAGATGCAGGTCTTCCACTAGTGTGAACAGGGGCTGAGATACAGGGCTTCCACTAGTGTGAACAGGGGCTGGGATGCAGGGCTTCCACTAGTGTGAACAGGGGCTGAGATGCAGGGCTTCCACTAGTGTGAACAGGGGCCGAGATGCAGGGCTTCCAATGGTGTGAACAGGGGCCGAGATGCAGGGCTTCCACTAGTGTGAACAGGGGCCGAGATGCAGGGCTTCCACTAGTGTGAACAGGGGCCGAGATGCAGGGCTTCCAATGGTGTGAACAGGGGCTGAGATGCAGGGCTTCCACTAGTGTGAACAGGGGCCGAGATGCAGGGCTTCCACTGATGTGAACAGGGGCTGGGATGCAGGGCTTCCACTGATGTGAATAGGGGCCTAGATGCAGGGGCTGTGATGCAGGGCTTCCATTGGCTGGGATGCATGGCTTGCACTGGTGTGAACAGGGGCTGGGATGCAGGGCTTCCACTGATGTGAACAGGGGCCGAGATGCAGGGCTTCCACTGATGTGAACAGGGGCTGGGATGCAGGGCTTCCACTGATGTGAATAGGGGCCTAGATGCAGGGGCTGTGATGCAGGGCTTCCATTGGCTGGGATGCATGGCTTGCACTGGTGTGAACAGGGGCTGGGATGCAGGGCTTCCACTGATGTGAACAGGGTCCGAGATGCAGGGCTTCCACTAGTGTGAACAGGGGCCGAGATGCAGGGCTTCCAATGGTGTGAACAGGGGCTGAGATGCAGGGCTTCCACTAGTGTGAACAGGGGCTGAGATGCAGGGCTTCCACTAGTGTGAACAGGGGCTGAGATGCAGGGCTTCCACTAGTGTGAACAGGGGCTGAGATGCAGGGCTTCCACTAGTGTGAACAGGGGCTGAGATGCAGGGCTTCCACTAGTGTGAACAGGGGCTGAGATGCAGGGCTTCCACTAGTGTGAACAGGGGCTGAGATGCAGGGCTTCCACTAGTGTGAACAGGGGCTGAGATGCAGGGCTTCCACTAGTGTGAACAGGGGCCGGGGTTACAAGGTAAAGGAATTCTTAGCCTGAGGTGATATAAGAGGCTTGGACCTTGGCTGATCCGTGGTGCTAAAGGATGGCTTTCAACTGTGGGGGAAACACGAGGATAACTGGTGGAGTTTGGGACAATTGGGAAATGGGAGATTGAAAGATCAAATACTGATCTGTAATCAGTGCTTTAGACGGGGAGGTACTGTCAGGTACCTGTACAAAGGGAAAGTCCCACCACATCTCAGCACTGGTGCAATACACCTAATGGGAGAGCACTGGAACTTCTGAGCATCAAACATGCACCATGGGATACTGCATGCGCTTCCATCATATTTCCATTTCGAGTTTTGGCTACAGTGATGCGACACGTGGATTTCTCCACAGATTGTATTTAGCACCTTGATTTTTGCAAAATCGGACCTTATTGAGTGACCAACATCCGATTACCGTTTTATTAATTTTTGTAAGCTCTCTGACACCTGTTGCGGTCTCCATTGAGGGCGAGGTCTACTATATCTGCAGTTCCGTCACATACCATGCGATGGCGGTAACACTCCATAAATACACATGTGCAATTTTACCCGATTTAATGGCACACAACAGAAAGACGTCGATGAATGTGGACCTCCAGTTACGATCCTACATTTCTTAGGAGGGACATGGAAGACATGCATAGTTGAGCCCGTGCGAATTCAGGGGCATATTATCAACAATTAGCGATATTTATCGCTAAATAGGCTTATTGACATTTTTTTTTATCGGCGCACATCGCCGCATTTTATCGCAGAGATAACATGCTATTAGCAACGTTTATCTCCAATGCGATAAAATATCCGGCGATGGCGGCGAAATGCGTGAATATCGCTGGAAATCTAGCAATATTCAGGCATTATCGCTAATAGGGACTTAGCCTGAATATCCACCTCCCATTGGATATACAGGCTAAGAACTGGTCTGAGCAGGCGTTAGTTTTCAGCGATATTCGCACTTAGCGCGAATTTTCTTGTCGCTACGCCTGCATTGATAATAGGCGATAGTGATGTTAGTGACTGTTTCAGTCGCTAACAGGTTGGGTACGCCCACTTTGCATGTCATTAGCGATAAATATCGCTGACATGCAAAGTGGGCCCCAAACCGCTCGCTATCGCCTACAAGCTGTCGTTAACTGCTGTTAGCGACAGCTTGCTAATAGGGCGGTAAAATTATTGCCGCTTTGCGGCCGAAAACGGCCGCAATTGCGGCGGTAATCCCATATCGCCCGCCTTGATAATATGCCCCTCAATTTGTGCTGCTGAAGTAAAAAGTGTGGCTAAGCACACAAACCATCTGTGCACATCCACGGGGTGAATCACTTGCACCAAAATAGGTGTGATTCGTTCCGAGACATAAGAAGTAAGTGACCACCCGACTCCAAGTCACTATGGACACATTTTCCAGTCCTGGGACCAGGGCTTTAAGTTCTAACAAGCATTCGCATAGCCAATAGGTCTCACCTTTGGGACCTTATAAGTGTTTAGCCATGCAACAGCTGATGTAGTTGCACCAAGGATATCGTGCTGGATAACTAAACACTTATAAGGTCCCAAAGGCCAGACCTATTGGCTATGCCAATGCTTGTTTAGATTATCTACGGCCTTTCTCTTGGTCTCAAGACACCACGGGGCAGATTTACAATAACTGACGCATCCCTGCATATCAGCAGGGATGAACCAGTTATTGTGCGCCATGCCTCCGCCACCAGGGATGCGCCGCATTTACAATGCGGCGCACCAAGGGGAAAAAACGGCACAGATGCGTGACGCATCTGTGCCGTAAAAGTGGTGCATTGCTGGAGTTGCATCGCAAGTGCGACGCAGCTCCAGCAATGCTCTGGGGGGCCCTATTGTTACAATGCTGCGTCAATCCTTACTCCTGCTTCAAGCAGGCGCAGGGTTTTGACGCAGCATGGGCCCAGAAGTGACTGAGTGAAATCTCAGTCACTTTTAGGAGGCGTTCCTGCGCCGGAACACCCCACCTGCGCAGGAACGCCTCCTTCTGGCGCAGGGCTTTACAATGTGACGCAACGGCGGCGTAAAAGGTGCGCAATGGGCTTGTAAATTTGTTCCCAACTCTGGGAAACAGTATCACTGCTGACCCAGCTCTTTTGTCCTTAAATAAACTGCTGCCTACAGAAACAACATTCCAGGTAAGAGTAAATCGAAAAAGGACATGTTAGCAAAACAATATGTATCAGAAAGGGGGTTTGCTCTCCCTCTACATTAACGATCTACAGCAGAAAGGCCACTGATGATATCTTGGTAATAAATGGATTCAAGACCTGCTCTCCTATGTGCAGACGACTCAGTCTTGATTTCCAAGACCCCCTAACACCTCCATGAACACTTTAGAGCCATGGGAAAAATACTGCACTGAAAATAGTTAAAAAAATCAACAACAGAAAAACCCAAAATTTGGGGTGACGACAAACCACCCAAAACATTACTTTCATAAATGACACAAGATTGGAATAAGCTGTCTCTTTCAAATACCTGGGGCAGTAAGCAATAGAAATATCAAATGGAATCCTCACATCCAAACAGCTATAGAAAAATCTACCAATGCTATCTTGAGGATGGTACATGGAACATGGACAGCGCTTTTCTAAACCCATCAATGACATTTTCCGGGCAAAAGTGGAAAGCCCTATTCCCTGTGGAGCGGAGCTATGGGGCTTTCAAGAGACAACAAGCCACACTGGTTGCTTCAAGAGGAAATTTTGGAAATTGATGCTCAACCAGCCATTCAGCTTTCCCCAAAGTAGCTGTGGAATCGGATGTGGGTTACCTCTGAATCGCAGGCCAGATGGCCCCTATAAAATACTGGCTAAAACGACTCTGAGCGCCTCGTGACGACTTGATTGACTTTCCCTGGAAAGATCTTTTAGCTATAAACGTTAAGACATCTTTTGCAATGCAGTGGCCAAGAGAAGCTAAAATACTCTGCATCGATCGTGCTGCCCACAGTTCCTAGCAACATGCAGTTCCCTTCAAAAAGGAAAATAAATTCCACTGGCAATAAACAATTTTCAAGTCTAGCAATAGAAACATAAATTGAAATGTTCTCCCTTAGTAGCCGTGCCGGCATGTACGACCCTTCATGCAGCACCCAACAATACCTCATCTTGCTATCCAATCAAGGGGAGATGAGGCTCTCTGCTCTATCAAGAGGGGGATACTTCCTGCTAAATGAGATCTTGAGCAGGAGAAACCCAGCGACCCCAAATAAATGCCTGTGTGGAGCAGAGTGAATATGAAACCCTGCTTCCCAAACTTGCGGACTGAACTGCGGTGAGGACGGGCTAAACACAAACAGCATTGCGGAACTGGCCAGGCTTCCCTGACCTCGCCCCAGGCCATGAGAAGCGACGTCACGCAAGTCCGAGGCCTCGGCGAGTGGGGAAGGCCAAGCGAGGTGCAGTCACCCGGGCGGAAGCTAAAGGAGCATGCTGGAGCTTGGAAATAAGTGTGAAGCAACAAGAGAACCCTCTGGCATTGCAGCAGAAACCAGGAGAGATACCGCCTGAGACAGGATCCAACTTCTGGGCTGAACTGGGCAACTGACGCCACCGCGCTAAGTAGAAGGGATCCGGGTGAAGGTTGGAAATAAGAGCGAGGCAACAAGAGAACTCTACGGCATTGCGGCAGAAACCAGGTGAGATACTGCCCGAGATGAGATGCAGTATCAGGGTCGAGCTGAGGAACTGACAACGCTGCGCAACTTAAAAGGGATCCGGGCGGCAAAGCAAAACATGGGGCGACTAGTTGCAGGCAAGGAACATCGCACCTTAGCATACTTGCACAAATCGGCCAAAAAAGTAACAAGCACTGTTGGAAATGGGATCCCTGGCTGGCCAGGGCTTTCGCCAAAGTCAGTCAGAGACCACCACACCCAAGTCAGGGCAAGGGAGTTACACGCCAAGATAACCCCTACTCACCCTCTAGGTAACGTGGCGCGAGCAGCAAGGCTAAACTTGGAGGCGATGTAGGCTAAGTATTTGCGCACGCACCCCAGCAACAACAACCAAAGGCCCACCACAAAGGAAACTCCACACAAGGTTATATAAAAATAGCCTTTGTATTACACCAAAACACATTAGATAAAACACACACTTTACAATGTGCCAGAGGCCCGGGCAGAATTTACAGGGGATATTGTACAAGACAGGGCCACCTGGACCACTGTCAGGAATCAGAAGTAGCACTTTCAAAAATAATACTTTTGCATGTAAAATCACTGTAGCACAAAATAGCACACAACCAGTATCTACTGGTAACCAGGACCTCACTAGCACCACCTGTACTAGGGAGAAAACAACCACCTACACATCACAATACCTGTGGGGGTGGAAGCACATAACACATGATGCAATGCATAACATTCATTCAGAGGTGTAAGGAGGAAAACACATGATGCATTAACAATACATTCAGAGGTGTAAAAACAATAATAATTGCGCCAATCTCACGTAAGTCACCACCTGTGACAGTCCCTAGGCCACCTGGCCTTGTTGGGGCTAGGACGCCCTGTGTCCAAAGTGTCAGGGTGCCTAAACGGAGCAGTTGCAAACAAAGTGCTGGGCAACTGGTGCAACAAGGTTTGAGCCTTCCAGGGCTCAAAAACAACAATGGGGCCAATGTGGGAACCTCGCTGGGCTCTCAAGGAATAAATTGGCCCCCCTGAGCCTCTCAGGGCTCTAGACAGCTGTGGCAAGCTTTGTTGGAGTCCCCCCTCCTGGGGACTCGAGCACAATCATGCCCCCTGAGCCTCTCTGGGCTCCAAGTAAATCAAAATGCCCCCCTAGAGCCTCTCTGGACTCTTAACTCAGAAGGATGCAGCCTCACTAGGCTGTTGGGGTCCCTCACGAGGGACCCGGGAACACTGGGGGTGCCTTGAGCCTCTCACTAGGCTTCGTTGGAGTCCCCCTCCTGGGGACTCGGGAATCACTTGAGGCCCCCCGGGCCTCTCAGCACAAGTGACGCGCTCCGAAGGGGAGGGGCGGGCACTCACCGGTCTCGGGCGGCTCTGCACGGGAGCTCCCGCTCCTCGGGGGCTCCCTCCACACTTCTCCCTCCCTCTCCTGGGCTCTCCCTCGCTTAGGGAGCCTGGGAGGGGAGACAAGAAAAGACGCCGGCTTCCGTCCTCACCGGAGCGCGGGGTGGCCTCCCGTCCGCTTCTGGTTGCTTCTCTGTCCTGCCCCCGGCCTGCCTGACTTCCGGGTCGCGCTGTGGGGGCGGGACTTCTGCCGGGCCGCGCTCGGATTGGCCGGCCGGCAGGAGCACTTCCGGGTCGTCGCGGGCAGCGCGGCGGCCCGTCTCCGGCACTTCTAGGCGGGGGCTCAATAAACCGAGGGCTCCCTCGAGTTTAAGAATAACAGCAAATCACCGGGGCAATGCCGGGTGGGCACCGGCTGAAACAATAAAGCGCCCGAGGCGCTGGCAGGAAATAGGGCGCGCTCTCAGCGCTAGGGGGCAAATCTAGCACCGCAAATCAAGGGAAGCGCTCCCAGGCGCTCGGAGGGAAATCCTCAGCGCTCCTAGCGCTAGCAATAATCCCAGCGCTTCCAGGTGCCCTCAGCAGGGCAGGATCACAGGGAAAGTTCCTTGTAGGGGGGGCAAGGCTGGGCCCAGAGCCAGCACACTGGGTCTCCAGGCAGGGAGACACCCCAAGTGGCGGTCCTCTGGCCCAGCAGCAGCAGCAACAGCCCCCTCAGGATCCTGGAAGAGAACAACTTCAGTGGAGACACAGCCCCATTTTTATACACCATTTCCCTTTGTCTGAAGGTGCAGGGTGGGGGGAAAACCAGTTGCAGCTGGTTCTTGAGTACTCTGTTTACCTCAACCACCCTCTCTATTCACTGGCAGGGCTTGGGTCATTAGACACACCACAGGGGGGCGGAGCCAGCATTGTGTGGGGAAAACCCAGCCCATCTAGGACACAGGTACACTCCTCCCACACATCACTCATGCTAATCTCACACTCACCACCGGGCAGACCCATCCAGACTTCCTGGAGCCTGGCATGCCAGCCAGCTCCAGCCAATCACACGCCAGGCATATTTTACACTACTATGCCAACTCCTGGAAATGGCATTTCTACATATGACACACTCATGCAACACACACCATTGCGAAGCATTCACTCTCACGAGTTCACACATACCAGACTCAAGCCTGTACACCCCACGCATCAGGAACTACCAGGGACACATACATTCCCCATGCATTCCTATGGGCGGGCAGGCCTAGCTCAGCACATGCACTCAGAGTGCGCACGCACTTTCCACTGGGACACAGTGAAAGTGCGCAGAATCCAAAAATCACCATCACCAGGTCACCATTTAACGGCAAAAAGTCTAGGGGTGAACCTGCCCTAAGGGCCAAAGTCCAACACAACCCCCTTCCAGCCAAAACGCAGGGTAGACCAATCACCACCGTGATGGACTTCCCTGCTTGGGGCGATAGAACACAGACGCGGGCCCGCAACTGCAGGGACACCCTCCTGTTCTACGCCACGGTGAACCCATGGGATTCCATCTCAAACCACTGTCTGGACCAACTGGGCTACCCCACTGGTACTCCCAAGCTGTCCGCGGCCAGGACCAGGCCCTGGGCCACCCAGGTGCCACTGGTCCATGCCTATTCGCAGAGCGGGGGGTAGTAACCCCTGGCACATAGGAGCCATTCTCCACTCTCCCTGTCTGCAAGACAGGACTAGACTGCCACTGGTTCTCCAGCCTAAGGCCTACAACCTCAGGCGGACCAGGAGTCTCGGGGAAGGCTCTCCTCCCCCTACCTCTTCTTCTAGGGTTCCTCCTCCTCCGACGAGGGGTACACCTAGAACGCCATTCCAACCCAGGGCTGATCCACTCAGGTTGCACCGGGGTCAGAGGTGGGCTCTCCCACCCTCTGCACCCCCTTCCAGAGGTCTGCCCTCTCCCACCTGGAGAAGTTCCTCTGGAAGAAGAACCGGTCAGGACACTGGTTACAGTCGTCCTACCCTTCAGGTCAGGCTGATCCTGAACCTGGCCTTCCAACCTCTGGTCTAAAACCTTCGGTGGAACAATTGCCTGGCACTCCAGGACTTCTGGGGACTCACACACAATCCCCCTGAGGCTAACAAATGACACATCTGTTGTGTGACTGTCTGTCTGGCGCAGATCTCCCGCCCTCTGTCCACCTGACAGTGCGTGACGATCCCCCAGACCAGAAGTGGCGCCACCCGGGTCCCCCCAAGAAGATCTAGCCCAACTGGCTAGTCCCTGGTCCACTGGTGCATCCACTGGGAAACTCATCCCCCAATCACTCCTCACGCTGGACTCCTGTACCCTCCCTACCGGAGCGGTACTGCCAGCCTCTAGAACCACAGGAGCTCTGGTTACAGACGCTCCAGGTCCTCTACTCACTAGGAGATCTTCCTCAAATGGACTAACAGGACAGCCTAGGTCCCCAACCTGGTGTTCCCTCAAGAAACCATCCAAGTCCTGAGGCAGGGCTTCGGGCGTCTGGGAACCTCGGTCTCCCCCTCACTCCTGCTCCACTGAGCCAGGCAGTGAGCCCCTACACCCTCCTCGCTATCCTGGGACCTAGCTGGGCTACACTGAGCCTCTTCCACCACGCTGGGCTGGAAGATCCCTGAACCACTACTTTTGGAGTCACTCACCAATGACTCTAGAGAACCTCTGGTCCTTTCCCAGCGGTCTGCTTCATCTGCAAGCTCACATGCCTCAGACAATCCACACCCCAACAGGTGTGTGCGCAACCCTGGTGAACAACAACTGAGCAGATGCTCTTTGACAATCAGACCAAACAATACGTCAAAATCATCTTTCGTGTGAACTTGCACCCAAGCCCACAGTGTATCAAAACATTCATCCTCAAATTCCTCCCAAGACTGGTGAGACAGTTTCCTACTGTCCCTGAACTTCACCCTTAACTCCTCCTCTGGGGAAACAGGTACCAGACTGGGGGAACTGGGACTGGGATTTCCTATACTGAAATCTGGATAGCTGCCACCACTGGACTCAACCCTCCCTGGGGAATCCAGACACTCAACACTGCGCGCAGGGGATAGTCTACCCTCCAGAGCTACTTCGCCTCTGGTGGAGGCCCTCTCAGCCTCCTCTATCCTTTCCTGCGCTAAGACCCTCTCGGTCTCTAGCTGTTGCTTATTAACCTCCAGCTGTTGCTTTCTAATGCCCAGCTGTGCCATAGCCTGGGCATGCTCCAACCTGAGCCTCTCTAAAGCCAGCTGGTGCTCCCTTTCTCTCCTCCTATCTTCCAGCTCCTCTGGGGACAGGGAAAGGGATGAGGCGCTGCCTCCTACACTGGACCCAGCAAGGGACTCCCTATCTATGGGGTCCTCACTATCTGCTGGCGTCCCTGTGCTATCATCTTCTTCCTCCTCCTCAGACTCTTCAGGGCTCCCCTCTGACCCACCACCCTCATGGTGTGAGACCCGGGCCCTCTCCTCACTGTGCTCACGCTCCCAGTCATCCTTCTGCCATTGGATCAGGTTACCCCTAAGTTGGGACTGGGTGTCTGACTCATTCACTGCAATGTCTCTCTCTTCGCAAAACTCTCTCAGTTCATGCAAAAACAGACCCCAGACATTAAAAGCAGACTCCATCTTGGCAGGATGATCACAGACACGTGCAACACAGGGGACTTAACAATCTGAAGTAAGAGTACACAATTCCAAAACTTCAACAATCTCCTTATCAAAGAGAACTCATACTCATGCGTCCAGGAAAACACACCATTCATCCACACACACCCTCCCCTCGGATCGGTAAGGCAGTTTCTACCACCCCTGACTTCTCAACCTGACCAAAAGCGACACAGGTACTAAACTCTGGAAGCAGGGCGGGGGACAAATGTACTGAACACAATTATCAAATGACACTCTTCAGGAGAAGAAACAATGGAATTTCACCAAAAACAATAATCTCCAAAAATGTGGTCATCTAAAAATGTAGAGTTTTGTGGTGCAGCCAGCTGCTACTAAGGTACAAGGCAAACACAAATCCTTATCCCACCGCTGCCACCAATGTTGGAAATGGGATCCCTGGCTGGCCAGGGCTTTCGCCAAAGTCAGTCAGAGACCACCACACCCAAGTCAGGGCAAGGGAGTTACACGCCAAGATAACCCCTACTCACCCTCTAGGTAACGTGGCGCGAGCAGCAAGGCTAAACTTGGAGGCGATGTAGGCTAAGTATTTGCGCACGCACCCCAGCAACAACAACCAAAGGCCCACCACAAAGGAAACTCCACACAAGGTTATATAAAAATAGCCTTTGTATTACACCAAAACACATTAGATAAAACACACACTTTACAATGTGCCAGAGGCCCGGGCAGAATTTACAGGGGATATTGTACAAGACAGGGCCACCTGGACCACTGTCAGGAATCAGAAGTAGCACTTTCAAAAATAATACTTTTGCATGTAAAATCACTGTAGCACAAAATAGCACACAACCAGTATCTACTGGTAACCAGGACCTCACTAGCACCACCTGTACTAGGGAGAAAACAACCACCTACACATCACAATACCTGTGGGGGTGGAAGCACATAACACATGATGCAATGCATAACATTCATTCAGAGGTGTAAGGAGGAAAACACATGATGCATTAACAATACATTCAGAGGTGTAAAAACAATAATAATTGCGCCAATCTCACGTAAGTCACCACCTGTGACAGTCCCTAGGCCACCTGGCCTTGTTGGGGCTAGGACGCCCTGTGTCCAAAGTGTCAGGGTGCCTAAACGGAGCAGTTGCCCACAAAGTGCTGGGCAACTGGCGCAACAAGGTTTGAGCCTTCCAGGGCTCAAAAACAACAATGGGGTCAATGTGGGAACCTCGCTGGGCTCTCAAGGAATAAATTGGCCCCCCTGAGCCTCTCAGGGCTCTAGACAGCTGTGGCAAGCTTTGTTGGAGTCCCCCCTCCTGGGGACTCGAGCACAATCATGCCCCCTGAGCCTCTCTGGGCTCCAAGTAAATCAAAATGCCCCCCTAGAGCCTCTCTGGACTCTTAACTCAGAAGGATGCAGCCTCACTGGGCTGTTGGGGTCCCTCACGAGGGACCCGGGAACACTGGGGGTGCCTTGAGCCTCTCACTAGGCTTCGTTGGAGTCCCCCTCCTGGGGACTCGGGAATCACTTGAGGCCCCCCGGGCCTCTCAGCACAAGTGACGCGCTCCGAAGGGGAGGGGCGGGCACTCACCGGTCTCTGGCGGCTGCAGCTCCTCTGCTTCGGGCGGCTCTGCACGGGAGCTCCCGCTCCTCGGGGGCTCCCTCCACACTTCTCCCTCCCTCTCCTGGGCTCTCCCTCGCTTAGGGAGCCTGGGAGGGGAGACAAGAAAAGACGCCGGCTTCCGTCCTCACCGGAGCGCGGGGTGGCCTCCCGTCCGCTTCCGGTTGCTTCTCTGTCCTGCCCCCGGCCTGCCTGACTTCCGGGTCGCGGCTGTGGGGGCGGGACTTCTGCCGGGCCGCGCTCGGATTGGCCGGCCGGCAGGAGCACTTCCGGGTCGTCGCGGGCAGCGCGGCGGCCCGTCTCCGGCACTTCTAGGTGGGGGCTCAATAAACCGAGGGCTCCCTCGAGTTTAAGAATAACAGCAAATCACCGGGGCAATGCCGGGTGGGCACCGGCTGAAACAATAAAGCGCCCCGAGGCGCTGGCAGGAAATAGGGCGCGCTCTCAGCGCTAGGGGGCAAATCTAGCACCGCAAATCAAGGGAAGCGCTCCCAGGCGCTTGGAGGGAAATCCTCAGCGCTCCTAGCGCTAGCAATAATCCCAGCGCTTCCAGGTGCCCTCAGCAGGGCAGGATCACAGGGAAAGTTCCTTGTAGGGGGGGCAAGGCTGGGCCCAGAGCCAGCACACTGGGTCTCCAGGCAGGGAGACACCCCAAGTGGCGGTCCTCTGGCCCAGCAGCAGCAGCAACAGCCCCCTCAGGATCCTGGAAGAGAACAACTTCAGTGGGGACACAGCCCCATTTTTATACACCATTTCCCTTTGTCTGAAGGTGCAGGGTGGGGGGGAAAACCAGTTGCAGCTGGTTCTTGAGTACTCTGTTTACCTCAACCACCCTCTCTATTCACTGGCAGGGCTTGGGTCATTAGACACACCACAGGGGGGCGGAGCCAGCATTGTGTGGGGAAAACCCAGCCCATCTAGGACACAGGTACACTCCTCCCACACATCACTCATGCTAATCTCACACTCACCACCGGGCAGACCCATCCAGACTTCCTGGAGCCTGGCATGCCAGCCAGCTCCAGCCAATCACACGCCAGGCATATTTTACACTAATATGCCAACTCCTGGAAATGGCATTTCTACATATGACACACTCATGCAACACACACCATTGCGAAGCATTCACTCTCACGAGTTCACACATACCAGACTCAAGCCTGTACACCCCACGCATCAGGAACTACCAGGGACACATACATTCCCCATGCATTCCTATGGGCGGGCAGGCCTAGCTCAGCACATGCACTGAGAGTGCGCACGCACTTTCCACTGGGACACAGTGAAAGTGCGCAGAATCCAAAAATCACCATCACCAGGTCACCATTTAACGGCAAAAAGTCTAGGGGTGAACCTGCCCTAAGGGCCAAAGTCCAACAAGCACTGAAACACAAGCGCGGCCCCGGGGCTGCGAAAGTTAATTATGAGAGAGAAGGCGAGCAGGAGGTGAGCCCGCGAGTGGTGTACACGCACGCTATGGGTAGAGCAGTCTGCTCTTTTTGGAAGCACATACTCATGCTTGTGGCGCGCCCCTGCTCACTCCCGCAAGGTGGATGCCGCCACCAGCACGAGTATGTGCTTTGGAAAAGTGCAGGACGGCTAAAGGTCCTCCTATGCAGCGCATGTGCACTGTGTAGGCAAG